>NC_072435.2:31590000-32840000 GCF_028878055.3 Symphalangus syndactylus | reverse complement strand
TTCTGAAGAGTTAGGACTACAGTCATGTGCCACCATGAATCAAGTTAGCAACTTGATTCATCATAGCCAAAAGTGCCGTCAGCAATTCAAACCTCAACCAAGGGGAACATCACACACTGGGGCCTGTCGGGGGGTGGGGGGCTAGGGGAGGGATAGCATTAGGAGAAATACCTAATGTAGATGATGGGTTGATGGATGCAACAAACCACCATGGCCTGTGTATACCTATGTAACAAACCTGCACGTTCTGCACATGTATCCCAGGACTTAAAGTATAGGCTGAGCATGGTGGCTCACACCTGTAATCTCAGCACTTTGGGAGGCCGAGGTGTGCAGATCATGAGGTCAGGAGTTCGAGACCAGCCTGGCCAACATGGTGAAACCCTGTCTTTACTAAAAATACAAAAAAATTAGCCAGGTGTGGTGATGCACACCTGTAGTCCCAGCTGTTCGAGAGGCTGAGGCAGAAGAATTGCTTGAACCCGGGAGGTGGAGGTTGCAGTGAGCCGAGACTGCACCACTGCACTCCAGCCTGGGTGACAGAGCAAGACTCCATCTCAAAAAAACAAAGCGAAACAAACAAAAAAACCTAATCAAGGGATGAATGGATAAACAAACTGGGGTGTGTCCGTACAACAGAATGGTACACTGATACATACAACAACATGGATGAACTAGGACCTCATGCTCAGGGAAAGCAGCCAGTCACAGAAGACCACAGATGGTACCATTCCACTTACATAAAACTCCAGGAAATACAAACTAATCGACAGTGACTAACAGCAAATCAGGAGGTACCAGGGAATGAGAGGTGGGAGGAGGGGGAGGCAGGGAGGGGTGGGATGGAGGAAACTTTGAGGGGCAATGGATTTGATGCATTGATTTCAAGGCTGGGTTCATAGTTGCACACATATTTCAAAATTTATCAAATCAGGCCAGGTTCAGTGGCACACACCTGTAATCCCAGCTACTCAGGAGGCTAGGGTAGGGGGATCACTTGAGTCCAGGAGTTCAAGGCCAGTCTGAGCAACATAGGGAGACCCTGATTCTTTCTTTTTTTCCCCTTTTTTTTTGGGTGGGAGGAAGGGGAGAAACAGGGTCTCACTCTGTCACCCAGACTGGAGTGCAGTGGTGCAATCTTGGCTCACTGCAGCCTCCACCTCCCGGGTTCAAATGATCCTCCCATCTCAGCCTCCCAAGTAGCTGGGACCACAGGCACATGCCACCATGCCCAGCTAATTATTTTATTTATTTAGTCATTATTTATTAGAGATGAGGCTGGTCTCACTATGTTGCCCAGGCTGATCTCGAACTCCTAAACTCAAGCAATCATCCCACATCAGCTTCCCAAAGGGGCAAGATTACAGGCTTCAGGCATCATGCCCTGCCAAGACCGTTTCTGAAAACAAATCTAGGAATTAAAGAAAAAATTGTTTACCAAATCATATTTTTTTTTTGTTTTGAGACAGAGTCTCACTCTGTTGCCCAGGCTGGAGTGCAATGATGCGATCTCCACTCACTGCAACCTCCGCCTCCCAGGTTCAAGTGATTCTCCTAACTCCACCTCCTGAGTAGCTGGGATTATAGGTGCCTGCCACCATGCCTGGCTAATTTTGTATTTTTAGTAGAGACAGGGTCTCACCATGTTGGCTAGGCTGGTATTGAACTCCTGGCCTCAAGTTATTCGCCCACCTTGGCCTCCCAAAGTGCTGGGATTACCGCGTGAGCCACTGTGCCCCACCAATATATTTTAAATATGTAATTTACTGTATGTCAATATAGCTGGGTTTTTTTTTAAGTCAGCAGGATACTGGCTGCCCTGCTGTGTCTCTCCCCTAAAACTAGGTGCATAGGATGATTATCAGCTTAGGGAGTGGGCGGGGGAAGATGGGGTGGAAAATAAGGAAATAATATAAACCATCATTGGTCAATAATGCAAAATACAGTCTTAGTCATATTTTTGCTCCTACTCTTTTTTTTTTTTTTTTTTTTTTTTAGACGGAGTTTCACTCTTGTTGCCCAGGCTGGAGGGCAATGGCGCGATCTTTCACTCTTGTTGCCCAGGCTGGAGTGCAATGGCACAATCTCGGCTCACAACAACCTCTGCCCCTGGGGTTCAAACAACTCTCCTGCCTCAGCCTCCTGAGTAGCTGGGATTACAGGCATGCGCCACCACACCCAGCTAATTTTGCAGTTTTAGTAGAGACGGGGTTTTACCATGTTGGTCAGGCTGAGTCTTGAACTCCCAGCCTCAGATGATCCGCCCGCCTCCGCCTCCCAAAGTGCTGGGATTACAGGCATGAGCCACTGCGACCGGCCATTTTGCTCCTGCTCTTGATAAAACATACTGAATGAGAGATAAATTTGTATTCTTTGTAATTCAAACTATTCTTACTTTAGAGTGTGAAGGGGGTAAAAAGGTTCCAAGCAGAGGGAGTAGCAGGTGAGAGGGCTTTGATCATTCAGAAACTCCTTCATTCACTATGCAATTTTTTTTTTTTTTTTTTTTTTTTTTTTGAGACTGAGTCTCACTCTGTCACCCAATCTGGAGTGCAGTGGTGCAATCTCGGCTCACACCAATCTCCGCCTCTTGAGTTCAAGTGATTCTTCTGCCTCAGCCTCCCGAGCAGCTGGGATTATAGGCGCCTGCCACCACGCCTAGCTAATTTTTGTATTTTTAGTGGAGATGGGGTTTTGTCATGTTGGCCGGGCTGGTCTCCTGACCTCAAGTGATCCACCCGTCTCGGCTTCCCAAAGTGCTGGAATTACAGATGTGAGCCACCGTGCCTGGCCAAATATGCAAATATTTATTGAGCACCTACTATACACCCAGTACTGGTCTAGGTGCTGGAGATACAGCTATGAACCAAAGAGATAAGCATCTCTATCCTCAAGGGGCTGATATTCTGGCAAAGGAAGACAATGAAGGTATTGTAGGAATATATTACATAGCTTGTCAGAAGGTGGTAAGTGTTAAGGGAGAAAAAAATAAGTAGGAAAAGGAATGGAGAATGTCAGGAGGGGGTGTAATTTTAAATAGGGAAGTCCAGGAAGCCTCATTGAGAGAGTGGCATTTCAGTAAAGGTTTGAAGGAGGTGAGGGGACAATCCAAGTGGGTGTCTGGAGGAAAAGCATGTCAGGCAGAGGGAATAGCCAGTGAGGTTAGTGCAAGAAGCCCTGAGGTTAGTGCAAAGGCTCTGAGAAAAAAGCATTTCAGGCAGCGGGAACAGCCAGTGCAAAGGCCCTGAGGCCCTGGCATGTTGGAGCCAGGAGATCTGTGTGCCTGGAGCAGACTAAGCAAGGGGGAGGGAGGGAGGAAGGGAGTGAACCAAGGGTGGTCTCAGGTGCCGATATGCCCAAACTGTGGCCGTGTAATCAAAATAGAGCAAGTGGTTGTCACCCCAAGCACCCCACATCCTGCCATATCTCCCGGAGTCCCTATAAAGAAGGACAAACAAATGATTTTGAAGCCTTTGAAGTATTTCTCCCACCTCTCCCTCGAGTACACACTCAATAGCAAGTCAGGCTGAAGGCAGTAGACCCATATCCTTGGAGTGCTTAAACGCTGCTATGGTTTGAAGGTGCACGTGTTGGGAACGTATAATCCCCAATGCAATGGTGTTGAGAAGCAGGACCTTTAAGAGGTGATTAGATCATGGGGGCATATCCCTAACAGGCAGCAAGAAGGAAGGCAGATTCGTCATGTCCTGGTAGCTCATGGCAGAGACGGTCACAAGAAAGGATACCTGGGCTTGATCTAAGAGTGGACTAGTCGGGCACGGTGGCTCATCCCTGGAATCCTAGCACTTTGGGAGGCTGAGACGGGCGGATCACGAGGTCAGGAGTTTGAGACCAGCCTGGCCAATATGGCGAAACCCTGTCTCTACTAAAAATACAAAAATTAGCTGGGCACAGTGGCACGCGCCTATAGTCCCAGCTACTCGGGAGGCTGAGACAGGAGAATCACTTGAACCCAGGAGGCAGAGGTTGCAGTGAGCTGAGATCGTGCCACTGCACTCCAGCCTGGGCGACAGAGTGAGACTCCATCTCAAAAAACAAACAAACAAACACAGAGTGAGACTCCATCTCAAAAAACAAACAAACAGAAAGAGTGGACTAAACCCCAAAACCAGCAGGACCAATAGAGCTAAGATGTGCCACCCTGTGCCAGGACATGGTAAACCGTTACATATCATCAGTTCTCAGACCAATAGCAATATCGACAGCTCCCATCAATTGAGAACCAGGCTGCTTACCCATTAGAGTTATAAATAAAATTAATTCAATAAATAAATAAGTAAATAAAAGAACTACGCCCTGGGTGAAGCAGTTCGTGTGCATTACAACTGTCTCCTCTGGTCTTCAAAACGATCCTGCAATGAAGTAGGGCTCCTATTTCGCGAGCGATACACAGAGCTCAGAGAAGGAGAGTCATTTGCTCAAGGTTCATGTAGGTCATTAACGTGATTGGTTAATGACTCATCCCCTTCCTTTGCTTTGCGCTGCCAGGAAGACAACTACATTTCCCAGGCTCCTTTGCACCCTGCTCCTAGATAGGTTCAGCCAATTGGAGGTCCTTGCTGGTGCCTAGGGTAGAAAGAGAGAAGCCAGAGTATGGCTTCTTGTTACGAAAACTGCCGTAAGTGACACTGCGTGATTTCCAAGTAGGTTAGAAGACGCCTTGCAGCTTCTGGCTTGATCTTTTTGAGGAATACTTGCTCTCTCTCCGGGTTTCTTGAAACCTAGTCGCCATGTTGTGGGGAAGCCCAAGCCACTTGGAGATACCACAGGTAAGTGCTCCAGTCAATAGCTCCAACTGAGCATAGCCTCAAGTCATCCCAGCCCAGACACCCATCATGTGACGAAGAATCCTCCAGAGGACTCTAGTTCCCAGAAAGTCAAAGTTTCACACCATCATCACTATGCCCTGTCTGAATTCCTGAGTCATAGAATCTGTGAGAATCAAAAACCATGTTTTTCTTACATCACTCAGTTTGGGATGGTTTGTTTCACAGCAATAAATGATAACCCAAATATATGGTGGTGCCAACACTATGGATTTGTTGTGAAAATTCAAAAGTGTTAATAAGTACAAAGTACCTAGAACAACACCTGAACATAGTGGTTGCTCATTAAAGTGACTTATGTTTTTGTTGCTATTCATGACACTTTCTGAATCTACTCCTCTCAATGGCATTGGTCTCTTGACACCACGCCCATCTGGTTATCCTCTTTGTTTTTTTGTTTTGTTTTGAGACAGAATCTCATTGTGTCACCCAGGCTTGAGTGCAGTGATGCAATCATAGCTCACTGCAACCTCAAACTCCTGGGCTCAAGTGATCCTCCTGCCTCAGTCTCCCAAAATGCTGAAATTACAGGCATGGGCCACCACATCTGGCCTGATTTTCCTCTTCAGTCACTGTATTCTCCTCTCCCCAGTGTTTCTATGCTGTTACAGCCTAAGGCCCAACCCTCAGACCACCTCTTTTCCCTCTGTCTTCTTTGTCCCAAATGATTTCACTCATTGATACATGATTTATTACCAATAAACTAATAAACTGATAATTGATTTATTACCAATAAGTCATTTATCAATGAGTGAAATTTACCCTTGGTAAATAAATAATTTACCATTGATTTATTGGTAAATAAATCATTTATCAATGATTTATAAATGATAAGTCATTTATCAATATCACTGGTAAATCATTTACCAATGATTTACTTACCAATCATTTAATGGATACTGCTTGAAGCACTTTGCAACTTTACAATTATTACCTCACTTTTAATTCTTATAACAATCCTATAAGGTAGGGACTATTTTTATCTCCATTTGAAAGATGGGGAAACTGAGTCACAGAGCGGTTCTGTGTGAAGACAAAGTGGCCCCATCTTGGATGCTAATCGCCATGTTGACTTCTGATTAACCCCAGTCCCTGGAACGTCTCCTGAGTTCTACGTTATTTGCTGTCCCTAGTGTAAGAACATATCAAAGCAAACTTGATGTTATCATGCAAATTATAGGCTGTGATGTGCACGGTGTTCTTGCCTGTTCTGGAGGACTGCCTTTAATTGTCCTGCACATTTTCCTGTACTCTATAAGCACTGGGTCTGCGAGGTAATGGTGCACAGAAGTACCTGTCTTGCCGCCGCCCAAGACCATGTTTCTGTCCATAAGCTCCCCAACAAATCACCCTTTACCAACAAACAGGATTTGTCTGCTGCATTCTTTGGTGTCTTGGCTCCCTCTGCTTTTGGGGTCACTTTTGATATATGGTCCTTTCTTTTTTTTTTTTTTTTTGAGATGGAGTCTCGCTCTGTCGCACAGGCTGGAGTGCAGTGGTGCCATCTCGGCTCACTGCAAGCTCCGCCTCCCAGGTTCGCACCATTCTCCTGCCTCAGCCTCCTGAGTAGCTGGGACTACAGGCGCCTGCCACCACGCCTGGCTAATTTTTTGTATTTTTAGTACAGACGAGGTTTCACCGTCTTAGCCAGGATGGTCTTGATCTCCTGACCTCGTGATCCGCCTGCCTCGGCCTCCCAAAGTGCTGGGATTACAGGTGTGAGCCATCGCGCCTGGCCATATATATGGTCCTTTCTTGAAGCATTTGATAACTTGCCCAAGATCCCACAGCTGTGACTAGAACCTGGAACCCCCAGGCAACTGGAGGCCATGTGCCTAGCACTGAGTCCCTCAGTCTCAGCGCTGTTGACATTTGGTGGGAGAGGGGCCTGTCTTGGGCATTGGAAGACACTCAGAAGCATCTCTGGCCTCTACCCAATAGATATCAATAGCACACCAGGCCCTCCAGTAGTGAGAACTGAAACTGTCTCCAGGCATTGCCAAATGTCCCCTGGGAGGACAGAGTCACTCCCCTCGCCCCCACTGCTACCCCACACCACCCCTTAGTTAAGAACCATGCACTGGACAGGCATGGTAGTTCATGCCCTGTAATCCCAGCATTGAGGCTGGGATGGGAGGATCACCTGAGTCCAGGATGTCAAGAGCAGCCTGGGCAACATAGTGAGACCCTGTCTCTACAAAAACAAACAAAACAAAACAAAACAGAAAAAAGAACCATGTGCTAGCCATTATGCTGTACTGCCTTCCTTCCCTTGCTTGATCAAACTCCCCAAGACCTGTTCCTCCCCTAGTCTTCCCACTACAGTAGAAGATACCCTAATTCATGCAAGTCCCTAAGCTGTAAACCTAGACACCATCTTGCCTCCTGTTTTCATTTCATTTCATTTCATTTCATTTTTTTAATTCTTGCCTTCCTGGAATATGAGACCAGCCTCCTCTTTTCATCCACCCCCACCTTTCCTCCTCAACGAAAATGTGAGCTGGATCCATGACTCCCGACTCCCAGTCGAGGCCAACATCACTTCTCATGGGGATGCCTTCATCAATCTTCTTTTTCCAGATCCCTCTGCTTTTTTTGTTTTTTGTAGAGGTGGGATCTCACTATGTTGCCCAGGATGGTTTCAAACCCTTGGCCTCAAGTGATCCTCCTGCCTCAACCTCCCAAAACACTCAGATTGCAAGCATGAGCCACCACACCTGGTCAGGGACCTCTTTAAACCATTGATCAGCTTAAATGCTCCAAGGATTTCCCATCCCCCTTAAGTTCCACACACATCCCCGTAGCCATTCTAGGGAAGTGCCTTCCTCCCAAATCTCATTCTTTACCACTCTCCCTCCACTCACTCCCTTCCTTCCAGAAGCTCCTTCATTCTGATTCTTCTCACTTTAGGGCATTTGCACAGTCTTTGCCCTCTCTGCCTCATGCTTCCCAGAGTTGGCTCCTCCTCCTTCAGCTCTCAGCTTTCCTTGACCACCCTCCAGAAAGCATGCCCTCCTCTTCTTCTTCCCCTTGATCCCTGGGTTTGTTTCATCTGTGACATTTATTACAATGTGCCAGCGTTTTGTCTGTCTATTTGTTTACTGTCTGGAATGGGTCTGCTCCCCTCTAAAGATGTATCCAGGTCAAATCCCTGGAAGCTGTGAAGGTGACCTGTGAACATTTTTTGGAGAAAACGACTTTGTAAGATGTAAGGTAAGGATCTTGAGATGGGGAGATGTCTCAGGGACCTTGAGATGAAGACATAGCTCAAGGACCTCAAAATGAGGAGCTATCTCAAGGACCTTGAGACGAGGAGGTAGCTCAAGGACCTCAAGATAAGGAGCTAGCTCAAGGACCTTCAGATGAGGAAATATCTCAAGGACCTCCAGATGAGGAGCTAGCTCAAGGACCTCAAGATGAGGAGGTATCCCAAGGACCTCAAGATGGGGAGGTATCCCAAGGACTTCAAGATGAGGAGGTATCCCAAGGACCTCAAGATGAGGAGGTATCTCGAGGACCTCAAGATGAAGAGATAGCTTGAGGACCTCGAGATAAGGAGATAGCTCGAGGACCTCGAGATAAGGAGATAGCTCAAGGACGTCAAGATGAGGAGGTATCTCAAGGACCTCAAAATGAGGAGTTATCTCAAGGACCTCAAGATGAGGAGACAACTCAAGGACTTCAAGATGAGGAGATATTTAAGACCCACCCAGGCCATCCAGGATCATCCAGGTGGACCCTAAATCCAATGACAAGTGTCCTTGTAAGAGACACACAGACAGGAGAAAACCATGTAAAGATGGAGTTACAATCCAAGGATGCATGTGAGGTAGGAGGCAGGGCTCGACTCTGGAGGTGGGGCTCAGACACTGGACCAGATTGAGGACTAGCTGAAACAGGGAAGAGGCAAAAGCGCCTCTCTGTAAAACATGGCCACCAGTGCTATGTCAGGTTACCATTGCCATGACAACACCCAGAAGCTGATGCCCCTTTCCATATATCTGACAACTCAGTAGTTACCACCTTATTTCTAGAAATCTCTGTATAATCCACCCCTTGATTTGCATATAATTAAAATGGGATGAATATGCCTGCAGGACTGCCTCTGAGCTGCTACTCTGTGCTCACTGCCTATGGAGTAGCCCTGCTCTGCAAGGAACAGTACCTCTGCTGCTGCTCTGCATGGCTGCTTCAATAAAACTTGCTAACACCGCCAGCTCGCCTTTGAATTCTTTCCTGGGTGAAGCCAAGAACCCTCCCGGGCTAAGCCCCAATCCAGGGGCTTGCCTGTCCTGGATCATCTGGAGCCCCCAGAAGCAAGAATAGGCAGAGAAAGATTCTCCTTTGGAGCCTCCAGAGGGAGCACAGCTCTGCAGAAACCTTGAGTTCAGACCTGTGGCCTCTAGGATTATGAGAGAATAGATGTCCTTTGTTCTAAGACATCCGATCCGTGGTTCTTTGTTACAAAAGCTACAAGGAACAAAAACACCACCCCCTCCCTCACGAGGGCATGAACTCAGAAAAGCATTAACTGTGTCCATTATGTCCTTTGCTGTAACCCCAGCAATCAGTGTAGCCCTTATCACTGATGATAAAATAACATCAAATGAGTCTTCCTCCCCTCTTCCTCTCCCCAGCATTTATTTTATTTTATTTTTGAGACAGAGTCTCACTCTCTCGTCCAGGCTGGAGTGCAGTGGCACGATCTCGGCTCACTGCAACCTCCACCTCCTGGGCTCAAGTGATTCTTCTGCCTCAGCCTCTCGAGTAGCTGGGATTACAGGTGCCTGCCACCATGGCCGGCTAATTTTTTTGTATTTTTAGTAGAGATGGGGTTTCACCATGTTGGAGATCCATCCTCCTCAGCCTCCCAAAATGCTGAGATTACAGGCATGAGCCACTGCGCCTGGCCTCTCCCTATCATTAAATAAAAAATAAGGCCAGGCGCAGTGGCTCATGCCTGTAATCCAGCAGTTTGGGAGGCCAAGGCAGGCAGGTCACTTAAGGTCAGGAGTTCCAGACCAGCCTGGCCAAGATGGCAAAACCCCTTCTCTACTAAAAAATACAAAAATTAGCTGGGTATAGTGTCATGTGCCTATAAACCCAGCTACTCTGGAGGCTGAGGCAGGAGAATCACTCGAACCCATGATGTGGAGGTTGCAGTGAGCCGAGATCACACCACTGCACTCCAGTCTGGGTGACAGAGAGAGACTACATCAGAAAGGAAGGAAGGAAGGAAGGGAAGGGAAGGGAGGGAATAGAGAGAGAGAGAGGGAGGGAGGAGGGAAGGAAGGAAGGAAAGAAGGAAGGAAGGAGGGAAGGAAGGAAGGAAGGAAGGAAGGAAGGAAGGAAGGAAGGAAGGAAGGAAAAGAAAAGAAAACAGAACAGAAAAGAAAAGAAAGAGCCAAGTGCGGTGGCTCATGCCTGAAATCCCAGCACTTTGGGAGGCCGAGGCAGGTGGATCATGAAGTCAGGAGATTGAGACCATCCTGGCTAACACGGTGAAACCCCATCTCTACAAAAATACAAAAAATTAGCTGGGCATGGTGGTGGGCACCTGTAGTCCCAGCTACTCGGGAGGCTGAGGCAGGAGAATGGTGTGAACCTGGGAGGTGGAGCTTGCAGTGAGCCGAGATCGTGCCACTGCACTCCAGCCTGGGCGACAAAGCGAGACTCTGTCAAAAAAAAAAAAAAAAAAAAAAAAGGAAGGAAGGAGAGAGAAAGAAAGAGAGAAAGAAAGAAATTAAAATGAATATTCTAATTCAAATAAGCCCTCAATCTCTTCTTTGCTGTTCTCAGCCAGTAATCATCAGATCTCTTTGGATTTTCCCCAAGCCAGCAAGCTCACTCCCTCCAAAACTGGTTCGCCCGCCCCCCAGGGTGATTCTGTCTCCCAGGGAACATTTGGCAATGTCTGGAGATATTGGGGAGAGGTGCTACTTGTGTGAAATGGATAGAGTCCAAGCATACTGCTAAGCATTTTAGAATACACAGGGCAGCTCCCAGGACAGAAAATGATCCGGCCCCAAATGTCAACAGGACTGAGAATCGGAAATTCTGGCTTAAATTTAGAACTCGTTGTCCATACAAACACTGATTTCCTCCTGACATCTTGTTTCCCCTTCTGAGGAAACAGTTCCTCAGTTTCCCCTGTGGAAGCCACCCCAACCTCAACTCAAGGAATAGGCACATGACCCCAGCCTGGTCCATCAGAGCATGGTATTCTCCTGGCCACAGCAGCCGGTTCAGAAATAGACATGTGACCAGCCACCTCCCACCTCCACAAAAAAAGAATCATGTTCAAACAGCCAGGTGCAGTGGCTCACACCTGTAATCCCAGCACTTGGGGAGGCCGAGGCGGGCAGATCACATGAGGTCATTCAAGACCAGCCTGGCCAATCTGGTGAAACCCCGTCTCTACTAAAAATACAAAAATTAGCCAGGTGTGGTTGCACCTGTCTGTAATCCCAGCTACTAGGGAGGCTGAGGCACAAGAATTGCTTGAACCCAGGAGGTGGAGGTTACACTGAGCCGAGATTGTGCCGCTCCACTCCAGCTTGGGTGACAGAGCAAGACTCAGTCTCAAAATAATAATAATAATAATAATAATAATAATAATAATAATAATAAGAAGAAGAAGAAGAAGAAGAAGAAGAATCATGTTCAACGAAGGTTAATGCTAGGACCTTGGCTTCAGTGACCAGAAAGTCAATCCCCCTATTTTCCATCGAACTCGGAGTGATGAGAATATAAATTTAGAGCAGGCAGGGCATGGTGGTTCATTCCTGTAATCTAAGAGCTTTGGGAGGCTGAGGTAGAAGGATCATTGGAGGCCTGAAGTTCCATATCAGCCTGAGCAACATAGTGAGGTCCATCTCCAATGAATATTTTGATGTTTTTTGTCTGTTTGTTTGTTTGGTTTTGAGACGGAGTCTTGCTCTGTCACCCAGGCTGGAATGCAGTGGCAGGATCTCAGCTCACTGCCAGCTCCGCCTCCCAGGTTCACGCCATTCTTCTGCCTCAGCCTCCCGAGTAGCTGGGACTACAGGCGCCCGCCACCACACCCAGCTAATTTTTTTGTGTTTTTAGTAGAGACGGGGTTTCACCGTGTTAGCCAGGATGGTCTCGATCTCCTGACCTCGTGATCCGCCCGCCTTGGCCTCCCAAAGTGCTGGGATTACAGGTGTGAGCCACCACGCCCAGCCGTGTTTTAATGTCTTTAAAACATTTTTTAAAAAGTTGGGCATGGTGGCGCACACCTATTAGTCCCAACTACTTGGGAAGCTGAGGTGGGAGGATCTCCTGAGCCCAGAAGTTTGAGGCTGCAGGGAGCTATGACTGTGTCACTGCGCTCCAGCCTGTGTGACAGAGCAAAACTTAAGACTAAATAAATAAATAAATAAATAAATAAATAAATAAATAAATTTGGAGCAGTTGGTCACCCTCATCTGCCTCCATGAGGGAAAAGAATGACTGAGGATGGAGGAAAACACCCACAAGAAAGCAGAGTTAAGAGATGGAGGGCTGGGTGCGGTGACTCACGCCTGCAACCTTTGCATTTTTGGAGGCCAAGGCGGGGAAGATTGCTTGAGGTCAGGAGTTCAAGACCAGCCTTGCCAACTTGGTGAAACCCCATCTCTACTGAAAATACAAAAATTAGTCTAGCATGGTGGTGTGCACCTGTAGTCCCAACTACTCAGGAGGCTGAGGTGGGAGGATCACTTGAGGCCAGGAGGTGGAGGTTGCAGTGAGCCAAGATCACACCACTGCACTCCAGCCTTGGTGACAGGGTGAGATCCTGTCTCAAAAAACAAAAAAGCAAACAAACAAAAAATAGATAGAGACAGAAATGGAAAGACCAAGGGTGGGGAGAAGGTGTCCTGACATATTGCCTGAGCCCCTGGATCCAGCCAGACCTGAAGGCCACTGCACTCTAGCCTGGATGACAGAGCAAGACTCCATCTCAAAAAAAAAAAAAAAAAAAAATAGCATGTCGACAAATCGGCCTGACCGTGTATTGGTTAAATTTTATTTTCAAAATAAGGCAGTAAGACTCTACTTTCAGGGATCATCTTTATAGATTGTTACTAGAGACGTTTTTCTGAATATGTGGAATACCAAAAATAATAATAATAAAATATAAAAACAGTAAACTTCAAATCAATAACGAGAAAAGTAAATAAAATAATTTTTATTTTGTTTTGTTTCATTTTGTTTTGAGACCCTGTCTCACTCTGTTGCTCAGGCTAGAGTGCAGTGGTGCAATCATGGTTCACTGCAACCTCCACCTCCCGGGCTCAAGTGATCCTTCCACCTCAGCCTCTTGAGTAGCTGGGACTATAGGCGCACACTATCACACCCAGGTAATTTTTGTATTTTTTCTATAGATGGGGTTTTGCCAGGATGCCCAGGCTGATCTCAAACCTTTGGGCTCAAGTGATCCTCCTGCCTCAGCCTCCCAATGTCTTAAGATTACAGGCGTGAGCCACTGCACCCAGCCATAATTTTTATTTTTAATTTTTTAAATTAATTTATTTTTCAGAGATGGGCTTGCTGTGTTGCCCAGGCTGGAGTACAGTGGCAGGATCATAGTTCACTGCAGCCTCAAACTCCTGGGCTCAAGCGGTCCTCCCATCTCAACCTCCCAGGTAGCTGGGACTACAGACACAAGCTAAAATAATTTTTAAAACACGAGGCAGCTTGGGCCCATGAGTTATTATTTGCCAGCCCCTGTGTTAAGTGAATGAATGAAGCAATTAGAATCATATATTCATATGATAAATGAATAATAATTAATTGATCCCCTACTATGTGCCAGGTGCTGTTCTAAAGCACTGGGGGGACATAAAATAGACAAAAATCCTTGCCTTGACATTTGAGTGGGGAAAACAGGTAATAAGCAAATAACTAAAAACTATGACAGTTCAGAGAGCACTAAGTGCTACGGAGAAAAATAAAACATGAAAGAGAATGGGAAGTTGGGAGGGGGAAATCTATGATTTTATATCTAGAAACAGTGGAAGATCTCTCAGATAAGAAATCTGGGCCAGGCGCGGTGGCTCATACCTGTAATCCCAGCACTTTGGGAGGCCGAGATGGGCGGATCACCTGAAGTCATGAGTTCAAGACCAGGTGGCCAACATGGTGAAACCCCATCTCTACTAAAAATACAAAAATTAGTTGGGTGTGGTGGCGCGTGCCTGTAATCCCAGCTACTCAGAAGGCTGAGGCAGGAGAATCGTTTGGGCCCAGGAGGCAGAGGTTGCAGTGAGCTGAGATCGTGCCACTGCACTCCAGCCTGGGTGACAGAGCAAGACTCTGTCTCAAAAAAAAAGAAAGAAAGAAACCTGGCCGCTGACCATGTGCAGTGGCTCCCATCAGTAATCCCAGCACTTTGAAAGGCCGAGGCGGGCAGATCACCTGAAGTCAGGAGTTTGAGACCAGCCTGGCCAGCATGGTGAAACCCTGTCTCTACTAAAAATACAGAAATTAGCCGGGCATGGTGGCACATGCCTGTAATTCCAGCTACTCGGGAGGCTGAGGCCGGAGAATCACTTGAATCCAAGAGGCGGAGGTTGCAGTGAGCTGAGATCATGTCACTGCACTCCAGCCTGGGCAATAGACAGAGACCCCATAAAAAAAAAAAAAAAAAAGAAAGAAAAAAGAAAAAGGTGCAGTGGCTCATGTCTGTATCCGAGCACTTTGGGAGGCAGAGACGGGAGGATCACTTGAGCCCAGAAGTTGGAGGCTGCAGTGAGCTATGATAACACCACTGCACTCCAGCCTGGGTAATAGAGCAAGACCCCTTCTCCGAAAAAGAAGAGATGGAGAGAGAGAAAGAGAAACCTGAAGGAGATAAGAGAACATTCACAGTGTGTACCTGAGGGAAGAGAAATCCCTGAAGAAGGAAGAGCCAGTGCAAAGGCCCTGAGGCTGGATTGTGCTGGGTAGCTGATGTGGCTGCAGTGCAGAGAGCAATGGGAAGAGAGGGAACAGGGGAGGGCTGACAGGTGGACAGAGGCCAAATGCATAAGCCCTTGTGGGCTACAGTGAGGATTTTGTCTTTTTCACCAAGGGCAATAGGGAACCAGGGAAGGGCTGTGAGTAGGGAAGGGACAGAGATTTCCAGCATCTCTGTGAAAGTCCTGAAAGGTGACATTTCCCAGCACTGGACCAAGAGAGGAGGTCAGTGAATAGAACAGAATGGAGGCTGGGTGTGGTGGCTCACGTCTGTAATCCCAGCACTTTGGGAGGCCGAAGCGGGCGGATCACTTGAGGTCAGGAGTTGGAGACCAGCTTGGCCAACATGGTGAAACCCCATCTCTACTAAAAATACAAAAATCAGCTAGGTGTGGTGGCACTTGCCTGTAATCCCAGCTACTCAGGAGGCTGAGGCAGGAGAATCACTTGAACCTGGGAGGCAGAGGCTGCTGTGAGCCAAGATGGTGCCACTGCACTCCAGCCTGGGAGAGAATGAGACTCTCTCGAAAAAAAAAAAAAAAAAAGAACAGAATGGAATGGAAAGGAAGGGACGGTGCCAAGTGCTGACCTATCCTAGGTGCCCCTCCCGTTGGCCCTAGCAGGCAAGGTAAGAGGAGGTTTTCCAATCAGCCCAACCCATTTTGCTGAGGTTTGCTGTCACCCAGCCCCCTCATCCCCAGCTGAATTTCTCCCCCATGGCCTTGGCTCAGGTCCTTCTCATTCTACATCCCATTGAGATTTCCACAGACCTGCACAGATATATTTAGAGACAGGGTCTTACTCTTTTGTCCAGGCTGGAGTACAGTAGCACAATCATAGCTCACTCACTGCAGCATTGAACTCCTGGGCTCAAGCGATCCTCCTGCCTCAACTTCCTGAGTAGCTGAGACTATAGGTGTGCACCACCATGCCGGGCTAATTTTTTTATTTTTTGTAGAGACAGGACCTTGGTATGTTGCCCAGGCTGGTCTCGAACTCCTGGCCTCAAGCAATCCTCCTGTCTCGGCCTCTCAAATTACTGAGATTACAGGCATGAGCCACCATGCCCCGCCCTAGACCTGCATTCCTGAAACCCCCTCCATACCTGCATTTCTGGAACCAGCGAAGCATTACCCTGAGGTTCTAGGGCACTGACCTCTTTGCGTCCAACCAACCTATCTCCTTTTTATCCCCAGCTCCAGTTTAACCACATTCCTAGTATCCCTGGTAGTTAAATGGAGCCATATGACCAAGTTCTGGCCAATAACAAGAATGGAGGCCGGGCGTGGTGGCTCACCCCTGTAATCCCAGCACTTTGGGAGGCCGAGGCGAGTGGATCACCTGAGGTCAGGAGTTCGAGACCACCCTGACCAACGTGGAGAAACCCCTACAAAATTAGCCAGGTGTGATGGTGCATGCCTGTAATCCCAGCTACTTGGGAGGCTGAGGCAGGAGAATCACTTGAACCCGGGAGGCGGAGGTTGCAGTGATGCAGTGAGCAGAGTTCGTGCCATTGCACTCCAGCCTGGACAACAAGGGCAAAACTCCGTCTGAAAAAAAAAAAAAAAAAAAGAATGGAGGTGATAGCACCACTTCCAGGCCTGGCAAATTCTTTCATAGCGCTCTTTCCCCAGTAGAAAAGACTCCAAGGGCCTTCGGGAAGCTAAGACCATGAGATGATGGAGCCTCTGCCCTGGAGAGACTTTAACACAGAGCCCTCCTCCTCCAACCCCCAAAGTTGACCCAAACTGAATTGTGACATGAATAAGAAATAAACTGTCACTATCATTGAAGTCATATAATTTGGTTTTGTGTTTTGAGGGTTTGGGTTTTTTTTGTTTGTTTTTGGTTTGGTTTTTTTTTTTTTTTTTTTTTTTTGAGACTGAGTCTTGCTCTGTCACCAGGCTGGAGTGCAGTGGCGCGATCTCGGCTCACTGCAACCTCCGCCTCCCAGGTTCAAGCGATTCTCCTGCCTCAGCCTCCCGAGTAGCTGGGACTACAGGCGCCTGCTACAACGCCTGGCTAATTTATGTATTTTTAGTAGAGACGGGATTTCCCCATATTGGCCAGGCTGGTTTCAAACTCCTGACCTCATGATCTGCCTGCCTCGGCCTCCCAAAGTGCTGGGATTACAGGCGTGAGCCACCGCACCCAGCCTTTTTTTTTTTTTCTTCTGAGACAGGGTCTCACTCTGTCACCCAGGTTGGACTGCAGTGGCACGATCATAGCTCACTGCAGCCTCCAATTCCTGGGCTCAAGCGATCCTCCTGCCTCAGCCTCCTAGGTAGCTGGGACCATACGCACATGCCACAATGCTCTGCTAATATATATATATATTTATATATATGTAATTTTTTTTTTGTAGAGATGGGGATCTTGTATGTTGCCCAGGCTAGTCTCGAACTCCTGGCCTCAAGCGATTAGCCTGCCTTGGCTTCCCAAAGTGTTGGGATTATAGGTGTGAGCCATTGTGCCTGGCAAAATAATGCAATTTGTTGCAGCAGTTAACATACATACCCTGACTTATATACCATTGCCTACAGGCAGCTCAGACTCAATGGAATTAAACTAACAAAAATAATGACTCTCTTTCATTTAGCACTCACTATATGTTAATTGCCATGCTGGGAATTTAATTTACCTTATCATGTTTAATCCTCACACAACTCTGAAATAAAGGTACTGTCAACATTTCCATTTTATTTATTTATTTATTTATTTATTTATTTATTTTAGATGGAGTCTCACTCTGTCGCCTGGGCTGGAGTGCAGTGGTGCAATCTTGGCTCAGTACAACCTCCGCCTCCCGGGTTCAAGGGATTCTTCTGCCTCAGCCTCCCGAGTAGCTGGGATTACAGGTGCCCGCCACCACACCTGGCTAATTATTGTATTTGTAGTAGAGTCGGGGTTTCGCCATGTTGGACAGGCTGGTCTTGAACTCCTGACCTCAGGTGATCCACCCACCTCAGCCTCCCAAAGTGCTGGGATTACAGGCGTGAGCCATGTGCATGGCCAAAATTCTCATTTTATAAATTTCCTATTTTATAGATAAGATAATCAGGGATCCAATAGGTTAAGTAATTATTTTTTCTCCGAGACCACAAAGCTAGCAAATACCTGACTTGCAATTTAAGTCGACCTATATATAAAGAGCTCCTGAAAATCAGTAAGAGAAGCCTGTAATCCCAGCACTTTGGGAGGCCAAGGCGGGCGGAGCACTCGAGGTCAGGAGTTTGAGACCAGCCAGCCCAACATGGCGAAACCCTGTCTCTACCAAAACTACAAAAATTAGCTAGGCATCTTGGCACACGCCTGTAATCCCAGCTACTCGGGAGGTTGAGGCACGAGAATCACTTGAACCTGGGAGGCGGAGGTTGCAGTGAGCTGAGATCGCACCACTACACTGCAGCCTGTGCAACAGAGAAAGACTCAGCCTCAAAAAAAAAAAAAATCAATAAGAGAAAAGGTCAGTAGTTCTGGAAAGGGCAACAATAGTAAGCAAGTGATATGAACAGAGATTATATCACAGGAAGAAAATATAAATAGCTCTTAAACATAAGGAAAGAGGCTCAGCTTCACTCAGAATAAGAGAAAATGTAAATTGAGACTTAATGAGCTCCACTGATTTCCCATCCAGCTGGCAAAACTCCAGAATCTTGGCAACAGAACCATCTGTCGGGGAGGCGGCAGAGAAGCCAGTCCTCTGTCTGGCATGTGGTGGTATAATTGAAATAACTCATATGGAAACAATCCCAGACGGATAACAATTTGGCAATATCTATCAAAAACACAAAGATTGGCTAGCACTTCCGTTGACAAAATAAAACGTCTTAAAATTTGAAAAATAAAAACACAAGGACTGGGTGGGGCACGATGATTCACGCTTATCATCCCAGCACTTTGGAAGGCCGAGGTGGGAGGATCTCTTGAGGCCAGGAGTTTGAGACCAGCCTGGGCAACATGGGGAGACCCCCATCTCTACTTTAAAAAATAAGGGGCTTGGTGGCATGCACCTGTAGTCCCAGCTGCTTAGGAGGCTGAGGCAGATGGATCACTTGAACCCAGGAAGTGGAGGTTGCAGTGAGCAGAGGTCATGCCAATGCACTCCAGCCTGGGTGACAGAGCAAGACACTGTCTCAAAAGAAAGATAAGAAATCTTTGTATAAAATATGGTATAAATGATAAGAAATCGCCTGGGCATGGTGGCTCGCACCTGTAATCCCAGCACTTTGGGAGGCTGAGGCGGGCAGATCACCTGAGGTCAGGAGTTCAAGACCAGCCTGGCCAACATGGTGAAACCCCGTCTCTACTAAAAATACAAAAAAAATAGCCGGATGTGGTGGCACATGCCTGTAATCCCAGCTACTCGGGAGGCTGAGGCAGGAGAATCTCTTGAACCCAGGAGGTGGAGGTTCCAGTGAGCTGAGATCACATCATTGCACTCCAGCCTGGCGAATAGAGTGAGACTCCATCTCAAAAAAAAAAAGAAAAGAAAGAAAAGAAAAGGAAAAGAAAAGAAAAGAAGCCTTGTAACGCAGTGGTAAGTATTCAGTGCAGTCCCGTGCTGTACAGGTTTGTAGCTAGGAGCAATAGGTTATACCATATAGCCCAGGTGTGCAGTACGCTGTACCCTCTAGGTTTATGTAAATGTACTCTATGATGTTCACACAACTATGAAATCATCTAACTACGCATTTCTCAGAACAGATTCCTTTTACTAAGCAACACACGACTGTATATGCAGCTGAATACTTTTCTAGGTTCTTTATAATAATACACTCATCCCCCACAACAATGCTGTAAATAGGGATTTAGCATCCTCATTTTACAAATGAGAAACCAGGGAACGGAGAGGTTTACTAATGTTCCCAAGAGCACACAGCAGAGGAGCTGGAAAATGATTCATGGATGAGGTTATTATTATTTTTTAGAACCTATAATTGGGCCAGGCACAGCGGCTCACACCTGTAATCCCAGCACTCTGGGAGGCCAAGGCGAGCGGATCACCTGAGGTCAGGAGTTTGAGACCAGCCTGGCCAACATGGCGAAACCCAAAAATTTTTAGTCTCCACTAAAAATACAAAATTAGCCGGGCGTGGTGGTGGATGCCTGTAATTCCAGCTACTCGGGAGGCTGAGGGAGGATAATCGCTTGAACCCGGGAGGCAGAGGTTGCAGTGAGCCAAGATCGCACTACTGCACTCCAACCTGGGCAACAAGAGCAAAACTCCATCTCAAAAATAATTAGTTAGTTAATTAATTAAAAGAAAACATTTTTCATGATGTGCTTATTTCACATTGCACGCCTGTATCAAAATAGCTCGCGTACCCCATAAATATATATCTACTATGTACCCATAAAAATTAAAAATGTTTTTAAAAATTTAAAAATCTTAGGCGTGGTAGCATGCGCCTGTAGTCCCAGTTACTTGGGAGGCTGAAGTAGGAGGATCACTTGGGCCTGGGAGACTGAGAATGCAGTGAGCCCTGATCGAACCATTTGCACCACTGTGCTACACCGTGGGGGACAAAGCAAAACCTCGTCTCAAAAAAAAAAAGAAGCTTCAGTTGTAGAATAGGGAAATTATTTTCCCCCACTTTACTTTTATTTTATTTTATTTTATTTTATTTCATTTCATTTCATTTCATTTCATTTTTGACATGGAGTCTCACTCTGTTGCCCAGGCTGGAGTGCAGTGGTGTGATCTCAGCTCACTGCAACCTCCGCCTTCCGGGTTCAAGTGATTCTCCTGCCTCAGCCTCCATAGTTACTGGGATTGCAGGCGCATGCCACCACACTGAGCTAAGTTTTGTATTTTTAGTAGAGACGGGGTTTTACCGTGTTAGCCAGGCTGGTCTCGAACTCCTGACCTCAGGTGATCTGCCCGCCTCGGCCTCCCAAAGTGCTAGGATTACAGGCATGAGCCACCGCACTCAGCCCCCAGCTTTATTTTATTTTTATTTTTCATTTTTATAGAGACGAGGTCACACTCTCTTGCCCAGGCTGGCCTCTAACTCCTGGACTCAAGCAATCCTCCCGCCTCGGCCTCCCAAAGTGCTGGGATTAGAGGCCTGAACCACCGCATTCAGCCAGGCCCCTCCCTGGTTTAGACTAATGTCTAGCACAGGGCAAGCAAAATGTAAGTCTTTCTTAAAATAAATGGAATACACAGTCATGTTATAAAGAATAATTATAATCTCTACAGACTGACTTGGAAAGACTGCCAAGGTGATTAGTGAGGAAAGCAAGCATAGATCAGTGAGTGGCATGTGTCATCTTTCCTGTTATGGGAGGATGAAGATAAGAACCTCTATTCTGGCCGGGTGCAGTGGCTCATGCCTGTAATCCCAGCACTTTGGAAAGCCAAGGCGGGAGGAATTGCTTGAGGCCAGGAGTTCAAGACCAGCCTGGGCATCATAGCAAAACCCATCTCTACAAAAAATAAAAAATTAGCCAGGTATTGCTGGTGCACACCCGTAGTCCCAGCTACTCGGGAGGCTGAGGCAGGAGGACTGCTTGAGCCCAAGAGTTTGAGGCTGCAGTGAGCTGTGATCATACCACTGCACTCCAGCCTGGGTGACAGATCGAGATCCTGTCTCAAACAACAGACAGACAAACAAAAAAATCACCCAGGTATGCTGGTGCGCACCTGTAGTCCCAGCTACTCGGGACGCTGAGGCAGGAGGGTTGCTTGAGCCCAGGAGTTCGAGGCTGCAGTGAGCTGTGATCACACCACTGCTCTCCAGCCTGGCCAACAGAGCAAAACTCTGTCTCTTAAGAAAAAAAAAAAAAAAAAGTAGAGACAGGGTCTCACTATGTTACCAGGCTTTGAACTCCTGAACTCAAGCAATTCTCTCATCTCGGCCTCCCAAAGTGCTGGGATTACAGGCATGAGCCACCACACCCAGGCAAAATAGGGTTTTGTTTTGTTTTCTTTTTTGAGACAAAGTCTCTCTCTGTTGCCCAGGCTGGAATGCAGTGGTGCCATCACAGCTCACTGCAGCCCAGGCTTAAGTGATCCTCCCCACTTATCCTCTCAGGTAGCTGGGACCACAGGCGTGAGCCACCACCCAGCCTTAAAAGGTGCCATTTTTATCTATGTTTCACAGATGGAGAAACTAAAGCTCAGAGAGGTGAAACCAGGAAGTGGTGGTACCAGAATTTGAACCCAGGTGTGGCTCTCCTGAGCCACCACCCAACCCACTCCCCAGTCCACCCCCTACTCTAACTGTCCCACCCTCTGGGGCTGGGGACCTTAACATCATCTTGGCCCCAGCAGCTGCCCACATCCTAGGTCTAACCAGCTCCCATGTCCTGGTGGATCTTTCCAACAATCTGTTCTTTCCTCTCCAGTCTCTTGGCCTTCAAGTTCCATCTCTGCAGCCCAGATTTTGGATTTCAAGAGCACAGTGGTGGCTGGGCGTGGTGGCTTATGCCTGTAATCCTAGCACTTTGGGAGGCCGAGGCATGTGGGTCACTTGAGGTCAGGAGTTTGAGACCAGCCTGGCCAACGTGCTGAAACCCCGTCTCTACTAAAAATACAGAAATTAGCCAGGCATTGTGGCACGCATCTGTAGCCCCAGCTACTCAGGAGGCTGAGACAGGAGAATCACTTGAACCCGGGAGGAGGAGGTTGCAGTGAGCCAAGATCATGCCGCTGCACTCCAGCCTGGGCAACAGAAATTAGCCAGGCGTGGTGGCGGGCGCCTGTAATGCCAGCTACTCAGGAGGCTGATGCAAGAGAATTGCTTGAACCTGGGAGGTGGAGGCTGCAGTGAGTTGGGACAGTGCCACTGCACTCCATCCTGGGAGACAGCAAGGCTCTGTCTCATTTAAAAAAAAAAATTCATAATTGAGAGTTGGGTGTCTTGGTATAGCTGTGGCTTCTTATGATGGTATCATTCTCTCCCTGGGCCTCAGATCTCAAGGGGACCAGCCGCTTGGAGATTCATCCAACCTGACCTCCTGCACCATTCCTACCAGCTGGGCCAGTCGCTGCCCTGAACATACAGGCACTGACTGGCTCCTACCTCAGGGCCTTTGCACTGCCAGTACCCACTGTCTGGGACACCATTTCGCCAGATCCACATGGTTCATTCCTTAATTTTCCCCAGGTCTCTGCTCCAATGTCACCTTACTACTAGCCCTCCTCGTCAAAGTGCCCCCTGCATACCCTGTTCCACTTTGTTTTCTCCAGATGAGTACACACGACCTCCTGATGACTTACACATTGTCTTATTTCCTCACTGTCAGCCTCCCCCACTAGAATGCAGGCTCCTCAACAACAGGGGCTTTTGTGTGTGTGTGTGCTATTCTCACTGTCCCCAGCACCAAGAACAGGGCCTGGCAGACCTTGTCATTGTTGGATGGATGGATGGGTGGATGGATGGATGGATGGATGGATGGATGGATGGATGGATGGTTAAACAGATAAGTGGATGGATGGGTAGATGGATGGATAGATGAGTAGATGGGTGGATGAGTGGATGGATCGATGGGGTGGGTGGGTGGATGGATGGATGGATGGATGGATGGATGGATGGATGAGTAGATGGATGGATGGGTCGGTGGGCGGGTGGATGATAGAGAGATGAATGGATGGGCCGGGCGTAGTGGCTCACACCTGTAATCCCAGCACTTTGGAAGGCTGAGGTGAGCGGATCACAAGGTCAGGAGTTCAAGACCAGCCTGGCCAATATGTTGAAACCCCATCTCTACTAAAATATAAAATTAGCTGGGCGTGGTGGCGGGTGCCTGTAGTCCCAGCTACTCGGGAGGCTGAGGCAGGAGAATTGCCTGAACCTAGGAAGCAGAGGTTGCAATGAGCCAAGATCATGCCCCTGCACTCCAGCCTGGGTGACAGAGTGAGACTCCATAAAAATAAATAAATAAATAAATAAGAAAGATTAGTGGATGGATGGATCCATGGGTAGATGGGTGGGTGGGTGGGTGGATGGGTGGATAGATGGATGGAAAAGTAGATGGATGGATAGATTGATAGATGGATAAATGAGTGGATGGATGGATGGGTGGATGGATGAGTGGATGGACGGATGAGTGGGTGAATGAGTGGGTGGTTGGATGGATGGATGGATGGATGGATGAGAAGATGGATGGATAGATGAGTGGATGGATGAATGGATGGATGGATGGATGGATGGATGGATGGATGGATGATGAGTGGATGGATGAATGGATGAGCAGATGGATGGATGGATGGATGGATGGATGGATGGGCAGATGGATGGATAATTGGAGGGATAGATGAGTGGATGAATGAGTGGGTGGGTGGATGAATGGATGGGTCAATATGTTCTTTCCACCCTCTTCCCAAGAAACAACTGAGAAAAAAGAGGACTCTGAAGAGAAATGACAGAAACTGGGAAGAATTCTCATTCCAGCCTGCACACCTTTATTTATGCCATTTCCTCCACAGAAGCACCTTTCCTTTTTCCCTCTACCCTTTCACATCCCATGGGGCATTCACAGCTCCAGCTTCAATCTTTGGACAGTTAGGCACCCAGAAACCCAGAGATGTTGTTCCTGTGGCAGCTTCCTCTGGCTTCTTGTCGAGACCTTTTACCTTCCCTCACACGTCCCCACTACATACCAGACACAGGGCCGAGCTTCAAAGGGCAACAAAATGGGTAGGGGCAGGAATGTGCCCCCTCCCAGAGGGAAAGGGTCTGGGTACACCCCTGCCCAGCCTGCAGCCTGATACAGCTGGGCACAGGAAGCCAGAACAATGAGAAAAACTCCTATTTACTCTTCAAAACCCCAGCACAAATGTCCCCTCTTGCATAAAGCCTGACCCCACCTGGGTTCCCATTGTTCCCTGTTACAGAGGATTAGGACTGTATTTGGAGTGCAGCTGCTCTCCCAGGGATTAGCATCATGCACCCTCACCCTTCATCCAAAAACTAGCTTTAGCTAAGACACACACAGGAATGGAAGTTCATCCTTAAGTCTATCCACTTTCCCATTAGCTGCTATTGAAGCATCACAGAGGCCTTGACTCCCTGCCAGGTCTAACAGATGGGGCCTAACAGATCCCATGACTACTTCCTCATGCCCTAGAAACCAGAAGATTAAGCAAATGTAGGCAAAGCTGGGATGGGCTGTGGCCGGAGGATGGATGCTTAGGTTGGTACAGGGAGCGCCTTCTCCTTTCGGGAAGCCCTGTCCCAGCTGAGGATGGTGTAAGCCCCTGGCACTGAAGAAACAGAAGGGCCGGGCAAGGTGGCTCATGCCTGTAATCCTAGCATTTCGAGAGGCTGAGGTGGGCAGATCACCTGAGGTCAGGAGTTCAAGGCCAGCTTGGTCAACATTGCAAAACCCCATCTCCACTAAAAATACAAAAAAAAAAAAAAAATTAGGCAGGCATGGTGACGTGTGCCTGTAGTCCGAGCTACTAGGAAGGCTGGGGCAGGAGAACGGCTTGAATGCGGGAAGTGGAGGTTGCAGTGAGCCAAGATTGCACCACCACATTCCAGCCTGGGTGACAGAGCAAGACTCCGTCTCAAAAAATAAAACATAAAATAAAAAAAAAATAAAATGAAACAGAAGGAGCGGCCGGGCGCGGTGGCTCACACCTGTAATCCCAGCACTTTGGAAGGCTGAGGTGGGTGGATCATTTGATGTCAGGAGTTCAAGACTAGCATGGCCAACATGGTGAAACCCTGTCTCTATTAAAAATACAAAAATTAGCCGGGTGTGGTGGTGTACGCCTGTAATCCCAGCTACTCAGGAGGCTGAAGCAGGATAATTGCTTGATCCTGAGAGGCTAAGGTTGCAGTGAGCTGAGATCGCACCACTGCACTCCAGCCTGGGTGACAGAGTGAGACCCTGTCTTTAAAGAAAAAAAAAAGGCCGGGCACAGTGGCTCACACCTGTAATCCCAGGACTTTGGGAGGCCGTGGCGGGCGGATCACAAGGTCAGGAGATTGAGACCATCCTGGCTAATACGGTGAAACCCCGTCTCTACTAAAAATACAAAAAAAAAAAAAAAAATAGCCGGGCATGGTGGCGGGCACCTGTAGTCCCAGCTACTCGGGAGGCTGAGGAAGGAGAATGGCATGAACCTGGGAGGTGGAGCTTGCAGTGAGCCGAGATCGCGCCACTGTACTCCAGCCTGGGTGACAGAGTGAGACTTCATCTCAAAAAAAATAAAGTTAAATAAAATAAACAGAAGGAGTAAAGGCCCATGGATCTCTTCCACCAATGGCCCTGCCCCTGAAAACCACCCCCCAGGAACCCCCATGGGCCCATCTCCATTAACTTATCCTCCCAGCCCCTCATTTGCAGGGCCAGCCTGAGGACCAGATGGGAGCTGTCCCCTCAGACCTCAGGGCAGGACTGTGTCCCCCAGGCCCCAGGATAAGGCTGTATCTCCTTTCATCCCAGAGGAGATGGGACTCCACCAGCCCTGCCCCGTCCCCCGTTCCCACCCAGCAGCCCTGGGGAACCAGACAAGATGCTACAGAAACATAATGCAGCCACATCACACGCCCACCCAACCACATTCAAATAGGGATTTGAATATATTTCCTGAGCCAGCCTCATACAGCCACAGTCAAATCTGCCACCACCCCTCCAGCCTGGGCCCCTGCAGAAATCCCTGCCGAGAAAATGCAGCTCTTCCAAGCACCAAGACCTCAGGACCCCACTCTCTGAGCCCAGGACTGGGCCCTGCCTTACTATCTCCTCTGAGATGGATACAGGGAGGAAGCTCAGATCCCAGGGGCTGCAGCCCCCCACCTGCCCCATGCTGCCCCAGGCCCAGGCAGGAAGCCAAGGGGAAGGAAGATGTAAGGGGAAGGAAGGGGCCCAGGGCCCGGGAGGAGGAGACACATGTGGGGGAAGATGTTGGCGGAGGCTCCTCCCCCACATCCAGACTCTGGGGGTCAAAGGAGTCCAAAGCCTCAGGTAACCCAATGGCCACCCTGGGGGTTCTGGGGAGCTCCCCCGAGACCTCTGGTTGGTCCCATTTGGGGGCATGAACCACAGTAGAGGCAGCCTGGGGCTTAAGAGAGTTAACCCCTAGTTTGCCAGTTCTCAGCCCAGATGCGGGCCAACTCAGGGCCCGTGAACCCACACAGGGGGCCTGTTAAGGTTGGGGAGGCCACTCCAGAATCTCAGATTGTGACCACCCCCTGGGCCAGCCCTGGACCTGTAAGCATATTCCCTCTCCTTTGCAGGCCCAGAGGTGGAGCACGTCAACCCCTCGACTGTCAGCCCCGGGGAGGACCCCCGTCTCCAACCCTCAGCACACCTGCCCGTGGAGGGCTCACCTGGGACATCTGGGGGCGCAGGTTGACCTCACGCAGGTTGATGGCATGGGGTAGCAGGTTGTTAAGCAGCTGACACAGAAGGACACCATCCCGGAGGGCCTGGGCCAGTTCACACACCTGAGCCCCATCCCAGGTCACGCGGTGGCTGGGTGGCAGCACCCGGCACTGGATGAGCCAGTGAGTGCATTGGCGCCACAGTTCCATGGCTGCCGCCTGCCCAGGGCCAGCCGTGCACCCTCGCGGCCTCCACCACCCACCCGCCCGCACGCCTGCCCTGCTCGCCTGTGGAGCGACAGCTAGTGCTACCACTTCCTCTTCTTTGCCTGTAACTGTCGCCCTGAGAGGGGGTGGAGGAGGAGGAGCCATGGGGCAGCGGGGAGCTGGGGGAGCACCTGCAGCCCAGCCCCACCCCACGCCTTCCATGCAGAATCTGACATCTCTTTCTTCCGCCCACTCGACACAGGCCTGGGCACGGGGAGTTGGGGGGCTGGGGAAGTCAGGCCAGCTAGACTATGAGATGGGTGAGCTTCCTCCATATGCAGACAGTGGCAGTGACACTCTGAAATATACCCAGAATTCACCCACTTCTCACCCCCTCCTCTGTCTAGTCCAGCCCCATCATCACTCAGCTGGTCTCCTGGCTCCAGCCCCCATCCCCCACAGTCTCTCCTCCCTGCAGCCACCACCAGAGGTTGCCTGTGAGCATCTGAGTCAGGGCACACCCCTCTTCTGCCCACAACTCTCTATGGCTCCCACTTTCCTCCAGGGACAAGCCCAAGTCCTCCCCAAGGCCCACAAAACCCTGCTTGAATTGCCCAGTTCCCTCCCTGCCCTCCCCCCTCCCTCTCTCCCCCTCTTCACTGTGTTCCAGCCACATAGGCCTCTTCACTCTTCCTCCAACATGCCAGGAACATACAGCCTTGCCCCAGGGCCTTTGCACGGGCTGTGTCCTCCACCTTAAGCAACTTCATGGCTAGCTCCCTCACCCCTACAGGTCTTTGCTCAAATGCTACCTTCTCATGAGGTCTTCCTAAACCCCCTGATTTCAAATCACAGCCTTTTCCACATTCCATCAGCCCTACCCACCTCCATAGGTTAAGCTCTGATCTTCGTCCAACAAATCTGATTTTTTTATAGTTATTTTTTTCCTTCCTTCCTTTCTCTCCCTCCCTTCATTCCTTCCTTGCTTCCTTCCTGCCTGCCTGCCTGCCTTCCTTCCTTTCTTTCTCTCTCTTTCTTTCTCTCTTTTTCTTTCTTCTTTCTTTCCTTTTTCTCTTTCTCTCCTTGTTTCTTTCTTTCTTTCTTCTTTTTTTTTTCTTCTTTTGAGATGGAGTTTCACTCTCATTGCCCAGGCTAGAGTGCAGTGGTGTGATCAGCTCACCACAACCTCTGCTCCTGGGTTCAAGCAATTCTCCTGTCTCAGCTTCCCAAGCAGCTGAGATTACAGGCATGCATCACCACGCCCAGCTAATTTTGTATTTTTAGTAGAAACGGAGTTTCTCCATGTTGGTCAGGCTGGTCTCGAACTCCTGACCTCAGGTGATCCACCCGCCTCAGCCTCTCAAAGTGCTGGAATTACAGGCATGAGCCATCGCGCCTGGCTTTTTTTGTTTGTTTGTTTGTTTTGTTTTGTTTGTTTGACAGGGTCTCATTCTGTCCCCCAGGCTGGGGTGCAGTGGCATGATCTAGGCTCACTGCAAGCTCCGCCTCCCAGGTTCTCCCCCACCTCAGCCTCCCAGGCAGCTGGGATTACTGGCGCCTGCTACCATGCCCAGGTAATTTTTGTATTTTCACAGAGACAGGGTTTCAGCATGTTGGCCAGGCTAGTCTCAAACTCGTGACCTGAAGCGATCTGCCCGCCTTGCTCTTCCAAAGTGCTGGGATTACGGGCTTGAGTCACTGTGCCCAGCCTCTTTCTTCTGTCACCCAGGCTGGAGCTCAGCGGCATGATCATAGCTTACTGCAGCCTCAAGCTCCTGGGCTCAAGTGATCGTCCCGCCTCAGCCCCCCAAGTAGCTGGAACTACAGGCTTGTGCCACCGTGCCTGGCTAATTTTAAATTTCTTTGCAGAGAGGGGCTGTTACTATGTTGCCCAGGCTAGTCTTGAGCTCCTGGCCTCAAGCAATCCTCCCACCTTGGACAGATGTGGCCCACGGTGCCCGGTCATCCTTGTTTCTTTATTGTCTATTCAGGAATTTGTGTCTCTTTGGTTCACTACTGACCCTCCCTTATGCAGCACCTGGCACGTATGCATGCCCCATAAATACCTGTTGAATGAATAAATAATTGAAAGCTCTATTGACTGCACCTGACATTTATCCCAAATCCATCCCTTTATCCCCATGTCCATGGCCACCACCCAAATTCAAGCCACCATCATTCCTCTCCTTATAGACTGCAATAGTGTCTTTTTTTTTTTTTTGTCTTGCTCTGTTGACCAGGCTGGAGTGCAGTGGCACATCTCGGCTCATTGCAACCTCCGCTTCCCAGGTTCAAGCGATTCTCCTGCCTCAGCCTCCCGAGTAGCTGGGATTATAGGTGTCACCACGCGCGACTAAATTTTTGTATTTTCAGTAGAGACAGGGTTTCACCATGTTGCCCAGGCTGGTCTCAAACTCCTGGCCTCAAGTGGTCCACCTGCCTCAGCCTCCCAAAGTGCTGGGATTACAGGCATGAGCCACCGCGCCAGGCCCAATAGTGTCTTTCATAAACTCATTCAACAAACATTTACTGGCTTCCCAGCCATTACCTTATCATTAGCTGAAATCATCTTCATGAGATTAGGTCTCTCTGCCCCCACCCCTAGCTTCCACCCCAGTAGAGTGTAAGCAGGGCCCTCCCCCTCCACCTAACACGTGGCCCTCGTCATGGAGTTTCTTTTTAAATTGTCATTATTATTATTATTATTATTATTATTATTATTATTATTAGGAGACAGAGTTTCACTCTGGTTGCCCAGGCTAGAGTGCAATGGTGCAATCTCTGCTCACAGCAACCTCCGCCTCCCAGGTTCAAGTGCTTCTCCTTCCTCAGCCTCCCTAGTAACTGGGATTACAGGTGCATGCCACCACACCCAGCTAATCTGCTCACAGCAACCTCCGCCTCCCAGGTTTAAGTGATTCTCCTTCCTCAGCCTCCCCAGTAGCTGGGATTACAGGTGCATGCCACCACACCCAGCTAATTTTGTATTTAGTAGAGACAGGGTTTCACTATGTTGGTCAGGCTGGTCTGGAACTCCTGACCTCAGGTGATCTGCCCACCTCGGCCTCCCAAAGTGCTGGGCCCCCTTTTTAAATTATTATAACCACGAGGAGGCGCTAGACCCCTTCCCTGGACAGGCCCCTACCCTCTGACTGTACCAATACTAGACTGGTGGGGGATAAGGAAGAAACTTCCTTCCCCTCTTGACCCGGGAGTCTCTTTCACATCTGCCAGGGCCGGTGGGGGGAGCCCAGTCTGGAAATTCCCTGCTTTGCAACCTACAGGCATCAAAACTTTTCATCTCCAAGCATCCTTGGCCCTCTAGGCCTCAATTTCCTCATCTGTAAAATGGTAGGTGAGTAACTTTCACCGCAAAGCAGCATCTTGGAGAAAGTGGGCCTGCGAAGATTGAAAGGGAGGCAGACAGGATAAAGCTCCAGGGCTGCGGGTTTGAATTTCTCCTCTACCACTTACAAGCCAGGTTAACTTGGGCAAATGGTTTAGTTGCCCTGTGCCTCAGTTTCTCCATCTGGAAAATGGAAGTAATGAAAATACTACCTACCATCCTTACAGGGTGGTCTGTTTGAAAATTAAAATAGAGGCCTCATGCCTGTAACCCCAGCACTTTGGGAGGCCGAGGCAGGTGGATCACATGAGGTCAGGAGTTTGAGACCAGTCTGGCCAACATGGTGAAACCCCGTCTCTACTAAAAATACAAAAATTAGCCTGCAATCCCAGCTACTTGGGAGTCTGCAGCAGGAGAATCGCTTAAACCCGGGAGGTGGAGGTTGCAGTGAGCTGAGACTGCTGCCACTGCACTCTGGTCGGGGCAACGAGAGTGAAACTCCATCTCAAAAAATAAAATAAATAAAATAAAATAAAATGAAATGAAATGAAATGAAATGAAATGAAATGAAAATAAAATAAAATAAAGGCAAGTTGACAGAACAGCCCTTGTGTACAGTAAGTGCTCAATAAATGTTAGCTGCTGCTACTGCTTTTAAGACTGTGGTTACTGGAGCCAAGCACAGTGGCTCATGCTTGTAATCTCAGGGCTCTGGGAGGCCAAGGCAGGAAGATCGCATGAGCCCAGGAGTTCCAGAGCCTAGGCAGCATAGTAAGACCCCATCTCTACAAAAAATAAAATAAAATCAGCTGGGATGGTGGTGTGCACCTTTAGGCTCAGCTGCTTGGAAGGCTGAAGCGGGAGGATAGCTTGAGCCCAGGAGGTTGAGGCTACAGTGAGCTATGATCACGCTGCTGCACTCCGGCCTGGGCAATATAGCAAGACCCTGTCTCTACGAGACAAGACTGATGTTAATATGAGGAACTCATGAATAAACGTGGCCAAAGCGTCCTCTCTCTTGCTCTAGGTCCCTGTCACCTTTTCTCTTGTTCGTCTCCAGGCATCACGATGGAAGTCCTCCCCACCCTTCCTCCCACCTGGGAAACCACCTGAATGATTTGCCTTCCACCTCCCCCAAAGTCCCGCCCCGCTCCAGCGTGCTGTCACTGAAGGAAGCTGTCGCGTTTTCCCGGACGTCTCTCCACAAAACCCGCCACCAAATGGGGCTTCTTTCCGGAAAATCCGGGAGGGCGGTCTGGAGGAAGCGCACCCCTCCTTACGTCACAGCTGCCGCAGCTACCCCAGCCTGGCGTAAGAGCCCGAGGGAGTTGCCCTGCCCTGACCCGGAGCCTTGGCGGGGAGGGGAGAGAGACACCCCACCCCACCCCGCCCTGGTACCAAAGGGCCCTGGGTGCCCGGGGCCGCCCGGGTGGAAGGGAGGGGCAAGGTTCTAAGGGGCGGGAACGTTGGGATGAAATTTGTTCTATTTCCCTAAGGAATGGGGCTAAGAAGGAGGTGGTTGCGGGTGGGCGCAGTCACTCGGCGATGGGCGTGGCTATGTGCAAGGGGCGGGGCCATTGGCAGGAAAGGATGCACCATTGGCAGGAAAGGATGCCCTAGTGGGCAGGGTCTATGGAGAAAGCGATGCGATGCAAAAGGGGGCGTGGCTAGTAGCAAAAAATTGTTTTGAGGGGGCGGAGCAAGGGCCTGGGAAGTTAGTTTGAGGCGGGGCCCGCAGGGGGCGGGGTCTGCAGGAGGCGTGGTCAGGTAACTGGGCTGGGTTCCCACTAGGTGTGGTCTGGGAAGTCTGGGGCGGTGGCAAGGTGGAGGGCGGGGGTGACAGCAGCCCGGAGCCGCAGAGCCTCAGCTTCCGCCTGGACCCAGCCTCGTGGGAGCCCCGCGGGTCCTGCCCAGGTGAGTGGAGCCCCGGGGCAGATCCAGAACCGGGATTATTGGGATGGGGAGTCCTCTCTTTCCAGGTGGGGCCACCGGCTCGCAGGGAGGATCTGGGGTAGAAGAGGTCGCCTCGCGAATGAGTGGGTCGCTGTGCGTTACGCGTGTCGGTGTGCCCGGGCTTACCTGGGCGTGCCTCTCTAAGTGTATTTCCTGTGCAGCACAGAAAGCCATTGTTTCCATTTCTGCCCGAGTGATCCTTTTAAACGGCGAATCAGATCGGGCCCCTCCTTCACTTAAAACCCTTGGGCCATAGAGATTAAAATTCAAAGTCCACCAGTTTCTGCCTGGTCTCTCCTGATCTCTCTAACCTCGTTTCCCTCCTATCTACTCCTTGCTCATCGTATTCCGGCTACACCAGCCGCCTTGATGATGTAAAATATAAAAAGCAAGTCCATCTCAGCTCCAGGCCTTTGCCCTTACTGTACCCCTCATCCGGGCGACTCCTCCAAATCTTTGCCTAACTGCCTCCTTCTGCACTGAGGTCTCAGTTCCAATGTCACTTTATAGGAGAGGCTGTCCTGTCCAGCCTCCTCTATCACATCTCCCTGGCTTGTCACTTTCATTGATAACTCTTAGAAATGGTCTGTCTTCTCCATTCATCTTGTGCTTGTTTGCAGTCTGTCTTGCCCAGCCTACTGCAAGCTCTGGAGGGCAGGGCGGTGCCGGGCTTTAGTCTCCTTAGTCACTGTATCTCTAGGTCCTAGAACAGAGCCTGGTGCACAGCAAGTGCTCCAGCAATGTTCGTCCAATGTCAAAAGCGAGTCCTGCATACATCTGTGTTTGTGTTGCCTGTACTGGTGGTTCCCACCCTCCACGTCCTCCCCACACGTGGACACATGTTTATGATCCAACTGGAACATGAATAATCCCCTCTCTCCTCTCCCTATGCTTGGTCTGATTCCTGATTCTGCCCCCTTCTTCTCTTCCGTGCCCACATAAATGATCCCAAAGGACTCAGAGGCAGGAGGATGACTTAGTTGGCCTTTGGCTGACCTATGGCCACCCTGTGTCCCCAAACTAACCAGAACCTTGCTATTTACTCAACTTCACTCTCACTAAGGGAGACACAAGACAGGAACTTGGGGTTGGGAGACTCTGAGACTGAGGCTAGCCCTGGTCCAGGTGACAAACAGGAAGCGCACAGGCATTCCAAAGACACACCTGGCTTCAGGTATGCGGCACTGGCAGCTGGCTCCCTGCCCAGCGCTCCTCCCCTAAAGCCACCTAGGGCTGGTCTGGGAACTTCCTGCTGACTCAGGAGGCAGGAATTTCTCTGCAGACCCTACCAGAAGACTTTGCAGGGCTGCGGGGAGAGCTTGCAGGAGAGTAAGAAGCAGATTATCTTCTTCTGGACCATCCAGAGAAATCTCCCCAACCAGACACCTGAGACACACTGGCCCTGAGGCCTGTGAGATTATCAGGAAACTACCAAAATGTCTGAGATCTAAATTGGATCATCATGATAACCAAATGTATGGGCTCCGAAATAGAAGGATCTGCAAAGGCAACATTGCTGTTTGCTGACATTGCTACGAAATGTGACCTTTTAAAAATCTTAACCCTGGGGTTACATTCTTTTTTTTTTTTTTTTTTTTTTTTTTGAGACGGAGTCTTGCTCCGTCACCCAGGCTGGAGTGCAGTTGTGTGATCTTGGCTTACTGCAGGGTCTGCCTCCCGGGTTCAAGTGATTCTCTCGCCTCAGCCTCCTGAGTAGCTGGGACTACAGGCCCACGCCACCATGCCTGGCGAATTTTTGTATATTTAGTAGAGACGGGGTTTCACTGTGTTGACCAGGCTGGTCTCAAACTCCTGACCTCAGATGATCCACCTGCCTCTGCCTCCCAAAGTGCTAGGATTACAAGAGTGAACCACTGTGCCTGGCCCCCAGCGTTGCTTCTAAAGCAAAAAATAGGGGTTAGACTTGCACCTATCCAGAGAACCTCTGAGTGTGCGCATAGGTTGCCAAGAAGCCATGGATGTTTGTAAGTTAAATTCCCCCTGACTGGGATGTTTTTTCACCCAGAGAGTCACCTGGCACACTCCCCAGAATTCCTTCCAGACTTTACTCAATGAGACCTTCCCCGGCCACATGATCAAAAATGTTCACCCAGCCTGGGCAACATGGCAAGACCCAATCTCTACATATATATATTTAAAAATTAGCCAGGCACGGCCAGACGCAGTGGCTCATGCTGGTAATCCCACTGCTTTGGGAGGCTGAAGCGGGTGGATCACCTGAGGTCAGGTGTTCAAGACCAGCCTGGCCAACATGGAGAAACCCCATCTCTATTAAAAATATTTGAAAAATTAGCCGGGCGTGGTGACACACACCTGTAGCCCCAGCTACTCAGGAGGCTGAGGCACGAGAATTGCTTGAACCCAGGAGGTGGAAGTTGCAATGAACTGAGATCATGCCACTGCACTCCAGCCTGGGCAACAGAGTGAGACTCGGTCTCAAAAAAAAAAAAAAAAAAAAAAAAAATTAGCTGGGTACAGTGGCCCATGCTCATAGTCCCAGCTACTCAGAAGGATGAGGTGGGAGGATCACTTGAGGCCCAGGAGGTCAAGGCTGCCATGAGCTGTGATTGCACCACTGCACTCCAGCCTGGGTAATAAAGCAAGACCCTGTCTCAAAAAAAAACGAACAAAAAAAAGAGTGTTCACCCCAGCACCTGTAGTTTCATTATATCCCATCCATGGTTTAGTTTTTTTGTCTAGCACTCACTCATGTACGCCATCATCTAGTTCTTTTCGGAGGTGCTGCTCCCCAGTAGAATGTCAGCTTCCAAGGACAGAGATTTCCATCTGTTTTGTTCAATGCTATGTCTCCAGGGCCTGGAACAGAGCCTGGGACCCCATAAGGTGCTGAATAAATAGGGGTCCAGTGAATTCATTAATTACATTTCTGCAAGATGGGGTGGCATGATGTTATCTTCAGTCATTTTTTTTTCCCTCAATTGCATTATATTTGGAACAGGCATGATGGTGACATCTGTAATCCCAACTACTTGGGAGGCTGAGGCTAGAGGATTCCTTGAGCCCAGGAATTCAAGGCTAAAGTGTGCTATGATCATACCTGTGAATAGCACTGCACTCCAGCCTGGGCAACACATGAGACCTCTCTCTTTACATGTAAAAAAAAAAAAGTCTGGGTGCGGTGGCTTATGCCTGTAATCCCAGCACTTTGGGAGGCTGAGGCAGGTGGATCACCTGAGGTCAGGAGTTCAAGACCAGCCTGACCAATATGATGAAACCCCATCTCTACTGAAAATACAAAAAAAGAAAAAAATTAGCTGGGTGTGGTGGTGCACGCCTGTAATCCCAGCTACTTGGGAGGCTGAGGCAGGAGAATCGCTTGAACCTGGGAGGCAGAGGTTGCAGTGAGCCAAGATTGCACCATTGCACTCCAGCCTGGGTGATAGAATGAGACTGTCTCAAAAAAAAAAAAAAAAAAAAGATTTGACGGAGCTGTCTCCAAAATTAAGAAGAGGATGGAAGGAGCTGACCCAGACATTCAAGAAGAAGGGCTAATTATTCCCATTTTACAGATGTGGAAGACTGAGGTCTGTTGAAAGTGCAGAGCTCAGCCCTGGCACCTTCTGTCCGCAAGAGCTCCATGCAGGTGCCACAGGATGGAGAAGACCTTGCTGGCCAACCCTGGTACCACGGCCTCCTGTCCCGCCAGGTACCACCCACAGCAGGCCCTCCCCTGGTGGGGAGCCTCTCCCACCCTTGCTGAGGACTCCTGGGTACCTGAATGAGGGACTTAGTGCCAAGGTCTATTGGGACAGGTGGCAGAGGGCTGGGGACTGTCTTGAAGGTTGGCTGGCTGGGGACTGTCACTATATTTAAATTATCACTTTCTTTGGGATGATGAGATTGGTGATGGAGCTTAAGGAGAGTCCTAACGCCCCCAAACTACTCTTGGCTCTGGCCGTCTCTCCCTCTGAACTCCATCTACCTCCTGGTATTTCCCTCTAAATGTGAGGCTCCCAAGCCAGGCACAGTGGCTCACGCCTGTAATCCCAACAGTTTGAGAGGCTGAGGCGGGCGGATCACTTGAAGTCAGGAGTTCAAGACCAGCCTGGCCTACATGGTGAAACCCCATCTCTACTAAAAATACAAAAATTAGCTGGATGTGGTGGTATGCGCCTGTAGTCCTAGCTACTTGGGAGGCTGAGGCAGGAGAATCTCTTGAACCCGGGAGGCAGAGTTTGTAGTGAGCCAAAATTGTGCCACTGCACTTCAGACTGGGTAACAGAGCGAGACTCTGTCAAAAACATAAATAAATAAACAAACAAACAAATCTGAGGCTCCCACCTCCATCTGAAACTCAGTTGTCACCCCTAAAAATTCTGGGACCCTGAGCATCTCATGAAATCATGAGAGGCAGTAGAGCTTAATAGTTAAAATCCCATAATCTAGACCCAGACACCCTAGGTTCGAATCCAAACCCTACAGCTTATATTGTGTGTGACCTTGGGCAGGATATTTGACCTCTCTGGGCCTCAGTCTCCCCATCTTTAACACAGGGATAGCAAGCCAGGCATGTTGGCTCATGCCTGTAATCCCAGCACTTGGGGAGGCTGAGGCAGGAGGATCACTTGAGGCCAGGAGTTCCAAACCAGTCTGGGCAACATAGCAGAACTCTGTCTCTACAAAAAAAAAAAAAGAAAAAGCAAAAATTAGCCAGGCATGGGTGGCATGTACCTGTTGTCCCAACTACTCAGGAGGCTGAGATGGGAAGATTGCTTAAGCCCAGGAGGTCAAGGCTGTGAGTGAGCCATGATTGCTCCACTGCACTCAGCCTGGACCATCGAGAGAGACCTTGACTCAAAAAAAAAAAAAAAAAAGGCCAAAAGAAAAAAATGGACCGAGCACAGTGACTCATGCCTGTAATCCCAGCACTTTGGGAGGCCGAGGTGGTTAGGTCACCTGAGGTCAGGAGTTCGAGACCAGCCTGACCTATATGATGAAACCCCATCTCTACTAAAAATACAAAACATTAGCCGGGCATGGTGGCACGCGCCTGTAATCCCAGCTACTTGGGAGGCTGAGACATGAGAATCACTTGAACCCGGGAGGCGGAGGTTGCAGCGAGCCAAGATCGTGCCATTGCACTCCAGCCTGGGCAACAAGAGTGAAACTCCGTCTCAAAGAACAAAAAAAAAAAGGTATAATAATACCTACCACCCTTGTTACAGGAATTACAGGAGTTAATACCCTTTACATTCAAAGCAGTGCTTGACATACAGTAAGGGCTACATACATGTGTCTGCTACATCTATTATTCAGTCCCCAGACCCCACGTTCAGCTCTGCTTTGCCTCTCTGTGGGGTCCTGGCCCTTCTACCTACCTACCCAAGCCTTTTTTTTTTGAGACATGATCTCACTCTGTCACCCATGCTGGAGTGTGATGGCTCCATCTCGGCTCACTGCAACCTCTGCCTCCTGGGTTCAAGCGATTCTCCTACCTCAGCCTCCTGAGTAGCTGGAATGACAGGTGCACATCACCACACCCAGCTAATTTTTATATTTTTTGGTAGAGGCAGGGTTTTGCCATGTTGCCCAGGCTGGTCTCAAACTCCTGATCTCAAGTGATCGGCCTACCTCAGCCTCCCAAAGTGCTGGGATTACAGGTGTGAGCCACTGTGCCCCACCCTTCCTACCCTATTTTGACACCAGCCACCACAGCTGGCATAAGACTGCTTGCAAATGTTTATAAAAGAGGGGGCCCCAATCTGGAAGCATCCAGCTAATGGCTTCTCTTGAAGCCACACTTGCGTAACAAGCCCAGTGCATTTACCAAATTAGATGTTGCATTGGTCAGCATCAGCTAGTGGCTGTAACAAACATTCCCAAGATATCACCAGCTAAACACAGTCAACATGTTAATGTCATAGTCCAAGGTGGTTGAGAAGTGGAGATGCAAATCTCCATAAATCAATCGGGAGCCAAGTGCATCTTATAGCTCTGTCATCCCTCTGGGCTTTGGGGAATATCAGCTGACAGATAAGGGACACAACCTATAAGATTGTGCAGCAGGGTTTTATGGGCCAGGTCTGGATATTTCCCATAGCCCTTCTACCCCACATCCCATTGGCCAGTTCTCATCACATGACAACCCTAGCTGCAAGGGAGCCTGGGAAATGTAGTCTACTTAGGTGCCAAGAGAAAGGGGGACACAACTTAGTGTGAAAGTTCCCAGTCTTTGCCTGCCACAGAAGTTTCACTGGGGTAGCTGTTCTTGGGTGGTGGGGGCGATGGTTGGGGGAGCCACCATTAACCACTGCTCTGGACTCATTCCTAATTCCCCTGCCCCCTGACCTCCATCCACAGAAGGCTGAAGCTCTTCTTCAGCAAGATGGCGACTTCCTGGTTCGTGCCTCTGGGTCCCGTGGGGGCCACCCCGTGATCTCCTGCCGCTGGCGGGGCTCAGCCCTCCATTTTGAGGTGCTCCGTGTGGCCCTGCGTCCCCGGCCAGGCCGACCCGCAGCCCTCTTTCAACTGGAGGATGAGCAATTCCCCAGCATACCCGCTCTGGTTCACAGTTATATGACAGGCAGGCGCCCACTGTCCCAGGCCACAGGGGCTGTGGTCTCCAGGCCTGTGACTTGGCAGGGGCCTCTGCGACGCAGCTTTAGCGAGGACACCCTGATGGATGGCCCAGCTCGGATACAGCCTCTCAGGTACTCACAGTCTCCCTGCCTCCTTGAGAACACCCAACACTCCCAGGGTTTTCCAACTCAATGGTTGACTTTTTTTTTTTTTTTTTTTGACTGAGTCTCACTCTGTTGCCCAGGCTGGAGTGCAGTAGCATGATCTCAGCTCACTGCAACCTCCACCTCTCAGGTTCAAGCAATTCTCCTGCCTCAGCCTCCAGAGTAGCTGGGATTACAGGAGTGCACCACCACGCCCAGCTAATTTTTTTACTTTTTTATTTCTATTTTTTTCCTGAGTGGAAGTCTCACTCGTTGCCCAGGCTGGAGTGCAATGGCACAATCTCAGCTCACTGCAACCTCCGCCTCCCGGGTTCAAGCGATTCTCCTGTCTCAGCTTCCCGAGTAGCTGGGATTACAGGGGTGCACCATGCCTGGCTAATTTTTGTATTTTTAGTAGAGACAGGGTTTCACCATGTTGGCCAGGCTGGTCTCAAACTCCTGACCTCAAGTGATCCACCCGCCTCGGCCTCCCATAGTGCTGGGATTACAGGTGTGAGCCACTGCACCCGGCCTTGGTTGACTTTTGAGGCCCAAACATTCTTAGTTGTGGGGGAGGAGGTGGAGATATCCTGTGCATCGTAGGATGCTGAGCAGCATTCCTGAGCTCCATCCAACTAGATGCTACTAGTCGTGACAACTAAAGATGTCTCCACACGTTGCTAAGAGTCCCCTGGACGTAGGTCACCTTGGTTGGTTGAGACTTATTGGTACAAAGTAACTGGACACAGGGTTTTCCAGATATTGGTGGGGGACACTGCTTAGGTGGGGACTACAGGTCTCTCCCACTTCTGTCCCCCAGGGCAAGGAAGTGGAGCAACAGTCAGCCTGCAGATTTGGCACATATGGGGCGGTCAAGAGAAGACCCCGCTGGGATGGGTGAGCGTCTGCCAGAATGGCCTGTGGTTCAGGGATTGGCTCTGCCACTCACCACCTAAGAGAGCTTGGTCAGGTGCAGGAACCTCTTGGAGCGTCAATTTCTTGCTTTAGAAAATGATGACAATCACGATGACTTAAAACACGCAGGCACTTTATGGGTGCTTAAAATGTGTGTTTACAAGGCTGAGCGCGGTGGCTCATGCCTGTAATCCCAGCACTTTGGGAGGCCAAGGCCGGTGGATCACTTGAGGTCAGGAATTCGAGACCAGCCTGGCGAACATGGTGAAACCCCATCTCCACTAAAAACGCAAAATTAGCCGAGCGTGGTGGCACGCACCTGTAATCCCAGCTACTCTGGAGGCTGCGGCAGGAAAATCGCTTGAACCTGGGAGGCGGAGGTTGCAGTGAGCCGAGATGGCACCACTGCACTCCAGACTGGATGACAGAACAAAACTCCATCTCAAAAAAAAAAAAAAAAAAAAAAAAGTGTGTTTACAATTATTCCAAGGAGCTGTACCTGTTCTGACCACAGCTTACCTTGCTAACAACTTCTGCTACATACCCTCCTCATGCTGGTCACACAGCCCTCCTTGCAGTTGTTCGAACCCTCAGGCTTTTATTCCCGCCTCGGGGCCTTTGCACTTTACATTTCCACCAGTGATGGGAACATTCGCATTCCCCTAATTGTTTCCTGAGTGGCTCCTCTCCATCCAGGGTAAGTTCCTCAAAGCAGTTGAGTCTGACGGTCTTACCTAAAGGAGGACTCAACTGAATGCCCCCTCATGCCCCTTTTTTCCCATCCTTCTCCCAACCCCATTCAACATGAGCCCTCTCTGCATCCCAGGCCCTGCACAGAGTGCTAGGATACATCAACGAACCAGAAAGAGACAAAGATCCCTGCCCGATGGGAGCCAACAGTCTATGAGAGGACAACAAACCATGAACCACAAAAATAAGGCAATTTTGTTTGCTTCAAGATGAAAATTAAAACACAGTAAGGCAAGGCCAGGCACAGTGGCTCAGGCCTATAATCCCAGCACTTTGGGAGGCCGAGGTGGGTGGATCACCTGAAGTCAGGAGTTCAAGACCAGCCTGGCCAACATGGTGAAACCCCGTCTCTACTAAAACTACAAAAATTAGCCGGGCGTGGTGGCGCATGCCTGTAATCCCAGCTACTCGGGAGGCTGAGGCATGAGAATTGCTTGAACCCAGGAGGCGGAGGTTGCAGTGAGCCAAAATCGCACCACTGCAGTCCAGCCTGGACAACAGAGTAAGACTCTGTCTCAAAAAAAAAAAAAAAAACAAAAAAACCAGTAAGGGAAGGGTGAGGTGGCTCGGGTCTGTAATCCTAGCACTTTGGGAGGCCCAGGTGGGTGGATCACTTGAGGTCAGGAGTTCGAGACCAGCCTGGCCAACATGGTGAAACCCCATCTCTACTGAAGAAAAAAACAAAAATTAGCCAGGTGTGGTGGCTTATGCCTGTAATCCCAGCTACTTGGGACGCTGAGGCAGGAGAATTGCTTGAACCCAGGAGGTGGAGGTTGCAGTAAGCCAAGATTGCACCACCGCACTCCAGCCTGGGCGACAGAGTGAGACTCTGTCTCAAAAAAACCAAAAAAACAAAAAACAAAAACAAAACAAAAAAACAAACAAAAACAGAGTAAGGGAGGTAAGGACTATAAAGATGGAGATGTATATTGCAATTTTATTTTATTTTTAATTATTTATTTTTGAGATAGAGTTGTGCTCTTGTTGCCCAGGTTGGAGTGCAATGGCGTGATGTCGGCTCACTGCAAACTCCAACTTCTGGGTTCAAGCGATTTTCCTGCCTCAGCCTCCCGAGTAGCTGGGATTACAGGCACGTGCATCACACCCTGCTAATTTTGTATTTTTAGTAGAGATGGGGTTTCACGACATTGATCAGGCTGGTCTGGAACTCCTGACCTCAGATGATCCACCCACCTCGACCTCCCAAAGTGCTGGGATTACAGGCGTGAGCCATTGTACCTGGGCAAGCAATTTTAAATAGTATTCAGGAAAGGCCCCATTGCAGAAAAAAATAAAATAAAATTGAAGGAAATGAGGGAGGTAACAAGGTGGATAACTGGGGGATAAGCAGGCAGGAAGAAGAGGCAGTGCAAAGGCTCTTGGGTCAGAACAAGAATTTAAGCTGTTCATTCAACCAAAAAATGAGGGGGCAGCTGGGTGTGGTGTTGCACGCCTGTGGTCTTAGCCACTTGGGAGGTTGAAGCAGGAGGACTCCTTGAACCCAGGAAGTCAAGGCTGCAGTGAGCCGTGATCGCACCATTGCACTCCAGGCTGGGCCACAGAGTGAGACCCTGTCTCAAAAGAAGAAGAAAAGGAAGGGCTGGGTGCAGTGGCTCAAGCCTGTAATTCCAGCACTTTTGGGAGGCCGAAGCAGGCAGATCACGAGGTCAAGAAATCAAGACCATCCTGGCCAACATGGTGAAACCCCGTCTCTACTAAAAATACAACAATTAGCTGAGTGCGGTGGTGCCTGTGGTCCCAGCTACTCGGGAGGCTGAAGCAGGAGAATCACTTGAACACAGGAGGCAGAGGTTGCAATAAGCCGAGATGGCGCCACTGCACTCCAGCCTGGTGACAGAGTGAGACTCTGTCAAGAAAGAAAAGAAAGGAAGGAAGGAAGGAAGGAATGAAGGGAGTGAGGGAAGGAGGGACAGATGAGTGTAGCTGAAGCAGAGGGAATGAGGGGAGAGTCAGAGAGGGAGACCGTGGGGCTCAGATTGTGAGGATTTTTCAGCTACTGTGAGCACTTTGGACCTTAACTCAGAGTGAGCCAGGCACTGTTGGATGATTTCAAGTTCCCAGAAAAGAGCGTATTCAAAGGCCTGGTAAATACAGTCTCCCAAAAGTCTTAGTACAGTTTTAAGTACTAATAGTCCAGGAGGTCAACATGCCATCAACTCACAAAGGACATCATTTGAAAGTTTAGGGTGAGGGGAGGGAACTTAGAGGAGGGGTCAGTAGGTGCAGCAAACCACCATGGCACACGGATACTCAGCCTCCACATTCTGCATGTGTATCTTGTTTTATTATTTTTTTTAGAGGAAATTAAAAAAAAAAGAAAAAGTTTAATAAGCTTGGTTTCTTTGACACTTATCTGAGTGTCATACCATACATAGCTTTGTGAATTTTTTATACTTTGTCTCTCTATAGATATCTATATTAATTATATATATATATTTTATATAGATATATCTATGGAGAGATATAATATATATTATCACAAAAAAGTAAAATATCTATCATATATAAATGTAATTATATATAGTATATAGGGCAACATTATACATTTAATGTTAATTTTATTTAACATATACTTAATTTTAATATATATTATATATTTATATAATATATAGATATCTATCTCTATAGATATGATATAGAGAGATATATCTATACTTAATTGTAGATAGACAGATATCTTTTTTTTTTTTTTTCGAGACAGGGTCTCACTCTGTCATCCAAGCTGGAGTGTAGTGTTGTAGTCATACCTCACTACAGCCTCTGGCTCAAGTGATCCTCCCACCTCTGCCTCCCAAGTAGCTGGGACCACAGGTGCATGCCACCATGCCCAGCTAATTTTCTAACTTTTTGTAGAGACAAGATCTTGCTATGTTGCCCAGGCTGGTCTGGAATCCCTAGCCTCAAGCAATCCTCTCACCTTGGCCTCCCAAAATGCTGAGATTACAGGCGTCAGCCACCACGCTCATCCTTTTTTTAAAAAAATTTTTAATTTCTTTGGGTCACTGCTTACCATCTTTCAGTCAGAGGGGCAAAAACAAAGAATTCAAATTTAGAATGTAGTATTCAGAATTCATAGGGTCAGGCAAGGTGGCTCATGCCTGTGATCCCAGCACCTTGGGAGGACGAGGAGGGAGGATTGCTTGAGACTAGGAATTCCAGACCAGCCTGGGCAACACAGTGAGATCCCATCTCCATAAAATAAAATAAAATATTTAAAAAATAACTTACAGAACTATAGAGATGCCAAAGTTTTCCAACCATGTGTAAGCATGTAGCATTTCTACTGTCAAGGTGGTTGAAATTCAAAACTGCACCCGGATAGGTTGTTATACCCCATTATTGGAATGAGTGGATAAATCAGGTGGGTGGTAGCCGATGAAGCTCTCACCCCCGCCTATTCAGCAGTCTTCTCTGTGTATTCCCATTGACCCCTCTTGTATGACCTCTAGGAGCCTCCACCATGCCTGTATCTGCCTTGCCCCGAACGGGCAGTGACCCCGCGTTGCTGAAGGCCCCCGCTCCCCTAGGAACTGTTGCCGACAGTCTCAGGGCCTCCGATGGGCAGCTTCAAGCCAAGGCACCAACAAAGCCCCCCCGGACACCCTCCTTCGAACTGCCTGATGCCTCTGAACGTCCCCCAACGTACTGCGAGCTGGTGCCCCGAGTGCCCAGTGTCCAGGGAACATCCCCGAGGCAAAGCTGCCCAGAGCCAGAGGCCCCATGGTGGGAGGCCGAGGAGGATGAGGAGGAAGAGAATAGATGTTTTACAAGACCACAGGCTGAGATCTCTTTCTGCCCCCCTGATGCCCCCTCCTGCCTGCTGGGCCCCCAGAATCGGCCCCTGGAACCCCAAGTCCTGAATACTCTCCGTGGCCTGTTCCTGGAGCACCATCCTGGGAGCACCGCCCTTCACCTGCTATTGGTAGACTGCCAGGTGGGTCACCTTCTGGGATGCTCCTCCCCAGGCCCAGGGCAAGACCCAAACATACCTACATAATCACTCTTCACCTGACTTCCCCATTCGCTTCTGCAGGCCACAGGCCTCCTGGGAGTGACCAGGGATCAGCGGGGCAACATGGGAGTCTCATCTGGCCTGGAGCTGCTCACTCTTCCCCATGGACACCGCTTGAGGTTGGAACTGCTGGAGAGGTGAGCCAGCAGCTTGGAATCTTGGTTGGGGGAGGCCAATTCCCCCCACTTCCCAAGGTCTCCAAACAGCTCCCCACTCATGGCTCCCCAGGGAAGAAGGGAGATGGGGCAATGCCACCTCCTGTCCCCCCTCACCCCTGCATTACAAACCTCCCCACTTCCCCCAGACCCTTGCCCTCCGCCTCTGCAGGCATGAGACACTGGCGCTGGCCGGGGCGCTGGCGGTGCTGGGCTGCTCGGGGCCGCTGGAGGAGCGCGCAGCCGCACTGAGGGGCCTGGTAGAGCTGGCGCTGGCGCTGCGGCCAGGGGCGGCGGGGGACCTGCCCGGGCTGGCTGCGGTCATGGGCGCCCTGCTCATGCCCCAGGTTCGTGGGGAGCAGGGACTGGAGGAAGCTGGAGTGCGGGTGACTGGGAAGACTGGAAAGGAGGCATGCGCAGGTCTCTTCTCTCAGGTGTCCCGGTTGGAGCACACGTGGCGCCAGCTCCGAAGGAGCCACACGGAGGCTGCGCTGGCCTTTGAGCAGGAGCTAAAGCCGCTGATGCGGGCTCTGGACGAGGGCGCTGGTGAGTGAAGGTCTGGGGCTTGGCATCCCTGGGGGCCCAGACCAAATTTAACAGGACTCAATCTAGTCCTATGCCCAGTCCCTGCATCTGTTCTAGGCCCGGTCCCTTCACCATAGGCCCCGCCCTCCACATGAGGGTTGGTCCTGGCCCTTTCCCTAGGCCCCGCCCTCCACACAAGACTTGTTCCTAGGCCACGCCCCCCCACCAGCCTTTGTCCCAGCCCCTTTCCCTAGGCCACGCCCCTTCGCCATAGACCCCGCCCTCCATACGGGGCGTCTGGTCCTGGCCCCTTTCCACAGACCCCGCTGTCGCTCAGTCCTAAGCCCCGCCCCTGCATTTGTCCTAGGTTCCACCTCCGCCCTATGCCCCATCTACAGCCCCAAACCCTGATCAGACCCTCCACCTCCGCAGGACCTTGCGACCCCGGCGAGGTGGCGCTGCCGCACGTGGCGCCCATGGTGCGCCTGCTGGAGGGCGAGGAAGTCGCGGGGCCGCTGGACGAGAGCTGTGAGCGGTTGTTGCGCACCCTGCACGGGGCTCGTCACATGGCCCGGGACGCACCCAAATTCCGCAAGGTGGCAGCCCAGCGCCTGCGAGGTGAGCGTTCCCTCTGCGCTGGACTGCAGACTTCAGAGCACCCTGCAAGTTCTAACCGGATCCCCCAAACCCAGCCTGTCCCAGGAGGGGAGCCTCTCGCCACGCCTCCCGGAGCCCCACCCAAACTGGGATGGCTGCACTCCAGGAAGGTTCTCACCCCAAGCAAACGCTGCATCCAGCGGTGTTGATAGGAACAGGGCCTTCCACCTCAAAACGGGCTGCCCTGCCCCCAGAGCCACCTCCGCGGGTCCCCACTCTCCCTTCCCACCTAAGACGATCCCGCCCCGCAGGGATCTCGATCCCCAAGAACGCCCTGCTCCCTCCAAAACGACTCCTCCCTCTTATCCTAGGGCAGCCCACCCGGCAAGATCCCCCACCTTCCCCGACAACCTGGGATCCCGTCCCCGGGGCAGCCCCACGTCCAGCCACAGCCCCTAAGGCGGGACCCCCAGGATCTGGCACCTGGAACAGGCCGCCCCCTTGCACTGCAGTAGAGCCCCTCAGGCACCCCACCCCCATTCCTGCAGAGAGCTGGAAGCCCCCTCCCCTCTGACCCCGCCTAGTCATCCCGCAGGTGGGGCAGGTCCTTCCCGGGCCCCTGTTGGGTCAAAGTCCTCTGGGGAGAGGAAGGTGCGGGGAGGTTGGGAGGGGCAAGGCGGGCGCCTGGGCCCAGCCCCCAGCCCACCTGACCTTGCTTCCAGGATTCCGGCCTAACCCGGAGCTGAGGGAGGCCCTGACCACCGGCTTCGTGCGGAGGCTGCTCTGGGGTAGCCGGGGCGCGGGAGCTCCGCGCGCTGAACGCTTTGAGAAGTTCCAGCGCGTCCTCGGCGTCCTGTCGCAGCGCCTGGAGCCTGACCGCTGAGAGCGCAGATACCCTTCTTCACACCCGGGACCCCCAGGTTTTTGCGAACCCCAGAAGAGACCAAAGAAGTCGTCCCAGGCTCCTCACACCTCAGGTGGAATCCTGCCCTGTGCCTCACAGAAGAGGTGGGGAGCGCAGTCAGGGTCACCTGGGTCATGGTGAACATGTGACCTGCAGATCTGGCATCAGAGGCCAGAGTTCGAATGTGACTCCACCTCTTAAAAGCCGTGATTTCTAGCAGATGACTTCACCTCTCTGTGTCTGCCTTTAACAAAATCATAGCGGTACAGCAGCTCAGGCCCATAATCTCAGCACTTTGGGAGGCCGAGGCGGAAGGAAGGCTTGAGGCCAGGAGTTCAAGACCAGCCAGGGCAACATGGTGAGACCTCATCTCTACAAAAACTGAAAAATAAAAAACTCTTAAAAAATGTAAAAGTTGAGGCTGTGTACTTTCTAAGAATTGTGGCCGGGAATGAGACGGCAGGTGGAGAATGCCTGGCACACAGTAGGTCTTCAATAAGTGCTACCCATTCTCAGAAGCTGCAGTGCATTCAGAAGGGATGAAACTTGGTGTCCTGGCCAGGCGCGGTGGCTCACGCCCATAATCCCAGCACTTTAGGAGGCCGAGGCAGATGGATCACTTGAGGTCAGGAGTTCGAGACCAGCCTGGCCAACATGGCAAAACCCTGTCTCTACAAAAAATTAGCTGGGCATGATGGTGTGTGCCTGTAATCCCAGCCACTTGGGAGGCTGAGGCAGAATTGCTTGAACTAGGGAGATGGAGTCTGCAGTGAGCTGAGATCATGCACACCACTGCACTCCAGCCTGGGCAACTGGGTGAGACTGTCTCAAAAAGAAAAAAAAAACTTGGTATCCTTCTCCAGACCTGAGTCACAAGCAGACACCCACTGACAATGACATAGGCCAACTTCCAGAAAGGGGCAGGGTTGACTCAAGGTGTGCCCAAGATCACCTCCCCTTCCTCATTCCCTGTGTGGCCTGTAAGAAACGTGGCGTTAGGTACTTCCAGTCCCAGTATTTAAATCCTCTAATAAGACACCGACTCCAGGAACTTGATATGATTTCTTTTTTTTTTTTTCCATTTTTGTATAAAACAAAATGGCCGGAGCCGAGCGGCAGGAAGAAAAGATGTAAAACATGAGTATGTACATCAATGGTGGAACGATGGTAGAAGGCACAGCGGGTCCGTCCAGAGTGACAGGGGGGGATTGGTTTGGGGGTGGAGGGGGCAGCAGGTTACACAGGTCTCAGCCGAAGCCACGGGGTCAGAAATAAAGTGCATAGGTCCTGGGGCCCCCCGTGGCCCAGAAGCAGCAGCCGACAGCCCCCCTCTTCCCATCTCTGGCAGGGTTCAATTGAGCGTGACTCGGAGGTAGGAGGTGGGCACGTAGCCCTCGCCTCCCTCTTTCCGCCTGACCCGGGTCCAGCCGTCCCCTTTGTCTTCTTCCATAAGACTGAGGTCTTCACCCTCGGCCATAGAGATGGTGCCCTCGCTGGACCCTGTGATGGGGGTGGGGGTGGGCCCAGATCTGCTTTAGGCAAATTTATTATTTTTGAGACAGGGTCTCGCTCTGTCACCCAGGCTGGCGTGCAATGGCGCGATCTCGGATCCCTGCAACCTCCGCCTCCCAGGTTCAAGGGATTCTCCTGCCTCAGCCTGACGAGTAGCTGGGATCACAGGCGTGCGCCATCACACCTGGCTAATTTTTGTATTTTCAGTAGAGATGGGGTTTCACCGTGTTCGCCAGGCTGGTCTGGAATTCTTGACCTCAAGTGATCTGTCTGCCTCAGCCTCCCAAAGTGCTGGGATTACAAGCCTGAGCCACCCGCCCAGCCTTGCTTTAGGCGAATTTAAACTGAACCTAGCCAGAGACACTGCCGCCCATCCCCCACCAAGCCCACTCTGGCCGTTCTCACCTTCAAAGTGGTAGATGGCCACGCAGTGACCTATGGGAGATGTGGGTTCCTCCTCGAAATCCTCATCAAACTCCGTGTAAATGGGGGTGTCCTGGCTCTCTTCTGAGGGAGGCTCTTCAGAGCTGTTTGGGGAAAATTCGGCAGATAAAGACAGGCCCTCCTGGGACACTGGAACAGACCCACTCTGGCGTCACCCCTCACCTCTCCTTGGTGTCCTGTGATGCGCTGTTGCTGCTGCTGTCTGGCGGGGCACTTGCGGGGGGGTCGGGGGGCCGGGCGTGCCGGCTCAGGCTGTCTCCCCGGTTGCTAAGGACTCGAGTTTCAGCTTCTGCCAGCCACGCCTGGGAGGAGGGGACAGGAAAATCGTTCCAGGGCAGAGCTCCGGGGTCAGCCCACTCTGGACCCAGAGATTCCCTGAGATCACCCACGCACAGCCAAGGCTGTGATGGAAAACAGCTGGAGACCCCCTGCTCTGAACACCTCCCCAGTCCCCGACCCCCCCCCCACCCCACCCAGCAGTGACTCAGCCAGGCCCGCTGGCTCCCGCCCCTCCCCAGGGTCTTTCCTGACCTCATACTTCTGCACTTCCAATTTCAGCCGTTCAATGTTGCTCAGGGTTTCAGCGATCTGGGGCTCCAAGCTGGCGGGGTCCCCCATCTGGGGTGTCTTCTCATAGACACCCTTCATTTTCTTTAGGGCTTCCCTATGACAAGGGAGACAGGTAGACAGGAAAACATAGTTCCGTGTGAGTTTTTTTGTTGCTGTTGTTTTGTTTGAGTCAGGGTCTCGATCTGACTCTTTACCCAGGCTGGTGTGCAGTGGTGCAATCATGGCTCACTGCAACCTTGACCTCCCAGGCTCAAGCGATACTCCTGCCTCAGCCTCCTGAGTAACTGGGACTATAGATCCGCATCATCACACTTGCCTGACTTTTCAAAAATTTTTAGTAGAGATGGGGTCTGGCTATGTTGCCCAGGCTGGTCTCAAACTTCTGAGTTCAAGGGATCCTCCTGCCTCAGCCTCCCAAAGTGCTGGGATTAGAGGCATGAGCCACAGCACCAGGCTCCATGTGATTTAACAAGCAAAACACACGGGTTTTGCATCAGGGAGCAAATAGCAAGGCAGGACAATGGTTAAGGATGCAAATACTAGTGCCCAACTGCCTGGGCTCGAATCTCAGTTTGAATATTTCCTAGTTGTGTGAGCTTGGCTTAAATCATTGAACCCCCACTGCTGTTTGCTTATTTTGGAAAGGGAGATAATGATGTAGGATTAATACAATGCCTGATACCTAGGAAGTCCTCACTATTACTCATATACATATTGAGTACCTACTGCGTACAGATCCTATTCCAAGCATCAGAAATATAACACTGGGCTGGCCGTGGTGGCTCACATCTGTAATCCCAGTATTATTTTGAGAGGCTGAGGTGGAAGGATCACTTGAGGCCAGGAGTTCAAGACCAGCCTGGGCAACAGTGTGAGACCTTGTCTCTAGTAAAAAATCAAAACAATTTTTAAAAAATAAAAAAGGGGGGGCGAGCTGGGGAAAAAATAAATAAAGATAAATATAACACTAAACAAGACAGGATCTTAAGTCTGCATACAATCTCTCAGGAAAACTTGAAAATTCGAATAAATCCATGTACACTGTTTAGAATAGTGCCTAGAATGCAGTAAGTGACTAATAAATACTATTATCATTATCATTAGTTTCTTATCCCTGTCTCCTCTATATCTATATATACAGGTAGTCACGACTATAATGGACCTTTGGAAAAGACCAGATCTGAGCTCAACTTCCTTCCAGTTATTTTTTATCTTTTTTTGAGACACAGTCTCACTCTGTCGCCCAGGCTGGACTGCAGTGGCGCAATCTCGGCTCACAGCAACCTGTGCCTCCCGGGATCAAGTGATTCTCGTGCCTCAGCCTCTGGAGTAGCTGGGACTACAGGCACACGCCACCATGCCTGGCTAATTTTTATATTTTTAGGAAGGACAGGATTTCCATACGTTGGCCAAGCTGGTCTCAAACTCCTGGCCTCAAGCCACCTGCCTGCCTCGGCCTCCCAAAGTGCTTGGATTACAGGTGTAAACCACTGCACCCGGCCAACTTCATTCCAGTTCTAATACCTGATCCACTTTACAGATGAAGAAACTGAGGAATTAAAAGGTGAAACAAGCTGCCCAAGACCTGAGATGAAGCTGGAAATCAAGTCCAGTTTGTCGTGACTCTAGAACATGCACCCTTAACCCCTCCACCATAGAAACCCAGGAACTAGAGAGTTCTGAATGGAACTTTACACCAATAAAAGCCATTCTGTCCAAGAGGTTACATGCAAATGGCAAAATATAATTCGGCTGCCTGTTTGCAAGTGGCAAACATCATTCCTATTATGTAACAGGACTGGGAGAGGATTTTATTGCTTGGAAAGAGTGAGTAAAGATTTTTTTTTTTTAATCTGGCAGATTTTTTTATTGTCAATATTTTAAGTGTTTGAGCTGTTAAACAGATAACCATATGCTGCTTTTTTTTCTTTTAGCCAATTAACATGGTGAACTAGATTGATATATTTTTTGATATTGAACTATCTTTGCATTATTGGGATAAAACCCAACAAATGGTGGAATTTTTTTTTTTTTTTTTTTTTTAGTTTTTAAAAAATTTATTTGGGTTTTTCTTTCTTCTTCTTCTTCTTCTTCTTGTTCTTCTTCTTCTTCTTCTTCCTTCTTCTTCTTCTTCTTCTTCCTCTTCCTCTTCCTCTTCTTCTTCTTCTTCTTCTTCTTTCTTCTCCTTCTCCTTCTCCTTCTCCTTCTTCTTCTTTCTTTCTTTCTTCTTCTTCGAGATGGGGTTTTGCTATGTTGCCCAGGCTGGCCTTGAACTCCTAGGCTCAAGTGATCCTTCTACCCAGCCTCCCAAAGTGCTGGGCTTATAGGCATGAGCCACTGTGTTCAGCTAATGTATTATTATGATTATGATTATTATTATTATTATTTGAGGTAGAGACTCGCTGTGTTGCCCAGGCTGGAGTGCAATGGTGCAATCTTGACTCACTGCAACCTCCGCCTCCCAGGTTCAAGTGATTCTCCTGCCTCAGCCTCTTGAGTAGCTGGGATTACAGGCACGTGCCACAATGCCCAGCTAGTTTTTGTATTTTTAGTAGAGACAGGGTTTCACCATGTTGGTCAGGCTGGTCTCGAACTCCTGACCTCACATGACCTGCCCGCCTTGGCCTCCCAAGTGATGTATTATTTTTTAAACACTGGATTTGCTTGGCTAGGATTTTGCCTCTATGATCATAAATAAGGTAAAATGAGCCCTCAATTTTATCTTATTGAATTCTTGGCCACTGATTTGGGAATCTGGATTCTTCAGCCTAAAGAGGTTGACAGCTTTCACTCTTTTTCTGTTTCCTGGAATGACTTGTATAAGACAAGAAGTTAACTGTTTCTTCTTTTCTTTTTGAGACAGGGTCTCACTCTGACACCCAGGCTGAAGTGCCAGTGGTGCAGTCACAGCTCACTGCAGTCTCAATTTCCCAGGTTTACTGTCCTCCCACCTCAGCCTCCCAAGTGGCTGGGACTACAGACACAAACCACCACACCCAGCTAATTTTTTTATTTTTGCTAGAAATGGGGTCTCACTCTGTTGCCCAGGCAGGTCTCAAACTCCTAGGCTCAGATGATCCTCCTGCCTCAACCTCCCAAAATGCTGGGATTGCAGGCATGAGCCACTGCACCTGGCCAAGAAGTAGTAACTGTCTAAGTGTGGTAGGAATCACCTGTAAAACCGTCGGGGCCTTGGGATTATTGGGGAGATCTTTGAGCACCATTTAAATGTCATTCATTTACAGACCAGGGCACTGGCTCATGCCTATAACCCCAGCACTATGGGAGGCTGAGGCAGGCAGATCAACTGAGGCCAGGAGTTCAAGACAGCCTGGCCAGTATGGGGAAACCCTGCCTCTACTAAAAATACAAAAATTAGCTGGTGCATGCCTGTGGTCCTAGCTAATTGGCAGGCTGAGGCACAAGGATCGCTTGAACCTGGGATGTGGAGATTGCAGTGAGCTAAGATCACGGCACTGCACTCCAGCCTGGGCAACAGAGTAAGACCCTGTCACAAAATAAAATATAATCAAATCAAATAAAATAATAAACAAATAAATGAAATTCATTTACTATTTTATCATGTTCCTTGCCTGTCCCCCCCTACCCCACCACCTTACCTCTGGTCAACCTCCTTCTGAAGTTCACGACTGCGTTCTTCCAACTGCTGTTGAAGCCGCTTTCGCTGCTGCTCTGGGGGCAAGTGGCTAAAATCCTCGGTCACCACTGTCTGCAAGGTGGGTAGAGGGCTGAATTTGGGATCAAGAAGTCTAGGCTGCCAGACTCTGCACCCTTCTGAGATATTTCACTCCCTTCCCCAGCCATGGTTCTTGGCAGCGAGGCCATGCACAGAGCAAAGCAGGTCTGGGTTGGGCAACCAGGGAAGCGGGGCCCAGCCAGCGGCAGGAAGCGAGCCCAGGGTCCCGCCACCCGCCGCTGGGCAGGCTAGGGCCACCACCTCCTCCTGCCCCGAGGCCTCACTTACCCCACGGCTGCCTCGAAGGCTGCGGAAGGATGCTAGCCTCGGTTTGACCGACTTACTGATCTCGCTCAGTATGGCCAAGGGGTCACGGCCGGAGCGGGGGGACGGGGGTCCGTTAGGCAATGCCGAGGGTACGGGGCCCCCCAGGGGGGAGAGGGGTGGGGGGCGAGGCTACCGGCGGGGGCCGGGGAGGGGAATAGGTTGAAGGGGTGGGGGGGCATAGGAGGATGTAGAGAATGAGGATGAATGGACGGAGGGATGGACGCACGGATGGACGGATGGACGCAAAAAAGAAAAAAGGAAAAACAAAATGGAGAAAGAAAAAAACGGTAAGAAAACCACAACTCAAGATGCACAACCACACAGAGAAAACGCATGCAGGAGCGACACAAAAAAATCTGGAAGGTGGCGGGGAGGATGTTGAACTGTAAGCCCGAAAGCCAGAACTCTCACTCCCCCGGTATCTCCTAGGTCTCTGGAATGTTATGTCCGGGAGCAAGCATGGGGTCCAGGAGGCAGGGAGGCCCATGTCTCTCTGTCCACTTAGCTTTCTGGGCTGACAGTCTAGAAGACGCATGCAGGAATCAAGGTCTCAGACAGGTATGAGGCCACAGAGGACAAAAATAAATAAACAAAAATAAAACCACAAGCTGAGAAGGAGTGGAAGGCAGGAAAATGAGAGGGGTTAGGGGCCTCAGAGGTTTAAGCTTTTAAGCTCGGGGATCACAGGTGTAAGTCAAGGAGAGGTATGAGTGTGTAAGTCAAGCGGGACCCAAAGTATAAATCAAAGGTATAAACCAAGGGTGCTAAGGTATATTAAAATCCAAAACCCCAAGAAAACAGGACGTGCAGGGTGGCTCCCAGAGTCCCATCAGCAGGATGGAGAGAGAAACTCGGGGAGTCCCCAGGGATGGTGTCACCAGCCCTCAGGCCAGCCCCGAATTCCACCAGCAGGTTTTCTCCCAGCATCCCGAGAAGCAGCAGACAAACGCCACAGACCTCCCCACCGCCACAGACCTCCCCACCCTGCCCCCGCCTTCGCCTCCGGGGACTCCCAGGCCAATCGGCCCGCCCGCCTTCCTTCCCTCCAGCCCGGGCTGGCAGCCAAGAGGAAAATTCCTGCCCGGGACTCGGCGTTCAGGCGGCTGGGGCTGACTCAATAGGGGCCCCACTGTCCCCACCTCACTGTCCTTCTCCCCCACCATCCCAAGGGTCCCGGCCCCCACCTTGTTTTTCTTGCCAAAAGGCCAGCGCTTGGTGCGGCTGCGGCCCGGGCCTCGGAGTTCAGGCCGTCCATCCGAGGGGGTGCCCAGACTGCTGTCCGAGGGTGCACGGTTCATGGGCTGGCTGAAGTCCTCGAATTCCACGTCGCCCGGGCGGGCAAAACCTGACTTGTGCAGCTCTATAAGGACTTGGGAGTCCTGGGGGAGGGGGACAGTGGATGAGTAGTCAGGTGCCTAGCCTATGGAGACCTCCCTCTGCCCTTCCCATAGCCCAGACCAGGCACCCACGTTCTTGGGATCCACAGCATTTGCAGCCACCTTCATGCCCTCCAAGCACTTGGCTATGATGGGCACCACCTCCAGCTCAGCCTCCGACAGGAGCCCATACCCGGCACCCAGGCGGGTGGCCCTGCGTTCATCCATGTCTTGGAGCTTCTGTAAGGATGGGAACAAGGGTGGCTCAGGGGTGCTAACAGAGGGACTAGAAGCACAGTGATTCACTCTGCAAATATGATCGCGCTCCACGCTGGCCCCAGCCCCAAGCCAGTCTGGAGGGGAAGACAGAGTCGGGAAGAGAGACTCCAGCCCAGTGTGGTTGGGGAAGAGACACAGGGCCAGGGGCATCTCAGAGGGGGACGCCTGCCTAGGGGGTCAGCAAAGGCTTCTCAAAGGAGGAGACAAAGGAGCAGGGATTTGAAGAAAAAGCAGAACCAGCCCTGATACTCCCAGGGCCAGGGATGGGACAGAGAGTGGAGCACTAGATTGAAACAGGAGAGGGGAAATTCGAGACCTTTCAGAGGGGTTGTTAGAGGTGGAGCTTAGAAGAATAAGTAGGAATTTCAAAAGGAAAGAAAGGTCACTTGAGCACAGGGGTTCCAGGCTGCAGTGATCTGTGATTACGCCACTGCACTCCTGCCTGGGTGACAGAGCCAGGCCCCATCTCTCTATAGAAGTAAATAAACAAACAAGTAAAAGGCATGCCCAGCAGGAAGAACAGCCGACTAAAAGCACAGCTCACTGTTACTATAGGTTTCTGATTCCCTTTCAATCTAGGGACTGGGACATTACAGCTGGGGTTCTGATGAATGAGTAGGAGTTGGCTAACATTTAGAGGCTTTCAGGAAGGTAGATCTGAGAACTGGGAGTACTCACATCGAATATCTGGGGCATCTGTGAAAAATAGAAGTGGGCTTGGTCTCGGTTGAAGCGCTGCAGTTGAGCCGCATATTCGTTTTTGCTTTCTTCGGCCATATGACTCCGAAGGTGGGCTTGCTGCTTGGCCTGAGGAATGCAGAGGTGGAAGGTACTGCCAGGTTCTGGTCACGTCCCACTTGGACCCCCCAAAGCTTGTCCCAGACCCCACCCCCCGCCACACACACCTTCTCCACATCAGCCTTGGTGGCGTTGATATCCTGGTCTAGCCGTTCAGCAGTCTGGGCTGCCTTCTCTGCCTCCCGGCAGTCCCGCTCAAATTTACGCTTACTCTGTGTAGGGGACAGAACCGGAGTGAGGGAGCCACCATCCCGAAGACAGCAGGGTGGGAAACCAAGGTTTCGGGGATTATTTGGATGTCATCCAGTAAGTAGGGGACAAGGGCGTACTGGAAGCCTATGGGGGAGGGAAGGTCCAGGTCTGACAAAGAGGGCAGCTCCCTGACTCTGGGATCGGCAACCCTGCCCCCGTGCCTCCGGGCCACAGTCACTGCCACCTCTGCAAACTCACATTCTCCAGCTGTTTGAAGCCATTTTCCAGCTGCTGCTGGGCCCGCCGCCCTTCTTGGAAGTGCTACAGAAAGAAGAGTGATAAGGCTCGCCAGGGTTCCAGCAGGAGCCCTTTGCAAAACCTGAATCGGGGGGTCCTCACCATTTTCCTCTCCTGTTTCATCTCTTGTGAGTACTTGGTCAGCTCAAGACATACACAGACACTGAGGTTCTCGGCCACCAGCTCCCGCTGGCCTGCAAAGTCATTCACCTCCTGGAGAATCTGTACGAAGGACTGTTGCTGGCTGAATCTGGGGTCGGATGAGAATCAGGGAACAGGGAGTCAAGCCCCCTACCCCCGCCCCCGAGCAGGCTGATGCCCCAGGACACACCTCCAGGTGGAAAAGGGTTAAGCCCCAAGAATTTCATCCTTGAAGCGATGACAAATTCTGGTCCATATTCCTTAACCCCAACCCTTGAGTAGAATTTTTTTTTTTTTTTTTTTTTTTGAGACAGGGTCTTGCTGTCACCTAGGCTGCAGCGCAGCGGCATGATCGCGTCTCACGGCAGCCTCAAACTCCTGGCTCAAGTGATCCTCCCACCTCAGGCTCCCAAATAGCTGGGACCACAGTCACACGCCACCACACCTGGCTATGTTTTTTTTTTCCCAGATGAGGTCTCAAACTCCAATCCTCCCGAGCTCTGCATCTTCCTGCCTGGCCCTCCCAAAGTGCTGGGAGTACAGGTGTGAGCCACCACACAGGACCTCGAATGTATATTGGAACACAGAATTTTCCAGTTTTTAAAGATGGTGTACAAGGCTTATACCATCTTTTATGCATCATCTCAGTGGAGTTGGGGACATCATTTTGTAATCAAACACCATATCTTTTTTTTTTTTTTTTTGGAGACAGAGTCTCCCTCTGTCGCCCAGGCTGGAGTGCAGTGGTGCGATCTTGGCTCACTGCAACCTCCGCCTCCCGGTTTCAAGCGATTCTCATGCCTTAGCCTCCTGAGTAGCTGGGATTACAGGTGCGCACCACGACGCCTGGATAATTTTTGTATTTTTAGAAGAGACAAGGTTTCACCACGTTGGCCAGGCTGCTCTCGAACTCCTGACCTCAAGTGATCCACCTGCCCGCCCTCCCAAGGTGCTGGGATTACAGGTGTGAGCCACCGCGCCCAATCCTTTTTTTTTTTTTATTTTACAATGAGAGGTGTTAACATTGTAACACTAAGTGGGATAAAAGTCAAAACTACAATTACCAGCCTGGCTAACATGGTGAAACCCTGTCTCTATTAAATATAAAAATTAGCTGGGCATGGTGGCAGGTGACTGTAATCCCAGCTACTAGGGAGGCTGAGGCAGGAGAATAGCTTGAACCTGGGAGGCGGAAGCTGCAGTGAGCTGAGATGACGCGCCTGGGCGACAGAGTGAAACTCTGTCAAAAAAAAAAAAAAACAACTACAATTAACAAAAAGTTAGTTCAGGTCAGACATTGCCTCCAAACAAGTGACCAAAACAACTTGATTTCCAGGGCTTTTTTGGATTTTGGAATTGAGGACTCAAAGTCAAATGCACCTTACGGCGTTTAATATGGACTGCACACTGTTTTAATACATTAACTCAGCTCATGTTCATGAAAGCCCTACAAAGCTGGAGGAATCGTCATCATTCCATTTCACAGATGAGGAAAACAAAGGCGCAAAACTTTAAGTCATCTGCCCAAAGTTACCGCTTTTGTAACTGCTGGGGCCTCTGTATTTAAGTTAAGGAAAATAGTGGCAGAAAACCTGAGTCACAAGCCCAAGGCAATTCATCTACATAGCAGTGGACTCAGGATTCCAAGGCAGATAATCCCGCATCTTGCATCCATGCTCTCACCTCTAGAGGGGGAAGTGAGAGGAGCGGTGGGGTGTCCCAGCTGAGGGAGAGGATGTAAGACCCACGCACCGCCTTCCCCCACAAATCTAGCCCTGCAGCCCCTCTCCAACCTTACTTGGACTCAGGATCATCCTTGGCAGGTCTCTTGGGCAGATATTTTTTCACCAGGCTCCTAAGGGGAGACAGAGGTAGGAGGGCTGAGCCCGCAGCCCTCCCACCGCTCCCCGTCGCCCTAGGCGCGTCCTCCGTAGCGTCCACCCCAGGGTCTCACCGCAGTTGTTTGGCGTAAGCCTGTTCCACTTCGGTGCGTTCTTTCACGAACTTTACATATCTGTCCAACAGGTCCAGCCCCCACTGCGTGTGGCGCTCGAGCACCTCGAACTGATCCTGACATGGGACATGGTGGAGGAGGAGGGGAGAGGCTGGGGTCACGATTTTGGGACCCCACAGCCCGCCGACCAGACTCCCAGGGAGCGCCAAGGCTCTACGTTCCTAGAAGGAGTGGCTTCCCGGCGCCGCCCCGGCGTGGCGCGGGGGGAGGCAGGAAACTGGCGGGAACCCCCTCCCCTTCCCGGGAAGGGCCGGAGAACAGCGCCCAGGCCCCAGCCACCCCGGCCGGGAGACGGAGGTCTCCGACATAGGACCGCCAAGAGGGGCGTGGAAGGGGACAGGGCCACTCCCCCAGCTCGGGCTCCCCTAATCCCCCCGGATTCCGGAAAATCCGGCCGGCCCGGCGTGAGTCAAGGCCAGAGGGGCAGGGTTCCTGGCAGATTGGGGGCCCCTGAGTGGCCAGGGGGCAGGCACCAGGTTCCCTGGATCTCCCTGCTTCCAGGGATCCCCCAATGGGTGACTCAATTTACCCCACTGACCCCACTACACATCCAAAAGAAATCGCAGAGGTGGAGGAGGGGGTGGCAGTCTAGTTACCCCCGCTGCACTAAGAACTCAGGGATTCCACCGCCCCCAGGAAGGGGAGGGGTCAGAGGTCCGGCTAGGATGGGGGAAATTTCTGGGGCTTCCAGGGCTGAGGTTATAAGCGACCAGGGGGCGGTCGCGCCCTGGGCCTCGGGTGAGCAGGGGGAAGCCAGGGAGGGGGAGATCAGACCGAGCTTAGCATCCCCCTTCCCCTCCATGAGCGTCCCCAGCCCCTAGGTGTTGATTAAAGGCGAGGGAAAGGGCGGTCAGGACTTCTAGGTCCCACGTGGGTGGGGATGAGGGTGACCAGAGGGTCCCCTCCCCCCTCCCAGCCGGACAGGCGGACGACGGGCAGGGACCCAGGGGCCGTAAGATAAGCCGCCTGCCCGGCCAGGGCGCCCAAAATAGGTGACCTCTCTCAGCCGCCCCGGCCTGGCCCCAGGATTCCTTCTGCCCGCCTCATTCTCAACCCTGTGCCTCAGTTTCCCCACGCCGGTCCGGCAAAGTCGCCCTTCGCCCCTGAGCGTGCTGAAACTCCCAGATAAACTTCGAGAGAGGGCGGAGGGTGGAGGCCGGGGACCCAGAGGTCGGTGGAAAGGAAAGGCGCGGAGCCCCCTCTAAGATACACTGGGGACAAAAGGGGGGTGCCTGGACCTCAGCAAAGGGGAACTTAGAGGCGGGCCGATTGGACTTACCCACAGCTCAGTGCCCCAATCCATGCTGCTCCCGCCGCCGCCGCCGCCGCAGCCACCACCGCACCCGGTCCCCGCCGCCCGCCGCCCGCCGCCCTCCGCCCTCCCCGGGGAGACTCAGCCGAGGGCGGTGCGCCTGGCCCCGCCCCACCCCGCCCGGCCCCGCCCACCCCAGACTCTTCCACGCCCCCCTGCACGCTCTGCCACGCCCCCACCCGCGCGGAGCCCTAGCCCTGCGCTTCGGGGGCGGGGTCGAACGGACGCTCCGCCCCCTTTTAAAGCAACGTTGCCACTCGACTCCGCTGGACCGACCCCTTAAAAAACCCGCACCCATTTTTTCCAAATCCCCGGGGTCCCTCTCGTCCTCTCATCTTCCTTAACCGCTCCAAACGTTTCTTCCTATCTCCTTTTCCCCTTTCCCCGCAATTATTCCTTAAAGGGCCAAGACACTAAAACCCTAAACTCAAGAAGTCCTTCCTCAACCCCATTTCAGGGGCAACCTGAGGTCACCCCGTTCTTGCGAGCCGGCCCAGCTCCAGGCGTCTAGGTTCGTCCCACTAATGGTCTGGTCCCTCCGGCCACAGGGCGGATGAGAGGGCTTCGATCCAACCCAGGACGCGCCTCCGCCAAGGCCGGGTCCATTAGCTCCCGCACCGCATCCTGCCTTCCCTCCCCCAGAGTCTCCGCTGGGAAACTGAGGACAGGCTGTCCTTGGGGCGCCAGGCCCAGGCCCTTCCCCAGCTGCCTTCCAGTTCGCGCCTGCATCTGCCCATTTTCCAGTTTAACCTGGTTTCATTCTCAGTACTGCCCCTGAGATTCCGACTCCGCCCCTCCTCCAGACATCTGGGCCATCTGGGCCCTGGAGAAGGGAAGTCTGTCACCTCTCCCATAAAAGTCTGTTCACACCTTGTAAATCCCTTTGAGGTGCTGGGATGAAAGAGGAGAGGAGGCACTGGGGATTCCCACTCCCATTCTCTCCGGCCTTTGGCGCTTTCTCTGCAGCCTCAGACAAGGCGGGGCGTCTTGCAGGGGGGGCCCTTGGGGATACGTTCCCCTTACACAGAGCACCCAGGCTCCCAGAACAGAGAGATACGGCTGAACCCAGGAGGAGAGCTTTGGGAGCCCACACTGGGACTGATGTCTCTGCTGAGACCTGGCCCCACCTGCCGGTGGCTTCTGAGCTAGAAAATGTCTGATTGCAGTTGGGCAACTGAACCCAGTGAGTTCAGTGGCTCGTCTCAAATGGGGGCTCAGCCTAGCAAAGTTCTGAGTTCACCTCTGCTCAGAGACTCAAACTGGAATTGGGGTTCAGCCCAGGTCAGCACCACCGTGGGGATAGGGTCTCAAACTGAGGCCAGAGGCTTAACCAGAAGGATTAGCAACCCGGTAAGGGGTCAGGTCCAGTCTGGAGTCAGGGCTAGTCCAGATCGGTGGCCTAAACCAGAGATTAAGCCTCAGTGTGTGGTGTGGGGGACGAGGGGGTGTCAGAGTTTCGGGATGAAGTTAGGACTCAACTTGCAGAGAGGGAGTTCACCTGGGGTCAGCGTTCAGCCTGGAGTCCGGTCTAGCCTGGAATCTGGGGGTGGGGCTCCAATTGCCTCACTCTGGAATAAAAGGCTTAGCCTAAGGCTGGGGTCTCAGCCTGGGGTCATAGGTCATCCTAGGGTCAAACTTTAACCTGAGGCCAGCTTTAGGCCTCTCTGTGGACCAGGAAGATTAGGAAAACAGGTCAGGCCTGAACAGATGCGTGTGTTTACCAAAAGCCTGAGCTCTGGCTGGGAGCCACATCTCTGGGGCAAGAAGAGGAAGTCCGTCCTTGGGGATACTGGGAAATGTAGTTTATTTAATGCTTTGTGGACCTTGTCTGCGGCCGCTGCACTCTGGGTAATGTAGTTCCAGACCGTTAAGAGTGGGTGGAGAAATTCCGCTTCAAGGGCCGGATATCAGATCCATGACAATTGGTTAGATAAACTGCTCATTAAATCACATCCGGACAATCTTTATAGCGATTGGTAAGAGTGAGCCCGGCGGTTAAGCGTTATCGGCACTCCCATTCGGAACCGGTGCTGTCCATCGGGTGACGTAAGCAGGCGGGCTTGCGGAGAGGCAATTGCTGACTGGTTGGCGGACTGCAAATCCCGAAGCGCCGGGCCCCGCCGTGCTGCGATTGGCTCATCGGTGGGCGGGCTTGGGCGCCAGAGGCGGAGTCGGGGAGGCGGTGGCTCCAGAGATGGCAGTGAGCGAGAGGAGGGGGCTCGGCCGCGGGAGCCCCGCGGAGTGGGGGCAGCGGCTACTTCTGCTGCTGCTGTTGGGTGGCTGCTCCGGGCGCATCCACCGGCTGGCGCTGACGGTGAGGCCCGCCGCGCGAGGGTCTGGGGTCGGGGGCGCAACTTTGTCTCGGAGAAGCCCCCTGGCTTGGAGTGGTCTCGTCCGCCCTCCCCCCCCGACGCGGTGGAGTGGTCCGGCGCCCCCCGTTTCCGGGCCCGGAGTGGCCTAGTCCCGGGATCCCCTTCGGTCCTCCGGATGGAGTTGCTGGGCCAGCCTCGCTGTGGTCGGCCCCCTCCCTTCGGGGGCGGGGCTCCATCTCTTGGGGACTACACCCCCCTCCCCCCAACTGGGTCTTAGTCCTTTAAATTCTTGGAATCACTTTTGGGGCGCTAGAGACCCTGGAGCCGCACAGCGGGGTCCTGGGGGGCTATAGAGTGGGGTCCTCTGGGCACGTAATGGGATTTGGGGGGTTCCGTTGAAATGTTGCTGGGAGCTCAACTGGAATCTAAAAGTTCTTCGGGGAGGTGAAGGCCAGGCACGCCGAGGTGAATAACTGTTCTCCGGGTGGTGCTCACCCCAATGGGGAGACTTCCAGGTGCCCCAGGATCTCTGTTCCTGGGCTGTCAGAACAGAGGTCGCAGAATGCAGGGCCACCCTTTCCCTGCAGGGAGGAAGTCTCTCTCAACTTTCTCTTGTCATCCTCTGGGCCTGTCCTAAATAGAGGGGTACCAGGAGGCCCTTCTGGAGGTCCTCGTGCCAGACCCCTGGGGCTGGGCAGGCGGAAAGAGGTCTGAACTGCCTCTGCCTCCTTGGTCTCCGGCAGGGGGAGAAGCGAGCAGACATCCAGCTGAACAGCTTCGGTTTCTACACCAATGGCTCCCTGGAGGTGGAGTTGAGCCTCCTGCGGCTGGGCCTCCGGGAGGCAGAAGAGAAGTCCCTGCTGGTGAGGGACCTTGAGGAGTTTGCTGGAGGAGAGCAGGGTGCAATCCCCCGGTTCTGGGTTCCCAGCTCTGCCGCTACCCATGTGATCTTGTACAAGTCCCGTGATCTCTCTGAGCCTGTTTCGTCATCTGTAACTGGGAGTAATGATGTCTTACACAGGATGTGCTAGGCACTTTTCTTAAGACTTGGGGGACAGGCGGGGCGCGGTGGCTCAGGCTTTGTAGTCCTAGCACTTTGGGAGGCCAAGGTGGGAGGATTGCCTGAGGCCAGGAGTTCAAGACCAGCCTGGGCAACATAGTGAGAACCCCCGTCTCTACAAAAAGTTTTTAAAATTAGCCGGGCGTGGTGAGGTGTGCCTGTAGTCCCAGCCAGTCGGGAGGCTGAGGTGAGAGGATCGTTTGAACCCGGGAGTTCGAGGCTGTAGTGAGCTATGATCCTGCCACTGTATTCCAGCTTGAGAAACAGAATGAGGTCCACCCACCATCCCAACTGTAAAAAAGAAAAAGAGAGAGCGTGTGAGATCTAGCACATGTTAGGTGTTCAGTAAATGTGAGGTGAGGTTTCTATTGCTACTGAAAGGGATAGCTGGGAGGTCTCTACTGTCCCTCACACCCTCCCCCTTTTTGTTTTTCCACCCACCAGGTGGGGTTCAGTCTCAGCCGGGTTCGATCTGGCAGAGTTCACTCCTATTCAGTGAGTGGAGGGAATGGGGAAGACGGGAGAAGGGGCTGGAGGGAGGGGGTAGGGTCTGTCCTCTGCACCTGTAACCCAAGGGCCCCTGTTCTTTGTCAGAGGCAGGAGCCAGAAGATCCCGTGGGTGGACAGGGAGGGAGACAGGGTGGAGCTGGACCAGGAGAGGAGTAACCAAGACTGCCTCCTGCCCACCCCCCAGACCCGGGATTTCCAGGACTGCCCTCTCCAGAAAAACAGTAGCAGTTTCCTGGTCCTGTTTCTCATCAACACGAAGGATCTGCAGTGAGTTGGGGACCGGGGGTCGCTCAGATCCTTCATCTGCGTTTCCCTGGTGTGATGCCCACAGGCACCTGGGCTGATCAGGTGGGATGAGAAGCAGAGAGAGAAAGCCACTTACTTTTTAGTTTTGCCTTCAAGTCTTCTGATTGTTGGAAGGAAGGAGAGAGGGACTCAGCGGGTGTTGGTGTCTCAGGGCAGAAGACCCGGATACAGAGGGTTGTTGTGAGAATGAATAACAATTGTTCACACATATTGAGCGCTTCCGGTGTCCCGGAGCTTTAACACATTAACTCATCCATTCCTTATCCTGTGATCATCTCGGCTCTTCAGACAAGAAAACTGAGTCCCAGGAATTGGGATTCTGGGGCCAGAGTGACAAAACCATGTTGCTTTTCTGTAGATAAAATGTTTGCTTTTTAAATAATATACTTAGGGCCAGGCAGTGGCTTATGCCTGTAATTCCAGTACTTTGGGAGGCTGAGGCAAACGGATTGCTTGGGCTCAGGAATTGTAGACCAGCCTGGGCAACATGGCAAAACCTTGTCTTTGGCCGGGCGCGGTGGCTCACGCTTGTAATCCCAGCACTTTGGGAGGCCGAGGCGGGTGGATCACGAGGTCAGGAGATCGAGACCACAGTGAAACCCCGTCTCTACTAAAAATACAAAAAAAAAAAATTAGCCGGGCGTGGTGGCGGGCGCCTGTGGTCCCAGCTACTTGGAGAGGCTGAGGCAGGAGAATGGCGTGAACCCGGGAGGCGGAGCTTGCAGTGAGCCGAGATCACGCCACTGCACTCCAGCCTGGGCGACAGAGCGAGACTCCGTCTCAAAAAAAAAAAAAAAAAAAAAAAAAAAAAAACCTTGTCTTTACTAAAAAAACAAAAAATGTACAGGAATTAGCCAGGCATGGTGGTGCACGCCTGTAGTCCCAGCTACTCTGGAAGCTGAGGTGGGAGGATCTCCTGAGCTGGGGAGGTGGAGGTTGCAGTGAGCCAAGTTTGCACTGCTGCACTCCAGCCTGGACGACAGATCAAGAGCCTGTCTCAAAATAATAATAATAATAATAATAAAGTAGGGCTGGCCACGGTGGCTCATGCCATTAATTCCAGTGCTTTGGGAGGCTGGCTGAGCCAGGAGGATCACTTGAAGCCAAGAGTTCAAGACCAGCCTGGGCAACATAGGGAGACCCCTGTCTCTATAGAAAATTTAAAAATTATCCAAGTGTGGTGGTGTGCGCCTGTGGTCCCATCTACTCTGGAGGCTGAGGTGGGAGGATTGCCTGATCCCAGGAATTTGAGGCTGCAGTGAGCTGTGATTGCACCACAGCACTCCAGCTTGGGCGACAGAGCAAGACCCTGTCTCTAAAGAAAAGAGAAAAAGAGTAGATTAATGTCATGGGAAATGACAAATAATTGCTGATGCAGGCAGCACAGGAAGGCGGCAGCCGCCTTGACGGTGGGAACCAAAGGCTGAAACTCAGTGATAACTGACTCAGCTGGACCCCGCCCCTCAGGGAGGACACGCAGAGGGTCCCAGAGGCCACTGAGTCCTTTGCGAGTACCTGAGCCAGGTTCAGAACCCCAGCCTCATTCCCCACCCCAACCTCACCCCAGGGTCCAGGTGCGGAAGTATGGAGAGCAGAAGACGTTGTTTATCTTTCCCGGGCTCCTCCCGGAAGCACCCTCGGAACCAGGGCTCCCGAAGCCACAGGCCACAGTCCCCCGCAAGGTGGATGGCGGTGAGTCAGGCTGGCTGTGCAGACAGGGGTGGATGGGCAGGTCTGCCCTTTGCACCCTCCATCCCATTTTCCCACTGCCCCTCTATCCATCCATCTCTTAAAATCACTGCCCGGTCTTTTACAGGAGGGGCCTCTGCAGCCAGCAAGCCCAAGTCAACACCCGCAGTGATTCAGGTTTCAGGGAGGCAGGGCAGGAGGGAAGACGCACACCCGAGGGCCCTGCGGGGACCCAGAACCAGCTGATGGAGGGGCTCTGTCCCTTCAGGGTCCTAGCGGGAAGGACAAGGACCTCGTGTTGGGCCTGAGCCACCTCAACAACTCCTACAACTTCAGTGTGAGTGTTTGCAGCGCCTGCGGCCCTACCGTCACCCCAGAGCACGGGACCCCAAGCTGAGCCTTCCTGTGGCCCTACCGTCACCCCAGAGCACGGGACCCCAAGCTGAGCCTTCCTGTGGCCCTACCATCACCCCAGAGCACGGGACCCCCAAGCTGAGCCTTCCTGTGGCCCTACCGTCACCCCAGAGCACGGAACCCCAAGCTGAGCCTTCCTGTGGCCCTACCATCACCCCAGAGCACAGGACCCGCAAGCTGAGCCCTCCTGCAGCCCTACCGTCGCCCCAGACCACGGGACCCCCAAGCTGATTGTCGCCCCAGAACACGGGTCCCCCAGGCTGAGCCCTCCTCTCTCCCCCCGCCCAGTTCCACGTGGTGATCGGCTCTCAGGCGGAAGAAGGCCAGTACAGCCTGAACTTCCACAACTGCAACAATTCAGTGCCAGGAAAGGAGCATCCATTCGACATCACGGTGAGCGGAGGAGAGGGCAGCAGGGCCAGGGAGCGGCCACTGCGGGCCCGGAGCGCCTCGCCCCGCTTAGCTTCTCCCAGCCCTCCCGGGTGCGAAGTAGCTGTTACACCCATTTGAGAGATGGGGCCAACTGAGGCTCAGAGTGGATGAGTGGCCCAGTAGAAAGTGAGAGAGCTGGAGACCCCCACTTGCTGCTCTCCCAGGCCAGCGGTCAGGCTGTGCCCCTGCCACCGCCGCCCACCACTGCCCCCTCCGCAGGTGATGATCCGGGAGAAGAACCCCGATGGCTTCCTGTCGGCGGCGGAGATGCCCCTTTTCAAGCTCTACATGGTCATGTCCGCCTGCTTCCTGGCCGCCGGCATCTTCTGGGTGTCCATCCTCTGCAGGAACACGTAATGCCCCTGCCCCTGGGTGTCCCCCACGTCCCTTCACCAGACCCCCATCCCTATGCCCTGCTGATGCCCCTCACCCCCATCTCTCCCTGACCCTCCCACCAGGTACAGCGTCTTCAAGATCCACTGGCTCATGGCGGCCTTGGCCTTCACAAAGAGCATCTCTCTCCTCTTCCACAGCGTGAGAGTCTTGGACCGGGGAGCAGCGGGGGGTGGGCTGAAAGGAAGAGACCATCCGGGCCATCCCCCAAATCTCCGCAGACCCTGAGCTTGTGGGAGGGCCATCCGCCAGCTATCCACGTGTCCACCCATTTTACCAGTGTGGCCAGCAGCCCGTCCGCCAGTCCTGCTGGGCAGCTCTGTCCACCACTGTCCCTTGGTTCAGCTGTGACTGTCCGTCTCATTGATTGTCCAACCATTCACCCCTCCAACTGTGACTTCCCTCCATTTTTTCAGCCCCAATTACCAGTTTTGAGTCCCACCCACCGTCCTCATTATTCAACTTTCTGACCACCCATCTGATGGTGACGGTCCGTGTTCCTAATCCCACCCCCACTACCACCAGCCTCCCACCCCTCTGTGCACCTCACTGTCCGTCTGTCCGTCCACCCCCAGATCAACTACTACTTCATCAACAGCCAGGGCCACCCCATCGAAGGCCTTGCCGTCATGTACTACATCGCACACCTGTGAGTGTTCCCCACTCTGCTGGACAGCTGGGGGGAGGCGGGCAGGGGAGGGTGGGCCCCCCACCTCATCACGCCCTCCCCTGCTCCTTCAGGCTGAAGGGCGCCCTCCTCTTCATCACCATCGCTCTGATCGGCTCAGGCTGGGCCTTCATCAAGTACGTCCTGTCGGATAAGGAGAAGAGGGTCTTTGGGATCGTGATCCCCATGCAGGTGCGTATGGAGCAGCCTCCGGAGCAGGGCGGGGAGGGCTGCACAGGGAGGTGGGGGCAGAGGGGAGCGTGCCAGGCAGTGCCCACCCACCCCCGCCACCTGCGCAGGTCCTGGCCAACGTGGCCTACATCGTCATCGAGTCCCGCGAGGAGGGCGCCAGCGACTATGTGCTGTGGAAGGAGATTTTGTTCCTGGTGGACCTCATCTGCTGCGGCGCCATCCTGTTCCCCGTAGTCTGGTGAGGACCCTGCCCCCGGGCTGAGGCTCTGCCCTGTGCACGTGGGCGATGTCCGCACTGACCGCACCCTGTGTCCTCCACTTGTCCCAGGTCCATCCGGCATCTCCAGGACGCGTCTGGCACAGACGGGAAGGGTGAGGCCCTGCGCCTGCGGGTCCTCTGCTCATGGCCCCCTTCCTGCCCCAGGCCCTTCTTTCTGCCCCTTAGATGCCCCTCCTGGCCTCTCTGCCCAGCCCCCAGGCCTCTGCCTCCCTGCACGCCCCAGTCTGGCCTCTCTTTCCCCCGAATGCCTCTATCTGGCCTCTCTGCCCTGTTGGGTGGCCCTTCCCTCCTCTCTGATCTCCCCCTTCGGCCTTTCTGCCCCACCTAATGTCCCCTCCAGACTTTCTGCTTCTTGGACACTCCCTCAGATATTCTGTTTGTCGCCTCTCCCAGCCCCCAGCCCCCTCCCCTTCCTCCCACCCTCAGTCTCCCCTGACTGCCCTCTCTGTGCCCACTCTCAGTGGCGGTGAACCTGGCCAAGCTGAAGCTGTTCCGGCATTACTATGTCATGGTAGGAGCCCGCCTCGCTCACAGCGGGTTTGGGGGGGATTACTGGCCTGCTGCACACCCACCCCAGCCCCTCAGCTGCTGCCCCATCCCAAGGCCCCCATCCAGGCTCCCCAGCCCGCAGTCCTGCAGTCCAGCCACATGCCTGCCCGTGCCCCTACAGTCCTGGCCCCACGCCTGCTCGCACCCCTGCAGGTCATCTGCTACGTCTACTTCACCCGCATCATCGCCATCCTGCTGCAGGTGGCTGTGCCCTTTCAGTGGCAGTGGCTGTACCAGGTGAGCCCGAGGCCCAGGTGGGACGGGAGGGCGGCCACGGTGGGGGTGGGGGTGCGCCTGACGCCCCCACTCTGCCCTGTTCCCCAGCTCTTGGTGGAGGGCTCCACCCTGGCCTTCTTCGTGCTCACGGGCTACAAGTTCCAGCCCACAGGGAACAACCCGTACCTGCAGCTGTCCCAGGAGGACGAGGAGGATGTTCAGATGGAGCAAATGTGAGCCGGGCACCATAGGCAGGGCCGGCGGCTCTGGGGATGGAGTAGGGGGTGGGCAGCTCTAAGGGCAGGGTGGGCAGGGGGGAGGGACTGTAGCAGCCCTGGGGACAGTGTTAGGGCAGAGCCTGCTGTTGAGGAGGGATGGAGGGGAGATGGGGGGCAGCCAGGGCAGCTGTGGAGTACCTAAGGCCAGGCTGAGCTAGGGGTGGGGTTAGGGCCGCTAGGGAGACACCCAGGGCTGCTCTGGGGGCGGGGGTGGGCGGGGCCTAGGTAGTTCGGGTAGGACGGGTGGGGCCTGGGCTGCTGTGGGCGTAAGGTGGGCGCGGCCTGAGTGGTTACGGGTAGAGTGGGTGGGGCCAGGGCTGCTGGGGGCGGGGCCTAGGTGGTTGGGGTAGAAGGGTAGGGCCAGCGCTGCCGTGGGAGTGAGGTGGGTGCGGCCTGGGTGAGTCTGGGGTAGAGTGGGCAAGGCCAGGGCTGCTGTGGTTGGGGGGGCGGGGCCTGAGTGGTTCCGGGTAGAGTGGGTGGGGCCTGCTGCCCTGCAACGCTGGACGCCTCCTTGCTGTCTGCCCCCAGAATGACGGACTCTGGGTTCCGGGAAGGCCTCTCCAACGTCAACAAAACAGCCAGCGGGCGGGAACTGTTATGATCACCTCCACATCTCAGACCAAAGGGTCCTCCTCCCCCATCGTTTCTCACTCCTGCCCTTCTTCCACAGCGTATGTGGGGAGGTGGAGGGGGTCCATGTGGACCAGGCGCCCAGCTCCCAGGGACCCCAGTTCCCGGACAAGCCCATTTGGAAGAAGAGCCCCTTCCTCCCCCAAGTATTGGGCAGCCCTGTCCTCACCCTGGGACCACCCCTGCCTTCCAGCTATGTGTACAATAATGACCAATCTGTTTGGCTACGCCGGTGTCTTGCCTTTTTGGGGGTTGGGGTGTACACGGAGGTTGTGTTTACAATGTAGAAACCTGTTTTTGCTGTGTAGGGGGGGGGCGGGCACAGGGTCCGTGTCTTTGCATATTCAATAAATGTTCAGCAACCGCTGCATGCAGGGCCCAAAGCCAGGCTCTGGGACGGAGCGGTCACGAAGACCCACCTGGTCACAGCCCTCAAGGGGCTCCCAGTGCCCAGGGTGGGGGTCAGGCAGAGGGACATGTCACCTGGCAGTACCATCACTGGGTCGTCAGCACCGTGACGGGAACTGCGCAGGGCTCTGACCCAGCCTTGGGAGCCAGGACAGGCCAGTAGAAACATGGTGGAAGAGCTCATTCCCAGATGAGGAAACTGTCAGCATGAAAACTGGGGGCGGGGGGACAACGGGGATTTGAAGGCCCCTAAGTGGCTCAGGCTACAGAGGAAAAGAAAGAATAGGATGGGCGTGGTGGTTCACGCTTGTAATCCCAGCACTTTGGGAGGCCAAGGTGGACGGGTCGTTTGAGATCAAGAGTTTGAAACCAGCCTGGTCAACATGGTGAAACCCTGTCTCTACTAAAAATATAAAAATTTGCTCGGTGTGGTGGCAGGTGCCTGTAATCCCAGCTACTTGGGAGGCTGAAATGGGAGAATTGCTTGAGCCAGGGAGGTAGAGGTTGCAGTGAGCAGAGATTGTACCATTGCACTCCAGCCTGGGCAACAGAGCAAGACTCCATCTCAAAAACAAATAATAATAATAGAAGCTAACCATTGCTACGCCACACTGTATATTAAGGCTTCTGTGGATTTTGATTTGTTAAAAAGCCTGTGAGGCACAGAGAGGGTAAGAAACCTCCTTGAGGTCACACAGCTAATGAGTGAGTGGGAGACTCGGCTCACAGCCAGACACTGACTATATGCATTGCTGCTCCATAGCTAGACTCCCTGGGACCAAATCTCTCAGCCTGTTGCCATTTGCTGTGTGACCCTGGATCACTGGCTTACTGTCTCTGTTTCCTTGCATATAACATGGGGCCTCCTAAGTTTGTTGAGTATCACATACAATAGCAGGTGTCAGTGGCTTGGCACAGCACCCAGCTGCACAGCCTCGACCTGACTTCTAGGAAACGAGCCCTGAATCTTGAGAGGCGACTGAGGAATTGGAGATCTGCTTGTGTGCACACTTAAGGGCAGGTTCCCAAGATGGGTCTCCACCCCCCACCCACCTGCCCTTCAACTAGAGCACCCAGAATGCCTTTTGGAGCTTGGAGAAGGCTTCCTCGCTGGAGACCACAAGCATGGGACAGCGGCAGGGAACAGGGCTGGGGTGAAGGCTTCCTGTAAGCAGAAACAAATATAGCTGGGGCCCAGATGAATAAATAGCCCGGTCAGACAAAGAAGGAAGTGGGAGGCATTGCAGACTGGGGAAGTTACATGAACATGGCGGGGAAGGCTGGGATGGCCCGCAAGGCTGGAGGGGGCAGGAGGAGGGTGAGAGAAGCTGGCAGAGGCCTAAGGACAGGCAGGCACATGGGGCTTTATCCAGGGGTCCACAGGAGCCATAGAGGAATTTAAAGCAGGGAGGAGCATGGCCAGAGAGACTGCATGTGCATGCTGCAGTCGGCTGAGTCATGGTCCCCTCAAAGATGGGCACATCCAGCCGGCGTGGTGGCTCACACCTGTCATCCCAGCACTTTGGGAGGCCGAGGCAGACGGATCACTTGTCAGGAGTTCGAGACCAGCCTGGCCAACCTGGCGAAACCCCATCTCTACTAAAAATACAAAAATTAGCTGGGCGTGGTGGTGGGAACCTGTAATTCCAGCTATTCGGGAGGCTGAGGCAGGAGAATCACTTGAACCCCGGAGGTGGAGGTTGTAGTAAGCTGAGATCGCACCACTGCACTCCAGCCTCGGTGACAGAGCGAGAGACCTGTCTCAAAAAAAAAAAAAAAGATATGCACATCCGAATCCTCAAGACCTGTGGATGTGATATGTTCTGTCACACGGCAAAAGGGACTTTGTGTGTGGGATTAAGGCTCTTAAAATGGGGGAGATTATCTTGGATTATCTGGATATGCCCAATATCGTCACAGGGGTCTTTATAAGAGAGAGGTGGGAGGGTCAGAGTTAGAGAAGGAGATGCAGTGACAAAGGCAGAGACTGCAGTGATTCCAAGAAAGGGGCCACAAGCCAAGGAATGCAGGCGGCTCCTAGACACTGAAAAAGGCAAGGAAATGGGTTCATCTGCTTCCTCCAGAAGGGAACACAGTCCTGTTGACACCTTGATTTTAGACATCTGATCTCCAGAACTGTAAGATAATAAATATGTTGTTTTAACGCACCGAGTTTGTAGTCATCTTTTGCTGCAGCAGTTAAGAACTCATGCAGTTTAAGAGCACGTACTCTATAGGGCCCAGCTGAGTTCAGATTCCGGCACTTACCAGCCGCAGGATCTCGGGCAAGCGGCCAAAGCCTCTGTTTCTTCATCTGTAAAATGGGGCAATGATAGCACCTACGGCGTGTGGCGTAAACAAGGGTTAAAATACATGAAATAGATAAGTTGCCGCCACCCGCATCTCATAGGCGTTTGTGAGCATAAGTGTGCATTCCTGTGTTATACATCATGATTGGTCAAAGGAATACAAAGGCAGGGGTTTTTTTGTTGTTGTTATTTGAGACAGTCTCGCCCTGTTGCCCAGGCTGGAGTGCAATAGTGCGATCTCGGCTCACTGCAACCTCCACCTGCTGGGTTCAAGTGATTCTCCCGCCTCAGCCTCCCGAGTATCTGGGATTACAGGCATGTGCCACCACGCCCAGCTAATTTTATATTTTTAGTAGAGATGGGGTTTCACACTGTTGGCCAGGCTGGTCTCAAAATCCTGGCCACAAGTGATCCACCCATCTCGGCCTCCCAAAGTGCTGGGATTATAGGCATGAGCCACCACGCCCGGCCCAAAGGTGGATTTTAGAAAGGAAGGAGTCCCCAAGCCAGGCATGGTGACGTGTACCTTGTCCCAGCTACTCAGGAGGCTGAGGCGGGAGGATTGCTTGAGACCAGGAGTTTGAGGCCAGAGTGGGCTATGATTGCACCACTATACTCCAGCCTGGGCGACAGGGCCAGACCCTGCTTTTAAAAGAATAAAATAAGGCCAGGCGCGGTGGCTCACGCCTGTAATCCCAGCACTTTGGAAGGCCCAGGTGGGCAGATCATTTGAGGTCAGGAGTTCAAGACCAGCCTGGCCAACATGGTGAAACCCCATCTCTACTAAAAATACAAAAAATTAGCCAGGTGTGGTGGCTGGCGCCTGTAATCCCAGCTACTCGGGAGGCTGAGGCAGTAGAATTGTTTGAACCCGGGAGGCGGAGGTTGCAGTGAGCCGAGATCACACCATTGCACTCCAGCCTGGGTGACAGAGTGAGACTCCGTCTCACAAATAAATAAATAAATAAAATTTAAAAAAATATATTAAATAAATAAAAGTAAAGAGTCTCCAGCTGCTGCAGAATAAATGGGGTGGTAGGGAGGAGGCTGGGGCAGAGGTGAGGGCAGAGATCACAGGTGTGGAGAGGGAGGATAAGCTGGGAGACTCCAGGCAGGGGCTTGGCCAGCAGGTGAATTCTGCGAATGAGAGGAAGGGAGGAGTCCAGCGTGGAAGCCTGGTGGGGCCGTCACCCAAGCAAGGCTGGGTGTTAGCAAAAATAAAAATACAGTTCATCAGGAGTTTGAGGTCAGCCTGGCCAGCATGGTGAAACCCTGTCTCTACTAAAAATATAAAAATTAGCCGGGTATGGTGGCAGGCGCCTGTAATCTCAGCTACTTGGGAGGCTGAGGCAGGAGAATTGCTGGAACCCAGGCGGCAGAGGTTGCAGTGAGCCAAGATCGTGCCATTGCACTCCAGCCTGGGCCGACAACAGCGAGACTCTGTCTCAAAAAACAAAAACAAAAACAAAAAATACAGTTCAAGTGTACTGAGCGCTCAGTATGCACAGGGCGCTAGGCTAAGGATTGTTTCCTGGGTGCCGCTTGGGACTTCCATGCCAAGACTAGAAAGGAGGCTCTAGGCTGTGGATCTCCAGTTGACAGATTAGGAACCGAAGCTGGGAGGAGGGGTTGGACCTTCCTAAGGGCCCTGCAGAGCTGGAATCAAAACCCACTGCTCTCCATTTTCCCAGGGCGGGAGTCTACAGGGCCCCAGCTTGTTTCTGCTGAGTGTACCAGAGGGAGAGGAGGGAAAGAGCCATTGTTGCCAGGCAGATAGATTGATTCAGTCAGGTCAAGGTTAACTTGAATTAATCAGTAATAGGGTGGGAGAAGGGGATGGCCTGGCTGTGGGTCCTGGAGAAAAATTCTAGGAAAGCAGGCACCTCAACCTGGAATTAGACAATGGGATAGGGGGTTTCCCAGCTGCTCCCAGGCCTGGCTGCCCCTTTGTTGGGGAAGGGGAGGGATGGGATATAGGGGACAGTGAGTGAACTCAGGCAGGTGTGAGCTGGGAGCACCTGGGTCCCCCACCCAGAAATCATTCCCACTTCCTTCCTCTCATTTTCTTTCTTTCTCCTTTGTCTTGCTCTGTCATCCAGGCTGGGGGGCAGTGGTGCAGTCATAACTCAGTGCAGCCTCTAACTCCTGCATTAGCCTCCCGAGGAGCTGGGACTGCAGGCACGCCACCATGCTCTGCTAATTTTTTTTTTTTTTCAGTTGTAGAGACGAAGTCTCACTGTATTTCTCAGGCTGGTCTCGAACTCCTGGACTCAAACGATGCTCTCACCTCGGCCTCAACTCAAACGATGCTCTCACCTGGGCCTCCCGAAAGTGCTGGGATTACAAGCACGAGCCACCGCACCCTGGCCCCTTCTCATTTTCCCCTTGCACCCCAGCTAGGATTGCCAAACAGAATACAGGACGCTCAGTTACATTTGAATTTCAGATAAATAACAACTACTTTTTCAGTATATGTAGCTTCCAGATAACGCACGAATAGTCAGCCCAGGTGGCCGCACTCTCCCTCCTTGATTCTGGGAATGCTGGGCTGGGTGGGCCTGCAAATGGAAAGTACCCCAACACACACCCAGACCTCCTTCTCTCCCTCCCCTGCTGGCTCATCTTTGTGTACCATCCCCCTCCCAAACCTCTGGACACCAATGCACATCTCCCAGAAAAAAGTCACGAGGTTCTGAAGAATTCCCCGTCTCATCTCCCTCCCTCCCTCCCTCCCTCCCTCCCAGCAGGCTACCATCCGCCCCAGCCTCCAACTCCCTCACTTCTCATCCTGCCCCTCCCCTCTGGTCACTTCTTGGAGGTCAGTGTAGGGCCAGACCCTTTCCAGGTTCAAGTGATTCTCCTGCCTCAGCCTCCCGAGTAGCTGGGATTATAGGTACCTGCCACCATGCCCAGCTAATTTTTTGTTGTTGTTGTTTGTTTTGTTTTGTTTTGTTTTGAGACAGAGTCTCGCTCTTGTCGCCCAGGCTAGAGTGCAGTGGCACGATCTCGGCTCACTGCAACCTCCGCCTCCCAGGTTCAAGTGATTCTCCTGCCTCGGCCTCCCCAGTAGCTGGGATTACAGGTGCCTGCCACCACGCCTGGTTAATTTTTGTATTTTTAGTAGAGATGGGGTTTCACCATGTTGGCCAGGCTGGTCTTGAACTCCTGACCTCAGGTGATCCGCCCACCTCGGCCTTCCAAGGTGCTGGGATGACAGGTGTGAGCCACCGTGCCTAGCCAGCTAATTTTTGTATTTTTTAGTAGAAACAGGGTTTCACCATGTTGGCCAGGCTGGTCTCAAACCCCTGACCTCCAGTGATCCCCCAGCCTCAGCCTCCCAAAGTGTTGGGATGACAGGCGTGAGCCACCGCACCTGGCCCCTCTGAGCCTGGTGGCTTCTAGGCATCCTGTTTTCTTTAATTGTCACAACAACCAGAACTATCTTCAGTCGCATTGTTTAGTTGGATTAACCGAGGCTCAGAGAAAAGAGGAACCCAGGCTTGCCGCTAGACAGAGGCCAGACAGGAATTCCTTCTCAAGGTTGTCAAACCACGGGGCCGAATGCTTGAGTCTAGAATGACACCAGGAAATGGGGTGGCTTGAGGAGAAAGTGGGGGATAGAAGATGGAATGGGGCAATTGGGAGATCCAGTTTCTTTCCTTTTTTTTAATTTTTATTTTTTTTTGGCAACAGGGTCTCTCTCTGTCACCCAGGCTGGAGTGCAGTGGTGCAATCTCAGCTCACTGCAACCTCTGCCTCCCGGGTTCAAGCGATTCTCCTGCCTCAGCCTCCCGAGTAGCTGGGATTACAGGCATGCACCACCACGCCCAGTTAATTTTTGTATTTTTAGTAAAGACAAGGTTTCACCATGTTGGCCAGGCTGGTCTCCAACTCCTGGCCTCAAGTGATCTGCCTGCCTCAGCCTCCCAAAGTGCTGGGATTACAGACGTGAGCCACTGCACCTGGCAAGGGGATGCAGTTTCAAAAGCTGAACCCCAATTCTGGAGAGCAAGCAGGTGTTTTCATTCTCTCTCCTCCTCCTCCTCCTCCTCCTCCTCCTCTTCCAAAGAGTGTGTCGAAATCATTGCAGACAGACGCTAGGTTTGTTCTCATGCTCCACGCCTCCCCCTACCTCTGGCACGGAAAAGAAAGTGGTTTACAGGAAATCAGAGAAAACTCCCCATTAACCCCTTCAGTGGAGTTTCAGAAACCGCCTCTCCAGGGATAAGGGGACCCCACCCACAGACCCTTCTCCTGCCTTCACCATCCACCTCCTATGCCTGGACAGTAATGCTGCAGAACATCAGAGGAATGCCAGTTAAAATGACACCAGCTGCCGGGGTGTGGTGGCTCACATCTGTAATCCCAGCACTCTGGGAGGCCGAGGTGGGCGGATCACCTGAGGTCAGGAGTTTGAGACCAGCCTGGCCAACATGGCGAAACCCTTTCTCTACGAAAAATACAAAAAATAAAAAATAAAATTAGCCAGGTGTAGTGGCGCATGCCTGTGATCCCAGCTCTTTGGGAGGCTGAGGCAGGAGAATCACTTGAACCCGGGAGGCAGAGGTTGCAATGAGCCGAGATGGCGCCACTGCACTCCACCCTGGGTGACAGCGCAAGACTCCATTTAAAAAAAAACAAAACAAAAAAATGACACCAGGGTACCAGTTTTCACCCATAAGGCTGGCAAAAATCTTCAAGTTTATCGACATGCCCTTGTGATGAGGCAGTGGAAGAAACTGACAATTCATTTTATGCAGGGGTAATAAGTGTGTAAATCAATACAACTTCTGTGCAGGGGAATTTGGTGATATCTAGCAAGATTACCAATGTATTCAGAGATTGACCCTACGTATTTCCTTTCATTGCAACAACAACTCTATGAAGTAGGTGGTAAAGGTTTCCTTTTCCATGAACAAACAGGCTCAGGGCGGTAATCAGTAGCTTGCCCAAAGATCACAGCTAGTTTCAGAGCCAGAAAATAATGCAGGTTCAAGCTTATTCACTGCAGAGAGCCTGGTGTGAAGCCACAGATGTCAGTCTGTCCATCAATAAGAGGCTGGTGGCTGGACACAGAGGCTCACGCCTGTAATTCCAACACTTTGGGAGGCCGAGGTAGGTGGATCACTTGAAGTCAGGAGTTCGAGACCAGCCTGGCCAACATGGTGAAACCCCGTGTCCACTAAAAATACAAAAATTGCCAGATGTGGTGGTGCTCATCTATAATTTCAGCCATTCCGGAGGCTGAGGCAGGAGAATTGTTTGAACCCGGGAGGTGGAGTGTGCAGTGAGCTGAGATAGCACCACTGCCCTCCCGCCTGGGTGACAGAGCAAGACCCTAAAAAAAAAAAAAAAAAAAAAACCCAAACGAACAAAATATCCCCCCCAAAATAGCAGGCTGGTTACTTTCTCACAATATAACAAGAGGCCCGTAACCTGTAAGAATGAGGAAGTTCTTTGCGCACTGAGGTGAAATAGCCTCTGAGGTATATTGTTCATGAAAAAACAAAACAAAACGAAACCCAAGATTTAACTGAAGAGACCAGGAAGAATAGTATGTACTATGTGCTGTCCACAGGGCACAGTGGTTCACACCAGCACTTTGTGAGGCTGCTACGGGATGATCACTTGACCCCAGGAGGTTGAGGCTGCAGTGAGCTGTGATTGCACCGCTGCGATTTAGCCTGAGTGACAGAATGAAAAAAAAATTTTAAAAAGGAAAACACAAAAAGAATATGCTGTCAACAGGGATGGGAGGAAGACTACCTTTCCCTCTACACACATTTGTACATTTTAGATGTTAATCAATATGCATGTATTATACACACAGACACACACACACACACACACACAAAATACGATTTAATATCCTAAGAGGATGTTGACATAAGACAGGTACAAAAGCTCTGGAAATGAGGACTTTCCTCAGTGATGACTTTTTTCACCATCAAAGTCACTCAGGCATCCTGACAAGGGTAAGTGAGGGGAGCTTCCTTGGAAAATAAACTCACTTGGATAGTGAACTCCTACACATACCTCAAAGCCCATCTGAAATGTCCCCTCCTACAGGAAGTTTTCCCTGACTCTCCAAGAAGCAGAGTTCTATTTCACTGGGGAAAACATTTCTCCTTCTTCTTCTTTTTTTTTCCCTGCCCTGCACATGAGCTAGAAAACATTTCATGAGACTGGGAGTTTCTGTGCTGGGCTCTGTCCCTCCCCCATGCTACTTCCCCTCCCTCAGCATGGAAGCCTCTGGAAGTGGGACTCCGACTCCCAGCCTACAGAGAGATTCCTAGGAAGGGTTTGACTGATAAACGCATGGCCAAAAGTGAACTGGGGATGAGGTCCAAGACATCTGCGGTTGGGGGTTCTCCAGACCTTAGTGTTCTTCCACTACAAAGTGGGTCCAACAGAGAAAGGTCTGTGTTCACCAGGTGGCCCTGACCCTGGGAGAGTCCAGGGCAGGGTGCAGCTACATTCATGCTGCTGGGGAACATGCCCTCAGGTTACTCACCCCACGGACATGTTGGCCCCAGGGACTGAAAAACTTAGGAAATGGTATTGAGAAATCTGGGGCAGCCCCAAAAGGGGAGAGGCCCTGGGGAGGAGGGGGGGCTGAGTGGGGGAAAGGCAGGAGCCAGATAAAAAGCCAGCTCCAGCAGGCACTGCTCACTCCTCCCCTTCCTCTCCCTCTGTCCCTCTGTCCCTCTGACCCTGCACTGTCCCAGCACCATGGGACCCACCTCAGGTCCCAGCCTGCTGCTCCTGCTACTAACCCACCTCCCCCTGGCTCTGGGGAGTCCCATGTGAGTGGTTATGACTCTACCCACAAACAGGGCTGCTTCTGGGGCGGAAGCAGGCATTGGGGGTCCAGGTCCCTGTAGAGTTCAGGATGCATTTGGATGTTTGTGGATTCAGGGGTTAGCAGGTTGGGAATGTTTATATACATTTGGGCTGCCTGTGAGTTTGGGTGTTTGTGGTTGGGTGTCTGTGGAATCCAGGTATCGTGGAATTGGAGTTTATATACATTTGGGCTGCCTGAGAGTTTGGGTGTTTATGGGTTGGGTGTTTGTGGATTCAGGTGTTAGCAGGTTGGGAATGTTTATATAAATTTGGGCTGCCTGTGAGTTTGGGTGTTTATGGGTTGGGTGTTTATAGAATCCAGGTATGGTGGAATTGGAGTTTGGGATGTTTCTAGAATCAAGGTCATCTGTTGGTTTAGGGTGTACGTGGTGTTCCGCGATGGTGCGGTTGGGGTGATTTGGAGACTCGGAGGTTTGGACTTTACAAGATTTGGGAGTTTGCAGCTTGGGGACTTACAATTTTCAGTGTGGGTTTAAAGATTGGCTACTTCGGGTTCATGTATAGTTGGGGTATTTGGAATTGATTGTATTTATTAGGACTGGGGTGTTGGAGGTTTAGGCTGGGTTTGGGGTGCTCTAAGATTTGAGGTTTAGAGGTTTTGGTGTATGTGGGTTTGGGTATGTAGAGTTTAGGGTGTCTGGGAGTTTGAGTGTTTAGAGAGGTAGGTTTAGGGTTTGGGGCATGTGTGGGTTTAGGTGATTGTGGGTCTGGAAGTCCAGAGACTTGGAGGAGTGGCTGACTCTGGTTTGGAGGTTCAGGGGTTGGTGGGATGCATGGCCCCTCGTTGCCCAGGCTTTCAAAGGCCAGGCCCAGCTGGCTGAGAGTGGGAGTCATGGTGGCTGCTGTCCTGCCCATGTGGTTGAGACGGTGGCAGTGCCCAGAGAAGATATTGGCATTGGCAAGTGCGCCGGCAGTCACTGGATCCTCTCCAGGACCAGGGGCTGGGGCACACAGCCTGCCAGGCGCTGACTCCAGTGAGGACTGGCGTCTCACATCCCAGGAATGACAGCCCCACTCCCGCGCCCCACTCCGACAGGTACTCTGTCATCACCCCCAACATCTTGCGGCTGGAGAGCGAGGAGACCGTGGTGCTGGAGGCCCACGACGCGCAAGGGGATGTTCCGGTCACTGTCACTGTCCACGACTTCCCAGGCAAAAAACTAGTGCTGTCCAGTGAGAAGACCGTGCTGAGCCCTGCCACCAGCCACATGGGCAACGTCACCATCAGGGTGAGTGCAGACTGGCGCAGGACCCTGCTGACACCCACAGCCACGCCCACTCCCCCTCCTTCTGGGCCCCTCCCCTTCTGTCTTCTCCCTTTCTAAGCCCTGCCTTTCCCTGAGTCTCCACTCCTTTTGAGGCTCCTCTTCTAAGCCCCTCCCTTCTCTGAGCTCCTCCCCTTCTGTCTCCTCCCCTTCTAAGTCCTTCATTCCCTGAGTCTCCACCGTTTTTGAGACTCCTTCCCGTCTAAGCCCTGCCCTTCCCTGAGACTCCACCCCTTCGGAGTTGCCTCTCCTTCTAAGCCCCTCCCTTCTCTGAGACTCCACTCCTTCTGAGTCTCCTCCCCTTATAAGCCCCTCCCTTTTCTGAGACCCCACCGCTTCTGAATCTCTTCCCCTTCGAGACCCCACCCCTTATGAGTCTCCTCCCCTTCTAAGCCCCTCCCTTCTCTGAGACTCCACCCCTTCTGAGTCTCCTCCCCCTCTAAGTCCCTCCCACTGAATTGCTTCCTTTTCCAAGCCCCTCCCCCTCGAAGTCTCCTCTTCGGAACTCCTCCCCTCTTAGTCTCCATCACTTTCTAAGTTCCCTCACCTGAGTCCCTCCCCCTTTCTGAACCCCTCCCATGTCAGCCCCTCCCCTTTCTGAGTCCCTGCCCCTTCTGAGCCCCTTCTCCTATAAGCTCTCTCCTCCTTGTGACCTCTTCCCTCTGAGTCCCCTCCCTGGTCCCCCCTCTCCCCTCGCACCTCCTTCACATGTCCCTCCCTCCCCAAAATGGCCACTCCGGGAGACCAAGAATAATGGGCAGGCAAGGAGGGACCTAGCCCAAGATCCAGAAGCTGGATCGTGGGTACGGGGCCTTAGAACAGACCCCTGACGATGCCCTGCCCACGCCTAGATCCCAGCCAACAAGGAGTTCAAGTCAGAAAAGGGGCACAACAAGTTCGTGACCGTGCAGGCCGCCTTTGGGGCCCAAGTGGTGGAGAAGCTGGTGCTGGTCAGCCTTCAGAGCGGGTACCTCTTCATCCAGACAGACAAGACCATCTACACCCCCGGCTCCACAGGTGAGGCTGGGGGCGGCTGGAGAGGGCGGGGCACCGGCGTGGGTGGGCCAGGGTCTCACCAGGCCTCCTTGTCTCTCCCCAGTTCTCTATCGGATCTTCACCGTCAACCACAAGCTGCTACCCGTGGGCCGGACGGTCGTGGTCAACATTGAGGTACCAGCCAGAGGGTGCCCCAGGGGTAGCAGGGTCACAGGCTTAGGAGAGACAAAGAGATCGGGAGAGACAAAGAGATCGAGAGAGACAGAGAAAGACACACGGGAAGAGGTGCAGTGGCAGAGGCACAGAGGCAAAGAGATGTGCAGACACACACCCACACAACACACACATCCACACAACACACACATACAGCACACAATGCGCACACACACAGCACACAACACACACACACAGAGGCAAAGAGATATGCAGACACATGTGCACACACACAATGCAACACACAACACACAAACACAACATACACGACCACACAACACACACAACACACAACACAATACACACAACACAACGTGCATAACCACACCACACGCAACACACAACACAACACACACAACACAATACACACAACATACACAACCACGCAATACACACAAAACACACACAACACAACATACATAACCACACCACACACAACACACAACCACACAACACAACATACATAACCACACAATCACACACCACACACACAATACACACAAAACACAACACACACAACAAACACAACCACACCACACACAACCACACAACATACACAACCACACAACACAATGCACACAAACATAGCACACACAACACACAACCCAACACACAACCACACAATACACCATATGGCACACACACACACACACACACACACACAGGTCGGAAGACAAGGTGGAGATCCAGGGAGACCCCAGGGAGCAGTGCAAGTGTCTCTGGATTCTGCTTTCAGTTAAACCCCTGATCACTTCACCTCCCTGAGCCTCAGTTACCTTATCTGAATATTGGGATCATGACAGATAATTCTATGTCATCTATTCTGCCGACGGCAGCCAGGGGACGCCTGTGAGCACCTGAGTCAGGGCCCATCCCTCCTCTGCCTACAGCCCTCCATGGCTCCCACCTTCCTATGGGTCAAAGCCCAAGTCCTCCCTGCAGCCCACAAGGCCCTGCACACCCTGCCCTGTCCCTTCCCTGCCCTCCCCTCTTCCCTGTGTCCCCCTTGCTCACTCTGCTGCAGCCACATGGGCCTCCTCCCTGTTCCTCCAACACCCAGGTGCAGTCCTGCCTTGGGGCCTTGGCACCTGCCGTGCCCTCTTCTCAAGAAAACCCTCTTCTTCCAAATATCCACACAGCTCGTCGTCTCTCCTCCTCTAAGTCTTTGCTCGAATATCACCAATGTCTCCATTTTACAATGAAGTCTCTCTGAATAACCTATAAAGTCGCAAATACCCACCCTGAGCGCCCCCCCTCCCCGCCCACACACACTCCTCCTTCCTGCCATGTCCTGCAAATGAGATTTATTCATTTGATAATTGCTTCTCCCCTCGCCTCACCCTCTATTGAACCTAAATCCACCCAGGAAGGAATTGTTACGTTTGTTCAAGGGTTTTGTCACCTGAACTTAGCACAATGCTGGTATATAGTTGGGCTGAATAAAAAACTTACCGGAAGAAGTGAGAAGGATGGGAGGAGAGAAGGGGAAGGAGGGTGTTCTCATAGAATTATCATGAGGATATATTGAAATCATACAAGGCTAGGTGCAGTGGCTCACACTTGTAATCCCAGCTCTTTGGGAGGCCAAGGCGGGAGGATCGCTTGAGCCCAAGAGTCCGAGACCAGCATGGGCAACATAGCCAGACCTTGTCTCTACAAAAAAGAAAAGTTAAAACAAAAAAACAGCTGTGTGTGGTGGTGCATGCCTGTGGTCGCAGCTACCCCAGGAGGCTAAGGCAGGAGGATCACTTGAGCCCAGGAATTCCAGGCTGCAGTGAGCCATGATCCCACCACTGCACTCCAGTGTGGGTGGCAGAGTGAGACTGTGTCTCAAAAAATAACTGGGGTAAATGCAATGGCTCAAGCCTGTAATTCCAACACTTTGGGAGGCAGAGATGGGAAGACTGTTCGAGGCCAAGAGTTCAAGACCAGCCTGGGAAAGGTAGGGAGACTGCATCTCTACAAAAAAAATTTAAAAATTATCTAGATTTAGGGATTGATGTGGTCTGTGGGGAACAGAGACCACACACCTCTTTTAAAGGCACAACAGTTGCCCATCTCCAATTAGATGTCTCCTGCTAACCAGAGTACACTATCCACAGAAATGTCCTTGTTTCCAACAGAAGCTAGAAAAACAGACTTTTGGCCAGGTGCGGTGGCTCACTCCTGTAATCCCAGCACTTTGGGAGGCCGAGGCAGGCAGATCATGAGGTTAGGAGATCGAGACCATTCTGGCTAACATGGTGAAACCCCGTCTCTACTAAAAGTACAAAAAAATTAGCTGGGCGTGGTGGCGGGCGCCTGTAATCCCAGCTACTCGGGAAGCTGAGGCAGGAGAATGGTGTGAACCTGGGAGGCGGAGCCTGCAGTGAGCCAAGATCTCGCCACTGCACTCCACCCTGGGTGACAGAGCAAGATTCTGTCTCAAAAAAAAAAAAAAAAAAAAAGAAAAACAGATTTTTATGTGTTTTAATTCCTAAAGCCAGCTCATGGACTTCAGACATGCCACTTGCCTGATCCCTGTTACCTCTCTACAATTTCTTTTAAACTATTTATTTATTCATTCATTCATTATCATTATTTTTGAGACAGGATCTCTTCTGTTGCCCAGGCTGGAGTGCAGTGGCACAATCACAGCTCACTGCAGCATTGACCTCCTGGGCCCATGTGATCCTCCTGTCTCAGCCTCCAGGGTAGCTGGGACCACAGACGTGCGCCACCACATCCAGCTAATTTTAAAAATATTTTGTGGAGATGGAGTCTCCCTATGTTTCCCAGGCTGGTCTTGAACCCTTGACCTTGAGCAGCCTTCCCACCTCTGCCTCTCAAAGTGCTGGGATTACAGGCTTGAGCCATTGCGCTCGCCCTAATAAATTACTTTTTGAGATGGAGTCTCGCTCTTTCACCCAGGCTGGAGTGCTGTGGTGCAGTGATGTCTCATGATGTTTAAATGTTGGCAGCAGATGAAATGACACTACTAGTTATTAGTATTCAGAGAGACACTGAAAAAACGAGCCCCTACTCATACGAACTATGTCCCAAGCCAATACAGTAGGTGCCATTATTATCTCCTGTTTCTAGATTTGCACATTGAGCACAGAGAGGTTAGGTAACTTGCCCAGGGTCACACAGCTTGTAAGTGGCACAGCAGGGATTCAAACCTAAGGTTGACTGACTCCGGTCCTTGTTTTTTTTTTTTGTTTTGTTTTTTGTTTTTTTGAGACAGAGTCTCACTCTGTCTCCCAGGCTGGAGTGCAGTGAAGTGATCTTGGCTCACTGCAATCTCCACCTCCCGGGTTCAAGCGATTCTCCTGCCTCAGCCTCCTGAGTAGCTGGGATTACAGGTGCCTACCACCATGCCTGGCTACTTTTTGTATTTTTAGTAGAGACAGAGTTTCACCATGTTGGCCAGGCTGGTCTTGAACTCCTGACCTCAGGTGATCCGCCTGCCTCAGCCTCCCAGAGTGCTGGGATGACAGGCGTGAGCCGCCGCGCCCACCCAGGTCCCTGTTCTTAACCACAGTAGACACTGTGCACAGAGAATGTCCAGACACAGAGAGGTCAGGGAGAGCTGAGAGGCTAAGCCCAGCCTCTGAAGAGCCACTTTATCCTGTATCCTTCCCTCCTGCCTCCCACAGAACCCGGAAGGCATCCCCGTCAAGCAGGACTCCTTGTCTTCTCAGAACCAGTTTGGCATCTTGCCCTTGTCTTGGGACATTCCGGAACTCGTCAAGTATGTCGGGTTCTTGAGGAGGGGGCTCAGGGCTCCCCTATCCCAGGAGAGGGAGCGGGGGGCTCCGAGGCCTGAGCAGACCACTCATCCGCCCTCCTCACAGCATGGGCCAGTGGAAGATCCGAGCCTACTACGAAAATTCACCGCAGCAGGTCTTCTCCGCTGAGTTTGAGGTGAAGGAGTACGGTAAGAGGAGGAGGGGCTGGGGGGAGGCAGCGCCCGGAATGCCTGGCCCAGCGCCGGCCCCACCAGCGCCGTCTCTCCCCCAGTGCTGCCCAGTTTCGAGGTCATAGTGGAGCCTACAGAGAAATTCTACTACATCTATAACGAGAAGGGCCTGGAGGTCACCATCACTGCCAGGTGAGGGACTGGGGGTGGGGCCAGGTAAGGGCCAGGTGAGGGACCAGGTGAAGACCAAGTGGGGGACTGGGGGGTGGGACCAGGTGGGAGGCTGCAGGTGGGGTAAGGTGAGGGGGCTGGGGGTGGAGTCAGGTGAGGGGCTGGGGGTGGAGTCAGGTGGGGGGCTGGGGGTGGACTCAGGTGAGGGACTGGGGGTGGAGTCAGGTGAGGGGCTGGGGGTGGACTCAGGTGAGGGACTGGGGGTGGAGTCAGGTGGGGGGCTGGGGGTGGAGTCAGGTGAGGGACTGGGGGTGGAGTCAGGTGAGGGACTGGGGGTGGAGTCAGGTGGGGGGCTGGGGGTGGACTCAGGTGAGGGACTGGGGGTGGAGTCAGGTGAGGGGCTGGGGGTGGACTCAGGTGAGGGACTGGGGGTGGAGTCAGGTGGGGGGCTGGGGGTGGGGCCAGGTGAGAGGCCAGCAGTGGGTTGGGGGCTCCAGTCTTCAGCACAGGCAGGAGAAGCTGGGGGAGATCCCGTTCTCCAGGAGGGACGGACCTGAAGCCCTCCCTATCTGCCCCGTAGGTTCCTCTACGGGAAGAAAGTGGAGGGAACTGCCTTTGTCATCTTCGGGATCCAGGATGGCGAACAGAGGATTTCCCTGCCTGAATCCCTCAAGCGCATTCCGGTACCACAGACAGAAGCCGCTTTGATCCCTGCCCCAGTTCCCGCCTCCTCTGAGCCTGCTCCCCTCTCTGAGGCCTCCTCTCCCTTCCCAGATTGAGGATGGCTCGGGGGACACCGTGCTGAGCCGGAAGGTACTGCTGGACGGGGTGCAGAACCCCCGAGCGGAAGACCTGGTGGGGAAGTCTTTGTACGTGTCTGTCACCGTCATCTTGCACTCAGGTGAGGCCCAGTCTGAAGGTCAGGCTCAGGACCACCAGGTGGGCCGGTCTGAGAGGGGAGACCAGGTCAGAAGAGAAAGCCTAGTCTAAGGAGGGAGGCTCAGAGTGAAAGTGGGGTCCAGTCTGATGGGGTAGGCCCAGTCTGAGAGGGCAGGCTGAGTATGAAGGTGGAGTCCAGTCTGATGAGGGAGGCAGGGCCAGTATAAAGATGGGTCCAGTCTGATGGGGGCACAGGCCCAGTATGAAGTCTGTGTCCAGTCTGATGAGGGAGGCAGGGCCAGTATAAAGATGGGTCCAGTCTGATGGGGGAGGCAGGGCCAGTATAAAGGCGGGGTCCAGGCTGATGGGGGGCACAGGCCCAGTATGAAGCCTGTGCCCAGTCTGATGGAGTAGACAAGGCCAGTATAAAGGTGGAGTCCAGTCTGATGGGGGGCACAGGGCCAGTATGCAAGTGGACTCTACTCTGAGGGACGAGGCCTAGTCTGATGGTGGGGTCCATTCTGAGGGAGGAGGTCTAATCCTGAGGGGTGGCCCAGGAGCCTACACTCACAGCTGGTCCCCTCAGGCAGTGACATGGTGCAGGCGGAGCGCAGCGGGATCCCCATCGTGACCTCTCCCTACCAGATCCACTTCACCAAGACACCCAAGTACTTCAAACCAGGAATGCCCTTTGACCTCATGGTGAGACCCAGGGCGGGAAGGGGTCCCACTCCTCCCTCCGAGATCACTAGCCACACCCCTAAACTTCCCCCACCTGCACCCCACATCACAGGTGTTCGTGACAAACCCCGATGGCTCTCCAGCCTACCGAGTCCCTGTGGCAGTCCAGGGCGAGGACGCTGTGCAGTCTCTAACCCAGGGAGACGGCGTGGCCAAACTCAGCATCAACACACACCCCAGCCAGAAGCCCTTGAGCATCACGGTGCGTCTGGGCCCAGCCTCAGAATCGCATCACTGGGAAGACGCTACAGGGGTCCTGGTGTTGGCACAGTGGGGTCCTGCCATTTGCATAGAGATATTCTCATCTGCATAGAGGGGTTCTCTCCTGCGCAGTGGGGTCCTGCCATTTGCATAGAGATATTCTCATCTGTATAGAGTTTCTTGCAGAGTGGGATCCTGCCATTTGCACAGAGATACTCTCATCTGCATAGAGGGGTTCTCTGCTGCACGGTGGGATCTTTCCATTTGCACAGAGATATTCTCATCTGCATGGAGGGGTTCTCTCCTGCACAGTGGGATCCTGCCATTTGCACAGAGATATTCTCATTTGCATAGAGGGGTTCTCTGCTGCACGGTGGGATCTTTCCATTTGCATAGAGATATTCTCATCTGCATAGAGGGGTTCTCTCCCGCACAGTGGGGTCCTGCCATTTGCACAGAGATATTCTCATCTGCATAGAGGGGTTCTCTCACGCACAGTGGGGTCCTGCCATTTGCACAGACATTCTCATTTGCCTAGGGAGGTCCTGTCCTGCACAGTGGGGTCCTGCTGTCTGCATAGAGGGGTCCACAGTTTGAGAAAACAGAAATCTTCCTCTTGCATGCCCTGCTCCTTCCACTTACACGGAGAGGCGCTCCATCCACGCACGGCCTTTCCACTCCCACGGGGGAAGGAGCCTGAATCTCACAAGGAGGGTTGTGTAGTGTTTGGGACAGGCCCATTGTTGTGAGGTGCTCTCAGTTCTCCTGGCTTCTGTGCACGTGGCTCTGTTGCCCCTCACTGGGAGGGAAGCAAGTCTCACGACAGCTGCAGAGGTTACAGATGGCCTCCCAGTCCCCCTGCAGCTCCCAGGCTGGGTACCCCACTTACCCCTTGCTGTGCTCAGCCTATGCATGAATTTCCGGTGGCTGCCATAAAAATGGCCACAGCCTACTGATCTAAAGCAACACACATTTATGGGTCTATAGTTTGAGAGGTCAGAAGTCCTGGCTCTGGGGGAAAGTTCGCTCCCTTGCTTTTTCCAGTGTCATGAGGGCGCCCTAAAGGCCTGGTTCATGGCCCCTTCCTCCACCTTTAAAGGCAGCAGCATAGCATCTTCCAGTGTCTCTCTTTTTCTCTCTGTCTCTGTCTCTCCTTTCTCCCCTGCCCCCGCTTAATAAAGACCCGTATGATTACATTAGCTCCACCTACATAATCCAGGATAATGATTCCATCTCCAGATCCCTAACTTAATCCCATCTGCAAAGCCCCTTTTGTCAAGAAAGGCCACCAATTCCCAGGTCTCAGGGATTCGAGTGAGGGTATTCTTGGGCGGCGACCAGCATGCATCCCTCTTTCCCCACCCAGGTGCGCACGAAGAAGCAGGAGCTCTCCGAGGCCGAGCAGGCTACCAGGACCATGCAGGCTCAGCCCTACAGCACCATGGGCAACTCCAACAATTACCTGCATCTCTCAGTGCCACGTACAGAGCTCAGACCCGGGGAGACCCTCAATGTCAACTTCCTCCTGCGAATAGACCGCGCCCATGAGGCCAAGATCCGCTACTACACCTACCTGGTCCGTGGCCACCTGGAAACCTCAGCCCCCGCCTCCTCCTTGCTTCTTCTGCAGCCCCGGGACCCCTTCCCCCATCCCGGTTCCCTCCCTGCGTTCCCTCCCACTCACCCTCCCTAGCCTGATGCCAGCCTGTCCCCCCAGATCATGAACAAGGGCAAGCTGTTGAAGGCGGGACGCCAGGTGCGAGAGCCCGGCCAGGAGCTGGTGGTGCTGCCCCTGTCCATCACCACCGACTTCATCCCTTCCTTCCGCCTGGTGGCGTACTACACGCTGATCGGCGCCAGCGGCCAGAGGGAGGTGGTGGCCGACTCCGTGTGGGTGGACGTCAAGGACTCCTGCGTGGGCTCGGTGTGTCCTGGGCTCGCTTGCCCCCTCTCTCCCTCTCTCCTCTTTCTCTCTGTCTCCCTTTCTCCTTTTCTCTCTCCTTTCTCTCTCTCCTTTCCTCTCCCTTTCTCTGCTTCCTCTCTGTCTCTCTTTTTATCTCTCTTCCCCTCTCTCTTTATTTCTCTTTCCTTCTCTCTTTCCCTCTCTCTTCCTCTCTCTCCCTCACTCGCTCTCTCTTTCTCTCTTTCTCTCTCTCCTTTTCTCTCTCCCTCTCTCCTTTTCTCTCTCCCTGTCTCTTTCCCTTTCCCTCTCTCTTCCCTCTCTTTCTCTCCCTCTTTCCCTCTTTCTCCCTCTCTCTCCCTTTCTCTCCCTCCCTCTCTCCTTCTCTCTCCCTCTTTCTCTCTCCTTCTCTCTTTCCCTCTCTCTCTCCCTCTCTCTTTCCCACTCTCTCCCTCTCCCCTTCTCTCTCTCTTTCTCTCCATCTCTCTTTCCCTCTCCCTCTCTCCCCCCTCACTCTCCCTCTCCGTCTCTCCCTTTCTCTCTCTCTCTCTCCCTGTCTCTCCCTTTCTCTCTCTCTCCCTCCCTCTCTCCCTTTCTCTCTCTCTCTCCCCCTCCCCACCCCCAAGGCTCCCCCCAACCTTTCTGTCTTTCCACTGTAGCCCAGCACCCCCTCCATCCCAGGCACTCCTCTCTCCCAGGGCTGACTTCTTTCTGCGTCTCCGCCCCTCCCCACAGCTGGTGGTAAAAAGCGGCCAGTCAGAAGACCGGCAGCCTTTACCTGGGCAGCAGATGACCCTGAAGATAGAGGGTGACCATGGGGCCCGGGTGGGTCTGGTGGCCGTGGACAAGGGCGTGTTCGTGCTGAATAAGAAGAACAAACTGACACAGAGTAAGGTAAAGGCCAGTGTCCCAAGGCCGCTGAGAAGAGGCGGAGGCACAGAGCGGGGCTGGGGGAGGTGGGTGGGACTGGAGAGGGCAGTGCAGTGGGGGCGTGGCTGAAAGCCGAGATCGGAGCAGACCAGACACAGGGATGGTTGAAGCTGAAGATGGGAATGAGGTTGGACATGGGTTCCAATTGGGGATGGTCATGAGAATTGGACTTTTTTTTCTGTTTGTTTGTTTGTTTTTGAGACAGAGTCTCTCTCTGTCACCAGGCTGGAGTGCAGTGGCACAATCTCGGCTCACTGCAACCTCTGCCTCCCAGGTTCAAGCGATTCTCCTGCCTCAGCTTCCCTAGTAGCTGGGACTACAGGCGCCCATCACCACGCCAGGCTAATTTTTGTATTTTTAGTGAAGACGGGGTTTCACCATGTTGGCCAGGATGGTCTCGATCTCTTGACCTTGTGATCCACCCGCCTCGACCTCCCAAAGTGTTGGGATTACATACGTGAGCCACTGCACCTGGCTGAGAATTGCACACTTTCAACTGGGGCTTTGAGAGGCTGGTGGCAGCACACCCAGGGTCATCCAGTGGGGAAGGTTTCCAGAGTAGGGACGAAGACAGAGGTGGGGTTGGCTTGGGATCAGGAGTGAGGATGGGAATGCAGATGGAATCAGAGGGGGAATGGAGATAAGATTTGGAATGGAGGCCGGGTGCGGTGGCTCACGTCTGGAATCCCAGCACTTTGGGAGGTCAAGGTGGGAGGATCACTTGAGGCCAGGAGTTCCAGATCAGCTTGGGCAACATGGCAAGACCCCGTCTCTACAGAAAAATTTTAAAATAGCTGGGCATGATGGCGCATGCCTGTAGTCCCATCTGCTTAGGAGGCAGAGGTGCGAGGATTGCTTGAGCCCAGGAATTTGAGGCTGCAGTGAGCTATGCTTGCACCACTGCACTCCAGCCTGGGAGACAGGGGAAAATCCCAACTTAAAAAAAAAAAAAAAAAATGGAAAGAAAGGAGAAAAAAAAAGAAGAGAGAGAGAAACAGAGAAAGAAAATGAAAAGAGATAAAGAGGAAGGGAGGGAGGGAGTGAAGAATGAAGGAAGGAAGGAAAGAAGGAAGGAAGGAAGGAGGGAAGGAAAGGGGGAGCAAAGGAAGGAGGAAAGGAGGAATGGAGGGAGGAAGGGAGGGAGAGGAAGGAAGGGAAAGAAAGAAGACAGAAAGAAAGAAAAGAAAAAGAAGGCCAGGCATGGTGGCTCACTCCTGTAATCCCAGCACTTTGGGAGGCCAAGACAGGCGAATCATTTCAGGTCAGGAATTCGAGACCAGCCTGGCCAACATGGTGAAACCCCGTCTCTACTAAATATACAAAAATTAGCCGGGCATGGTGGCCTGCACCTGTAGTCCCAGATACTCGGGAGGCTGAGGCAAGAGAATCGCCTGAACCTGGGAGTTGGAGGTTACAGTGAGCAGAGATCACACCACTGCACTCCAGCCTGGGTGACAGAGCAAGACTCCATCTTGAAAGAAAGAAAAAAAGAGAGAGAGAGAAAGAGAGAGAAGGAAGGAGAGAGAGGAAGGAAGGAAGGAAGGAAGGAAGGAAGGAAGGAAGGAAGGAAGGAAGGAGAGAGAAAGGAAGGTCAGAAGCAGGAATGAGGGAGATGAGAGCGGGACGGGGTGGGGTCATTTGGGAAGAGATACACAGGTGCATATGTGGGGGATCCCAATTGTCAGCCTGGCCTCCCTGCGTCCTGCCACCCCATGCCCCCCGCAGATCTGGGACGTGGTGGAGAAGGCAGACATCGGCTGCACCCCAGGCAGTGGGAAGGATTACGCCGGTGTCTTCTCAGATGCAGGGCTGACCTTCACGAGCAGTAGTGGCCAGCAGACCGCCCAGAGGGCAGGTGAGGTCGCCACCAGGGGCCGGTATGGGGACAGACAGCACCTCCACCTCCCAGATGCTGGGAGCAGAGCTCTGGAATCCGGGGTCCTGGGTTCAAGCCCCGCCTCCACCACCACCTAGTAAATCCCTCCCCTCTGAGCCTCAGTTTGCTCTTCCATCAAATGGGAGCAGGAACACCCCCACCTCACACGATCGTGAGGGGTGAACTGAGGACACCTAGTAGGTGCCTCATCCATCTTCTCCTCGGTCCTCCTGCCCTGCAGAACTTCAGTGCCCGCAGCCAGCCGCCCGCCAACGACGTTCCGTGCAGCTCACAGAGAAGAGAATGGACAAAGGTGGGAGCCTTTCCTACCCACTCCTGCCGCTGAGCCCCACCCTAGGAGACCCCAGCCTGGCCGTGTAGGAGCCAGAGAGGGAGGAGGGGAGGCCCTGGCGGCGGGGAAGTCCTCCCTGGGGTCTGTCCCGCGTCCCTCCTGCTGCCGGCCCCCGGCTGAGGGTGTGGCCTGGGGGAATGTGCTCCCGCAGTCGGCAAGTACCCCAAGGAGCTGCGCAAGTGCTGCGAGGACGGCATGCGGGAGAACCCCATGAGATTCTCGTGCCAGCGCCGGACCCGTTTCATCTCCCTGGGCGAGGCGTGCAAGAAGGTCTTCCTGGACTGCTGCAACTACATCACAGAGCTGCGACGGCAGCACGCGCGGGCCAGCCACCTGGGCCTGGCCAGGAGTAGGTCCCACCGGGTGGGGCGGGGGGGCATCTGATGGGGGAGGAGACTCCTGTCTGAGGAGGGAGGATGCCCTGTCTGGCGGGGTGGGGCTGGAGGAGGCCTCTATCGGAGGGGGGAGGAGGCCTCTGTCTGAGGAGGGAGGAAACCTCTGTCGGAGGGGGGGAGGAGGTCCCTGTCTGAGGAGGGAGGAAACCTCTATCTGAGGGGGGAGGAGGCCTCTGTCTGAGGAGGGAGGAAACCTCTGTCGGACGGGGGAGGAGGTCCCTGTCTGAGGAGGGAGGAAACCTCTATCTGAGGGGGGAGGAGGCCTCTGTCTGAAGAGAGAGGAGGTACCTGTCTGAGGGGGGAGGAAACTTCTGTCTGATGGGGGAGGAGGCCTCTGTTTGAGGGGGGGAGGAGGCCTCTGTCTGAGGAGGGAGGAAACCTCTGTCTGAGGGGGGAGGAGGCCTCTGTTTGAGGGGGGGAGGAGGCCTCTGTCTGAGGAGGGAGGATGCCCCTGTCTGAGGGGTGGGCCGAGGCCCCTGTCAGTTGGGAGAGGAGGCCCCTGTCTGAGGGTGATGCAGATGAGGTGATGCCCTGCCAGCGTGAGGTAGAGAAGACCCAGGTCTGAAGAGGGGAGGATCAAGTCGGAGAAGCGTAGATGCCCATCTGAGATGGAGGAGGCTCCCGTCTGAGGGGAGGGGACACTCCTGTCTGGAAGGGGCAGAGGCCTTCAGATGAGGAGCCAGGAGGCCCAGGCCTGAGGGAGGAGAAGAGCCTAGTCTGATGGGGAGAAGGGCCCTTGCCTGAACGCAGAGCAGTTTCCTGCCTGGGAAGGTCATCCCAGCCCCACCCATCAGTCTGAATTTGACATCACCAGTGCCCAGGACACTTGAGGTCTGTGGGAAAAGTCTAGAAAGATGATGGGGCTGGTCACACACTAATTACCAATGGGAAGGCTTAGGTGAGTTCCAAGTTTGGCTTCACCAGAGAAAACTAATTTGTGTGGCCTTCCAGAAAGAACTGCCAGACTCGATGAGTTAACAGGCAGCCCTTCTTCATTCATTCATGCATTCAGTTTTTGAATAAGATGAGACTTCAGATCTCGTATCAAATAAGTCTTAAGGGAAGCAAAGAGAAATTTATCTTATAATAAGAGCAAATTGGCTGGGCATGGTGGCTCACACCAGCAATCCCAGCACTTTGGGAGGCCGAGGTGGGTGGATCACTTGAGGTCAGGAGTTCAAGACCAGTGTGGCCAACATGGTGAAACCCCATCTCTACTAAAAATGCAAAAATTAGCCTGGCGAGGTGGCGGGCGCCTGTAATCCCAGCTAATCAGGAGGCTGAGGTGGGAGAATCGCTTTAACCTGGTAGGTTTAGGTTGCAGTGAGCTGAGATTGTGCCACTGCACTCCAGCCTGGGCAACAGAGCAAGACTCCGTCTCAAAAACAAAACAAAACAAAACAAAAAAAGAAAGGAAAAAGAAAATTGGCCAGGCACGGTGGCTCACACCTGTAATGCCTGCACTTTGGGAGGCCGAGATGGATGGATTGCTTGAGTCCAGGAATTTGAGACCAGCCTGGGCAACACGGCAGAACCCCATGTCTACAAAAATAAAATAAAATAATTAGCCAGGTGTGGTGGTGCACACCTGTAGTCCCAGCTACTCAGGAGGCTGAGGTGGGAGGATCGTTTGAACCCAGAAGATGGAGGCTTCAGTGAGCCAAAATCACACCACTGCACTCCAGCCTGGGCGACAGGGCAAGACCCTGTCTCAAAAAAAAAGAAAAGAAAATGAAAATGAAAAGAAAAAAAGTCAAGCAAATTTAGAATGATCTCCTTCACAAAGAGGCGATAGTGTGAGGGCCACTGGGAAAATTAGACAAAAAGTCTGGTCTACTGAAATATGGTTTACATCCACATGGATGGTGGGTTCTATTTTTCCCCAGAATTGTGTAACTCCTTTAGCCCATTGGGGGTCAGAAAAAGAATGGCTAAATGTTACTATCCCAAGGCACTCGGATTGATTATTCCAGGGTATGAGTAAATTCAGGTATCTCTTTAGGAATTCCACCGACTTTGGGCTGGGCTTAGTGGCTCACTCCTGTGATCCCAGCACTTTGGGAGGCTGAGGCAGCAGGATCGCTTGAGTTCTGGAGTTCGAGAGCAGTCTGGGCAATATAGTGAGACTTCGTATGGATGAAAAATTTTTTTTTTTTTTTTTGAGATGGAGTCTTGCTCTGTTGCCCAGGCTGAAGTACAGTGGCACAACCTCAGCTCACTGCAACCTCCACCTCTTGGGTTCAAGCGATTCTCCTGCCTCAGCCTCCTGAGTAGCTGAGATTTTTTTTTTTTTTTTGAGACGGAGTCTCACTCTGTCACACAGGCTGCAGTACAGTGGTGCAATCTTGGCTCACTGCAACCTCTGCCTCCTGGGTTCAAGTCATTCTCCTGCCTCAGCCTCCCAAGTAGCTGGGATTACAGGCACCCGCCACCAAACCCAGCTAATTTTTGTATTTTTAGTAGAGAAGAGGTTTCACCGTGTTGGCCAGGCTGGTGTCGAACTCCCGACCTTAGGTGATCCACCCGCCTTAGCCTCCCAAAGTGCTGGGATCACAGGCGTGAGCCACCGTGCCCGGCGGATTTCTGTATTTTTAGTAGAGATGGGGTTTCACCATGTTGGTCAGGCTGGTCTTGAACTCCTGACCTCAGGTGATCCGCCCACCTCAGCCTCCTAGAGTGCTGAGATTACAAGTGTGAGCCACTGTGCCTGGCTGAAAAATATTAAAATATATGTATGTATTTTAAGGGATTCCAGCTACTTTGTTGTTATGGAGAACCAGAACCCAATTAAAGCCCATCTATCATGTTTGAGGAAAGTGCAATTTGAATCAAAGCCTAGTCCAGTACAATTTCATTTACTTGCTGGTAGTGTCAAGCTGTTTTTGTTTATTTATATATTTATTTCGAGGCAGGGTCTCGCTCTTTCGCCCAGGCTGGAGTGCAGTGGTGCGATCACAGCTCACTGCAGCGTCAACCTCTTGGGCTCAAGGGGTCCTTCTGTCTCATCCTCGGCCTTCTGAGTAGCTAGGACTACAGGTGCATGCCAGCATGCCAGCTAATTTTTAAATTATTATTTGTAGAGAGAGGGTCTCAATGTGTTGCCCAGGCTGGTCTCCCAACTCCTGGGCTCAAGCCATCCTCCCACCTTGGCCTGTCAGAATGCTGGGATGATAGCACCACAACCAGCCTACCAAGATGTTTTTGTGTGTGTGTGTGTGTTTTTTTTTTTTTTTTTTTTTTTTTTTTTTTTTTTTAGTTTGAGAGGGAGTCTCACTCCATCGCCAGGCTGGAATGCAGTTGCACAGTCTCGGCTCACTGTAACCTCCACCTCCTGGGTTCAAGCTATTCTCATCCCTCAGCCTCCCGAGTAGCTGGGATTACAGGTGCATGCCATCACACCTGGTTAATTTTTGTATTAGATGGTTTTTAAAGGCCACTGCTTCTTCAGTGTTCTGCACCAGGTCTGGGAATGTTCTCAGCTCACCTTGTCATGTTCAGAATGGACAAATCCCTCAGAGGAAGCAGACACAGTTTCTCAGGACCGTGATCCTTTAGAGGCACATATGTACGTGCTTGCTTTCTTTTATTATTATCTTTTTTTGAGATGGAGTCTCACTCCATCACCGAGGCTGGAGTGCAGTGACACAATCTTGGCTCACTACAACCTCTGCCTCCCAGGTTCAAGCCATTCTCCTGCCTCAGCCTCCCGAGTATCTGGGACTACAGGTGCCTGCTGCCACGCCTAGCTAATTTTCGTATTTTTAGTAGAGGCGCGGTTTTGCCATGTTGGCCAGGCTGGTCTCCAACTCCTGACCTCAAGTGATCCACCCGCCTCGGCCTCCCAAAGTGCTGGGATTACAGATGTGAGCCACTGTGCCTGGCCAAATGCTTTCATTTCTTTAAAAATCAAAGGGAAAGGAATGACTATAATCCAGTCTGCATTGTATATGTCCTTATATCAGTACATTTGTGGGATGTAATTTTTAGGTTTTTTTTATGGAGAAGAAGTTCCCAAGGCAGATGTGTCCGGGGCTCGTGAGAATTCATCCTGCAGTCCTCCATGTCCGGGATGTATTTCACTGCTAGGAATCCCTCCTGGGCAGAGGTAGGATCTAAAGGTGTGACCGCTGAGGAAGTAGGTCGGCTCTTTTTTTGTTTGTTTTTTGTTTTTTTTGTTTGTTCGTTTCTTGTTTTTGTTTTCAGATGGAGTCTGTCTCTGTCGCCCGGGTTGGAGTGCAGTTGTGCGATCTCGGCTCACTGCAACCTCCACCTCCTGGGTTCAAGTGATTCTGTTGTCTCAGCCTCCAAAGTAGCTGGGATCACAGGCATGCGCCACCACGCCCAGCTAATTTTTGTATTTCTAGTAGAGATGGGGTTTCACCATGTTGTCCAGGCTGGTCTCAAAAGTCCTGACCTCAAGTGATCCACCCACCTCAGCTTCCCAAAGTGCTGGGATTACAGGGGTGAGCCACCGTGCCCAGCCTTAATTTTTGTATTTTTAGTAGAGATGGGTTTCACCATGTTAGCTAGGCTGGTCTCCAGCTCCTGGCCTCAAGTGATCCACCTGCCTTGGCCTCCCTAAGTGCTGGGATTTCAGGCATGAGCCATGGTGCCTGGCCTGCTCTGTTCTAAATGCAGATCTAAACCCCCTGCAGGTAACCTGGATGAGGACATCATTGCAGAAGAGAACATCGTTTCCCGAAGCCAGTTCCCAGAGAGCTGGCTGTGGAAGATTGACGAGTTGAAAGAGCCACCGAAAAATGGGTAAGGCCGGAGTACCCCCCATGCAACCCACCCCAGAGCCAGACCATTTAATTTGCCTGCACCTGCTACCTTTCGTCTTCTCTGGAATCACAGTGCAACCCCACAGCCCAGCCTAGAAACATCAGGAATTGGGTGACCTACATGGAGGCACCCCCAGACCCTTCCAGCCTGTCCCTCGGGGTCCCTCTGCACCAGCTCTCCCCCTCTACCCCCCTGCTAGATGACATCTCCTAATGCCCCAACCTCTTCTCCATCCAGAATCTCCACGAAGCTCATGAATATATTTTTGAAAGACTCCATCACCACGTGGGAGATTCTGGCTGTGAGCTTGTCGGACAAGAAAGGTGAGAGAGGATGCTGGCTGGTCCCCGGAAGGCAGGGACCCCAGGGTGCCTGAGTGTCATCTCATTTTATCCAAACTCAATCAACCCTATGTTTCTTGGCACTTTATTCTCTGCCCTGGTTACCACAGAGGTGGTGTTACCAGGAACTGCGGGAATCCTTAGTTCTTGTCTGACTTGGAAGAAAGAATTCAGCCAAGAAACACATAGCAAGGGTTAAGTAGCAGAGTTTATTGAAGGAAGAAACAGCTCTGGGCTGGTGCCCCTGGAAAAATAGTAGTAGCAATGCTTATTTAAAGAGACAGGGCCAGCCTCGGTGGCTCACACCTGTAATCCCAGCACTTTGGGAGGCCGAGGCAGGGGAATCACTTCAGGTCAGGAATTCAAGACCAGCCTGGTCAACATGGTGAAACCCCATCTCTACTAAAAGTACAAAACAATTAGCCAGGCAGGGGGTGGCGGGCACTTGTAATCCCAGCTACTCGGGAGGCTGAGGCAGGAGATTCGGTTGAACCTGGGAGGTGGAGGTTGCGGTGAGCTGGGATTGTGCCACTGCACTCCAGCCTGGGCAACAAGAGCAAAACTCCTTCTCTAAATAAATAAAAAGTGACAGTATACTCTGAAAGATGACACAGACATGGCTGCTGAAGAGAATGAGCCAGCAGCAGATAGTGCTGGTGGACTCTTTTTATGAGACTCTTACATGATTTTTCGTGAAGGGGCGTGAGCGGGTGTCACTTGTAAGCATGTTTTGGGAGGTCTCTTTGGGCGAGCAGGCTCTGTGGCTGTATGTACTAGCATGCACGTGGCATGTCTCATTAGCATCTAAAATCTCCACCCACGGGTGTGTTTTTTACTATGATAATGAGCAAAAGACAACTCTAGGGTGTTTTCGGAGCAGTGCACATGCTCATCATCGGGGAAATTCCCTAGCAAAGTTACTTCCAGCTAGGACCTGATAAGTCCACTTCTGGGCCAGAGGACCCCAACCACAAGGCCACGTGTAGCTAACATAGCCGTCATCCTTTTCGCTGACTGCCAGTGAGCAGCGCTATCAGTAGGCAGCCTGTCTGGGACTTCTTTTCCCAGAAAGCTCCCCTGCCTGCTCATTTCCGCCTATCTGCCTACTCTAACAGTGTCAAAAGCTAGATGGGGTGGGGGTACAGTCTCTAAAATTGATGCTTTTCTTTCTTTCTTTTTTTTTTTGAGAAGGAGTCTCGCTCTGTCATCCAGCCATAATTTATATGGTTTATTATAATTTATAATAAATTTAATTATAATATTTATTTATATATTTATTAATTATAATATATGTTTATAATAGTTAATTATAATATAATATATAATTATATATTGCATAATATATTTCATATCTACATATTACATATATATTACATATATACATATTACATATGTAATATATAAACATATGTATTATAATTTATAATAAATTTAATTATAATATAATTTAATGAATTATAATAAACCATAATTCATTATAATTTAATACATTATAATAAACCATAATTTATTATAATTTAATTTAGTTATAATACATAATTATAATTTACTATTAATATGTCATTTGTTATTGTTGACATATTAACATATATAACGTATATTTTATTAGATATATAATATAAATGATGTATCATTTATTATTGATTACATATCTATAACTATACCATATCATAACTTATTACAAAACATTCCATTTAACTTAAATATACTCAAAATAATATCATTTCAACATTTTGTAAAAAGTTGCAAAACCACAACCCACTAATAATGTGACTATAACCTTTTAATATTTGATAATAATCTACTAGTATATCAAAATTACTGATGATATATTTTACTTCTGTTTGCACTAAGTCTTCAAAATCCAGCATATATTTTACAATTCAGTGCATCTCATTTAGGATACTAGATTTTCTTTCTTTTTTTTTTTTTGAGACAGGATCTTGCTCTGTCACCTAGGCTGGAGTGCAGTGGCATAAACAGGATGCTAAGTTTTCTTTTTTTAGTAGAGACAGGGTGTCGCCATGTTGGCCAGGCTGGTCTCAAACTCCTGGCCTCAAGCGATCTGCCTTCCTCAGCCTCCCAAAGTGCTGGGATTACAGGCGTGAGCCACCGTGCCTGGCCCAGGATGCTAGGTTTTCATTGGAAATACTTTGATCTGTATTTTAGGTTTCATAAATTTTACAGTTGAAAAGGTAGATTCTCAGGCCGGGTGCAATGGCTCACGCCTATAATCCCATTACTTTGAGAGGCTGAGGCGGGCAAATCATTTGAGGTCAGGAGTTGGAGACCAGCCTGGGCAACATGGCAAAGCCCCGTCTCTACAAAAAAAAAAAAAAAAAAGAAAAGAAAAGAGAAAGTAAAGGTAGATCCTCATACTCAAATTGTTGCAAAAATACTTAAACGTTTTCCACTCATCATTTTTAAAAAATTAAGATTTAATTCACGTACTATATGTCACCCTTTTAAAATGTACAATTCAGGTCGGGCACAGTGGCTCACACCTGTAATCCCAGCACTTTGGGAGGCCGAGGCAGGAGAATTGCTTGAACCCAGGATATGGAGGTTGTAGTGAGCCAAGATCGTGCCACTGCACTCCAGCCTAGGTGACAGAGTGAGACCCCATCTCAAAAAATAAATAAATAAAAAATAATAAAATATATAATTCAGTGGTGTTTCATATATTTACAGTGAGCATCAGTTGTTTGTTTTGTTTCGTAGGGTTTGGTTTTAGAGACAGGATCTCACTGTGTTGCCCAGGCTGGAGCACAGTGGTGTGATCATAGCTCACTGCAGCCTTGAACTCTTGGGCTCAAGCAATCCTCCCTCCTCAGCTTCCCAAAGTGCTGTGATTACAGCCATGGCCACCGCACCTGGCTAGATCATCAGGTTTAAAGTTTAAGTCTGAATTAAATTAAATACATTTAAATACATCAAATAAAAGTACAAATCCAGTTTCTCACTCAGGCAAACCCCATTTCAAGTGCTCAGCGCTCCCCCACGGCTTGGGGCTACCATTTCAGACATGCAGATATATTTTGGAGATTTCTCTTCCTCCCTACACGTAGATCTCTGAGTCAAACTACAAACAGAATGTAAATCATTAAATAATGGTAACTCCGGCCAGGCGCAGTGGCTCAAGCCTGTAATCTCAGCACTTGGGAGGCTGAGGCGGGTGGATCATGAGGTCAAGAGATCAAGACCATCCTGGCCAACATGGTGAAACCCCATCTCTACTAAATACACAAAAATTAGCTGGGCATGGTAGTGCGTGCCTGCAGTCCCAGCTACTGGAGAGGCTGAGGCAGAAGAATCTCTTGAACCCAGGAGGCGGAGGTTGCATTCAGCCGAGATGGCACCACTGCACTCCAGCCTGGTGACAGAGTCTTGCTCTGTCTCAAATAATAATAATAATAATAATAATAATAATAATAATAATAAGAAGAAGAAGAAGAAGAAGAAGAAGAAGAAGAAAGAAGAAGAGGAAGAGGAAGAAGAAGAAGAGGAAGAAGAAGAGGAAGAAGAGGAAGAAGAAGAGGAAGAAGAAGAGGAAGAAGAAGAAGAAGAAGAAGAAGAAGAAAAGAAGAGGAAGAAGAAGAAGAAGAAGAAGAAGAAGAAGAAGAAGAAGAAGAAGAAGAAGAAGAAGAAGAAGAAGAAGAAAGAAGAGAAGAAGAGGAAGAAGAGGAAGAAGAAGAAGAAGAAGAAGAAGAAGAAGAAGAAGAAGAAGAAGAAGAAGAAGAAGAAGAAGAAGAAGAAGAAGAAGAAGAAAACAAATAATATTGGTAACTCCCAGCCACCACCTTCATCATCTGTCATTTGTTACTATTGACAGCATTTAGTTCACGGGCTTCAGCAAAGACAGGCTGAGTTAGGGAGAGCTCCTGCGGTGCGGACTAAGAACTGAGACCCAGGAGCCTGGCCTTGTCCACTCCCCGACCTTGACACTCCGTGTTCTGTCTCTGCCCGGGCAGGGATCTGTGTGGCAGACCCCTTCGAGGTCACAGTAATGCAAGACTTCTTCATTGACCTGCGGCTACCCTACTCTGTTGTTCGAAACGAGCAGGTGGAAATCCGAGCCGTTCTCTACAATTACCGGCAGAACGAAGAGCTCAAGGTGGGTCCCGGGGTGGCAGAGGCTTCTTGGAGGCTGCAAGGGGGTACGTAGCCTGTTGCACACACACTTGCCCTGATACTTTCTCTCCCTGGCAGGTGAGGGTGGAACTACTCCACAATCCAGCCTTCTGCAGCCTGGCCACCGCCAAGAGGCGTCACCAGCAGACCGTAACCATCCCCCCCAAGTCTTCGCTGTCCATTCCTTATGTCATCGTGCCCCTAAAGACCGGCCTTCAGGAAGTGGAAGTCAAGGCTGCCGTCTACCACTATTTCATCAGTGACGGTGTCAGGAAGTCCCTGAAGGTCGTGGTGAGTGCTTGGGGCACCCACAAACCCTTGTCCTTCAGAGAGGGCTCCTGGTCTTCATACTATTGACTCAGGTTGGAGATCCAGGCTCTGAGACACTAAGAATCATAGTGTCCAGCTTAGGGAATTTGGAAGTCCCAGAATTTCAGAAGCAGAGCCAGGATTGGGGTAAAGTGAGTGAGATGACCCCAGGCATAGAATTTTAGGGGGTGCCAAAAAGCTCATCAACCATCACCAATCAATAATTTTTTTATACTCAATTTAAAAATATTTATTTATTCATTTATTTATTTTTTGAGACAGAGTCTCACTCTGTTGCCCAGGCTGGAGTGCAGTGGCGCGATCTCAGCTCACTGCAATCTCTGCCTCCCGGGTTCACACCATTCTCCTGCCTCAGCCTCCCAAGTAGCTGGGACTACAGGCGCCCACGACCACGCCTGGCTAATTTTTTTGTATTTTTAGTAGAGACAGGGTTTCACTGTGTTAGGCAGGATGGTCTCGATCTCCTGATCTCGTGATCCACCCGCCTTGGCCTCCCAAAGTGGTGGGATTACAGGCGTGAGCCACCGCGCCTGGCAATGCTAGGGTAATTCTAAGGACAGTGCCCTGCTGACCATCTGTGTGTCGGTCTGTTCTTTTATTCATCCAACGACTCCCCCCACCTCCAACACTGCGTAGCCGGAAGGAATCAGAATGAACAAAACCGTGGCTGTTCGCACCCTGGATCCAGAACGCCTGGGCCATAGTGAGTCAGCTGCAGGGGGAGGGGCTGAGGGGCTGGTGGGGTGAGGGGGGGAAATGACCTGGGCTTAGTGAGGTAGGATAGGGCGGGAGGGAGCTAGAGCCATCGGTGCCTCTCACTCACCCTGCAGAAGGAGTGCAGAAAGAGGATGTCCCACCTGCAGACCTCAGTGACCAAGTCCCGGACACCGAGTCTGAGACCAGAATTCTCCTGCAAGGTGAGATACCCTTGACCCCGACCCCATGGGTCCCAGGAAGGCATGGAGGGAGCCAAATTCCATCTCATTCTGGAGGTGTTTATCCCGCACCTTTCTATTCCCCTTCAGCTAGAACAGCCCATCTGTGATCCGTTTTCCCTCTTTTAAATTTTTTTTTTTTTTTTTTTTTTTTTTGAGACAGAGTCTGACTCTGTCGCCCAGGCTGGAGTGCAGTGGTGCGATCTCAGCTCAATGCAAGCTCCGCCTCCTGGGATCACGCCATTCTCCTGCGTCAGCCTCCCGAGTAGCTGGGACTACAGGCGCCCGCCACCACGCCTGGCTAATTTTTTTTGTATTTTTAGTAGAGACAGGGTTTCACGATGTTGTCCAGCATGATTTCGATCTCCTGACCTCGTGATCCACCCGCCTCAGCCTCCCAAAGTGCTGGGATTACAGGCGTGAGCCATCGTGCCCGGCCTAAAAATTTTTTTAGCCATACAGATATTATTTGCTATGATTGGTTTTATAGAAGCCTCCAGATAGCATTTAGTTCAGCAAAGAGCTTTCGCTGATACATCAGTTTATTTATTTTAATTTTTTCTAGAACTTCTGTGCTTCTTAGATGGGAATTCAGCTTAAATGAGAAGCAATAGCCTGTAATCCCAGCACTTTGGGAGGCCAAGGCAGGCAGACCACCTGAGGTAGGAGTTTGAGACCAGCCTGGCCAACATGGTGAAACCCTGTCTCTACTAAAAGTACAAAAATTAGCCGGGCATGGTGGCACATGCCTGTAATCCCAGCTACTCGGGAGGCTGAAGCAGGAGAATCGATTGAACGTAGGAGGCGTAGGTTGCAGTGAGCCGAGATCACCGCCACTGCACTCCAGCCTGGGCGGCAGAGCAAGACTCCGTCTCAAACAAAAACAAACAAACAAACAAACAAACAAAAAGACAAGCAACATAGTACAAGAGCAGAAATTCTGGAGCTCATTTCTTGCCCCAGGAGGGAAGACTGGAGAAAGAAAGGGCCTTGCAACCTGTAAGCTATAAGGCTTTGGGGCAAGAGCCTTGGTATTTTCACCTTTGGTAGGGGAAGAATAATAGTATCTACCTCCAAGGGTTGGTGTGACGATTTTTTTTTTTTTTTTTTTGAGGTGGAGTCTCACTCTGTCGCCAGGCTAGAGTGCAGTGGCGCGATCTCGGCTCACTGCAACCCCTGCCTCTCGGGTTCAAGTGATTCTCGTGCCTCAGCCTCCCGAGTAGCTGGGACTACAGGCACCTGCCACCATGCCCAGCTAATTTTTGTGTTTTTAGTAGAGACGGTGTTTCACCATATTGGTCAGGCTGGTCTCGACCTCCTGAGCTCAGGTGATCCACCTACCCCGGCCTCCCAAGGTGCTGAGATTACAGGCTTCAGCCACCTCGCCCAGCCTGGTGTGACGATTAAATGAGATACTCCATGGTGTTCTCTTAGAACAGTCTGGGAAGTAACATTAAGTGCGATATAAGTATTCCTGAATATTGTTACTGGAATTATTTTACTACTGGTGAAACGAGACCCAAGGACCAGGGTGCCCCTGTGAAGCACGTCCCATTCCTAACAGTGCAGACCCCCGAACAGCCACTCAGCCACGCAGCCTCCCCTCCCCGCAGTCACATCCTCCCAGCCCTCGCCTGGCCCTAACCCCTTGGCCCTGGCTGGTTGGGAGGCTGAAACCCTTTTCACCCCACCCCAAGGTGGGTCACCCACCCGGCTTGAGCAACGTTCTCTTCCCACCTGCTGCAGGGACCCCAGTGGCCCAGATGACAGAGGATGCCATCGACGCGGAACGGCTGAAGCACCTCATTGTGACCCCCTCGGGCTGCGGGGAACAGAACATGATCGGCATGACGCCCACGGTCATCGCTGTGCATTACCTGGATGAAACGGAACAGTGGGAGAAGTTCGGCCTAGAGAAGCGGCAGGGGGCCTTGGAGCTCATCAAGAAGGGTGGGCTCCGTGCCCCTCTTGGAGACCCCAGGGACCCCTTTCCGAGCGCCCCCCTCCCCTAAGACCCCACCTCATCGCAAGACCACGCCCTCCCCTGAGGCTCCACCTCCTCTCCTAGCCACTCCCCTCATTTGAGGCTCCACCTCTTCTCAAGGCTACGCCCTCTGAGGCCCTGACTACTCCCAGGCCAGGCTCTTCATGAGACCCCGCCTCTTCTCAAGGCCACGCCTATCCCCTGAGGGCCCCCACCTCTTTTCAAGGCCACGCCCTCTGAGGCCCTGCCTCCTCCCAGGCCAGAATCATGAGACCCTGCCTCTTTTCAAGGCCACGCTCATCCCCTGAGTCCCCACATCTTCTCAAGGCCACACCCTCCTGTGAGGCCCCACCTCCTCTCCCAGCCACTCTCATCTGAGGCCCCACGTCCTCCCCAGGCCATGCCTCTTCCCTGAGACTCCACCCCCTCTCTGAGAGCCCTCCCCTCCCTGAAAGCTCCCCACCCTCAAGATCCTTCCCCTGTCTGAATCCCTTGTCCTCTGAGAACTCTTCCACCTCCTCGTTCTGATCCCCCACCCTCTTTGAGTCCTTCCCTCTTTAAGGTCCCCTCCTCCCAGAACCCCTCCGCCACTCTGAGGCCCTGTCCCCTCTCTGCACCCCGCCTCTGCCCTTTCTGGCCTGCCCCCTCTGCTCAGCCTGGGCTCTTTTGGGGGTTCCTCTCTCTTCCCTGCAGGGTACACCCAGCAGCTGGCCTTCAGACAACCCAGCTCTGCCTATGCGGCCTTCCTGAATCGGGCACCCAGCACCTGGTGAGTCCCAATAGCCAGCTCAGGCCATGCATACTCCCCACCCTCAACCCCCAGCAGGGCCCGGACCCTGGCCAAGGGTGGTCCCCTAGGCCAGCCTTGCCCAAACAGCCCTGGACTTGCAGGGTCCAGGCAAGCACTGGCTGGGTGGCCAGCGGTCATTAAGCATCCTTAAGCACGGACCGCGTGCAACAGCTGGGTCCTGGGGTCCTGGGAAGGCAAACCAGGCAAACTGGGCCAGGCCCTGGTCCCTCCCCCCCCGCTCATTGGCTGGTTGACATGGCAGTCTCTGGATCTCAGAGCCGACTGGCTCATGCTCTGTGCCCACTCCAGGCTGACCGCCTACGTGGTCAAGGTCTTCTCTCTGGCTGTCAACCTCATTGCCATCGACTCCCAAGTCCTCTGCGGGGCTGTTAAATGGCTGATCCTGGAGAAGCAGAAGCCTGACGGGGTCTTCCAGGAGGATGCGCCCGTGATACACCAAGAAATGATTGTAAGAGGCTGGGATTTAGGGCAAAATGGAAGAGAAGGGCTCCTGAGTCTCACAGGATGAACATGAGAGAGAGGCCCACCTCCCTGTGCCGACTGCCCAATTCCCTTTACAAAGATCGGGCTGGGGGATGGGGGCAGGGAGACAAATGAGCCAGAGGCATCACTCCAGCATTGCAAAACCAGAGACCTGCGAAGCCCAGTGCAAAATGAAGATGCACGGCCCCTCGCTCAGAAATTATTAAGAATTTCATTAAACCAAGTGCAGGGATCCTGCCTGGGAATCCCTTTCTCACAGTCAATCCATCAACACCTGCATTCTCCCATGATGTTACAGGAATCACCCCCTTCTCTCCATCCTCATGGCCAGCCCCTGGTCCAAGCAACACTCTCCCTGCCCCTCCTTATTTGGAGACCTTGTAGAAGCCACCTCCTGGTCATCATCCTGGTGGCCTCCCACTTTTGTTGGCTCTCAGACACTCACCACATAGCAGCTGGGGTGATTTTTTCAAATCCAGCTGGATCAGTTCTTAGAAAGTCCCGTGGCTCCCCCTATGGCTCTTCGAGCACTGGTTCTCGAAGTGTAATCCTCAGACCAGCAGCAGCAGCAGCACCCATGACTTACTAAAACTGTGCATTCTGTGGCTGGGCTCGACGGCCCATGCCTGTAATCCCAGCGCTTTGGGAGGCCGAGGCAGATGGATGGCTTGAGCCCAGGAGGTCGAGGCTGCAGTGAGCCACGATCGTGCCACTGCACTCTAGGCTGGTAACAGAGCGAGACCCTGTCTCAAAAACAAGACATATTCTGAGACCGGACCCCAGACTCACTGAATCAGAATTCTAGGGGCAAGATCCAGGAATCTGAGGGGTGTGTGTGTGTGTTTGAGATGGAGTTTTGCTCTTGTCACCCAGGCTGGAGTGCAATGGCCCGATCTTGGCTCACTGCAAACTCCACCTCCCAGGTTCAAGCAATTCTCCTGCCTCAGCCTCCTGAGTAGCTGGGATTACAGGCGCCCGCTCCACCGTGCCCGGCTAATTTTTGTATTTTTAGTAGAGACAGGGGTTCACCATGTTGGCCAGGCTGGTCTTGAACTCCTGACCTCAGGTGATCCGCCCACCTTGGCCTCCCAAAGTGCTGGGATAACAGGCATGAGCCACCGCACCTGGCCTAGGAATCTGAGTTTTTAAAAGTGCCCCCATTCCTCCAGGTGATGCTAATGTGTGCTGGAGATGGAGAATCACTGCCTCAGTCTCACCTTTCAGGCTTCCAGACTTCCAGCCTTTCTTTTCTTTCCAGGCTCCATCCATTGATAGCAGCCTTGCTCTATTGTTCTACAGGGCCTTTGCACATGCTGTTTCTGCCACCTAGTATGCTAATCCCTGCCCTCTGTGAGAGTTGACTCCCTCAGGTACACTTTTTTCGACCTCCCCAACTGGGTCACACTCCCACAGTTCATTCTCGCTGCTATGTCCTCTTCCCTTGCACAGAACTCATCCACTTATAAGTATATATCTCTCTTGGCTGGGTGCAGTGGCTCATGCCTGAAATCCCAGCACTGTGGGAGGCAGAGGCAGGTGGATCACCTGAGGTCAGGAGTTCAAGACCAGCCTGACCAACATGGGAAACCCCATCTCTACTAAATACAAAAAAAATAGCTGGGTGTGGTGATACATGCCTGTAATCCCAGCTACTTCGGAGGCTGAGGCAGGAGAATTGCTTGAACCGAGGAGGCAGAGGTTGCAGGGAGCCGAGATCACGCCATTGCACTCCAGCCTGGGCAACAAGAGCAAAACTGTCTCAAAAAAAAGTATATATCTCTTGAGGAGCTGGGTGGACCATATCCATCTTCCCTACTAGACAAAAGCTCTATGAGGGCTAGAGCCTGTGTCTGGTTTTACAATGGATCAAACCATTGTACCCATTGTACCAGCACAGAGGCCCTTCATTGACATTTGCAGAAGGAATAAATTATTGCATGAATTAATACTAAGAAGTTTGACCTTCCTGGGGCAGCAGGGTGACACCTAGAAGAGACTCAGCCCTGCCCAGACCCCCTGATTCTGAATCTGCAGGGGGGATGACTGGCATGTGTGGACACACCGGTGACCCCATCCTTGCTTTCTGCTCTCCATCCCAGGGTGGCTTCCGGAACACCAATGAGAAAGACATGGCCCTCACGGCCTTTGTTCTCATCTCGCTGCAAGAGGCTAAAGATATTTGCGAGGAGCAGGTCAACGTAAGTGCCCTCCATCTTCCCACCCTACCCTACCTTACCCGATGCAGAGCACAGCCACCTTGGAGAGTGAGAGGTTGCCTTCGGGGAATTTGCAGCTCTCCCAGTGCAATAACAGACATCACTGCAGTCATGATAATACCTAACATGTATTGAGCACTTCACTCATCTAATACAGACCCCCCCTCTAATAGATTCACATGTTAAGTCTCATAATCCTTTTAGCAGCCTGAAAGGTAAGTTACTCTTATTATCCCCAGTTTGCAGATGAGAAAACCGAGACACAAAGAGATCAAAGGTGGGGATTCTTTCTGCCTGCCTTACAATTTTCAGAGGGTTTTCAGCCCATTTCCAAAAGTGCTTTCTACATCATTGCCACATGATCAGTACAGTTGCGTCCCTGCTGCTTCCTTAAAGAAAACTTGGGATACAGAGCTACGACTATTTCCTTAGTCCCAAGGATCTTTCAGGTGTTTTTCAAAGGGATCCGTGACTCCAAACAGGAAATGGTGAAAACTGTTGGCTCATCACTGTCTCTTTCCTCTGGTTTTGATTCTGAAGCAGAGAAGTTTGGAAAGATGGGCCGCTGAGAGTCTGGAATGCCTTTGTCTGCTTTATTGTGGTGGTTTGTTTGTTTGTTTTTTGTGATGGAGTCTCACTCTGTCACCCAGGCTGCAGTGCAGTGGCATGATCTCAGCTCACTGCACCCTTCGCCTCCCAGGTTCAAGGGACTCTACTGCTTCAGCCTCCAGAGCAGCTGAGATTACAGGCACCCACCACCACACCCGGCTAATTTTTGTCTTTTTAGTAGACATGAGGTTTCACCATATTGGCCAGGCTGGTCTCCAACTCCTGACCTCAGGTGATCTGCCCGGCGTGGCCTCCCAAAGTGCTGAGATTACAGGCATGAACCACTGCACCCAGCCTAATTTTTGTATTTTTAGTAGAGATGAGGTTTCGCCATGTTGGCCAGGCTGGTCTCGAACTCCTGACCTCAAGTGATCCACCCACCTTAGCCTCCCAAAGTGCTCAGATTACAGGCGTGAGTCACTGCGCCTAGCTGATCGTGGGGTTTTCAGTGGGTTGTTTAAATGTTTAGCCTTCTAAGTGGGAAGCCCAGGATTCCACCCCCAGCTAGTGCCTTCTCCCCCCTTAGGAAAAGAGATGGAGGGGAGGGGCCAGTGAAGAGAAAAACAAACACAGGGCTGTTGCCTCTAACGACCAAGGCCGAGAGAGAGAGAAAGAGAGAGAGAGAGAGAGGAGAGAGAGAGAGAGAAAGAAAGACAGAAAGAAAGAAAGAAAGAAGGGTGGGGGACTGTGGGGTCAGACAAGTCTGACTTCAAATCCTGGCTCACAGGCACTTCCACCCTTGAGCCTCACTCAGGATGTACATCTGTAAACTGGGGATAATAAATAACGATCTCTGTATTTTTAGGCCTCTGAGTTGTCCCAGATAGAACACACACGTGACCCAGATTATACAAAAATTGATGGGAATTTATGTTCAGGCACCAAAGGCATCAAATACAGAGATGAAGGCAGCCTCAGGGACTCTGCCAGGATGATTTGCTCCTCTCTCCTATGATCTTCATTCCGTTCTTGGCCAATAATTCAGTTCAGGCAGAATATGGCTGCCTTCCTTAGAGAAAATATCAGATCAAGGTTAGGGCCCCCATATTCCCAGGGAAAGCCTCCGATTGGCTCAGCCTGGGTCAGATGACTACATCTGGACCAATCAGCTAAGGACAGGAAGTAGTCTCAGTGGGCAGACATGGCTGTTTCCACCGTGGCCACGTGAATGGAAGGGAGAAGAAATTCTTACAAAAGGAGTGGATGTCAGAGAGGCAAGTGGGCGGGAATAAAAGAGATTTTTTTCTGCTACAACATAGCAACATTGTAGCAGAGTATAGCACAGGCTGTGAAACCAGACTCCTGGGGTCAAGAGTATGCTGTAATCCCAACTACTCAAGAGGCTGAGGCAGGAGAATCGCTTGAACCAGGGAGGTGGAGGTTGCAGTGAGCTGAGATTGCACCACTGCACTCCAGCCTGGGCAACACAGCAAGACTCCATCTCAAAAAAAAAAAAAAAGTGTACTATAACCAGCTTGGTAGAGCCCAGTGTTAAATTTCCAGGAATTTTTCAAGCTGGTCATTAAATACAATTATTATTAAAATCTAAGTATTAGGCCAGGCGCAGTGAGCCTGTAATCCCAGCACTTTGGGAGGCCAAGGCCGGCAGATCACCTGAGGTCAGGAGTTCAAAACCAGCCTGGCCAACATGGCAAAACCCCGTCTCTACTAAAAATACAAAAATTAGCTGGGCATGGTGGAGGGGGCGCCTGTAATCCCAGCTATGCAGGAGGCTAAGGCACAAGAATCGCTTGAACCCAGGAGGCAGAGGTTACAGTGAGCCAAGATTGCGCCATGCACTCCAGCCTGGGCCAGAGCGAGACTCCGTCTCAAAAAACAAACCCAACCAACCAACCAAACAAAAAAACTAAGTTATAAAACTTACAGTTAAATAAATTATATTAAACACAAAGGTTAGAAACACTCAAACTCATCACTTCCTAAATGCCTTACTCTCATAATCTATACTCTTAGGGTTACTTATGTCTATTGGATCTGTATAGTGAAAATACTATATGATACTGTGCTACTGCAAAGCTCTTCCCAACTCTACATTCAATGACGCCATATTGGTAGGTTGAAATCAGTGATGGAAGTATTTACATCATGGAAATGAGAAAACAGTACAAATCACGTCTTCCTCCATCCCCAGAAGGCTGTGTTTGGATCCTAACTCTGCCACTTACTTCCTAGGTGGTCTTTGCAAAATTACTGCATCTCTCAGGGCTCAGTATGCTCATCAGGTTTTATGAGATTAAATGTGTGGCTATCTGAATGACACAAAGTAAGTGTGAGCTATGATGATGAAGATAAAGATGATGATGATGATGATGATGATGATGACTGGATGAGGTGTTCACAGTGATGTACTGAATCTGGCCCATACTAGTTTATGAGTAACAATTTGGAGAATGTCTCACCAACACTTTGTTCAGTGATGTCACATTGACACCGTGAAATTGGCCCTGGTGGGTGTATTTATACCACAGAAATTGTAAATCATTATAAACCAAGGATCCCTCAACCCTCCCACTGGAGAGCTGGTTGTTAAACGTTTACCAGCACACCATGGGGTACATGGATTTCTCCAGATACATAATAGATATGCAGCAACAAGGCAGCTCATGGTGGCTAAAATATCTGGGAAATTCTCAAAAATGGACAAATCTAAGACAGACATATCCCAAGGACAGAAATCCCTGATGCTTAGGAAGTGCTGCTCGTATGATCCTTAGTAATGTGACAGCAATGCCCACATGACCAGGGAATCTGATCCTCTTTCTCATAGAGCCTGCCAGGCAGCATCGCTAAAGCAGGAGACTTCCTTGAAGCCAACTACATGAACCTACAGAGATCCTACACTGTGGCCATCGCTGGCTATGCTCTGGCCCAGATGGGCAGGCTGGAGGGGCCTATTCTCAACAAATTTCTGACCACAGCCAAAGGTGAGGGTTGGCCTGGACGGGTGAAGGGAGATGCATGGCTGAAGTTTAGGGCAGGAGATACTGAGCTGGGATGCATGGCCTTTAGCTGAGCTGGGATGGATGACCCTAAGCCAAGCTGGGATGGATAGTCCTAAGGTATCAAGCTGGGATGCATAACCCTGAGCTGAGCTGGGATGCATGGCTGTAAGTTTTAGCAGGTCCTCATTGTAAACCACACAAGAAAGTTTGTTGCGTCATTTATTCAACAAATGCATATTAAGCATTCATTTCAAAGGGAGAAGTGAGAGTTGATGAAACGAGAGGTAAGGTAGGAGCCAAATAATTGAGAGCCTCGAATGTTAGCCAGGACACCCGAACACCAGGAAGTCTAGCACGCATCTCTTTCTGAGCTTTCGCTGAGCCATCCCCAGGCTGGACAGAGCAGTGAGCACTGGGGATGGGGTATCTTCTTTGCAGATAAGAACCGCTGGGAGGACCCTGGTCAGCAGCTGTACAACGTGGAGGCCACCTCCTATGCCCTCTTGGCCCTACTGCAGCTAAAAGACTTTGACTTTGTGCCTCCCGTCGTGCGTTGGCTCAATGAACAGAGATACTACGGTGGTGGCTATGGCTCTACCCAGGCAAGTGGGCCCACAGCCCCTAGGCACGTGCATCCCTGTCTCCTGTGGCTTCCCACTGGCCTCCTAGAGAAGACACTGAGGCCCAGCGAGGCAGTTCTTCTTTCCCACGAGCCAGTGTGATTGGAGTGGAGTTGAAAATCAGTTTTTCTTAGTTGCAAACCCATCTATAGATTCTAGAATACAATCTGGATACTCCAAGCTGTGTGTTGAGCCTTCTTCTTGCCCCAGGTGTCTAGATCATGTTCTCAGGGCCCAGGTTCAGGTCTAAGCCTCTGTCTCCACCTGGTGGGTTCTCGACCAGGTTTCCGGTTCCACTAGGCTCACAGTCTTACTCTGTCTCACTGGTGGGCTCTAGACCAGGTTCCCAGTTCTATCTCACAATCTTACCCTGTCTTGCTGGTGGGTTCTAGACCATGTTCCCAGTTCTGCCAGGCTCCCAATGTCACATTGCCCCACTGGCGGGCTCTATACTATGTTCCCAGTTACCCTGGGGCATTATGCAAACCCTCTTCTAGGCCATGGTTTCAGTAACTTCAGGCTTCGGCAACTTCAGGCTCCAGTTGACCTCCTTTCTTTCTGGTGGTCTGTCAATCATGTTCTCAGTGTTGCAGTGTCACTCTTGGGTTGTGGATTATATGCTCAGTATCCTCTGGCTACAGTTTTATTCTGTTTTTCATGAGTGGGTTCTAGACATATTCCCAGTGTCTCCAAGCTCTGGTCTGAGACTCTATCCTCTTGATGGGTCTAGACCACATCCTCAGGGTCGCTAGACCTTCAGTCTTATGTTTGGACTTTCTGATGGATTCTAGACATGTTCTCAGCATCTCCAAGTCCTGGTGTAAGTTTCTGTCCCTTGGAGAGTTCTGAACATGTCCTCAGAGTCCAGTGTCCTCCAGTTATTACCCCTGCACTCTCTAGTAGGTTCTAGGCCACACTTTGATGTCCCAGCTCTGATTTGAACCTCTTTATCCCCCATTGGATTCTAGCCACTTTCCCAGGCTCCCAGATCACCATCTTTCTCTCTTGTGGGTTCTAGGCCACCTTCATGGTGTTCCAAGCCTTGGCTCAATACCAAAAGGACGTCCCTGACCACAAGGAACTGAACCTGGATGTGTCCCTCCAACTGCCCAGCCGCAGCTCCAAGATCACCCACCGTATCTACTGGGAATCTGCCAGCCTCCTGCGATCAGAAGAGGTACAGTCACCCAGGAAAGCCCTCCTCGCTGTCCCTGTCTCCCCCTACACTAGCCAGGGTTTACTGGGAAGGAAGAGGGAGGGCCAGGTGACCATCACAGGCAGCATAAGGTTTAATTCCCAACATGCTGTCTTCTCTCTTTTCACTCTGCAGACCAAGGAAAATGAGGGTTTCACAGTCACAGCTGAAGGAAAAGGCCAAGGCACCTTGTCGGTAAGGAACAGAAACCCACACCTGCCTGGCCCTTGCCCCTCTGCCCCAGAGGGCCCATCTCCTCTTGTCCTCAGCAGTCCTAGTCCTGTGGGCTGACATGGTGTCTCCTCTCCCATCTTACCAGGTGGTGACAATGTACCATGCTAAGGCCAAAGGTCAACTCACCTGTAATAAATTCGACCTCAAGGTCACCATAAAACCAGCACCGGAAACAGGTAAAAGGAATCAAGGCCTTATCTGTCACCTTCCTCCTACCCCTCTTCTAATGTCTTCCCCGCTCCTGAATCAACACACAGGTATACCTTCTCCCATCTTTCTCTCTTCTGTGTTTCTAGAAAAGAGGCCTCAGGATGCCAAGAACACTATGATCCTTGAGATCTGTACCAGGTAAGAAGCTACGTCACTGGGGTTCATCTTGGCCATCCCTCTATCTCTAGCAAGAATTCTTGCAAATAACATCCATGATATTCAATACTTTCCAAGTACATTGTGTATCTGATGCTGTTCTAAGTATCCACCATGTGTCCTAGAAGTAGAGAACACAGACAGTCCTTGCTTTGCATGTTAATGTGAGACCACAGAAATGACTATGTAAGTTGAAACTGTCAAACATCTTAGCAATCAATGGAGAAAAGTACACAATCATTCCACGACCTTTAAAGTTTTCTTTTTTTCTTTTTAGAGAGATAGGGTCTTGCTCTGTCAGCCAGGCTGGAGTGCAGTGGCACAATCATAGCTCACTGTAACCTCAAACTGCCTGGCTCAAGCGATCCTCCTGCCTCAGCCACTCAAGTAGCTGGGACTACAGGCGTGTGCCATGACACCTGGCTAATTTTTATCTTTTATTCTTTCTAGAGGCGGGGCTTCACTGTGTTGCCCAGGCTGGTCTCGAACTCCTAGCCTTGAGCATTCCTCTGCCTTGGGCTGCCAAAGTTTTGGGATTACAGGCATGAGCCACTATGCCCAGCCTAAATGTTTCTATTACAACATTTAAAATTATCATACTGCCAGTTATAAAGATACAGGGAAATGGCCGGGTGCGGTGGCTTCCACCTGTAATCCCAGCACTTTGGGAGGCCGTGGCGGGCAGATCACGAGGTCAGGAGATCGAGACCATCCTGGCTAACACAGTGAAACACTGTCTCTACTAAAAATACAAAAAAATTAGCCGGGCATGTTGGCGGGCACCTGTAGTCCCAGCTACTCGGGAGGCTGAGGCAGGAGAATGGCATGAACCCAGGAGGCGGAGCTTGCAGTGAGCTGAGATTGCGCCACTGCACTCCAGCCTGGGTGAAAGAGCAAGACTCCATCTCAAAAAAAAAAAAAAAAAAATAGAATAAAATAAAATAAAGATACAGGGAAATGAAATTCATAGTAAGATGAGTATTTGACTACAATGTAATTTAAAACATTAGAACATTGAGATGGAAGGCGTATTTGTTTTTTTTTGTTTTTTTTCCTTTGTATGACACGGAGAGTACTTTAGTTCAAAAAATGCTTGCCTTCTTCTCTTTGTATAATTTACAACATGGAGTAAACATCTTTTCTATGCCTTAGTACATTGTCTTGCTCCTTTCTAAGTTTGGATCAGCTTCCAATGTTTTATCCTTTGAGCTTTCCATGTCACAAAATTCCTCCAAGAGTTCCTTTAAAGTGACTTTGTATTCTATAACGTCCCTTCCTCTGGGACATCTTCATCCTTTTTGTCCCCATGACCTTCCTTATTTATGCTAATACATTTGCTTTCCCTGAGTTCCTCTACGCCACCTATCTCTCAAATGGCAGCAGGGTCAGCATCCCCATAGTCTGCTATTCTTCGATAATTCCATTTATGCTCTCTTTGAAGTTCACTTCTGGCATTATCACTTTTCATTTCTTTGCCGCATTTTTATCTTTGTTGGTCAGTTCCCTCTTTTGGTGATACATTGTTGTAAAATCTTATTGGAGTTAGCCACCTGGAGACAGGGAGGCAACACAACTACACACTTTGCTGTCTGTGCATAAATTGAAGAGCAGAAGCTCAGTGACCAATCACTGATGGACTTTGAAAGGAGTGACAGTAATTGGCCCTCAGTTATGATGCTTATCTTTTATTTATGTAGTGATTTCTAGACTGAAGAGTTAGCAACAAAGTTTATACAACTACTCATGATCAATATACCAAGGTTCTGAAAGTGAACCATGTCACTGGGCTACTAGTGTTATTTAACTGAATCATGCAAAGTGAGGGCTGCCTGTATTCTTGCCTTTGTTTTCTAGAACTGAAGCATGGAGGGGGTCAAATAATGCATCCAATGTTATTTAGAGCTGGAATTTGAATCCATGCAGTTGGGTGCAGAGTCTGAGCTCTTAGTCACCTTGACCATTATATTACCTTGCTTTTTATTTCCTTTGGGGAAATGTTTCCTAAAAAATGTAATGCCCCTCTGTGCTGCTATGTGGGAATCGGAAGTCTCAATGCCTGATCAGACCTCCTTGTCCAGGAACAGACCCTTGGGGCTGACCCCTCCTTGGGACCCAATGCCCTTCTTTCTGCACTATCCAGGTACCGGGGAGACCAGGATTCCACTATGTCTATACTGGACATATCCATGATGACTGGCTTTGTTCCAGACACAGATGACCTCAAGCAGGTATGAAGGCTCAGGAGCTGGGATAAGTGGAAAGGAGCCTGGGTTCTGGAAGAGGCTGCAGGGAGAGAGGGGTCCAGGAGGGATTTTTCACAGGCTCCACCTTTCCCCAGCTGGCCAACAGCGTTGACAGGTACATCTCCAAGTATGAGCTGGACAAAGCCTTCTCCGATAGGAACACCCTCATCATCTACCTGGACAAGGTAAGGCTGCATCATCCTCCCCTGAGAGGCTTCCATGGGCACCTTGACCTCTATCTGGCTGGTCTTTTCTTTTCCTTTCAGCTTTTGTCTCTGGGTCAGACTAGCCCTGGGCTAGAGGAGACAGGGTCTGTGCTGCTGAGTGATAGGGGAAGGAGCCTGTAAAATAAGGGGGTCAACCCAGCATCTTCTATAAACATCTCATCTTCTGACCATTTGCCTCCTCCAGCTTCTTATCAAAGTCTTAAACAACCATTGAAAAAAAGCCCCTTTTTTTGGGGGGTTTTTTTTAAGTGCTTTGTAGAGAGCAAGTTCTTGCCTTGTTCCCTAACCCAATCCTGAGCTTTGTTTCTTTCTTTACATCTATTTCTCTCTTCTGTTGTTTTCTTTCTTTCAAGAGACAGGGTCTTGCTCTGTCACCCAGGCTGGAGTGCAGTGTCTTGATACTAGCTCACTGCAAAGTCAAATTCCTGGGCTCAAGAGATCCTCCTGCCTCAGCCACCTGAGGAGCTGGGACTGCAGGCCTGCGACACTGCACCCAGCTAATTTTTTTCATAAATATTATGCTTTTGTACCCAGCTTTTTTTTTTTTTTTTTTTTTTTTTTTTTTTTTTTTAACTGCAGCCTTGACCTCCCAGGCTTACATGATCCTCCCACCTCTGCTTCCTGAGTAGCTGGGATTACAGGTGCATACCACCACACCCGGTGAATTTAAAAAAAACGTTTGTAGATATGGGGTCCCACTGTACTGCCCAGGCTGGTCTTAAACTCCTGAGCTCAAGTGATCCTCCCACCTCAGCCTCCTAAAGTGCTGAGATTACAGGCATAAGCCCCTGGTGCCTGGCCCCAGTTGAATTTTTGTTCTTGTTTCTTCATAAATATTCTGTGTAAGTACCCAGCTGATTGTTTCATTTTTTGTAGAGATAGGGGTCTTGATATGTTGCTCAAGTTGGTCTCAAACTACTGGCCTCAAGCAATCTTCCTGCCTCAACCTCCCAAAGGGCTGGGATTCCAAGCATGAGCCACCACATCTGCCCCCCTTCTGTTATTTTCTCTCCATCTGGCATTCTCTGACTCTCATCTCTACCATAATTTGGGCTTTCTCCTCTCCCTTCTCTATTTCTTCCCATTCTCCTATCCCCATATCCTCCCTGCTAACTCCTGATACCCACAGGGCCCCTCAATCCCATTTTAGTCAGCTTAAGTAACAATAGCTACTAAAACAAAACCCCTAAGAATATGGGGTCTTAACACAACAGACTTGTATTTCTCACTCATGTAAAGTCCAATTGGCATGGGGGGATAAGGAAGGGTCCCTCTGCTCCATGTAGTCACTCAGGGATCCAAGCACCTTCCATCCTGTGGCTCTGCAATCCTTAGGATCTTTTGTAGTTCTCTGCAGGATTCATTCATTCTAGATGAAAATAAGATTGTGCATGGGTTGTTTTTATGGGCATAGATAGCAATCTGTTCAGCCACCTGGCCACACCTAATTGAAAGAGGAGCTGAGAAAGGTAGTCTCACTGTGAGCCTAGGAAGAAAAGTAAATGGATTTGCTGAATTGTTCATTCATCTTTGCCACTTCCTCCTTGATCCTTCAATTTCTCCACCACTGCCTCAGCTCCCAAGACAATGCTGGACTCCCTCCCACATCACCCCACTGACCATGCTCCTCCTTCCCCCTCAGGTCTCACACTCTGAGGATGACTGTCTAGCTTTCAAAGTTCACCAATACTTTAATGTAGAGCTTATTCAGCCTGGTGCAGTCAAGGTCTACGCCTATTACAACCTGGGTGAGCAGCCAACCTAGGGCCTGGGGTCTGATGGTTCCAGGGGCCTGAGAGTCCCAGGTATATATGAATTGTGGAGATCTGAGAATGAAGGTCTAAGGAGTCCAGGGATTTGAGCATTAGTAGTATGACGGTCCCACGGGTCTGAGGGTCCCAAGGATCTATGAGTTGAGGTTCTGAGGTTCTGAGGGGATCTGGGAATGATGGTCTGAGCAGGCCAGGGATTTCAGGATTAGTAATCTGAAGGTCCCAGGGGTTTGAGGGTCCCAAGGATCTATGAGTTGGTTCTAGGGATCTGAGAGTTGGGGTGTGATGGGTTCAGGGGTCTTGGGGTCCTGGGAATATGTGAGTTGCAGGGGGTTCTGAAAATAAGGGTCTAAGGATTCCAGGGATATGAGGGTTAGAGGTCTGAGTGTCCCAGGAATCTATGAATTTGGGGTCTGGGGGTCCCAGGCTTCTGTGAGTTGAAAGTCTAAGAGACCCAACGGTCTGAGAATCCCAAAGATCAGAAAGTAGAGGCGTTCTTGGGGTCCAAGGGATCTGAGGGTTTGAAGACCTAGCATCTCCAGGTCTGAAGACTGAGAATTGGGGATCTGGGCCTCCCAGGCATGGTCTTTGGAGGGAGGCCCTTATCCTCTCATCTTCACATCACATCTGCCTGCAGCGGAAAGCTGTACCCGGTTCTACCATCCGGAGAAGGAGGGTGGAAAGCTGAACAAGCTCTGCCGTGATGAACTGTGCCGCTGTGCTGAGGGTGAGTTCCCTGGAGCCGGGAACAGGTGGGCCTGAGGAAGCCACACTTCCCCAGGTCATCTATCCCATGGCCACGGACCCCCAAAGCCATACCCAGGGGATACCAAGAGGGGTAGGCTCCCAGGGCTGGCCACACCCGTGGGCAGTAGGCCCCAGATAAGGAGTGGGACTTAGACCCTGTCTCTACCCCCACCCTGCAGAGAATTGCTTCATACAAAAGTTGGATGACAAGGTCACCCTGGAAGAACGGCTGGACAAGGCCTGTGAGCCAGGAGTGGACTATGGTGAGTGGGTGATGGGCGGGGGTCACACATGTTTAGCTGTGTGTGTCCAATTGTGTGGTGGGTGGTAGGTATGGTTGTCATGGTGTGGCTTCAGGCTGTGGGTGTGGGTGACTGTGGTGTGTGTGTGAGCATGTATTGTGAGGGGCCATGATTGTGTGGGGAACCATGACTGTGAGTGGCCTGGGTATGCTCATGTGAGAAAAGGTGGATGTGGTTGTATGCATCATTGCGTGGGTGGCTGTGAGTTGTAATTGTGTGTGGCTGTGGTGGTGTGAGGCTGTGGTTGTGGATGACAGTGAGTGTGAGGTCCTGGAGTTACATATATGACCGTAGTTTTCGGTGGCTATGGTTGTGTGCGTGGTTATGCCTGTGGCCATGAGGCTACAGTATTTTGTGCATATGAGTCGCTGTCATTGCATAGTATGAATAGTATGTTACTATACACTGTGGGTGGCTGTGACCTCTGTGCATGCCTATGAGCATGACTGTATGTGGATGGTGACATGGGACCATCTGTGGTTGTGTGTGTAATGAGGGGTGGGCCATAGTGTGACTGGCTGTGATTCTGCAACTTTCCCTTGGGGGAGAGAGCCACATGCCCGGGTGCACTTGCAAACCAGGGTGCCCCTCATGGTCAACCTAGCCCACCACCCACACTGTCCGCCTCTCCCCCACAGTGTACAAGACCCGACTGGTCAAGGCCCAGCTGTCCAATAACTTTGACGAGTACATCATGGCCATTGAGCAGATCATCAAGTCAGGTCAGGCTCAGCACGCTGCCTCCCGTGGCTCTTCCCGGCTTCCTCCCCACCGCTCAGCTTCTTCCCTCTCCCCTTCACTCCAGGCTCGGATGAGGTGCAGGTAGGACAGCAGCGCACGTTCATCAGCCCCATCAAGTGCAGAGAAGCCCTGAAGATGGAGGAGAGGAAACACTACCTCATGTGGGGTCTCTCCTCCGATTTCTGGGGAGAGAAGCCCAAGTGAGTGCTTTTCCTGCGTGTGTGCCCGACCGCCCAACCGCCCCGCCCATGCCACGCCCACACCATTACCACGCCCCTGCACCACGCCCACACCACGCCCCTTCCTGACCTGCCATTCCTCCTTGCAGCCTCAGCTACATCATCGGGAAGGACACTTGGGTGGAGCACTGGCCCGAGGAGGAGGAATGCCAAGACGAAGAGAACCAGAAACAATGCCAGGACCTCGGCGCCTTCACCGAGAGCATGGTTGTCTTTGGGTGCCCCAATTGACCACACCCCCATTCCCCCACTCCCAATAAAGCTTCAGTTATATTTCACGTGTCTGGAGTTCTTTGCCAAGAGCGAGAGGCTGAAATCCCCAGCCGCCTCACCTGCAGCTCAGCTCCATCCTACTTGAAACCTCACCTGTTCCCACTGCATTTTCTCCTGGCGTTCACCTGCGAGTGTGCTGACTTCTTTAGCTAAGGAGCATGGACCTGCCTCACCTGCACGTAGCATGCACCTGCGCCTCACCTCCATTTCACCTGCACACTCACAGGCAGCTCACAGCCCCTTCACCTGAGTTCTCACCTCTTCGCTTACCAGCATCCTCACCTGTTAATCTTACCAATTTTTTTTCTTTTATTATTATTACTATTTTAAGTTCCAGGGTACATGTGCAGGATGTGCAGTTTTGTTACGTAGGTCAAGTGTGCCATGATGGTTTCCTGCACCCATCAACCCATCACCTAGGTTTTTTGTTTGTTTGTATGTTTGTGTGTTTTGAGGCAGAGTCTTGCTCTGTCTCCCAGGCTGGAGTGCAGTGGCACAATCTCGGCCCACTGTAACCTCCACCTCCCGGGTTCAAGTGATTCTGCTGCCTTAGCCTCCTGAGTCGCTGGGATTACAGACGCCCACCACCTTGCCTGGCTAATTTTTGTATTTTTGGTAGAGACAGGGTTTCACCACATTGGCCAGAACTCCTGTTGGTCTTGAACTCCTGATGTCAAGTGATCCGCCCACCTCGGCCTCCCAAACTGCTGGGATTACAGGTGTGAGCCACCGCACCGAGCCCCCATTACCTAGTTACTAAGTCCAGGATGTATTAGGTCTTTTCCCTAATGTTCTCCCCGCTCCCAATGTTACCAATATTTTCATCTGAATCTTTACCGGCTCGCTCCTCTGCACCCTCAGCTGAATCTATGTATGGGTTTTTGTTGTTGTTGTTTTGTTTTTGTGGGGTTTTTTTTTTTTTTTTTGAGATGGAATTTCACTCTTGTTGCCCAGGCTGGAGTGCAATGGCACAATTTCAGCTCACTGTGACCCCGCCTCCTGGGTTCAAGCGATTCTCCTGCCTCAGCCTCCCGAGTAGCTGTGGTTACAGGCACATGCCACCATGCCTGGCTAATTTTTGTATTTTTATTACAGACGGGGTTTCATCATGTCAGTCAGACCGGTCTCGAACTCCTGACCTCAAGTGATCTGCCCGCCTCGGTCTCCTGAAGTGCTGGGATTACAGGCGTGAGCCACCATGCCCCGCCAGGGTTTTTTGTTTTTGTTTTTTAGCATCCTCACCTGGCCCCAACACCTACATCTCTATCTTAAGCTTACCTGTATCTTTACCTTAATAGCATTCTTACCTATATTCTCACCTTTTTCCACCTACATCCTCTCTGGTGAGTGTATTTTCTCTGCATCTTCATCTGGGTCCTCACCTGCATCTTTACCTGCATGCTTTTCTAGATATTTTCTTGTGTTCTTGCCCGCATTCTCACCTGCAGATTTACCTGTCTTCTCACTGTAACTGCCCAATGGGTTCACCTTGCCCGCTAGGTGACAGAACCGATTTATCAGACAGGGGGGTTGCAGTGGAGAAAGAGTAATTCATGCAGAACCAGCTGTGCAGGAGACCGGAGTTTTATTATTACTCAAATCAGTCTCCTCGAGCATTTGGGAATCAGCGGTTTTAAAGATAGTTTGGTGGGCCAGACGCAGTGGCTCATGCCTGTAATCCCAACACTTTGGGAGGCCTAGGCAGGCGGATCACCTGAGGTCAGCAGTTCGAGACCAGCCTGGCCAACATGATGAAACCCCGTCTCTACTAAAAATACAAAAATTAGCCAGGCGTGGTGATGCACACCTGTAGTCCCAGCTACTTGAGAGGCTGAGGCAGGAGAATCGCTTGAACCTGGGAGGCGGAGGTTGCAGTGAACCGAGATCGCGCCACTGCACTCCAGCCTGGGTGACAGAGCGAGACTTCATCTCAAAATAATAATAACAATAATAATAATAATATAGTTTGGGAGGTAGGGGTTTGGGAAGTGAGGAGTGTTGATTGGTGAGGTTGAAGTTGGAATCATAGGGGGTCGAGGTGAGGTTTTCTGTCTTCCGTTCCTGGGTGGGATCACAGAACTGGAGGGGTCAGATTACTGGTCTGGGTGGTGTCAGCTGATCCATTGAGTTCAGGGTCTGCAAAATATCTGGAGCACTGATCTTAGGTTTTACAATAGTGATGTTGTCCCCAGGAGCAATTTGGGGAGGTTCAGACTCTTGGAGCCAAAGGCTGCAGGACCTCTAAACTGTAATTTCTAATCTTGTAGCTAATTTGTTAGTCCGGCAAAGGCAGACTGCTCCCCAGGCAAAAAGGGAGTCTTTTCGGGAAAGGGCTGTTACCAGTTTGTTTCAGAGCCAAACCATGAACTGAATTCCTTCCCAAAGTTATGCCCAGGAATGAACAAGGACAGCTTGAAGCTTAGAAGCAAGATGGAGTCGGTTAAGTCTGATTTCTTTCACCGTCATAATGTCCTCAGTTATGATTTTGCAAAAGCAGTTTCATTACCTGCACCTCCCCCGGCATCTGTCCTTGTAGATTCGCCCGCACCATCAACCTGAAGGCCTGCTCTGCCCTCTCACCTGCATCCTCATCTGTCCTCATTTGCATCCCTTCTGCCCTCCTGCAGCCTCACCTCACTCTCCCAGACCCCGTTTCTAGATGGGCCCGAGCCAGGAGTCCATGCTTTGGGGTGAGCTGTGTCTGGTGACTGCACCCGAGAGGGGGCAGTAGGGGCTGGCAGGCAGGGCAGTGTTTCCGGCTGGAGCCCCAGGGAGGGGAAGACATGAGTCAGCAGTTAGGGAGGGAGTGTGGGGGCTTTGTGGTCACAGCATCACCAGCACCGCGTGGGGAGCAGCAGCCTTGGGTGTGGAGAGCGGGGGCACTGTTGCTAAAGGGGACTGGGGCACCGAGCACCTCCTCTCACTGCACCGCTGGTCCTTTGGGGACTGGGAGGGTGTCTGTATGGAGGGTGGGATGCAGCCTCCCAGCTCTGCACCAAGTCATAACGAAACACCCACTGAGGCTGAAAGTCACACCTCCACAGCCTCTTTTCCTAAGACGCCCCACAACTGTAGGGGTATGGGCAAAATAGATGCACAGCTTACCCTACTCCTTCCAGCTCCTAAATGACAAAGCCTCCTGTCAAACGCCTTGCAACTCACTGGCTATCCCGGCTGACATCTGCCAAGACCACCACTCTACGTCACATCCTTCTTCTCATTTCTTTTTTCTTTTCTTATTCATTCCTCCTTTCTTTTCTTTTCTTTTCTTTTCTTTTCTTTTCTTTTCTTTTCTTTTTTTTTTTTTTGAGAGGAGTCTTGCTCTGTTCCCCAGGCTACAGTGCAGTGACATGATCTCAGCTCACTGCAATCTCTGCCTCCCAGCTTCAAGCAATTCTCCTGCCTCAGCCTCCCAAGTAGCTGAGATTACAGGTGCACACCACCATGCCCGGCTAATTTTTGTATTTTTAGTAGAGATAGGGTTTCACCATGTTGGCCAGGCTGGTCTCGAACTCCTGACCTCAGGTGATCCACCCGCCTCGGCCTCCCAAAGTGCTGGGATTACGGGCATGAGCCACTGCACCTGGCCTTCACTCCCCCTTTCTTCTGTTTGGGATTCATTTCATTCATTTCTTCAACATATGGGGGTGTTTGGTGCTTTTGTTCGTGTTTGCTTTTATTTTGAGCTAAAACCTATCACTTGAGGCTGTGAACAGTGCAGATAGGATCTTATGAAACTTATATTCTAAAAGGGGGAGCAGGATAGGACCCATGAAGACAGCATGGGACCAGGTGTGGTGGCTCACGCCTGTAAGCCCAGCACTTTAGGAGGCCGAGGTGGGCAGATCATTTGAGGTCAGGAGTTCGAGACCAGCCTGGCCAACATGGAGAAACCTCATCTCTACTAAAAATACAAAAAAGTAGCTGGGCATGGTGGCGGGCACCTATAATCCCAGCTATTCAGGAGGCTGAGGCAGGAGAATCGCATGAACCCGGGAGGCGGAGGTTGCAGTGCGCTGAGATGGCACCACTGCACTACAGCCTGGAAAACAAAGCAAAACTCCATCCCCCACACCTGCTCCCCCAAAGAGAAGATAGTGTGGAATGGATTTTGGATGGTGAGGATATCCAAAAAGGGAAGTTCACCCACACAGTGGGTCCAGCGGTTAAGAAGATCACTTAGAGTGGCATGAGGGCTAACGTATGAGATAACATAGCTAGGCTATATAACTAGGCATTTGGTAAAACACTAGTCTAAATGTTGCTAGAAAGGTATTTTAGCCAGGTACAGTGGCTCACGCCTGTAATCCCAGCACTTTGGGAGGCCGAGGTGGGCGGATTACCTGAGGTCAGGAGTTCGAGACCAGCCTGACCAACATGGAGAAACCCTATCTCTACTAAAAATACAAAATTAGCCAGGCATGGTGACACATGCCTGTAATCCCAGCTACTTGGGAGGGTGAGGCAGGAGAATCACTTGAACCTGGGAGGCTGAGGTTGCAGTGAGCCGAGATCGCACCATTGCACTCTAGGTTGGGCAACAACAGCAAAACTCTGTCTCAAAAAAAAAAAAAAAAAGAAAGAAAGGTATTTTATATTTCTTTACTTTTTTGCCTTTTTTCTTTTTTTCCTTTTTGTTGAGAACAGGGTCTCACCATATTGCCCAGGCAGGTCTCAAACTCGTGGGCTCAAGCAATCCTCCCGCCTCTGCCTCCCTAAGTGCTGGGATTACAGGTGTGAGCCACAGCACCTGGCTAGAAAGGTAATTTTCAGAAACATCAACAACCACAGTTGACTTTCAGGACAGGAGATGAGCCTAGGTAATGTGAGTGGACCGCACCTGATCAGTTGAAGGTCTGAGGAGTAAACACCGAAGTTTTCTGAAGAAGGAATTCTGCCTCAAGGTTGCAACTTAGAAATTCTGCCTGAGTTTCCAGGCTTTAGGCTTTAAGACTGTAGTGTCACCTCTTACCTGAGCCTCCAGCCTAACTGGCTTGTCCTGTGGACTTCAGACTTGCCAACTCCCATGATTGTGTGAGCTAATTTCTTAAAATAAATGTGTTACACACTCTCTCTGACTCTATACTTCTCTCTCTTTCTCCATCTGTCTTTGTATCTCTGTGTCCCTGTCTCTCTAGCTTTCCGTGTCTGTCTCTTCTCTGACTCTGTATTTCTGTGTCTCTACAGATCTTTTTTTTTTTTTTTTTTTGAGACAGTCTCTGCCATTGCCCAGCCTGGAGTGCAGTGGCACAATCTCAGTTCATTGCAACTTCTGCCTCCCAGGTTCAAGTGATTCTTGTGCCTCAGCCTCCCAAGTAGCTGGGATTACAGGAGTGTGCCACCACACCCAGCTAATTTTTTATGTATTTTTTGTATTTTTGATAGAGACAGGTTTCCCCATATTGGCCAGGCTGGTCTCAAACTCCCGACCTCAGGTGATCCACATGTCTCAGCCTCCCGAAGTGCTGGGATTAGAGGCGTGAGCCACCGCACCCAGCCTATAGATCCTATCTCTATCTCTCTGTCTATCTTCTATTGGTTCTGTCTCTCGGGAGACACCTGACCAATTCAGGGAGGGCTCCTGTGAGGAGAAGTTTCTTGAGTCAAGATGCAGATGAGCAGAGGGAGCCGGCTTTGGAGATCTAGGGAAGATGGTTCCCAGCAGCAGGAAGAGGAAGTGCAAAGACCCAGGATGTCTGCCTGGGGCAGAGTGAGCAAAAGCACAAGGGTCCAACCACAGAGGCCCCAGTGAAGGTCACTTGGTGTCTTAGCCTAAGCTCAGGGGCAAGCTGACAGCAAACTGTATCTATAAAGGGCCAGATAAGTGTTTTTGGCTTTCAGGGCCAAGAGGTAAAATCAAGGATATTACAAAGATACTTATGAAACGAGACAGAAGCCAGGTGCAGCGGCTCATGCCTGTAATTCTAGCACTTTGGGAGGCTGAGGTGGGCAGATCACCTGAGGTCAGGAGTTCGAGACCAGCCTTGCCAACATATAAACAACATATATGTTACAACATATATAATGGTCAACATATAATACAAAAATTAGCTATGCATTGTGGTGGGCGCCTGTAATCCCAGCTACTCAGGAGGCTGAGGCAGGAAAATTGCTTGAATCTGGGAGGCAGAGGTTGCAGTGAGCCAAAATGGCACCATTGCACTCCAGCCTGGGTGACAGAGTGAGACTCTGCCTCAAAAAAAAAAAAAAAAAGAAATAAAAAGGCCGGGTGCAGTGGCTCATACCTGTAATCCTAGCACTTTGGGAGGCCAAGGCAGGCAGATCACGAGGTCAGGAGATTGAGACCATCCTGGCTAACACGGTGAAACCCCATCTCTACTAAAAATACAAAAAATTAGCCGGGTGCGGTGGCGGGCACCTGTAGTCCCAGCTACTCAGGAGGCTGAGGCAGGAGAATGGCGTGAACCTGGGAGGTGGAGCTTGCAGTGAACCGAGATCGCACCACTGCACTCCAGCCTGGGCGACAGAGCGAGACTCCGTCTCAAAAAAAAAAAAAAAATCCACGCATGAATGCATGCACACTTATACACGGACCTCCCCACACACGTTAACATACCCGTGCAAGCGCGCGCACACGCACAAGCACCAATGCACAGGAACACACACATGCACACACCTGCACACAGCACATATATGCACACCCACTTGCACTTGCGATGCATGTTCACACATACACACACGTGCACATGCATGCAAGTACATGGACCACATGCACATGCACACAGATGCACCACACACACGCATGCACCTGCCCACATATGCATGCACATTTACATGCCAGCACATGTATGATACACAGGCATGCACCTGCACACGTGTACATGATACACACTTGCATGCACACAACTGAATACACACATCCACATGCACACACTGCACACATATATGCATGCAGACTCAGGCACACACACAGAGCACACACCCACTCCTTTATTCCACTCTCGTACTTTTCACTGCACTTGTCACATCAAAACACAACAGAAGGCTGGACATGGTGGCTCACGTTTGTAATCCCAGCACTTTGGGAGGCTGAGGTGGGTGGATCGCTTCAGGTCAGGAGTTCGAGACCAGCCTGACCAACATGGTGAAACCCCATCTCTACTAAAAATACGAAAAGCAGCCAGGCGTGGTGGTGAGCGCCTGTAATCTCAGCTACTCAGGAGGCTGAGGCAGGAGAATCACTTGAACCTGGGAGGTGGAGGTTGTAGTAAGCTGAGATCGTGCCACTGCACTCCAGCCAGGGCAACAGAGTGCGACTCCATCTCAAAAACAACAAAAAATAAACAAACAGACAAAAAAACCCACAACATATTATTTTCTTGTTTATGAGGCTTCTTGTCTCTCTGGCTCCGCCAAAAGAGGATCACCATCGGAGCAGGGACCCTTCTTGCTGTTGTTCACTGCTGCATCCCCCACACCTAGAGCAGAGCCTGGCATGGACAGAAAGTCCTCGGTAAATATTTGGTGGCCCCAAGCGAATGAAGCATCGAAGAAGGGAAAGCTGGGGGCTCCCCACTGCACTTGCCACCTGAGTCACATTTTCAGAAGCCTCTGGAAAGTGTGAGAGTCTGCATGAGTGAGAGTGAGACAGGGCCAAGTCCGGGGGCGGTGGGGACCGGAAGAAGAGGAGGGTGAGTGGGGGAAGGGGTGGGGCTGAACCCCAGCTCTAAAGGCGGCCCACGGGTGCCTGTCCGCAGCGTGCACAGCCCAGGAGTGTTGAGCAATTTCGGTTTCCTCTGAGGTTAAAGGACCCAGGCGTGTCAGCCCTGCTCCAGACACCTTGGGCATGGAGGAGAGTGTCGTACGGCCCTCAGTGTTTGTGGTGGATGGACAGACCGACATCCCATTCACAAGGCTGGGACGAAGCCGCCAGAGACAGTCGTGCAGTGTGGCCCGGGTGGGTCTGGGTCTCTTGCTGTTGCTGATGGGGGCCGGGCTGGCCGTCCAAGGCTGGTTCCTCCTGCAGCTGCACTGGCGTCTAGGAGAGATGGTCACCCGTCTGCCCGTGAGTGGGACCGGGGGGCTGACAGTAGGTGGAGGCGAGGGGGGCTCTCCTGTGTCACTGTGGGTCACTGTGTGTCTGTGTGTGTGTCTGTGTGTGTGTGTGTGTGTGTGTGTGTGCAGGACAGGGCACAGGCTGAGAGCAGCTGGCTTGACTGGTTGCTGCTCCCAACTTTGGGCAAGTGAATTCACCTCTCTGAACCTCAGTGTCTTCATCTACAAAATAAGGGCAGTCTCTTCACAGGGATGAAGTATGCTATGGCGTGTGTAGTACCAGACGGTGCCAGCTTCACCCGTCGGAACGGACACCCCAGCACTGCCATGCACACCCCTGTGCACACACACATGCATTTTCTCTGTACTTTTTTATTTTTGAGACGGAGTTTCACTCTTGTTGCCCAGGCTGGAGTGCAATGGCTTGATCTCTGCTCACCACAACCTCCGCCTCCCGGGTTCAAGTGATTCTCCTGCCTCAGCCTCCCGAGTAGCTGGGACTACAGGCATGCACTACCAAGCCTGGCCAATTTTGTATTTTTAGTAGAGATGGGGTTTCTCCATGTTTGTCAGGCTGGTCTTGAACTCCCGACCTCAGGAGATCCGTACACCTCAGCCTCCCAAAGTGCTGGGATTACAGGTGTGAGCCACCGTGCCTGGCCTTCTCTGTACTCTTATTACTGTTACTGCAATTGTCATAAATTCTCTGACCATTTCCATCTGTGGAAATCTCTCGGGCTGCTTCCAGCTGGCTGTGGATGTGTCCGCCTGTCTGTGTGCCTCACCTGGGGGTCTATGTGTGCCCAACACCATACCCATGTGGGCTTGGCCCCTTTTGTGTCCTGGGTCTGGATCCAGTGGCCACACATTCGTGTCCACGTACCAATGTGGACGTATGTGCGTGTACCCACATGTCCACGCACCCGTCTAGCTGCAGCCAGTGTGTTCGCATTGTCTTTGTATGTGGGTCTCTGTGTCTGTAGATGCACATGGATCCATAAACCACAAACCACATGTCCACGCATCTGAGGCCACATGTGTCTTCTCAGCATCATGATGATGTTAAGGTCTGTGCCCTGTGGCAGGTGCTATATCCCAAGGGTGGTGTCCATGTGTCCAGCCATCTCGCTGTCTGCATTTTTTTTTTTTTTGAGACAAGGTTTCTCTCCCATCACCCAGGCTGTAGTGTAGTGGTGCAGTCTTGGCTCACTACAACCCCACCTCCCAGGTTCAAGTGATTCTCCTGTCTCAACCTCCTGAGCAGTAGCTGGGATTACAGGCATCCGCCACCGTGCCTGGCTAATTTGTGTATTTTTAGTAGAGATGGGATTTCACCATGTTGGCCAGACTTGTCTCGAACTCCTGACCTCAAGTGATCCACCTGCCTCAGCCTCCCAAAGTGCTGGGATTACAAGTGTGAGCTACCATGCCTGGCTTTGTCCATGTATTTTTAAATATTACTTATTTATTTAATTAACTACATATTTATTTATCTTAGAGACTGGGTCTCACTCTGCTGCCCAGGCTAGAGTGGAGTGTCACGATCATAGCTCACTGCAGCATTTAACTCCTGGGCTCAAGCAAGCCTCCTGCCCCACCACATACAGGCACACACCACTATGCGTGGCTAATCTTTAACATTTTTTGTAGAGATGAGGTCTTGCTGTGTTGCCCAGGCTGGTCTTAAACTCCTGGCCTCAAGCCATCCTCCCACTTTGGCCTCCCAAAGTGCTGGGATTACAGGTGTAAGCCTCCGTGCTGGGCAATGTTACTTATTTATTAAACCCTTTTATTTATTTATTTATTTATTTATTTTTGAGATAGAATCTCACTCTGTCACGCAGGCTAGAGTGCAGTGGCACAATCTGGGCCCACTGCAACCTCCCGGGTTCAAGCAATTCTCCTGCCTCAGCCTCCAGAGCAGCTGGGATTACAGGCACCCACCACCACGCCCAGCTAATTTTCGTAGTTTTAGTAGATACAGGGTTTTACTGTGTTGGCCAGGCTGGTCTCGAACTCCCGACCTCAGGTAATCTGCCCACCTCGGCCTCCCGAAGTGCTGGAATTACAGGCATGAGCCAATGCACCCAACCTATTAAACCTTTCTCTAGTGCATACTATGTGCCAAACACTGTAATAATGCCTTACATATATTAATTCATTAAAGGCCAAGCAGACACGATTTGTAACTCCATTTACATAGAGGGAAACTGAGGCACCAAGTGGTTGTGAGGCTGCTGGACAGGAGGTGTGTGTCTGCAAGTGAGAGTATGTGGCCCTGTGTACGTGTCTGAGGGTGGTGTCGGTGGCTATGGTCCTCGTGTCTCAAAGCCGTGTGTGAGCAATGCGAGGGTGTGGCCCCCGCTGCAGGTTCTTACCGCTGGCCCCTTCTGCATTTTCAGGACGGACATGCAGGCTCCTGGGAGCAGCTGATACAAGGTGAGTCAGAGTCCTGGTCCCAGGGAAGGAGGTGAGATGATTCCCACGCTGCCCTCCCCGCCTCGGTCAATTGCCCAATATGATTTGCACAACTGGCCAAATCCTCACAGGTGCCCCTCCCCCAGGCCTGAGAAGCAGAAGTTTGGGTCACTCCGGAAGGGGTGGGGTTGATTCCAGGAGGTATACACGGTGACCCTTTAGGAGGCTGGCTTTTTACCTCCACTGTCTTCGTCTCTAACCTCTGACCCTCTTTCCCCAGAACGAAGGTCTCACCAGGTCAACCCAGCAGCGCATCTCACAGGTGAGGGGGACCCTGGATCCTGGCAAGGGGCAGGGGTCAGGGCATCTCGGGAAGACCAGATAAACACCATACATACCAGTGTATTCATTCATTCATTCCTTATTTACTCACAGAGTTGCTCAGAACATAGGCTGCAAGTGCTATGTATTTCCAGTTTTATTTATTTTATTATTTTTTATTTCTATTTATTCATTTATTTATTTATGAGACAGTCTCGCTCTGTTGCCCAGGCTAGAGTGCAGTGGCGTGATCTCGGCTCACTGCAATCTCTGCCTCCTGGGTTCAAGCGATTCTTCTGCCTCAGCCTCCCGAGTACCGGGGATTACAGGCATGCACCACCACGCCCGGTTAATTGTTTTGTATTTTTAGTAGAGACACGGTTTCGCCATGTTGGCCAGGCTGGTCTCAAACTCCTGATCTCAGGTGATCCTCCTACCTCAGCCTCCCAAAGTGCTGGGATTACAGGCGTGAGCCACCGCGCCCGGCCTAGTTTTATTAATTTAATGAACTCTCATATAGTGCTTATGCTGTGTTATGTGCTGTGACACACTTTCTACATATTAATTCATTACATTCCAAGCAGGTGCTATTAATACGTCCATTTTACAGAGAGGGAAACTGAGGCACACAGCAAGTACGAGGTGCCGCCTTGGTTTCTTGGTTTTGCAAACTTGCATGTTTGGACACTTTTTTTTTTTTTTTTTTGAGACAGGGTCTTACTCTGTCAACCAGGCTGGAGTGGCCCTATCATGGCTCACTGCACCCTCAACTTGCCAGGTGGAGGGATCCTCCCACCTCAGCTTCCCCGGCACCTGGGACTACAGGTGCGTGCCATCATGCCCAGCTAATCTTTTTGTTTTTTGTAGAGACAGGGTCTCCCTATGTTACTTCATCTGGAACTCCTGGCCTCAAACTCCTGGGCTCAGGGGATCTTCTTGCCTCAGCCTCCCAAAGTGCTGGGATTATAGGGGTGAGACGCCACACCCAGCAAAGTTTTGACACTTTTGGCAAGTCACTTAATGTTTCCATGCCTCAGTTTCCCCACCTGCAAAAGGGGGATGCAAAGCGTTGAGAGGTAGACTAAGCAAGTTAATTTGCTTCCCTGTGCCTCAGTTTCCCGCATCTGCAAAGCAGGGATAAAGCAAATTAATACGTACAAACAGGCTAGGCAGGGTGGCTCATGCCTGTAATCCCAGCACTTGGGAGCCTGAAGGATCAGTTGAGTCCAGGAATTCGAGACCAGCCTGGGCCACATTGCGAGACCCCCACCTCTACAAACACACACACACACGCACGCACATGCACACACACACACATGCACACACACACACAAACAGCCTAGTGGTGACTGACCTGGATTCACACAGCAGGAGTAAGACATGTGAGGCCAGGCGTGGTGGCTCACACCTGTAATCCCAGCACTCTGGGAGGCCGAGGCAGGCAGATCACCTGAAGTCAGGAGTTCAAGACCAGCCTCAGCAACATGGCAAAACCCCATCTCTACTAAAACTACAAAAAGTAACTGGGTGTGGTGGTGGGCACCTGTAGTCCCAGCTACTCAGGAGGCTGAAGCAGGAGAACCGCTTGAACCTGGGAGGCGGAGCTTGCAGTGAGCTGAGATCACGCCACTGCACTCCAGCCTGGGCTACAGAGCGAGACTCTGTGTCAAACAAACAAACAAACCAACCAACAACAGAGAAAGACATGTGCTGACCGGCAGCCCCCTTTCTCTCTCTCCCCAACAGGGGCCAACTCCAGCTTGACGGGCAGAGGGGGGCCACTGCTATGGGAGACACAGCTGGGCCTGGCCTTCCTGAGGGGCCTCAGCTACCACGATGGGGCCCTTGTGGCCACCGAGGCTGGCTACTACTACATGTACTCCAAGGTGCAGCTGGGCGGTGTGGGCTGCCCGCTGGGCCCGGCCAGCACCATCACCCACGGCCTCTACAAGCGCACGCCGCGCTACCCCGAGGAGCTGGAGCTGTTGGTCAGCCAGCAGTCACCCTGCAGACAGGCCACCGGCATCTCCCGCGTCTGGTGGGACAGCAGCTTCCTGGGTGGTGTGGTGCACCTGGAGGCTGGGGAGGGGGTGGTCGTCCGTGTGCTGGATGAGCGCCTGGTTCGACTGCGTGACGGCACCCGGTCTTACTTTGGGGCTTTCATGGTGTGAAGGAAGGAGCGTGGTGCATTGGACATGGGTCTGACACGTGGAGAACTGAGGGTGCCTCAGGGGAAAGAAAACTCATGAAGCAGAGGCGGGGTGCGGTGGCTCACGCCTGTAATCCCAGCACTTTGGGAGGCTGAGGCAAGTGGATCACCTGAGGTCAGGAGTTCGAGACCAGCCTGGCCAACATGGCAAAACCCCATCTCTACTAAAGATACAAAAATTAGCCAGACGTGGTGGTGCCTGCCTGTAATCCCAGCTACTCAGGAGGCTGAGGCAGGAGAATTTTGCTTGAACCCGGGAGGCGGAGGTTGCAGTGAGCCAAGATCACACCACTGCACTCCAACCTGGGAAATGGAGTGAGACTTTGCCTCAAAAAAAAAAAAAAAAAAAAAAAGAAAGGAAGAAAGAAGAAAACTCAGGAAACAAATCTTGGAGGACATGCCAGGGAACCCAAAACTCAAAGGCGAAGAGCTCAGTGGGCACCACCAGGGACCAAGAACTCAGCCATCTCGAGGGGCTGAAGCCCCGCAGGCACCTTCAGAAGACCCACGTAGACTGCAGACCCTGCCACGGACAATACTAAGGACAAAAACCCAGAGACTTGGGGTCTGTGGGCCCCCAAACATTGGGTAAAGTTGATTTGCCTGATATTCAGGAAGAAGGGGTGAGGGGTGGGTATTTATGCTTTTGATTCAGAAGAAAGTGGGACTTGGGATTCCAGGGACTTGGCTGGGGATGGGAAACTTCCTCCACTTCCCTACTCTCATTATGAGTACGGACAGGGTGGGCGGGAGACTGATCATCAGGACTCCTCATGAAAAGCCCAGCCCCACCCCACCTACAGTCAGAGTCACATACTCAGATCCCACCCACAGACTGGTGGCCACACCTCAGCCTGGTCACAGTTAACACTCATATACATGAGCACAGCAGTGTGCTCGTAACTGTTTAACAACTAGCTGTCCTGGGAGGGGGACAGCTTTGTAATGTTTGCCAGTTTCCATGGGGTAAATGCTACCACCATGGCTGATTTCATCACTGCCAAGCATAGACATCCCTAACAGGACACCACAGATCTGTCCCCGGCATCCAGCCCAGGGCCTGGCACAAAGCAGGCTCTAGGGAAATGCTTGCTGATCGAAAGGAAGGAAGAAAGAATGACTATACAGTCACACCTATGGCATCCCACAGAATCTGTCACATGGCTGCATAATCTCAGCCACTCTTTCACAACTGTAGACTCATACACGCAAAGTGCCAGATTCATGCACAACCACACAATCACGTGGAAGTCATAGACGGCATCACAGACAGTCGCAGCACTGTGTGTATGTTATAACACAACCACACAAAACTCAGCATCCCAGCTACACAGCCACCCCCAGAGGTGTCACCGTCACACTTGGTAATTAATACTCATTACATCAGACACAGACAGACCAAGTTATAGTCAGACCTGGTTACACACACATACGCACACACAACATCACAATGACAAACACACAACATTACACACACAACATCACAATGACAAACACATATTACACACACAACATCACGATGACAAACACATCACACACACATCACAATGACAAACACACATTACACACACACAACATCACAATGACACACATTACACACACATCACAATGACACACATTACACACACACAACATCACAATGACAAACACATCACACACACATCACAATGACAAACACACATTACACACACAACATCACAATGACACACATTACACACACAACATCACAATGACACACATTACACACACACACATCACAATGACAAACACATCACACACACATCACAATGACAAACACACATTACACACACAACATCACAATGACAACCACACATCACACACACACATCACAATGACAAACACATCACACACACATCACAATGACAAACACATCACACACGCATCACAATGACAAACACACATTACACACACATCACAATGACAAACACACAACATTACACACATATACATACAGCCTGAGGGCCCTCCCTAGCCCAGACTAACACATCTTGGGGTGAGGACCAGACCTTGTTCATGACCCTGGGCCTCTTAACCACCGATCTTTGAAATAAATGGCAAATAGTTGTACCTGGATCTGTCTAGTTCTTAGGGGAAGAAACCGAAGAAGGGTGGAGAGGAATTGTCAGGCCTAAAGAGCCCCACAGGGAAAGGGAGGAGTCGGATGGGGGGCAACCATCCGCAACAAGTCATGGCTCCTAGAGGCAGAGGGATGGAGGTAATGACCCATGGAGGTCATTTTACAGATGAGGAACCTGGTCCCAGTTGGCTCAAGTCCATGCAGGGAATGTGGGGGAAACCAGAGACCTCACGTCTGGATCTGGCTTCCTCTCCAATCCACAATTCCTGAGGAAGTAGAGGCTACATCCCGCAAGACGCCCTTATTAGACACATCCAGGACAGAGTGACAATCCGCCAAGTCAGCTGGAAGCATAAAACACAGGGAGCTGGTGGGTTGGGTGGCGGCAGATAATGATATGCATACAAATTAGAGGGTCTATGCAAATGAGCATTGCTGCAGTGTGGCTGGAGGGAATCCTTAGTTCCTAGGATTCTAGGATATGGGTTTCCACCCCAGAGGTGAATGTATTGTTATTATTGTTTTGTTGTTGTCGTGAATGACAAGTCAAAATTTGTGGGTTATTGTTGTTATTGCCAATGGTATTCTTGTCATTATTGCACAGTACAGGGATGAAGGAAACAGACTTTGTAATCAGATGATCCTGGGTTCTGAGTCCACTCTGCCACTCACCAGCTATATGACCTCGAGCAAGTTCCGTTACCTCTCAATGCTTCAGTTTCCCCATCGGCAAAATGGTTGTGTGGGGAGAGGAACAACAGTACAGATTCACCATCCCAAATTCGAAATGCTCCAAATCTAGGCCGGGCGTGGTAGCTCATGCCTGTAACCCCAGCACTTTGGGAGGTCAAAGTGGATGGATAACCTGAGGTCAGGAGTTCCAGACCAGCCTGGCCAACATGGCGAAATCCCGTCTCTACTAAAAATACAAAAAGTTAGCTGGGTGTGGTGGGGGGCTCCTGTAACCCCAGCTACTCGGGAGGCTGAGGCAGGAACCCTGGAGGTTGAGGTTGCAGTGAGCTGAGATCACACCATTGCACTCCAGCCTGGGTGACAGAGCAAGACTCCCATCTCAAAAAAAAAACAAAAAACAAAAAACAAAAAAAATCTCCAAAATCTGAAACTTTTTGAGCCCCAAGTGTGATGCCACAAGTGGGAAATTCCACAACTCATCACATGTGACAGATTGCAGTGGAAATGCAGGCACACACCACGAAGTTTACTCAGCATCCTCAAAGGAAATCCCCGTCAGCAGCTATATATCATTTTCTCACATGCCAGATAGGTATCTCTCATCTTCTACTGTTAAGTACTTATGTGTGAATAGGTGGAGGAAAATGATTGCTGGTTCGTAGCATATAAATTCAGAGTCAGGAATGATGGTGATGTTGGCCGGGTGCGGTGGCTCATGCCTGTAATCCCAATGTCATATCCTACCTTGTTTTTAACCTGATTGACTCTCCGTTAGCTGAGAGAGCCAGGCAGACTCCATTTTGGCTCCTTCATTTGCAGCCCCTTACCCAACCCCCTTCCTCAAGGACTTAAGCTGACTCCCAGCACATCCAAGAATGCAATTACTGACAAGATACCGTGGCAAGCTATATCCACGGTTCCCAGGAATTCGTCCGGTTGATAGTATCCAAAACCCCCGCGTCTATCACCTTGTGATAGATTTAAAGCCCCTGCACCTGGAACTGTTTGTTTTCCTGTCACCATTTGTCTTTTTAATTTTCTTGCCTGTTTTGCTTCTGTAAAATTGCTTCAGCTAGGCTCCCTCCTCCCCTTCTAAACCAAGGCATGAAAAGAAACCTAGCCCCTTCTTCGGGACTGAGAAAATTTTGAGCGCCAGCCATCTCTCAGTCGCCGGCTAATAAAGGACTCCCGAATTAGTCTAAGAGTGTGGCGTTTCTCTATAACTCGCTTGGTTAAAACATTTGGAGGCCACAGCGAGATCCGCCACCGGGTGAAAGCTGGACCCATTCCGGGCTCCCCTGGACAGACGGCAAGCTTATAGGGGAGTCGCCACCTCAAGACGTTCCAGGGCCATGTAGGCCACCATCTTCCGGAGGGGAACGGATCGCCTGCCGGTGTGCCCAACAAAATTCAACTCCTGAGTCCTCAGTTTCTGGTCCCGGGAAGGTAAGTCAGATCTGACTCCGTTTCTCTGGGAGGGAGGCGGCCCTGATGAGGGCGTCCCTCTGACTCTATCCATATTCCAGGATGCTGGAGGACAGAGTCCTGGTTTCTGTCAGGCTTCTCTGTAAGACTAGTCTCTTTCTCTCTCTCACTATCTATCTCTTCTCCTTCTCTCGTTGAGGTCCCAAGGAGACCTCTGTTTTAAAACGGGTATTAAAGAATTGTAATAAACTCTGTGTGAGTGAGTGAGTGAGTGTGCAGGTCAAGGGCTTGTGCTTGAATTTCCAGTTCGTAGCTCCACGGCGAAAGTTACGGAATTCGAGTAGGCCCTCACCTGTGGTTCCGTGGCGACCTCATATGACTTAGGGCAGCATCGAGCATAGCTCAATCCGAGCCGGGGGTTTATACCAGCCTGCCAATGCTAAGAGGAGCCCAAGTCCTCACAAGGGGAGTGGCCAGGCAGGCATCTGACTGATCCCATCACGGGACCCCCTCCCCTTGTCTGTCTATAAAAATTGTCATGATTGTCTATATACCCCAGTGTCTATTGTCCTGTTTAGTGTCTATTGTCCTGTTTGGTGTCTGTCTAAATTTCATAGGTCAGGTCGCCGATATTGCCCAAGACAACTGGGTAAGGACTTCAAAGTCCTTGTTGCAGACTTTCTATCACAGGAGGTCTCAGGCGTGTCTCTTCGGGTTGCCAGGCCCAGGGGCCACTCCTCCGCCAGTTTAGAAACGAAACAGCCTCCTTCCCCCATAGCAGGGGCTCCCCAACCCACGGATGAGGAGTGGGAAGTGACGGTGCCCGACCCCCTCCTCAGGGACCCCGGCTCCCGTGCCTTCAGGCGTCAAAGACCCCAACTTCCCCGAGCACCAGCGCGTCCGCACCCGGCTCAGAACGCAGGGGCCCGGACTGCTGCAGTGACCTTGGTCCCGGCCCGGGCTTCTGAGCTGGGCTTGCAGCGCCTGACGGGGCCTGGAGGTGGGGCGGGGGGACTGCGGAGTAGTCCTGGAGACCCAGCGCTGCCCAGCAGGGCTCCTCCCAGCCCGAGAAGATCCGAGTGGCCCCTTTTCCTCCTCATCCCCATCCCTTACCCCGCACATCTACCTCTGTTCTTCCAATACTGCAGCCCCCCAGGCTGTGAATTTCTCTGTCCCTGCTGGGTTTAATATTTCTGCTTAAACCTTGTTAATTGCCTCCAGAATGGGAAAGTCTTCTTCTCAGCCCTGTAGAAATTGGAGCCCTCTCCAACGTATGTTACAGAATTTCTCCGCCGTGCGCGGTGGCTCACGCCTGTAACCCCAGCACTTTGGGAGGCCGAGGCGGGTGGATCACGAGGTCAGGAGATCGAGACCATCCTGGCTAACACGGTGAAACCCCGTCTCTACTAAAAATACAAAAAAATTAGCCAGGCATGGTGGCGGGCGCATGTAGTCCCAGCTACTCCGGAGGCTGAGGCAGGAGAATGGCGTGAACCCGGGAGGCAGAGGTTACAGTGAGCCGAGATCGCGCCACTGCACTCCAGGCTGGGCTACAGAGCAAGACTCCGCCTCAGAAAAAAAAAAAAAAAAAAAGTTCCAGAAGGAAGGACTCACTCCTGCCTGGAAAGGACCTCATACTGTCATCCTCACCACGCCCACAGGTGTCTGAAATTGGACAGCATTCCTGCTTGGATTCATCATTCTCACATCAAAAAGGCCAACCAAGTCCAGCAAGAAACATGGGACCCCAAGCCTTGGTCGGGCCCCTTAAAACTGCACTTAAGTCGAGTGAAGCCATTAGATTAATTCTTTTTATTTACCTCTTTTGTTTGTTTCCACCTGTCATGCCCTCTGCTCCTTCCTACTCTTTTCTCCTTACTTCTTTCACGACAGGACGTGTATTTGCAAACACCACCTGGAAGGCGGGGACCTCCAAGGAAGTCTCTTTTGCAGTCGATTTATATGCTTTGTTCCCAGAGCCTGCCCGCACCCATGAAGAGCAACGCAATCTGCTGGTCATGGGAGCAGGGAACGTCGACCTTGCAGCAGGGTTTGGACACATAGGAAGCCGGACTGGATGTGGAAGCTCCAAAGGTGCAGAAAACGGACTCCAGTGTGCTGTCTTTTACCTCTGTCCTGGAAATCACCCTGACTCTGGTTGTCGAGATTCTTATCAGTTTTTCTGCCCTCACTCGTCATGTGTAACCCTAGCTACTTACCCTGGAGGATCAACCCGGTCCTCAACCCTCTCGATAACTCTCACTTCCCATCCTAGACTGTGTAGTATGAGAAATTGTAACCCTCTTACCATAACTATCCGTAACCATGGTACAGCTCAATGGTATTATGGTATGTCATGGGGACTAAGGCTTTATATCTCAGGATTCGATGTTGGAACTATGTTCGCCATCCAGAAAAAAACCTCGTCCCGTGGAGCCCTCCTAAGCCAATGGGACCTTTAACTGATTTAGGTGATCCTATGTTCCCAAAACACCCAGACAGGGTCGATTTAACTGTCCCGCCGCCGTTCCTGGTTCCTAAATCTCAGCTGCAATGACAACACCTCCAACCCAGCCTGATGTCCATTCTGGACAGGGTACTTCACCTCCTTAATCTCACCCAGCCTAAACTAGCCCGAGATTGTTGGTTGTGCCTGAAGGCCAAACCCCCATATTATGTTGGATTAGGAGTAGAAGCTGTGCTTAAAATGGGCTCTCTTTCGCCGGGCGCGGTGGCTCACGCCTGTAATCCCAGCACTTTGGGAGGCTGAGGCAGGTGGATCACAAGGTCAGGAGATTGAGACCATCCTGGCTAACACAGTGAAACCCCGTATCTACTAAAAATACAAAAAATTAGCCGGGCATGGTGGCGGGCGCCTGTAGTCCCAGCTACTCAGGAGGCTGAGGCAGGAGAATGGTGTGATCCCGGGAGGCAGAGCTTGCAGTGAGCCAAGATGGCACCACTGCACTCCAGCCTGGGTGACAGAGCGAGACTCTGAAAAAAGCAAAACAAAATGGGCTCCCTTTCTTGTCATACACGCCCCCAATGCCCTCACACTAGGAGACGTGTCCGGGAACGCTTCTTGTCTAATTAGCACTGGATATAACTTACCTGCTTCTCCCTTTCAGGCTACCTGTAATCAGTCTCTACTTCCTCCCTTAAGCGCTTCAGTCTCCTACCAGGCACCTAACAGTACCTGGTTAGCCTGCACTTCCGGTCTCACTCACTGCATCAGTGGGACTGAACCAAGACCCCTCCCGTGCATGTTGGTTCATGTGCTCCCCCAGGTCTATGTGTACAGTGGGCCAGAAGGACAGTTTCTCATCGCTCCCCGTGAATTACATTCCAGGTTTCGCCAAGCTGCCCCACTCTTTGTGCCCCTTCTGGCTGGCCTTAGCATAGCTGAATCAGCAGCCATTGGCACGGCTGCCCTGGTTCAAGGAGAGACTGGACTAATGTCCCTGTCTCAACAAGTAGATGCTGATTTAAGCAATCTCCAATCAGCCATAAATATACTGCATAGGCAGGTAGAGTCTCTAGCTGAAGTAGTTCTTCAAAACCGCCGAGGCTTAGATCTGCTAGTTCTCCCCCAAGGAGGGCTATGCGCAGCTCTAGGAGAGAGTTGTTGTTTCTATGCCAATCGGTCTGGAGTCATAAAAGATACTCTCCAAAAAGTTCAAGAAAATCTAGATAGATGCCAGCAGGAACGAGAAAATAACATCCCCTGCTACAAAACATGTTTAACTGGAATCCATGGCTGACTCCTCTCATTACTGGATTGACAGGACGCCTTCTCCTTCTCTTGTTAGAGTTAGTCTTCGGGCCTTTATATTAAATTGGTTTCTTAACTTTATAAAGCAGCGCATAGCTTCTGTCAAACTTATGTATCTTAGGACCCAATATAACCCCCTTGTTATAACCAAGGAATCGATGATTTGATTCCCCAAAACACAAGCGGGGAATGTCATATCCTACCTTGTTTTTAACCTGATTGACTCTCCGTTAGCTGAGAGAGCCAGGCAGACTCCATTTTGGCTCCTTCATTTGCAGCCCCTTACCCAACCCCCTTCCTCAAAGACTTAAGCTGACTCCCAGCACATCCAAGAATGCAATTACTGATAAGATACCGTGGCAAGCTATATCCGCAGTTCCCAGGAATTCATCCGGTTGATAGCACCCAAAGCCTCCGTGTCTATCACCTTGTGATAGCTTTAAAGCCCCTGCACCTGGAACTGTTTGTTTTCCTGTTACCATTTGTCTTTTTAATTTTCTTGCCTGTTTTGCTTCTGTAAAATTGCTTCAGCTAGGCTCCCTCCTCCCCTTCTAAACCAAGGTATGAAAAGAAACCTAGCCCCTTCTTCGGGGCCGAGAGAATTTCGAGCACTAGCCGTCTCTCGGTTGCCGGTTAATAAAGGACTCCCGAATTAGTCTAAGAGTGTGGCGTTTCTCTATAACTCGCTCAGTTACAACACCAGTACTTTGGGATTCTAGCCGAGGCGGGTGGATCACCTGAGGTGAGGAGCTCGAGACCAGCCTGGTCAACATGGTGAAACCTCGTTTCTACTAAAATACAAAATTAGCTGGGCGTGGTGGCACGTGCCTGTAATCCCAGCTACTTGGGAGGCTAAGGCAGGAGAATCGCTCGAATCCAGGAGGTGGAGGTTGCAGTGAGCTGAGATCACGCCACTGCACTCTAGCCTGGGAAACAGAGCACAACTCTGTCTCAAAAAAATAAATAAATAAATGAATAAATAAATAAAAGGAATGATGATGATGCCAAGCAACCACAGATTGTTCACATGGGTGGCTGACAGTGACCTTTGCTTTCAAATGGTTCAATGTACACCAACTTTGTGTCATGCACAAAATTATTAAAACTATTGTGTGAAATTATCTTCAGTCTATGTGTACAAGGTATGTATGAAACATAAATGAATTTCTTTCTTTCTTTTTTTTTTTTTTGAGGCTGAGTCTCCCTCTGTCTCCCAGGCTGGAGTGCAATGGTGCGATCTCGGCTCACTGCAACCTCTGCCTCCCGGGTTCAAGTGATTTTCCTGCCTCAGCCTCCCGAGTAGCTGGGATTACAGGCACCCACCACAACCGGCTAATTTTTTTTCTTTTTATATTTTTAGTAGAGACAGGGTTGCACCATGTTGGCCAGGCTGGTCTCGAACTTTCAACCTCAGGTGATCCACCTCCTTAGCCTCCCAAACTGCTGGGATTACAGGCTTGAGCCACCGTGCCCGGCCTATTCGAGGCCTAGGCGTCTTGTGTGATTTATACATTTATATACATCCTTTGCTTTTGGGCAGGAGCTGTTACTGTCTGCACATTTTAGATGCAGAACTGTAGCCCGAGAGAGGCAAGGATGCCCTTTACCTCTGCCAAGGGTACGCAGTGGATTCAGGGCAGTTTCCTGCCTTCCCTGCCCTTGCTGGGCTGGTGGGGGGTAGGAGAGCCCCCAGCGCCTGGCCCCAACCCCCACTGGAGTTTCCTTCACTCTCATCACGGTCTTTCTGTTTCTGTGGCTTTGATGAGGAAACCAAGGTGTGGAGAGCATGTATTGATAAAAGTCACCAGCAGCTACCAACTTCCGCGTGGGGATGGAACCTCTTGCTAAGTTTAGCCTCCAAAACTCATTCTGGGAGGGGTCTCTCAACCTGGAGGAGCTGGAGAGAGAAGAAGAAGGAGACGTAGGTGAGGAGGAGGAGGATGGAAAGAGATGGGGAAGGGCAGACGAAGAAAGAGGGGGAAAGGAGGAGGAGGTGGAAGGAGGGAGGAGGAGGATGGAGAGGGAAAAAAGGGGAGAGCCAGAGGAGGAGCTGGAGGGGGGGAAGGAGATGAAGGGGAAGGAGAGGAGAGAAAGGAAAGACAGGGAGGGGAGGAAAAGATGGGAGGAGAACAAAGAAAAACCCCACAAAGACAGAAGCTGGTGCAACAAGAGACGGTACACCCGTACTTGACCTTCAATAAAGTATAGTGACAGAGACCTCCTATACCAGGCTGCTAACCTACTTTTGACTTCTGAGAAGTTTATCTACCTCATTTCCGCTTTTCGCCTCCTGCGCTCCAGCGTCTTTTCAGATTGCATCCTTACTGCACCCTCCAACCCACCACCACCATCACCTCTTCCTCAGGACCTGAAGTCCACCGTCCTCACCCTACCCCCACCCCCTGGGCAGGAAATCCTCCCCCCTCTTCATCTCTTGCCAAGACCAAGAGGTGGTAGAAGTAAAAAAGCAATGATGAGAAAACAAATTATTATTATTATTTTGAGACTCAGTCTCGCTCCTTCGCCCAGGCTGGAGTGCAGTGGCGCGATCCCGCCTCACTGCAACCTCTGCCTCCCAGATCCAAGCAATTCCCCTGCCTCAGCCTCCTGAGTAGCTGGGATTACAGGCACATGCTACCATGTCTGGCTAATTTTTTTTTTTTTTTTTTTTGTAGTTTTAGTAGAGATGGGATTTCAACATGTTGACCAGGCTGGTCTTGAACTCCTGACCTCAGGTGATCCACCTGCCTCAGTCTCCCAAAGTGCTGGGATTACAGGCCACCATGCCTGGCCGAGAAAACAAATTATTAATCTCATAGTAGGATGCTATGTTCCTCCTGCTGAATGCCACAGCATTTGAACACTTGAGATGCATCGTTGCGTTGCAGAGAATCAGGATGGTTCTTATACTGGAGCCTGATGACCAGAATGTGAGACAGAGGCAAGAGCCAATTAATCAAGGTTTCTGAAGCCAGCTTTAGCACACATCTGGGAAAATCACCAGCCACAGATGCCTCTGTGGCTGTTTTTCCAAAGAAGTTTCAGGAGGTTTTGTATTTACACATTTTTCTTTTCTTTTCTTTTCTTTTTTCTTTTTTTTTTCTTTTTTTTTATTTTTGAGGCAGAGTTTTGCTCTTTCGCCCAGGCTGGAGTGAAGTGGCATGATCTCGGCTCACTGCAACCTCCACCCCCTGGGTTCAAGCAATTCTCCTGCCTCAGCCTCCCAAGTAGCTGGGATTATAGGAGCCCACCACCATGCCCGGCTAATTCTTGTATTTTTAGTAGAGACGAGGTTTTGCCATGTTGGCCCGGCTGGTCTCAAACTCCTGACTGACCTCATTGATCCACCTGCCTCGGCCTCCCAAAGTGCTGGGATTACAGGCATCAGCCACCGCACCCGGCCTACACATTTCCTTAAAGAGGGGAATGGCACTGAGGAAGAAATTCAGATAGGCAGTAAGACAAACCCTTACATTCTTTTGAGACTTTAGTTAGTGCACAGTAAATCTACATTTTACATAAGATAAAGTGAATGTTTGGAGGAAGGGAGGAATGATCAATCTTGTCTTGTCTTTGTCCTCCACCTGGGAAGATAAGCTTGTAATCGACATTGTCACTGTGAAATGGAACAGACTTTAGCTTTAGATTGCAGATCTAAAGTTAACATTTTCATGTTCTTGTTTATAGGAAGCCAGCAAAGAATTTCCTGAGGAAAGATCTATGGGGATTAGCCCTTCATAGATGCTTGAGGCCTTTTACTTTTGGGGGTGGGGGGATATAGCTGATACATAAAACCAGTGACAGCTATTCATTGGATGAGGGTGTGACAATGACTCAGCCTGCAAGCTTAGCCTTCCCTTTTGCACAAAGAGGTTGAGGGTTCTGATATTTTCTATTTTCCTTTACAAGCCAGACCCCCTGAGGTCAAATCCCTACTCTGTCACTTCCCAGATGGGTGACCTTAGTATTCATCCTTGGCATCTCTGGGCCTCAGTTTCCTCGTCTGTAAAAGAGGATGAAAAGTGGCCTCTACCTTACCCTGGTTATTGTGAGATTACATGGCTTGAACCCTTAGGTACTTTTACAGAGCTTGGCCCACAGTGAGCTCTTGAATCCTTATTAGCTATTTTTTTTGTAAGCATGTTATAATCATGTGCACATTTAAATTTCTGATTCTTTTCAGTTATCACATCAAAAGTGGCCTTACATTCACAGGCCACATCTAGTGTGTTTTTCAAAGGGTAATTGGTAACCAGTATGTAAACATTCAAAAACGTTGCACATGGATATCTCACACCTGTAATCCCAGCACTTTGGGAGTCTGAAGCAGGTGGATCCCCTGAGGTCAGGAGTTTGAGACCAGTCTAGCCAATATGGTGAAACCCTATTGGTGTTTCACCCAAAAGCCAGGCATGTTGGTATGTGCCTGTAGTCCCAGCTACTGGGGAGGCTGAGACAGGAGGATTGCTTGAACCCAGGAGGTGGAGGTTGCAGTGAGCCAAGATCACACCACTGCACTCCAGACAGGGAGACAGAGCAAAACTCCATCTCAAAAAAAAAAAAAAGAAAGAAAATTTTCACATAGACATGGACAAATCCAAATTTCTGGGTTTTCTTGGGAAGGTGGAAGCTATGACAACAGCCCAGGTTGGATAGTGGCTGTCTCCTTTGGATAGGGCATGGGCTCATCAGCTCACCACAGTCCCCACCACTCCCAGTTTCTCTTACACTGAGGCTGAATGCCAGTGGCCTTCATCATCATACTTGTGCTGTTGTTTTTAAGTAATAGTAATATTAATTATACTTCACATTTCTGGAGGACTCACTATGTACCATGATAAGTGTTACTCCTCCACTTTAACTTATTTAATTCTCACAATAACCTTGCAGGGAGGTACTATTTTTTTTTTTTTTAGACAGTCTCGCTCTGTCACCCAGGCTGGAGTGCAGTGGCACAATCTCGGCTCACTGCAAGCTCCGCCTCCCAGGTTCACGCCATTCGCCTGCCTCAGCCTCTCCGAGTAGCTGGGACTACAGGCGCCCGCCACCACGCCCAGCTAATTTTTTGTATTTTTAGTAGAGATGGGGTTTCACCATGGCCTCGATCTCCTGACCTCCTGATCCGCCCGCCTCGGCCTCCCAAAGTGCTGGGATTACAAGCGTGAGCCACCGCGCCCGGCCGCAGGGAGGTACTATTTTGACTCCTATTTTATGGATGGGGAAATCCAGGCACAGAGAGGTTAAGTCACTTCTCCATCAAAGGTGAGAAAATATTTAACAGCCTGACCAAAAGTTTTAAGAAAAATGAGAGTTCATCGTTACATTAGTTCCCTGTTGCTGCTGAAACACATGATCACAAACTTAGTGGCTTAAAACAACACTATTTTATTTTCTTACAGGTCTAGAGGCCAGAAGTCCAAAATGAGTCTTATGAGGCTAAAATCAAAGTATCAGCAGAGCTGTATTTTTTTCTGGGAGTTCTAGGGAATAATTCATTTTCCTGACTTTTCTTTTCTTTTCTTTCTTTTTTTTTTTTTCTTTGAGACGGAGTTTCACTCTGTCACCCAGGCTGGAGTGCAATGGCATGGTCTCAACTCACTGCAACCTCCGCCTCCTGGGTTCAAGTGATTCTCCTGCCTCAGCCTCCCAAGAAGCTGGGACTACAGGTGCCCACCACCATGCCCAGCTAATTTTTGTGTTTTTAGTAGAGACGGGGTTTCACCATGTTGGTCTGACTTGTCTCGAACTCCTGACCTGGGGTGATCCACCCACCTTGGCCTCCCAAAGTGCTATGATTACAGGCATGAGCTACTGCGCCTAGTCTTTTCCTGCCTTTTCTAACTTCTGGAGGCCACCATCCATCCCTAGCTCATGTCCACCTTCCTCTGTCTTCAAAGCCAGAAGTATAACACCTTCAAATCTCTCTCTCTCTCCGTCCACTGCTCCCATTATCACATCTCTTTCTTGGAATCTGACCCCTTCCTGCCTCCATTTTATATGAACCTCTGACTGGGAACTGCTATAATCCCAGCATTTTGGGAGGCCGAGGAGGGGAGTCTCACTTGAGGCCAGGAGTTCAAGACCAGCGTGGGCAACATAGTGATACCTCATCTCTACAAACATTAAAATTAAAAAAACAAAAATAGGCCAGGCATGGTGGCTCACAACTGTAATTCCAGCACTTTGAGGGACTGAGGTGGGAGGATCACTTGAGGCCAGGAGTTCAAGACTAGCCTGGGCAAAATACTGAGACCTCATCTTTACAAAAATTAACATTAAAAAAAAATTAGACCAAGAATGGTGGCTCACGCCTGTAATTCCAGCACTTTGGGAGACTGAGTTGGGAGGATCACTTGAGGCCAGAAGTTTGAGACCAGCCTGGGTAACATGGTGAGACCCCATCTCTACAAAAAAAAAAATTGTTTTTAATTAGCCAGTCATAGTGGCATGCACCTGTAGTCTCAGTTACCCAAGAGGCTGAGGTGAGAGGATCAGTTGAGCCCAGAAGGTGGAGGCTGCAGTGAGCTGAGATTGCACCACTACACTCCAGCCTGGGCAATAGAGCAAGACACTGTCTCAAAAAAAAAAAATAGCCAGGGGTAGTAGTGCATGCCTGTAGTCTCAGCTACTTGGGAAGTTGAGGCAGGGGGATTGCTTAAGTCCAGGAGTTTAAGATCAGCCTGGGCAACATAGTGAGACCATGTCTGTATAAAAAATCAAAAATTAGCTAGATGTGGTGGTGCATGCCTATAGTTCCAGCTACTTGGGAGGCTGAGATGGGAGGATTGCTTGAGCCTAAGAGTCCAAAGCTGCAGTGAGCTATGATTGCACCACTGCACTCCAGCCTGGGCAACAGTGATACCCTGTCTCTCACCAAAAAAAAAAAAAAAAAAGGACAAAAAACAAAAATCCTTTTGACCAGGTTGGACCTTACCCGCATAACCCAGGATAAGGTCCTTAACTTAGTCACATCTACAAAATCTCTTTTGCTGTGTAAGGAAACAAACATATCCATAGATCCTAGGAAGTAGGATGTGGACATCTTGAGGTGTGTGGTTGGGGAGAAATTGCCTTATTCTGCCTGCCATGACTGTCCTTTGTGGCAAATAAAGAATGTTTTCTACATTTTGAATAATCAAGGTGTGTGCCTCTGAGTGTTAAAAACAGAATCCAGCTTACTTTATATGTTTATGTCAATTACTTGGCCCCTGTAAGCATTTGAGTTTGGAATCCTTGAATGGTTAGATAACATGGCTTGTGACCAGGATTTGGGAATGCAAAGGATTCTGGCATTTAATCTTTGAGTTGATAAAACAAAGAGTGGAGGGCCGAGGGCTCTAGGCAGAGGGAGCAGCTTGTGCAGAGGCTGTGAAGCAGGAAGGAGCTTGAAGACATCCAGGAATCAAAGGAAACCCAGAGTCTCTGGAGTCCAGAGGTGAAGGGTGAGGAGGAGGGCGGGGTGCAGTGAGCAGTGGCCAGATGGGTGGAGGAGATAGGAGATGAAGGACTTTGTATAAGCCATTAGAATTTTATTCTAAGTGTAATGGAAGACTTCTAATGGAAGACCATTAGAATACTTTTTAAAAATTGTTAATGCCTAGAGATTTTTATAAAAACTTATTAGGTCCGGGCACAGTGGCTCACATCTGTAATCCCAGCACTTTGGGAGGCCACGGAGGGCGGATCACTTGAGCCCAGGAGTTCAGGACCAGCCTGGGCAACATAGCAAAACCCTGTTTCTACAAAAAATATGAAAATAAGCTGGGCATGGTGGCGCACACCTGTAATCCCAGCTACTCGGGAGGCTGAGGCAGGAGAATCGCTTAAGCCTGGCAGGGGTGGAGGTTGCAGTGAGCCGAGGTTGTGCCATTGCACTCCAGCCCGGGTAACAGGGGTGAAACCTTGTCTCAAAAAAAAATTATTAGGGCAATTTATGAATATACACAAAAAAGAGAGGAAAATTGTCTAAGAAACTCCCATAAATGCATCACTTTGTTTCAATGTCCTGCCATGCTGACTTTATCAACTACTCTCTTTCTAAATGTGATATTATTTCAGATATCATCCCATTTCACATCCCCCCTTGAATATTTTGAATGTATCTCCAAGGGGTTGAAGGTATATCTCCTTCATGTATGTATAAAACCATGCCGCCATGATCACATTCAACAAAATAACATTTCCTTAATAAAACCAATTCCCCAGAGTCTAGCTTCACCCACAGGGCGTTTTAATCTCCCTTACAGGGTTTTTAAATCTCCCTCTGCCTCCCAGGATTGAACCCGACTCTGATCAAGTCTCATGTTCAGATTACCAGTTTACAGCAGGGGTCAGCAAACTGGCCCAAGGACCCAATCCTGCCCCACCTCCAGTTTTTGTACAGCTCACAAGTTAAGAATAGTTTCACATTTTTAAGTCAAAAGGAGAATAATATTTTATAACATGAAAATTATATGCAATTAAAATTCCAGCATCCATAAAAATTTTTATTGGTCTACAGTGACTCCCATCTATTTGTATGCTGTCTATGACAGCTTTTGCACTTAAATGGAAGGATTAAGTTGCCATGACAGGGACTGCATAACTCACAGAGCCAAAAGTACTTAGTATTGGGCCCTTTATAGAAAATATTTGCCAAGCTCTGGTTTACAGGGTTAGGGGATAGAAGAATATGTGAATGGCACCACAAGGGTGAAATCACATTGGGAAAATCTACAGGACAAACAACCTGGTGTATCCAATAGCTTAAGAAAAAACAGCAGTAGGAGTAGAGAGTGTAAAGGGAAAATATTTGTCGATTTTTTTTAGTAGGAAATGCATCCAACAAATCCAGTGTGCAAACCTTCCTCTCCTTCCAAAAGGAGAGGACAACAGTCTAAGAAACGCCTATAAATCCATCACTTAAATACAGTAGTTTCAATGTCCTGCCTTGCTGAATTTATCAACTACCCTCTTTCTAAATTTGATATTGTTTCAGATATCATCCCATTTCACATCCCCCCCTTGAATATTTTGAATGTATCTCCAAGGGGTAGAAGGTATATCTCCTCCATGTATGTGTAAAACCATGTTGCCTCAAGTGATTCTCCTGCCTCAGCCTCCCAAGTAGCTGGGATTACAGGCATGCGCCACCACACCCAGCTAATTTTTGTATTTTTTGCAGAGACAGGGTTTTGCTATGTTGCCCAGGCTGGTCTTGAACTCCTGGGCTCAAGTGACCCGCTCTCCTTGACCTCCCAAAGTGCTGGGATTGCAGATATGAGCCATCATGATGGCATGAGCCATCATGCCCGCCTCCCAAAGTGCTGGGATTACATTTGGATCTAGATTCAAATGTAGTCGTGTTAGTCAGGGTTCTCCAGAGAAACAGAACCAAGTAGGGGAAGGTAGAGGCCTTTCCAGCGGCCAGGAAGACTCAGAATTTAGGTGCTCCATGTCCTCAACTTCATCCTTGTCTTCCCACATATCCCAATTCCAGTTTCCAGGATACCATTCTTACAGGATACCATTGATACTAATCAATGCCCTCAGTTTATCAGTAGACATCCTTGGAAGCTGGGAATCCAACTTGCACTGAAATCCAGCCAATCACAGAATAAGATTCTGTGTTTGCTTTTCACCACTCTCAGCCCTGAGGCTACAGGAGATAAGGATGTCCTTCAGGGCACACATAGAAGCTGTCAGGTTGCTTATGCAGTGCTTGAGCTGTGAATTCAAATCCCTAAGTTCATCTTCTTCTCTCGACACTCTATCCAGTGACATTAGGAGCAGCCAGCCAATCTCATTATATTCATTCGATTTCCAAAACTTCTCAAAAGTATCAAATACACAGTAACAAGATCTTTGCTTCTTATAGACAGTTAATTAGGAGTATACAGTGGTGATATTTACATCTCTCTATTGCCAGATCATGCCATGGACCACCAGTGCTCTCTTACTACTGTAAAGACTCATTAGCCTCTTTCAGTTTAATCAGATTAGAGAGCCAATTTCGGAAGCCCGAGAAGCAATTCAGAAAGCTCATTCTTCCTCTAGAATCATTTTTTTTTTTTTTTGAGTTGAGGTCTCACTCTGTTACCCAGGCTGGAGTGCAATGGCATAATCATCGTTCACTGCAGCCTCTAACTCCTTGGCTCAAGGGATTCTCCCATCTCAGCCTTCCAAGCAGCTAGAACTACAGGTACATGCTGCCACACCTGGCTAACTTTTTTTTTTTTTCGAGATGGAGTCTTGCTCTGTTGCCAGGTTGGAGTGCAGTGGCACGATCTTGGTTCACTGCAACCTCCGCCTCCTGGGTTCAAGTGATTCTCCTACCTCAGCCTCCCAAGTAGCTGGGACTACAGGTGTGTGCCACCAAGCCCAGCTAATTTTTGTATTTTTAGTAGAGATGGGGTTTCACCATGTTGGCCAGGATGGTCTTCAATCTCTTGACCTTTTGATCCACCCACCTCGGCCTCCCAAAGTGCTGGGATTACAAGTGTGAGCCACCGTACCCAGCCACATCTGGCTAATTTAAAAAAAATTTTTAGAGATGAGGTCTCACTATGTTGCCTAGGCTGGTTTGAACTCCTGGCCTCAAGCGATCCTCCTGCCTCAGCCTCCCAGAATGCTGAGATTTCCAGCATGAGCCATCACACCCAGTCTAGAACAACTCTTGGTACTAAAATCTGTATTAGTCAGGATTCTCCAGAGAAATGGAACCAATAAGTTATATATATATATATCAAACATTAGAGGTCTTTCAGCAGGAGACTGATATGGTTATATCACACCAGTGATCTAATGGTGGGGGCCAGAAGAGTGGATTCATAGCAGCCTGTTAGGATAGGGGTGAGACATGAAGAGAGAAGATTCTGAGCAGAGAATGAACAGCAGGCTCCAGCATCAAAGTTGGGAGGGAGGTTTTGGGGTAAGGAGACAAAAAGAGAAGCTCAGACTTCCTCCATAAAGCTTTTTCTGAATCTCACCCACATCCCATCTCCTCCATTCCTGGCCTCCATCCCTGGGGCTCCATTCTCCCAACCTTGACCACACAGAGCTGAAAGCATCTTGTCCAGCTGTGACTCCCCCACCCATCCCAGAGGATCCTCAAAAAAAGAGCCTGGACATGAGTTATTCTAGGGTCCCCTACACCCAGTAAGGGGTCCAGGAAAAATGTTCTGCAGGATTTCTGCAAAGGGAGAGAGCTCAGTGGTCTGAGGCCATGGAAGGCTGGATGAGGATCAGGAAGACCTCAGTGAACAGGGAGGAAATTCAGGGCCATTGCTGGTCTAAGGCTGCAGTGGAGGGTGACCATGGCAGGGGTCACAGAGGAAAATGAGGCAGGGCAAGGGGAAATTGTAAATGCCAGGGTAAAGAATTGTGGTGTCAGTTATAGGCAACAGAGAGTTTCCATCATTAACACCACAAGGAGAGGAGCAGCATTTAACCAATGATGGATGGGATTTAGTGGATAAATACCCAGCTTCCCTGTCCCCAGGGGGGGACAACTCCAAGGCACAGTCTACACAGTCACCCCAAAGTCCCCAATGGGATAGCCCATAGCAGACACCCGTGCACTAATACACCCTGTATTAGTTCCTACCCATACCTCTTCTCACATTTCCTGAGGATGCCTTTGTGGTGTACAGACCCTGGGGTGATTTCCCAATAATTTCTACCTCCCGGCATCCATGCCTTTGTATAATCTCCTCTCCTTGAGTTACAGCAGAACCTGACTTGCTTCTAACCAATAGAAGATGACAAAGACGGCCAGGTGTGTGGTGGCTCGCACTGATAATCCTAGCACTTCGGGCAGCCAAGGCGGGAGGACTGCTTGAGCCCAGGAATTGAAGACCAGCCTGAGCAATATAGTGAGATCGCATCTCTACAAAAAATTTTTTAAAAGTTAGCTAGGCATGGTGGTGCATGCCTGTAATCCCATCTACTCAGGAAGCTGAGGCAGGAAGATCACTTGAGTTCAGGAGTTCAAGACCAGCCTGGGCAACATGGCAAGACCCTGGCTCTACAAAAAATTTAAAAACGTAGCCAGGTGTGGTGGCACACGCCTGTAGTCCCAGTTACTCAGGAAGCTGAAGTAGGAGGATCGCTTGAGTTGAGGAGTTCAAGACCGGCCTGGGCAACATAGCAAGACCTTGGCTCTACAAAATTTTTTTTTTTATTTTATATTTTATTTTATTTTATTTGAGACAGACTCTCACTCTGTTGCCCAGGCTGGAGTGCAGTGGCGTGATTTCAGCTCACTGCAACCTCTGCCTCCCAGGTTCAAACAATTCTCCTGCTTTGACCTCCTGAGTAGCTGGGATTACAGGCATGTGCCACCACGCCCAGCTAATTTTTATAGTTTTAGTAGAGACGGGGTTTTGCCATGTTGGCCAGGCTGGTCTCAAACTCCTAACTTCAGGTGATCTGTCTGCCTCGGCCTCCCAAAGTGCTAGGATAATAGGCGTGAGCCACTGCGCCCAGCCTACAAAAAATTTTTAAAATTAGCCAGGCGTCGTGGCACATGCCTGTAATCCCAGCTACTCAGGAGGCTGAGGTGGAAAGACTGCTTGAGTCCAGAAGTTTGAGGCTGCAGTGAGCTATGATCGCACCACTGCACTCTAGTCTGGGCAACAGAACGAGACGCTGTCTCAATTTAAAAACGTAAAAATAAAGATAAAAATTTTAAAGATGGCAAAGATGATGGGCTATCACTCCCTTGATTAGGCTACATTATACAGGACTATCAGACTGGAATGAGAGGTTCCCTGATGGCCTTGAAGAAGCACATTGCCAGTTGTGAACTGCCTATGGAAAGGGTCATATGGCACAGAACTGCAAGAAGCCTCTAAAAGCTGAGGGCCTCAATCCTACCACCACAAGGAACTGAATTCTGCCAACAACCAGCTGAGCTTGGAAACGGACTCCAAACTCCAGGAAGGAATGTAGTGCAGTTGCCATCTGAACTGTAGTCTTACGAGAGCCTTGGCAGAGTGCTCAATTAAACTGTCCCTCTACCTGGACTCTTTTTTTTTTTTAGACAGAGTTTCACTCTTGTTGTCCAGGCTGGATTGCAATGGCGCAATCTTGGCTGACTGCACCCTCCACCTCCCAGGTTCAAGCCATTCTCCCGCCTCAGCCTCCCAGTATCTGGGATTACAGGCACCTGCCATCACGCCCAACTAATTTTTGTATTTTTAGTAGAGGCAGGGTTTCACCATGTTGGCCAGGCTGGTCTCAAACTCCCCACCTCAGGTGACTCGCCTACCTTGGCCTCCCAAAGTGCTGGGATTACAGACGTGAACTTGTACCCGGACTTCTGACTGAGGACCCTGAGATAATGATAAAGATGTGTCGTTTTAAGCTGCCAGGTTCTTGATAATTTCATTTCTTATACAGCAATGGCTAGCTAATAAAACTCTTGCCCCCACATCTTTTTCCCAGGGTCTACTTTTATGGGAACTCAAACTAAGGCACAAAAGCAGTTTATATAAATCTCAATCCAGGCCGGGCACGGAGGCTCACGCCTGTAATCCCAGCCTTTGGGAGGTCGAGGCAGGTGGATCACCTGAGATCAGGAGTTCGAGACCAGCCTGGCCAACATGGCGAAATCCCATCTCTACAAAAATTAGCTGGGCATGGTGGCACATGCCCATGGTCCCAGCTACTTAGGGAGCTGAGGCAGGAGGATCCAGTGAACCTGGGACGTGGAGGTTGCAGTGAGCCAAGATCGTGCCACTGCACTCCAGCCTGGGTGACAAAGCGAGACCCTGTCTCAAAAAAAAAAAAAAAAAAAAAATTAAATCTCAATCCACAAGGAGTGCAAAGTTAACTTTCTTTTCTCATTAATGTAACGTTATTTATATTTCAAGACCCCTTTGTACCAGAATGCTGAGAACCTGCCAACAGTCCCTCAGAAACCATCTCTCCCTACATCCTGCTTTCCCAAGACTGTCAAGGTTCCAGGGAGCTTTGGAAGTGCGGAGGCATTAAGGGTGAGGAAAAGACTCATTCTCAAAATGCGTGTCCATAAAGTCCCCACCATCTGTCTGCTCCTGGCCTATCAGACTTTCTTTCTCATCCTTGTTGCTTAGAAAGGCAGCGCCTTGGCTGAGCATGGTGGCTCACGCCTGTAATCCCAGCACTTTGAGAGGCTGAGGCGGGCAGATCATGAGGTCAAGAGTTCGAGACCATCCTGGCTAACACGGTGAAACCCCGCCTCTACTAAAAATACAAAAATTAGCTGGGCGTGGTTGTGCACACCTGCAGTCCCAGCTACTGGGGAGGCGGAGGCAGGAGAATCGCTTGAACCCAAGAGGCGGAGCTTGCAGTGAGCCGAGATTGCACCACTGCACTCCAGCCTGGGTGACAGAGTGGGACTCTGTCTCAAAAAAAAAAAAAAAGAAAGAAAGGCAGCACTTTCTCTACTACTCCTATACCTTGTTCGTGAGGCCGATTTTCAGCTGAGTTGAGGCACAGGAAACTTTTTGAGGCTTTCTGTGGCTTCAAATGCCCAAAGCCACTATTAAGTCACTTCCTTTTTTGGAGACCTGCCGCTTCTCTGGTCTCAGTTGTGGGGAGCAGAGTCCAAGCCTTTTCTATCTTTAGGTTCCTCTAAAACTCCTCTGGGGAACTTTCCATGTTTCTAGATCTCTACCTAAAAAGCAGGGTGTAGGAACTTTCCTCCATGGTACGGGCCACACTGTGTTCCCCCGAAATTTACGCACTGAAGTCCTCACCCCCAAATTTGACTGTATTTGAAGATTCAGTCTTCAAAAAGGTAATTAACTTAAAATGAGTCCCTTAAGATGAGCTCCAATTCAGTAAGATTAGGGTCTGTATAAGAAAAGGAGATTAGGACAGGGATACAGACAAAGGGACCATCTTATAAAGACACAGGGAGGGCAGGGTGTGGTGGCTCATGCCTGTAATCCCAGCACTTTGAGAGTCTGAGGCAGGAGGACTGCTTGAGCCCAGGGATTCGAGGCTGCTGTGAGCTATGATCATACGACTGCACTCCAGCAGCCTGGGTGACAAATAAAATTTTAAAAAATCACAGGGAGAAGCCTGGTGAAACAGATTTTGGAGTCTGGGCTCCAGAACTTTAAGATAATAGACTTGTGTTGTTGTTTTTGTTAAGAGACAGGCTGTCAACCAGGCTGGAGTGCAGTGGTGTGATCATAGCTCACTGCAGCCTCAAACTCTTGGGCTCAAATGATCCTCCTGCTTCAGCCTCCCAAGTTGCTGGGAATACAGGCCCATGCCATGGCACCTGACTAATTTTTTAATTTTTTGTAGAGTCAGAGTCATGCTATGTTGCCCTGGCCGGTCTTGAACTCCTGGCTCAAGCAACCCTCCCACCTTGGCTTCTCAAAATGCTGGGGCTACAGGCATGCACCACCATGCCTAGCTAATTTTTTTTTTTTTGTAGAGATAGGGTGTCACTGTGTTGCCCAGGATGATCTCAAACTCCTGACTTCTCACTACACGCCCACCTCGGCCTCCCAAAGTGCTGGGACTGCAAATATGAGCCACTGTACCCAACCAATCTGTGTTGTTTTAAGCCATTAAGTGTGTGGTAATTTGTTATGATAGCAATAGGAAAACGATGGGGATTGGGTAGCACACCACAGCATCCACTACAGCCCACCCCTTACGCCACTCAGATTCATTTGTGTGTGTGTGTGTGTGTGTGTGTGGCTGGAGTGCAGTGTCACGATCTCGGCTCACTGCAACCTCTGCCTCCTGGGTTCAAGTGATTCTCCTATCTCAGCCTCCCGAGTAGCTGGGATTATAGGCGCACACCACCACACCCAGCTAATTTTTTGTATTTTTAGTAGAGATGGGGTTCACCATGTTGGCCAAGCTGGTCTCCAACTCCTGGCCTCAGGTGATTCACCCAACTTGGCCTCCGAAAGTGCTGAGATTACAGGTGTGAGCCACGGCACCCAGCCCAGATTCATTTGTTTTATAAGGAGACTCACTGCATTTGAGGACAGCTACTTAGGATTCTTGGTCTCTATGCCAGCCAGAAAATGAAGGTTGGTGGGATGAGCCACAGTTTACACTGCAGGAGCAGAATCTAGCAGCCCCCATGAGTGTTCATCCTCTCCCTCTCCCACTGTCCCTTCTAGAGTCCCTTCATGTTCAGGTGGCCCTTTGGTTGGTGTAGGTGGCTCACCTGGTGGGGTCACCTAGATCCTCATCCCTGAGGGGTCTGGGACCTTGCTCACCATGTCTTTAGGCCCTTAAGGGCGATATTAATCTCTGCTATTCCACTGTGATGCAACTTTGCATTTGTTTTTGTTTTTGTTGTTGTTTGTGTTTGTGTTTTTGCTTTTGCTTTTTTTGAGACAGAGTTTCACTCTGTAGCCCAGGCTGGAGTGCAGTGGCACAGTCTTAGCTCACTGCAACCTCCAGCTTCCAGGTTCAAGTGACCCTCCTGCCTCAGCCTCCCTAGTAGCTGGGTCCACAGACACGTGCCGCCATGCCCGGCTAATTTTTGTATTTTTAGCAGAGATGCGGTTTCACCATGTTGGCCAGGCTGGTCTCGAACTCCTGGCCTCAGGTGATCCACCCTCCTCGGCCTCCCAAGGTGCTGGGATTACAGGTGTGAGCCACTGTACCCGGCCCAACCTTGCATTTGATCTACTGTCTTGGTCAGTGAGAGGTGACAAGCAGAGCGATTTTAGAGGTCTCCATTGGTCTCATCCACAGGAAAAGATTGCTGACACCTCATCTACCAAGTCATTTCCACATGCTCAGTGCTTAACCCACATCATCTCACCATCACCCTACGATGCTGATACCATGATTGTCCCCTAACTACAGATGATCTAACGGAGGCACGAGGGAGTGAGGTCACTAGTGCAAGGTTCTTCAGCTAGGAAGTGGTAGATCCTTCTGGCTTCAGAGCCCTTGCCCTAAACCACTCACCAATATCTTCTGGGTAGATATATGGGCTGGTACCAGCCTATGCTTAGACCCCATTTTATTATCTGCTCTCCTACTGATGGACACGTAGCCTGTTTCACAGTGTTATACACAATGCAGTGATGAACATCCAAATGAGTGTCTTTCTATGCAGGTGGGACCCTCGCCACAGGTGCCGGGTGACCTCAGATGAGAGTTTGGAGAAGGGTTTTGAGCCTTTGGGTGTTGACCTCCATCATCCCAGGATTTCAAATCCAGCCTTTTGCACCTGCTTCCCTTCATCTCCCATCCCTTCTTTGTTGCTGTTGTTGTTTTTGTTTGTTTATTTATTTATTTAGATACAGTTTCTGTCTGCCGCCCAGGCTGGAGTGCAGTGGCACAATCTTGGCTCACTGCAACCTCTGTCTCCCAGGTTCAAGTGATTCTCCCACCTCAGCCTCCCCAGTAGCTGGGATTACAGGCATGTGCCACCACACCCGGCTCATTCTGTATTTTTAGTAGAGACGGGGCTTCTCAGTGTTGGTCAGGCTGGTCTCGAACTCCTGACCTCAGGTGACCCACCTGGCTTGGCCTCCCAAAGTACTGGGATTACAGGCATGAGCCACTGTGCCCAGCTGTTTGCTTTTTTTTTTAGATAGAGTTTCTGTCGCCCAGGCTGGAGTGCAGTGGTGCAATCTTGGCTCATTGCAATCTCCGCCTCCCAGGTTCAAGTGATTTTCCTGCCTCAGCCTCCCGAGTAGCTGGGATTAACTTTTGTATTTTTGGCAGAGATGGGGTTTCGTCATGTTGGCCAGGCTGGTCTCGAACTCCTGACCTCAAGTGATCCACCTGCCTCGGCCTCCCAAAGTGCTGAGATTACAGGCATGACCCACCGCACCTAGCCCTCCCACCCTTTCTTCTCCATGTTCCTCTTTACCTTGCCCTCGCCCCACTTCAGGACACTCTTACCAAAACTTGGCCCTGAGAACTGAATTGCCACAGTTTGGGGGCTCCTGTATCACTCTGGTCAAGTCCCTTCACCTCACTGAGCCTCAGTTTCCCCAGCTGTACAATACAGAAAAAAAAATAGCTCATTCCTCACTAAGTCACTGGGAAGATTCAAAGAGATCCTGCATGGAAGGATAATGATTTGGAAATAATTTAAGACTTTTTTTTTCCATTCTTCCTTCTGATCCAAATCTCCACTCTATCAGTTACTGGTTGGGTGACCTTAAGCGGCTGACTTAACCTTGCTGTGCCTCAGTTTCCTCACCTGTAAAAAGGGATAAAAGCATCCCCACTGTGTCATACCTCATAATATTTCCCCCTACTGTCTGGTTATGGTTAAGACAGCACAAGTGCTTAGGATTTTTTGGTATGGTTTTTTTTTTGTTGTTGTTGTTTTCTTGAGACAGAGTTTTGCTCTTGTTGCCCAGGCTGGAGTGCAATGGCACGAACCTCGACTCACCGCAACCTCTGCCTCTCGGGTTCAAGTGATTCTCCTGCCTCAGCCTCCAGAGTAGCTGGGATTACAGGCATGTGCCACCACGCCCAGCTAATTTTTTGTATTTCTAGTAGAGACGGGGTTTCTCCATGTTGATCAGATTGTTCTTGAACTCCCAACCTCAGGTGATCCATCCGCCTCGGCCTCCCAAAGTGCTGGGATTACAGGCATGAGCGACCACGCCCGGCCCACAAGTGCTTAGTTTAGCAGTTCTTGGCACAAACTAGGTGCTCAATAAATAACAGCCACTAGCTAGGCATGGTGGCACCTGCCTGTAATCCCAGCACTTTGGGAGGCAGAAGCGGGTGAATTGCTTGAGCCCAGGAGTTCAAGAGCAGCCTGGGCAACATAACGAGACCTTGTCTCTACAAAAAAATAAAACTAAAAAATTAGCCGGGCATGGTGGCATCTGCCTGTGGTCCCAGCTACTCGGGAGGCTGAGGTGGGAGATCACCTGAGCCTGGGGAAGTTGAGACTGAAGTGAGCTGTGATTGCACCACTGCACTCCAGCCTGGGCAACAAAGAAAGACCTTGTCTCAAAAAATAAATGAAATTTAATTTAAAATTATTTTTAAGGCCAGGTACAGTGGCTCACACCTGTAATCCCAGCAATTTGGGAGGCCAAGGGTGGTGGATCACTTGGAGTCAGGAGTTCGAGACCAACCTGGCCAACATGGTGAAACCCCATCTCTACTAAAAATACAAAAATTAGTCGGGCATGGTGGTGGGCGCCTGTAATCCCAGCTACTCCATAGACTAAGGCAGGAAATCGCTTGAATCCGGGAGACAGAGGTTGCAGTGAACCAAGATTGCACCACTGCACTCCAGCCTGGGTGACATACTGAGAGTCTGTCTCAAAAAATAAATAAATTAATTAATTAATTAAATTTTTTTTTTTTGAGACAGAGTCTCGCACTGTTCCCCGGGCTGGAGTGCAATGGCATATTCTCGGCTCACTGCAACCCCTGCCTCCTGGGTACAAGCAATTCTCCTGCCTCAGCCTCCCGAGTAGCTGGGATTACAGATGCCCGCCACCACACCTGGCTTATTTTTTGTATTTTTTAGTAGAAACAGGGTTTCACTATGTTTGCCAGGCTGGTCTTGACCTCCTGACCCTGTGATCCGCCTGCCTTGGCCTCCCAAAGTGCTGAGATTACAGGCATGAGCCACCGTGCCCGGCCAATGAATTTAAATTTTAAAAAGTGAGGCCGGGCGTGGTGGCTCACGCCTGAAATCCCAGCACTTTGGGAGGCCGAGACGGGCAGATCACAAGGACAGGAGATCGAGTCCATCCTGGCTAACACGGTGAAACCCCGTCTCTACTAAAAATACAAAAAAATTAGCCGGGCGTGGTGGTGGGCACCTGTAGTCCCAGCTACTCCGGAGGTTGAGGCAGGAGAATGGCGTGAACCCGGGAGGCGGAGCTTGCAGTGAGCCGAGATTGCGCCACTGCACTCCAGCCTGGGCGACAGAGCAAGACTCCATCTCAAAAAAAAAAAAAAAAAAAAGTTAAAGGAAGGAACGAAGGAAGGAAGGAGGGAGGGAAGGGGGGAGGGAGGGAAGGAAGGAAGGAAGGAAGGAAGGAAGGAAGGAAGGAAGGAAGGAAGGAGGGAAGGGAGGGAGGGAGGCAGGGAGGGAAGGAAGGAAGGAGAGGGAGGGAGGGAAGGAAGGAAGGAGAGGGAGGGAGGTAGGAAGGGAGGCAGCATATTTTTTCTTCCAGCAGAGGGGAAAAAAACATGTTTCTCCTTCCCCTACAGGGGAAAAAAACAATTATTCTGCATCATGAAACTAGACTTGCAAACATACTTTTATAGAAGAAGATTTCTATATTCTGTACACCTGAACTTCACAGTCAGATGGTGTGTTCTGGTAAAGTAACTGTCAGTCTCTGAAATCTCTATAATTCTGCTTGATTTTCTTAATTTGTTGCCCTGGAAACACCATTGAAACTAAAATCTCTGTTTCTAAGAAAACGCAGCAGGGCACGGTGGCTCAAGCCTGTAATCCCAGTACTTTGGGAGGCTGAGGCAGGCAGATCACCTAAGGTCAGGAGTTCAAGACCAGCCTGACCAACATGGGGAAATCCCATCTCTACTAAAAATACAAAATTAGCCGGGTGTGGTGGGCGCCTGTAATCCCAGCTAGTCGGGAGGATGAGGCAGGAGAATCACTTGAACCCGGGAGGTGGAGGCTGTGGTGAGCCGAGATCGCGCCATTGCTCTCCAGCCTGGGCGACAGAGCGAGACTCTGTCTCAAAAAAAAAAAACAAAAAAACTGCAAATACTTATCAGTTTTGATTTCTCAGCCTCAGCTCTGTGGATATTTGGAACCAGGTTGTCCTCTTGGGTGGGGCCGTCTGGGCACTGCAAGGTGCTGAGAAGCATCCCTGGTCTCCCTGCCAGGAGCACCCCCAGTTGTAACAACGAAAAATGTCTCCAGATGTTGCCAAATGTTTCCTGGAGGGACAGAATCACCCCAGTTGAGAACCACTGAATTAGATGATAAACACAGGCACATTTTTTGCCTGTTTAAAGAGTCTGAAACGCTCTGCTTCATTTAAATTAAGATTCTAGGCTGGATGCGGTGGCTCACACCTGTAATCCCAGAACTTTGGGAGGCCAATGTGGGTGGATCACCTGAGGTCAGGAGTTCGAGACCAGCCTGGCCAACATGGCAAAACCCCGTCTCTTCTAAAAATACAAAAATTTACCATTTTAACAATTTTAAGTGTACACTTCACTGGTATGAAGTATATTCACATTGTTGTGCAACCATTACCACTGTCCATCTCCAGAACATTTTTCATCTCGCAAAACTGAAACTCTGTGCTCATTAAACACTCACACTCACTCCCCATTCCCTCCTCCCCAGCCCCAACACCCACCTTTCTCCTTTCTGTCTCTATAAATTTGCTCCATTATTTCCTTATATAAGTGGAATCATAACAGTATTTGCCCTTTTGTGGCTGGCTCATTTCACTTAGAATAATGTCTTCAAGTTTCATCCATGTTGTAGGATATATTAAAACTTCATTCCTCTTCAGGGCTGAATAATATTCCATTGTATGGATATACCACATTTTGTTTACCCATTCATCCATCAGTAGACACTTGGGTTGTTTCTATGTCTTGTTTACTGTGAATACTGCTCGTATGGCCACAGATGTAACAATATCTGTTCTCATCCCGGCTCTCAATTCTGTTGGGTATATACATAGAAGTAGAATTGCTGGATCATAGTAATTCTATTCTAATGTTTGGAGGAAGTACCATACTGTTTTCCATAGCAGCTGCACCATTTACATTCTTACCAGATCCCTAAGCGTTTCTTTTTTCTTTTTTCTTTTTTGAGATGGAGTCTTGCTCTGTTGCCCAGGATGGAGTGCAATGGTGCCATCTCGGCTCACTGCAACCTCTGCCTCCTGGGTTCAAGCGATTCTTCTGCCTCAGCCTCCTGAGTAGCTGGGATTACAGGCACCTGCCACCACGTCAGGCTAATTTTGTATTTTTAGTAGAGACAGGGTTTCACCATGTTGGTCAGGCTTGTCTCAAACTCCTGACCTCAAGTGATCCACCTGCCTCAGCCTCCCAAAGTGCTGGGATTACAGGCATGAGCCACCACACCCGGCCACTAAGCATTTCTTATTTTTTTTTTTGCTTGTTGTTGTTGTTTGTTTGTATGTTTGTTTGAGATGGAGTCTCCCTCTGTCATCCAGGCTGGAGTGCAGTGACTCGACCTCAGCTCACTGCAGCCTTCACCTCCCAGGTTCAAGAGATTCTCCTGCCTCTGCCTCCCAAGTAGCTGGTATTACAGGTGCCTGCCCACCATACCCTGTGGGCGGCAAGCCACCCAGGTGCTGAGGCAAGAGACCGAGGGCACGAGCTGTTCCCGTATAATAAAGAAAATATATAAAATAAGAATAGTTATACTAGATATAGATCATAGATATGATTATATATGAATATCATTAATTATTAGTTTGTAGCAATTACTCTTTATTCCAATATTATAATAATCTTTGCTCTACAATCATAACCTAGGGAAAACCAGGCCATACAGAGATAGGAGCTGAAGGGACATGGTGAGAAGTGACCAGAAGACAAGAGTGCGAGCCTTCTGTCATGCCCGGACAGGGCCACTAGAGGGCTCCATGGTCTAGCGGTAACGCCAGCGTCTGGGAAGACACCTGTTGCCAAGCGGACCATGGTCTAGCGGTAGCGTCAATGCCAAGGAAAAACACCGGCTACTTAGCAGATCGGGAAAGGGAGTCTCCCTTTCCCCAGGGGAGTTTAGAGAAGACTCTACTCCTCCACCTCTTGTGGAGGGCCTTACATCAGTCAGGCCCACCTGCAGTTATCTGGAGGCCTAACCGTCTCCCTGTGATGCTGTGCTTCAGCGGTCATACTCCTGGTCTGCTTTCATGTTCCATCCTGTACACCTGGCTCTGCCTTCTAGATAGCAGTAGCAAAATTAGTGAAAGTACTAAAAGTCTCTGATATGCAGAAATAATGGCGTAAGCTGTCTCCTCTCTCTCCAGCTTGGCTGCCAAACAGGGAAGGGCCTCCTGTCCAGTGGACACATGACCCACGTGACCTTACCTATCATTGGAGATGGCTCACACTCCTTACCCTGCCTCCTTGTCTTGTATCCAATAAATAACAGCACAGCCTGGCATTCGGGGCCACTACCGGTCTCTGTGTCTTGGTGGTAGTGGTCCCCCAGGCCCAGCTGTCTTTTCTTTTATCTCTTTGTCTTGTGTCTTTATTTCTACAATCTCTCATCTCCGCACACAGGGAGAAAAACCCACCGACCCTGTGGTGCTGGTCCCTACATACCCTAGCTAATTTTTGTATTTTTAGTAGAGACCGTGTTTCACTATGTTGGCCAAGCTGGTCTCAAACTCCTGACCTCAAGTGGTCCACCCGCCTCAGCCTCTCAAAATGCTGGGATGACAGGCATGAGCTGCCGCACCCGGCCACAACAGGACATTTCAGTTCAGATCCACATTCCAAGTGCCGTATAGTAACATATGGCTATTGACATGGAATAGCATGGTATTGAGTAGCACAGATTTGGGCCATCTGCATTAATTGCAATTCTTCATACATTTTGAATTTTTTGGAGGAATTATTTGCCTCTTCTGTATTTCTGTTTCTCTCCTTCCTTGCCTTGTTTCGGATTTTTTTCTTATTCCAGTTTTTCTTCTGAGTTCAGAAATTATATATTTTATGTCTATACTTTTAGAAATTTTAATTTGCACATTTAATCTATCAGAGTCTATAACACTAAGTCTCTTGTCCGCAAAAAGCCTCCTACTCGGTCTCCCTGTATCCACTGGCTCCCCCTACAGGCCATTCTTCATACAACAGTCAAAGTGAGATGTTTTGTAAACGTTTTCTTCCATAGACAGTTGACGTTTGAACAATGTGGGGTCTTAGGTGCACCAACCCCTGAGCAGTCAAACGGCCACATATAACTTTTGACTCCCCCAAAACCTAACTCAGCCGACTGTTAATCAGAAGCCTTGCTGATAACGTAAGCTGCAGATTATCACGTATTTTGTATGTTACATGTATTATATACTGTATTCTTACAATAAAGTAAGCTAGAGGAAAGAAACTCTTATTAAGAAAATCATGGCTGGATGCGATGACTCACGCCTGTAATTCCAATACTTTGGGAGGCCGAGGCAGGCAGATCACTTGAGGCCAGGAGTTCAAGACCAGCCTGGGCAACATGGCAAAACCTCATCTCTACAAAAAAATAGCCTGGCATGGTGGCATGGGCTCATAGTCCTAGCTGCTTAGGAGGCTGAGGAGAGAGGATGGCTTGAGCCTGGGAGTTCGAGGCTGCAGTGAGCTATGATGGTGCCACTCCACTCTAGCCTGGGCAACAGAGCAAGACCCTGTCTCCACGGAAAAAAAAAATTTCTCCACCTGGGCAATAGAGCAAGATCCTGTCTCCACAAAAAGAAGAAAGAAGAAAGAAAGAAAGAAAGAAAGAAAGAAAGAAAGAAAGAAAGAAAAGAAAAAATTATCTCCACCAGTGAAATATGAGAATTTCTGCCAAATCTTATTATTTCCCATATTTTCCCCGGTTTTATTTAGGCATCACTGGCAAATAAAAATTGTGTATATTTAAGGTGAAAATGTGATGCTTTGCCAGGCACGGTGGCTCACGCCTGTAATCCCAGCACTTTGGGAGGCCAAGGCGGGTGGATCACAAGGTCATGAGATCGAGACCATCCTGGCTAACATGGTGAAACCCCGTCTTTACTAAAAATACAAAAAATTAGCCAGGCGTGGTGGCAGGCACATGTAGTCCCAGCTACTCCGGAGGCTGAGGCAGGAGAATGGCGTGAACCCTGGAGGCAGAGGTTGCAGCGAGCCGAGATCACGCCACTGCACTCCAGCCTGGGCAACAGAGCAAGACTCTGTCTCAAAATAAAGAAAAAAAGAAAGAAAGAAAGAAAATGTGATGCTCTGATACACCTATACGCTAAAATTATCACCACAATCATATCTCACTGTGGTTTTAATTTGCATTTCCCTGATGATTAATAATGTTGAGCGTTTTCACACACCTGTTAGCCATTTGTATGTCTTCTTTTCAGGAATGCCTATTAAGATCATTTGCCCATTTTTAAATTGAGTTATTTGTTATGTTGCTGTTGAGGTATATGAGTTCTTTATATATTTTAGATATCAACCCGTTATCAGATATATGGCTTACAAATATTTTCTCCCCATCCATAAGTTGCCTTTTAATTTCTTTGACTGCTTCCTTTGCTTGGCAGAAGCTCTTTAGTCTGTTGCAATTCCACTTATTTTTGCTTTTGTTCTCTGTGCTTTTGGTGTCAAATCCAAAAAACCATCACCAAGGCTGGGTGGGGGTGCTCATACCTGTAATCCCAGCACTTTGGGAGGCCAAGGCAGGTGGATCATGTGGGATGGAGTTCCATGTACCCAGGCTTTTAGGCTGCTGTTCTTTTTTGTTTTGTTTTGCTTTACTTTGTTTTGTTTTGAGACAGAGTCTCACTCTGTCGCCCAGGCTGGGTGGAGTGCAGTGGTGCGATCTCAGCTCACTACAGCTCCACCTCCCAGGTTCATGCCATTCTCCTGCCTCAGCCTCCTGAGTAGCTGGGATTACAGGCGCCCACCACCACACCTGGCTAATTTTTTTTGTATTTTTTTAGTAGAGACAGGGTTTCACTGTGTTAGCCAGGATGGTCTCAATTTCCTGACTTCATGATCCGCCCGCCTCAGCCTCCCAGAGTGCTGGGATTACAGGCGTGAGCCACTGTGCCTGGCCTAGGCTGCTGTTCTAAGCAGGGTTCGGCCTGGTTAATATGTGATGTACTTCTGTTTGACCCCAATGTTTAAAGGTTTGGCTTTTAAAAATCAAACTGCCAGGCTGGGCGTGGTGGCTCACGCCTGTAATCCCAGCACTTTGGGAGGCCGAGGCAGGTGGATCACGAGGTCAGGAGATCGAGACCATCCTGGTGATGGTGAAACTCCATCTCTACTAAAAATACAAAAAATTGGCCAGGCATGGTGGCAGGCGCCTGTAGTCCCAGCTACTCAGGAGGCTGAGGCAAGAGAATGGCGTGAACCCAGGAGGTGGAGCTTCCAGTGAGCCGAGATCACACTACTGCACTCCAGCCTGGGCGACAGAGCAAGACTCCGTCTCAAAAAAAAAAAAAAAAAAAAAAAAAAAAATCAAACTGCCGTGGAAACTACTTTACCCAAAATTTTGGCTCACAGCTGATATGTTTTGGCTCTGTGTCCCCACCAAAATCTCATCTCGAATTGTAATCCCCCCATGTCAAGGGAGGGACCTAGAGGGAGATGTTGCCCCCATGCTGTTCTCATGACAGGATGTGATGATTTTAAAAGTGGCAGTTTCCATCTCTCTCTCTGTCTGTCTCTCTCTCTCTCTCTCTCTCTCTCTCTCTGTCTCTCTTTCTTCTCCTGCTGTCATGTAAGACACGCCTGGCTTCCCATTCACCTTGCACCATGATTCTAAGTTTCCTGAGGCCTCCCAGCCATGTGGAACTGTGAGTCAATTAAACCCCCTTTCTTTGTAAATTACACGGTCTCAGGTTGTATCTTTATAGCTGTGTGAGGACAGACTAATACAACAGTCTTCACTGGATTACCTATGAGAGCAAACAAAATGCAGCCATGTCAACATGTTCATAGATAGGTGAGTTTGTATTGCTATCTCATGACTAGAATTCCTTTTTTTTTTTTTTTTTTTTGAGATGGAGTCTTGCTCTGTCACCCAGCCTGGAGTGCAGTGGCACAATCTTGGCTCACTGAGATCTCTGCCTCCCAGGTTCAAGCAATTCTCCTGCCTCAGCCTCCCCAGTGGCTGGGACTACAGGCGCCCGCCACCACGCCCGGCTAATTTTTGTATTTTTAGTAGAGATGGAGTTTCACCCTGTTGGCCAGGCTAGTCTCGAACTCTTGACCTCAGGTGATCTGCCTGCCTCAGCCTCCCAACTAGAATTCCAAAGTAAAAGTTATTGGATCTTTGTTTCTGTGTGTGAGTACATATTTAGATGTGTGTATGTGTATGTATATTTATTGTTGTATGTTATGCCTACCAATTTGGCTTATAAATAAGAGTGCTCATTAAGTCCAAAGTATTTTTTAAGTTTGCGTGACTTAAGTAAATCCTTAATAAGCAAGCTTTTTTTTTTTTTTTTGAAATAGAGTCTCATTCTGTCACCCAGGCTGGAGTGCAGTGGCATGATCTCCACCACTGCAACCTCCACCTCTTGGGTTCAAGTGATTCTTAAGTCTCAGCCTCCTGAGTGGCTGGGACTGCAGTTGTGTGCAATTATGCCTGGCTAATTTTTGTATTTTTTTTTTTTTAGTAGAGATAGAGTTTCTCCATGTTGGTCAGGCTGATCTTGAGCTCTTGTCCTCAAATGATCCACCTGCCTCGGCCTCCCAAAGTGCTGGGATTACAGGCATGAGCCACTGCACCTGGCCAACAAGGTGGTTTTTAAATTATTGGTAAAATAGAAATAGAAATGTCTTCAGAATTGTCAGCATACATTTTTCTCTGGGTTTTATATTTGTCTCTTCTAGATATTTTGAGGTATCAGGGTTTGGCATAGAAGGTTATAAAACCATAAACCCAGCCAAAACAAAATGATCTTTGTGTGTTTTTTTATATAAGTAAGACTATTTAATGTTATTGGTTTAATGAAAACACCTGAGTCTACTGAGTTATTGGTGAAAATGCCCATGCAGTTAACTTTAAAGTTCTTATTTAGGTGAACATCTGATATTCACAAGTTATAAAAGGGTTAACAAGAAAATAATGTGTAAATAATCTATATAAGCTGCTAAAAATAAAGTGTAAATGGGTAAGTGCTGCAGGTGAACTTATTGTGTAACTTAAAATCTTAAAATTATGTTTAAGAATAATATTTAAAATTATGGTTATTAGATGTCTGGGTCTTTTCTAATTAAGAAAGGGTTATAATATGGGGAAATATGTTTCTAAAAATTATGGAAGAGTTTTCATTATAAAATGCTAATATCTGATAGGCAGCTCAGGATTTCTTTCTTCCTAGGTTTTCACTAAAATTTAAGGTTACTAAGGATAAGAATTCTAGTTAATATATAATTCTGCATATAAAATATGCCAAAGAAGAGATGTTGTTATTGAGAAAAAAATTATTATCTAATTCAGAAGTTATCTAAAGCTTAATTCAAATTATGGACTTGAAAAGAAAGGAACCAATAAGTAAAGGAATGAGATGTGAAGAAAGTTATGCATATGAAGATGTATTTTTGGTAAGGAAGGTTATAAAGAAAGAATAATTTTGTATGAGAAAGGATCTTGTATGGTGAATTTTTGTCCTAAAGTAAAACGACTGGGAAGGAAGGAAGGAAGGAAGAAGAGAGAGAGAGGGAGAGGGAGATGGAGAAGGAAGGAAGGTGGAAGGAAGGGAGGAAGGAAGGAAGGAAGGAAGGAAGGAAGGAAGAGAGACAATGGGAGGGGATGCAAGCGGGGGAGACAGAGAAAGAAAGAAAAAAGAAAGGAAAGGAAGAAAGAAAAGAGGGAAAGGAAGAAAGAAAAGAGAGAAAGAAAGAGAGAAAAAAGAAAAAAGAAAGAAAGAAAGAAAGAAAGGAGGGAGGGAGGGAGGGGAAGGAAGGAAGGAAGAAAGGAAGGGGAAGGAAGGAAGGAAGGGAATAAGAAAATAAATTTAGGAAAAACTGAAGGTCCAAGCATGTCGTAGATGGTCTGTGTATGTCATATGTAGTTTTTTTTCCTGTCTCTCTGCATGTCTGTCTTCATGCATACACAGAGAAAACAAAGTTTAAAATATTTAGATGTAGAATATCCTTTAAAACCTGATAGAAAATTGGAGAAGTTTGGCTAATTAATGTTGTTTGTAGTTAAAGCTCTTAGTCTTGATGAAGGAAAATTAAGAAATATTGTAAATAAATACATTGGCAGTTTGGCCATCGTTTTTCATATAGTTAAGTATGAATCCAGATTTTGCATGAAGCCAAATTTTCTGTAAAGACTTGCTTTGCTTCTCACTGTATTTGCTCTTCTGCATAGATAGCACTAGCAGTCAAGTACTTACTGGTCATGTGCCTAAAGTGAATTTCTTAATTGCACAAAACATACAGTGGTATTGGTGGACTTAAAGACATTAAATTGTGTGTCAGAAACAAAATATTCATCACATGGGTTTGTTTTGGGGTATTTTTTGTTTGTTTGTTTTGTTTTGTTTTTTTTGTTCATTTGCTTGTTTGAGACAGAGTTTCTGTCACCCAGGCTGGAGTGCACTGGCACCATCTTGGCTCACTGCAACCTCCACCTCCTGGGTTCAAGCAATTCTCATGCCTTAGTCTCCCGAGTAACGGGAATTACAGGCACATGCCACCATACACAGCTAATTTTTGTATTTTTAGTAGAGATGGGATTTTGCCGTGTTAGCCAGGCTGGTCCTGAACTCATGGCCTCAGGTGATCTGCCCACCTTGGCTTCCCAAAGTGCTGGAATTATAGGCATGAACCACAGTGCCCAGACTGTTGTTTTTGTTTTTATTTTTGTTTAAGTTTCTGGATAACACTGTAGCCTCTGAAGTAAACAGAGTAGAAGAAAAATTTAAGGTTGGTTTCCTGTTTATTTGTTTTTGCTTTTAGTTTTCATTTATTCATGTACATACACATAAAACCAGTCATGTTTTTTAGTTTCTAATGGAAAGCTTTTATTTGGTTTGATGAGTAGTCATTTTGTTTCCTACGCATGTCCAGCAATTCATCATTTGTCCTATTTATCTAAAGTTCCTAAGCTACCTTTGCCAAGCCTGCAAAAATTGATAGACATGACAGTTATTTAAAATTTTGTTGGTTTTGCTTGTCTCTGTGATGTAGAGAGTTATAAGTATTGTGCTTTTTGCAATTCTAAATGAAAAACTTATTTTTGCAAGTTCTGAGCAGAAATAGTACATTATTTATTGTGTTATCTGAAAAAGTGAGAATAAAAATGTTTAAATGCTATTTATTTCCAACTTAATTCAATTCAATCAATAATTTGAGTTGGTTTCAGATCTTGTCCTTTAGTTAATGAGAAAAAGCTGTCATATGGGTAAAGTTTTTGTTTTGTTTTTTGGTTTTTGGTTGTTTTTTTTTTTTTTTTTGAGACAGAATCTCACTCTGTCTCCCAGGCTGGAGTGCAATGGTGCGATCTCAGCTCACTACAACCTCTGCCTCCTGGGTTCAAGCAATTCTCCTGCTTCAGCCTCCTGAGTAGCTGGGATTATAGGCTCCTGCAACCATGCCCAGCTAATTTTTATATTTTTAGTAGAGATGGGGTTTCACCCATCTTGGTCAGGCTGGTCTCGAGCTCCTGACCTCAGGTGATCCACCCACCTTGGCCTCCCAAAGTGCTGGGATTATAGGCGTGAGCCACCACGCTTGGCAAGTACAAAGTTTTAATATTCAGAAAAGATTGGCCTTGTCCCTGAAACAATTATATTGATTGAGATTTCTCTCATACAAATTTGGTTGTGTTGACCATTATTAAAATTAAGTGATGTTCACTTGGATTAAGTAGTAATTAAAAAATTGTAAGACTTTCTAGTGATTTTTGATTTCAAGCCATTTATCACTGATGGGCCTTCCTGTGTGTACTTGAAAACAAAATATGTACAAGTGTTGCCACTGGCTTGAAGATTCTAGTGGTGAAAGTTACCTAATCAGTTGTCAGTACTGTATCTAGAAACCAATCTTGGAAATGTGTAATGATGCTCTTTTAAAATAGCTGAAAAGAAATTATTGTCGGCTTATTCTTATTTTGTCCCTGTGTTTTTATATAATATTTAAGTGAAAGGATTTTATAGTATAAAATTTAACTTAAAGGATATTTTCCTCATATTGAATTTTCATAGCTGATATTTGCATTTACTTTTTTTTTTTTTTGAGGCAGTCTCATTCTGTGACCCAGGCTGGAGTACAGTGGTGTGATCTTGGCTCACTCCACCTCCCAGGTTCAAACGATTCTCCTGCCTCAGCCACCCAAGTAGCTGGCATTACAGACACCTGCCACCACATCCAGCTAATTTTTGTATTTTTAGTACAGTTGGGGTTGCACCATGTTGTCCAGGCTGGTCTCGAACTCCTGACTTCAAGTGATCTGCCTGCCTCAGCCTCCCAAAGTGCTGGGAATACAGGTATGAGCCACCATGGCTGGCCTGCATTTACTATTTTTTTTTAAATGATGGGGAAAAAAGCTAGTTGTCTTACTTTGATAAGTTTGGCTTAGCACCTACCACATTTTTTATGCTTTTGGTCACAGTTCTGTCACTAGAATGCTAGCAATTGGACATATGCAATGAGTAACCTGATTACTTTAATACAGTGGTTTGAAGTGCTGCAAGCAGTAACTCCTAGACACCAAATCACAGTGTTTTAATGTGGGGCATGTTAGAATGACAGGCCTTTTGGTAGTATAAATACCCTGCTAACTAATCCTTGTTCTGTTAAGTTTCACAACTTTGACTCCTGGGTCTGAAAAAGGCACTGACTCCTGCTAAGTCTTGAACATCAAAACCAGTGGAAGTCTTGTCTTCAGATCCAGGGAAAAATGACAATCAAAATGAACTGTTTTCATGAGACACAGGGCTAGAAATTAAAACTATTTAGCCAGGTGCAGTGGCTCACACCTGTAATCCCAGCACTTTGGGAGGCTGAGGTGGGCGGATCACAAGGGCAAGAGATCGAGACCATCCTGGCCAACATGGTTAAATCTCGTCTCTACTAAAAACACAAAAATTAGCCAGGAGTGGTGGCGGGCACCTGTAGTCCCAGCTATTCAGGAGGCTGAGGTAGGAGAATCACTTGAACTGGGGAGGCGGAGGTTGCAGTGAGCCAATATTGTGCCACTGCACTCTAGCCTGGCAACAGAGCGAGACTCTGTCTCAAAAAAAAAAAAAAAAAGAAGAAAACCAAAATTATTCAATCCCTCTAGGCCCAGGAACTATCACGGACGAGGTGGGTGTGTGAGATTATAAGGGCCAATTTTGAGGGATAAAATTAGTTCAGAGTTTTTCTTATAAATTAAACGTTAATATCAGAAGTACACTGATGCAAGGTGAGGGTCTGAGCCCATGTGTCAGGAGTAAGGGTTTTTGTGGAGCATTGATCTGTTCTTTTTAATAGAAAATCATAAAAGCTTATAAAAAGTTTATCAAAATCTTACCCTATTGTAAAACCAATGAAAATTAGATAGATTTATTCATAAGGTTTTATTAAAATTAGCTTTAACATTAATAAATATACCATATACAAGTAAAATTTGGGTTTTCTCTTTTGAAAAAAATTTGTATAATATTAATAAGAGAGAAAATAGTTTTGTTTATCTTTTAAGTAAACTGGAGGGAAAAAATGGAGTGGAGAGAGACAGATTTGTTTGGTCTCATGCTGTCTTATTGTTTGAGAAACTGTGTCTCCTATTAAAAGGTAAACATTTTTGTTTTATCATTTTGGCTAAATAAATGACTTTTTTCTTTTTTTCTTTTTTTTTTGAGACAGAATTTCATTCTTGTTGCCCAGGCTGGAGTGCAGTGGCCTGATCTCAGCTCACTGCAACCTCTGCCTCCCAGGTTCAAGCGATTCTCCTGCCTCAGCCTCTCAAGTAGCTGGGATTAACAGGCACGTGCCACCATACCTGGCTAATTTTTGTATTTTTAGTAGAGAGGCGGTTTTACAATGTTAGACAGGCTGGTCTTGAATACCTGACCTCAGGTGATCTGCCTGCCTTGGGCTCCCAAAGTGCTGGGATTACAGGCGTGAGCCACTGCACCCAGCCATAAATGACTATTTTATTGTGACCTGTGATCATGTTTTGTGATATCAAGTGTTTTAAAATTTTTGTAATTGGCAAAATTTCTAGGAGCACAATTTAAAGGTCTAAATTCAGTCTTTTTGACCTCAAACTAACTTTTTTGGACATTAGGTTCCCTCAAGTCCAAGAGAGATATCTTAGGTTAATTTGTTATGTTAGAATCATGCAGGAAACAGGCCGGGCGCGGTGGCTCACGCTTGTAATCCCAGCACTTTGGGAGGCCGAGGCGGGCGGATCACGAGGTCAGGAGATAGAGACCACGGTGAAACCCCGTCTCTACTAAAAAATACAAAAAAATTAGCCGGGCGTGGTGGCGGGCACCTGTAGTCCCAGCTACTCAGAGAGGCTGAGGCAGGAGAATGGCGTGAACCCGGGAGGCGGAGCTTGCAGTGAGCCGAGATTGCGCCACTGCACTCCAGCCTGGGCGACAGAGCGAGACTCCGTCTCAAAAAAAAAAAAAAAAAAAAAAAAAAAGAATCATGCAGGAAACATTGTCAGATCCAAGATGGTGTTTAACTTCCTTCGGGTTATATTTTATTTTTGAAACGGAGTCTCACTCTGTCGCCCAGACTGGAGTACAGTGGCTCAATCTTGGCTCACTGCAACCTCCACCTCCCAGGTTCAAGCAATTCTTCTGCCTCACCCTCCCGAGTAGCTGAAATTACAGGTGTGTGCCACCATGCCCGGCTAATTTTTGTATTTTTAGTAGAGACAGGGTTTCACCATATTGGCCAGGCTGGTCTCAAACTCCTGACCACGTGATCCGCCTGCCTCGGCCTCCCAAAGTGCTGGGATTACAGGCATAAGCCACCACACCTGGCCCTTAGGGTTATATTTATATAGATGAGTTGTTAATATATGTTCTAGGATTGTATGAGAGTCCTAAAATTCTGATATATCAATGTGTTTGTTGGCATAATTTCAATAAGAACCTATTTTCTTTTATAATGGAACACAGTGAGAGGTTCCAGCAAGGCCAATTTAAAAGAATCTATGTGGACAACGATTTTTGCTGCACTTTGTGGGGGTAATCAGGCCAAGTATATGGGACCGAAGCTTTTTTTTTTTTTTTTTTTAGACAGAGTCTCACTCTGTCACCCAGACTGAAGTGTAGTGCAATGGCATGATCTTGGCTCACTGCAACCTCCGTCTCCTGGGTCTCCAACTCCCAGCCTCAAGTGATCCACCTGCCTTGGCCTCCCAAACTGCTGGGATTATAGGCATGAACCACGATGCCCAGCCACGGACTAAAGATTATTTTGCAGGTAAGTTCATCCTGCTTTGACTTTTCTTTGGTGGGGGCAGTGGTTGCTGGAGAGAGAATGGTTGTGTTTCAGAAGGTGGCCACAAGGTCACCTCCTCAGCATGAAGCAGCCAGAAAGATCGATGGTCAGATTCCCCATGATTAAAAAAATTGATAAATAGAGGGGACTGAAACTGACCCAATAGTCCCATAGACTGTTTTGTTTTTGATAAATAGAAATGGACACTTCCAGTCTTAAACCTTGAAACTTAAATTTGTTTTATCTGAATTTCTTCTTCTTAAAGAAATAACCTCCCCACACCGACCCAGGCATCTCAAAAAATATCAAAGAAGTGAAACTCACCAGATCATCACATCCAGACCCCTCATTCATCATGATTGCTTCCTTATGCCTCCCAAGTTCCCGTTTTCCCACACATCATTACATTTCTTCCCGGCTATATAAACCCCTAATTTTAGTCAGTCAAGGGGATGGATTCAAGACTGATCTCTCACCTCCTCAACTGCAGCACCCAATTAAAGCCTTCCTCCCTGGCAATACTCATCACCTCAGCCATTGGCTTTCTGTGTGGCAAGCAGCAGACCTAGACCATATCCCTGGTGTTTCAGTAACAAGATGTGGGTCTAATTTCATTCTTCTGCATGTAGATATCTATTTTTTCCAGCACCGTTTATCAAAGAGCTCTCCTTTTCCCATTGTGTGCTCTCAGCACTTTTGTCTGAAGTTCATTGACCGTACATGTGTGAGTTTACTTCTGGACTTTTTATTCTGTTCCATTGGTCTGTGTGTCTGCTTTCATTCCAGTAACATACTGTCTTGATCACTATAGATTTGTAATATAGTTTGAAATCCAGAACTGATGACTTCAGCTTTGTTTTTCTTGCTCAATTACCTTTATTATTCAAAGTTTTTTGTGGTTAAATTTTAGAATTTTTTTTCTATTTCTATGAAAATTGCCCCTGAAATTTTGATAGGGATTTGCATAGAATCTGTAGATCACTTTGTGTGGCATGGACATTTTAACAATATTAATTCCTTCAGTCCATGAACATGGGACATCTTTTCATTCATTTGTGTCTTCTACAATTTCTTTGATCAATTTTTTTTTTTTGTAAATGGATCTTTTACTTTCTTGGATAAATTAATTCCTGAGCATTTTTTGTTCTATTTTAAATGGGATTGCTTTATTGATTATTTTTTCAGACAGTTTGTTGTCAGTGTGTAGAAACACACTGAATTGTCTACATTGATGTTGTATCTTGCAACTGAATTTGTTTATTGATTCTAAGAGGTTTGTTTGTGGCATCTGTGAGATTCTCTAGGCTGGGTGCAGTGGCTCACACCTGTAATCCCAGCACTTTGGGAGACTGAAATGGGCAGATCACTGAGGTCAGGAGTTTGAGACCACCGTGACCAACATGAAGAAACCCGGTCTCTACTAAAAATACAAAACTAGTTGACATGGTGGCGCATGCCTGTAATCCCAGCTACTCGGGAGACTGAGGCAGGAGAATCACTTGAACCCAGGAGGCGGAGGTTTCAGTGAGCCGAGATCACGCCATTGCACTCCAGCCTGGGCAACAAGAGCGAAACTCCATCTAAAAAAAAAAAAAAAAATTCTATACATAAGATTATGACATCTACAAACAGAGATAATTTTACTTCTTCCTTTCCAATTTAAATTTCTTTTCTTTCTTTCCCTTACCCAAATGCTCTGCCTAAAACTTTCAGTACTATGTTGAATAGAAGTAGTGAGAGTGGACTCACTTGTCCACCACTGAATATGATGTTAGCTGTGGGCTTATCTTATATGGCCTTTATTATGTTAAGATACCTTCCTTCTATACCTACTTTGTTGCTAGCTTTTATCATGAAAGGATATTGAATTGTGTCAAATGATTTTCTGCATCTAGTGAGATGATTATATAACTTTTATCCTTCATTCTGTTATTATGGTATATTATATTTATTAATCTCTGTGTTTGGAACGATCCCTGCATCCTAGGGATAAATCCCACTTGATCATGGTGAATGAGCCTCTTAATGTGCTGTTGAATTAGGTTTGCTAGTACTTTGTTGAGAATTTTGCATTTGTGTCTCTCAGGGATATTAGCCTGTAATTTTCTTTTCTTCTAGTGCCTTTTCTGGCTTTGGTATCAGAGTAATCCTGTCCTTGTAAAATTAGTTTGATAATATTCCCACCTCTTCAATTTTTTGAATAGTTTGAGAAGATTAGTGTTAATTTTTCTTTTAAAGGTTAGTGAAATTCACCAGTGAAGCCACCTGATCACAGACTTGTCTTTGTTGGAGCACTTTTGATTACTGATTCAATCTCCTAATTTACTATTGATCTGTTCAGATCGTTTTTAATTTCTTCATGATTCAGACTTGGTAGGCTTGTGTTTCTAGGAATTTATCTATTTCTCCTAGGCTACCCAATCTGTTGGTGTATAACTGTGCATAATGGTCTCTTATGATCCTTTGTATTTCAGTAGTATCAGTTGTAATGTGTCCTCTCATTTCTGATTTTATTTGAGTCTCCTCTCTTTTTTCTTAGTCTAGCTAAAGTTTTGTCAGTTTTGTTTATATTTTTATTAAACCAACTCTTAGTTTCATTGATCTTTTCTATTGCGTTTGTAGTCTCGATTTTATGTATTTTTTGCTCTGTTATTTTCTTCCTCTACTAACTTTTGCTTAATTTGTCTATTTCCTTGAAGTATAAACTTAGGTTGTTTATTTGAGATCTTTCTTCTCTCTCTCTCTTTTTTTTTTTTTTTTGTGAGATGGAGTCTCACTCTGTCCACCTCCTGGATTCAAGCAATTCTTCTGCCTCAGCCTCCCAAGTAGCTGGGACTACAGGTGCATGCCATTACCCCCGGCTAATTTTTGTATTTTATTAGAGACAGGGTTTCACCATATTGGCCAGGCTGGTCTCAAACTCCTGACCTCATGATCCACCCACCTAGGCCTCCCAAAGTGCTGGGATTACAGGCGTGAGCCACCGTGCCTGACCTCTCTTTTCTTAATGTAGGCATTTATTGCTATAAACATCACTCTTAAAACTGCTATTGCTACCTCCCATAAATTTTGGTACAGGCTTTCTCCATTTTTGTATTGTCAAGCTACTCTTTTATTTCTCTTTTTATTTCTTCTTTGACTCATTTATTGTTCAGGAATGTGTTGTTTAATTTTCATATGTTAGTGCATTTTGTAATTTTCTTCCTATTTTGATTTCTAGTTTCATATCATTGTGGTGAGAAAACATACTTGATGTGATTTCAGTCTTCTTAAGCTTGTTAAGACTTATTTTGTGACCTAACCCTTGATCTGTCCTAGAGAATATTCCATGTGTATTTGGAGGAAAAATGTGTATTCTGCTGCAGTTTGATGAAATGTTCTATATATGTCTGCAAGGTCCTTTGGTCTGCAGTGTTATTCAAGTCTACTGTTTCCTTATTCTTTTTCTGTCTGGATGTTCTATCTATCATAGAGAGTAGGGTATCAAATTCCTCTATTAGTATGTATTGCTATCTATGTCTCTCTTCACGTCTGTTAATATTTGCTTATATAATAGAAACTCCAACGTTGGATGCAAATATATTTATAATTGGCAGATCATCTTTATGAATTGACCTCTTTATTACTGTATAATGACCTCCTTTGTCTCTTGTGACAGTTTTTTACTAAAAGCTTATCTTGTCTGATATAAATACAGTTACTCCTTCTCTCTTTTGGCTACCATTTGCATGGTATATCTTTTTCCATCCTTTTACTTTCAGCCCATATAAGTCCTTAAAAGTAAAATTAGTCTCTTGTAGGCAGCATGTAAATGGTTCTTGTTTTTTCAATCCATTCAGCCACTTTACATATTTTGGTTGGAGAATTTAATCCACATACATTTAAAATAGTTATTGATAGGTAATTACTATTTCTGTTTTCCATATCATTTTCTGACTGGTTTTGTAGTTCCTTCATTTCTTTCTTCCTCTCTTAATGTCTTTTGTGATTTGATGATTTGGGGTAGTAATAAGCTTTGATTCTTTCTCTCTTTCTTTTGTGTATCTACTGCAGGTTTTTTCTCTGTGGTTACCATGAGGTTTACATAAGCATCTTATAGTTATAACAGTTCATCTTAACCTGCTAGCAACTTAATTTTGATCACATAAAAAACTCTACACTTTTACTTCCCTCTTATATGTTATCTTATTAATGTTACATTTTATATATTTTAATATTTTGTATCCATTAACAAATTACTGTATAGTTTTTAAATACTTTTGTTTTTTATTCTACAGTTTAAAATGATCTGTACACACCATTACAGTATTAAAGCATTCTGAATTTGACTCTATACTTACCTTTACAGTGAGTTTTATACTTTTACATTTTTTTTTTTTTTTTTAATGAGATGGAGTTTCACTCTTGTTACCCAGGCTGGAGTGTAATGGCACGATCTCAGCTCACCACAACCTCTGCCTCCCAGGTTCAAGCAATTCTTCTGCCTCAGCCTCCCGGGTAGCTGAGATTACAGACATGTGCCACCATACCTGGATAATTTTGTATTTTTAGTAGAGATGGAGTTTCTCCATGTTGGTCAGGCTGGTCTCGAACTCCCGACCTCAGGTGATCCACCTGCCTCAGCCTCCCAAAGTGCTGGGATTACAGGCGTGAGCCACCACACCCGGCCTGTTTTCATATTTTTATTTGACATTTTGTTTCAAACTGAAGAATTTCCTTTAGCATTTCTTGTCATGCAGGTCAAGTGGTGAGGAACTCCCTCAGTTTTTGTTTATCAGGGAAAGTGTTTATGTACTTATTTTTATTTCTAAAGGATAGCTTTGCTGTTATAGTATTCTTGATTGACAGTTGTTGTTGCTCTCTTTGGCACTCTGAATACATCATCCCACTTTCTCCTGGCCTGGAATGTTTCTGCTGAGAAATCTCTAATACTCGAATAGAGGTTCTCTTGTATATGATGAGTTGCTTTTCTCTTGCTGCTTTCAAATTATTTTTATCTCTGATTTTTGAGAATTTTATTACAATGTGGCTCAGTGACGTTCTCTATACCTTAACCCTATTTGGGGTTTTGGGGGCTTCATGGATCTTCATATTCATTTTTCCTTTTCCAGATTTGGAAATTTTTGGGGGTTTGTTTTTGTTTTTGTTTGAGATAGAGTTTCATTCTGTTGCTCAGGCTGGAGTGCAATGGAACAATCTTGGCTCACTGCAACCTCCACGTCCCAAGTTCAAGTGATTCTTATGCCTCAGTCTCCCAAGTACCTGGGACTATTGGTGTGCACCACCACTCCAGCTAATTTCTGTATTTTTAGTAGAGACGGAGTTTCACCATGTTGGCCAGGCTGGTCTCACACTCCTGACCTCAAGTGACCCACCTGCCTCATCCCCGCAAAGTGCTGGAATTACAGGCATCAGCCACCACGGCTGGCCTCAAAATTTTTCTATCATTGTTTTTGTAAATATGTTTTCTCTCCTTTTCACCTTTCCTGCTCATTTTGGAGCACTTCCATAATGCATATATTGGTTCACTTACTGGTATATCATAAGCCTATTGAGCTTTTTCAGTATTATTTATTCTTTTTTCATTTTTGCTCCTTTGAATGGATAATTTCAAATGTCCTGCTTTGAGCTCACTGATTCATTCTTCTTCTTGATCACATCTGCTCTTGAAGCTCTCCATGGAGCCTTTCAGTTCAGTCCTTGTTTTCTTCAGCTCCAGAATTTCTTTTTAGTCCTTTTTTAAAAATAGGTTCTATCTCTTTGTTGAATTTGTCATTTCGTTCATGTTTTGTTTCTCATTCAGTTGTCTATTTGTGTTCTCTTGTAATTCACTGAGCTTTTTTAAGAGGATTATTTTGAATTCTTCACTGGGAGTTCATTGATCTCCACTTCTTTTGTGTCAGTTTCTCGTACTTTATTTTGTTCTTTTGGTGGTGTCATGTTTCTCTGATTATTCATGATCCTTATGGCCTTGCATTAGTGTCTGTGCATTTGAAGTAGTCAGTTCTTTACATACTGGCTTTAGCAGGAAAAGCACTTTGCCAGTCAGCCTATCCAGAGATTCTAGGCAGCCTGTTTGGTGGGGAGTTGCTGGTGGACTTCTTGCTGGAGTCCTCGAGAGGGATTGCCTGGTGCCTATTTCAGCAAGACAGGAGGCTTGGCACCTGGTTCCACACGGGCTGACCTGGTGCCTGGATCCACTGGGATGGACCTGGAGTTTGAGTCCACATGGCTGATTTTGTGTGTGTGTGTGTGTGTGTGTGTGTGATAACAGATCAATTTTAATTCTAGCACCTGAAGCTATACAAGGGTATACTCTATAAACTTCATGGGACTGTTGTACACACTTGATAAAGTGACAACTGTGCAATACCACTTAGCATCTCAAAATCAGGAACATGTGTCTTTATAGCAGCATGATTTATAGTCCTTTGGGTATATACCCAGTAATGGGATGGCTGGGTCAAGTGGTATTTCTAGTTCTAGACCCCTGAGGAGTCGCCACACTGACTTCCATAATGGTTGAACTAGTTTACAGTCCCACCAACAGTGTAAAAGTGTTCCTATTTCTCCACATCCTCTCCAGCACCTGTTGTTTCCTGACTTTTTAATGATGGCCATTCTAACTGGTGTGAGATGGTATCTCATTGTGGTTTTGATTTGTACATTTATTGCGGCACTATTCACAATAGCAAAGACTTGGAACCAACCCAAATGTCCAACAATGATAGACTGGATTAAGAAAATGTGGCACATATACACCATGGAATACTATGCAGCCATAAAAAATGATGAGTTTGTGTCCTTTGTAGGGACATGGATGAAACTGGAAAACATCATTCTCAGTAAACTATCGCAAGGACAAAAAACCAACCACCGCATGTTCTCACTCATAGGTGGGAATTGAACAATGAGAACTCATGGACACAGGAAGGGGAACATCACACTCCAGGGACTGTTGTGGGGTGGGGGAGGGGGAGGGACAGCATTAGGAGATACACCTAATGCTAAATGACGAGTTAATGGGTGCAGCAAACCAACATGGCACATGGATACATATGTAACAAACCTGCACATTGTGCACATGTACCCTAAAACCTAAAGTATAATAATAAAATAAAATAAAAAAATAAAAATCAGGAACATACTATTGAATTGCTTAAACACAATCCACAGAATTAAAAACAAAAGCAGATGCCATCCACAGTTATACTAATTGTCCATTAAAAGCTTACACTTAATGCTTGATATAACAATCAATATCTAGCAGGGAATATTGAAAGGGATTTCAGAGTCTCATCCTGTTGTACTCTATTGGGAAGGTTTCTTGAGTACATATGTGACTGGCCAAAGATGGACACAACCAAGACCAGACCGGCAAGTAAAAGTTCTACGACAGTTTCTGTAGTTTTCACTTGCTTTTCTCAGGACAGCCTGTATCAGTGTTCACTAGAGTGGAACTTGGGCTCAGGTCTGCAGTGCAGCCAAGAACTCACTTTACTCTCCGTCCCCCATGAAGTGGGTATCTCTCTCTGTGCTGCCTTGGGTTCAGGGAGGGGATGATGCAGATCAAGTGAAACTGTCTTTCCTACCCTCTTCAGTACATCTTTTCTTTTCTTTTTCTTTTTTTCTTTCTTTGTTCTTTTCTTTTTTTTCTTTCTTTGTTCTTTTCTTTTTTTTTTTTTGAGATGGAGTCTTGCTCTGTTGCCCAGGTTGGAGTGCAATGGCACGATCTCAGCTCACTGCAACCACTGCCTCCTGGTTCAAGAGATTCTTCTGCCTCAGCCTCCCGAGTAGCTGGGATTACAGGCGCGTCCACCACGTCTGGCTAATATTTTTGTATTTTTAGTAGAGATGGAGTTTCTCCATGTTGGTCAGGCTGGTTGGAACTCCTGACCTCAGGTGATCCACCCACCTAGGCCTCCGAAAGTGCTAGAATTACAGGCATGAGCCACCATGCTCGGCCTATCTTTTCTTATCGTTAGCTGCATTCGAGTGCTGTGGTCTCTCAGCTGGATTCTTTGACTCTTGTGAAAGTATTTTTCTGCGCAGATTATTGAAATGAATGTTTCTGTGAAAGGATAAAGGTTCAAAACATACACTGCCACATTGTTGACTCACTCTCAGAGTCATGCTCAGTCTTGCCAGTTTCCACTGTTGAATAAGGGAGAGTCCACGTGGTTTTACTTTTTTTTTGAGTAATGTAGCTAAATATCCTCTGGAGTATTGTCCACTTGTATATTATTTTATGTGAAGTGTTGCTTCACATCTTTGATATCTTTTAAAAGTAGATTGTCTTTTTCTTTTTGCCTTACAGGATTTTTTTTTTTTTTTTTTTGAGACAGAGTCTCTCTCTGTTGCCCAGGCTGGAGTGCAGTGGCACGATCTCAGCTCACTGTAACCCTTACCTCCCAGATTCAAGTGATTCTCCTGCCTCAGCCTCCTGAGTAGCTGGGATTACGGGAGTGCACCACCACGCCCAGATAATTTTTTTTTTAGGAGTGGGGGACGGAGTCTTGCTGTGTCGCCCAGGCTGGAGTGCAGTGGCATAATCTCAGCTCACTGCAAGCTCCGCCTCCCAGGTTCATGCCATTCTCCTGCCTCAGCCTCCCGAGTAGCTGGCACTACAGGTGCCCACCACCACGCCCAGCTAATTTTTTGTATTTTTTTAGTAGAGGTGGGGTTTCACCGTGTTAGCCAGAATGGTCTCGATCTCCTGACCTCGTGATCCGCCTGCCTCGATCTCCCAAAGTGCTGGGATTACAGGTGTGAGCCACTGTGCCCGGCCCTAATTTTTGTATCTTTGGTAGAGATGGAGTTTCACCATATTAGTCAGGCTGGTCTCAAACTCCTGACCTCGTGATCCACCCACCTCAGCTTCCCAAAGTGCTGGGATTACAGGCATGAGCCACCTCGCCTGCTTTTTTTTTTTTTTTTTTTTTGGAGACAGAGTTTTACTTTGGCACCCAGGCTGGAGTGCAGTGGTGTGATCTCAGCTCACTGCAACCTCTGCCTCCCGGGTTCAAACTATTCTACCTCAGCCTCCCAAGTAGCTGGGATTACAGGTGGATGCCACTGCACCTGGCTAATTTTTTGTATTTTTAGTACAGACGGGGTTTCACCATGTTGGCCAGGCTGGTCTTGAACTCTTGGCCTCAGGTGATCCACCAGCTGTGGCCTCCCAAAGTGCTGAGATTACAGGCACGAGCCACCACGCCCAACCCAGAAATTCTTTATATAATCTGAAAATGAGCCATTTGTGAATAATATTTTTTCAAATATCTTCCCCCACTCTGTGGATTGCCTTTGTAGGTTGTGCTCTGAATTAGTGTTTTGAAACACAGATTTTAATTTTAATGTGGTCTAATCTGATAATCTTTTATAGTTAGTATATTTTGTGTCCCATTTTTATTTTTTATTTCTTTTTCTTTTTCTTTTTTTTTAAGTTGGAGTCTTGCTCTGTCGCCCAGACTGGAGTGCAGTGGAGCAATTATTTTTATTTAATATTTTATTTTTTATTTTTATTTTTTTAATTTTAATTTTAATTTTTTTTTTTTTTTGAGACAGAGTCTTGCTCTGTCACCCAGGCTGGAGTGCAGTAGCGCGATCTCGGCTCACTGCAAGCTCCACCTCCCAGGTTCACGCCATTCTCCTGCCTCAGCCTCCCAAGTAGCTGGGACTACAGGTGCCCGCCAACACGCCCGGCTAATTTTTTGTATTTTAGTAGAGACGGGGTTTCACCGTGTTAGCCAGGATGGTCTCGATCTCCTGACCTCATGATCCGCCCGCCTCGGCCTCCCAAAGTGCTGGGATTACAGACATGAGCCACTGCGTCCGGCCGAGCAATTATTTTTATAATCCCACTGGATTGTAGTCCCTCGTGGCACTAATACCACACTGTTTAACTTGCCGTAGCCTTTTAGTAAGACTCAATATATAGTAAAGTCTCTCCATTTTGTTCTTTTTTACAGATCATCTTCTCTCTCTCCTCTCTCTCTCTCACACACACACACACACACACGCACACACACACACGTATACTTCCTGCCGAGGTATTGACTGGGATTGCATTGAATCTATAGATCAATAGATATTGGTGTAGAATTGGTGTCTTCATGGTATTAAATCTTCCAACCTCGGCCGGGCGCGGTAGCTCAAGCCTGTAATCCCAGCACTTTGGGAGGCCGAGGCAGGCGGATCACAATGTCAGGAGATCGAGACCATCCTGGCTAACACGATGAAACTCCGTCTCTACTAAAAATACAAAAAATTGGCCGGGTGTGGTGGCGGGCGCCTGTAGTTCTAGCTACTCAGGAGGCTGAGGCAGGAGAATGGCGTGAACCCAGGAGGCAGAGCTTGCAGTGAGCCGAGATCGTGCCACTGCACTCCAGCCTGGGGGACAGAGAAAGACTTCGTCTCAAAAAAAAAATAAAATAAAATAAAAAATCTTCCAACCTCTTGGCCATGGTATATCCTTCTATTTATTTAAGCTTTCTTTAATTTTCTCAGTAACATTTTATGGTTTTTGGTGTAGAATTTGTATAGTGCTTCCATTAGATGTAGTCCCAGGTATTTGATATATTTTTGTTGCTTTTGTAAATGACATAGTTTGATTTGTCTTTTCTAGTTGACAGTGGTATATAAAAATATGATTTATTTTTGTACTTTGGCTTTGCCTCCGGTGATGTTGCTAAATCAATGTATTAAAACTATGTGTAGGCTGGGCGCAGTGGCTCATGCCTGTAATCCAAGCACTTTGGGAAGCTGAGGTGGGCGGATACCCTGAGGCCAGGAGTTTGAGACCAGCCTGGGCAACATGGTGAAACCTCATCTCTACTAAGAATACAAAAATTAGCCAGGCGTGGTGGTGCATGCCTGTAATCCCAGCTACTCAGGAGGCTGAGGCAACAGAATTGCTTGAACCCGGGAAGAGGAGGTCGTGGTGAGCCGAAATCATACCACTGTACTCCAGCCTGGGCAACAGAGCAAAACTCTGTCTCAAAAAAAAAAAAAAAAAAACTATCTGTAGGTTGGGCACGGTGGCTCACACCTGTAATCCAAGTACTTTGGGAGGCTGAGATGGGTGGATCACCTGAGACCAGAAGTTTGAGACCACCCTGGCCTACATGATAAAACCCCATCTCTACTAAAAATACAAAAAAAATTAGCTGGGTGTGGTGGTGCTCACCTGTTGTCCCAGCTACTTGGGAGGTTGAGGGAGGAGAATTGCTTGAACTTGGGAGGCAGAGGTTGCAGTGAGCTGAGATCGCACCACTGCACTCCAGCCTGGGTGACACAGTGAGTCCATCTCAAAAGTAAAAATAAAACTATGCGTAGATTATTTAGAATTTTCTTTTTTTTTTGAGACAGAGTCTCACTCTGTCGCCCAGGCTGGAGTGCAGTGGCGTGATCTTGGCTCACTGTAAGCTCCACCTCCTGGGTTCACGCCATTCTCCTGCCTCAGCCTCCCCAGTAGCCGAGACTACAGGCACCCGCCACCACACCCAGCTAGTTTTTTGTATCTTTAGTAGAGACAAGGTTTCACCGTGTTAGCCAGGATAGTCTCGATCTCCTGACCTCATGATCCACCCACCTCGGCCTCCCAAAGTGCTGGGATTACAGGCGTGAGCCACAACGACCGGCCTAGAATTTTCTACATACATAATAAGGTAATCTCTAAATAATGACTCATTTCTTCCTATTCAATCTTTTTGTCTCATTGCATTGACTAAAACCTCAATTTCAATATTAGTTAACTCATTTCCTAATTTTAAAAAACCTGCAGCTCACTGCCAGAGTTCATTTAACTTTACATAAACACTCTTGTTGAGGCTAAAGCAAATCTGGTTGAGTTTCAATGTGCAAATAAAATATAAAAACTGTTCTTGGAGTTATTTCTAAACAGAATTTGTCTCTAATCCTAATGTAGCAGAAATGTCTATGATGTTACATTAGGATTAGAGACAAGAGTATTCTCGGGACAAATGGGAAATGGGTTAAAAGCAGTAATAACAATCCTGGCTGGGTGTGGTGGCTCATGCCTGTAATCCCAGCATTTTGAGAGGCCAAGGCGAGCAGATCACCTGAGGCCAGGAGTTCGAGACCAGCCTGGTCCAACATGGTGAAACCTCATCTCTACTAAAAATACAAAAATTAGCCAGGCGTGGTGGTGGGCACCTGTAATCCCAGCTACCCCAGAGGCTGAGGCAAGAGAATTGCTTGAACCCGGGAGTTGGAGGTTGCAGTGGGCCGAAATTATGCCACTGCACTCCAGCCTGGGTGACAGACTGAGACTCCATCTCAAAAAAAAAAAAAAAAAAGAACATAAATTATTCTCCTATAAAGACCCATGCACTATATGTTTATTGCAGCACTATTTACAATAGCAAAGTCATGGCACCAACCCAAATGCCCATCAATGATAGACTGGATAAAGAAAATGTGGTACATATACACCATGGAATACTACGCAGCCATAAAAAGGAAAGAGATCGTGTCCTTTGCAGGGACATGGATGAAGCTGGAAGCCATCATCCTCAGCAAACTAACACAGGAACAGAAAACCAAACACTGCATGTTCTCACTCATAAGTGGGAGCTGAACGATGAGAACACATGGACACAGGGAGGGGAACATCACACACCAGGCCTGTTGGGGGGTGGGAAGTGAGAGGAGGCAACTCAGAGGATGGGTCAGCAGATGCAGCAAACCGCCATGGCACACATATACTTATGTAACAAACCTGCATGTTCTGCACATGTATCCCGGAACTTAAAGTTAAAAAAAAAAAAATCAGCCAGGCGTGGTGGCTCACGCCTGTGATCCCAACACTTTGGGAGGCCAAGGCGGGCGGATCACGAGGTCAGGAGATCGAGACCATCCTCGCTAACGTGGTGAAACCCTGTCTCCACTAAAAATACAAAAAATTAGCTGGGCGTGGTGGCGGGCGCCTGTAGTCCCAGCTACTTGGGAGGCTGAGGCAGAAGAATGGCATGAACCTGGGAGACGGAGCTTGCAGTGAGCCGAGATCGTGCCACTGCACTCCAGCCTGGGCAACAGAGCAAGACTCCGTCTCAAAAAAAAAAAAAATTAGCCAGGGGTGGTGGTACGCACCCGTAATCCCAGCTACTCAGGAGGCTGAGGCAAGAGAATGGCATGAACCTAGGAAGCAGAGGTTACAGTGAGCTGAGATTGCGCCACTGCAGTCCAGCCTGGGTGAAAGAGCCAGACTCCATCTCAAAAAAAAAAAAAAAAAAAAATCACCAACATATTTTCTATTTCTGGTTTCTCAAAAACTAAGGATTACTTACCTTATTAAATTTTCACATACCTCTACTGAATCCCTGGACAGATGCATTGTCTCTGTTTACTAACCAAAATATTAAACATAATCATTACAACTCTCTCTTATGTCTTCCAGTGGTCAGAAGTGTATCATAGAATTTCATATTTATCTTATCTTTGTAACCTGCATTTTTGCCAGTTCAATATAATTTTCACATATTGATTGCTAAAGAGTGAAATGAAGGAATTAGGTTAAAATGTTTTTATTGGAAACTATCATGTCAAGTGCCTTTTTTTTTTTTGAGACAGAGCCTCACTCTGTCACCCACGCTGGAGTGCAGTAGTGCGATCTCGGCTCACTGCAACCTCTGCCTCCCGGTCTCAAGCGATTCTCCCACCTCAGCCTCCCAAGTAGCTGGGACTACGGGAGTGTGCCACCTCGCCCAAGGAATTTTTGTATTTTTCTTTTTTGTAGAGACAGGATTTCACCATGTTGCCCAATCTGGTGAAGTACTTCTAACGTGGAAATTTCCAATAGCCATATGAGTTTGGGCATATCTCAGAAAGTCAGCAAACAGTGAGGTCAAGAAAAAGACAGAATAGAAAGCTCTGGGAGCCCCTGCCTCCAGTGAAATAAACAGTGAACTGAGGGGAGGGAGACACAGAATCAATGATTTTGGAACTAGTCATCCTGTTGCAGCACTTATAATAATGAGAGGAGTGCTTGATGAAAAGAGAGGCTGAGACTTTAGAAAGAGAACAGCCTTCACTAACCAGCCCCCACTCCCCATTCCTCCGTCCGAGTGGGGCAATTTGGAGAGAGCCCATTTTCCTCAAACAGGTGACCAGTGCCAGAGCAGGCAGTTGAGACCGTGGCCTCCAAAATTTAGGGGATTTGCACTCTACTAGGTCTGGCAATGTCCTGAGAAGCCAATAAGATGCTCGTTTTGGCCCTTGGTATCCCTCAGACTTAGAGGGTCAGTGCCTTGTAAAATCTTTGTCATGTTACTAACTGACCACAAAATGGAAAAGACACTTCAGTGATCACACCCAAAGGATACACACTTGCCAAAAAACAGTCGGGAAAAGTCAGAAATGAATAGTTTCAGCCTTCAGTAAGCAGAAATCAGCAATCCATGAAGACTTGGAGCATCGGAGTTCCAGACTTATGAATCATAATACTCAGAATGTCCAGTTCTAATTACAAAGCATAAAGACATAGGAAAGTATAATGCATTTACAATAAACCATGATTTAACATATACTGTTACTAGGAAAGCCCACACATTGAAAGTATTAGTCAAAGACATTAAATCAACCGTCTCAAATGTGTTCAGTGAGATGAAGGAAAATATGGACAAAGAACTAAAGCAGATCATGAGAACGATACATGAAAGAAGTGAGAATGTCAATAAAAAGAAAGAAATTATTAAAAATTAACAAACAGGAATTCTGGAGCTGAAAATTACAATAATGGAGATGATAATTCATTAGAGGAATTCAAGAACAGATTTGAGTAGGCAGAAAAAAGATCAACAAACTTGAAGATAAGGCAACTATAAAGTTAGCAAGTCCAAGAAGCAGGAGAAAAAAGTGAAGAAAAATACACAGAGCTGGCCAGGCATGGTGGCTCACGCCTGTAATCCCAGCACTTTGGGAGGCCGAGGAAGGGGAATCACCAGAGGTTGGGAGTTCCGAGACCAACCTGACCAACATGGAGAAACCCTGTCTCTACTGAAAATACAAAATTAGCTGGGTGTGGTGGTGCATGCCTGTAGTCCCAGCTACTCAGGAGGCTGAGGCAGGAGAACCCAGGAGACAGAGGTTGCAGTGAGCCAAGATCGCGCCATTGCACTCCAGCCTGGGCTGCAAGAGCAAAACTCCATATCAAAAAAAAAAAAGAAAAAAAGAAAAATACACAGAGCCTGGGAAAATCTATGGGGCACATCAAACATACCAATATACACATCATGCGTCCCAGAGGAGAAGAGAAAGTGAAAGAAGAAGATATTTTGTAAAAATAATGGCAAAAAACTTTCTAACTCTGATGAAAGGGATAACATATAAATCTATGTTAAAGGGCACACAATGTATAAAGATAAGATATGTGAAAATAACAATATGAAGGGGAGTGACAGAGATATATAGAGGCAGAGAGTTTGTATATTATTAAAAAAAATTATTCAAACAGGGTTATTATAAAGTTAATATGTTTTTTTTTTTTTTTTTTTTTTTTTTTTTTGAGACGGAGTCTTGCTCTGTCACCCAGGCTGGAGTGCAGTGGCGCGATCTCGGCTCACTGCAAGCTCTGCCTCCCGGGTTCACGCCATTCTCCTGCCTCAGCCTCTCCGAGTAGCTGGGACTACAGGCGCCCGCCACCATGCCCGGCTAATTTTTTTGTATTTTTGGTAGAGACGGGGTTTCACCGTGGTCTCGATCTCCTGACCTCGTGATCCGCCCGCCTCGGCCTCCCAAAGTGCTGGGATTACAAGCGTGAGCCACCGCGCCCGGCCTAGTTAATATGTTAATTAGGCCAAGCGTGGTGGCTCACATCTGTAATCCCAGCACTTTGGGAGGCCGAAGCAGGCAGATCACCTGAGGTCAAGAGTTCAAGACCAGCCTGGTCAACATGGTGAAACCTCATCTCTACTAAAAATACCAAAATTAGCCGGGTGTGGTGGCACATGCCTGTTGTCCCAGCTCCTAGGGAGGCTGAAGCATGAAAATCACTGAACCGGGTGGGAGGGGGGCGCAGGTGGAGGTTGCAGTGAGCCAAGATTGCGCCACTGCACTTCAGCCTGGGTGAAGAGCAAGACTCCGTCTTAAAAAAAAAATTAAATAAAATAAATAAAGTTAGTATGTTAATTATAATCCTGAAGGCCATTAAGAAAATAAATGGGGAAAAAAAACAGAATAGGAAAGAAAAAGGAAATGAAAATAGTACCCTACAAAAAAAATAAACTAAATTCAAACAAATGCAGAATGCAGTAATGGAAAACATGAAGAACAAGGTCCTATGACACATAGAAAACCAATAGCCAGGCTGGGTGTTGGTGGCTCACACCTGTAATCCTAGCACTTTGGAAGGCCAAGGTGAGAGGAAAGCTTGAGGCCAAGTGTTCAAGATCAACCTGGTCAACATAACGAGATCTCATCTCTAAATAAAAATCCTTCCCACAAATTAAAGTCCAAGCTCAGATGGCTCCACTGGTAATATATTTATCACACATTTAAGGAATAAATAACACCAATTCTACACAAACTGTTTCAGAATATAGTGGAAGAGGGAACATTTCTCATTGTATGTGGAGGTCAGAATTATCCTACCTCTGCACCCACCAAAGGCATCACAAGAAAAAGGCACTGGCCGGGTGCAGTGGCTCACGCCTGTAGTCTAAGTACTTTGGGAGGCCGAGGCAGGCAGATCACTTGAGGTCAGGAGTTCAAGGCCAGCTTGGCCAACATGGTGAAATCCTGTCTTTACTAAAAATACAAAAATTAGCCAGGCATGGTGGCACATACCTGTAATCCCAGCTACTTGGGAGGCTGAGGCAGGAGAATCTCTTGAACCCAGGAGGCAGAGGTTGCAGTGAGCCGAGATTGCACCACTGCACTCTGGCCTGGGTGAAAGAGTGAGACTCTATCTCAAAAAAAAAAAAAAAAAAAAAGAAAAGGAAAATAAAAGAAAGAAAAGACACTACAAATCAATATCCTTCTTGAACATAGAGGAGATAATCCTAAAAAAAACTTAGTATATTAAATTCAACAGTGTATAAAAAAGGTAATAGACCATAACCAAATGAAATGTATCTAAAGAATGCAAAGTTGTTTTAACATATAAAAATAAAGCAATGTAACTCATCATATTAAGAGAATAAGTTAAAAAAAAATCCATAAAATAATTTCAGTCCACACAGCAAAATAATTTGACAACACTCAGCATTCTTTTTTTTTTTTTTTTTTTTGGAGACGGAATCTCGCTCTGTCGCCCAGGCTGGAGTGCAGTGGCACAATCTCGGCTCACTGCAAGCTCCGCCTCCCGGGTTCACGCCATTCTCCTGCCTCAGCCTCTCCGAGTAGCTGGGACTACAGGCACCCACCACCACACCCGGCTAATTTTCTGTATTTTTAGTAGAGACGGGGTTTCACTGTGGTCTCGATCTCCTGACCTCGTGATCCGCCCGCCTCGGCCTCCCAAAGTGCTGGGATTACAAGCATGAGCCACTGTGCCCGGCCAGCATTCTTTTATAATAAAAATCCCTCAGCAAACTAGGAATGGAAGAGAACTTCCTCACCCTGTTGAAGAGCATCTACAGAAAACCTACAGATAACATACTAGATAATGAAAGGTTGAATGCTTTGTACTTAAAATCAGAGAAAAGGCAAATATGCCTACTCTCACTGCTTCCATTCATCATCGTCCCAGATATCGTGGCCAGTGCAATAAGGCAAGAAAAATAAATAAAATACAAATCTTGTAAGTGAATAAATACACTATTCACAGATTTACATGATCAGGTATGAAGAAAATCCTAAGGAATCCACAAAAATCTAGTTGAACTATTAGTGATCTCAGCAAGTCACAGGATACAAGATGTTAGGGATTGAATGTTGTCCCTGCCAAAATTCATATATTGAAGCCATAAACCACAGTGTGACTGTGTTTGGAAATAGGGTCTCCAAGGAGAGAATTAAGGTTAATTGAGATCATGATGATTCCAACTACACGGCATTCTGGAAAAGGCCAAACTATGGACATAGTAAAAAGATTCATGTTTTTTGCTTGTTTCTTTGTTTTGTTTTTTTGAGATGAAGTCTCGCTCTGTCACCCAGGATGGAGTACAATGGCACAATTTGGGCTCACTGCAACCTCTGCCTCCTGGCTTCAAGAGATTCTCCTGTCTCAGCCTCCTGCGTAGCCAGGATTACAGGCATGCACCACCATGCCCGGCTAATTTTTTGTATTTTTAGTAGAGACAGGCTTTCACCATGGTGGCCAGGCTGGTCTCGAACTCCTGTCCTCAAGTGATCCAGCCCCTCGGCCTCCCAAAGTGCTGGGATTACAGGCGTGAGCCACCGTACCCCACTGATTCATGGTTTTTGGGGGTGGGGGAGGGAAGGATAAATAGGTGAAGTGCAGAGGATTTTTAGGACAGTGAAACTATTCTATATTATACTACTACAAGGGTGAATACATGTCATTATACATTTGTCAGAACAGACAGAATAGATACTAAGTGAACCCTAATGTAAACTATAGACTTTGGGTGATAATGATGTGCCAGTGTAGGTTCATTGATTATAACGAGTGTACCATTCTGGTGTAGGATGTTAACAATGGGATTGTTTGTGGGAGCAGGGGGCTCTAGGGGTGTGTGGGAACTTTTTGTATTTTCTGCTCAATTTTGCTGTGAAACTAAAAATGCTCTAAAAAGGCTTTTTTTTTTTTTTTTTTTTTTTTTTTGAGACAGAGCTTCACTCTTGTTGCCCAGGCTGGAGTGCAATGGAGCGATCTTGGCTCACCACAACCTCCACCTCTCAGGTTCAAGCAATTCTCCTGCCTCAGCCTCCCAAGTTGCTGGGATTACAGGCATGAGCCACCACACCCATAAAAGCCTATTTTTTAAAAAGTTTTGACTAGTACCTTTTCCCCATTACACCTCTGTTCCACTCATCCTTTAAAATGTATTTTGACTGTGATATCAGCTGGGGCATGACTTCAGAGGAAAAGGTATTGTATAAAAGGAACTCTGGAGTCAAAATAAAGTTTGAATTTCGAATTTTGGCTTTGCTTTATTTATTTATTTATTTTTCTTTTTGAGATAGAGTCTCACTCTGTCACCTAGGCTGGAGTGCAGTGGCATGATCTCAGCTCACTGCAACCTCCACCTCCTGGTTTCAAGTGATTCTCATGTCTTGGTCTCCCAAGTAGCTGGGATTACAGGCACCTGCCCCCATGCCTGGCTAATTTTGGTATTTTTAGTAGAGATAGGGTTTCACCATATTGGCCAGGCTGGTCTCAAAATCCTGACCTCAAATGATCAGCCTGCCTCAGCCTCCCAAAGTTTTGGGATTACAGGTGTGAGCCACCATGCCTGGCCAGCTTTTACCTTTAACAAGGCACTCAACCTCTTTAAACCTAAATTTTCTTATCATTGTTCACTGTGTCCTTTCATATATGTACATTATGGAAATATCTATGGATTGTTTTTAAAATTCTAGTTGTTGCTGAAAATTCACAAAAGGCATCTCAAGATAACACTACTTATCTCCCAGGGCTGTTGGAATATTAACTGAGACCATTTTTTTGTTGTTGTGCTTGTTTGTTTGTTTGTTTTTTGAGACCATATTTATTTTTAAAATAAAAATAGAATGCAAGAAAGTTGGCCTGACACAAATGGGAACTCATCAAATGCAATCTCCAAGAGGGTAGGAACTTTGATTTCTACACTATTGTATTAATACCTTGGAAACAGCAGGAACTCAGAAATATATGTTCAGTAATTTAAAAAAAAAAAAAGCTTGGCTAAGCTACTGAATGATAACAGACCACATGGAAAGAAAAAGAGGCTTGATGCCATTACAGGTGGGACTACGGAGTTCTCTCGTGGAGGGGTGACTGTATTTTGCAAGCAGGAAGGAGCATGAGCTGAGTTTCTGTGATCAAATGGGTGGGTTTTGATAGCGATTCGTGTTCTCCACCTAATATTTTCAGCTTTCTTTCTGACTCTTGCAAGCATGCCACTTCCCTGCACCCACTAAAGTTAAGCAGGGTCATTGACACGCTTCAGTTAGTGAAAAGGGACTGACAATGATGTGTATCCATCTGTGATTTCCTACTTTACACTCCTAGCACAAAGGTCACGTCAAGATGAAAGCCTTTTAGGCATGAGCCACAGCACCTGGCTGGAACATCAATTTTACTGCAAGATTTGGAAGAAACAAATTGAACTGATTACCAAGAGAATGTGCAAGAACTATTAAGTCTTAGGACACATGGCCAAGACCAAAAGTCCCTGGTGATGGGCTGGGGTGGGGCCCCGTCCCACAGCCCTTGGACCAAATAAGAAGAAAAAGTAGGAGAGGGAGGTGGCTTATGCCTCTAATTCCAGCACTGTGGGAGGCCCAGGCCATGGACCACTTGAGGTCAGGAGTTCGAGGTCAGCCTGGCCAACATGGTGAAACCCTGTCTGTACTAAAAATACAAAAATTAGCTGAGTGTGGTGCCTCATGCCTGTAATCTCAGCTACTCGGGAGGCTGTGGCAGGAGGATTGCATGAACCCAGGAGGTGGAGGTTGCAGAGAGCCGAGATTGCGCCACTGCACTCCAGCCTGGGCGACAGAGTGAGACTCCTACTAATAAATAAATAAAAGAAAAACTAAGTTAAAATTTGTAAGGGCATAAAACATAATTTTAATAGGAAGCTATGAGAATTATCTACACTTGCAGATAATTGAATGAAATTATCTGATGATTGATTGAATGATCAAATTATAGGTAACTGTGATTTTTTTTTTTGAGACAGAGTTTTGCTCATGTCACCCAAACTAGAGTACAATGGTGAGATCTCAGCTCACTGCAACCTCTGTCTCCCAGATTCAAGCGATTTTCCTGCCCACCACCACGTCTGGCTAATTTTGGAATTTTTAGCAGAGATGTGGTTTCACCATGTTGGCCAGGCTAGTCTCGAACTCCTGACCTCAAGTGATCCTCCCGCCTTGGCCTCCCGAAGTGCTGAGATGACTGGCATGAGCCACTGCGCCTGGCCTTTGCTACTTAATTTTATAAGACATCTACTTTTTCAAATATTTGCTGTTTTTGCTCTCATGATATGAAAATTTTTTTATTGTGAGGGAGCATTTCTATGAAAACAATAGTAGAAATTTGTGCCAATTTTGATTATTAAAATAATAAAATTGTTGGGTTAGTTTGTTATTCTTAACCAAATGCTCCTACAGATAGCATATTGCACAGATGGTTTGATTGTTTTTTTTCATCTTAGGTGAATTTTCCTTAATTTTATTCATCAAACTGTATTTACTTGAGATAAATAGACATTGTAGTTACCGTGTGCTCTACAGATCTCTACTTTTTTAGAAATAAAAATTCTCGGCCAGGTGCAATGGCTCACGCCTGTAATCCCAGAACTTTGGGAGGCTGAGGTAGGTAGATCAGAAGGTCAGGAGTTCAAGACCAACCTGGCAAAGATGGCAAAACCCCATCTCTACTAAAAAGACAAAAAATTAGACAGGCGAGGTGGTGCAAGCCTGTGATCCCAGCTACTCAGGAGGCTGAGGCAGGAGAATTGCTTGAACCCGGGAGGCAGAGGTTGCGGTGAGCCAAGATTGCACCATTGCACTCCAGCCTGGGCAACAAGAGCAAAACTCGGTCTCAAAAAAAAAAAAAAAAAAAAAAAAAAAAAAAAAAAAAAAAATTCTCGGTCAAAACTCTGACCTATTTTATAAAAATTTGGATTGTAAATAATACTTCGAGGTAACTTATATGTACATTAATGATTAGTAAGTGGAGTAATTCTATTCTTTAAGGGGGGAAATCTATATGAGTGTATTAATTTGTCAAAAAGGTACAGTTCAGATTGTACCTTTCAATATATATACGTTTTATCTAAAAAGAAAACCCAAAAAACTAATAAAGTGGGGGGTAGAAAATGGGTCAAATATAGATGAAACAAAAATGCATGACTAGTAGCTGTTAAACCCGGGTGACAAGTCTATTATTATACTGTCTTTGTATTCTGTATATATTTTTGTTTTTTGAGATGAAGTCCGGCTCTTGTCGCCCAGGCTGGAGTGCAGTGGCATGATCTCGGCTCATTGCAACATCCGCCTCCCAGGTTCAAGCAATTCTCAAGCCTCAGCCTCCTGAGTAGCTGGGACTACAGGTGCACGTGACCATGCCTGGCTAATTTTTGAATTTTTAGTAGAGAGGGAGTTTCACCATGTTGGCCAGGCTGGTCTCGAACTCCTGACCTCAAGTGATCCACCCGCCTCGGCCTCCCAAAGTGCTGGGATTACAGGCGTGAACCACTGTACCTGGCCTGTATTTTGTGTAGGTTTTTAATGTTTGGTAACAAAACACTTGTTGAAAATGAAAAAAAAAATTAGTCGGGCATGGTGCCGTGCACCTGTGGTCCCAGCTATTCGGGGGACTGAAGTAGGAGGATTACTTGAACCCAGGAAGCAGAAGTTGCATTAAGCCGAGATGGTGCTACGGCACTGCACCCTGAGCAACAGAGTGAGGCCCTGTCTCAACAAAAAAAAAAAAAAAAAAAAAAAAAAGGAAGAAGCCTATTTCAGCCTACCATGGGCAGAATCCCTTGCTGATCTGAATGTTGTGTGAGTAGAAAATAAACTTTTTTTTTTAAGTGAAATAAGTTTAGTAAGAAAGTAAAGGAATAGGCCAGGAGTGTTAGCTCACGGCTGTAATCCCAGCACTTTGGGAGGCCAAGGCGGGCAGATCACCTGAGTTCAGGAGTTTGAGACCAGCCTGGCTAACATGGTGAAACCCCATGTCTACTAAAAATACAAACAATTAGCTGGGTGTGGTGGCAGGCACCTGTAATCTCTGCTACTCCGGTGGCTGAGGCAGGAGAATCACTTAAGCCTGGGAAGCAAAGATTGCAGTGAGCTGAGATCGCGCCATTGAACTCCAGCCTGGGCAACAAGAGCAAAACTCCGTCACAAACAAACAAACAAACAAACAAAAACAGAAAGTAAAGGAGTAAAGAATGGCCACTCCATAGGCAGAGCAGCCCGAAATAAACCTTTATTGTGTAAAGTCTGGCCAGGAGTGGTGGCTCATGCCTGGAATCCCAACAATTTGGAAGGCCAAGGTGGGAGTATCACTTGAGGCCGAGTTCAAGACCAGCCTGAGCAACACAGCAAGATCCCATCTCTCCAAAAACTTTTAAAATTAACTGAGTGTGAGGCCGGGCGCGGTGGCTCACGCCTGTAATCCCAGCACTTTGGGAGGCCAAGGCGGGAGGATCACGAGGTCAGGAGATCGAGACCATCCTGGCTAATACGGTGAAACCCCGTCTCTACTAAAAACACAAAAAAATTAGCCAGGCGTGGTGGCAGGCGCCTGTGGTTCCAGCTACTCGGGAGGCTGAGGCAGGAGAATGGCGTGAACCCAGGAGGCGGAGCTGGCAGTGAGCCAAGATTGCGCCACTGCACTCTAGCCTGGGCAACACAGCGAGAGTCCATCTCAAAAAAAAAATTAGCTGAGTGTGGTGGTGCACGCCTATAGTCCCACCTTCTCAGGAAGCTGAGACAGGAGGATCACTGAAGCCCAGGAACTGGAGGCTGCAGGGAGCTGTGATTGCACCACTGCTCTCCAGCCTGGGCGACAGAGTAAGACCTTGTCTCCAAAAGTAGTAATAATAATAAATAAATAATAATAAGAGGCCAGGCGCAGTAGCTCACACCTGTAATCCCAGCACTGTGGGAGGCCAAGGCGGGCACATCATTTGAGGTCAGGAGTTTGAGACCAACCTGGCCAACATGGTGAAACCCTGTCTCTACTAAAAATACAAAAAAATTAGCTGGGCATAATGGCAGGCTCCTGTAGTCCCAGCTACTTGGGAGGCTGAGGCATGAGAATCACTTGACCCCAGGAGGCAGAGGTTGCAGTAAGCCCAGGCCACTGCACTCCAGCCTGGGCAACACTTCCTGGGGCAGTGGGTGGACGGCACCTCCAAGATGACCTCCTACGCCAATTTATTTGATATTTACTTAGCCAGCAATCCTTGGTGTTTCTTTGTTGTTGTTTTGGGTTTTGTTTTGGTTTTTGAGATGAAGTCTCACTCTGTCGCCCAGGCTGGAGTGCAGTGGTGTGATCTCAGCTCACTGCAACCTCCGCCTCGTAGGTTCAAGTGATTCTCCTGCCTCAGCCTCCTGAGTAGCTAGGATTACAGGCATGCACCACCACACCCAGCAAATTTTTGTATTTTTAGTAGAGACAGGGGTTCACCATGTTGGCCAGGCTGGTCTCAATCTCCTGATCTCAGCTCACTGCAGACTCTGCCTCCCAGGTTCCAGCGATTCTCTGCCTCAGCCTCCTGAGTAGCTGGGATTACAGGCGCTCACCACTACACACCGCTAATTTTTTTTTTTTTTTTTTTTTTTTGAGACGGAGTCTTGCTCTGTCGCCCAGGCTGGAGTGCAGTGGTGCCATCTCGGCTCACTGCAAGCTCCACCTCCCTGGTTCATGCCATTTTCCTGCCTCAGCCTCCTGAGTGGCTGGGACTACAGGCGCCCACCACCACACCCAGCTAATTTTTTGTATTTTTAGTAGAGACGGGGTTTCACTGTGTTAGCCAGGATGGTCTCAAACTCCTGACATCAAGTGATCCACCCGCCTCGGCCTCCCAAAGTGCTGGGATTACAGGTGTGAGCCGCTGCGCCCGGCCACTCCTTGGTGTTTCTTGACTTTCATCTGCCTCATTCAGTTTCTGTTTCTGTTTTCACATGGTCCTTCTCTGTGCTTCTTTTCTCTCCACCTGAGGGCCCAGTCTAATCCAGTATGATCTCATTTAACCCTAATTACGTCTGCAAAAAAAACCCCCTAATTTCAAAATGAGGTCATATTCTGCAGTTTCAGGAGGCAATGAATTCTGAGAGGACACTGTTAACCCACTACAAGCCATCGAGAACAGGAGCAGGAGGCTGAATGCGGTGGCTCACACCTGTCATCCCGGCACTTTCGGGGGCCTACGCAGCAGGATCGCTTGAGCCCAGGAGTTTGAGACCAGCCTGGTAACATAGTAACACCCCATCCTCTACCCCCCCCAAAAAAAACAAAAAATTAATTAGCCTGGCATGGTAGCGTGTGCCTGTAGGCCCAACTATGCAAAAGGCTGAGATGGGAGGGTCACTGAAGCCCAGGAGTTTGAGGCTGCTGTGAGCTGTGGTGGCGCCACTGTATCCAGCCTGGGCAGGAGAGCAACACTCTGTCTCTAAAAATATTAATTTAGGCTGGGTGCGGTGGCTCACGCCTGTAATTCCAGCACTTTGGGAGGCCAAGGCGGGCAGATCATAAGGTCAGGAGATCGAGACCATCCTGGCTAACATGCTGAAAACCCATCTCTACTAAAAATACAAAAAATTAGCCGGGCGTGGTGGCGGGCGCCTGTAGTCCCAGCTACTGGAGAGGCTGAGGCAGGAGAATGGCGTGAACCCGGGAGGCGCAGCTTGCAGTGAGCCGAGATGGCGCCACTGCACTCCAGCCTGGGCGACAGAGCGAGACTCTGTCTCAAAAATAAATAAATAAATAAATAAATAAATAAATAAATAAATAATAAAATAAAAATAAAAAATAAAAATATTAATTTAACTTTAAACAAAAAAGCAGGAGGTCTCCAAGAATGCAGGAGATAACTGACCGGGTGCAGTGGCTCATGCCTTTAATCTCAGCACTTTGGGAGGCCAAGGCGGGTGGATCACCCGAGGTCAGGAGTTCAAGTCCAGCCTGGCCAACATGGTGAAACCCCATCTCTACTAAAAATACAAAAAATTAGCCAGGCATGGTGGCGCGAGCATGTTAATCCCAGCTACCCCCGAGGCTCAGACAGGAGAATCGCTTGAACCCAGGAGACCGAGGTTGCAGTGAGCTGAGATGGCGCCACTGCACTCCAGCCTGGGTGACAGAGGGAGACCTCCGTCTCAAAAACAAAACAAAAAAATGCAGGAGAGGGGTACACGAATATTTGGGGAGCACCCCCAATTCTTGGATGTCTGCTGTATCCCCAGTGCACAGCACAATCTCGTCCCTAATAAATGTGCAGTGGAGGTTTGTTGAATCTGAATGGGCCCCAGAAGAATGAGGTGGAGAGGGGAATAGGAAGATTGAATGTCTCCTGCCTGAAGGTCGGGCGGGGAGGGGTTGGGGGCAGGTAACTCTGAGGCTCACCCGGGGCCACTGCCTGCATCCTGGCAACCGCCTCCACCCACTTTAGGATCTGCAGACTGGCAGCGGTTGGAGGGAATTTCCCCTCGCCAATTGCTCAAGTCCCTCCCCTCGACCGACCGGACATCCCCAGAGAGGGGCAGGCTGGTCCCCTGACAGGTTGAGGCAAGTAGACGCCCAGGAGCCCCGGGAGGGGGCTGCAGTTTCCTTCCTTCCTCCTCGGCAGCGCTCTGCGACCCCATCGCCCCGCCTGCGCTAGCAAAGGTGATCGCCGCGGCGATGCCGGAGGAGGGTTCGGGCTGCTCGGTGCGGCGCAGGCCCTATGCTTGCGTCCTGCGGGCTGCTTTGGTCCCATTGGTCGCGGGCTTGGTGATCTGCCTCGTGGTCTGCATCCAGCGCCTGGCACAGGCTCAGCAGCAGCTGCCGCTCGAGTCACTTGGGGTGAGTTGAGATGGAAAAGGTGGGAAGAAAACATCCCAACTTATTCCGGCAGAGAATACGGAGAGGGGCGCAGGGACCGTGCACCAGGGCAGACACTGAGAGGCGCGTGACCGAAAAGACAGAATGAGATGGGTACAAAGAGGCCAGGGAGGAAGATCTGGTAGGGCAGAGACAGAGACCAGAACAGGGAGGCAAGGCGGGGACCAGGCTGCCCGGTGTAGGGGCTCCGAGAGAGTCAGCCCTGCCAGGAGGTACAGGGAGATCCCGGGATGGGAAAGGTAGGCGCACATGGAAATGGAAGATGACTCGGCTCTGGTGTTCCCCCAGCAGGCTGACTCAGAGGCTGCTGGGGGCTTCACAAAGCTGGGCGTGGGGGCTTCCTGGGGCCTCCTAGGACGGGATGGCCCCAGCCATTCGCTCCGGGTGGGGGAGGTGTCCCCTTGGGGACCGCGCCGGGCGCCTTTGCAGCGGAGAGAGTCCGGTGCGCGCGGTGCCCTCGCGCCCAGTGACATCCAGGAAAACGATTCGGGAAACTAAGAAGTTATTTTGAAGGTCTCGACTTTACGCTCCCCGCTGGTTCAGACCTGCTTCCTCTTTAAGAAGTCTTAAGAGTAAATAAAATAAAATGAAATAAAATCACCCGTGCGCGCCGTGGGATGAGAGGTGGAAAGGAGAATGGACAGAGAAAAGAGAGCTCCTGGCACAGGGGACACATAGAACCTCTCTGCTTACGTCCGTGCCCTGTTTTCTGGTCTTTTCTTCCAGTGGGACATAGCTGAGCTGCAGCTGAATCACACAGGTAACACGGGGGACGTGGAGGGACGGGGAGAAGAAGAGACACAGAGAGAGAAGGAAGAAGAGATAGAAAGACAAGTGGGGAGAGAGAGAGAAAGAGACACAGAGAGAGACGGAGGGAGAAAGGGAGGGAGAGATGGGGAGGGAAACGGAGAGGGGGAGACAGAGAGAAGACAGGGAGGGAGAGGCCCAGAGAAAGAGAGGGAAAGACAGTGAGAAACAAGGAGAGAGAGAGGGACAGAGGGGACAGACGGAGACAGGAGAAGAAGGGGAAAGAAATAAAGAAACAGGGAGAGACGCAGGAAGAGAGAGCAAGGGAGAGAGGAAGAGGGGGGGAGACACAGAGGGAGAGAGACGGAGAAAGAGAAAAAAGACGGATAGAGGAGACGGAGAGAGAGGGAGGGAGAGACAGAGAGGAAGAGAGAATGAAAACGAGAGAGGCGGCCCAGCGTGGTTGCTCACGCCTGCAGTCGCGCACAAAACAGACAGAAATCCCTGCCTGGTGAGCTTCCCTTCTACTGTCACTCCTACCGAGGAGGAAATGACAAAAAAAAATAAAAATGAACATGTGAAAAACAGAGCAATGCCACGTAGAGTAAAACAGACCAAGAGCAGGTTTTAGATAAAAAAAAAATCAGTCAAGGAGGTGGGTGGGGAATCCGGGCATGCCAGGGCTGGGGGTTTTCATTCAAAGTGGAGTCGCGGCGGTGAGGAGGAGGGGTCTCTGAGTGGGCGGCACTGGCAAGAAGACTTGAGGGAGATGAAATGAACTGTTTTGCTCTAGATGGGAGTATCTGTCTCCTCCCAGCCTCTCTTGAACGCGCTTCTTCCTCTTTTTTTCCACGGTTCATCCCCAGAGACTAAAATCACTGCAGGCTTGCGTGTTTTGTTCCTTCCATTTTGTAATGGAAGGGACCTTTGTTTCTCTGTCTTCTCCTTGGGTCTCTGACCCCTGCCTGATATGTCTCTCTCTCTCTCTCTCTTCCATATTTTTCCTGTAATTTGGTCTTGAGGCCCCTTTCTGGAGAGTGGCTGTAAACTCTAGCCTCACATCGATGGGGCGCCAGGCGTGGTGGCTACGGGTGTTGACAATGTCTTTCACAGGACAGTTCTTTCTTCTGGTGGATGACGTCATGCCTAAGTGTCTGACAGGGGACCAGGTGTCACTCTTACAGGAAATTTGCAAGCCTGGTAAACACCCTTGTGGCTCCTGTTTGACCTGTGTTCAGTTCCTTCCTAACAAGACAGCCAGTCTCCAAGAGAGCCTTGAGTGAGGAGGAGAGTGAGAGGCTCAGGTGCGTCAGTCAGATAAGACACGGAGACAGGAGACGCTGCGATGAAACACGTGAAATATGGCCGAGCACCGTGGCTCACGGCTGTGATCCCAGCGCTTTGGGAGGCTGAGGTGGGATGATCGCTTGAGCCCAGGAGTTCAAGACTATGTTTCTTGGGAAACAGCAAGACCACCATCTCTAGCACAAAATTTTGAAAATTAGCTGGTCATGGCGGCGCACGCCACTTCCCAGTGACTCGGGAGGCTGAGGTGGGAGATAGCTTGAGCCCCAGAGGCTGAGGCTGCAGTGAGCTATGATTGCACCACTGCCCTCCAGCCTGGGTGACAGGGCCAGACCCTGTCTCTAAAGAAAATGAAGATCCTAGAGAGAAGAGGACCAACAGGAAGGTAGGGGAGCTCTCTGAGACACACACACTCAACCAGAGGGTGGAGAGCAAGAAAAAAAAAGGGAACTGGGAGCCAAAGCTTTTATTGGGGTTCAGGGTGTGACCCGAGCAGGCTTCCCTTGGGGAATTCTCTCGTGCACTCTCTCGCGCGCTGTCTCTCTCGCTGTCTCGTGCCCTCTCCCTCAAGCTCTCTCGTCGTCTCTCTCTCTCTCACACACACACACACTCGCTGTCTCGTGCCCTCTCTCTCTCAAGCTCTTCCTCTCTCTCTCTCTCTCTCTCTCGCTCTCTCGTTCTTTCTCTCTTACTCTCTGATGCTCTCTCTCTGCATTCTCTCTCTATATCTCTCCCTCCCCCTCTATCTCTACCTTTGTCTGTTTCTGGTTGTTGTTGTTGTTTTTTTTTTTTTTTTTGTCTCTCTCTCCCCTGGTGTCTCTGTCTCCCTCTCTTTACTCCTCTCCCCTTACCCCTCTCTCCTTCCCTTTAGATCTCTAACCTTCTGTCCCCCTCCCTCTTTTTTTTGAGACAGGGTTTCTGTGACCCAGGCTGGAGTGCAGTGGCGTGATCGTAGCTCACTGCAGTCTCAGCCTCCCAGGCTCAAGCGATCCTCCAGCCTCAGCCTCCCAAGAGTAGCCAGGACCAGAGGCGTGCACCACCACACCTGGCTAACTTTTTATTTTTTGTAGAGATGGGGGTCTCACCATGTTGTCCAGGCTGGTCTTGAACTCCTGACCTCAGGTGATCCACCCACCTTGGCCTCCTAAACTGCTAGGATTTCAGGCATGAGCCACCACCTCCGACCTATTCCTTGATCTCTAACTCTCGATCTCTATATCTGACTTTCTCTATGACCCCCTGTGCCTCAGTTCCCCTAAACCTCCATCCTTTCATCCCTCTAACCCTGTGCCCCCAGGACCTCAGCAGGACCCCAGGCTATACTGGCAGGGGGGCCCAGCACTGGGCCGCTCCTTCCTGCGTGGACCAGAGCTGGACAAGGGGCAGCTACGTATCCATCGTGATGGTATCTACATGGTACACATCCAGGTGACGCTGGCCATCTGCTCCTCCACGACGACCTCCAGGCACCACCCCACCACCCTGGCCGTGGGAATCTGCTCTCCTGCCTCCCGTAGCATCAGCCTGCTGCGTCTCAGCTTCCACCAAGGTTGTACCATTGCCTCCCAGCGCCTGACGCCCCTGGCCCGAGGGGACACACTCTGCGCCAACCTCACTGGGACACTTTTGCCTTCCCAAAACACTGATGAGACCTTCTTTGGAGTGCAGTGGGTGCGCCCCTGACCGCTGCTTCTGATTAGGGTTTTTAAAATTTTATTTTATTTTATTTAAGTTCAAGAGAAAAAGTGTACACAGAGGGGCCACCCGGGTTTGGGGTGGGGGTGCGGTGGGGGGTAATGGTGGCAGGACAGAGAAGGCATCGAGCTTTTTCTTTCATTTTCCTATTAAAAAATACAAAAAAATCAGTTGGGCCTCATGGCGTGCATCTGTAATCCCAGCTACTCGGCCAACCGAGGCAGGAGAATCACTTGAACCCAGGAGGTGGAGGTTGCAGTGAGCCGAGATTGCGCCACTGCACTCCAGCCTGGGCAACAGAGCAAGACTCTGTCTCAGAAAAAAAAAAAAATGTTCTTGGTTAGGGATGTTTGAAGAACAGAGGAAGCGGGCTGGGCACCGTGGCTCATGCCTATAATCCCAGCACTTTGGGAGGCTGAGGAAGGCAGATCGCTTGAGCCTAGGAGTTCAAGACCAGACTGGGCAACATAGTGAGACCCCCATCTCTACAAAAAATACAAAAATTAACCAGATGTAGTGGTGTGCTAGTCCAAGCTACTCGGGAGGCTGAAGTGGGAGATTGGGTAGAGCCCAGGAGGTCAAAGGCTGCAGTGAGCTGTGATCATGCCACTGCACTCCAGCCTGAGCAAGAGTGAGATTCCTTGTAAAAAAAAAAAAAAGTCTGTTTTCTCCTTGGTGCATCTATTTGACAAGAGAGGAAACAAAAAGATCACTTTGGGTGACTGTCTCTCAAAGCAGACAATGCAAAATACCTAACGAGTTAGGAGGCCAAGTGGGTGGATCACTTGAAATCAGGAGTTCGAGACCAGCCTGGCCAACATGGTAAAACTCCGTCTCTACTAAAAATACAAAAATTAGCCAAGCGTGGTCGAGGGCGCCTGTAATCCCAGCTACTCAGGAGGCTGAGGCAGGAGAATCGCTTGAACCCGGGAGGCGGAGGTTGCAGTGAGCCGAGATCGCGTTATCGCACTCCAGCCTGGTGATAGGTGTTGCAAACCACCATGGCACACATTTAACTATGTAACAGAACTGCACATCCTGCACATGTACCCCAGAACTTAAATAATAATAATAAAAGATCACTTGAGGTCAGGAGTTCAAGACCAGCCTGGCCAACGTGGTGAAACCTCACCTCTACTGAAAATACAGGGTCTTGCTCTGTCACCCAGGCTGCAGTGCGGTGGCATGATCCTGTCTCACTGCAGCCTCAAACTCCTGGGCTCAAGTGATCCTCCCACCTCAGCCTCCCAAATAGCTAGGACCGCCAGCACAGGCCACCACACCCGGCTATTTTTTTTTTTTTTTTTTGAGATGAGGTCTCATTACATTGCCCCAGCTGGTCTCAAACTCCAATCTCCCGAAATGCCCATCTTCCCACCTCGGCCTCCCCAAGTGCTGGGATTACAGGCATGAGCCACTGCCCTGGACCTCCAAAACATTTTGGAACTCAGAGTTTTCCAGCATTTAAAGATAGTGTACAGGATTATACCATCTTTTTTTTGAGATGGAGTCTCACCCTATTGTCCAGGCTGGAGTGCAGTGGCATAATCTCAGCTCACTGCAACCTCCACCCTCCCAGGTTCAAGCAATTCTTCTGCCTCAGCCTCCCAAGTCTGGGACTATAGAAATCCGCCACCACACCCGGCTAATTTTTCTATTATTAGTAGAGACGGGTTTCACCATGTTGGCCAGGATGGTCTCGATCTCTTGACCTTGTTGTGATCCACCTGCCTCGGCCTCCCAAAGTTCTGAGACTACAGGCGTGAGCCACCGCACCCAGCGCTTATACCATCTTTTATGCATCACCTCAGTGAGGTCGGGACAGCATTTTGTAATCAAACACCACACCTATTTTTTTTTTTTTTTTTTTTTTTTTTTACAATGTGAAGTGTTAGCATTCACACTAAGTGGGATAAAAATCAAGACTACAAGCCAGGCGCAGTGGCTCATGCCTGTAGTCCCAGCACTTTGGGAGGCCGAGGTGGGCGGATCACCTGAGGTCAGGAGTTTGAGACCAGCCTGGCCAACGTGGTAAAACCCCGTCTCTACTAAAAACACAAAAATTAGCCGGGCATGGTGGCCAGCACCTGTAACCCCAGCTACTCAGGAGGCTGAGGCAGGAGGATCACTTAAACCCAGGAGGTGGAGGTTGCAGTGAGCCAAGATCATGCCATTGCACTCCAGCCCGGGTGACAAGGGCGAAACTCCATCTCAAAAAAAAAAAAAATCAAGGCTACAATTACCAGCCTGGCTAACATGGTGAAACCTCATCTCTACTAAACATTTAAAAATTAGCTGGGTATGATCATGGGCACCAGTAACCCCTGCTACTAGGGAGGCTGAGACAGGAGAATCTCTTGAACTCAGGAGGTGGAGATTGCAGTCAGCTGAGACAGTGCCACTGCACTCCAGCCTGGGTGACAGAGTGAAACTCTGTCTTTAAAAAAAAAAAAAAAAAAAAAAGACTACAACTAACAAAAAGTTAGTTCAGGTCAGAGATTGCTGCCAAACAATTCACCAAAACAACTTGATTTCCAGGGCTTTTTGGATTTTGGAACTGGGGACTCAAAGTAAAGTCAAGTGCTTCTTACGGCGTTTAATATGGACTGCACACTGTCTTATTCCATTAACTCAGCTCGTGTTCATGCGAGCCCTACAAAGCTGCAGGAATCAACATTGTTCCCATTTCGCAGATGAGGAAAACAGAGACACAAACCGTTGAGTCATCTGCCCAAAGTTACCGCTTTTGTAACTGCTGGGGCCTCTGTATTTAACAGTTAAGGAAAATAGTGGCAGAAAACCTGAGTTACAAGCCCAAGGCAATTCATCTACATAGCAGTGGACTCAGGATTCTAAGCCAGAAAATCCTGCATCTTGCATCCATGCTCTCACCTCTAGAGGGGGAAGTGAGAGGAGCGGTGGGGTGTCCCAGCTGAGGGAGGGGAAGTGAGACCCACGCACCGCCTTCCCCCGCAAATCTAGCCCTGCAGCCCCTCTCCAACCTTACTTGGACTCAGGACCATGCATCTGGAAAAGCCACAGACACTCGACGCCAGCCTGTGAAAGCAGCCGGGAGGGACGCCGTACCCTGCAAAGCCACAGGGAAGGGGCTGCCCAAGACCATGGGAACCCACCACTTACATCAGCGTGACCTGGATGTGAGACACAGAGTCAAAGGAGATTATCTGGCAGCTTTAAGATTGGACTGCCTGACTATTCACGATAGCAAAGACTTGGAACCAACCCAAATGTCCATCAATGATAGACTGGATTAAGAAAATGTGGCACATATACACCATGGAATACTATGCAGCCACAAAAAAGGATGAGTTCATGTCCTTCATAGGGACATGGATGAAGCTGGAAACCATCATTCTGAGCAAACTATTGCAAGGACAGAAAACCAAACACTGCATGTTCTCACTCATAGGTGGGAATTGAACAATGAGAATACTTGGACAAAGGGTGGAGAACATCACACACCGGGGTGTGTCGTGGAGTGTGGAGTGGGAGGAGGGGGGAGGGATAGCATTAGGAGAAATACCTAATGTAAATGATGAGTTAATGGGTGCAGTAAACCAACACGGCACATGTATACAATGTAGCAAACCTGCACATTGTGCACATGTACCCTAGAACTTAAAAGTATAATTAAAAAAAAAAAAAAGATTTGACTGCCTGGCCAGGCACAGTGGCTCGTGCCTGTAATCCTAACACTTTGGGAGGCCGAGACGGGCAGATTGCCTGAGCTCAAGAGTTCGAGACCAGCCCGAGCAATATGGTGAAACCCTGTTTCTACCGAAATACAAAAAAAAAAAATTAGCCAGGCGTGGCAGCGTGCGCCTGTAGTCCCCGCGACTTGGGAGGCTGATGCAGGAGAATCGCTTTAACCCGGGAGGCAGAGATTGCAATGAGCCGAGATCAAGTCACTGGACTCCAGACTGGGTGACAGAGCGTCACTCTGTCTCAAAAAAAAAAAAAAAAAAAAAAAGATTTGACTTACCCACTGGATTTTGGAATTGCAGGGGACCTTCAGCTCCTTCGTTTTGGCCGGTTTCTCCCATTTGGAATGGGTATATCCAATGCCTGTACCCCATTGTATATAGGAAGTAACTAACTTGCTTTTGATTTTACAGGCTCACAGAAGGGACTTGCCTTGTCTCAGATGAGATTTTGGACTGTGGACTTTTGAGTTAATGCTGAAATGAGTTAAGACTTTGGGGGATGGTTAGGAAGGCATGACTAGTTTGAGGACATTATGCTCAATGAAATAAGCCAGTCAAAAAGTAAAAATATGTATTGTATAAACTAACATTAATCTACCACATAGGATTAAAACTGTTCACGGGAATATAAAATAGAATTTTTTAGATGTACAGTCTTTGAGGGTTTGTGTTTCTACCAGTCCAGAATTTTTCTTCACGTGCTTAACAGTCATTTGAATATGTTCTATTTTCTTCTTTCTTTGTTAGTTTGTTTTGATTTTTTGTTTGTTTGTTTGTTGTTTTTTTGAGATGGAGTTTCGCTCTTGTCACCCAGGCTGGAGTGCAGTGGCATGGTCTCGGCTCACTACAACATCCACCTCCCAGGTTCAAGTGATTCTCCTGCCTCAGCCTCTCGAGTAGCTGGGATTACAGGCGCCCACCACCACGCCTGCCTGTAATCCCATCTACTCGGAAGCGGCTGAGGCAGGAGAATCACTTGAACCTAGGAAGCAGACGTTGCAGTGAGCCAAGATCATGCCACTGCACTCCAGCTTGGGCAACAGAGCGAGACTCCATTTCCAAAAACAAAGAAAAAGAAAAAGAAATTCAATGTCCATTAACAGGAAGGCTGAGGCAGGATGCTTAAACTCAGGAGTCTGCAGTGAGCTATGTTCCTGCGGCACTCCAGCTAGGGTGACAAAGGAATACAAAGAAAGAAAAAGAAAGAGACAAAGAGAAAGAGAGAGGGAAGGAGGGAGGGAGGGAAGAAGGAAGGAAGGAAGGAAAGAAGGAAAGAAGGAAGGAAGGAAGGAAGGAAGGAAGGAAGGAAGGAAGGAAGGAAGGAAGGATTATTTGATGTTATATGATTTTCACCTCAATTTTTGAAAAAAGAGTGTATACACAGAGTTTTATAGAAAAGAAAATACAAGGCCAGGCATGGTGGCTCACACCTGTAATCCCAGCACTTTCAGAGGTCGAAGCAGGTGAATCACCTGAGGTCAGGAGTTCGAGACCAGCCTGGCCACATGGTGAAACTCTGTCTCTACTAAAAATACAAAAAAATTAGCCAGGCGTGGTGGCAGGCACCTGTGGTCCCAGCTGCTCAGGAGGCTGAGGCAGGAGAATCGCTTGAACCTGGGAGGCAGAGGTTGCAGTGAGCCAAGAACACCCCACTGCACTCCAGCCTGGGCAACAGAGTGAGACTCCATCTCCAAAAAAAAAAAAAAAGAAAAGAAAAGAAAGAAAAAAGAAAATTCAAAGTCCGTTAACAGTTAACCACCATCTTGTCCACCTCCTCAAAAAGAAATTCAATGTCCATTAACAGGACCAGGTGCGGTGACTCACACTTGTTCCCAGCACTTTGGGAGGCCAAGACAGGTGATTCACCTGTCCCAGCTGAGGGAGGGGAAGGATCATCCGCCTCAGCTTGGTGGGAAGGGCAATAAGGGCAAGACCAGCCTGGCTTATATGGCAAAACCTTATCTCTACTAAAATAAAATAAAAAAATTAGCCAGGCATGATGGCAGGCGCCTATAGTCCCTGCTACTTAGGAGGCTGAGGCAGGAGAATCGCTTGAACCCAGGAGGCAGAGGTCGCAGTGAGCTGAGATCACAACAAGTCCGGCTATTTTTTTTTTTTTTTTGTATTGTTAGTAAAGACTGGGTTTCACCATGTTGGCCAGGCTGGTCTCAAACTCCTGACCTCAGGTGACCCACCCACCTTGGCCTCCCAAAGAGCTAGGATTACAGGCATGAGCCCCTGTGCCCAGCCTCATCTTTTGAAATTTAGCATTAAACTCGGACATCCAGATTAACAGGATAGAGACCAGAGATGTCCACTGTCATAAATTTAGCCTGCACAAAGGAGGAACTGGTGTTTTGATGAATCTACGTTAATTCACCAATTAACCCACCACACTTTGTGTGTGGTCTTTTTTAAGAGTGATGGTAAATGCTTCATGAGTATGTTGTGCTGAGATAGGAAAACTGTATCTCTTTAAAATTCTCAGAATACTGATTTAAATATCATGCTGGTGTGCGTATGTACAATGCACATGCAAATTTCCAGCAAACCTTACCAGCCCTAAGACCCAAGTGAGACTATTTGAACGCACAGCCCACATTTTCCAATTTGGGGCAAACCCACTTCTTAATACTACACAAGCCTCCAGAGAGCCTACATATTTGTGCCCCAATATCTGCTCATTTCCTCCCACCCCTATTCCCTGGTAACCACAGTTCTACTCTCTGTCTGTAAGAGTTTGGCTTTTTTTTTTTTTTTAAAGATTCCCCATACTGACAGAACAGGAGTATCACCATCTTGGACAAGTGCTGCCATTTTAAGTTTCATCTTGATCGGAGCTGGGCGAGGTGGCTCACGCCTGTAATCCCAGCACTTTAGGAGGCCAAGGTGGGCGGATCATGAGGTCAGGAGATTGAGACCAGCCTGGCTAACATGGTGAAACCCTGTCTCTACTAAAAATACAAAAAAATTAGCCAGGCGTGGTGGCGGGCGCCTGTAGTCCCAGCTACTCAGGAGGCTGAGGCAGGAGAATGGCGTGAACCCAGGAGGCAGAGGTTGCAGTGAGCTGAGATCGCGCCACTGCACTCCAGCCTGGGCAACAGAGCGAGACTCCATCTCAAAAAAAAAAAAAAAAGTTTCGTCTTGATCAAAAACCGCCTAAATCCAAATGGCATCAGCCTAATGGTTAAGGTCACCATGACCATAAACCACAAATAACATCCTCAGCCACAGACATTCCAGCCCCAAGATAACCTCCTTTCTGGCCGGGAGGACGTCAGCCCCAAGATAACCTCCCCTGTGACCAGAGACATTCCAACCCCCCCCATAAACCTCTCCCCAACACAGAAACATTCCAAGCTTGTGATAAGCCCGCTCACCCTAAAACCAATATATACTGTTAGTCTGTAAGAGAGAGAGCTCCTGACCAAAACTGGCCAGAAGCCCCTCTCAGGTTTATTCTCCAAAATAAACCCATCTTTGACTGCTGAGCCACTTTTCGTGTTTCTTTCCCCTTTCTTCAACTTTTACACATATAAATGAGATCATGCAGTATTTGTCTTTCTGTGTCTGGCTTATTTCACTTAGCCTAGTGTCCTCCAGGTTCATCCATATTGTCCCAAATGTCAGGATTTTCTTCTCTTGTAAGATGAAATAATATTCCAATGTGTCTATAGATCATACTTTCTTTATCTATTCGTTCATTAATGGACACTTAGGTTGTTTTCATATCTTGGCTATTATAAATAATGCTGCAATGGCACTATTCACAATAGCAAAGACTTGGAACCAACCCAAATGCCCTTCAACGACAGACTGGATAAAGAAAATGTGGCACATATACACCATGGAATACTGTGCAGCCATAAAAGAGAATGAGTTCATGTCCTTTGTAGGGACATGCATGAAGCTGGAAGCCAAGTCATCATTCTCAGCAAACTATCACAGGAACAGAAAACCAAACACTGCATGTTCTCACTCATAAGTGGGGGTTGAACAATGAGAACACATGGACACAGGGGAAGGAACATCACACACCGGGGCCTGTCAGGGGGTGGGGGGCAAGGGGAGGGAGAGCATTAGGACAAATTCCTAATGCATGTGGGGCTTAAAACCTAGATGATGGGTTGATAGGTGCAGCAAACCACCATGGCACATGTACACTTATGGAACAAGTCTGCACGTTCTACACATGTATCCCAGAAATTAAAGTAAAATTTAAAAGAATAATAATAATGCTGCAATGCTCATGCAGATATTACTATGTTCTGGCTTCTCAACATCAGAAGTGCAGCCTTTGAGGAACTGAAACCTGTGTAGCTGAAAGCTATTAAAGAGCAGATTCTCCTGCTCCAAATACTGCATTCTGGAAGAGGGAACTAAGCTCTTCCAGTCTTAGTGAAACTGTTCTCTGACGTCTTTCTCATATATAGCCTGGTTTCCCCATGGGGGCCACGCAAGACCCAGGGCATTCTGGAAGAGGGTACTGGGGTCTTCTGGTCTTAGTGAAGCTGTTCTCTGGTGTCTGTCTTATATAGCCTGGTCCTCTGATGGGACCACACAAGACCCAGAGAAGGCAAACATTTCCGCTGGCAGACCTGTGGCAGATTCTTCTCTCCTCCAGCCCCAAGATGATACCGTATTTGCAAGATCGTTCCCTCCCTGAGAATTGGCTTAACACTTTGCCGTTATTCAAATAGGCTGAGACGGGATGTGTCTCATCCACTCAGGGGGCAAGCCCAGACAAGCCCAGACAAGACCAAGCTTTCTTTACATTCAGAGACTATCTGGACTCTCAGACTCATATGCAAGTCAAAAACCACCTACCCAGTACCCATAAACACACACACACACACACACACACACACACACACTGAGCACAGCCTCCTCCTCATGTGCACACACCCAGCCTTGATCTTTGTGTGCACACTTTTGTGCACGCTTAGTCTTTTATGTGCACAGACCATTACTCTGTCAAATAAAAAACAAATCTGAATTTAGCAACGAGAGACTTTATTCAAAAAGACTATTGCAAGGAGGGTAGAATAGGACTATCCTGTCACACACATCCATGCGAAGAGAGCCCACCAATAGGCTTTGTGTCAGCAACAAGGCTGCTTATTTCCCTTGGGTGCAAGTGGGCTGAGTCTGAAAAGAGTGTCAGCAAAGGGAGATGGGGTGGGGCAGTTTTATAGGATTTGGGTAGGTAGTGGAAAATTACAGTTAAAGGTGGTTATCTCTTGGGGGCAGGGGCGGGGTCACAAGGTGCACGGTGCGGAGATCATGAGACTCATTGTCTAGGAGAAGGAATGTCACAAGGTTGATTGATTAGTTGGGGTGGGGCAGGAACAAATCACAATAGTGAAATGTCCTCTTTTGTGGTTCTTCAGTTGCTCCAGGCCATCTGGATGTATACGTGCAGGTCACAGGGGTTATGATGGCTTAGCTTCAGCTCAGAGGCCTGACATTCCTGTCTTCTTATATTAATAAGAAAACCAAAACAAAATAGTGGTGAAGTGTGGGGGCAGCAAAAATTTTTTGAGGGGGAGAGATAATGGGCAATGTTTCTCAGGGCTGCTTCGAGTGAGACTGGGGTGGCGTGGGAACCTAGAGTGGGAGAGATTAAATTGAAGAAAGATTTTGGGGTAACAGATGATATTGTGGGGTTGTTGGAAGGAGCATTTGTCATATAGAGTGATTGCTGATGGCCTGGGTGTGGTTTTGTAGGAATTGAGAAACTAAATGGAAGATACGAGGTCTGAATAAGAGAAGGAGAAAAACAGGTATTAAAGGATTAAGAAATGGGAGGACCCAGGATATCCAACTAGAGAGTGCCCAAGGTGGTTCAGCATAATTATTTGCTTAATTGGCGAGTTTCTGGGCTCTATCTCTGAGTGTTTTTATGTTGTCATATACCAGGCCAGATAGATTTTAGGTAAACACAACACTCTTCATTTAAAAATATGCAGAGTCCTCCTTTTTCAGCAGTGAGTAAGTTCAGGCCTATTCCTGTCTTCTTATATTAAGAAAAACAAAACCGTAGTGAAAGGTTGGTGTCATGAGGGGAACAGGAAGCTGTTCGGTCTCCTATGCAAATTGATTTTTGGGGGTAAGGAAAACTAGTGTACATGTGCCTGTCCAATTAACAGCTAAACACATGTAGGTGGCGGAGCCACGGAGGAAGAAGAGACCTTGTGTAAGGCAAAACTGGAAATGTAAAGTGAAAAGATGAGAGGATGTACTAAAAGAGGTATTTTCATATGGCTAGGAATCTGGAGTAGGCAAGAGAAGATTAGCAGCCCGGTGAGTTTCCTGTCTAGCCTGCTGGAGGACTGGAAGATAGTCACCTAGAGGGCTGGTGTCTAGGATGAGGTTGGGGCCCAGCAAGAAAGTGCGTCCATATAAAAGTTCAGATGGACTGTACCCTGTGGCCTCTCGAGGACAGGCCCTAATTCTGAGGAGGGCAAGTGGTAGAAGTACTTAAGTTGGAGGCTGAGCTTGGTGAGGTGTGTTTTTAAAAGACCATTCGTCTGTTCTACCTTTCCTGAAGATTGAGGACGGTAAGGGGTATGAAGTTTCCACTGAATACCAAGAGGCTGAGAAACTGCTTGGGTGATTTGACTAACAAAGGCCGGACCATTGTCAGATTGAATAGAAGTAGGGAGGCCAAATCGGGAAATTATATCTGTTAGAAGGGAAGAGATGACTGCAGTACCCTTTTCGGAGCTAGTGGGAAAAGCCTCGACCCATCCGGTGAAGGTATCGACCCAAACCAGGAGATATTTAAATTTACAGACATGGGGCATATGAGTAAAGTCAATTTGCCAATCTTGTGTCGGAGTAAATCCACGAGCCTGATGCGTAGGAGAAGGAGGAAGCCTGAGAAAGCCTTGGGGGCTGGTGGCGTGGCAGACAGAGCATTGAGAGGTGATGGTCTTAAGGATGGATTTCCACAAAGGGAAGGAGATGAGGGGCTGCAGGAGGCAAGCCAGAGACTTGTATCCCACATGGAGGTGGTCATGAAGGGAAGAAAGAATGGACTGAGCTTGTGAGGCAGGAAGAATGAATTTTCCATGATTTTTTTTTTAATTATACTTTAGGTTTTAGGGTACATGTGCACAATGTGCAGGTTTGTTACATATATATCCATGTGCCATGTTGATTTCCTGCACTCATTAACTCGTCATTTAGCATTAGGTATATCTCCTAATGCTGTCCCTCCCACCTCCCCCAACCCCACAACAGTCCCCGGAGTGTGATGTTCCCCTTCCTGTGTCCATGAGTTCTCATTGTTCAATTCCCACCTATGAGTGAGAACATGCGGTGTTTGGTTTTTTGTCCTTGCGATAGTTTACTGAGAATGATGTTTTCCAGTTTCATCCATGTCCCTACAAAGGACACAAACTCATCATTTTTTATGGCTGCATAGTATTCCATGGTGTATATGTGCCACATTTTCTTAATCCAGTCTATCGTTGTTGGACATTTGGGTTGGTTCCAACTCTTTGCTATTGTGAATAGTGCCGCAGTAAACATACGTGTGCACGTGTCTTTATAGCAGCATGATTTATAGTCCTTTGGGTATATACCCAGTAATGGGATGGCTGGGTCAAATGGTATTTCTAGTTCTAGATCCCTGAGGAATTGCCACACTGACTTCCACAATGGTTGAACTAGTTTACAGTCCCACCAACAGTGTAAAAATGTTCCTATTTCTCCACATCCTCTCCAGCACCTGTTGTTTCCTGATTTAAGAACCACTTGCCCTGAGTTGGAAAAGACTAGTAGAGCAGGTTTTCAGAAGCAGAGTAGATGGAATGATAGAGGAGAAAGAAAAACACTGGCCGTCTGGGGTGAGGGGCTGGGATATTGGCAGGGTGGAGGCATTGACTATTTCTTCTGCTGTCCCGTCGGCATAGACATTTCCTTTCGCGATAAGATCAGTAGGTTTCTGGTGTCCTTTACAATGAATGACTCCAGCCTTGGCCGGCAGGAGAGCAGCCTTAAGGAGGGCCTTTATTAGGGAGGCATTGATCATGGAAGAGCCTTGTGTGGAAAGGAAGCCTCTTTCAGCCCAGAGGGCAGCATGGTTATGGAGGATGTGGAAAGCATATTGCAGTGAGTATAAATGTTAACGTGCATTCCGTTAGCAAGAGAGAGCGCACGAGTTAAAGCAATTAGCTTGGCTTGTTGGGAAGTGGTGGCGGGAGGAAGTGCAGCAGCTTCGATAATAAAGGTGTGGGACACGACATCATATCCAGCTTTAGCTGGTGAAAATTGATTGGGTTTAGAAGAACTGGCATCGATAAACCAAGTGTGGTCTGGGTTTGGAATCGGAAGAATAGAAATGTGAGGGAAGGGGGAAGATGCTCTGTGTGTTAGGGAAACACAGTCATGTGGTTCAGGACTTGTGTTGGGTGTTAAGTGAGAAGCTGGCTTGAAATCAGGCCCATGGGCAATAGTTACTATTGGGGTTCCAATAAAGAGTGAACAGAGCTGGAGGAGTCAAGGGCCAGACAGTAAGTGTGAAAGGTGTGAGGACGATATTAATGCCTGAAGGTTGTGAGAACTGCAGAGGGTAAGTGGAGCACGGCCTGTGATTTTGAGGGCTTCCGGAAGTATTAAAGCAGCAGCTGCTGCCACACGCAGACACGAGGGCCAGCCTAAAACAGTAAGGTCAGGTTGTTTGGACAGAAAGCCTACAGGGCACGGTCTTGGCTCTTGTATAAGAATTCCAACTGCACAGCCCTGCACTTCGGCTGCGTGTAATGAAAAACGGTTGGGATGAGTCAGTGAGAGCTAGTGTGGGAGCAGTCTCTAGAGCTGTTTTCAAGGAATGGAAAGAGGAGTGGGGAAAGGATTTAGGATCTATGGGATCAGCTAGGTTTCCCTTTGTGAGTTTACATAGTGGTTTTGCTAGGATGGCAAAACCAGGTATCCAAAGGTGAAAGTATCCAACCATACCCAGGAAGGAAAGGAGTTGTTGCTTTGTAGAAGGGGTTGGGGTTTGAGAGATCAGCCAGACATGATCGGCAGGGAGAGCACGTGTGTTTTCATGAAGAATTATGCTGAGGTAGGCAACGGATGAGGAAGAAATTTGGGCTTTGGAGGGAGATACACGATATCCGTTTGAGAATAGATGTCAGAGGAGCAGGAGGGTGTCCTGTTGGGAAGATTTGTAGGAGGGGCTATAAAATAGAAGGTCATCAAAATACTGAATAAGGTGAGAAGCAGAGGGGTGGAAAGAAAGTAAATCATGAGAAAGAGCTTGGCTGAAGTAATGAGGGCTGTCCCTGAAGCCTTGTGGCAGTACAGCCCAGGTAAGCTGCTGGGACTGATGGGTGTCAGGGTCAGTCCAGGTAAAAGCAAAGAGAGGCTGGGACGAGGGGAGCAGGGAAATAGTGAAAAAAGCATCTTTAAGATCAAGAACGAAATAGTGAGTTGTGGAGGAAGGTATTGAGGACAAAAGAGTGTATGGGTTGGTCCCCACAGGGTGGATAGGCAAAACAATTTGGTCGATAAGGCTCAGATCCTGAACTAACCTGTAAGATTTGTCCAGTTTTTGGACAGGTAAAATGGGGGAATTGTAAGGAGAGTTTATAGGCTTTAGAAGCCCATGCTGTAGCAGGCGAGTGATAACAGGCTTTTGTTCCCTTAAAGCCTGTTGTGGGATGGGATACTGGCATTGAGCAGGGTAAGGGTGATTAGGTTTTAATGGGATAGTAATAGGCATGTGATCAGTTGCCAGGAAGGGAGTAGAGGTGTCCCATATTTGTGGGTTAAGGTTAGGGGGATACAAGAGGAAGACGTGAAGGAGGCTTAGGGTTGCAGAGAAGGGCAGCAATGAGATGTGACTGTAGTCGAAGAATAATCAGGGTAGCAGATAATTTTGTTAAAACTTCTTGACCTAAAAAGGGAACAGGGCAGGTGGGAATAACTAAAAAGGAGTGCATAAAAGAATGTTGTCCAAGTTGGCACCAGAGTTGGGGAGTTTTAAGGGGTCTAGCAGCCTGGCTGTCAATACCCACAACAGTTATGGAGGCAAGGGAAATAGGCCCTTGAAAAGAAGGTAATGTGGAATGGGTAGCCTCTGTATTGACTAAGAAGGGGACGGACTTGCCCTCCACTGTAAGAGTTACCCAAAGCATCTGTGATGGTCCAGGAGGCTTCCAAGGTGATTGGGCAGTGTCAGTCTTCAGCCACTAAGCTGAGAAGATCTGGGAAGGAGTCAGTCAGAGAGCCCTGTGACAGAGTTCCAGGGGCTCTGGGAGTGGTTGCCAGGTGAGTTGGACAGTCCTATTTCCAGTGGGGTCCCACACAGATGGGACATGGCTTAGGAGGAATCCCTGGCTGCGGGCATTCCTTGGCCCAGTGGCCAGATTTCCGGCACTTGAAGCAAGATCTTGGGGGAGGAGGTCCTGACAGAATGCGTGACTGCTGCAGCTTAGGCATTTTGAAGTTCTTGTGTGCTGGAGATGTGGCTGAGGTTTCTCTCACAGCAGAGGCAAGTAATTGTAACTCAGAAATACGTTGCTGCTTGGCTGCCTCTTCTCTATTATTGTACACCTTGAAGGCGAGGTTAATTAAGTCCTGTTGTGGGGTTTGAGGGCCAGAATCTAATTTTTGGAGTTTTTTCTAATGTCGGGAGCAGACTGGGTAATAAAATGCATATTGAGAATAAGACGGTCTTCTGGCCTCTCTGGGTCTAGGGCAGTAACGTGTCTAAGGGTTGTTGCCAAATGGGCCATGATCTGGGCTGGGTTTCTATATTTGATGAAAAAGAGCCTAAACACTAACTGATTTGGGAGAGGTCAGGTAAAGAAAAAAGCATTAACCTTGACTATGCCTTCAGGTCCAGCCACCTCTCTAAGAGGAAATTGTTGGGCAGGTCAGGGAGAGCTAGTCGCAGAACAAAACTATAAGCCAGACCAGGTGTGAGGAGGGGAGGTGATAGAAGGATTATAGGGTGGGGGAGCAGAGGCTGAGGAAGAATTGGGACCTGTCTCAGCCTGGCAAGGAGCAGCCCGGGGAGGAAGGGAGAGGTCAGATGAGTCCATAGAAAAGGAGGATTCAAAGGACTCAGAGCTTGAGATGGAGACTGAAGGAACAGACAGCAAGGAAGGAAGATTTGGGATGAGTTGCATTGGGAGCAGAGACTAGGGAGGGACTGATGTGTAAAAGAATGCCTGGATGTCAGGCACCTCAGACCATTTCCCCATTTTTTGACAAAATTATCTAGATCTTGTAGGATGGAGAAATTGAAAGTACCATTTTCTGGCCATTTAGAATGATTGTCAAGCTTGTATTGGGGCCAAGCGGTGTTGCAGAAGAAAATAAGACACTTACGTTTTAGGTCAGGTGAGAGTTGAAGAGGTTTTAAGTTTTTTAGAACACAGGCTAAGAGAGAAGAAGTGGGAATGGAGGGCAGAAGTTTGCCCATAGTAAAAAGTTAAGTTTAGAGAAACGAGAGGGTAGAGACACAGAGAGAGGTAGGGGTGGTACTTGCCACCCAGGGAAGGTGGTACTTGCCACCAAGGTGAAGGATCAAGGCAGGCATCCCAGACACCTCTGGAATGTGGGTGAATAATCAGGCAGGCATCCCCACAGTGATTAAACACCAAAAGAAGACTGTCTTCCCAAGTCTGTGACCAGTGCCAGAGTTTTGAGTTCATGGATAAAACGCATCTCCTGTCTTTACCAGAAAGGGAAAGGAACCAAAATTAAGGAAGAGAGAGATTGAAGGGTAGAGGGATAGCGAGAGAGGTTGGAGAAGACAATAAAAAGAGGCCACTTACCGGATTTAAAATTGGTGAGATGTTCCTTAGGCTGGTCTGAGGACCTGAGGTCGTAGGTGGATCTCCTCATGGAGTGAGGGTGAGGACAGGGGACCGGTCTCCTGAAGGGGTCCTCCTGTCCCGGGTCTTTGGCACCAAATGTCATGCACGTCCGTGTGAAGAGAGCCCACCAATAGGCTGTGTGTGAGCAACAAGGCTGTTTATTTCACTTGGGTGCAAGTGGGCTGAGTCTGAAAAGAGAGTCAGCAAAGGGAGATGGGGTGGGTCAGTTTTATAGGACTTGGGTAGGTAGTGGAAAATTACACTTAAAGGTGGTTATCTCTTGCGGGCAGGGGACACAAGGTGCAGAGTGGGGAGATCATGACACTCATTGTCCAGGAGAGGAATGTCACAAGGTCGATTGATTAGTTGGGGTGGGGCAGGAACAAATCACAATGGTGGAATGTCCTCTTTTGTGGTTCTTCAGTTGCTCCAGGCCATCTGGATGTATAAGTGCAGGTAAAAGGAGTTATGATGGCTTAGCTTGGGCTCAGAGGCCTGACATATCCCGGTAGAACACTCTGACCATAAAGTCTGCTAATATCTCAAGACTTAAGCAAAAACGTTCTTTTATAGAAAGGGGTCTTTATAGCTTATAGAGGTCTGAGGAAATAGGGGAAGCTTAACCCAAGATTCACTGACAAGCATTTGTTCTCATTGGTCAGCAGGGACAAGCAGCTCAGCTGTTCATTTATGAGGCAAAGAATGTGTCATAAGCAGTGCAAGGTCAGACATTACCAGATCTGTAACCGAACCCAGGTTTGGCCGCTCATCATTTGAAAGCCAGACTCAAGAGACAAGGATTGGAGGAAAGAAAAGCAGGTTTAATCAGAGAGCCAGCAGACTGGGAAGATGGGAGACTATAGTCATAAAGATCATCTTAAATTTTAAAATCTTACCATAGGGATTTTACAGGAAAGCTTGGTATTGATATAGGAGTTAAGAAGAAATTACTTAGGCAGATAGGGAGATATGGGGGTCCTCGTTAATGTCTTCCTCTTAATGAAAAGCAGTCCCCAAATCATTTTCTTCTCTAACAAAGAGCAGCCTGTAAAATCAAATGGCAGACATAGACAAAAACGCTAGAAGTTTGCACAGGTGAATGCTGGCAGTTGTGCCAATAGGAAGAAACTACCTGGGAATAGGCATGTTCAAAATGGCAGCTCCATCTTCTCTTCTCTTTGCCAACCACATGTACAGTAAGAGGCAGACAAGATGACACTGGCCAAGCAGAAAGCCATTTGCATGATAAGATTAGGGTGGGGCAACCAGCCTTCCCCATGCACCATGTAAACATCACACCCGGTCAAACCAATCTGTGGGCCTTACATAAGTCAGACACCTCCTCCTCAAGCCTGCCTGTAAAATCTGATGAGGTCCACCACTTTTTCCTGTTCAGATACCTCTTTCTCAAAAGAGGGAGAGAGCTGCTCCTCTTCTCTCCTTTCTTCTGCCTATTAAACCTTCTGCTTCTTAACCCATTCCATGTGTGCGTGTCCATATTGTTAATCTTCTTGGTGCAAGATGACCACTCCCAGGTATTTACCCCAGACAATGATGCCACTTCAGTAGGGAAGATGTGGAGTAGAATGCTGCAGGGTGTGGGATCTGTGTGTCTTGTTTCAATGGCTAACTTGGGTTGTCATCTGTTCAGGGGTCTGGTTGGTATTCTCTTGACTTTGGCCAAATGATGGTGGACTAACCATTAGTATTAGTGGCTCTCCCTAAGTGAAAGGATTCTGTAATCAGGGCTCCTGATTTGCCGGGTTTGTTTCAAGATTAGCCTCTGGAATTTCTCAAGGAAGTGCCTAATTAGATAAGCATGCATTGCCAGAAGGGAGTATCTAGAGAGGGAAGGAATGGGAAGGAATGAAGAGATGAGAGGAGAGGAGGGTGATTAAAAGCATATATGTGCATATATATATATACATATAGATAGATACATATAGATATATTTATAAATAAATTTATAAATAAATATATAAATATATGTATGTATGTGTGTGTGTATATATATATAATATATATATAATATATATAATATATATTATATATATATAATATATATATAATATATATATAATATATATTATATATATATAATATATATATAATATATATATAATATATATTATATATATATATATATTTTTTTTTTCAGAGGGAGTCTCACTCTTGTTGCCCAGGTTGGAGTGCAGTGGTGCAATCTTGGCTCACTGCAACCTCCACCTCCCGGGTTTAAGCAATTCTTGTGCCTCAGCCTCCCAAGTAGCTGGGATTATGACTCCCACCACCACCCCTGGCTAATTTTTTTGTATTTTTAGTAGAGGCAGGGTTTCACCATGTTGGCCAGGCTGATCTTGAACTCCTGACCTCAGGTGATCCGCTCACCTCAGCCTTCCAAAGTGCTGGGATTGCAGGCATGAGCCACTGCACCTGGCAATTAAAATATGTTTTTAGGCTGGTCCAAGTGCAGTGGTGTTTGCAACTAATTGTTCACAACCAGTTACATATTTCTTTGTTCCTTCTCCACTCCCACTGCTTCACTTGACTACCTTAATAAAAAAAATTAATAAATAAAATAAAATATATTTTTAAACTGCAAGTCCCCAGTTACGAACTCCCCACCGTCAAACTCCATTCCATTTCTATGGAAAACAGGTGATGCATCCATTCTGGCTACTTCCCGCTGAAAAAGGGCATAATTAGGCATCCGTGGGGTAGAACATATTCACCTGGAGTTGAAAGAATTCGCAAGTCCCTGGGCTTACAGAAGAGAATCTTCTGGGAAGGGCAGAGCAAGGTGGCCAAATAAAGAGTGCCACCAATCATCCCTCCAACAGGAGCACTAAGTTTGACAACTAGCTACACACAGGGGTGCCTTCCTAGGACCCAAAAATCAGATGAGCACTCACAATGCCTGGTTTTGACTTCATATCGCTGAAAGAGGCACTGAAGAGGGAAAGAAAGACAGTCTTGAATTGCCAATACCACCCCTCCCCCACCCCCCCAGCAGCAGCCATGTGGACAGAGAATCTGAGTTGGGAGGGGGAAAGCGCAACAATTGTGAGGCTTTGCATTGAATTCACTACTCCCTTGTCACAGCAGAAAGCGGAACTGGGCTGTCCTCAGCTGACCCATCCATGGCGGAAGCAGTTGGGCTGGCCCTAACCAGAGTGGAATCACCCATTTCAGTGGTCAGGTCTTGAGTTCCGGCAATACTTGCCACTGCAGGCTGGAGTGCTCTGGGTCCCTAAGTGAACTTGACGGAAAGTGATTCAGTCAGAAAGAAAAGGTTGTCAATGAGCAATAAGAAATCATCTGAAGGTACACCACTCACTGGTAATAGAAAGTACACAGAAAAAACACACAGTATTATAAGACTGTAGCTGTGGTACATAAAGGACTCTTAAGTAGAAAGACTAAAATATAAAACAATAAAAAATAATACCTACAACAGCTTTTCAAGACATAGACTGTGCAATAAGATATAAACAGAAACAACAAAAAGTTAAAAAGCAGGAAGGCAAAGTTCGAGTTTTGTTTTGTTTTTTGAGACGGAGTCTCGCACTGTCACCCGTGCTGGAGTGCAGTGGTGCAATCTCAGCTCACTGCAACCTCCACCTCCCAGGTTCAAGCGATTCTCCTGCCTCAGCCTCCCGAGCAGCTGGGATTACAGGCACCCGCCACCACACCCAGCTAATTTTTTTTGTATTTTAGTAGCGACAGGGTTTCACTATGTTGGCCAGGCTGGTCTCAAACGTCTGACCTCGTGATCCACCTGCCTCGGCACCCCAAAGTGCTGGGATTACAGGCGTGAGCCACTGCACCCAGCCTGCAAAGTTAGAGTTTTTACTAGTTTTATTTTTGCTTGCTTGTTTGTTTATTTATGCAAGCAGTGTTCAGGTGTTATCACCTTAAAACAGTGGGTCATAAGATAGTATTTGCAAGCCTATGATGACCTCAAATCAAAAAATATACAATGGATACAAAACAAATAAAAAGCAACAAATTAAATTAAACCACCAGAGACAATCACCTTCACTAAAAACAGGATAGGAAAGAAGGAAAGGAAGACCAGAAAACAAACTAAAATGCCAGAAGTAAGTCTTTACTTATGAATAATAACATTAAATGTAAATTGACTAAAGTCTCCAATCAAAAGACATGGAGTCACTGAATGAATTAAAAAAAAAAAAAGAAACAATACCCAATGATCTGTTGCCCACAAGAAACACACTTCACTTATAAAGACACACAGACTGAAGATGAGGGGATGGAAAAAGATACTCCATGCCAATGGAGACCAAAGAAGAGCAGGAGTAGCTATACTTAGACAAAATAAACTTCAAGACAAAAGCTATAGGAAGAGACAGAGAAGGTCATTATACAATGATAAAGGGGTCAGTTCAGCAAGACAATATGGCCATTGATAATATATATGCACCCAACACTGGAGCACCCAAATATAACAAGCAAATACTATTAGAGCTAAAGTGAGAGATAGACCCCAATACAATAATAGCTGGAAACTTCAACAACCCACTTTCAGCACTGGACAGATCTTCCAGCCAGAAAATCAACAAAGAAACGTCAGAATTAATGGGCACTACAGACAAAATGAACCTAATAGATATTTACAGAACATTTCCTTCAACAGCTACAGAATAAACATTAAATAAAGCTGCAGAATAAACATTCAATACAGCTGCAGAATAAACATCTTTTCCTCAGCACTTGGATCATTCTTAAGGATGGACCATATGTTAGGTCACAAAACAAGTCTTAAAATATTCAAAAAAAACTAAAATAATATCAAGCGTCTTCTCTGACCACAATGAAATAAAACTAGAAATCAATAATGAGAAAAATATTGAAAAGTATTCAAACACAATGGAAATTAAACAATACACTCCTGAATGACCAGTGGGTCAATGAAGAATTAAAAAATAAATTCAGAAATTCCTCAAAACAAATGATAATGAAAACATGACATACCAAAACCTATGGGGTACAGTGAAAGCAGTACTAAGAGGGAAGTTTTAGCTATAAGTACCTACATCAAAAAAGAAGAAAAACTTCAAATAAACACACTAACAATGCATCTCAGAGAACTAGAAAAGCAAGAGCCAACCAAACCCAAACTCAGTAGAAGAAAAGAAATAATAAAGATCAGAGCAGCTGGGCATGGTGGCTCATGCCTGTAATCCCAGCACTTTGGGAGGCCGAGGCGGGCGGATCATAAGGTCAGGAGACCATCCTGGCTAACACGGTGAATGCCATCTCTACTAAAAATACAAAAAATTAGCCAGACATGGTGGCAGGCGCCTGTAGTCCCAGCTACTCAAGAGGCTGAGGCAGAAGAATGGCATGAACCTGGGAGGCAGAGCTTGCAGTGAGCCGAGATCGTGCCACTGCACTCCAGCCTGGGCAACAGAGCGAGACTCCACCTCAAAAAAAAAAAAAAAAAAGAATAGAATAGAATAGAATGGAATAAAAATACTACTATTAAACCCTATACATCAAAAGTTCTTTTCAGGACAAAAAGGCACACAAGCTTGCAATTTCCATAAACCAGCCAGACTAGCCCATGGTCAGTGGTTTCTTCATCAGGAAAAAGTTACTGAAATAAGTCTCTCGCCTAATTAAAGCCATAGTTATGGCTAGTGGTCAGTTAGCATCCAGTGGAGCTGCAAAGTGCTTTAACGTTGCTTATCTAGAGGCAAATGCTTGTTTGGCTGCTTGAGAAAAAGAAAAGCTTTGTGGCATTTAGAACATAGTTTACTTTTTTTTTTTTTTAGATGGAGTCTCACTCTGTCATCCAGGCTCGAGTGCAGTGGTTTGATCTCGACTCACTGCAACCACCGTCTCCCAGGTTCAAGCGATTCTCCTGCCTCAGCCTCCCGAGTAGGTGGGACTACAGGCGCATGCCACCACGCCTGGCTAATTTTTTGTATTTTCAGTAGAGATGGGGTTTCCCCATGTTAGCCAGGATGGTTTTGATCTCCTGACCTCATGATCTGCCCACCTCAGCCTCCCAAAGTGCTGGGATGAACATAGTTTACTTTTTAAGTGAAAGAGTGTGTGACTTAACCTTTGCTGGCATGGTCTTAGGTTATGTTTATAATTTGGTATATATATATATATATATTTTGAAACAGGATCTTGCTCTGTCACCCAGGATGAACTGGAGTGGCACAGTCATAGCTCACTGTAGCCTCAAACTCCCAGGCTCAAGCTATCTTCCCACCTCAGTCTCCCAAATACCTGGTGTAGGAGATTGGTCAGGGTGGTGGGAGAAATTATAAAGATAGAGTTATAGGAAATAGACACAAACTTTCTTTGAAGGCCGGGTGGTTTGCATCACTTCAGTAAAAGATTTGACTGGAGGCAGCTGAATTCTCTTAAAAGCTTAAGGCGTAGATACATAGGAATGTAGAGGAGTTTATCTAAATAGCTTGTTTACTCATGTGGTCCTAAGACTGACCTTTGATCATCTGTGGGTGCATGACTGCTCTCTACTCAGGAGGTCAGCAATGTTAATTACCCTCCAGTGGTGTTTACTTGAGACCTTTGTCATTTAATCTGTACTAAATAAATGCAAACTTCGCCGTCTTATCGAGGCCAATGCTGTGGACTCAGGCAGCAGAGCCCCTTAGCCACACTGACAGGCAAAATGTCTGTGTCAGTGTACGTCTTTCATCCATCACTGGGTCAGCATCCACGGGCCGGACCTGGCAACCTGATACTACAGGTGCACGCCACCATACCTGGCTTAATTTGCTCTCTTATTGTTACAGAAAGTCTGTTCTGTCTTGTGATTTTTATTTGACCATTAATAGTGGTCAGTTTTTGTGTCTAAACCACAAAAGGAAGGTATGTCTGGCCTCCCATCCCATTATGTCTGGGAACTAAGTTTTTAAGATTTTTTACAGGGGCTTCCCTTGGCCAAGGAGGGATCCATTCCGTCAGTAGCAGTGGGAAGGGGGAGCTTGGGATTTAATTATTAGTTTACATTACCCCTTTTTTTGGTCATTATATGCCAGATGCAGCATCGATGGCCAAACTTCTATTTTGTCCCATATTATTGCTGGGGTGGTGTGTCTGCCTACCCAGGCCCAATATGTCCCTTGGTGGGACCCCATGGCCAAGGGATTTGGAGTCAAAATATTTATAGCCAACTAAATGTTCCAGGCCAGATGGGAATGGTGGTGGGCAGGTTCTCATTAACCCTGGGAACCCTTTAGGTAACATAAGAGCCAAAAATCAAATGCCAAAAGGCGAGGTTATAAAATTGGCATCTATTTAAGTTCTATGCATTGAGCTACTGTAATCTTGGTTGTAGTTACACAAAACATAAGCATTTTCCTAAAACCATTTAAGCTAAGGAATTTAGAGACTTTCAATGTGCTCCAAGGCTTTTTGTAGTCTTTTTAGTAATTCCTCCTAAGGTGGCTGATAAAATTGTTTATATAATTGGCATCATTTTATTACTGGGAGCACTATACCCAGAAGGCTTTGTCACCAGGTGATATTGTTTAGCTGTGTCACCACCCAAATCTCATCTTGAATTCCCACACATTGTGGGAGGGACCTGGTGGGAGGCAATCGAATCATAGGGGCAGGTCTTTCCCATGCTGTTCTCATGATAGTGAATAAGTCTCACGAGATGTGATGGTTTTAAAAACAGGAGTTTCCATGCACAAGCTCTCTTTTTGCCTGCTGCCATCCATGTAAGACGTGACTTGCTCCTTCTTGCCTTCCTTCATGATTGTGTGGCTGCCCCAGACATGTGGAACTGTAAATCCTTTTTCCTATATAAATTACCCAGAGTCGGGTCTGTCTTTACCAGCAGCATGAAAACAGACTAATACACCAGGTATCTGGATATCTTTCCATAATTTTTGTTTAATTCTATGGAAAGCAAAACTTTTTATGGTGCGGATGGATGGAGAGAGGCAACATAGTAGCCCAAGACATAGTCTTATTTTGGCAGATGTTTGGGCGTCTGTGTGCCCATTCTTGAGTAGGAGGGTCTGAAATAATTCTGTCCCTCAAATTTGGCCCTTACAGTCTCACATGCCCACCTCTTACGTGACAGTCCCTGAGCCTAGAGGGAAGGGGGTTTATACAGTTTTAGCAGCAGGCCATTAGCAATGAAAGCACATAAGTCCCAGTGAGATTCTAAATAGTTTTTAAATTTCAGAGATATCAGGCCAGGCATGGTGGCTCATGCCTGTAATCCCAGCACATTAGGAGTCCAAGGTGGGAGAATCACTTGAGGTCAGGAGTTCAAGACCTGCCTGGCCAACATGGGGAAACCCTATCTTTACTAAAAACACAAAAAATTAGCTGAGTGTAGTGTCAGGCACCTGTAATCCCAGTTACTTGGGAGGCTGAGGCAGGAGAATCACTTGAACCTAAGAGGCAGAAGTTGCAGTGAGCCAAGATTGCACCACTGCACACCAGCCCAGGTGACAGAGTGAGACTCCATCTCAAAAACAAAATTACTGCACAGCAAAAGAAACTACCATCAGAGTGAACAGGCAACCTACAGAATGGGAGAAAATTTTTGCAATCCATCCATCTGACAAAGGGCTAATATCCAGAATCTACAAAGAACTTAAACAAATTTACAAGAAAAAAATCAAACAACCTCATCAAAAAGTGGGTGAAGGATATGAACAGACACTTCTCAAAAGAAGACATTTATGCAGCCAACAGACATATGAAAAAATGCTCATCATCTCTGGCCACCAGAGAAATGCAAATCTAAACCACAATGAGATACCATCTCACACCAGTTAGAATGGCAATCATTAAAAAGTCAGGAAACAACAGGTGCTGGAGAGGATGTGGAGAAATAGGAACACTTTTACACTGTTGCTGGGACTGTAAACTAGTTCAACCATTGTGGAAGACAGTGTGATGATTCCTCAAGGATCTAGAACTAGAAATACCATTTGACCCAGCCATCCCATTACTGGGTATATACCCAAAGGATTATAAATCATGCTGCTCTAAAGACACATGCACATGTATGTTTATTGTGGCACTATTCACAATAGCAAAGACTTGGAACCAACCCAAATGCCCATCAATGATAGACTGGATTAAGAAAATGTAGCACATATACACCATGGAATACTATGCAGCCATAGAAAGGATGAGTTCATGTCCTTTGTAGGCACATGGATGAAGCTGGAAACCATCATTCTCAGCAAACTATTGCAAGGACAGAAAACCAAATACCACAATGTTCTCACTCATAGGTGGGAATTGAACAATGAGAACACTTGGACACAGGAAGGGGAACATCACACACTGGGGCCTGTCGTGGGATGGGGGGAGGGGGGAGGGATAGCATTAGGAGATATACCTAATGTAAATGATGAGTTAATGGGTGCAGCACACCAACATGGCACACATATACATATGTAACAAACCTGCACGTTGTGCACATGTACCCTAGAACTTAAAGTATAATAATAAAAGAAAAGAAAAGAAAAAGTAAAAAAAGTTAGCCTGGTGTGGTGGTGTGCACCTGTAATCCCAATTTCTGGAGAGGCTGAGGCATGAGAATTGCTTGAACCTGGGAGGCAGGGGTGGCAGTGAGCCAAGAGCATGCCAGTGCACTCCAGCCTGTGTGACAGAGAGACTCTGTCTCAAAAAAAAAAAAAAATGAGAGTTGGCTAGGTAAAGGAAAGAAAGTATCAAAGAGAGAAAAGAAGGGAGTTCCTGAGTGCAGGAACACCACTGGGCAATAGCAGGGAAGTGGGAAGGAGAAGCCAAAGGAGGCTAATGTGGATGAGGAAGAGGGTGATGCAATATCCTTCTGAAGAACTAGGCAGGGACTTGTTCATTCCAGATCTCACAGGACTCCTGAGGCACCATCTTCATGGTTGCCAGAGAAGTTGAGTCTGTAGACCCTGACAAAATCTGACTGGACCAGGGATCAGTGGCTAGGTCAAAGATTGTCCAATAGGATCACTCCAGTTTGGATGGTAACTAGTCCAGCCAATCAGCTCTCCCCAGGCATGCGTTCCACTGTCCATGGTTCTGAAGTATCTTTGCAAAATAAGACTGGTGATCCCAATCAACAGGTTGGCCACATAACTCTGTATTAGTTAGCTACTGCCATGTAACAAATCATCACAAACTTAGTGGCTTGAAACAACACTCATTCGTTATTTTCACGGTGTCTTCATCAGGAATCTGGGCAAGATTTATCTGGATTCTATTCTCAGGGTTATACAATCAAGGAGTTGACCAAGCCGTGTTTTCATCTGGAGTCTGGGGAAGAACTGTGTTCAAACTCATTAGTGTTGTTGGCAGAATTCAGTTCCTTGCAGTGTAGAACTGAGGCCCCTGTTTTTTTAGCTCATTGTTAGCCAGGGATCACTCTGCTCCTAGAAGATGTTCTTAGGTTTTTGTCATGTGGCTCTTACCATCTTTAAAGCCAGCAATGACAGGTCAAATCCTTCTCAAGGTCTGAATCTCTCTGGCTTCTGACTTTCTTGATATTTGACTTCTACATTCAGATTTATAGAGTTTGTGTGATTAACTCAGGCTCACCTGGACAATTTCCCTTTGATAAATTTAAGGCCAATTGAGGAAGTGGCTCAATCTGCAGTGTGGTGCAGTGCTGAGGAGCTGAGGCCATGGCCACCTCAATGCCAGACTGTCCAGTGAGCAGCATGGCCAAAGCCATCAGCCAGAGCAGCCTTGGAGCAGAAGCAGCAGCTGCCACCGTTTGCAAAGCCCAGCTGAGCTGGCCTTGGTATTGTCGATGCCACTGAAGAGATTGAAGGAGGAAGACAAAGAACCCCTCATTGAGCTCTGGGTCAAGGCTGTCAGTGATGGTGAAAACATGGGAATCTGCCTTTTTTCCCAGAGATTCCTCGTGATTCTTTAGCTCAAAAGAGTTGTCTTTAGTGTCACAACTGTTGATCTGAAAAAGGAAACCTGTAGATCTGCAAAACAAGGCTCCTGGGAACCACCCACCACTTATAACTTTCAACAGTGAAGTCAAATAAGATTGAGGAATCTCCTGAAGAACTCTTATGTCCTCCCAAGTACTTAAAGCTTTCATCAAGACACCCAGAATCAAATACTGCTGGAATGGACATCTTTGCCAAATTCTCTGCATAGATCAAGAATTCAAGGCCCGAGGTTAATGAAGCATGAGTGAAGGGTCTCTTAAAAACCCTGCAGAAAATGGTGATTATTAAAAAGTCAACAAACAACAGATGCTGGTGAGGTTGCAGAGAAAAAGAAACGCTTTGACACTGTTGGTGGTAGTGTAAATTAGTCCAACCATTGTGGAAGACAGTGTGGTGATTCCTCAAAGATCTAGAAGCAGGAAAAACATTTGACCCAGCAATCCCATTAGTGGGCATATACCCAAAGGAATATGCATCATTCTGTTATAAAGATACATGCACGCATATGATCACTACAGCACTATTCACAATAGTGAAGACATGGAATCAACCCAAATGCCCATCAATGACAGACTGGATGAAGAAAATGTGGTACACATACACCATGGAATACTATGCAGCCATAAAAAGGAACAAGATCATGTCTCTTGCAGGGACATGGATGGAGCTGGAGCAGTTATTCTCAGCAAACTAACACAGGAACAGAAAATCAAATGTCGCATGTTCTCATTTATAACTATGAGCTGAACGATGGACACAGGGAGGAGAACAACACACAATGGGGCCTGTCGGTGGGGCAAGGAGAGGAAGAGCATCAGGAAGAATAGATAATGAATGCTGGGCTTAATACCTAGGTGATGGGTTGATCTCTGCAGCAAATCACCATGGCACACATTTACCTATGTAGCAAACCTGCACATCCTGCACATGTACCCTGGAACCTAAAATAAAAGTTAAAAAAAAAACTGCAAAAACTTATGAATATCTGAATTCTCCTCTCCCTGATGAAAATAGCATGCAGGACACTAAGTTTTCTACACGTAAATTTCTGGATGGCAATAAAATGGCATTAGCTGATTGCCATCTGATGCCCAAACTGCATATTGTCAAAAAAAAAATCACAACTTTGATATTCCAAAAAGAATGACTGGCCAGGCACGGTGTTCATGCCTGTAATCCCAGCACTTTGGAAGGCCAAGGTGGGTGGATCACTTGAGGTCAGGAGTTGTAGACCAGCCTGGCCAACACGGTGAAACCCATTTCTACTAAAAATACAAAAATTAGCCAGGCTTGTGATGGGTGCCTATAATCCCAGCTACTTGGGAGGGTGAGACAAGAGAATACCTTGAACCCAGAAGGCGGAGGTTGCAGTGAGCCGAGATCATACCACTGCACTCCAGCCCTGGCGATAAAGCAAGACTCCATCTCAAAAAAAAATAAATAAAATATAGAAAAAAAAAGGAATGACTGGCATCTGGAGATACCTAATGAATACAAGTAGTAGGGATATGTTCAACAATACCTGTCCCAATGATAAAGAGATTGAAATAGTGACAGAAACAGTTAATGTAGTAATGTAACCAAAAGACTCACCAAGTAAACTTGCATTTATGACAGAGATGTCTTCGTGTCTTCTTAAAATATGCTTTTCCTAACAGACCACTCCTCTTCCTATAGAGGAGAAATTGTATTTAGCACCAACATGAGTTATTCAAGGATTAGGATCAAGGACAGAAAAGGTATAGAAGATATCTTAAAAATAAACACTCCTGGCCAGGTGTGATGGCTCATGCCTGTAATCCCAGGACTTTCAGAGGCCAAGAGAGGCAGATCACCTGAGGTCAGGAGTTCAAGAGCAGCCTAGGCAGCATGGTAAAACCCTGTTTCTACTAAAAATACAAAAATTAGCAGGGCGCGGTGGCACACATCTGTAATCCCAGCTACTTGAATCGCTTGAATCCGGGAGGCAGAGATTGCAGTGAGCCGAGATCACACCATTGCACTGCAGCCTGGGCAACAAGAGCAGAACTCTGACTCCAAAAAAAAAAAAAAAGTGTGTGGCACTATCCCCTCACTCTTTTGCTCCTGCTCTTGCCATGCAATGTGTCTGCTCCACCTTCACCTTCCACCCACCATGACTGTAAGCTTCTTGAAGCCCTCACCAGAAGGAAATGCTGAAGCCACGCTTCCTGCACAGCCTGAAGAACCATGATCCAGTTAAAAGCCTCTTTTCTTTATAACAGGGGTCCCCATCCCCTAGGCCAGGAACCAGTGCTTGTTAGGAATTAGGCCACACAGCAGGAAGTGAGCAGTGGGTGTGCGTGAGCATTACCGTCTGAGCTCCACCTCCTGTCAGATCAGCGGCGGCATTAGATTCTCACAGGAGCTTGAACCCTATTGTGGATTTAGGTTGCATGCTCCTTATGAGAATCTAGGCTGGGTGCAGTGGCTCATCGGCCGGGTGCAGTGGCTCATGGCTGTAATCCCATCACTTTGGGAGGCCGAGATGGGCAGATCACCAGAGTTCAGGGGTTCGAGATCAGCCTGGCCAACATGGCCAAACCCCATCTCCGCTAAAAATACAAAAATTAGCCAGGTGTGGTGGTGCATGCCTGTAGTAGCAGCTACTCGGGAGGCTGAGGCAGGAGAATCGCTTGAACCTAGGAGGCAGAGGTTGCAGTGAGCCGAGATTGCGCCATTGCACTCCAGCCTGGGTGACAAGAGCAAAACTCCATCTCAAAACAAAGAATCTAATGCCTGATGATCTGATGATCTAAGGTGAAACAGTTTCATCCAGAAACCATTTCCTCCTCCCCTGACCTCCACCCCAGTCCGTGGAAAAATTGTCTTCCACGAAACCAGCCCCTAGTGCCAAAAAGGTTGGGAAGCACTGCTTTATGAATTACCCAGTCTCAGATATCCCTTTATCCTTTTTTTTTTTTTTTGAGATGGGGTCTCACTCTGTTGCCCAGGCTGAGTGCAGTACAGTGTGATCATGGCTCACTGCAGCCTTGACCTCTCAGGCTCAAGCAATCCTCCCACTTCAACCTCCCAAGTAACTAGAATACAGGTATGCACCACTATGCCAGGCTAATTTTTAATTTTTTTGTAGAGATGGGGGCTCACTATTTTGTCCAGGCTGGTCTCAAACTCCTGGATGTAAGTGATCCAGGAGGTGGGAGCAACTCAGCCTCCCAAAGTGCTGGGATTACAGGCATGAGCCACCACACCCAGCCAGTCTTCCTTTATAGCAATGCAAGCACAGCCTAATCCAGAGTGTGTTGCTACATGAGACTGACATTTGAATGAGTAGACTAGATAAAGCAGATGACCCTCCCCCATGTGGCCAGGCCCCTTCTCATCCACTGAAGGCCTAAATAGAACAAAAGGCTGAGCAAGAATTTGGTCTCTCCGTCTGATGGCCTTGAGCTGAGATTCTGGACCCTTCCTGCCTTTGGACTTGGATTTGAACTTACACCATCAGCTCTCCTGGTTCTCGGCCCTTTAGGCTTGTGTTCTTGGGACTCTCAGTCGCCATTTTCATGTGAGACCATTCCTTAGAGTAAATCACCATGTGTATATCTTGTCTGTTCTATTTCTCTGGAGAATCCAACTTATACAGGCCCTGTATAACCCAACTTATACAGGCCCTAACCCAACTTATACAGGCCCTAACCCAACTTATACAGGCCCTAACCCAACTTATACAGGCCCTGTATAACCCAACTTATACAGGCCCTAACCCAACTTATACAGGCCCTAACCCAACTTATACAGGCCCTAACCCAGCTTATATAGACCCTTTATAACCCAACTTTTACAGGCCCTAACCCAACTTATACAGGCCCTGCATAACCCAACTTATGCGGGCCCTGCATAACCCAACTTATGCGGGCCCTGCATAACCCAACTTATGCGGGCCCTGCATAACCCAACTTATGCGGGCCCTGCATAACCCAACTTATGCGGGCCCTGCATAACCCAACTTATGCGGGCCCTGCATAACCCAACTTATGCGGGCCCTGCATAACCCAACTTATGCGGGCCCTGCATAACCCAACTTATGCGGGCCCTGCATAACCCAACTTATGCGGGCCCTGCATAACCCAACTTATGCGGGCCCTGTATAACCCAACTTATACGGGGCCTGTATAACCCAACTTACACAGGTCCCAACCCAACTTACACAGGCCCTGTATAACCCACCTTATACAGGCCCTGTTTAACCTACCTTATACAGGCCCTGTATAACCCAACTTATTCAGGCCCTAACCCAACTTATACAGGCCCTGTATAACCCTTATACAAGCCTTAACCCAACTTTTACAGGCTCTAACCCAACTTATACAGGCCACCACATCCAGCTAATTTTTGGTGCTAATTTAATAGTGTGGCTTATGGAGTTAGAGCTATAGCAGGCGGGGTGTGGTGGCCCATGCCTGTAATCCCAGCACTTTGGGAGGCCAAGGTGGGTGGATCACCTGAGGTCAGGAGCTCAAGACCAGCCTGGGTAACATGGTGAAACCTGTCTCTACTAAAAATACAAAACTTAGCCAGGCATTGTGGCTCACGCCTGTAGTCCCAGCTATTTGGGAGGCCGAGGCAGAAGGATCACTTGAACCCAGGAGTTCGATTCCAGCCTGGGCAACACAGTGAGACCTCGTCTCCATTAAAATAAATAAACAATTTTTAAAAATTTTAAGAGCTCTAACAGTTTGGCATGTTGCCTGAATCATGGACCAGAAAGTGACCTACACCAAATGAAGCTGGAATACCAGAACTACCTTGATACACAAAGAAGGGAAGGGATACAGCAGTTAGGATACAAGACTGGGCACAGTGGCTCACACCCGTAATCCCTACACTTTGGGAGGCCGAGGTGGGAAGATTACTTGAGGCCAGGAGTTTGAGGCTGCAGTGAGCCATGATCTTGCCACTGCACTCCAGCCTGGGTGACAGAGCGAGACTCCATCTCACCAAAAAAATAAATAAAATAAAATAAAATAAAATAAAAGGACTACAGAAACTTGCTAAAACAGTGCAGAGAGGTCCCATTTACCCTTCACCTGGCCTCCCCGGAGTGGTTACATCTTCCATAACCATAGTACATGGTCAAAATCAGAAAATGCCGGGCACAGTGGCTCATGCCTGTAAACCCAACACTTTGGGAGGCCAAGGCAGGAGGATCACTTGAGCTCAGGTGTTCAAGACCGGCCTGGACAACATAGGGAGACTCTGTCTCTACACAACAAAAATATGCAAATTAGCCAGCATGATAGCACGAACCTATAGTCCCAGCTAATCAAGGGGCTGAGGCAGGAGAATCCATTGAGGCTGGGAGGTTGAGGCTGTGGTGAACCATGATCTTGTCATTGCACTCGGCCTGGATAACAGAGGGAGACCCTGTCTTAAAAAAGAAAAAAAAAAAAAAGTCTGGGCAAGGTGACTCACACCTGTAATCCCAGAACTTTGGGAGGCCAAGGCAGGCAGATCATGAGGTCAGGAGTTCAAGACCAGCCTGACCAACATGGTGAAACCCCGTCTCTACTAAAAATACAAAAATTAGAAGGGCGTGGTAGCACATGCCTGTAATCCCAGCTACTCAGGAAGCTGAGGCACAAGAATCGCTTGAACCTGGGAGGCGGAGGTTGCAGTGAGCCGAGATCACGCCATTGCACTCCAGCCTGGGCAACAGAGTGAGACTCCATCTCAAAAAGAAAAAAAAAAAGCTATGGAGGTTGGGATATTCGAGCGGATTTATCACATAAGACCTGTTCAACTGCTCTGAGAAGGTGTGGAAGGACACACCTTTTACCACAACTATCAAAAATAAACTTGTGGCCGGGCACACTGGCTCACACCTGTAATCCCAGCACTTTGGGAGGCTGAGGCGGGCGGATCACCTGAGGTCAGGAGTTCAAGACCAGCCTGGCCAACATGGCAAAACCCTGTCGCTACTAAAAATACAAAAAGTTAGCCGAGTGTGGTGGAGCACACCTATAATCCCAGCTACTCGGGAGATTAAGGCAGGAGAATTGCTTGAACCTGGGAGGCAAAGGTTGCGGAGAACCGAGATCACACCACTGCATTCTAGCCTCCGTGACAGAGCGAGACTCCATATCATAAAATAAAATAAAATAAAATAAAATAAAATAAAATAAAATAAAATAAAACTTGTAGGGGCTGGATGTAGCTGTGGTCTCAGCTACTAGGGAGGCTGAGGCGGGAGGATGGCTTCAGCCCAGGAGTTCCAGGCTGTAGTAAGCCATGATTGCACCACTGCACTCAGGCCTGGGCAACAGAGTGAGACCCTGTTTCAAAATAAATAAATAAATTTGTGTAAGGAGCCCCAGCATCTTGAAGAGTTCTGTGATCACGCCTTCCTGTAAATTAGTTCAAGGCCGGGCATGGTGGCTCACGCCTGTAATCCCAGCACTTTGGGAGGCCGAGATGGGTGGATCACTTGAGGCCAGGAGTTCAAGATCAGCCCGGCCAACATGGTCAAACCCCATCTCTACAACAAAAATACAAAAATTAGCTGGGTGTGGTGGCGTGCGCCTGAGATCCCAGCTACTTGGGAGGCTGAGGCAGGAGGATCACTTGAACCTGGGAGGCAGAGGTTGCAGCGAGCTGAGATCACACTGCTACACTCCAGCCTGGGCAACAGAGAGAGATTGTGTCTCAAAAATAAATAAATAAATTAGTTCAGAAATTACAGTGAAAATACTGCCACTGAATCTGGAAACCTAAATATTATGGAGATAACTGGGTACCAGGGTATCAGGGGTCTAGTGTCCCCACTTAATCACCAACGACAAGGTGGGCATAGTTACCATAACAGACAGAAAGTCAAAGCAGCCATCAGAGCAGTCTAACTCACAGAGACTTACAGCACTGGCTGCTTCATGAAGGTGTTCCCAGCAGGGAAATCGATGGGAAGTTGTTTACTAAATTATTATTATTTTTTTTTAAGTCAGAGTCTTGCTCTGTCGCCCAGGCTGGAGTACAGTGGTGCGATCTCGGCTCACTGCAACCTCCGCCTCCCAGGTTCAATCAATTCTCCTGCCTCAGCCTCCCAAGTACCTGGAATTACAGGCGCCCACCACCACGGCCAGCTAATTTTTGTTTTTTTAGTAGAGATGGGGTTTCACCATGCTGGCCAGGCTGGTCTTAAACTCCTGACCTCAGGTGATCCACCTGCCTTGGCATCCCAAAGTGCTGGGATTACAGGCATGAACCACCATGCCCGGCCTAAATTCTTAATTAATTCATATAAGCAGAAACATTCTAAGTCAACTGAATGAAAATCTAACTGGAATCATAAAAACAGAGTCACAGGCCAGGTGTAGTAGTTCACGCCTGTAATCCCAGCATTTTGGAAGGCTGAGGCTGGAGGATCGCTTGAGCCCAGGAGTTCAAGACCAGCCTGGACAACATAGGGAGACCCCATCTCTACAAAAAAAAATAATTTTTTTTAAAAAATTAGCCATGTGTGGTGGTACACATCTGTACTGTCATCTACTCAGAAGGCTGAGGCAGGAGGATCATGTGAGCCCAGGAGGTGGAGGCTGCAGTGATCTATGGTCACACCACTGCACTCTAGCGTGGGGGACAGAGAGAGACTCCGTCTCCAAAAACACAGAGTCACAGCCTCTCAATCTGTTCCCAAGATTTGAGCTAATTTATAGACCCAGAACACCTTGAATAAAGGAGAGGCCAAGTCCTCTTGGGAACGGACCCCAGCATGCTGTCAAAATGTTGTCTTGTTCATCTTTCTTCCAGTCATGCCCTAAGGGACTTAAAACCTTTACCGGGTTGACTGTGCACTGGGCAAAAGGAAATCAAGCGGACTTTTCAGGGACTACTGTACACTGGTTCTAAACGCTAGTTTCAAGAGACCTGAAATGCCACTGTGGTCTAACGGTCAAAGAGTGAAGGTTTATGGAGGTCCAACGTCAGTGTATAATTTTAAGCTTAATGAAGCATTGACTGACTGCAGATGCTGTAACAGTTGTGGTTCATTATCTGAATAATCAACACATCCCCTGGTGTCTACTGTGCAGCTATTGATCTGGTCAATATATTTTTGTCTTTTTTTTTTTTTAATGGGGTCTCACTCTGTCACCCAGGCTGGAGTGCAGTGACGCAATTTCAGCTCACTGCAACCTCTGCCTCCCAAGCTCAATTGATCCTCCCACCTCAGCCTCCCAAGTAGCTATGACTACAGGCTCACAACACCACACCCAGCTAATTTTTTTTTTGAGATGGAGTCTCACTCTGTTGCCCAGGTTGGAGGGAAGTGGCGTGATCTCAGCTCACTGCAACCTCTGCCTCCATGGTTCAAGTGATTTTTCCGCCTCAGCCTCCCAAGTAGCTGGGACTACAGGTGCACACCACCACACTCAGCTAATTTTTGTATTTGTAGTAGAGACGGAGTTTCACTGTATTAGCCAGGCTGGTCTCGAACTCCTGACCTCATGATCTGCCCACCTCGGCCTGCCAAAGTGCTGGGATTACAGGTGTGAGCCACCGCACTCAGTCACCCCAGGCTGACTTTTATATTTTTTGTAGAGACGAGGTTTCATCATGTTGTCCAGGCTATTCTCAAACTCCTGATCTCAAGCAATCCTCCTGCCTAGGCCTCCCAAAGGGCTGGGATTACAGGCATGAGCCACTGCATCCAGCCTGGTCCATGGTTTTTTGCTCCATACGTTAGTAAAGACCACCAGAAGCAGTTGGCATTCATCCAGCAAGGCCAACAATACACCTTCACAGTCTTGCCATAAGAGAATATCAACACTCCAGCCTTACATCGTAATTTACTTTGCAGATTTTTGTTTGTTTTATAATTTCAACTTTTATTTATTTATTATTTATTTATTTATTTATTTAGAGGCAGAGTCTCCCTCTGTCACCCAGGCTGGAGTGCAGTGGTGCGATCTCAGCTCACTGCAACCTCCACCTCCTGGGTTCAAAAGATTATCCTGCCTCAGCCTCCTGAGTAGCTGGGATTACAGGCATGCGCCACTGCACCCGGCTAATTTTTGTATTTTTAGTAGACATGGGGTTTCACCATGTTGCCCAGGCTGGTCTCAAACTCCTGACCTCAGGGGATCCATCTGCCTCAGCCTCCCAAAGTGCTGGGATTACAGCCACAGCACCTGGCTTAGGGACTAACATTAAATCAGTAGACTTTGAGCAAAGTCCCTGGAAGACCCTCCATAATGTGGGTGGGCCTCAACCAATCAGTTGATGGCTTTAAGAGAAAAAGACTGAAATCCACCACAGGGAGAAGGAGTCCTGCCTCTGGTCTCTGACTCCAGATTCAACAACTCTCCCCAGGGTCTCCAGCCTGCCCTGCAGATTTCAGACTTGCCAGCCCCATCAATCATGTGAGATAATTTCTTTTTTTTTTCTTTTTTTTTTTTTGTATTTTTAGTAGAGACAGGGTTTCACTGTGTTAGCCAGGATGGTCTCGATCTCCTGACCTCATGATCCGCCCATCTCAGCCTCCTAAAGTGCTAGGATTACAGGCGTGAGCCACCGGGCGCAGCTATGTGAGACAATTTCTTAAAATCTCTCTCTCTCTCTTCCCTTCGGTAATCCCCTATATGTGCATATCCACAGGGGTTACACAGTCTCTGTTGCAGCTACTTAACTCTGCTATTGTAGCATGAAGGCAATTATAGACATTACATAAACAAATGATCATGGCTGCATTCCAATCAAACTTCACTTACAAAAACAGGCAAGGAGGCCGGGCACAGTGGCCCACGCCTGTAATCCCAGCACCTTGGGAAACCAAGGCAGGTAGATCGCTTGAGCTCAGGAGTTCGAGACCAGCCTGGGCAACATGGCAAGACCCCATCTCTACAAAAAAAAAATAAAAAACTAGCCGGGCGTGGTGACACATGCCTGTAGTCCCAGCTACTTGGGGAGCTCAGGCAGGAGGATTGCTTGAGTCTGGGAGATCGAGGCTGCAGTGAGCCATGATGGTGCCACTGCACTCCAGCCTGGGTGACACAGTGAGAGCATGTCTCAGAAAAAAAACAGGCCGTGGGCTAGATTTCACCTGCTAGATTTGACTCTAAAATATAAACTGCTTGAGAGCAGAAACTAGTCTCTCTTTCTTTTTATTCTGTATCATTGCACCTAGAAAAATGTGGGCACAGCTGGTGCAGTGGCTCACACTTGTAATCCCAACATTCTGGGAGGCCAAAGTGGGAGGATTGCTTGACCCCAGGAGTTTGAGACCAGGCTGGGCAACATGGAGAGACCCCTGTCTCTACCAAAAAGTTAAAAAACAAAAAAATTAGCTGGGCATGGTGGTGTATGCTTTTAGTCCCGCTATTTGGGAGGCTGAGGTGGGAGGATTGCTTGAACCTAGGAAGGAGGTCGAGGCTGCAGTGAGCCATGATCACACCACCGCACTCCAGCCTGGGTGATACAGTGAGACTCTATGTTAAAAAAATAATAAAAATGTTTACAAAAAGAAAAGAGGACTGCTGTTTAGTTGATATTTTATACTCCCAAGGGCTAATGATATCATTTGATCTGCTTAAAACATGGGCCAAAGGACGGTGCAAAGCTCACCCGACCAGTCCTGTGATTCTTTCTAAGAAATCGCCTTCACAAATGCCCCAAGACTCCCTCTTGTTTCTCAAATCCTCTCGCACTGCATGGGAATTTCCCAGAACTTGCCTGGCCTCTGAGGCTGTGGTTTCCTCTGGCTTTGATTCTTACCCCCGATCTTGTCAGATTCATCATAAATGAAACTTCCAAATCATACCCACAAGGGAGACGAGAGGGGAAATCGAGAGACAGAGGAAGAGATAGGGAGAGATTGAGAGACAGAGAGCTAGAGATAGGTAGAGAGAGAAAGATAGAGAAATAGGGGATACAGAGATATAGAGACATCAAGAGATAGATTGAGATAAAGAGACAGAGATAGAGACGTAGAGAAAAAGATAGAGATTGAGATGGAGACATAGAGATAGAGATACAGATGGAGAGACAGACATAGAGAGAGACATAGAGATAGATAGAGATGGAGATACAGAAATAGAGAGATAGAGACAGAGAGATTGAGATAGAGAGATTGAGATACAAAGACAGAGAGATAAGGAGAGATAGAAAGAGATAGAGATGGAGGGATAGAGATAGAAAGATAGGAGAGATACAAAGATAGGTAGAGTTAGATAGAGATGAAATAGAGATAGAAATAGAGAGATAGGTAGAGATAGAGAGGTAGGTAGAGATAGAGAGATAGGTAGAGAAAGAGATAGAGATAGAGAGATAGAGATGGAGAGAGACAGAGACAGAGATGAAGAGATCGAGAGACTGAAATAGAGAAATACATAGAGATAAAGAGATAGAAAAAAGAAGAAAAAATAAAAATAGAGAAAATAAAAGACAAAACTTAAACATATTTTAAAGAGACAGAGATAGAAAGAGAGAGATAGAGAGAGACAGAGATAGAGACAGAAAGAGAAAGAGACAGAGAAAGAGAGAGAGAGAGAGAGATGAGGAGAGCAAATGATAACGCAAGCAGGCCCGAATATTAACTGGGGAATCTGGGTGAAAGACACAACGCGTGTTCCTTGTACACTTTTCATTCATGTAACTTTCCTTTTTGTTTTGTTTTGTTTTGAGACAGAGCCTGTCTCTGTTTCCAGGCTGCAGTGCAGAGTCTCTATCCTGGGCTCACGCGGTCCTCCCACCTCAGCCTTCCAAAGTGCTAGGACTACAGGCAAGCACCACTATGTGTGGCTAATTTCTTCTAATTTTTGTAGAGGCAGGGTCTCACCATGTTGCCCAGGCTGATCTCAAACTCCCAGGCTCAAGCAATCCTCCCACCTCGGCCTCCCAAAGTGCTGACATGACAAGCATGCGCCACCGTGCCCAGCCTACTTTGCTTTACATTTGAAGTTATTTCCCAAAAACAGTCTTCTAAAAGAAGCCCATTCTATAGGCTATCGTAAATTCTTCCCTTGTCCCTAATTTCTCAAGCCACTCATGCAGCTAGATTCATTCCCATGATTAAAAATAGCCCTTGTAAAATCACCTTGTGACTCCCATGGTTCAAACTCCAGTAAATGTTTTCAGTTATCTTTTAATTTTTTTTTAATCTGTGGGAATGTGTGAGTTCCAGATGAGACCAAATTTTAGAGTAGAACAAAAACTGAGTCACAGAGTCGGCCCGGATTTACCAGGCTGGGTTTACTTTCGTTTTGTTTTGTTTTGTTTTGTTTGAGACAGAGTCTCACTCTGTCACCCAGGCTGGAGTGGAGTGATGCAATCTCAGCTCACTGCAACCTCCACCTCCCAGGTTCAAGTGATTCTCCTGCCTCAGCCTCCTGAGTAGCTAGGATTACAGGCACCCGCCACCAAGCCTGGCTAATTTTTTGTATTTTTAGTAGAAATGAGGTTTCGCCATATTGGACAGGCTGGTCTCGAACTCCTGACCTCAAGTGATCTGCCCGCATCAGCCTCCCAAAGTGCTGGGATTACAAGCATGAGCCACCTTGCCCAGGCTGGGTTTACTTTTAACTCATAGCTAAGGTAGAAATGGCTGAGCAAAAGCAACTGAAGAGAGAATGAGCTTCTCCATGATTCTTTTTTACAAAAGTTTAGTCTTGAGGGGGAGAATGAAGAGAAGCTGATTAATGGGTACAAATACACAGTTCGATAAAAGAAGTAAGACCTAGTGTTTGTTAGCTCAATTGGGTGTCTATAGTTTACAAGAATCTATTGTCTCATTGGGTGTGGTGGCTCACGCCTGTAATCCCAGCACTTTGGGAGGCCCAAGTGGGCAGATTACTTGAGGCCAGGAATTCGAGACCAACCTGGCCAACATGGTGAAACCCCATCTCTACTAAAAATACAAAAGTTAGCCAGGCATGACGGCAGACACCTGTAGACCCAGCTACTCGGGAGACTGAGGCATAAGAATCACTTGAACCTGGGAGGCAGAGGTTGCAGTGAACTGAGATCGTGTCACTGCACTCCAGCCTGGGCAACACAGTGAGACTGCCTCAAAAAAAAAAAAAAAACTGTTTAAGATAAAAAAACATAAATAAATAAACTGGGTCTGTGACCACAATATGTTGCTGCAATCAGGACCATTGCAATAAAATAAAACACTCAACTACTATGAAGCCATCGCCTGGCCCAGGTCTCATAGAACTGGCAGCTGTCATTGCCTCCTCTGCATCTCACTCATGTTGATGATCTGTTTCTGCTACAACCGCACTGTCACTCACCATCAAGTGTCAAATAAAGAGGACTCTTCATTAGATTATCCTTTTATTAGGCCGGGCGCGGCGGCTCACGCCTGTAATCCCAGCACTTTGGGAGGCCAAGGCGGGCGGATCACGAGGTCAGGAGATCGAGACCACCCTGGCTAACACAGTGAAACCCCGCCTCTACTAAAAATAGAAAAAAACTAGCCGGGTGTGGTGGCAGGCGCCTGTACTCCCAGCTACTCGGGAGGCTGAGGCAGGAGAATGGTGTGAACTCCAGGGGGCTGAGCCTGCAGTGAGCCGAGATCGTGCCACTGCACTCCAGCCTGGGCGACAGCGAGACTCCATCTAAAAAAAAAAAAAAAAAAAAAGATTATCCTTTTATTTCAGAGGGCACTACGTTAAAAGATTTAATTTATGATATGACAATATCAGGCTCTGGATCAGGTCTACCATTGCTTGTTCAGAGAACAATTGTAAAAACTATTGTTACAGGAAAGCACTGGCAAAGGTGGATGTGAAGAATTTTGGAGAGGAAAGCGGCAGGGAGAAGTTGCCATTAAGATATTCCCTTCTATGTCCGGGCGCGGTGGCTCACGCTTGTAATCCCAGCACTTTGGAAGGCCGAGGCGGGCGGATCACGAGGTCAGGAGATCGAGACCACGGTGAAACCCCATCTCTACTAAAAATACAAAAAATTAGCCGGGCGTGGTGGCGGGCGCCTGTAATCCCAGCTACTTGGAGAGGCTGAGGCAGGAGAATGGCGTGAACCCGGGAGGCGGAGCTTGCAGTGAGCGGGGATCCCGCCACTGCACTCCAGCCTGGGCGACACAGCGAGACTCCGTCTCAAAAAAAAAAAAAAATGATATTCCCTTCTTGCCTGGGCACAGTGGCTCATGCCTGTAATCCGGACACTTTGGGAGGCTGAGGTGGGTGGATCGCTTGAGGTCAGCAGTTCAAGACCAGCATGGCCAACACGGTGAAACCCCATCTCTACTAAAAATACAAAAATTAGCCAGGCGTGGTGACGCAAGCCTGTAATCCCAGCTGCTTGGGAGGCTGAGACAGGAGAATTGCTTGAACCCGGGAGATGGAGGTCACAGTGAGCTGGGATGACACCACTGCATTCCAGCCTGGGCAACAGAGGGAGACTCCGTCTCAAAAAAAAAAAAAGATATGTCTTCCAAGAAAAGCAACGCTTTTACACTGTTGGTGGGAATGTAAATTAGCTCCACTATTGTGGAAAGCAGTGTGAGGATTCCTCAAAGACCTAAACACAGAACTACCCATTCAGTCCAGCAATCCCACTGCTAGGTATATACCCAAAGGAATATAAATCATTCTATTATAAAGACACATGCATGCATATATTCACTGCAGCGTATTCACAATAGCAAAGACGTGGAACCAACCTAAATGGCCATCAATGGTAGAATGGATAAAGAAAATATGGTACATATACACCATGGAATACTATGCATCATAAAAAAGAATGAGATCCTGTCATCTGCAGGAACATGAATGGAGCTAGAGGCCATTATCCCTAGAAAACTAACGCAGGATCAGAAAAACAAATACTGCATGCTCTCACTTATAAGTTGGAGCTAAATGATAAGAACACATGGACACATAGAGGAGAACAACACACACTCAGGCCTATCAAACGGTGGAGGGTTGGGGGAGGAAGAGGATCAGGAAAAATAGCTAATGGGTACTAGGCTTAGTACCTGGGTGAAATAACCTGTAAAACAAACCCCCATGACACAGGTTTACCCATATAACAAACATGCACATGTACCCCTGAACGTAAAGTTAGTTTTTGTTTTTTGGTTTTTTTTTTTTTTTTTTTTGAGACGGGGTCTTGCTCTGTCACCCAGGCTGGAGTGCAGTGGCGCGATCTCGGCTCACTGCAAGCTCCGCATCCCAGGTTCACGCCATTCTCCTGCCTCAGCCTCCTGGGTAGCTGGAATTACAGGTACACACCACCACGCCCAGCTAATTTTTGTATTCTTAGTAGAGACAAGGGTTTCACCACGTTGGTCAGGCTGGTCTTGAACTCCTGACCTCAGGTGATCCACCCGCCTCTGCCTCCCAAAGTGCTGGGATTACAGGCGTGAGCCACTGCGCCCGGCCCCAAGTTAAATTTTTTAAAATTTATATTTATGGAATCATGGAGAACTTCTCCTCTAGAGAAGAACGTTTGTGACTCTATGAGGCAGAGATTTATCAAATTGGCAGGTTACGTCATGAAAACCTCCTGGGAGGGCCAGGCCACAGACTAATTTTTCCACCAGGGAAAGTTTGTCTAGCTTATTGTGAAAATTCGTGTGCTATTGATGGCTGTGGTCGCTGTCTGGCTGCTGGCATCACATCAGCTGCTGTAGGGAGGGCCTGGGGAGTAGGCTGACGGCTCCCCCACCACGCAGCCCACAGCCCGCGGCACAGCGCTGGAGCAGCACGGTCGGTCGGTCGGTCGGTCGGGCAGAGAGGGGCCCCCATGTGGAGCTGGGGCCGTGCTTTGGGGGCGGGGGCAGGAAGAGGGAGCAGCGCCCTCTTTGGGGACTGGCCAGCAGTGCAGCCACTGCGCCCACCCCAGAGAGGGTTCAGGGTTCCTGGGCATCAGGAGGAGGCTATGTGCTGGGCTTGCCAGCCGTGTTCCTGGGGTCCACCCCGCATCAGGGCGACCACCAAGCCTGCCACTCCCCGTGGCCAGGCTGGGGCCAGGATCAGCTCCCCCCACAGGCTGCCCCAGAGTGCCGGGGCAACAGGGGCAGTTCCTGGTGATATTGCCCCTGCCCTGGACGCCAGCCCAGGCCCAGCAAGGATCAGGAATCCCCACCCCAGCTTGCAAGGGGGCGCACCTGAGGCTGCATCCTGGGCCTCTGCAGCCGCCCAAGTTGTGGCCACAGATTCAAACCTCCGTGTGCTCTTGGGGGACCAGGGAGGGCCCCCTGCCCTTGCAGGCTCCAAAGCGCCTGCTCCCACTGCCTGGTTTCTCCCTGCTCTCAGCGCCTGCTGTGATCTTGGAGCAAAGTCAGGGCCCAACCTGGGGCCATGAACGGCAGCAGGAGGCAGACTGATTCCTGGCAGAAGGGAGCAAGTCCTCCCTAAGACCCCACCTTCAGGCCAGGGAGGGCCTGAAGGCTGAGGGCCGCCAGACCTGTGGACCAGAGTGGGGACTTGTGATGCCTTTTCCAGGCCCATGCATGGCTGTCAGTGGACCAATCGGCACACACTGCATCCCCTCTGAGGTCCATAAAAGCCCCAGGCTCAGCCAGAGCAGGGCAGAGAAAAAGAGAGACATCCAGATGACCAGCTGCAGAGAAGCTACCCTCTGTGCTAATAGCTGGAGGTGACCTGACGACCAGCTGCAGAAAGGAGCTACACTCTCTGCTGAAAGCTGCAGTGAGGATGGGATGACCTGCTGGGCAAAGAGAAGCCACCCTCTCCAAGGCCTCCTCTCTGCTGAGACCTGCAGCCATCAGGAGGACCAGAGAGGAACTACCCTCTCTGGGGTCTCCTCTCTGCTGAGAGCTGAGCACTCAATGGGATGACCTGTCTACAGACAGGAGCTGTCTCTGAGCTGTTCTAACACTCAATAAAGCTCCTCTTCATCTTGTTCACCCTCCACTTCCCTGTGTAACTCATTCTTCCTGGACACAAGACAAGAACTCTGGCAAAGGTGCCAGGGGACACAGATGTTTCCAACCAGAAATGTGACACCCCAAAGATTCTGTAACAGTATTACGTAAGCCTTTTTTTTTTCTTTTTGAGAGGGAGTCTTGCTCTGTCAACCGGGCTGGAGTGCAGTGGCACAATCTTGGCTCACTGCAACCTCCACCTCCCAGATTCAAGCGATTCTCCTGTCTCAGCCTCCCGAGTAGCTGGGATTACAGGCACACGAGGCCATGCCTGGCTTTTTGTATTTTAGTAGAGATGGGGTTTCACTGTGTTGCCCAGGCTGGTCTCAAACTCCTGAGCTCAGGCAATCCACTCACCTTGGCCTCCCAAAGTGCTGGGATTACAGGTGTGAACCACTGCACCTGGCTTATGTAAGCCATTTTTATCTGTTCAAAGACAGTGGTTTTTTTTTTAAGAAATGAATTACATTTAAAATTAGAAGATGGTTAATGTTCAATAATAGGCCTTTTTCTAGAAAGGCAAAGAAAGTTAATGATTTGGATAGATAACAGGTGTGCCAGAGCCACATTTGTTATGCAGAGGTAAATGTTCAGTGTGTCCTCTGTCTTGGTGACTGAGGTTACAGTTAGAGTAGTTTTGAGGCCTCACTACACTTTGAGGAAGGCAGCGTTTAATTTAGTGTTTCCATGTGTTTGTACACAATTGACACTAATTCACACGTGATTTCTGCCATGAACTCGGTGCACCCTTGATATTTGAGAGAGAGGTAACTAAAGAACATTCTGAGTATAGCTTCTCTATTTACAGAGGTTTTCGGTCAAATTAAATGCTTTTGGATTTTTTTTTTTTTTTTTTTTTTTTTTGAGACAGGGTCTCACTCTGTTGACCAGGCTGGAGTGCAATGGCACCATCTTCGCTCACTGCAAACTCTCCCTCCTGGATTCAAGCAATTCTCCTGCCTCAGCCTCTGAGTAGCTGGGATTACAGGTGTGCACCACCAACGCCTGGCTAATTTTTATATTTTTTGTAGAGACAGCGTTTCACCATAGTGCCCAGGCTGGTCTCAAACTCCTGACCTCAAGTAATCCACTCACCTCAGCCTCCCAAAGTGTTGGGATAACAGACATGAGCCACTGCACCCAGCCTTGCACAATTATTTTGGCTTTATCAGTGTAATTTCTGCCCTTCAAGATATGTACAGAAAATGTCCACATAAATTTTCACTTAAATGCCATGATATTGAGAAGCTGTAAAGAGGAAAAAAATATATAAAGCTTCATTTCCCCACTAGTTTGTTTTTTGGGTTTTTTTTTGTTTTGTTTTTGGTTTTGGTTTTGGTTTGTTTGTTTGTTTGTTTGTTTGTTTTGAGACAGGGTCTTGCTCTGTCACCCAGGCTGGAGTGCAGTGGCTCAATTTCAGCCCACTCCAGCCTCTGCCTCTCAGGTTCAAGCAATTCTTGTGCCTTAGCTTTCCAAGTAGCTGGGACTACAGGTGCACGCCACCATGCCCAGCTAAGTTTTGTACTTTTAGAGAAGAAGTTTCACCATGTTGGCCAGGCTGGTCTCCAACTCCTGACCTCAGGTGATGGCCCACCTCAGCCTCCAGAAGTGCTGGGATTACAGGTGTGAGCCACCACGCTGGGCCCCCCATTAGTTTTTTTCAATTGCATAGTGTATTTGTAACAATAGCCCAGATGAATGTAAGTAGGAAATGGAAGAGTCGTGCCTATATGAAGTGCTAATACTGCAGTAGAAGAATGCTAGCAATGCAAATAAATTTTTTCCCAAGTGCCAGTGGCATATTTTTAAAAAGTGTATATATTGGAAAAATAAAAGTTAAAAATAAAATAAAATATATATAACATAAAATATAAATAATATATTTATTGATAAATGTATATAATATTAAATATTCTTTTTTACACATTTATTCTTTCTTTTTGGAGACAGAATCTGGCTCTGTCACCCAGGCTGGAGTGCGGTGGTGCCATCTTGGCTCACTGCAATCTCCGCCTCCTGGGTTCAAGTGATTCTCATGCCTCAACCTCCTGAGTAGCTGGGACTACAAGCACATGCCACCATGCCCAGATCATTTTTCATATTTTTGGTAGAGACAAGATTTTACCATGTTGGCCAGGCTAGTCTAAAACTTCTGGCCTCAAGTGATCCACCCACCTTGGCCTCCCAAAGTGCTGGATTACAGGCATGAGCCACCATGCCCCGCCTTTATTATTTAAAATTATTTACTTCGCTTGTATTTCTATTCATCATATTCAACCTCAAATATTAAATAGAAATATAAAACAAAAGCTGGGCGCGGTGGCTCACACTTGTAATTCCAGCACTTTGGGAGGCCGAGGCGGGCGGATCACGAGGTCGGGAGATCAAGACCACAGTGAAACCCCATCTCTACTAAAAATACGAAAAATTAGCCGGGCGTGGTGGCAGGCGCCTGTAGTCCCAGCTACTCGGAGAGGCTGAGGCAGGAGAATGGCGTGAACCCGGGAGGCGGAGCTAGCAGTGAGCCGAGATTGCGCCACTGCACTCCAGCCTCGGTGACAGAGCGAGACTCCGTCTCAAAAAAAAAAAAAAAAAAAAGAAAGAAGGAAATATAAAACAAAAATAAATTTAGACTGGGTGCAGTGTCTCACAACTGTAATTCCAACACTTTGGGAGGCCAAGGTGGGCAGATTGCTTGAGCTCAGGAGCTCTAAACCAGCCTGGGCAACATAGCAAGACCCTGTCTCTACAAAAAAAAAAAATATATATATATATATACACACACAAATTAGCTAGGCATGGTGGTGCACCCCTGTAGTACCAGCCACCTAGAAGGCTGAGGTGGGAGGATTCCTTGAGCCTAGCAGGTCGAGGCTGCAGGGAGCTGTGATCACACCTCTGCACTCCAGCCTGGGCAACACAGCAAGTTAAATAATTAATTAATTTTCAAAATTAGCCAGCCCCAGTGGCTCGCTCGTGTAGCCCTAGCTACACAGGAGGCTGAGGCAAGAGGATCACTTGAGCCCAGGAGTTTGAGGCTGCAGTGAGCTATGACCACATCACTGCACTCCAGCCTGGGCAACAAAATGAGACTCTTGTCTCTAAAAAAAAAAAAAAAAAACACAAAGAAATTACGTCTTTTGCAGGAACAAGGGTGAAGCTGGAGACTATTATCTTTTTTTTTTTTTTTTGAGACAGAGTCTCGCTCTGTCACCCAGGCTGGAGTGCAGTGGCGCAATCTCGGTTCACTGCAAGCTCCGCCTCCCAGGTTCACGGCATTCTCCTGCCTCAGCCTCCCGAGTAGCTGGGACCACAGGCGCCCGCCACCACGCCCAGCTACTTTTTTTTTTTTTTTGTATTTTTAGTAGAGACGGGGTTCCACCATTCACAGGATGGTCTCTGTCTTCTGACCTTGTGATCCGCCCGCCTCAGCCTCCCAAAGTGCTGGGATTACAGGCTGAGCCACTACACCCGGCCACCATTATCTTTAAGTGAAACAACTCATAAACAGAAAGTCAAATACTGCATGTTCTCACTTATAAATGTGTTGGGAACAGGCCCCCCAAAATCTGGCCATAAGCTGGCCCCGAAACTAGCCATAAACAGAATCTCTGCAGCACTGTGACATGTTCGTGATGGCCATGACGCCCACGCTGGAAGGTTGTGGTTTTACTGGAATGAGGGCAAGGAACACCTGGCCCACCAGTTGTTCTTTAAGGGCAGAAAACTGCTTAAAGGGGTTCTTAAGCCACAAACAATAGCATGAGCGATCTGTGCCTTAAGGACATGCTCTTGCTGCAGATAACTAGCCAGACCCACCCCTTTATTTCAGCCCATCCCTTTGTTTCCCATAAGGAATACTTTTAGTTAATCTATAATCTATAGAAGCAATGCTTATCACTGGCTTGCTGTTAATAAATACGTGGGTAAATCTCTATTCAGGGCTCTCAGCTCTGAAGGCTGTGAGACCCCTGATTTCCCACTCCACACCTCTATATTTCTGTGTGTGTGTCTTTAATTCCTCTAGTGCCGCTGGGTTAGGGTCTCCCCAACCAAGCTGGTCTTGGCATAAATGGGAGTTGAATACTGTGTAGATGTGGACATCGTTTTTGCCTCAAAGCTCTATCTTCTTCATTCATCTCCCTGGCCTGTTTCAGGGGATTCTTGCCAACCTCATGGCCGGACATGGTGCCTACCTCCCTTCCTGCCTCAGCTTCTCATCCTGACAGACTCTCAGAAGTTGAATCAGACACCACCGACCACCACTTCCTTCTTCAAACACATTTCTCGAAACTTAATTGTTTTCTTTCCTGTCTGGTCACTCCTCCAAATCTCCAAATATGCTGAACACCTGACTTCCAGACACTGCATTAGACACTCCTCTCTTCTATACCTTTATTTGTCTGCATAAGAGATTCATCCTGCCCCCAAAACTTGCATTATATAAAATATACCGACAACTCTCAAATGTGCATTCCAGGCAAAGAGCTTGCATAGCTACAGAATGGATTCAACACTCCCCCTTGGCCATCCAGGTCAAAATCCCTCAGAGACATCTGGAAATCCCGCACAACTCAAAGTGACCTATGATCCTCCAGGTTCCCCAAGTCCATAAATGCCTCCACCGTCTACCCTGTTTGCGGCATTATTATATATACAGGCTTTCGTCCACTGTTCCTGGCTCACAACTACTAAAATCCTTGGGATCTTCAAAGTGCTGTCTTTTGTATATCTTTTGTCTGATGGGTTCAAGGTGAGGCTGGTCACTAGAAAGACCAAGGCAGGATTAGAGGGTTGGGACTTTCAGCCCCAGCCCCCATCCTTCGGGAGGAGGAAAGAGGGGCTGAAGGTCAAGTTGATCACCAATGGCCAACGGTTTAATCAATCATGCCTATGTAATGAAGTCTCCATGGAAATCCCAAAAGACTGGGTTCAGGGAGCTTCCAGTTAACTGAACACAGGAGGATCCCAGAGGATGGTGCATCCAGGGAGGGCACGAAAGATCCACCCCACATCCCCCATACCTCACCCTATGCATCTCTTCGTCTGTATCCCTAGTAACATCACTTATAATAAATCAGTGAACATAAGTATTTCCCTGAGTTCTGTGAGCTGCTCCAGTAAATTGATCCAACTCAAACAAGGGGTCGTGTGAACCCCAACTTGAAGCCAATCAGTCAAAAGCCCCAGGCTGGGCGTGGTGGCTTAAGTCTGTCATCCCAGCACTTTGGGAGGCCGGGGCGGGCGGATCATGAGGTCAGAAGTTCAAGACCAGCCTGACTAATGTGATGAAACCCCGTCTGTACTAAAAAATACAAAAATTAGCCTGGCGTGGTGGTGCACACCTGTAATCCCAGCACTTTGGGAGGCTGAGGAGGGCGGATCACAAGATCAAGAGATCGAGACCAGCCTAGCCAACATGGTGAAACCCCATCTCGACTAAAAATACAAAAATTAGCCGGGCATGGTGGTGTGTGCCTGTAGTCCCAGCTACTCGGGAGGCTGAGGCAGGAGAATTGTTTGAACCTGGGAGGCAGAGGTTGCAGTGAGCTGAGATCTCGCCACTGCACTCCAGCCTGGTGACAGAGCGAGACTCCATCTAAAAAATAAGAAAGAAGGAAAGAAAGAAAGAAAGAAAGAAAGAAAGAAAGAAAGAAAGAAAGAAAGAAAGAAAGAAAGGAAGGAAGGAAGGAAGGAAGGAAGGAAGGAAGGAAGGAAGGAAGGAAGGAAGGAAGGAAGGAGAGAAAGAAAGAAAGAAAGAAAGAAAGAAAGAAAGAAAGAAAGAAAGAAAGAAAGAAAGAAAGAAAGAACTTTCCAAAGGCCCAGACTTGCAATTGGTATCTAGGGGTGTGGGGGTCACTCCCGGGGACTAAGCCCACAGCCTGTGCAATCTGACACCATCTCCAGGTAGATGATGTCGGAATTGAATTGGAAGACACCCCGAATCACCCAGCTGGTGTCCGCTGCTAGGTGTGTGGGGAAAAAAATCCCACACATCTGGTCACAGAAGTCTTCTGTATTGATGATTGCGGTGGTGGTAGTGGTGTTAGAGCAGAGGAAAAACAAAGTTTGAGGTGGGCTCAGTGACTCACGCCTGTCATCCCAGCACTTTGGGAGGCCGGGGCGGGTGGACCGCTTGAGGTCAGGAGTTCGAAACCAGCCTGGCCAACATGGTGAAACCCCATGTCTACTAAAAATACAAAAATTAGTCAGGCGTGGTGGTAGGTGCCTGTAATCCCAGCTACTCGGGAGGCTGAGGCAGGAGAATTGCTTGAACTCAGGAGGCAGAGGTTGCAGTGAGCCGAGATCACACCACTGTGCTACAACCTGGGCAACAGAGCGAGACTCCATCTCAAAATAAAAAAATTAAAAAAAAAAAACAAGAAAACAAAAAACAGGTCGGGTACAGTGGCTCACGCCTGTAATCCCAAAACTTTGGGAGGCCAAGACGGGCAGGTCACCTGAGGTCAGGAGTTCAAGACCAGCCTGGCCAACAGGGCGAAACCCTGTCACTGCTAAAAATACAAAAATGAGCCAGGTGTGGTGGCTCACACCTGTAATCCCAGCTACCTGGGAGGGTGAGACAGGAGAATCGCTTGAACCCGGGAGGCGGAGGTTGCAGTAAGCCAAGATCGCACCACGTCACTCCAGCCTGAGCTGCAGCACAAGACTCTGTTTCAAAAATAATAATAATAATGTTAATAATAATAACAACAGATTTCACATATGAAATCCGATGTCAGCCACTGTGCAATTGAAACTGTTAGCTCATTTAAACTCCCAAGAGCACCGGACGCGGTGGTTCATGCCTGTAATCCTAGCACTTTGGGAGGCCAAGGCAGGCAGATCACCTGAGGTCAGGAGTTCGAGACCAGCCTGGCCAACATGGTGAAACACCACCTTTACCACAAACACAAAAATTAGCTGGCCATGGTGGCAGGTGCCTGTAATCCCAGCTACTCGGGAGGCTGAGGCAAGAGAATCACTTGAACCCGGGAGGCGGAGGTTGCAGTGAGCTGAGATCGCACCACTGCACTCCAGCCTGGGGGATAAGAGCAAGAATTCGTCTAAATAAATAAATAAATAAATTTCCCAGGAGCCCATGAGAATTATTTTCCAGTTTTATAATTGAAGACACAAGCCCAGAGAGGTGAAGACCCTTGCCCAGGAGTGCACAGCCTAGCCAGCACTGGCAGAACCAGGGCTCAAACTCAGCTCTGTCAGCTCCAAAATGCATCCTCTACAGACCACACTATCCATCTCCACTCCTTGCTAGCCACATAACCCCAACACACACATATTCACAAGAGTTGCTGGTGGAAGGCGTCGGGTTTTCCACTCTGCCTTCCCCACCGAAGCGTCTAACCCCCCTGAGATACCGCAACAGGCTGAACTAAGTCCCTCATCTTCATCCGGATCTCTGGCACCAGGGGTTTCCTGAGCAGACCAAGCCAGAGATTGCAGGCAGCAAGACAAAGGTGAGACGCAACCTGTGACAAGATGCAACCGTCAGGAAAGTGAGCTTAAAAACTGTCCCCTTCTGGGAAACCTCAGAATGGGGATCCCCAGAATGGAAATTCCCCCCTGAAAGGAGCACACCTACCTCAGTGGTGTAGGCATATCGCTGCTTCCTGACATCTTACCTCTTGTAAACAAATGGTCTTTGTTCCCACCCCATGCCCTTGGACAAATCCTCATTCCCTGATCCCAAACCCTAGAAGCCAGATTTGGAGATGCAGAATTTAGAGGCCAGGCACGGTGGCTCACGCCTGTAATCTCAGCACTTTGGGAGGCCGAGGAGGGCGGATCACAAGGTCAGGAGTTCGAGACCAGCCTGGCCAACATGGTGAAACTCTCTCTCTACTAAAGATTAAAAAAAAAAAAAAAATTAGCTGGGCATGGTGGTGGACACCTATAATCCCAGCTGCTCAGGAGGCTGAGGCAGGAGAATCTCTTGAACCCGGGAGGCAGAGGTTACAGTAAGCTGAGATTGCACCATTGCACTCCAGCCTGGGCGACACAGCAAGACTCTGTCTCAAAAAAAAAAAAAAATTTAGAATTTAGAAAGGTAGTATGATGTGTATAGCATGGATTACCCCCTCTGGGGGCTCCTGGGACACCCCCCCATAATCAAGCATACTTGACTCATGTAAACATCCCTGTTTCATTGCAGGTTATGCAATGAATGAAGACCATCAATACAATTACATGGGCACAGTCAAGTTCAGCTGTCAAAGGAGTTATGACAAAGTCAATTTTATGCTTACAAGATTAACATTTTTTCCAGCTTTAGATATATGAATATACTATGTATGTGAATTATATATAGATACAATTTTAAATTATGTAAGTAAAATGTGCATATATGATTTACCATTTTTTCCATTATTAAGGGTTCAGTTCAATGATAATGAACACAGTTGTATTCTTTATTTTTCCTCATCCCCTCTCCCCTCTTCCTAGCCTCTGATATATATATCTGATGAGAGAAAGAGAGAGAGAGAGAAAGAGAGAGTCTGGTTCTGTCACCTAGAATGGAGTGCAGTAGTGCAATCATGGCTCACTGCAGCCTCGAACTCCTGGCCTCAAGCAATCCTCCCACCTCAGCCTCCCAAGTAGCTGGGACTACAGGTGCGCACCATTGCACCCAGCTAATTTTTGCAGAGACAGGGGCCCCCTATGTAGCACAGGCCAGTCCTGAACTCCTGCACTCAAGTGATCCTCCTGCCTTGGCCTCCCAACGTGCTGGGATTGCAGGCATGAGCCACCACACCCAATCATATTTATTTATTTATTTATTTATTTTGAGACGGAGTCTTGCTCTGTCGCCCAGGCTGGAGTGCAGTGGCGCAATCTCGGCTCACTGCAAGCTCCACCTCCCCGGTTCACACCATTCTCCTGCCTCAGCCGCCCAAGTAGCTGGGACTACAGGCACCCGCCACCACGCCTGGCTAATTTTTTGTATTTTTTAGTAGAGACGGGGTTTCACCGTGTTAGCCAGATGGCCTCGATCTCCTGACCTCGTGATCCGCCCGCCTCGGCCTCCCAAAGTGCTGGGATTACAAGCGTGAGCCACCGCGCCCGGCCGAGGGTTCTTTTTTTTAAGACAGGGTGTCTCTCTGTCGCCCAGGCTAGAGTGCAATGGTGTGATCACAGCTCACTGCAGCCTCGACCTCCTGGGCTCAAGAGATCCTCCCGCCTTGGCCTCCCAAGTAGCTGGAGCCACAGGTACGTACCACCATGCTGTGTCATGGTAACCACTCTTTTGTGAGCTGTTGCTTCTTTCTAATACCCACATCTGTTGTTGTATGATGTCATCTGTAAATCTGTGTGTCACTGCTTGAGAAATGCACCTTTCTGTTGTCTTAGTCATATCTCAACACATCCTGCTCAATGTATACTATTTTCACTATCTCTTATTTCACTATCTCTCATAGTATTTTTACTCTCTCTATTATTGGCCTTGCTTGCCAGCTTTGAATCAGCCCTTTTTTTTTTTTTTTTTTTTTTTGAGATGGAGTCTCACTGTGTCTCCCAGGCTGGGGTGCAATGGCGAAGTCTCAGCTCACTGCAACCTCCACCTCCTGGGTTCAAGCAATTCTCCTGCCTCAGCCTCCCGAGTAGCTGGGATTACAGGTGCCCATCACCATACCCAGCTAATTTTTGTATTTTTAGTAGAGGCAGGGTTTCACCATGTTGGCCAGGCTGGTCTCGAACTCCTAACCTCGTGATCCGCCCACCTCAGCCTCCCAAAGGGCTGGGATTACAGGTGTGAGCCACTGTGCCTGGCCGCAACCCCTCTGTTGTACCATTGTGTTTCTGTAACATCGTTTCTGTCCATTTGAGTGTCCTTAATAATTGCTACTGTTTAATGAATGCTAACCAGGAGCCAGACACTGTGCATTGAAAGTGTATTAAATTATCAACTCCTGGCTGGGTGCAGTGGCTCACGCCTATAATCCCTGCACTTTGGGAGACCGAGGTGGGTGGATCACTTGAAGTCAAGAGTTCAAGACCAGCCTGGCCAACATGGTGAAACCCTGTCTCTACCAAAAATACAAAAGTCAGCCAGACATGGTGGCATGCGCCTGTAGCCCCAACTACTTACTCGGGAAGCTAAGGTGGGAGAATCACTCGAGCCCAGGAGGCGGAGGTTGCAGTGAGCTGAGATCGTGCCATTGCAGTCCGCTTGGGTGACAGAGCGAGACTCCATCTCAAAAAAAAAAAAAAAAATTATCAACTCCTTTCATTCTCTTTTTTAATTGATATGGCTGTTATAACAAAGTAGCTCATATTGGGGGCTTCAACAGCAGAAATTTATTGTCTAACAGTTCTGGAGGCTGGAAGTCCAAAATGAAGGCATTGGCAGATATGGTTCCGTCTGAGGGCTGTAAGGGAAGGCTCTGTTCCAGGCCTCTCTCCTTGGCTTCTAGATGACATTTTCTGTCTTCTTTTTTTTTTTTTTTTGAGACGGAGTAGCTGGGATGCTGGGATGACAGGTGAACACCTCCACACCTGGCTGACTTTTGTATTTTTAGTAGAGATGAGGTTTCACTATGTTGGCCATGCTGATCTCAAACTCCTGACGTCGAGTGATCCACCAAAGTGCTGGGATTACAGGCGTGAGCCACCGAGCCTGACCACAGATTCCATTTTCTTCTCCACATGGTGCTCTCCCTGTGTGTGTGTGTCCAAATTCCACCCCCCACCCTCACTTCTTTTGGAGACAGGATCTTGCTGTGTCACACAGAGCGGATTGCAGTGGTAATCACAGCTCACTGCAGCCTTGACCTCAAGGTTCGAGTGATCTCCCACCTCAGCCTCCCTGGCAGCTGGGACTACAGGTGTGCGCCACCACACCCAGCAAATTTTTGTATTTTTTGTAGAGACGGGGTCTTGCTATGTTGCCCATGACTGGTCTCAAGCCTCTGGGCTCAAGCAATCCACCTGGCTGGGCCTCCCAAAGTGCTGGAACTACAGGCATAAGCCACCCTATCACATCTAGCCAAAGCCCCCCTTTTATAAGAACATCAGTCATATTAGATCAGGGGTTACCCTAATGACTTCATTTTAACGTGATCACCCCTGTAAGACCCTATCTCTAAATAGATGCAAAGTCAGGCTGAAAAGGCTGGAACTCAGGTACTTTCCCCATTTGGGACTAAACTTTCTCATCAGAGAATGGGCCTCAGAAGCTAGGTTCCCAAACTTGTGGTTGGGTCATTGTAGATTCAGGGTGTGGAAAAGAAACCTCAAACAAGAAAAATAGTTCCAATAAGAAATACCAGGGGGGCAGACATGGTGGCTCACGCCTGTAATCCCAGCACTTTGGGAGGCTGAAGTGGGTGGATCACTTGAGCCCAGAAGTTGGAGACCAGCCTGGCCAGCATGGTGAAACCCTGTCTCTACTAAAAATGCAAAAATTAGCTGGGCGTGGTGGTGCATGTCTGTAACCCCAGCCACTCAAGAGGCTGAGGCAGGAGAATCACTTGTGAACCAGGGAGGTGGAGGTCACAGTGAGCTGAGATGGTGCCACTGCACTCCAACCTGGGTGACAGAGCCAGACTCCGTCTCAAAACCAACAAACAAACAAACAAAAAAACAGAAATAGAATTTTCCTTTTTTCCCTTTACAATTATACAATACAATCAACAGACTGTAATAGAAAACTGTCCCTGCTTCCAAATCAACAGAGGACCACTGTATGCATTGTCAGGTCTTTACATAAGAAGAGTGAAAGCTTTATTTATAATTCTTTGTGGGCCAGGCGTGGTGGATCATGCCTATTACCCCAGCACTTTGGGAGACAGAGGCAGGCGGATCACGAGGTCAGGAGATCGAGACCATCTTGGCTAACACAGTGAAACCCCGTCTCTACTAAAAATACAAAAAAATTAGCCAGGCGTAGTGGCAGGCGCCTGTAGTCCCAGCTACTCCGGAGGCTGAGGCAGGAGAATGGCGTGAACCCGGGAGGCGGAGCTTGCAGTGAGCCGAGATCACGCCACTGCACACCAGCCTGGGTGACAGAGTGAGACTCCGTCTCAAAAAAAAAAAAAAAACCACAAAAATTAGCTGGGCGTGGTGGCACATGCCTGTAGTCCCAGCTACTCTGTAGGCTGAGGCAGAATTGCTTGAACCAGGGAGGCAGAGGTTCCAGTGATCTGAGATTGTGCCACCACACTCCAGCCTGGGCAACAGAGTGAGACTTCAACTAAGAAAAAAGAAAGAAAAAGAAAAGAAAAGAAAAGAGAAAAGAAAAGAAAAGAGAAAAGAAAAAAAAGAAAAGAAAAGAAAAGAAAAGAAAAGAAAAGAAAAGAAAAAGAAAGAAAGAAAGAAAGACAGTCCAAGCCTCTGATAAACTCTCCCTGACTAAATCCTTAAAAAACTCCTAGTTTGTAAGAGAGTGTGCCTCTGACCTAACTCGGCTAGAAGCCCCTCTCAGGTTTATTTTCTCTAAAGTAAACCTGTCCTTGACTGTTAAGCCACCTTTCATGTTTCTTTCCTCTTTCTTTAATTCTTACAGAGGCTGGAGGATCGCTGAAGCCCAGGAGTTTGAGACTAGCCTAGGCAACATAGCAAGACCTCATCTCTACAAAAAAATAAATAAAATTGCCAGGCGCAGTGGCTCACGCCTGTAATCCCAACACTTTGGGAGGCTGAGGCGGGCAGATCATGAGGTCAAGAGTTGGAGACCATCCTGCCAACATGGTGAAATCCCGTCTCCACTAAAAATACAAAAGTTAGCTGGGCTTGGTGGCAGGCACCTGTAATCCCAGCTACTAGAGAGGCTGAGACAGGAGAATTGCTTGAATCTGGGAGGCAGAGATTGCAGTGAGCTGAGATCGTGCCACTGCACTCCAGCCTAGACGACAGAGTGAGACTCCACCTCAAAAAAAAAAAGTTGGGCATGGTGGCACATGCCTGTAGTCCCAGCTATGCTGTAGGCTGAGGCAGGAGAATTGCTTGAACCTGGGAGGCAGAGGTTGCAGTGAGCTGAGATCATGCCACTGCACTCCAGCCTGGTGACAGAGCAAGACTCCATCTAAAAAATAATAATAATAATGACAAATTTTTAAAAAATAATAAAAATAAAAATAAACAAAATTGCCAGGCTTGGTGGTGCACACCAGTAGTGCCAGTTACTCAGAGGATGAGGTGGGAGGATAACTTGAGCCTGGGAGGTTGAGGGTGCAGTGAACTGTGATCATACCACTGCTCTCCAGCCTGAGTGACAGAGCAAGACCCCATCTCAAAAACAAAACAAAACAAAAAAACAGATCATGTTAGAACAAAAAATAAATAAATAAATAAATAGTTTTATTTATTCTGCAGTTCTGGGGGTTAAGACTTCAACATGTGAATTTGAGGGTGGAAGGAGCAAAATTCAAACACACTACCCTCTTGTATATTCCATGGGGTTACTTGGAAGGGACCCAGGGTTCCAGGAAGTCCAGCTCTAGAATTCACATTGTCAACCACTCTGCCTTACTGGGGCTGTGTGGCATTAGGCTAACTTCCCTGGGCCTCAGTTTCCTTGTCTATAAAATGGGAATAATTATAGAATAGCAGCTTCTCACAGCAGTCATCAAAAGGCAATTAGTGCCTGGGACCAATAAACATTAATAAATGCATCTGGGCTGGGCGCAGTGGCTCACACCTGTAATCCCAGCACTTTGGGAGGCCAAGGCGGGAGGATCACTTGAGGTCAGCAGTTCAAGACCAGCCTGGCCAACACAGTGAAACCTCGTCTCTACCTAATATACAAAAATTAGCCAGGCGTGGTGGTGGGCACCTGTAATCCCAGCTACTAAGGAGGCAAAGGCAGAAGAATCACTTGAACCCAGGAGGCAGAGGTTGCAGTGAGCCAAGATTGTTCTACTGCACTCCAGCCTGGGTGACAGAGGGAAACTCTGTCTCAAAAACAAAAAAGTAAAATAAATGCACCTAGGTTGAATAGTGAGTTGAAGAGTGTCCCCACAAAATTCATATCCTTCCTAAAATTTCAGAATATGACCTTATTTGGAAAGAGCATCTTTGCAGATGTAATAAATGCATAATGACTGGGACTAGTAACATCAATAAATGCATATATGGTTATTGTTGCTATTGTAGAATTTCAGCTGCACACATAGTCTTGGGTCTTGGGAACATCCTAGAACATTATGGAGTCCAAGCATCCTTGCTGTGAGACACACCCAGGCCCCACATAACCCCAAAAGCAGGGCAATCACTTGAAAGCCAAAGCCACCCAAGGGGACACTGAGGGACTTGAAGGCCTGCATGCTTAGGGGTTCTTGTCTTAGAGGTTATTTGGCTACAAATTTGGAACAAAATCCACCCCAGAAGAAAATTCATGGGAACACACTCAGACGTTTCATGGCCCCCAACACGATACTAGGCTGAGTTGAACAGTGGCTCCTCACTATATTTGCCCTTCTTGGAATTTTGGAATATGACTGTATTAGTCTGTTTTCACACTGCTATAAAGAACTACCTGAGACTGGGTAATTTACAAAGAAAAGAGGTTTGGCTGGGCGCAGTGATTCACACCTGTAATCCCAGCACTTTGGAAGGCCGAGGTGGGCAGATCACAAAGTCAGGAGATCGAGACCATCCTGGCTAACACAGTGAAACCCCATCTCTACTAAAAATACAAATAGTAGCCAGGCATGGTGGCAGGCACCCGTAGTTACAGCTACTCAGAGGCTGAGGCAGGAGAATGGCATGAATCTTGGAGGCAGAGCTTGCAGTGAGCCAAGATCATGCCACTGCACTCCAGCCTGGGTGACAGAGTGAGACTCCGTCTCAAAAAAAAAAAAAAAAAAAAAAGAAAGAAAAGAGGTTTAATGGACTCACAGTTCTGTATGGCTGGGGAGGCCTCAGGAAACTTATAATCATGGCAGAAAATGAAGGGGAAGCAAGGCACATCTTACAAGACAACAAGAAGGAAAGAGCAAAGGGGGAAGTGCCACACTTTAAAACCATCAGCTGTGAGGTGCGGTGGCTTATGCCTGTAATCCCAGCACTTTGGGAGGCCAAGACAGGAGGATCCCTTGAGGTCAGGAGTTCAAGACCAGCCTGGGCAACATGAGGAGACCCCCGTCTTTACAAAATTAAATTAAATTAAAAACAAAGCCTCTAGAAGTTGGAAAAACAAGGAAAGCAATTCTCCTCTAGAGCCTCCAGAAGGAAAGCAATCCTCAGTCACCTTGATTTTAGCTTAGGGGAGCTCAGAACCCCAAGGGGGTCAGGCACAGTGGCTCACGTCTGTAATCTCAGCACTTTGGGAGGCCAAGGTGGGCAGATCACTTGAGGTCAGGAGTTCAAGGCCAGCCTGGCCAACATGGTGAAACCCCAGCTCCACTAAAAATACAAAAAAAATAGCCAAGAGTGGTGGCCTGTACCTGTAATCCCAGCTACTCAGGGAGCTGAGGCAGGAGAATCACTTAAACCCAAGAGGCAGAGGTTGCAGTGAGCCAAGACTGCGCCACTACACATCAGCCTGGGCAACAGATGAGAGTCTATCTCAAAAAAAAAAAAGAAAAAAAAGGTAGGTGTGGACACAGAGCCAAAGTATATTAATGATCTTCTTTGGAAATAGGGTCTTTGCAGATGTAATTATTTAAATTAGGATGAGGTCACATTGGAAGAGGATGGGCCCTGAATCCAGCATGACTGGTGTCCTTATAAAAAGGGGAGAGTTCGGGCCTGGTGCCTTACACCTGTAATCCCGGCACTTTGGGAGTCTGAGGCAGGAGGGTTGCTCGGAGTTCAAGATCAGCCTAGGCAACATAGCAAACCCTATCTCTACAAAAAAAAACAATGCATAAAAAGGAAGAAGCGGCCAGGCATAGAGGCTCATGCTTGTAATCCCAGCACTTCAGTAGGCCGAGGCAGGCGGATCACTTGAGGTCAGGAGAAGTTCAAGACCAGCCTGGCCAACATGGTGAAACCCTGTCTCTACCAAAAATAGAAAAATTAGCTAGGTGTGGTGGCACGCGCCTGTAATCCCAGCTACTCGGGAGACTGAGGCAGGAGAATTGCTTGAACTCGGGAGGTGGAGGTTGCAGTGAGCCGAGATGGCGCCAGTGCACTCCAGCCTGGGTTGACAGAGTGAGACTCCTTCCATCTCAAAGAAAAAAAGAGGAAAAAGAGACAGAGAAATGGAGTCACACAGAAAGAACACAGCCATGTGAGCAACAGAGGCAGAGATTAGAGGATTGCTGGCAACCACCAGAACTTAGGAGGAGGCAACGAAGGCCTTTTCCCTGGAGCCTTTAGAATGAGCATGGCCCTGTCAACACCTTGACTTTGGACTCTGGCCTCCAGAACCGAGCGAAAACAAATCTCGTTTGCTTTAAGCCACCCACTTTACGGTACTTTCTTATGGCAGCCCTAGAAACCTATTAGGTTGAGGCAAAAGTTATTGCAGTTTTGCCATTAAAATGGCAACCCATGTCACCAGCAAGAGGCAAGAAGGAAATCAAAGTAGCTCTGGTGTCTCTCTGGAACTCCGTGGTCACACCTGAGTCTTTGCACAACTTCCTCTTCTCCACTCTCTAGCCTCTGTGGTCCAGCCCACCCACATTTCTGGGGAGATTTGATTGGCCCAGCTCAAGTCACGTGTACAACCTGACCCAATCATCTGGGACGAAGGAATTGAATCACCTGTTGCCAGGGTTCTTATTCAAAACAGGCAAACAACTCGGTACCAGACAGGCGGTGACCAATCAGATTTGACAGTGGCTCCTGGACCAGAGTTGGGGCGACCATCCGCCTCTACCCACAAATCCTATGTTAAGGCCTGGGTTGCAGAATCACAGGGCTGTCTTAGCCTGCCAGAGGATGTATCTAGTTATAGGGGTGGCCGTGAAAGATCCGTATGGTGGGGAAACTATGGGGCTGAAGAAACTGGCCAGCTCTGTAGAGCAGAGAGGGACAGCGTGTGCTGGTAATTTAACAACCGACTCTCCAGAGGTAGGAAAAATGAGTGTTTATTATAAATTGTACTGGCATGTAAACAACCTTGGCAATATAGCAATACCGTCTCCGCAAAAAAATTAAAAAGTTAGCCAAGTGTGGTGGCACACACCTGTGGTTCCAGCTACTTGAGAGGCTGAGATGGGAGGATCACCTGAGCCTGGGGAGGTCGAGGCTGGAGGCTGCATTGACTCATGATTGCACCACTGCATTCTAGCCTGGTCGACAGAACAAGACCATCTCAAAAAAAAAGAAATAGCCCCCAAGTATCACACAGGAGGTGGAGGCTGGGGATGAGTCTTTAAATTCCTCATGTATTACCATAACTCAGATTTTCTTTCAGTCTATTTCTGGATGTTTCTATAGCCCCCTAGCCTGGGCACAATGCTGGCACATTACAGATGCTCAATACACACAAATAAGCAAGTAAGTACAATGAATTAATAGAAAGGATGAATCCCAGTTGCTTGGGAGGCTGAGGCAGGAGGATCGTCTAAGTCCAGGAGTTCAAGACCAGACTCGACAATGTCGAAGACCTCCCCCCTCCAACAACTCCCCTAAAAAAGCCCATTCACAAACTCAGGAACCTCTTTAAATAGAAATATATATAATATATATAATATATTATCTGAGCTCAGGCTCAGAATAAATATCAAGGTCCAACTTGGGGAAGGAGTGGGTGAGGAGGGTCCTCAAGGGGAGGTCAGCAGCAGGGACCCCTGCCAAGCCCCTTGAGGTAGAGAAAGCACCAGGGACCCAGCATCAGGGGTCTCCATGAAGGATGGAGTAGGATTCAGACTCTGTCCAGGTGGGCTGCACCCAGGCTGGGCGTTATTCAGACCTCGGTGAGGGGAGTCCGGCTGGGATTTCGGGGGTCACCCGGAAGAGCCCCAAGACTGTGGCGCCCTGGGTAAGCTGCCAGGCATGGCGTGCCCTGGCCTCAGTGTGCAAATGGATGCCCAGGCGCTGGCCGGCACTCAGGTGCAGCAGGCGGCCCTGGAAACCGAAGGCCGAGTTCGGAGCCTCAGAGGAGGCGGGTGGCAGGTCCACGGTCAAAGCCAGGGCGGCGGCCCCAGCAGCAGAGCGCAGTGGCTGCAGGTGCAGCGCAAGAGAAACGGAGCCTGAGCCCTCGCCGGCCACCACGCGCTGCAGCTCTAGTTGAAAGAAGACATAGTAGACTCCAGCCTTGGCCACCACCAGCTCCTTCGTGTCCTCTTTGTAGCTCAGGCCCCCCGCCAGGGACACGCCTGCCAGGCCTGGGTCACTGTACCAGCTCAGGGGCCCATCGGTCAGCAGAACTGTGGGAGGAAAGCATGCACTTAGCTTAGCTGAGCATGTCCCAGCACAGCTGAGCGTGGCTGAGCACCAAGCATGTCAGCGCAGCCCTGGGAGAAAAGAACGGGTCAGGGGCTGGGGGGCGGGGAATGGCGGGGCGGGGAGCGGGACGGGGGAGCAGAGGGAGGAGCCTGGGCGGGGGGCGTGGAGGGGGTGCTGATTGAAGAGGACTGAGGTTGTGGGGGGCGGGACTCTGAGCAGGGGTAGAGCTGGGGGAGGGAAAGACAGAGATAGAACAGAGGAAGGGAATCCAGGGAGAAGGACAAGAGTCAGGACAGGGCAACGGGCAGAACTCCAAGAGGTTGGGTGAGGAAGGAGGGATGCGGGTGCAGGGAAAGACTTCCAGGAAGAGGAAGAGGGGGAAAAAAGCAAAAGGCCAGGCGAGTCTGGCTGGAAGAGGCCTCGGGGAGGGGTAAGGGGACTCCTGGAGAGGGCGGTGAGGGGGTTGGAGGGAGCAGCAGATCCCGGGCAGAATGGAGATGGTGGGAGAAGGGAGAGAAGGAAGGAAAGGGGAGAGGAGAGGTGGAGAGGGAGCTGGGAGGGAGAGGGAAGGCTGTTAGGAAAGGAGCAAGTTCTAGGGGAAGGATCCATCAGGGAATCAAGGGAACTTTGAGAGGGGTGGACAGGGGACCTGGTAACAGAGGACTTCAAAGAAAGGAAAAGGGAGCAGGAAGAGGTGGGCGGGGGGGGCGGGGGGGTTAGGGGAAGGAAGCACCAAGGAGAGAAGATGGCAGGGAGGGGAAGGGGTAGGGAGGGGAGTCTTAGAGTCTTAGGCAGGGGGAGGGAAGAGGGAAGCAGTCTCTGGAGGGGGAGGGGGAAGGGGTCTCTGGAGGGGGAGAAGGGACAAGGGGGAGGTTAGGGGGAAGGGGCCTCTGGAGGGGGAGGGAAGCAGGAAGGGGCCTCTGGAGGGGGCAGGGAAGGGGGAAGGGGTCTCTGGAGGGAGAGGGAAGGCGTCTCTGGAGAGGGAGGGGAAGAGGGAAGGGGTCTTTGGAGGGGGAGGGGGAGGGGTCTCTGGAAGGGGAGGGAAGGGGAAAAGGGTCTCTAGAGGGGGAAGGAAGGGGGAAGGGGTCTTTGGAGGGGGAAGGGGTCTCTGGAGGGGGAGGGGAAAGGGGGAAGTGACCGCTAGATGGAGAGGGGAAGGAGGAAGGGTGTCTCTGGGAGGGGATGGGGGAAGAGGTCTCGCGGGGAGGGAAGGTGCTGGGAGGAGTGTCTTGGAAATGGGGAGAGCATGGGGGTGGGGAGGAGGGTTTGGGGAAGGGGCAGGGGAAGGGACAGGGAGGAGGGTCTAGGCGAAGGGAAGGGGACAGGAGGAGGGCCTGGGGATAGGGGAGAGAATGGGAGTAAGGAGGAGGCTCTGGGCAAGGGGAAGAGGTGGGGAAGAGAGGCTGGGGGAGTGGGGAAGGGGCAGGAAAGAGGGAAGAATAGCAGCGGGGAAGAGAGTTTCGAAAAGAAAGAGGCCAGAGACGCAAAACCAGGCTGGGAGTTGGAGTATCAAGCCCCAGCTCTGAGAGGGCCAGGGTCCCAGGTGGGCCCAGATAGGGGTCTGATGGGGAGGCCATGGCATCCAGAGAGTCAGGGCAAGTCAGAAAGAGGGATCGGTGGCGTTCAAAGAGGTGAAGTAGCAGCTTTCAGACACAGCAGCGGTCAAGGGTCAGAGCCGGTGGGCGGCAGAGCCTCACTCTCCAGGTGTCCCCCCTTCTTCGTATCCCTGGGGGGGTGGGGCAGGGACCGGAAGTGGCGCAGGACACTCACCATTTTGTGCCACCAGCTGCGCAAACATGCCCTGTTAAAAGTGGAAAGGAGGAAAGTGGATGGGGGTTCCCCTAGAAAATGGAGGTTCTGTCCCCACTGTGCAGACGTGAAGCCTACGCTTCCCTTCCCTCCCAACTAAAGAACAGAGAACGCGCACACACACACACACACACGAACAAACACACACACACAAACACGAACACACACACGAACACAAACATACGAACACAAACACACACGAACACCCACACTAACACACACAAACACCCACACGAACACACACAAACACACAGACACGAACACAAACATCCAAACACACCCACATGAACACACACAAACACCCACACGAACGCACAAACACGCCAAACACAAACACCCACACGAACGCACAAACACAAACACCCACACGAACACACGCACCCACACGAACACACACAAGCACCCACACGAACACACACAAACCCACACGAACACACACAAACCCACACGAACACACACACACACACACACACACACACACACACACACACACACACACGAAGCTGGTGGCTCAACCTGCCCCAAGGACAGATCTCCGAGAATTCAGGAGGGAAAAGAGATCCCTCTTCTTTCCAGGCCCCTTGGGGGTATTCCCCTGGGGGTCTTGAAAGGGAGAGGTGGATACCTCAGCGGTTGGGGATAAGGTTCTTTGGGAGTTAGCAAAGGAACTGGGGGTCTCCTTGGTGGTCCCAGATAAAGAGGAAGTGCCCCCCTCGGATCGGGGATGGAAAAAAGGTTCCCCCCAGAGATGCAGATCTTGTGGGGGTGCGGGGTAAAAAGAGGTGCCCTCAATGTCCTAAGTCCTACATAGAGAAAGGAAGCCGTCGAGGGTTGGAAAACCGCGGAGGGTCCCCCGTCCAGGGTGCAGAGGGGGTGCCTTCGGAATGCGGAATGAAGAGTGGTGCCCCCACCCAGTGCCACATGGAGGAAAGCCAGCCTTTCTCCGACCCGGGGTGCAGAAGACGTATCCCTGGGGGGTTGAGGACTGTGGGGGTCTCCTCCTCCTGGCCTGGGGTGCTGATGGGGTCTCGTGGGGATGCGGAATGAAAAGGGTGCCCTCCCGTGCAAGACGGAGAAGGAGAGCCCTTGGAGGTCCAAAAAGAACTTGCGGGGGTCTCCTCTCCCCCGCCCGGGATACAGATAGGGTCTCGTAGCAGGCGCAGGATGAAAGGGGTGCCCCCCGGACTAGAAGAAGGAGACCCTTGGGGGGTCCAAAAAGAACTGTTGGGCGGTCTCCTCCCCGCCCCCGGCCTGGGGTACAGATGAGGTGTCGTAGGGGTGCGGGATGAAAGGTGTGTCCCCCCGGCCTCGGTGCTAGATGGAGAATGGGAGCCCCCGTGGGTCTCCTCTCCCCGGCCGGGAGTGTAGAACAGGTGTCCCTGGGGGGCGGGAGGGAGAAGGGAGTCCCAGAGGGGCGGGAGGGGTCTCCCGCGAGACCAGCTACCGAGGGTCGGGGCACGTCTCACCTGCCGCAGGTCCAAGAGGCCGGCGGGATCGTCGGGCGAAAGCTCGGGACCCTCGCGGAGTCTCGGGCTGGCCGCGGAGCCAGGCGAGGGGCGAGCCCCGGACACGGCCCAGGGGCAGGCGAGGAAGACGGTGCAGGCGGCAGCGAGCAGCAGCAGCAGCAGCCCAGCGACCAGGGCCCAAGGCAGCAGGCGGCAGGCGCGGGCGCGAGGCGCGGGAGGCCACGGGGCCTCGGGGTCCAGGGTAGCGTCAGAGGCGCATTCCATGACGAGAGACTGCGGGAAGACACAGCGCGCCGCGTTTTAGAGCTGCAGGGTTATAAAGGCGGTGTAGAGACGGCCACGCCCCTCCGCCCGCGGCCACGCCCCTTCCCAGCCCAGCGCCTTTTCCCCTCGCCCCGTGACTCTGCGGAATTTTCTCCACTCGGATCTCTCTCCGCCTTTCGCTCTCCTTTCTGTTTCCGGCCTTCCAAGCTCGGCTCCAGGTTCCTTTCTCCCTGCTGTCTCTCCATCGCCCTGGTCCTCCCTCTCTGCCGCTCTTTCCTGGTATCTCTGTGGGTCTCTTGCTGAGTCAGTCTACTTTGCTCTGTGTGTCTCTCCGTTAACGTCTTTCTCTGTCTCTGTTGATTGTCTTTGCAGTGGGTGGAAGGAGATCTTTCTCTCTCTCTGCCAGTTTATGTCTATGCATGCCTCTGTGCCTGTATTATCTCTCTATCTCTCTCTCTAATGCTCTCTCCCTGTCTCTGGCTCTGTTATCTCTGTCTCTGTATCTCTGCCTCTGGCTGTGTTATCTCTGTCTCTGTATCTCTCTCCATCTGTGGCTCTGTTATCTCTGCCTCTGGCTTTGTTATCTCTGTCTTTATCTCTCTGTGGCTCTATTATCTTTCTCCCTCTCTCTGCCTCTGTTATCTCCGTCGCTGTCTCTGGCTGTGACTCTCTGTCTCTGTCTCTGTTATCTCTGTCTCTATGTCTCTGTCTCTGTGTCTCTCTCCCTGTCTCTGGCTCTGTTATCTATGTCTGTCTGTGTGTCTCTTTGTCTCTGACTCTCCCTGTCTCTGGCTCTGTTATCTGTGTGTCTGTCTCTCTGTCTCCGACACTCTCTCCCTGCCTCTGTCTGTTATCTATGTCTGTCTGTCTCTTTCTGTCTCTGACACTCTCTCCCTGTCCCTGGCTCTGTTATCTATGTCTGTCTCTGTGTCTCTCTGTCTCTGCCTCTCCCTGTCTCTGGCTCTGTTATCTATGTCTGTCTGTGTGTCTCTCTCTGTCTCTGCCTCTCCCTGTCTCTGGCTCTGTTATCTCTGTCTCTGACTCCCTCTCTGTTTGCATCTCTGTGTCTCTCCCTGTCTCTGTATGTCTCTGGCTCTCACTCTTTCTGTCTCTCTGCCTGTTTCTCTCTGTCTCTGATTCCCTCTGTCTCTCTCTGACTCTGTCTCTCCCTGTCTCTCTCCTTTTCCTTCTTAGTCTCTCTTTGTCTCCTTCCCCTCCTCTCAGCACCCCCTAGTCCCCCATTACTAGGACTCCGCCAGGTTCCCCCACATCCAGCACTTCCTAAGAAGGGTCAGGCTTCAGCCAAGCCTCAACCACCCTCACTCCTGGAGCACCTGCCCCCCATCCCTGACCCCCCAGTGGAACCCTGAGTGTCATGCTCAGCCCTCCTGGCCACCTTCCCCAGGACCCCTGGGCCTTCCCTGGCCTGCCCCCACCCACCCACTGGATGCTTCCCGGCAGGAGCCCCTCGGGACCCTACAAGCAGAAGCTCGGAGAGTCCAGGTGGAGAAATTCCCCTTGCAAGAAAGGGACAGTGTCGAGCGAGTTGGAGGAAACACATTTCCCATCTGCTCTGGCCTGCTGGAGGCGGCCAATCCGGCGCTGGGAGGATGGGCCAAGAAGCGGTGAAAACTTGGACCCAAAAGAGGAAGCACTCCCAGATGGAGAGGGACGTGACCCGGGGAAAGCCCTTGGCTGGTGTTGAAGTCCTGGTCTGCCCAGACCAGTGTGGGTCCACAATGGCCGACTCCCTTCCCATCTTTCAGCCCCACAGGAGATGGGAGGGTAGACCACGCCTTTCATCCCGCTGCTAGCAGGAGTCAACAGCCCATAAAATAAAGGGACTTTTGTTTTGTTGTCAGACACGAGGTCTTGCTCTGTTGCCCAGGCTGGAGTGCAGTGGCACGATCATAGCCCACTGCCGCCTCCAATCCTGGTTTCAAGCCATCCTCCTGTCTTAGCCTCCTGAATAGCTGGAACTACAGGCACATACCACCATGCTTACCCATTTTTTTTTTAATTTTTTACTTTTTGCAGAGACAGGGTCTTACTATGTTGCTCAGCTGGTCTCAAACTCCTGGACTCAAGCAATGCTCCTATCTTGGCCTCTCAGCACTGTGATGACAGTCATACGTTACCGTGCCCAGTCATAAGGGAGACTTCTCATTCAACAGAACAAGTATCTTCCAGTGCCAGCACTGTGTCTGGTCCTGTATTGGGCCTCCCAGGGGGATTACAGAGAAAACAGTAATGTGACTGGCTAGTGTTGAGGGAACAGTACCAAATGCTAAACACCTCCTATATACGGTTTGGGTTCTCCACGTATGAGGCCCAACCCAGCAACAGGGCCACTATCAATTAGCTATGCAAATTCTAGCACCCCGGCCTAAACCCCTGGAAACTCTCAGAGGGGGTGTCCTCCAGAAGATTCCGTCGGCCCCGCAAGTTTGAGAATGCCACTTGTGCCCACGTTTTTCCTTCGCATCTGCTATTCCTCAGCCTGGAACATTCTTTCCCCAGACCTGCAACTGCCAGACACCTTCTCACCGCGCATGTCTCCCTTTACGCCATCCCTTCCGGGTCAAGATGACAAACTGAACCAGCCTCTGCTTTCACTGTCTCCTGAAACTTCACTGTAGTGACACTTGAGCAATTGTTCGTAAACCAAAAAAAAAAATTACAAGCCAGCAGAATGGAAAGGTGAGTTTCCTTAGATTTCCACCACCCCTAAGACCTACTCGTTGGTGAATCCCCTCAACCATGAACAATGTGGTGGATGGCGGCTAAAATACAGAAGTTTACCATAGATAAATTTGCGGAAGAAGGCCGGGCACGGTGGCTCACACCTGTAATCCCAGCACTTTGGGAGGCTGAGGCAGGTGGATCACCTGAGGTCAGGAGTTCAAGACCAGCCTGACTAACATGGTGAAACCCCATCTCTACTAAAAATACTAAAATTAGCCGGGCGTGATGGCAGATGCCTGTAATCCCAGTTACTCCGGAGGTTGAGGCAAGAGAATCCTTGAATCCGGGAGGCGGAGGTTGCAGTGAGCTGAGATCGTGCCACTGCACTCCAGCCTGGGTGACAAAGTGAGACTATATCTCAAAAAAAAAAAAAAAAATTGCGGGACACCAACTCCTCTCCATTTTCCATAACAGAGAATCAGAGAATCAGAGAAGCAATTTTTTGTTTTAAGATAGATTCTCAGCCCAGCGTGGTGGCTCACTTCTGTAATCCCAGCACTTTGGGAAGCTGAGGCGGGTGGATCACTTAAGTTCAGGAGTTCAAAACCAGCCTGGGCAACATGGTGAATCCCTGTCTCTACTAAAAAAAAAAAAAAAAAAACTACAAAAATCAGCTGGGCATGGTGGCACGCACGCTTGTAGTTCCAGCTACTTGGGAGACTGAGGTGAGAGAATCACTTGAATCTGGGAGGTGGAGGTCGCAGTGAGCTGAGATTGCACCACTGCACTCCAGCCTGGGTGACAGAGCAAGACTCCATCTCAAAAAAAAAAAAAAATAGCATCTCACTCTGCTGCCCACGCTGGAGTGCAGTGGTGTCATCATGGTTCATTGCAACCTCGAACTCCTGGGCTTAAGTGACCATCCCACCTCAGACTCCCGAAGTGCTGGGACTACAGGTATGAGCCACCTCACCTGGCCCTTTCTAAGTAATTTTTATTTTTTTGAGGCAGGGTTTCACACCGTCACCCAGGCTGGAGTGCAGTGGGTAATCACAGCTCACAGCAACCTCAACCGCCGGGCTCAGGCAATCCTCCCACCTCAGCCTCCCGAGTAGCTAGGACTATAGGCACGCACCACGATGCTCAGCTAATTTAGTATTATTTGAAGAGATGGGGTTTCACCATATTGCCCAGTCCACCTCCTTAGCTCAAGTGATCCTCTCATCTCGACCTCACAAAGTGCTGGGATTATAGGCGTGAGCTACCTGGGTGGGCTGCTGGGCCTCCAGGCCCTTTTTTATTCTTTTTTATTTTTTATTTTATTTTATTGTATTTTTTCCTGAGTGAATGCACACAGGATATTTTATTTTATATTTTAATTGAGACAGAGTCTCTCCATGTTGCCCAGGCTGGTCTCTTAACTCCTGGGCTGAATGGATCCTCCTGCCCTGGCCTCCCAAAGTACTGGGATTACAGGTGTGAGCCACTGCGTCCAGCCTTTTTTTTTTTTTTTTCTTAAGAGAAAGGAATGGCCGGGGGTGGTGGCTCACGCCTGTAATCCCAGCACTTTGGGAGGCCGAGGTGAATGAATCACCTGAGGTTAGGAGTTCAAGACCAGCCTGGCCAACATGGTGAAACCCCCGCCTCTACTAAAAATACAAAAAAAAATTAGCCAGCATGGTGGCACATACCTGTAATCCCAGCTACTCAGGAGGCTGAGGCAGGAGAATTGCTTGAACCCAGGAGGCGGAGGTTACAGTGAGCCAAGATCACACCTTTGCACTCCAGCCTGGGTGACAAGAGTGAAACACCTTCTCAAAAAAAAGCAAAAAAAAAAAAAAGAGAGAGAGAGAGAGAGAAAGGAAAATGGCAGAGTTTCTGGAAAGAGAAAAAAAAATTGCGAGTAGTGGGAAACAGGAGTGTTCATTGAACCTGGGATGTGAATGTTGAAATTAAGACACACACATGCCCTCAGCGCTTGCCTCTACGCCCTCTGCATCCAGGATCCAGAAGATGCATAGTTAGTAGGTCCCTCTCCAAGGAAGCTGACCAACCAGGAATAAAGATTTTTTTTTTTCGAGACAGTCTTGCTCTGTCATCCAGGCCAGAGTGCAGGGGCACCATCTCGACTCACTGCAACCTCTGCCTCCTTTTAGTAGAGACAAGGTTTCTCCATGTTGGCCACGCTGGTCTTGAACTCCTGACCTCAAGTGATCCACCCACCTCAGGCTCCCAAAATGCTGGAATTATACACATAAGCCACCGCACCAGGCCAGGAATAAAGATTTAAAGATACTGATGCAGCTAGGCATGGTACCTCATGCCTGTAGTCCCAGCTACTCAAGAGGCTGAGGTGGGAGGACTGCTTCAGCCTAGGAGGTCAAGGCTGCAGTGAGGTATGATTGCACCACTGCACTCCAGCCTGGGGAACAGAGCAAGATCCTATCTTTAAAAAATAAATAAAAAGGCCGGGCGCGGTGGCTCACGCTTGTAATCCCAGCACTTTGGGAGGCCGAGGCGGGCGGATCATGAGGTCAGGAGATCGACACCACGGTGAAACCCCGTCTCTACTAAAAATACAAAAAAATTAGCCGGGCGTGGTGGCGGGCGCCTGTAGTCCCAGCTACTCGGAGAGGCTGAGGCAGAAGAATGGCGTGAACCCAGGAGGCGAAGCTTGCAGTGAGCCGAGATCGCGCCACTGCACTCCAGCCTGGGAGACAGAGCGAGACTCCGTCTCAAAATAAAATAAATAAATAAATAAATAAACGAAAAAAGAAAGAAATATAGCATAAAGGTTAAGAGCACTCTAGGCCAGGCATGATGGCTCACACCTGTAATCCCTACACATTGGGAGGCCGAGGCAGGCAGATCCCTTGAGGCCAGGAGTTCAAGACCAGCCTGGCCAACATGGTGAAACCCCGTCTCTACTAAAAATACAAAAATTAATTGGCCGGGCGCGGTGGCTCACGCCTGTAATCCCAGCACTTTGGGAGGCCGAGGCGGGTGGATCACGAGGTCAGGAGATCGAGACCATCCTGGCTAACACGGTGAAACCCCGTCTCTACTAAAAATACAAAAAATTAGCCGGGCAAGGTGGCAGGCGCCTGTAGTCCCAGCTACAAGGGAGGCTGAGGCAGGAGAATGGCGTGAACCCCGGGGGGCAGAGCCTGCAGTGAGCCGAGATCGCGCCACTGCACTCCAGCCTGGGTGAAAGAGCGAGACTCTGTCTCAAAAAAAAAAAATAATAAAAAATAAAAAATAAAAAAATAATAAAAATACAAAAATTAGATGGGAGTGGTGGTGGAAGCCTGTAATCCCAGCTACTTGGGAGGCTGAGGCAGGAGAATTGCTTGAACCTGGGAGGTGGAGGTTGCAGTGAGCCAAGATCACGCCACTGCTCTCCAGCCTGGGCAACAGAGCAAGACTCTGTCTCAAAAAAAAAATTTAATAAATTTTTAAAAGATTTAAAGATACGGATGCCACTGGGCATGGTGGCTCATGCCTGTAGTCCCAGCTACTCAGGAGGCTGAGTTGGAAGACCACTTGAAACCAGAAGATTGAGGCTGCAGTGAGCTAGGATCGCACCACTGCACTCTAGCCTGGGTGACAGAGTGAGACGCTATCTCAAAAAAAAAAAAAAAAAGGAAAAGAGAAATAATTATAGCATAAAGGTTAAGAACACTCTGGAGCCAGGATCAGCAAACTCCAGCCAAAAGCTAAATCTGGCCCACTGGCAGTTTTCGTACAGCCTTGCAAACGAAGATCCTTTCACTTAGTTGTTTTTGTTTTTGAATGTCTGGAAAAGTGTCAAAAGAAAAATAACATTTCCTGACATGTGCAAATGATATGAATTTCCCATTTACTGTCCATAAATGAAGTGTGCCTGGCACACAGCCACACTCATTCATTCCATATTGTCTTTTCTGGTTTTGTTTTGGTTTTGTTTTTTTTTTTTGAGATGGAGTCTCACCCTGTCACCCAGGCTGGAGTGCAGTGGCATCATCTCAGCTCACTGAAAACTCTGCCTCCCAGGTTCAAGCAATTCTCTGTCTTAGCCTCCCAAGTAGCTGCGATTACAGGCACCCGCATCCATGCCTGACTAATTTTTATATTTTTAGTAGAGACAGGGTTTCACCATCTTGGCCAGGCCGGTTTTGAACTCCTGACTTCCTGATCCACCCTCTTTGGCCTCCCAAAGTGCTGGGATGACAGGCCTGAGCCACCGCACTCGGCCTTCACTCATTCAAACTCCCAGGCTCAAGTGATCCTCCCTTCATTCCGTATTGCCTATGGTGGCTTTCCTGACACTACGGTGGAGTTGAAGAGTTGTGACAAGGGACTGACTAGCTCACAAAGCCCGAAATATTTAGTGTCTGGTCCTTTTCAGAAAAAATGTTTGCTGCCTCTGGAGTCTTCAATTCCAGCTCTTCAGAGTTGTGGCTGTCTGGGACGCGCGCGGTGGCTCATGCCTGTAATCCGAACACTTTGGGAATCCAAGGTGGGAGGATCGCTTGAACCCAGGAGTTCAAGACCAGCCTGGGCAATATAGCGAGACCCCATCTCTACAAGAAAAAAAAAAAAAAAAAAAAAAACAAGGCCAGGCCAACATACTGAAACACCATCTCTACTAAAAATACAAAAATCAGCCAGGCATGGTGGCACACGCCTGTAGTCCCAGCTACTTGGTGGACTGAGGCAGGAGAATCTCCTGAACCCGGGAGGCGGAGGTTGTGGTGAGCCAAGATTGCACCACTGCACTCCAGCCTGGGCGACAGAGCGAGACTCCGTCTCAAAAAAAAAAAAAAAAGTAATTAGCCAGGTGTCATGGCACACACCTATGGTCCCAGCTACTCAGGGAGGCTGAGGTGAGAGGATCGCTTGACCTGGGGAGGCAGAGGTTGCAGTGAGCTATGGTCACACCACTGCACTCCAGCCTGGGCAAAAAAAGAGCAAGACCTTGTCTTTAAAATAAAAAGAAAAATTAAAAAAAGAAAGACAGGCTGGGCATGGTGACTCATGCCTGTAATCCCAGCACTTTGGGAGGCCAAGGCGGGTGGATTGCCTGAGGTTGGGAGTTCGAGACCAGCCTGATTAACATGGTGAAATCCTGTCTCTACTAAAAATACAAAAAATTAGTTGGGCGTGGTGGCACATGCCTGTAATCCCAGTTACTTGGGGGGCTGAGGCAGGAGAATTGCTTGAATGCGGGAGGCAGAGGTTGCAGTGAGCGGAGGTTGTGCCACTGCACTCCAGCCTGGACAACAGAGCAAGATTCTGTCTCAAAAAAGAAAAAAAAAGAAAAAGAAAAAAAGAGAGAGAGTGGGAGTTTTTGCTGTGTGATCTTGGGCAAGCTGCTTCACTTCTCTGATTCAGCTCATCGTTCAGATGTGTTAAATGGGAATCATAGTGGATCTCAAAGAATGGTGGAAAGCTTGCTCTGAGCACCGTGCCGAGCATATAGTAAATGTTCAATAAAGGCAACCTGTCATTGTTATGGTCACTGACGTTTCTTTACAGCTCTGTGGTACGACATCATCCCTAAAACGTGGGCACAGAAATTAAAACTCCAGAAAGTGAGGTCTCTTGGCCAAGGTCTCACTGTGACTGGTCTGAACTCCTATCTGTGCTGGGGGGCTTGGCGGAGCTCTGAAAATGTCCCCCAGGGAAGGGAAACAAGACCTCAACGCCTGGGGAAGGCTCAGGCCGCAGTCAGGGAGCGCCGTGACGCGCTGTGGTCGGGACATCTGAGCCAGGCGGCCCCGCCCACTGTGGAGCACTCAGCGTCACCCTCTTAGCACCTCACGTTTGCTGGAGTCACACCTCTGTGCTCAGCTGTCTCCTCGAAGTAAGCGTGGGCCCTGGTTTTCCTCACCCACTGGGGAAGGGCCTCACTCTCCACCCTCACCATCACAGGCCTTGAGGGAGGGATTGCACAGGAAGTAGCTGGAAGGGACAGCACCCCAGGCTCTGTCAGGGGAGCCCTCCTTCTTCTGCCTCTGAGGTTGACTGAACAGACTCCTCCCCCAGGAAGTCCACCTTGATTGTTTCCTAGCAAAAATCTTCTCCTTTCAGGGTCCTTGTAGTGTGTCTCCCATCATGTAGCCAGTGACCTCTTCGAGTGTTAACTTTTACCTGGCCTGGGTCCTCTACCCCAGAGTGAAGCCTAACAGAGCATTAGTGGTGTGAGCGGAGCAATTTGCATGAATCAGCTACGGAGTGAGCTAGGAGCCAGATGGAACTGAAGAAAAGAAGGAAGGAAAGTATGGAGTGAAGTGGATCTTACTGTTTGTTTGAGACAGGGTCTCGCTCTGTTGGCCAGGCTGGAGTGCAGTGGCATGATCATGGCTCACTGCAGCCTTGAACTGCCAGGCTCAGGCAATCCTCCCACCTCAGCCTCCTGAGTAGCTGGGACTACAGGCACATGCCACCACACTCAGCTATTTTTTTTTTTTTTTTTGAGACGGAGTCTCGCTCTTTCACCCAGGCTGGAGTGCAGTGGCGCGATCTCGGCTCACTGCAGGCTCCGCCCCCCGGGGTTCACGCCATTCTCCTGCCTCAGCCTCCCACGTAGCTGGGACTACAGGCACCTGCCACCTCGTCAGCTATTTTATTATTATTATTATTATTATTATTATTATTATTATTATTATTATTTCTTGTAGAGATGGGGTCTCACTGTGTTGCCCAGGCTGGTCTGGAACTCCTGGGCTCAAGCGATCCTCCTGCCCCAGCCTCCCATGTATTAATAGCTGGGACTACAGGTGCACACTACCATACCCTGCTATTTTTGTTTTTTTTTTTTTGAGTTGGAGTCTCGCACTGTCGCCCAGGCTGGACTGCAGTGGCGCGATCTCAACTCACTGCAACCTCCGCCTCCCGGATTCAAACGATTCTCCTGCCTCAGCCTCCCAAGCAGCTGGGATTACAGGCACCCGCCACCACACCCAGCAAATTTTTTGTATTTTTAGTAAAGACAAGGATCCACTATGTTGGCCAGGCTGGTCTCAAACTCCTGATCTCGTGATCTTCCCGCCTCAGCCTCCCAAAGTGCTGGGATTACAGGCATGAGCCACAGCGCCTGGCCTGTTTTGTTTTGTTTTGTTTTGTTTTGTTTTGTTTTGTTTTGAGACTGAGTCTTTTTCTATCGCCCAGGCTAGAGTGCAGTGGCATGATCTCAGCTCACTGCAACCTCCGCCTCCCGGGTTCAAGGGATTCTCGTGCCTCAGCCTCCTGAGTAGCTGGGATTACAGGCGCCCACCACCACACCCAGCTAATTTTTGTATTTTTAGTAGAGACAAGGTTTCACCATGTTGATCAGGCTGGCATGAGCCACTGCGCCTGGCCTTTTTTTTTTAGACAAGTCTTGCCCTGTTACCCAGGCTGGAGTGCAATGGTGTGATCTCGGCTCACTGCAACTTCCACCTTCCGGGTTTAAGCGATTCTCCTGTTTCAGACTCCCGAGTAGCTGGCATTACCAGTGTGGACCACCACGCCTGGCTAATTTTTGTATTTTTAGTAGAGACGGGGTCTCACTATATTGTCCAGGCCAGTTTTGAACTCCTGAGCTCAAGTGATTCGCCCCCCTCAGCCTCCCAAAGTGCTGGGATTACAGGCATGAGCCAGCGCGCCCGGCCCTGCCTGCCTTTTTGCCCAAACAAGATCAACCCATGTACTCAGTCTTGCTATATTCCCCAGGCTGGTCTCCAACTCCTGAACTCAAGTGATCCTCCTACCTTGGCCTCCCAAAATGCTGGGATTACAGGCATGAGCACCCAGCCTGAGATTGATCTTGAGCCATGAAGGAGTGTTTACACATGTTGAAGGAGGAAAGAGACACAGAGAGGGGAATTACATCATCCAAATGAGTCGAGTAGCTGGAAAAGCTACATCCAGGTCTCTGGAAAACACGGACTGGCACCTGAGTGTGTGCACCTGAGGTTTTGTGTAAGAGTTGCAAGGTACAGGCCAGGCATGGTGGCTCACGCCTGTAATCCCAGCACTTTGGGAGGCCTAGGCAGGCAGATCACCTGAGGTCGGGAGTTCGAGACCAGCCTGGCCGACATGGTGAAACCCCTGTGTCTACTAAAAATACAAAAAAATTAGCTGGGCGTGGTGGCGGGCGCCTGTCATCCCAGCTACTTGGGAGGCTGAGGCAGGAGAATCACTTGAACCTGCGAGGAAGAGGTTGCAGTGAGCCGAGATTGTGCCACCGCACTCCAGCCTGGGCATCAGAGCAAGACTCCACCTCAAAAAAAAAAAAAAAAAAAAAAAGAGTTGCAAGGTACATTCTCACTATGTCGCTTAGACTGGTCTGGAACTCCTGAAGTTGAGGAAATGACCACAACATTTCCTGAAGAGATCCTGCCGCCGTCTCAGCCTCCCAGAGTGCCGGGATTAGAGGCAGGAACCACCACTCCCAGCTTCCAAGTCATGATTGTGCAAAGCAATTGAGCTTTGTGAAGTTGAGGCACACATCCTGCTACTCTGGGACTCATTGTCTCTGATGTGATACTGTGTACTCAGGAGGATGCATGCGGGCATGAATGTGTTTCCAGTTGAGCAGCAGCATAGCATAGGATTTGACTCGCTTGGCTTCAAATCCCGGCTCTGGCTCTGCTGGCTACATGACCTTGAAATCTCTCCATCTCTCTGTGCCTCAGTTTCCCCGTATATGAAATGAGACTAACACCAGTGACCACCTTGTGGGACTGTTGTCCAGAATCAGGGAGCCAGAATAGTGCCAGGCATACAGCAGGTGCTCAACAGGACCAGCCATCATTGCTGCCAGTGGGCTGAGAGTGCAGTGCCACCACGTGACTGTGTACATAGGTTGATCTTGTTTGGGCAAAAAGGCAGGCAGGGCCGGGCGCGCTGGCTCATGCCTGTAATCCCAGCACTTTGGGAGGCTGAGGGGGGCGAATCACTTGAGCTCAGGAGTTCAAAACTGGCCTGGGCAACATAGTGAGACTCCGTCTCTACTAAAAATACAAAAATTAGCCAGGTGTGGTGGTGCATGCCTGTAATCCCAGCTACTCTGGAGGCTGAGGCAGGAGAATCATTTGAGCCCAGGAGGCAGAGGTTGCAGTGAGCTGAGATCATCGTGCCACTGCACTCCAGCCTACGCAACAGAGTGAGATTCTGTCTCGGGAAAAAAAAAAAAAAACAAAACTTTAAAAGAATAACTAAGTGAGGAAAAAAAGAAACGAAAGCAAGGTGCAGGCTGCTATGTGCAGAATGCACGCTTTGGGTTTCAGAGCAGAAATAGGTTTGTATAAAACATTTCAGAAAGATGTGCAAAAATTGAGGGTATTGGGGTGAGAAGATGTGGATGTTTCATGGTATATGATTTTGCATGCTTGCATTTTCCATGGGTTAGTTTTGTTTGCTTTGTTTTATTCTTTTTGTTTTAACATTAAGCACAGAAGCGTGGCCAGCTTTCACACACACAGAAAGAAACCAGTGGCCGGAGCCACTTGGAGGAAGGAAACTTTTCGCACCTAGTGACATCAAAGGCAGGAAATGGTGTTTCCCTGTTAAGGGCAGTGGAAGGGGGAGTCAGGGTTGGGGAAGACCCAGGCAGACCTGGGGCAGACCCAGGAACCCCTTCAAAGAGCATGAAGAGGCAGCTCATGGTGCTGGGAAGTCAACCCGCTTCAGAAAGGGAATCCCAGCAGGGTAACTACCTGGAAAGGACTTTCCAACTCCCCTGGGGGAGGGACACAATTAGACACACACAGACACCAGAACACAAAGGGCACACCCATTCTGGACATATACAATCATACAAAACAAGACAGACATACAGACACACCATGCAGATGTCCACACAATCACACACACACACCTGGACACACAATCATAGATACACAACAACCATCAAAGCTGGCCACAGACCGGGTGTGGTGGCTCACGCCTGTAATCCCAACACCTTGGGATGCCAAGGCAGGCGGATCACTTGAGGTCAGGAGTCCGAGACCAACCTGGCCAACATGATGAAACCCTGTCTCTACCAAAAATAAAAAAAAAAAAAAAAAAAAAAATTAGCCAGGCATGGTGGTGAGCACCTGTAGTCCCAGCTACTAAGGAGGCTGAGATGGGAGACTTGCTTGAACCCGTGAGGCGGAGGTTGCAGTAAGCCGAGATCACACCACTGCCCTCCAGCCTGACAACAGAGTGAGACTCCATCTCAAAAAAAAAAAAAAAAAAAAGAGGCTGGGCGTGGTGGCTCATGCCTGTAATCCCTGTAGTCGCTGCACTTTGGGAGGTCGAGGCAGGTAGATCACGAGGTCAGGAGTTCGAGACCAGCCTGGCCAACATGGGGAAACCCCGTCCCTACTAAAAATATAAAAATTAGCCAGGCGTGGTGGCGCATGCCTGTAATCCCAGCTACTCAGGAGGCTGAGGCAGGAGAATCACTTGAACCTGGGAAGCAGAGTTTGCAGTGAGCCAAGATGGTGCCCCTGCACTCCAGCCTGGATAAGAGTAAGATTCTGTCTCAAAAAAAAAAAAAAAAAAAAAAAAAGCTAGCAACAGACGCACACAAGGACAAAAGAGACATATATTCAGGGCATATAACCAAACACACCGAGACTAGAACACACCAACACAGACACACCATCACACACATACCAAAACAGACATGGAGGTACACAACACACACATGTACACAGTTACACACTGAGACAGACACCCAAAGACACAATCATAGATATACATGGCAGGCACCATGGCTAGCCATAGACATAACGCAAGAACACACATTATAGGCATGTACAATCACACACACAGAGGTCCAGGTCCAATCCTGGTCCAATCCAAGGTCTGCCCCTCTCCCAGGAGTCCCCAGGGACTACCCCTCAGAACACCCAAGTTCCACCCTCTACCCACAGAGGACCACCCAAGATCCACTCCCGCCAGGGATCCCAGGACTCACCCCTCAGACCACCTAAGATCCATCCCCCAAGAGGAAACCCAGGCCCTTCCCTCTGGGGACCTCCCCTTCCCGCCCCTGAGGAATCACTCTGGGCCCCTTTTCTCCGCAGCGATACCCAGCTTGGGCAGCGGGCGCCCCCTGGTGGACCTGGAGCCCCAGTCCAGGGCTACACGGAGCTGGGGCCCAAGAGCCAAGGCGTGCGGGGGGTTCCGGTGCTCTAGGACTTGGGAGCATTCACGGCAGAACCGGGGAAGGAAAGAGCGTGGAGACGCGGGAAGGGGAGATGGGAGGCCGGAACTGGATCAGGCAGGGCATTGAGCGCGGGAACAGAACGTCGGAAGCAGGAATGGGTTGGAGGTGGTGGGACCGAAGACCTCCCACTCCCGCACCCCAGCCAGCCCCGCGGCTCCAGGCGGCAGGTGCGGCTCCTGGATCGCGGAAGACCCCGGAGGCTGATTCCCAACGAGGCACAGCGAGGGCAGGGTCGGGGAGGTTAGAGTGCTGAGGGTGGGAGGTCTTCGGTCCCACGGCCGAAGCTCGGCTAGTCATGGCTCTCAGCCTGGAAGTAACCGCCAAGAAATCGCCCAAGACCGGGAATGCCCAGCGCTCAACCTGGATGATCACCAGCACCAACGTGGCTTTGGTTCGCTGGTCCAAGAGGAAGATGGGCCCGCCCCTTCCACGACTGATCCCTGTCAGTCTCCCGAAGCCCCACTCCGCTGTCATCCGCCTCTCACCTCCCTAGCTTCTCCCCAGGCCCCGCCCTCGTACCCATCCTTTTGCCTCTCTGGCTCTGCCCACTCCTCAGCCCTTCCCACTTTCCTGTCATTCTCTCGAGGGCCGCCCACTTCCCCAGCAGACTCCCAGGCCCAGCCCACTCCTCAGTTCCTCTACCCCACTGTCATTCTCCCTAGACTCCGCCCACTTCATCGGTTATTTGTCTCCCAGCCCTTGCTCACTCCTTAGTTTCTCCCACTTCCCTGTCATTCTCCCCAGGCCCCGCCCACTTCCCCTGCAGTCCGGTCCAGCCTCTCCCCACGCCACGGTTCCTCCCAACATTATCTCCAGGCCCCGCTCACTTCCCCTGTCATCAGCCTCCTAGGCCCTGCCCACTCCTCAGTCCCTCACACCTCCCTGCCATTCTCCCAGGCCCCGCCCATTTCCCAATTATTAGTGGCCCGGGAATAGGGGCCTGGAGACTCTTCCTGCCCCACTCTGTTTTCTAATTTTTTTTTTTTTTGGGGGGGGGGAGACGGAGTTTCGCTCTTGTCTTCCAGGCTGGCGCGATCTCGGCTCACTGCAACCTCCGACTCCCGGGTTCAAGTGATCCTCCTGCCTTAGGCTCCCGAGTAGCTGGGATTACAGGCATGCACCACCACGCCCGTCTATTTTTTTTTTTTTTGTATTATTAGTAGGGACAGGGTTTCACCATGTTAGTCAGGCTGGTCTCGAACTCCTGACCTCAGTTGATTCACTCACCTCGGCCTCCCAAAGTTGTGGGATTACAGCTGTGAGCCACCGCGCCTGGCACTTTTCTGCGTTTCTTAGTCCATACCACCCTCTCCTCAGGCTCGGCACCTCTACCCCTTTGAGGGTTTGTCCTGTCTCAAACCCTCTGCCATTTTCTGGGTTCTGCCTTTCTGGAGTCCTGCACCCTCTTCCCATTCCAGGTTTTCAAGCCATGCTCATCCCTCACCAATTTCGCTGGGACTTGCAGCCGCCCTTTGATTCCTTTAGGCCTCGCCCCACTTGTTCTGCCCTCCAAACATGCAGGCTCTGCCCTCACCCATAATCCCCATGTACATCCACCAAGACCCCACCCCAGACCTGCCACGCCCCTGGTGTGGGGTGGGGGTTGTGTCTTAAATTACTACTAACAGGAGCTACAGAGACCTCGGTTTCTCCGCCCCACCCTTCCTCCATGAGGCCTAGTCTGAGTGAGTGAACCCATCCCAAAGCCCTCTGCTCCCCTGACGTGGAAAAGGTCACCACGTGGGGTGATGGTCCCACCCCAGCAGGAATCCTTTCTCAGCTCCAGTGGCCTGGGGACTCGCACAGGATGCCCTCCAGCCACTCCACTGTCACCAGACCTCCGGCAACACCAAGATGTTGGATGCGGCTGGACACAGTGGCTCACGCCTATAATCCCAGCATTCTGGGAGGCTGAGGCAGGCGGATGGCCTGAGGTCAGGAGTTCGAGACCAGCCTGGCCAACATGGTAAAACCTCGTCTGTACTAAAAATGTGAAAAAATTAGTCAGGCATGGTGGCCAGCACCTGTAATCCCAACTACTCTGGAGGCAGGAGAATTGCTTGAACCCAGGAGGTGGAGGTTGCAGTGAGCCGAGATAGTGCCACTGCATTCCAGCCTGGGCAACAGAGCGAGACTCTGTCTCAAAAAAAAATGCTAGATGCTTCTGACTTTTTCTATCTGATGCTGGGTGAGCCCCTCCATACCAGCCTTGAGCGCCCCCAGCCTGAACTCCAAGGGCCCATGTTGGGGTCTGTCTGCTTGTCTGTCTTTTTTTTTTGAGACGGAGTTTTTTTTTTTTTTTTTTTTTTGAGATGGAGTCTCGCTCTGTTGCCCAGGCTGGAGTGCAGTGGCCCAATCTCGGCTCACTGCAAGTTCTGCCTCCCGGGTTCACACCATTCTCCTGCCTCAGCCTCCCGAGTAGCTGGGACTACAGGCGCCTGCCACCATTCCCGGCTAATTTTTTGTATTTTTAGTAGAGACTGGGTTTCACTGCGTTAGCCAGGATGGTCTCAATCTCTTGACCTCGTGATCCTCCCGCCTCTGCCTCCCAAAGTGCTGGGATTACAGGCGTGAGCCACCGCGCCTGGCTGCTTATCTGTCTTTATCTGAGGGTCGCTAGACTTGGGGAATGGCAGTCTGCCCTGGCTTGTGGACTGCAGTAGTGTGTATGTCCATCCCTGTGTGTCCCTGTGTGGGGGGCATCTGGGTCAATGTGCGTTTGAGTGAATGAAAGAAAAAAACTCCCTGCAGTGTGGCTTTTGTGTCCAAAGCACCCAGGGTGTATGCCTGTGCGTTGCCAGCTCCCTGGGTCTGTGCGCTGGCTCTTTTTTTTTTTTTTTTTTTGAGTTGTGTATCCAGGTCTGTGTGTAGGGCTGTGCAGGTGCATTGCATATCTCTGCGTATGTTTGATTACATGTAGTAGTATGTGTGTACCCGAGTCTGTATTGTGTTTTTTGTTTTTTGGGGTTTTTTATGGAGACAGAGTCTTGCTCTGTCGCCCAGGCTGGAGTGCAATGGCACAATCTTGGCTCACTGCAACCTCCCCTTCCTGGATTCAAGTGATTCTCCTGCCTCAGCCTCCCGAGTAGCTGGGATTACAGGCACGCACCACCACCCCCGGCTAATTTTTGTGTTTTTAGTAGAGACAGGGTTTCACCATGTTGGCCAGTCTGGTCTCGAACTCCTGACCTCAGGTGATCTACTCACCTTGGCCTCCCAAAGTGCTGGAATTACAGTCGTGAGCCACCGCGCCCGGTGTGTGTTGTGTTTATAACCATGTATAATAGTCTGGTTATGTCTGTCCTGGGGTCTCATTCTAGGGCTATGTATCTGTGTGTATCTCATTTGTGCGTGCGTGTGTGTGTGTGTGTGTGTGTGTGCGTGTTTTTGAGACAGAGCCTCGCTCTGTCACCCAGGCTGGAGTGCAGTGGCGCCATCTCAGCTCACTGCAACCTCCGCCTCCTGGGTTCACACCATTCTTCAGCCTCAGCCTTCCCAGCAGCTGGGACTACAGGCACACGCCGCCATGCCCGGCTAATTTATTTTTTGTATTTTTATTTTTAGTAGAGACGGGGTTTCACCATGTTAGCCAGGATGGTCTCGAGCTCCTGATCTCATGATCCACCTGCCTCAGCCTCCCAAAGTGCTGGGATTACAAGCGTGAGCCACCGCGCCCAGCCCTCTTTTTCTTTCTTTCTTTCTTTTTTTTTTTTTTTTTGAAATATAGTTTCATTCTGTTGCCCAGGCTGCAGTGCAGTGGTGCAATCTCAGTTCACTGCAACCTCTGCCTCTCGGATTCCAGCAATTCTTCTGCCTCAGCCACACAAGTAGCTGGGATTACAGGCACTCACCACCATGCCTGGCTAATTGTTTTGTGTTATTAGTAGAGACAGAGTTTCACCTTGTTGGCCAGGCTGGTCTTGAACTTCTGAGCTCAAGTGATCCACCTGCCTTGGCCTCCCAAAGTGCTGGGATTACAGGCGTGAGCCACTGCACCCATCTGCTCTCTCTCTTTTTTTTTTATTTATTAAAAAAAAAAGGAGTCTCACTCAGGCTGGAGTGCAGTGGCACAATCTCGGCTTGCTGCAACCTCTGCCTCCTGGGTTCAAGTGATTCTCATGCCTCAGCCTCCAGAGTAGCAGGACCACAGACATGAGCCACACACGCTACCTAGGAGGCTGAGGTGGGAGGATCACTTGAGCCAGGGAGTTGGAGTCTGCAGTAACCTATGATCCTGCCACTGCACTCCAGCCTGGGCAACAGAGCAAGAACTTAACTCAAGATAGATGGATAAATACATTAATTAATTAATCAATTAAAATAAAACTCCAGTCTCCCATTCATCAGCTCCGCATGAATTAAACTCTTTGTTGTAATTCTCCTGTCTTGATACATCCATTCTATCTGGGCAGGGAACAAAGTGAACCCACCAGGCAGTTACAGAGCCCTGCAGATCAGCCTGGGAGAGATGATTCATGTCCATGTGAACCCCAAATATCAGAGGCAGGTCTCAGTTAATTTAGTTTTTTATTTTTTACTTTTTTTTTTGAGACAGAGTCTCACTCTATTGCCCTGGCTGGAGTACAGTGGTGCGATCTCAGCTCACTGCAACCTCCACCTCTTGAATTAAAGCGATTCTCCTGCCTCAGCCTCCTGAGTAGATGGGATTACAGGCATGTGCCACCACGCCTGGCTAATTTTTGTATTTTTAGTAGCGATGAGGTTTCGCCATGTTGGCCAGGCTGGTCTCTAACCCCTGACCTCAGGTGATCCACCCACCTCGGCCTCCCAAAGTGCTGGGATTACAGGCGTGAGCCACTGCGCCCAGCCATCAGTTAATTTAGAAAGTTTATTTTGCCAAGATTGAGAACACATGTATGTGACACAGTCTCAGGAGATCCTGATGACATGTGCCCCAGGTGGTCAGAGCACAGCTTGGTTTTATACATTTTAGGGAGACATGAGACATCGATCAACATATGCAAGATGAACATTGGTTCGGTCTGGAAAGGCAGGACAACTCGAAACGGGGAGGGGCTTCCAGGTCATAGGTAGATAAGAGACAAATGGTTGAATTCTTTTGAGTTTCTGATTAGCCTCTCCAAAGGAGACAATCAGATATGCAGGTATCTCAGTGAGCAGAGTGGGGACTTTGTTCTTGTTGTTTTTTGTTTTGTGTGTGTGTGTTTTTTTTTTTTTTTTTTGAGACGGAGTCTCACTCTGTCGCCCAGGCTGGAGTGCAGTGGCCTGATCTCTGCTCACTGCAAGCTCCGCCTCCTGGGTTCATGCCATTCTCTTGCCTCAGCCTTCCGAGTAGCTGGGACTACAGGCGCCCGCCACCACGCCCGGCTAATTTTTTTGTATTTTTAGTAGAGACAGGGTTTCACCGTGTTGGCCAAGATGGTCTCGATCTCCTGACCTCATGATCCGCCCGTCTTGGCCTCCCAAAATGCTAGGATTACAGGCATGAGCCACCACGCCCGGCCCTTGCTTTTTGTTTTTTGAGAGGGACTTTCCCTCTTGTCACCCAGGCTAGAGTGCAATGGCATGATCTTGGCTCACTGCAACCTCCACCTCCCGGGTTCAAGTGATTCTCCTGCCTTAGCCTCCCAAGTAGCTGAGATTACAGGCATGTGCCACCAGGCCCGGCTAATTATTTATATTTTTAGTAGAGACGGGGTTTCACCATGTTAGCCACGCTGGTCTTGAACTCTTGACCTCAGGTGATCCACCAGCCTCAGCCTCCCAAAGTGCTGGGATTACAGGCATGAGCCACCGCACTGCCCTGCCAGAGGGGTGACTTTGAATAGAATGGGAGGCAGATTTGCCCTAAGCAGTTCCCAGCTTGAATTTTTCCTTTAGTTTAGTGATTTGGGAACCCCAAGATTGATTTTTCTTTCATAATCAGAACCTGCAGCCAAGCTTGCTGAACTTCAAGGGCAAAACCTACAGGGTCATGGTTTACGAGCAGCTGGGCACCTTCATCTCTGGTGACATGGCCAGCTCCTCCCTGACCAGAATCTCCAAGATGACCATGGATAGCCTGCAGCTCCACTTTCTGACCATGTGCCTGCCAGATCCGGCCTCCTTAAACTGTGAGAGCAGCTGCACACCAGCTACACCTGCACCGGGTGCCCAGACGAGGTCCTCACTGCCAGGCAACGGGGTGGGTAGGGAGGAGGAGTTCAGGAAGTGTCCCCTCCCCATCCCAGCCCCAGCCCTAGCTGATCTCAACCCTCCTCCCTCCGCATCTCCCAGGAAATCCTTCTATTATTCTTTTTTTTTTCTTTTGAGATAGAGTATTGCTCTGTCTCCCAGGCTGGAGTGCAGTGGCGCAATCTTGGCTCACTGCAACTTCCCCTGCCCAGGTTCAAGTGATTCTCAAGCCTCAGCCTCCCAAGTAGCTGGGACTACAGGTGCCTGCCACCATGACCAGCTAATTTTTTGCATTTTTAGTAGAGACGGGGTTTCACTGTGTTGGCCAAGCTGGTCTGGAACTCCTGACCTCAAGTGATCTGCCCACCTCGCCCTCCCAAAGTGCTGGGATTACAGGTGTGAGCCAAGGCACCTGGTCCTATTTTTTTATGGGTTTTGTTGTTGTTGTTGTTTGTTTGTTTGTTTTAATAGAGATGGTATCTCGCTTTGTTGCCCAGGCTGGTCTTGAACTCCTGGCCTCAAGTGATCCTCCTGCCTCAGCCTCCCAAAGTGCTGGGATTACAGACACAAGCCACCACACCTGGCTCAGGAAATCCTTCTAGTTTATTTATTTAATTATTTTAAATTAGAGACAGAGTCTCACTTTATTGCCCAGGCTGGTCTTGAACTCCTGGCCTCAAGCGATCTTCCCTGCTTGGCCTCTTAAAGTGATTACCCGCGTGAGCCAACTAGGAAATCCTTCTATTCTGAACACGCCTTCTTCGGGATGTACTGCATGGGGTATCTGGTGGCAGTAGGCCCAGCAAGGCCGGAGAATGCTCCATTGTCCCCCTCCCCATCCCTTCCACCACCCCCCACCCCATAATTGGTCCCAACAGTGCCAGGCACGGCTTCCACAGAGCTTGTGTGTGTCCCTGGAGTCGGGAGGGCTTCTCTTAAGACTCATTCAGCATCCCTGTCTCAGAACAGTAACCGCTCCAACCCTCTGTCTCCCGCTGCCTCTAGCTGGAGAGGGCCCATGCTGGCTGTGTCTATGCCCAGGGCTGGGCTCCACCCTGGCAGAGGAAAAGGAAATCAGACTCTACTGTCTGGGTGGGGAGGTGGAAGGAGCAGCCGGGGAGAAGGGGCGGCAAGGACCTTGGGAAAAGGGCCAGTGACCCACAGGCCAAGTACACAAAGACAGCATAGATTCCGATGCTGGAAGCTGACAGCACCCATCGGAGCCTGCCGGGAACACCGGGCACGGTGGTGGGCAGACACATGACACGGAGAGGCCCAGGCCACGGAGCACGTGACAGTCACACGGCAGCCTCAACACCAGCAACATTTTCCTCCTGAAAGACAACTCACTGGATTGCCAGCCTTTTTTTTTTTTTTTTTTTTTTTTTTTTTTGACACAGAGTCTGGCTCTGACACCCAGATTGGAGTGCAGTGGTGCCATCTCAGCTCACTGCAACCTCCACCTCAAGGGTTCAAGCAATTCTCCTGCCTCAGCCTCCCTAGTAGCTAGGATTACGGGCACCTGCCATCACGCCCAGCTAATTCTTGTATTTTTAGTAGAGACGGGGTTTCACTATGTTGGTCAGGCTGGTCTCAAACTCCTGGGCTCAAGCAATCCTCGTACCTTGGCCTCCCAAAGTGCTTGGATTACAGGCATGAGCCACTGTACCCCACCTCTTTTTTTTTTTCTTTTTTTTAAAATCAAAAAACTGGACGGGCACGGTGGCTCACATCTGTAATCCCAGTAATTTGGAAGGCCGAGGTGGGCAGATCACCTGAGGTCAGGAGTTTGAGACTAGCCTGGCCAACATGGCGAAACCCCGTCTCTACTGAAAATACAAATATGAGCTGGGTGTGGTGGTGTGCGTCTGTAATCCCAACCACTTGGGAGGCTGAGGCAGGAGAATCACTTGAACCCAGAGGCAGAGGTTGCAGTGAGCCGAGATCATGCCACTGCACTCCAGCCTGGGTGACAGAGCAAGACTCTGCCTCAAAAAAAAAAAAAACCAAAACAAAACAAAAAACAAACAAACAAACAAAAAAGTCAAATAACAAAGTAACTCCAACATCCCGTGGTGATAAAGAGCAGGGTCTTTGGACCTGGAATGCGGGGATCTTTTGACTCTATTTTCAGCCTCAACAGTATGGGACAGTCGGGTGAGATACTCAACTTCCTTAGGCCTCCATTTTCTCATCTGTAGAATGGGCATAGAACAGCAACTACCTCCTAGGTTGTGGTTTCATCAGCTAAAAATATAAACAAGTTGGCCAGGTGCCATGGCTCATGCTTGTAATCCCAGCACATTGGGCAACCAGCCTGGCCAACATGGTGAAGCCCTATCTCTACTAAAAATATAAAAATTAGCCGGGCGTGGTGGTGGGTACCTGTAGTTCCAGCTACTCAGGAGGCTGAGGCAGAAGAACCACTTGAACCCAGGAGGTGGAGGTTGTGATGAGCCAAGATCAGGCCACTGCACTCCAGCCTGGGTGACACAGTGAGACTCTGTCTCAAAAAGTAAATAAATCAGTAAAAGATAAACAAGGCCAGGTGCAGCGGCTCACGCCTGTAATCCCAGCACTGGGAGGCCGAGGCGGAGGTTGCGATGAGTTGAGATCGGGCCACTGCACTGCAACCTGGGAGACAGAGTGAGACTCCATCTAAAAAAATAATTATATATATATATATATATATATATATATATATATATATATATATACACATACACAAGCTGATACACAGCAAGCACTTGAAAACAAGATCTGGCCATAGATCTGATCTACACAGCACTATTATTATTAATAATAGGCAGAGTGGGCTCTCTCTGTCCCCTCGGGGTGGATGAGGAGCTGGGGTGTATGTGAACAATGTCTCGAGGCTCACAGAGAGGGTGGAAACGTTCCCCCAGCCCCAGATGACAGGCAGATCACACCAACAAGGAGGTAGGCCTTTTCCTGGTTTTATGGACCTCAGAAAGAGAGATCAATTTTTTTTTTTCTTTTTAGAGCGAGGGTCTCTCTGTCACCCAGGCTGGAGTACAGTGGTACAATCTCGGCTCACTGTAACCTCTGCCTTCTGGGTTCAAGTGATTCTCGTGCCTCAGCCTCCTGAGTAGCTGGGACTACAAGTGTGCACATCATCATGCCCAGCCAATTTTTGTATTTTTAGTAAAGACAGGGGTTTCGCCATGTTGGCCAGGGCAGCCTTAAACACCTGGTCTTCCGTGACCTACCTGCCTCAACCTCTCAAAGTGCTGGGATTACAGGCATGAGCCACCACGCCCAGCCCACATCACTGCTTTTAAAGCTGGAAGAATCTTCAAACTTTCAGATATTCATGAGCAAGATAAGAAGCACAGGGGCCGCGGCCGGGCGCAGTGGCTCACACCTGAAATTCCAGCACTCTGGGAGGCTGAGGCTAGTGGACCACCTGAGGTTGGGAGTTCGAGACCACCCTGAACAACATGGAGAAGTCTCTACTAAAAATACAAAATTAGCCAGGTGTGGTGGCACATGCCTGTAATCCCAGCTACTCAGGAGGCTGAGGCAGGAGAATCGCTTGAACCTGGGAGGCAGAGGTTGCGGTGAGCTGGAGATCGCACCATTGCACTCCAGCCTGGGCAACAAGAGCGAAACTCTGTCTCAAAAAAATAAAAAATAAATAAGAAGTACAGGGGCGGGGCGCGGTGGCTCGCGCCTGTAATCCCAACATTTTGGGAGGCCAAGGCGAGTAGATCACCTGAGGTTAGGAGCTTGAGATCAGCCTGGCCAACATGGTGAAACCCTGTCCCTACTAATAATACAAAAATTTGCTGAGGGTGATGGTGCACACCTGTAATCTCAGCTATTGGGGAGGCTGAGGCGGGAGAATTGCTTGAACCCGGGAGGCAGAGGTTGCAGTGAGCTGAGATTGTGCCACTGCACTCCTGCCTGGGCGACAAGAGCAAGACTCCGTCTCCAAAAAAAGAAGTATAGGTGGGGAAGGGTTTTGGAGCGGTTTTTTTTTTTTTTTTTTTTTTGAGACGGAGTCTCGCTCTGTCGCCCAGGCTGGAGTGCAGTGGGGCGATCTCGGCTCACTGCAAGCTCCGCCTCCCGGGTTCACACCATTCTCCTGCCTCAGCCTCCTGAGTAGCTAGGACTACAGGCGCCCACCACCACACCCAGCTAATTTTTTATTTTTGGATTTTTAGTAGAGACGGGGTTTCACCGTGTTAGCCAGGATGGTCTGGATCTCCTGACCTCGTGATCCGCCCGTCTCGGCCTCCCAAAGTGCTGGGATTACAGGCGTGAGCCACCATGCGCGGCCTGGAGGTTTTTTAAAGGCACTGTTAGGTGTGGGTCAGCAAAACCTTAGGATGCCTTCAAGATTGTGCTGGAGCTGTAAAGAGTGCTAAGCCAAATTACTTTCCTGTTGGAGCTATACTATGCAAGGAAATAAGAAATCATTTGCTGGCTAGGCGCAGTGGCTCACACCTATAATCCCAGCACTTTGGAAGGCCAAGGCAGTGTCTCACGTGTCCGTGTGAGGAGGCCACCAAACGGGCTTTGTGTGAGCAACAAGGCTGTTTATTTCACCTGGGTGCAGGCGGCCTGAGTCGGAAAAAGGAGTCAGCAAAGGGCGGTGGGATTATCACTGGTTCTTACAGGTTTGGGGATAGGCGGTGGAGTTAGGAGCAATGTTTTGGGGGCAGGGGGTGGATCTCACAAAGTACCTTCTCAAGGGTGGGGAGAATTACAAAGAAACTTCTTAAGGGTGGGGGAGATTACAAAGTACATTGATCAGTTAGGGTGGGGCAGAAACAAATCACAATGGTGGAATGTCATCAGTTAAGGCTATTTTCACTTTTTTTGTGGATCTTCAGTTGCTTCAGGCCATCTGGATGTATACTGCAGGTCACTGGGGATGTGATGGCCTAGCTTGGGCTTAGAAGCCTAACAGGCAGGAGGATCACTTGAGCCCAGGAGTTTGAGACCAGCCTGGGCAACATAGCAAGACCCTGTCTCTACAAAAAATGCAAAAATTAGCCAGGCATGGTGGTGCCCACCTGTAGTCCCAGCTACTTGGGAGGCTGACGTGGGAGGATTATCAGAGCCTGGAAGGTCAAGGCTGCAGTGTGATATGATCATACCACTGTACTCCAGCCTGTGCAACAGGGTGAAACTGTCTGAAAAAAAAAATGGTGGCAGGGTGCAGTGGCTCACGCCTGTAATCTCAGCACTTTGGGAGGCCGAGGCGAGGGGAATCACCTGAGGTCCGGAGTTCAAGACCAGCCTGACCAACATGGAGAAACCCTGTCTTTACTAAAAATACAAAATTAGCCGGGCGTGGCGGTGCATGCCTGTAATCCCAGCTACTCGGGAGGCTGAGGCAGGAGAATCGCTTGAACCCAAGAGGGGGAGGTTGAGATGAGCAGAGATTGCACCACTGCACTCCAGCCTGAGCAACAAGAGCGAAACTCCATCTCAAAAACAAAAAAATGGGCCGGGCGCGGTGGCTCACGCTTGTAATCCCAGCACTTTGGGAGGCCGAGGCAGGCGGATCATGAGCTCAGGAGATCGAGACCACGGTGAAACCCCGTCTCTACTAAAAATACAAAAAATTAGCCGGGCGTGGTGGCGGGCGCCTGTAGTCCCAGCTACTCGGAGGGGCTGAGGCAGGAGAATGGCGTGAACCCGGGAGGCAGAGCTTGCAGTGAGCTGAGATGGCGCCACTGCACTCCAGCCTGGGCGACAGAGCGAGACTCCGTCTCAAAAAAAAAAAAAAAAAAAATGGCTTGCTAAAAAAATAAAAACATGCATACACACACACTGAGTTGAGGGAGAGAGAGTATATATAAGTCACAGAAGCTAAGGGATCACCCCACTGAACCCGTATAAGGTCTAGCCCCTCTGGAATTTATTCTGGCATCTAGTGTGAGCGAAGAGGCTAACACAAATTTTTTCCCAAAATAATTAACACAGGATTTCTCAGCCTCAACCCTGTTGACATTGGGCCCGCATCATTCTCTGGGGTGGGGCTGTCCTGTGCACTGAAGGGCTTTCAGCAGCATCTCTGGCCTCCACCCACTAGATGCCAGTAGTGCACACACAGTCACACACACACACCTGCCCCCATCTGGGTGTGACAACCAAAAATGTCTTCAGATATTGCCAAGTATCCCCTGGGAAGGCAATATCACCCCCCCCACACACACACACACACACACACACACACGCTGTTGAGAACCACTAGTCAAATTTAGTAGTCATTGGGCAGGGCATGATGGCTCACATGTGTAACCCCAACACTTTGGGAGGCTGAGGTGGGAGGATTGCTTGAGCTCAGGAGTTGGAGACCAACCTGGGCAACATAGCAAGACCCCCATCTTCACAAAAAAATACAAAAATTACCCAGGCATGTTGGTGCATGCCTGTAGTTCCAGCTACTCGGGAGGCTGAGGTGGGAGAATCACTTGAGCCCAGGAGTTTGAGGCTGCAGTGAGCCATGGCCATGCCACTGCACTCCAGCCTGGATGACAAGGCAAGCAAAAAAAAAAAAAGGAATTTGCTGGGCACGGCGGCTCACGCCTGTAATCCCAGCACTTTGGGAGGCTAAGGTGGGCGGATCATGAGGTCAGGAATTCGAGACCAGCCTAGCTAACATGGTGAAAGCCCATCTCTACTAAAAATACAAAAATTAGCTGGGCATGGTGGTGCGCACCTGTAATCCCAGCTACTGGGGCGGCTGAGCCAGGAGAATGACTTGAGCCCAGAAGGCCGAGGTTGCAGTGAGCCAAGATGGTGCCACTACACTCCAGCCTGGGTGACGGAGCAAGACTCTGTCTCAAAAAAAAAAAAAAAAAATTAGTGGCCATGGCAAATGTGAGGTCCCAGCCACACGGCCAAGATGGCTTACCCCACCTTCCACCAGCAATACACCAAAGTCCTTGAGTGGGGAAGTCAAGGATGGGAGGTGAGGAGGAGACTTCCTGGGAGGGCGGGACTGGAGGCCGTCCAAGGAAGCAGCCCCGGGAGGCCTGACCTTCACAAGAGAGGCAGCACAGGGAGTCCAGCCCAGCCTCTGATAATACTTAGACTCGCGAAAGATACAATTTATTGTTGACTCTGCAGGAGGGGAGACTAGTACCACGTTGTTAACTGGGTCATCGCATCATCAGACCCTGGAGGGAGGGCCTTCTTCACCACCCCAACTTGCAAATGTGAAGTTCAGACACAGAGGGGAGCACCAGGGCAAGGTCTTATACCTAACGCTACAGGAAACGCAGAGGCAGGGGAGATGGTGTGTAATAAATTACAATACTGAGCTGGGCGCAGCAGCTCATGCCTGGAATCTCAGCACTTTGGGAGGCCGAGGCGGGAGGATCTCTTGAGCTCAGGAGTTGGAGAGTAGCCTGGACAACACAGCGTGACCCTGTCTCTACAAAAAATCTTGAAAATTAGCCAGGCGTGATGGCATGCACCTGCAGTCCCAGGTACTTGGGAGGCTCACGCCTGTAATCCCAGCACTTTGGGAGGTGGAGGTGGGCAGATGGCCTGAAGTCAGGAGTCTGAGATCAGCCTGAGCAACATGGAGAAAGTTTGTCTCTACTAAAAATACAAAAAAATTAGCCGGGCATGGTGGCACATGCCTGTAATCCTAGCTACTCAGGAGGCTGAGGCAGGAGAATTGCTTGAACCTGGGAAGCTGAGGTTGTAGTGAGCCGTGATTGCGCCATTGCGCCATTGCACTCCAGCCTGGGCACCAACAGCGAAACTCTGTCTCAAAAAAAAAAAAAAAAAAAGGATATAGATAAAGATAAATTACAATACTAGAGAGGAGGGGTGTTATTTTGGGAAAGCGAGGCAGCCCTGGGGACTCACCGTCCCCCTCCCAATGTGAACCCAGCTGTCTTACTCCTCCACTCTCCTCCTTAGGCCAGGCTGGGGGTGACCCCACCTGTGACGAGCTCAGTGCCCAGTAGAGGTGTACCAGGGGAGCCCACCAGCATCTGCACCCAATCATGGGAGGAAAATCGTGGTTTTACTATGCAGCTTCAGGACAAGCCCTCCGGGAACCTACCGCCCCCACCCGCAAACCAGATCGCTGCTCTGGAGCCCCCAGCCCACTGGGAAGGCTCGCGGTTACTGCAAGGATTCTGGCGAATGCGGTCTAAATAGAATGAGAAGGGGGGCTGCGGACCGAGAAACTGAGGCAAGGCCTGGGGCGGGAGGGTGGAGGCTAAGAGGGAGGGGCAGGACTTCTCATATGCCTGTTTACCAGGCGCTCCCCTCCCTTCCTCCGCCCAATTTCTGCGGGTGGCCAAGCCTGGCTGGGGGCTGGGACCGAGAAGACGGCACTGGTGGCTCCCTAAGGGGCCTCACCCCCAAGGCAGGGGTCGGAGCACGTGAGGTCCTGGACGTCTCTGGGAGGCCCCTGGGGAGGGAGGTCCCTGCACCACCTCCCCCCACCCCAGCCCCCTCCATCATCCCGGGGCGGGACCAAGGGGCGGAGCGGGAGGGTGACCGGCCGTGACGCGTGCCCCACCCGCTCATATAGCGGCTCCCGGGGGCGCAGGGACGGTGCTCCGCCGTCTCCGCCGCATCTTCCACCCGCGCCGCCGCCGCAGCTCCCCGCGCTCGCGCCACCGCCGCCGCGTCCACCCTCAGAGCCACCGCCATGCGGGAGATCGTGCACCTGCAGGCCGGCCAGTGCGGCAACCAGATTGGGGCCAAGGTGTTCGGGGGACGGGGCCCGGGGAGGCAGCAGCGGCCCCGGGGAGGAGCGCGGGGTCGGTCCCCGGAGCACCCCCAACCTGGGAGCCTTTGGAGAGGAATGAGGTCCCCAGGAGGCCAGCGCGCCCCAGGGGCCTTGGGGGAAGGGTCGCGGGGTGGGGGTGGCAGGGCCAGGCTGGGAACAAAGAGGCTGCGGAGAGTGGGAGCCAGCCTTCTGTCCGCCTGTCACAGCTGGGCCCACAGCTGGGCCACTGTCCCCTCCTCACGCACAAAGAGCCCCCATGCCTCCCCCGGGCTGCAGCCTGGGTGCGCTGGCACCAGCCGGCCCCGCTGGGTGCTGACTCGGCTGCACCCCGCCCCCACCGCTCCTTCTTGCTGCCTCATCCTCGCCCCGACACCATGCCTCTAGGTCCCCCGTTCACCTTGCTGAGGGAGAGGTGGCAGCTAGGGAGGTAGTTGGGGCTGGGGGGAGTCCTTGGCTTGGCCACCGGCTTCCCCTCTCTCAACTCTTCCGACCACCTCTCTCTCTAGTTTTGGGAGGTTATCAGTGACGAACATGGCATCGACCCCACAGGCACATACCATGGGGACAGTGACCTGCAACTGGAGAGGATCAACGTGTACTACAACGAGGCCACAGGTAGGGCGAAGGAGGCACCTTCCAGGTGGGGAGGGGCAACTGGGAGGGAACAGGATGCTACCGGGCGCCTGTGGTTCCTGGCACGCACCGAACTGCCCTCCATCTGTTTCCCTGCAGGAGGAAATTATGTCCCCAGAGCGGTGCTGGTGGACCTGGAACCCGGCACCATGGACTCTGTCCGTTCCGGCCCCTTCGGTCAGATCTTTCGGCCGGACAACTTCGTTTTTGGTGAGTCCCCCAGCAGGGAGCCAGAGGCTGGAAAACCTCCTTATTCCTGCTAACACCACAGAGTCAACAGCCACCACCGAGGCCCACAGACCAGAGATGGGGTGGACAGAGCACTAGGCACCAGCCCTGCATCCAGGGCTGTGATGGGGGGATGTTCAGGCCACTGTGAGAGCCCTGAGGAGGGTGGATACTGACAGGGATTCAGGGAAGTCTTCCTGGAGGAGGTGGCATTTTAATTCAACGGTCTGAACCGGAACCAGACTGCCTGGGTGCACATCCCAATTCTGCCACTTCATGCATTCAACAGTGAGCACTCACTGCATACCAGGCCCTGTTCTAGAAGCTGGAGGTGCAGGGAAGAATCAAACAGCCGGAGTCCCCTCTCTGCCCCAGTGCAGCTCACATTCTGGTAGAAGGTGATAGGCCACAAAGGAGATAAATAAATAAAGTTCGGCCAGGGGTTGATTCAGTTGGATAACTTACGATGGGCTCCTCAGCCTTTCTGGGCCTCAAAATCCTCTTTTTTTTTTTTTTTTTTTTTCAGACAGGGTCTGTCTGTCCTGCTGTCACCCAGGCTGGAGTGCAGTGGCATGATCACAGCTCACTGCCACCTCCACCTCCGGGCACATGTGATCCTCTTGCCTCAGTCTCCCAAGTAGCTGGAACTACAGGCATGCACCACCACACCCAGCTGATTTTTTACTTTTCTTTGTAGAGAAGCGGGTCTCTCTATGTTGCCCAGGCTAGTCTCAAACTCCTGGACTCGAACGATCCACCCAACTCAGCTCCCAAAGTGCTGGATTACAAGCATGAGCCACCTTGCCCGGCCTCCTCGTCTTTAAAACAGGGATTTCACTGGGCATGGTGGCTCATGCCTGTAAACCCAGGACTTTGGGAGGCTGAGTCAGGAAGAGAGCTTGAGGTCAGGAGTTGGAGACCAGCCTGGGCACCGTGGTGAGACCCTGTCTCTACAAAAAGAAAAAATTTTTAATTAGCTGAGTGAGGTGGTGTGCGCCTGTAGTCACAGCTATTCGTGAGGCTAAGGTAGGAGAATCACTTGAGCCTGGGAGGTTGAGGCTGCCGTGAGCTGTGATGGTGCCACTGCACTCCAGCCTGAGCGATGGCATGAGACCCCATCTCTAAAAAAGATAAAATAAAACAGGGATTCTAAAATGCTAACTATTAGAATTATGAGGCTTAGGGCGGGCACAGTGGCTCACACCTATAATCCCAGCACTTTGGGAGGCCGATGCGGGTAGATCACCTGAGGTCAGGAGTTTGAGACCAGCCTGACTAACATGGAGAAACCCCATCTCTACTAAAAATAAAAAATTAACCAGGCGTGGTGGCGCATGCCTGTAATCCCAGCTACTCAGGAGGCTGAGGCAGGAGAATTGCTTGAACACAGGAGGCAGAGGTTGTGGTGAGCCGAGATCACGACACTGCACTCCAGCCTGGGCAACAAGAGCGAAACTTCGTCTCCAAAAAAAAAAAAAAAAAATTATGAGGTTTAAAGTCACGAATATGTGTAAAGAGTTTAGAACAATGCCTGACACAGAGAAAGAGGTAAATAAGCATTTGTCGTTGTTTTGATTACTATCTGCAGTCTAGAATGTGAGTAGGATTTGGACTGGCCAAAGGGCATTGAAGGGAGGAAAGATGTTTAAGACAGAGGGAACGGCATATGTGAAGATAGTGGGGAGTCCACACCCTGGGACAATCCTTCCGGGAAAGCTTTCCTGGCTCCAGCTGGTGCATGTCCCCACCCTGGCCTCAGGCCCTGGCTCCACCCACCTCTGATACTCCCAGCATCTAAGATGTGCTAAATGCAGGACCTGTCTTACCTCTCTGAATCTTTTCTGCAACTCGCCTCTTACTTCCATTTTACAGGTGAGAAAACAGGCACAGAGATCTTAGATCACATGCAGAAATTCACACCACGAGCCACTGGGGCTGTCAGGAGCCAGAGGGTCTGACTCCAGTCTCCGTTGCCCAGGCTGGAGTGCAGTGACACAACCTCCACCTCCCAGATTCAAGCGATTCTCCTGTCTCAGCCTCCCGAGTAGCTGGGACTACAGGCACGCGCCACCACAGCTTGCTAATTTTTTGTATTTTTAATAGAGATGGGCGTTCGCCATGTTGGCCAGGCTGGTCTCAAACTCCTGACCTCAGGTGATCTGCCTGCCTCTGCTTCCCAAAGTGCTGGGATTACAGGCATGAGCAACCGCGCCGGCTCTGAGCCCACACTTTTAATGCTCCTCCCACCCCCTGGCCACCCAGAGGCCATAGAATCTCTTGGCCCAACTGCAAGCCCTCTGTGGTCCTCCTGAAATCACTCACATCATTTGGCCAATTTCATTTCATCTTGATTTCACCCAGCCATTTGCCACAAAACTGCATCATTATGTTTTGAAATCTTCCAACAGATCAGAAAGGGGAAGTCACTTGTCCAAGGTCACACAGTTTGTCTTGTCAGTCCTGAGAATCTGGAGTCTAAACCACCAGGCTCGGGAGGAGGAGGGTGGGGGTGACCAGAGGTGGCTTCTCTGAGGATGTGGCATTGAGCCTGAAGTAAGTGAGGAAAAAGTCACGTGAATACCTGGGGGGAAGCATTCTAAGCAGCCGCAGCAACTAGTGCAAAGGCCCCAGGGCAGGACCACACCTGGAAAGCTGGAGTAACAACTGTGGCTGAAGCAGAGTGAGGGAGGGGATGGGGCAGGTCCGGCAGGGCCTTGTGGTCTGCAGGGAGGATTTGGGCTTTGACCCCAAGGCAGGTGGGAGCCATGGAGGGCTGTAGGCAGAGGAGGGACGGGACCTGACTTACGTGCTCTCAGGTGTCCTCTTGTGGGTACTGTGGAGAGGACAGACTGGGTGATGAGGGTAGGAGCCAGGGGACCAGGAGAGAGGGAACTGAACTTATCCAGGAGGGCGATGCTGGAGCTGAACCAAGGTGGAGACAGACGAGGGGTGAAAGAAAATGTTAGCTGTTCACAGTAATACCAGCCAATATATATATATTTTTTTTTTTTTTTTTTTTTTTTGAGATGGAGTCTCGCTCTGTCGCCCAGGCTGGAGTGCAGTGGCGCAATCTCGGCTCACTGCAAGCTCCCCCTCCCGGGTTCACGCCATTCTCCTGACTCAGCCTCTCCGAGTAGCTGGGACTACAGGCGCCCGCCACCACGCCCGGCTAATTTTTTCTATTTTTTAGTACAGACGGGGTTTCACCATGGTCTCGATCTCCTGACCTCATGATCCGCCCGCCTCGGCCTCCCAAAGTGCTGGGATTACAAGCGTGAGCCACTGCGCCCGGCTGATATTTTTTTATTCTTTTTGTTTTTTTTTTTGTTTTTTTTTTTTTTTTTTTTTTTTTGAGACGGAGTCTTGCTCTGTCCCCCAGGGTGGAGTGCAGTGGCGCGATCTCGGCTCACTGCAAGCTCCGCCTCCCAGGTTCAAGCCATTCTCCTGCCTCAGCCTCCCAAGTAGCTGGGACTACAGGCGCCCGCCACCACGCCCGGCTAATTTTTTCTATTTTTTAGTACAGACGGGGTTTCACCATGGTCTCGATCTCCTGACCTCGTGATCCGCCCGCCTCGGCCTCCCAAAGTGCTGGGATTACAGGCTTGAGCCACCGCGCCCGGCTTTTTTTTTTTTTTTTTTTTAAGACAAAGTCTCACTCTGTCGCCCAGGCTGGAGCACAGTGGTGCGATCTTGGCTCACTGCAAGCTCCACCTCCCGGGTTCACGCCATTCTGCCTCAGCCTCCCGAGTAGCTGGGACTACAGGCGCCCACCACCTCGCCTGGCTAAATTTTTCTATTTTTAGTAGAGACGCGGTTTCACCATGTTAGCCAGGATGGTCTCGATCTCCTAACCTCGCAATCTGCCTGCCTCGGCCTCCCAAAGTGCTGGGATTACAGGCGTGAGCTACCGCACCTGGCCTATATTCTAATACTGATTATTTTCCTCCAGGAACTTGCATTCCACAGTGAGCTTACAGACAATAAACATGATTAACAAGACAACACAAGCCAAGCATGGTGGCTCACGCCTGTAATCCCAACACTTTGGGAGGCCAAGGCAGGTGGATTGCTCCAGCTCAGGAGTTCGAGACCAGCCTGGGCAACATGACGAAACCCCATCTGTACAAAAAAAAAATACAAAAATTAGCCAGATCTGGTAGCATAAGCCTGTAGTCCCAGCTACTCAAAAGGCTGGGGCAGGAGGATCACTTGAACCTGGGAGGTCAAGGCTGCAGTGAGCCATGATTGCACCTCTGTACTCCAGCCTGGGCAACATACCAAGACCTTGCCTGAAAATGATAATAATAATAATGATGTTTAATATTAATCTTTTTATTGTTGTTATTATTTATTTGTTTCAGAAACAGGGTCTTGCTCTGTCTCCCAGGCTGCAGTGGTGTGATCATAGCTCATTGCAGCCTCCCACTCCTGGGCTTAAGCAATCTCCCACCTGAGCCTCCCTAGTAACTGGTACTACAGGCATGCCACCACCGTGACTGGCTAATTTATATATATATATATATATATATATGTTTTTTTTTTGTAGAGACATGGCCTCACTAAATTGCCCAGGCTAGTCTTCAACTGCTGGGCTCCAGCAATCCTCCCACCTCGGCCTCCCTAAGTGTTGGGGTTACAGGCATGAGCCACAGTGCCCAGTCTTGGTTTTTTTTTGGGGGGGGGCGGGGACCAGGGGAGTGTTTTGTGTGTGTGTGTGTGTTTTTGAGATGGAGTCTCACTCCGTCGCCCAGGCTGGAGTGCAGTGGCTCAATCTTGGCTCACTGCAGCCTCCTCCTCCCAGGTTCAAGCGATTCTCTTGCCTCAGGCTCCCGACTAGCCAGGGACTACCATCGCCTGCCACTACACCTGGCTAATTGTTATTATTTTTGATAGTTACTATTATTCAACTACTAGAGACCCTCCAGGTGGTGGAGAGACAGGGTCGAGGGTTGGGACTCCCCATAACTGCCTGTGTGTCCCCTCCCCTTCCCTCTCCAGGCCAATCCGGAGCCGGCAACAACTGGGCAAAGGGGCACTACACGGAGGGCGCAGAGCTGGTGGACGCTGTCCTGGACGTAGTCCGGAAGGAGGCCGAGAGCTGCGACTGCCTTCAGGGCTTCCAGCTGACCCACTCGCTGGGAGGTGGCACGGGGTCCGGGATGGGCACGCTGCTCATCAGTAAGATCCGAGAGGAGTTCCCAGACCGCATCATGAACACCTTCAGCGTGGTGCCCTCGCCCAAAGTGTCAGACACGGTGGTGGAGCCCTACAACGCCACTCTGTCTGTGCACCAGCTGGTGGAGAATACAGATGAGACCTACTGCATTGACAACGAGGCACTTTACGACATCTGTTTCCGCACCCTCAAGCTGACCACCCCCACTTACGGGGACCTCAACCACCTGGTGTCGGCCACCATGAGCGGGGTCACCACCTGCCTGCGTTTCCCGGGCCAGCTGAACGCCGACCTGCGCAAGCTGGCCGTCAACATGGTCCCCTTTCCTCGCCTTCACTTCTTCATGCCCGGCTTCGCACCCCTGACCAGCCGGGGCAGCCAGCAGTACCGGGCCCTGACGGTGCCCGAGCTCACCCAGCAGATGTTCGACGCCAAGAACATGATGGCTGCGTGCGACCCGCGCCACGGCCGCTACCTGACCGTGGCCGCCGTGTTCCGGGGCCGCATGTCCATGAAGGAGGTGGACGAGCAGATGCTGAGTGTGCAGAGCAAGAATAGCAGCTACTTCGTGGAGTGGATCCCCAACAACGTGAAGACGGCCGTGTGTGACATCCCACCCCGCGGCCTGAAGATGGCCGCGACCTTTATCGGCAACAGCACGGCCATCCAGGAGCTGTTCAAGCGCATCTCCGAGCAGTTCACGGCCATGTTCCGGCGCAAGGCCTTCTTGCACTGGTACACGGGCGAGGGCATGGACGAGATGGAGTTCACCGAGGCCGAGAGCAACATGAATGACCTGGTATCTGAGTACCAGCAGTACCAGGACGCCACAGCTGAGGAGGGCGAGTTCGAGGAGGAGGCGGAGGAGGAGGTGGCCTAGGCTGCTCCCATCGCTTCCCATCTGTCCCCTCGAGGCTTCTGACCTTTGACCCTCTAAGCCCCCCATCTCTGACCCCTAGAGCCCCGCTTTCTCTCCAAGGCTGACTCCCCCCTCACCCTAAGACTTGGCCCTGACCCTAACGATACCTTTGGAGCTCGCTTTACCTCTGGCTACTTCGTCTCCGACCCTGGCTCCCCTTTGACCTCTGAGCCCTAATTTATCTTTGACCCCCTTGAGCTCTTCCAACCTTGACATCTCCCAGGAGGAGCCCCGCTTCACCCCTTCTGACTCCGGAAACCGCACGTTTAACTTTGTGAACCCTCCTTCACCCCTGACCTCTGCTTCACCTTTGACCCCTGCTCCCCATGAATCCCATCTTACCTCTAGACCTATAAGTCCTGGTTTATGTTTGACCCCTCCCTCTGAGCTGCACTTCACTTCTGACCTTGCCTCACCTTTAACCCTCCACCTGAGCCCCAGCTCCTACCTCTGACCCCAACTTCTCTTTGATCTCTGGATCCCCTCTGACTCCAACTTCTCTTTCACCCTCTGTGAGTCCCATTTTACTTCTATACCTGAAAGTCCTGGTTTACACTGGACCCCTCCCTCCGAGCTGCAGTTCACCTTTGACCTTCCCTCACCTTTCACCCCCCCTACAGTGTCAGCTCCTACCTCTGACCCCAGCTTCTCTCTGGCTCCCACAGGCCCCATGCATCCTCCCTGCCTCACTACCCTCAGCTCCTGCCGACCTTAGCTTATCTGGGAGAGAAATAAGGCCTGGTGCCTGTGAGGAAGAGAGGTCACCCCTGCCCTCCCTCCCCACTTCCCTGCCTCACCCTCGATAAATAAATTGTTGTCCTGGATGTTTCTGCCGAATTCCTCTTTCTTCTCTTACAGCAAGTGCGGGCTTTTCTCTAGAGGATGGAGGAGGGTACCGATGACATCTCATCTCTGGGTGGGGCCGTGCTGGGGAGGGATCAGACAGGCCAGGCTAGGCCACCCACTAACCCTGAGATTTTGACTAAGCCATTTGCCCTCTCTGAGCCTCGGTCTTCCCACCTATAAAATGGGATCATATGTTTTCCCCCAGGATCCCCCCACAACTGTTATAGGAATGGGATCCCAATCCAGACCCCAAGAGAGGGTTCTTGGATCTCACTCAAGAAAGAATTCAGGGCAAGTCCATAAAGTAAAAGCATGTTTATTCAGAAGGTAAAGGGGCTGGGCACGGTGGCTCACACCTGTAATCCCAACACTTTGGGAGGCCAAGGCGGGTGGATCTCCCGAGTCCAGGAGAGACCAGACTAGTCAACATGGCTAAACCCCATCTCTACTAAAAATACAAAAATCAGCTGGGCGTGGTGGCAGGCGCCTGTAGTTACAGCTACTTGGGAGGCTGAAGCAGGAAAATCAGTTGAACCTGCAAGGCAGAGGTTGCAGCGAGCCAAGATCGCGCCACTACACTCCAGCCTCGGGGACCAAGCGAGACTCTGTATCAAAAAAAAAAAAAAAAAAAGAATGGCTACTCCGTAGGCCAAGGGCTGCTGGTTGCCCATTTTTATGGTTATTTCTTGATGATATGCAAGACAAGGGGTGGATTATTCATGCCTCCCCTTTTTAGAGCATAGAGGGTAACTTCCTGACGCTGCCATGGCATCTGTAAACTGTCATGTCACTGGTGGGAGTGTAGCAGTGAGGACGCCCAGAAGTCACTTTCATCATCATCTTGGTTTTGGTGAGTTTTGACCAGCCTCTTTCCTGCAACCTGTTTTTTTTGTTTGTTTGTTTTGGTTTTTTTTTTTGAGATGGAATCTCACTCTGTCGCCAAGGTTGGAGTGCAGTGGCGCGATCTCTGCTCACTGCAAGCTCCGCCTCCCAGGTGCACGCCATTCTCCTGCCTCAGCCTCCCAAGTAGCTGGGACTACAGGCGCCCACCACCACGCCTGGCTAATTTTTTTGTGTTTTTAGTAGAGACGGGGTTTCACCGTGTTAGCCAGGATGGTCTCGATCTCCTGACCTCGTGATCCACCCGCCTCAGCCTCCCAAAGTGCTGGGATTACAGGCGTGAGCCACTGCACCCGACCTACTGCAACCTATTTTATCAGTAAGGTCTTTATGACCTGTATTTTATGCTGATCTCATCCTGTGACTTAGAATGCCTTAACCATCTGGGAATGCAGCCCAGTAGGTCTCAGGTCTCAGCCTCATTTTACCCAGCCCCTATTCAAGATGGAGTTGTTCTGGTTCACACATCTCTGACACACCCACCTCGGAATTGTTTGTGAGGATTTGTGGAGGTCTCAGGGGCACAGAGTGGGTGCTTGGTGGCAGAGGTGCTGCTGTTCTCTGTGCGGCACCTTGCAAATATGGAAGGCAGGAAGGGGAATCTCTAGGGAAGGGTGCCAGGAAGATGGCAGCCTGAGCTGGCATCCAAGTGGCAATCTTGCCACAGTAACAACACAGCTCACCCACATGAAGCTTTTCCGTGTGCCTAACTCATGCCTCATTTCATGCAAGCCTCACACCAACTCTGGAAGGCCTAAGCTTCTATTCCCTTCCAAGCCAAGGTTTAGAGAGAGAAAAGAGTTATCAGTTAGCTTTTGCTGTGTAACAAACAATCCCCCAAAACTTAGTGGCTTAAGACAAAAACAGGTATTTATTTTGCTCCCAAATCTGTAATTTGAGCAAGGATTGGCAAGGCAGTTCATTTAGGCTCCCTATGACATCAGCCAGAGCATCTTAGCTGGAGGCAGAGGGATCTACTTCCAAGGTGGCTCACAACTGACTGGCCAGGTGGTGCCAATTATCAGCTAGGGGCTCAGCAGGAGTAAGGAGAACAAAGACCTTAGTGTCTCTCTATGTGGGTCTCCCCATAGTCCCCTTGGGCTTCCTCACAACATGGCTACTGGGTTCCCCCAGAGCAAACACCCCAAGAGAGCAGGACAGAAGTAAATGCAAGCCGGGCGCGGTGGCTCACGCCTGTAATCCCAGCACTTTGGGAGGCCGAGGCGGGTGGATCACGAGGTCAGGAGATCGAGACCACGGTGAAACCCCGTCTCTACTAAAAATACAAAAAATTAGCCGGGCGTGGTGGCGGGCGCCTGTAGTCCCAGCTACTCGGAGAGGCTGAGGCAGGAGAATGGTGTGAACCCGGGAGGCGGAGCTTGCAGTGAGCCGAGACTGCGCCACCGCACTCCAGCCTGGGCGACAGAGCGAGACTCCGTCTCAAAAAAAAAAGTAAATGCAAAAGAAAAATGGATTGATTTTTATGACCTAACTTCAGAAGTCATACAGTGTCACTTATTCAGGACTCACCATCAAGGCAGCCACTAAGCCTTTTTCAGATTCAGGGGGATGAAGTACAGACATCAGCTCTTTTCTTTTTGAGACAGGATCTCACTCTGTCACCCAGGATAGAGTGCAGTGGTGTGATCATGGTTCATTGAAACCTCAAACTCCTGGGCTCAAGCAATCCTCCCACCTCAGCCTCCAGAGTAACTAGAACTACAGGCACATGCCACCACATCTGGCTAATTTTTTCATATTGTTAGTAGAGATTAGAGATAGGGTCTCACTATGTCACCCAGGCTAGTCTCCTGCCTCAGCCTCCCAAATTGCTAGGATTACAGGCATGAGCCACCACACTTGGTCCATCCTCCAGCTCTTTTGTTTCGTTTTGTTTTGTTGTGTTGTGTTTTCTTAGAGTTTCACCCTTGTCACCCAGGCTAGAGTACAATGGCATGATCTTGGTTCACTGCAACATCTGCCTCCTGGCCTCAAGCAATTATCTTGCCTCAGCCTCCTGAGTAGCTGGGATTACAGGCACCCACCACCACATCCAGCTAATTTTTGTATTTTTAATAGAGATGGGGTTTCACCATGTTGACTAGGCTGGTCTCAAACTCCTGACCTCAGGTGATCCACCCGCCTTGGCCTCCCAAAGTGCTGGGATTACAGGCATGTTCTACCATGCCCAACCCACACTCCAGCTCTTGATGGTAGAGTGGCAAGATTCTAGAAGAGCACGTAGGGTGAGTAATAGAGCCATGGCCATCTTTAGAAATTACAACTTTTTGGCCAGGTGCGGTGGCTCACTCCTGTAATCCCAAAATTTTGGGAGGCCAAGGCAAGCAGATTACTCGAGTCCAGGAGTTTGAGTCCAGCTTGGGCAACATGGCAAAACCCTGTCTCTACAAAAAATACAAAATAATAATAATAATAATAACTGGCTGTGGTGGTGCACACCTGTAGCCCCAGCTACTCAGCAGGCCAAGGTGGGAGAATCACCCAGGCCAAGGAGGTCAAGGCTGCAGTGAGCTGAGCTGTAATTGCACCACTGCACTACAGCCTGCGTGACAGAGTGAGACACTGTGGGAGAAAAGAAAGGGAAGGGAAGGGGAGGGGAGGGGAGGGGAGGGGAATGTGCTGGGCACGGTGGCTCTTACCTGTAATCCCAGCACTTTGAGAGGCTGAGGCAGGTGGATCACGAGGTCAGGAGTTCGATACCAGCCTGGCCAACATGGTGAAACCCCATCTCTACTAAAGGCACAAAAAATTAGCTGGGTATGGTGGCACGCACCTGTAATCCCAGCTACTCAGGAGGCTGAGGCAGGAGAATCACTTGAACCTGGGAGGCAGAGGTTGAAGTGAGCTGAGATTGTGCCATTGCACTTCAGCCTGGCCAACAGAGTGAGACTCTGTCTCAAAAAAAAGAAGGAAAGAAAGAAAAGAAAGACAGAGAGAAAAGAAAGGAGGGAAGGAAAGAAGGAAGCAAGGAAGGAAAGAAGAAGGCAAGAAGACAGGAAGACAGGAAGGAGGGAAGGAAGAAAGGGAGGGAGGGAGAGAAGAGTGAGGAAGGAAGGAAGGAAGGAAGGAAAGAAGGAAGGAAGGGAGGGAGGGAGGAAGGAAGGAAGGAAGGAAGGAAGGAAGGAAGGAAGGAAGGAAGGAAGGAAAGAAGGAAGGAAAGAAGGAAGGAAAAAAGGAAGGAAGGAAAAAAGGAGGGAAGGAAAAAAGGAAGGAAGGAAAAAACGAAGGAATAAATTACAATTTGCCACACAAAGTCACTTGCCCATGGTCACATGGCTATTAAACAGTGAGCTGGAATTCAAACCCTGCTAGTTGAACTCTAGAATCCTGACAGGGCAGCTGGAGTTCCGTGTGGGGACCATTCTAGGTATATTAAGCAGACAGGAGCTTAATACAAGAATCGATGGTGCTTGCAAAATCACTGGAAGACGCTGAGAGAGTGGGCTGTAGGCTTCTCAAATTTTACTGTGCAAAAGAATCAGTAGAACAACTTGCTAAAGCACAGCTTCTTCAGTCCCACCCCCTCACAGTTTCAGATTCAGTAAGTAGGTCCGGGGTGGGGCTCAAGACTCTGCATTTTTAACAAGTTCTCAGGAGATGCTGAAGACGTGTGAATAAGACCACAGATTGAGCAGCCCCGGAATAGGTAGGACCCTCGTGACACCACAGAGCTGGGTTACCAAGGAGCAGCTCCTTTGTATAGGGAGAAAGGTGGAGAACGAAGAGGCAGTTACCAGAACTATGACCTGGAAATGGGTCCAACAAAGAACATAAATTCATGAAAATAAAATGTATAGCTCCATAACCCTGCTTCTCAGCAAGATACACACACACGCCCACACTGCCTCACTTCCACTTTCTAAATCTCTCATGAGCATTTCTCATTGGTAGAACCAATTCTGCATCCAGAAACGGAGCTGCAAAGGCATCTGGGAAATGTAGGGTTTGGAGTTTTTTGTAGCCTCTGCATTAGGAAGACGAGCCAGGGGCAAGGGTAGGTGAGCGGGGGAAACGCGGAGAGCCAAGCAGTAATGTCCACCACTCTATGCTAGACCACCAGACACCCAGGTTGGAGCCCCAGTCTTCTTGCTACGTCCCCCTGCAGCCAGGAGTAAGACGAGGCACGAGGGAAGCAGCATGGACATCAGCCCACAGTAACTTCAGCAGGCCCAGCACAGCACAGCACTGGGTAGACCAGCAATACAAAGGATTTAGGTAGCAGTATAGTGGATCGATCTGGGTTGGGTTCCTCACTCAGCAACCTCCTTCCTTGCACAAGGCACTTAACTACTCAGAAGTGTACGGACTTTTTATTTGTTTTTGTTTTTTTTTAGTTTAGTTTTTATTTATTTATTTATATTTATTTATTTTTTATTTTATTTATTTATTTATTTATTTTGAGACGGAGTCTCGCTCTGTTGCCCAGGCTGAAGTGCACTGGCGCGATCTCGGCTCACTGCAAGCTCCACCTCCCGGGTTCACACCATTCTCCTGCCTCAGCCTCTCCGAGTAGCTGGGACTACAGGCGCCCGCCACGACGCCCGGCTAATTTTTTGTATATTTAGTAGAGATGGGGTTTCACCATATTAGCCAGGATGGTCTTGATCTCCTGACCTCATGATCCACCTGCCTCGGCCTCCCAAAGTGCTGGGATTACAGGTGTGAGCCATCATGCCTGGCCTATTTATTTATTTTTGAGAGAGTTTTGCTCTTGTTGCCCAGGCTGCAGTGCAGTGGTGCGATCTTGGCTCACTGCAATCTCCACCTCCCAGGTTCAAATGATTCTCCTGCCTCACCCTCCCAAGTAGCTGGGATTACAGGCACCCACCGCCACTCCCGGCTAATTTTTTTTTTTTTTTGAGACGGAGTCTTGCTCTGTCACCCAGGCTGGAGTGCAGTGGCGCGATCTCGGCTCACTGTAAGCTCCGCCTCCCGGGTTCACGCCATTCTCCTGCCTCAGCCTCTCCGAGTAGCTGGGACTACAGGCGCCCGCCACCACGCCCGGCTAATTTTTTTGTATTTTTAGTAGAGACGGGGTTTCACCGTGGTCTCGATCTCCTGACCTCGTGATCCGCCCGCCTCGGCCTCCCAAAGTGCTGGGATTACAAGCGTGAGCCACCGCGCCCGGCCTCACATGGGTCTTTATAAGAGGAAGACAGAGGATCAGAGTCAGAGAAGAAGTGAGGACAAAAGCAGGAGTCCCAGCAAGTGAGAGAGACTTGAAGATAAATGCTACTGGCTCAGCCAGGCACTGTGGCTCACACCTGTAATCCCAGGACTTTGGGAGGCTGAAGCACGAAGATCTCTTGAGGCCAGGAGTTTGAGGCCGCCCTAGGCAACATAGCAAGACCCTGTCTCTATGAAAATTGTTCCAATAAGTTAGCTGGGTGTGGTGGCACATTGCTGTAGTCCTAGCTCCTTGGGAGGCTGGGATGGGAGGTTAACATGAGCCCAGGAGTTCGAGACTATAGTGAGCTATGATCGCACCACTGCACTCCAGCCAGAGCAACATATGGAGACCCTGTCTCTAAAAAAAATTAAAAATAAAGATAAAAAGGCTAGGCACAGTGGCTCACACCTGTAATCCCAGCACTTCAGGAGGCTGAGGTGGGTGGATCACCTGAGGTCAGGAGTTCCAGACCAGCCTGGCCACATGCTGAAACCCTGTCTCTACTAAAAATACAAAAATAAGCCAGGCGTGCTGACGGGTGCCTGTAATCCCAGCTACTTCGGAGGCTGAGACAGGAGAATCGCTTGAACCTGGGAGGCAGAGGTTGCAGTGAGCCAAGATCATGCCATTGCACTCAGCCTGGGCAACAAGAGTGAAACTCCATCTCAAAACACAACAACAAAAAAATTAACCATGTGTGGTGGCTGTGCCTATAATCCTAGTTGCTCAAGAGGCTGAAATGGGAGGGTCACTTGAACCAAGGAGTTAGAGGTCACATTGAGCTATAACGGGTACCACTGCACTCCAGCCTAGGAGACACAGAGAGGGAGACCCCATCTCTTAAAACAATTAAAAAAATAAAAACAGGTGGCCGGGTGCGGTAGCTCACGCCTATAATCCCAGCACTTTGGGAGGCCGAGGCGGGTGGATTACGAGGTCAGGAGATCAAGCCTTGGTGAAACCCCGTCTCTACTAAAAATATAAAAAAATTAGCCAGGCGTAGTGGAACACACCTGTAGTCCCAGCTACTCCGGAGGCTGAGGCAGGAGAATGGCGTAAACCTGGAAGGTGGAGCTTGCAGTGAGCGGAGATCGTGCCAGTGCACTCCAACCTGGGTGACAGAGCGAGACTCTGTCTCAAAATAAATAAATAAATAAATAAATAAAATAAAAATACAAAAATTAGCCAGGTGCAGTAGCAGGCACCTATAATCCCAGCTACTTTGGAGGCTGAGGTGGGAGAATCGCTTGAACCCGGGAGGTGGTGGTTGCAGTGAGCAAAGATCGCGCCACTGCACTCCAGCCTGGGTGACAGAGTGAGACTCTGTCTCAAAAAAAAAAAAAAAAAAAAAAATTAAAAAAAAAAAAAAACAGTTATGTGTACAGTAGCACGAAACTGTAGTCCCAGCTACTCAGGAGGCTGAGGTGAGAGGATCACTTGAGCCCAGGAGGTCAAGGCTACAGTGAGCTATGACAGCGCCACTGCAGGTCGGCCTAGGTGACAGAGTGCAACCCCATCTCTCTTTTTTTTAGGTAGGGGGATGGAGTTTCGCTCTTATCACCCAGGCTGGGGTACAATAGCACGATCTTGGCTCACTACAACTCCCAGGTCCAAGCGATTCTCCTGCCTCAGCCTCCCAAGTAGCTAGCTACATAGCCGGGCATGGTGGCACAGACCTGTAGTCCCAGTTACTCAGGAGGCTGAGGCAGGAGAATCACTTGAACCTGGGAGGCAGAGGTTGCAGATATTTTGTCATAGCAGCCTTAATTGCTTTTTTTTTAAACATAGAGTCTTGCTCTGTCACCCAGGCTGGAATGCAGTGGTACAATCAACACTCACTGTAGCCTTGAACTCCTGGGCTCAAGTGATCCTCCTGCCTTAGCCTCCCAAGTAGCCGGGACTACAGGTGCTATCACCACACCTAGCTCAAACCTCTTTTTATTTTTTTGTTTTTTTTTTATTTTCCTGAGACAGAGTCTCTCTCTCTCTTGCCCATGCTGCAGTGCAGTGGTGCAGTCTCGACTCTGCAACCTCTGCCTCCTGGGTTCAAGCGATCCTCTCACTCAGCCTCCCAAGTAGCTGGGACTACAGGTGCACACCACCATGCCCAGCTAATTTCTGTATTTTTCATAGAGATGGGGTTTCTCCATTCTGCCCAGGCTGGTCTCAAACTTCTGCCTCAAGCAGTCCACCCCCCTCAGCCTCCCAGAGTGCTGGGATTACAGGTGTGAACCACTGCACCCTGCCAGAGCCACCGTGCTGGGCCTCAAGCCTCTTTTATAAAGGCATTAATCCCATTGTTGAGGGTGGATACCTCTTGACCTCATCACCTCCCAGAGGCCCCACCTCTTTTTTTTTTTTTTTTTTTTTTTTTTTTTGAGACGGAGTTTCACTCTTGTTGCCCAGGCTGGAGTGCAATGGCGTGATCTCGGCTCTTCTTACTACTTACTGCCTTGGGGCTTTAGGTTTCAACATATGAATTTTGGAGGGACACACATTCGGACAATAGCACATGTCCATCAGACTGTGTGAGGATGTGGCTGACGAGATTCTGACTCCGTATGTGTCCAATGACTGTGGGTACGAGGTGTCTTCTTTTTTTTTTTTTTTGACAGAGTTTTGCTCTTGATGCCCAGGCTGGAGTGCAATGGCACAATCTTGGCTCATCACAACCTCTGCCTCCCATGTTCAAGCGATTCTCCTGCCTCAGCCTCCTGAGTAGCTGGGATTACAAGTGTGTGCCACCATGCCCGGCTAATTTTGTATTTTTAGTAGAGACGGGGTTTCTCCATGTTGGTCAGGCTGGCCTCAAACTCCCGACCTCAGGTGATCCGCCCACCTCGGCCTCCCAAAGTGCTGGGGTTACAGGCGTGAGCCACCGTGCCCAGCCACGAGGTGTTTTCACACCACACAGTGGTCTGAGTCTATCTGCAGGATTTCATGTGTAGGTGTGACCCTGACTATATCATGTTCTGTTTTTGTGCCTGCAAATATGTTCACATATGCTGTCTCAACATGACTACGTCTGTCCACCTGTGTGCCTGTGTCTTTTTCATTGTTTTCGTTTGTTCCTGTGTTTGTTTGGAGATAGGGTCTTACACTGTTGCCCAGGCTGGAGTGCAATGGCACGATCACAGCTCACTACAACCCCCACCACCTGGGCTCAAGGGATCCTCCCACCTCAGCCTGCGGAGTAGCTGGGACCACTGCACCTGGCTGAAGTTTTAATTTTTGTAGAGATGGGGTCTTGTTATATTGCTCAGGCAGGTCTTGAACTCCTGGCCTCAAACAATCCTACCTCAGCCTCCCAAGGTGCTGGGATTACTGAGCCACTGCTTCCAGCCCCTGTGTCTTTCACAGTCTGCAGCATGGCTTGAGTGTGTCGGGCTGTCATGAGTGTCTGGCTGTCATGTGAGTCCAGCTGCGTCTCTCTCTGCATGTGGCCAGGTCTTGGCTGTATCTATCTATATCTGGTTATTACTTGAGCTAGGTCTGTGCTGTGTGTTTCCATCTATCTGGGTCTATTTCTCTGTTATTCTGTTTGTATCAATGGCTGTGGTCTCTGTGTAACTGTTTATTGTGTCTCTGTCTCTCTCTGCGTTTTTTTGTTTGTTTGTTTTGTTTTTGTTTTTGTTTTTGAGATGGAGTCTCACTGTTTCGCCCAGCCTGGAGTGCAGTGGCACGATGTCGGCTCACTGCAACCTCTGCCTCCCGGATTCAAGTGATTCTCCTGCTTCAGCCTCCCAAGCAGCTGGGATTACAGGCACGCGCCACCAAGCCCAGCTAATTTTTTGTTTGTTGCTTTTGTTTTTGTTTTTTTGAGACAGAGTCCTGCTCTGTCACCCAGGCTACAGTGCAGCAACGCGATCTTGGCTCACTGCAAACTCCGCCTCCCAGGTTCAAGTAATTCTGCCTCAGCCTCCTGAGTAGCTGGGATTACAGGCGCCCACCACCGTGCCTGGCTAATTTTTGTATTTTTAGTAGAGGCGGGGTTTCACCATCTTGGCCAGGCTGGTCTCAAACTCCTGACCTCATAATCCACCTGCCTCAGCCTCCCAAAGTGCTGGGATTACAGACGTGAGCCACCGCACCCAGCCTGTATTTTTTTTTAATTAAAGATGGGGTTTCACCATGTTGGCCAGGCTGGTTGCAAACTCCTGACATCAAGTGATCCGCCTACCTTGTCTTTCTGTGCACAGTGGGTGTGTATCTGTGACTAAGTTCTTTTTTTTTTTTTTTGAGACAGGATCTCACTTTGTTGCTCAGACTGGAGTACAGTAATGCAATCTTGGTTCACTGTGGCTTCAAACTCCCCAGGCTCAGGCGATCCTCCTGGCTCAGCCTCCTGAGTAAGCTGGGACTACAGGTGCATGCCACCACCACCAGCTATAATTTTTGTAGCTTTTGGTAGACACGGGGTTTTGCCATGTTTCCCAGGCTGGTCTTGAACTCCTGGGCTCAAGCGATCCTCCCACCTTGGCCTCTCAAAGTGCTGGGATTATAGGCGTGAGCCACTGTACCCGGCCTGGGACTCTGATCCGGCTGTAGGACTCCCTATCTCTCCATGTCTGTCGTCTCTCGCTGTTCTGGACTCGGTTTGTCTGTGCTGGTGACTTCCTGAGTGTGTAACTGTGTGTCTGTGTCTGTCTGTCTGTCCCTGTGCCTGTACTTTGTGCTGTTTGTCCCCATCCCTGGCCCCCCCACCATCCATTTTACAGGTGGCTCCCTCTGGTGGTCCACCAGTGACCGTCCAGGCCAAATGGACTAAGGGAAAGAAGAGTTACGAGATGGGTAGGAATTTTATTAATAGACAGACTGTGAATCTTGGCTGCTGCGGAGCGGGGAAGGAGAGACGAGGGCCCAGGCACGATGGGGGGAACCAGACTCAGTCCAGCCTGGTGGGAACAGAGCTGGGGGTCTGCCTTCCCAGGCTGACCACTTATTGCCCACCCATCCCCAACATAATTAGCAGGCAGGATGCCTGGGTTTCTCACAGGGGGTGGGGGCAGGGCCTCTGTCCGGGGACGTCACCCGTTAAACTTCCTCTCTCAGCCACACAGGAAGCTGAGCCGGCTTGGGGCCCAGCATACACAGGCCCCCAGGACCCCTGGGGAGAGAGCCCGCTGGGCTGGCCCTGCAGGGACCATGGAATCCAGAGCTGAGTAAGAGCCGCCCCATCCCTCATTCTCTTGTACAAGATTCCCAGGCCAGGCCTGAGCCGGGGCAGAGGGGAACTGGGGCTGGAGCAGGCCTGGGAGGTGCAGTGACCTGCCAGGGCAGGTGGCTGGAATCAGATACTCCGTGGACCTCTGCTATGACCTCCACTCTGGGACAGGCCACTCTCGGTTCCCTCCTCTCTCTCTCTCTCTCTCTCTCTCTCTCTCTATCCAGCTCCTGTGATTATGTCTATAGCTCTGTGAATGCATGTACCCCTCTAAGCTTTGTCCTTGGTATGTCTGAGTGATGGTTTCAGGGGGTCCACAGGGTGGGTGATCAGGGCAGAGGGGAGGCTGGGTGTTGGTATGAGTGGGTGATCGTGTGTGACTTGTGTCAGTGTGAGGGTGAAGTGCTGGGGTACCTCATGGCGGGAACTGTGTGCAAGTGGGCAGGACAGTATGTGTGCAGCTGATCTCCCTCTAGATCTCCCTGTCTCTCTCCTTGAGCCCAAGGCTGCATCTTCTGCTTGATATGGGGGCAGAGGAGGAAAGCAGAGATTTGCAGGGCTTACAGTAAGTACCTAGGTATCCTGCCCTCCTTTCTCTGATGAGACATGCGGGATCAGCCACCAGGGTTCTATGGGGTCTCACACACAGAGACACACAGACAGCCCACAAGGATCCCACGCAGTTACCCAGCGACACTCACAACTGTACAGGAAAATATAGACGTCATTCACTTGCTCGGGCACACACACTCACATCTATACAAGAAAATATACATGTCATGGCTAGATGCAGTGGCTCATGCCTGTAATCCCAGCACTTTGGGAGGCCAAGGCGGGCAGATCACCTGAGGTCAGGAGTTTGAGACCAGCCTGGCCAGTATGGTGAAACCCTATCTCTACTAAAAATACGAAAATTAGCTGGGCGTGGTGGCGGGCACCTGTAATCCCAGCTACAGGGAGGCTGAGGCAGGGGAGTCGCTTGAACCTGTGGGGCGGAGGTCGCTGTGAGCCGAGATTGTGCCACTGCACTCCAGCCTGGGTGACAAGAGCAAAACTCCATCTCAAAAAAATAGATAGATAGATGATAGATAGATAGATGATAGATAGATAGATAGATAGATAGATAGATAGATAGATAGATATAGATAGATGATAGATAGATAGATAGATAGATAGATAGATAGATAGATAGATAGACAGACAAATAGATGGATGGATAGATAGACAGAGAGAGAGAGAGAGAGAGAGATGTCATTCACTTAGCTTGGGACTGCACAGGCTGCCCTTTATATCTGTGCAGTCCCACGCCACAGAAGTAGGGGACAGTCTCATCTTTTCAGGCAGACAGCAGACAGGATCACACACACACTGCCTGCTCACACAAGCCATGCACTCAGCCACACACAATCATACACAGCCACACACACACACGGTCACACTTTCTCACTCCATCCTGTACTTGTGTGCACAATTAACACTGCTGCACACAGAGTCTCACACAACCACACACTCACAGCCACAAACCCCCAGAGTCATGCACATGCCGACGCACCTTGTGGCACACACGCACACAACCACACTTGTGCGCAAAGTGGCAGACACAACCACACATGCATAGAAGCAAGTCTCTGGACCCCTTCTGCATCCCACAGAGGGGGCTCCCCTGCCGTATTTGATTGGTTCTTCGAAGCGGCCTGCCCTGCCTCTCTGCAGGAGGGTGAGTTGGGAGCCTGGGAGTGAGGGAGTGGGAGGGGAGGGTGGGCCTGGGTCGCTGAACTTAGAGACCTGCTCTCTCCTACAGATCCCCCCATCCTGCGGCAGTTCCCTCCAGACTTCAGGGACCAGGTATCCAGGCTGGGTCCTTGCTCCCCCAGGGCGAGAGCCAGTCTCCCAGGGGGAGGGGACTCGGTTTCTTGGACCTGGAGCCCAGGGAGGTGGTGCCCGACCTCAGTGGCCAAGCAGTCTGCGCTTTTCTTCACCTCCAGGAAGCTATGCAGATGGTGCCTAAATTCTGCTTCCCTTTTGATGTGGAAAGGTACGGAAGGGCGGGGAGATCCAAGGACTCAGGGATTCGGATCTCTCAGGGGCCCCAAGGACTCAACACCTAGAGACTCAGACATCTGGAAACCCATACACTCGAGGACCCTGAGACTCAGACGTTCAGGGGCCCTGAGAACTAGGGACCTATATACATGAGCATCCGGGGACTCAGACACTCAGGGACCCAGAGATCCAGGGACTCAGGAACCCAGGGACCCAGGGACTCAAGAACCTACGAACCCAGGGACCCAGGGACTCAAGAACCTACGAACCCAGGGACCCAGGGACCCAGGGACTCAGGGACCCAGGGACTCAGGGATTCAGGGACGCAGAGATCCAGAAACCCTGAGATTCAGGGACTCAGGGACTCAGGAACCCAGGGACCTAGGGACTCAAGGACCCAGAGATCCAGGGACCCAGAGATCCAGGGACCCAGAGATTCAGGGACCCAGGGACCCAGGGACCCAGGGACTCAGAGATCCAGGGACCCAGGGATCCAGGGACCCAGAGATTCAGGGACCCGGAGATCCAGGGACCCAGAGATTCAGGGACCCAGAGACCCAGAGATTCAGGGCCTCGGAGATCCAGGGACCCAGGGACCCAGAGATTCAGGGACCCAGAGATCCAGGGACCCAGAGATCCAGGGACCCAGGGAACTCAGGGACTCAGGAACGCAGGGACCCAGAGACTCAGGGACCCAGGGACTCAGGGATTCAGGGACCCAGAGATCCAGAAACCCAGAGATCCAGGGACTCAGGGACTCAGGAACCCAGGGACCTAGGGACTCAAGGACCCAGGGACTCAGGGACCCAGGGACTCAGGGACCCAGAGATCCAGGGACACAGAGATTCAGGGACCCAGAGATTCAGGACCCAGGGATTCTGAGACCCAGGGATTCTGAGACCCAGGGATTCTGAGACCCAGGGCCCCAGACATTCAGGGATCCTGACAACTAGAGACCCATACACTCAGGGTCCCAGGAGCTTTGTTGGGGAGGGGGGACATCCTCAGACAGCTGGGATGTCCAGGTCTCTCTAACAGCCCTTCCCACTCCAGGGAGCCCCCCAGCCCCGCCGTGCAGCATTTCACCTTCGCCCTCACAGACCTTGCCGGCAACCGCAGATTTGGTTTCTGCCGCCTGCGGGCAGGTACCCAGAGCTGCCTCTGCATCCTCAGGTGCGGGATATGCGGGTTGGAGGGGGGGGCGGATGGGAAAGGCTGAGGCCTAGGAACACTTCGTGGAACCTGTCTCCTCTCTCCACAGCCACCTGCCTTGGTTCGAGGTGTTTTACAAGCTACTGAACACAGTGGGAGACCTACTAGCCCAGGACCAAGTGAGAACAGCCCCTCTCTCACTCCTGTGGGCGTCCCAGCCCCCACCCCCACCAACCTCCCAACCCCTCCCTCTCAGATCTCCCAGGCCTGGCAGGGCACACTGTGTCACACCTGTAGTCCCAGCATTTTGGGAGGCCGAGGTGGGAGGATTCCTTGAGCCCAGGAGTTTGAGACCAGCTGGGCAACATAGTGAGATCCCCGTCTCTACAAAATATTTTAAAAAATTGGCCAAGTGCAGTGGCTCACGCCTGTAATCCCAGCACTTTGGGAGGACAAGGCGAGCGGATCACCTGAGGTCAGGAGTTCGAGACCGGCCTGACCAACATGGTGAAGCCCCATCTCTACTAAAAATAAAAATAAAAATAAAAGTTAGCCGGGCGTCGTGGCACATGCCTGTAATCCCAGCTGCTCGGAGGCTGCGGCAGGAGAATCGCTTGAACCCGGGAGGCGGAAGTGGCAGTGAGCCGAGATCGCGCCATTGCTCTCCAGGTTGGGCAACAAGAGGGAAACTCCGTCTCAAAAAAAAAAAAAAAAAAAATCCAGGCATGGTGGCGCACACCTGTGGTCCCGGCTACTCAGGAGAGTAAGGTGGGAGGATCAACTGAGCCCAGGAGTTCGAACGAAGCTATAGTGAGCTATGATCGCAGTACTGCACTCCAGCCTGGGGGACAGAGCAAGACCCTGTCTCAAGAAAAAAAAAATTTTTTTTTTAGATGAAGTCTTCCTCTGTCGCCCAGGCTGTGCGGTGGTGCGATCCCGGCTCACTGCAACTTCCGCATTCCGGGTTCAGGCGATTCTTCCGCCTCAGTCTCCCAAGTAGCTGGAACTACAGGCGCGGCCCACCAGCCCAGCTAATTTTTTTTTTTTTGTACTTTTAACAGAGACGTGGTTTCACTATGTTGGCCAGGCTGGTCACGGACTCCTGGCCTCAGGTGATCCACACGCCTCGGCCTCCCAAAGGGTTGAGATTACAGACGTGAGCCATTGCGCCCGAACTACAAGGAAAAATTTAAATTAAAAAACTAAAAAAGCCGGGCGCGGTGGCTCACGCCTGTAATTGTAGCCCTTTGGGAGGCCGAAGCAGGAGGATCCCTTGAGCCCAGGAGTTCAAGACCAGCCTGGGCAACATAGGGAGACCTCTCTATTATTATTATTATCATTATTATCATTATTATTATCTTAATTTCTTTTAAAGAAAGAAAAAAAAAACTCCCAGGACTGACCTGAGCCCTTGGCTCCTCCCAGACCACTCAAGCGTAGTCATAGCCCTTGGAATCCCCAATCCCCACACCTGGCTCAGCCACCCCCACCCCTCCACGTCCTACCCAGGTCACCGAGGCAGAGGAACTTCTTCAAAATCTGTTTCAGCAGTCCCTGTCTGGGCCCCAGGCCTCAGTGGGGCTTGAGCTGGTGAGTAGCTCCCATTCCCTGGGCGCTGGACCTTAGGTGGATGGGAAGGCTGCGTCCCAGCCCTGATGACCACAGAGTCTTGCCTCTTCCCCAGGGCAGCGGAGTGACGGTCTCCAGCGGGCAGGGTATCCCACCCCCTACCCGGGGAAATAGCAAGCCGGTGAGCCGGGCTCGGGGACCCTGGAAGGTCGGGGGGTCCAGGTGAGGCCAGCCTCCTGACTGATTGATCCCCCTGCCAATACCCCCACCAGCTTTCCTGCTTCGTGGCCCCGGACTCCGGCCGCCTGCCATCCATCCCCGAGAACGTGAGTGGGGAGGGGTCTCTGGGGGTGAGAGCAGGTCCCGAAACCCGGACCGGGGATGCAAGATCCAGGGGCCCGTCCACGCCCAGCGCGACTCTCTGATCCTCAGAGGAACCTAACGGAGCTGGTGGTGGCCGTGACTGACGAGAACATCGTGGGGCTGTTCGCGGCGCTGCTGGCCGAGAGAAGAGTCCTGCTCACCGCCAGCAAACTCAGCACCGTGAGGCGGGGTCCGCTGGGCCGGGGTGGGAGCAGGGCCTGGCTCCGCCCTGGGGGGCGGGACAGCGGGGCTGATTCCTGGCTCTAACCCCACTGCGTGAGACCTGAGGGCGAAGTCCTGGCTCCGCCCCTTCGAAGGTCTCGGAGAGTTGAATTCTGGCCCCGCCCTCGTGGGAGGGGGCTGCGCTGCAGCTCCTCCTTTTTGGAAGTACTGTGCTCAGGCTCCACCCACTACGGGCCACAACAGGTCTGGCTCCACCCCCTCAGGACCCTCAGGGACACTGAGAACTAGGGACTTATACACATGGGAATCCAGGGACCCAGGGACTCAGGGACTCAGAGATCTGAGGTCCCAGGGACCCGAATACTCAGGGACCTAGGAACACAGGGACTCGGATAACAAGGGGCCCAAAAAACTAGAGACCCATACTCCCAGGGACCCTGAAACCCAGGGTCAAAGGCAGAGGTGGAGACTGGCTCCACCCCTAGGGGCGGGGCCAAATGATTGCATTCCAACTCCACCTCTTTGGGTGGGGTTACATCGTGGCTCCACCCCCTGGTGCGGGACAAGGGCGGGCTACGTTATAGCTCCACCTCTTTCGGGGTGGAGTCAGTGGAGGCTCAGTCCTTGCTCTACCTGCATGGGGGAAGACTCAGGGGTATTGCCTATTAACTGCGCCCCTTAGAGAGAGGGATCAGGACGGTATGAGTCCTGGCTTCACCCGCTTAAAGCACTGTAAGTGGCCAAATTCCTGGTCTCCACATGATTTCTAAAGGGATTCGAGTTGTCACTCATTATCCAGCAGTGAATGGGGAGGGGGAACAGGAGACTGGGGACGTGGGAAATGCAGCTGGAAGAGACCCTCGCGCTAGAGGGTCCAGGCCCTGACTCCACGCCCCGACATCGCTCCCCAGCTGACCTCGTGCGTCCACGCGTCCTGCGCGCTCCTGTACCCCATGCGCTGGGAGCACGTGCTGATCCCCACGCTGCCCCCACACCTGCTGGACTACTGCTGGTGAGCGAGGGCAGCTGGGAGGGGCAGGGCCTGGGGGCAGGCCCTGGGGGCGATGCCTGCATGACCCCGTCCCCTCGGTCCGCAGCGCGCCCATGCCCTACCTCATTGGAGTGCACGCCAGTCTTGTCGAGGTGAGCGCGGATCTACTCAGACGGCGGGGATGTGAGGGTTCCCCCTCCCTCTACACCCCCAGATGCCCTCCTCTGCCAAGGACTCTCGGGCTCTGAGCGGCCGGCCCTGCTTTTCCGCAGAGAGTACGAGAAAAAGCCCTGGAGGACGTCGTGGTGCTGAACGTGGACGCCAATACCTTGGAGACGACCTTTAACGATGTGCAGGCGCTGCCTCCAGATGTGGTCAGTGTCGCCCCTCCCACCTTCCTGCCCTGGGAGGCGAGGGCCCCACACCTGCCCACTCAGGGCCACTCCCCTGTGCTTCAGGTGTCCCTGCTGAGGCTCCGGCTCAGGAAGGTCGCCCTGGCCCCCGGGGAAGGGGTGTCCCGTCTCTTCCTCAAAGCCCAGGCCCTGCTCTTCGGGGGCTACCGCGACGCACTCGTCTGCAGCCCGGTGAGCAGTGGGGACGTTGCGGGAGAGGTTTCGTGGGTTCCTGAATGAATCGCAATATAATGATAGGCACAGTAGATGGCCGGACGCAGTGGCTCACGCCTGTAATCCCAACAGTTTGGGAGGCCGAGATGGGAGAATTGCTTGAGCCCAGAAGTTCAAGACCAGCCTGGGCAACACAGTGAGATCCCCGCCCACATTTGTTGTTGTTGTTGTTTGTTTGTTTGTTTGTTTTTGAGACGGAGTTTCACTCTGTTGCCCAGGCTGGAGGGCCTCCCAGGTTCAAGCGATTCTCCTGCCTCAGACTCCCGAGTAGCTGGGACTACAGGTGCGCACCACCATGCCCAGCTAATTTTTGTAGTTTTAGTAAAAACGGGGTTTCTCCATGTTGGCCAGGCTGGTCTCGAACTCCTGACCTCAGGTGATCTGCCCGCATGAGGCTCCCAAAGTTCTGGGATTACAGGTGTGAGCCACCATGCCCGGCCACCATCTCTATTTTTTTTTAATTAAAAAATAATAATGATAGGTAGCATTAATGGAGTGCTTACTTTGTGCCTCTGTTTGCCCCTCCGTAAAATGGGACCCCGATAGTGCCACCCAGAAGGATATTAGAATCAGTGAATCAGCATCTTCCCAGCACTTTGAATCGTACCTGACATACAGCAAGCACTCAATAAATGCTATCTCCTACTACTGCTATTATCTCATTTAATGCTCATAACACTTTGAGATGGATACTGTGGTAGTCCCATTTTCCATATGAGGAAACCAAGGCTTTGGAGAAGTCTCACAGTGTGTGAATGTTGAAGCCAGGGCCTTGATCTCTGAAGCCCCCTCCCCTGTTTTTCACAACCAATCTGTAAAATTGTTGGGGGGTTCCAGTATCACTTGAGCATCTGACGTTTTTGTCATCTCTGCATCCTGAATCTGCACTCAGACCACCCACTTCCTCTGTCTCCACCCTGGTCTGGACCCTCTCATTGTTTGCCTAAAATTAATGCCCGCAAGCAGGCTTCTTCTTTTTTTTTTTTTCTTGAGACAGAGTCTCACTCTCTTGCCCAGGCTGGAGTGCAGTGGCACAATCTCGGCTCACTGCAACCTCCACCTCCCGGGTTCAAGCAATTCTCCTGCCTCAGCCTCCCGAATAGCTGGGATTACAGGCATGCGCCACCACACTGGCTAATTTTTTGTATTTTTAGTACAGATGGGGTTTCACCATGTTAGCCAGGCTGGTCTCAAACTCCAGACCTCAGGTGACCCATCCACCTCCTCCTCTCAGAGTGCTGGAATTAAAGGTGTGATCCACCGTGCCCGGCCTCCTGCAAGCAGCCTTCTGCTTTATCTCCCAGAGTCTGTCCTCTCTGCAGTGGCCAGAGGTCACCTGTGAACACCTGAGTCAGATCATTTCCCCCCTACCCCGCCCACACCCCTCCGGGGCTTCCACCTTACTCGAGATAAACGCTTAAATCGGCCGGGTCGGTGACTCACACTTGTAATCCCTGCACTTTGAGAGTGAGTGGATTGCTTGAGCCCAGTAGTTTGGACCAGCCTGGGAAACATAGTGAGACCATGTCTCTACAAAAACTACAAAAATTAGCCGGCGTAGTGGAGTGCACCTGTGGTCCCAGCTACTCGAGAGGCTAAGGTGAGAGGATCGCTTGAGCTCAGGAGGCAGAGGTTGCAGTGAACCAAGATCACACCACTGCACTCCAGCAGGGTGAGAGAGTGAGACCCTGACTCAAAAAAAGAAATGAAAAAAAAACAAAAACAAAACAGGGCTGGGCGCGGTGGCTCACACCTGTAATTCCAGCACTTTGGGAGGCCAAGGCGGGTGGATCACGAGGTCAAGCGAACGAGACCAACCTGGCCAACATGGTGAAACCCCGTCTCTACTAAAAATACAAAAATTAGCTGGGCATGGTGGCACGTGCCTGTAGTCCCAGCTACTCAAGAGGCTGAGGCAGGAGAATCACTTGAACCCTGGAGGCAGAGGTTGCTGTGAGCTGAGATCACGTCACTGCATTCCAGCCTGGCGACAGAGCGAGACTCCATCTCAAAAAACAAAACAAACAAACAAACAAACAAAAAACAGCTTAAGTCCTCCCTGCCATCCATGAGGCCCCACACAGGGTCAGACACACAGCAAGTGCCTAATCAGTGTTTGCTACATAAATATATAGTAGAATGAGGGAGGGCCAGGAGCACCCCAGGGAGCTCAGAACTCCAACACTTCTTCCAGGGCCAGCCAGTGACCTTCAGTGAAGAAGCCTTCTTGGCCCAGAGGCCTGGGGCACCTCTGCAGGCCTTCCACCGGCGGGCTGTGCACCTGCAGCTGTTTAAACAGGTATGCCATAGCCCTGAGGGTCCAGCTGGGACTGGAGGTGGACTGCTGAGTCCCCGAGGGCTTGTCTGAACTGGCAGGGTTGAGGGCAGACTCCTGGGTCCCTGAGGGTATAGCTGTAGACAGTCCAGCAGGATCCCCTACTCCGGGGTTCCCAAGTGGGGAAGGACGGAACTCCTGGATTCCTAAAGATGGGAGCCCCCGGCCGGGCACGGTGGCTCATGCCTGTAATCCCAGCACTTTGGGAGGCCGAGGCAGGCGGATCACGAGGTCAGGAGTTGGAGACTAGCCCTACCAATATGGTGAAACCCCATCTCTACTAAAAATACAAAAATTAGCTGGGCATGGTGGCGTGTGCCTGTAATCCCAGCTACTCAGGAGGCTGAGGCAGGAGAATTGTTTGAACCTGGGAGGCAGACGTTGCAGTGAGCTGAGATCACATCACTGCACTCCAGCCTGGATGATAGAGCAAGACTCTGTCTCAAACAAAACAAAACAAAACAAAAACTTGGGAGCCCCAACTCCTGGGTTCCTGGGGGACAAGACCTACTCCTAGGTCCCTGAGGGAAATCAGGGTGGGACCAAATTCACAGGTCCCTAAGCAGGTGTCTTTCTGGGACTGGGGTGGCGGTCCAAGCTGGACTCCAGCGGGGACGGGTCCTGACTGTGAAATCCCAGGATTTCCTGAGTCCTAGGGATATGGGGGGAGGGGTAGCACATAGAGCTGGACTTCTAGGCCCCTGGGAGAAGGTAGCTTGGACCACAAGATCCCTAAAGATAGGGTCCACCTACTCTTGGTTCACTGAGAGCGGGTGGGTAGTTCTAGAGGGGGCAGAAATCAATTTCTGGGTCCCTGAAAGGGGCAGGGCTTGGTCCCTGGGGACAGGTCCTGACTTGGGGAGGGAGGAGAAGGTAGGATCTCTGGCTCCTAAAGTGGGTTCCGGGCCGGGCACAGTGGCTCACGCCTGTAATCCCAGCATTTTGGGAGCCCAAGGCAGATGGATCACCTGAGGTCAGGAGTTCGAAACCAGCCTGGCCAACATGGGGAAACCCTGTCTTTAAAAACAATATAAAAGTTAGCTGGGGCCGGGCGCGGTGGCTCACGCTTGTAATCCCAGCACTTTGGGAGGCCGAGGCGGGCGGATCACAATGTCAGGAGATCGAGACCACGGTGAAACCTCATTTCTACTAAAAATACAAAAAATTAGCCGGACGTGGTGGCGGGAGCCTGTAGTCCCAGCTACTCGGAGAGGCTGAGGCAGGAGAATGGCGTGAACCTGGGAGGCAGAGCTTGTAGTGAGCCGAGATTGCGCCACTGCACTCCAGCCTGGGCGACAGAGCGAGACTCCGTCTCAAAAAAAAAAAAAAAAAAAAAGTTAGCTGGGCATGGTGGTGCATGCCTGTAATCCCAGCTACTTGGGAGGCTGAGGCAGGAGAATCACTTAAACCTGGGAGGCGGAGGTTGCAGTGAGCCCGGATCATGCCACTGCACTCCAGCCTGGGCAACAGAGCGAGACTCCATCTCAAAAAATAAAAATAAAAAATAAAGTGGGCTCCAGTTTCCCAGGTGCTTGGGGGTGGGCAGGTTGGAGGCCAGAGATGGCTTCTACATCTTGACAGCAGGCAGGCTGCGAAGTGCTGGCATTCAGATGTGTCTCCTGCTGCTTCTGATTTACTGTCCCCCACCCTAGTTCATCGAAGCCCGACTGGAGAAGCTCAACAAGGGGGAGGGCTTCTCAGATCAATTCGAGCAGGAGATCACTGGCTGCGGGGCCTCCTCAGGTGAGCCCTGAGTCCAGCCCCTGGGTCCCCCCCACCCGCTACCAGCACCCCCAGCCTCAGCCAGCCTTCGGTGACCACCACGCTCTCTCCTTACCCCAGGGGCCCTTCGATCCTATCAGCTCTGGGCCGACAATCTAAAGGTAAGACCACCAGAACAATAGGCTGCGGGCGTTGGCTTAGGCCTGTAATCCCAACACATTAGGAGGTGGAGACAGAAGGATTGCTGAGACCAAAAGTTTGAGACCAGCCAGGGCAACATGACGAAACCCCATCTCTACTGAAAAAATAAAAATAAAAAATTCGCTAGGTGTAGCTGTAGTCCCAGCTACTCGAGAGGCTGAGGTGGAATGATGGCTTGAGCCCCAGGAGGTGGAGGTTGTAGTGAGCCGAGATCGCACCACTGCACTCCAGCCTGGGTGACAGAGCAAGACCCTGTCTTAAAAACCACTTTGTTGCCTGGGCGACAGAGCAAGACCCTGTCTCAAAAACCACTTTGTTGCCTGGGCACGGTGGCTTGTGCCTGTAATCCCAGCACTTTGGGAGGCTGAGGCAGGTGAATTGCTTGAGGTCAGGAGTTTGAGGCCGAGGCGGGCGGATCACAAGGTCAGGAGATCGAGACCATCCTGGCCAACGTGGTGAAACTCTGTCTCTACTAAAAATACAAAAATTAGCCGGGCATGGTGGCGGGTGCCTGTAGTCTCAGCTACTTGGGAAGCTGAGGCAGGAGAATCGCTTGAACCAGGGAGGTGGAGGTTGCAGTGAGCCGAGATGGCACCACTGCACTCCAGCCTGGGTGACAAAGCGAGACTCCATCTCAGCAAAAAAACAAACAAAAACAAAAAACAAAAAACAACTCTTCTTTGAGACTCCATCTCAAAAAAAACAAAAACAAAACACTTAAGTGTGTCTCATTGGATTAATTTAATTCCACAAGTCACCAGGTAGGGTCATGACTACGATCACGTTCATTTATAGAGGTGAAAAAATGGAGATTCAGAGAGGGAAAGGGGTTTGATTGGCATCACACAACCTGGGATGGGGAGGTGGGATCCGGCCCTAGCCTCTCCCCCTTGGTGTCTCCTCTCCTGCAGAAAGGTGGTGGTGCTCTCCTGCACTCAGTCAAGGCCAAGACCCAACCAGCCGTCAAGAATATGTACCGCTCGGTGAGGCTGAGCTGGACAGGCCACTCTTGCTGGGGTGAAGAGGGGGAGGGGACAGAGGACATTTTGACCTCCCAAGAATGGAGTATTTTGACCCTGGCAGACACTTTCAACACAAATGATTTAATCAGAACTGAACCAGCAGTTAAACCATTAACAACTCTTCCCCCTTTTATTTTTTATTATACTCATTTTTGTTGGAATCCTACCCCCCACCCCCCACCCCTTTAAAATCGACAGCCAAGATTAGCTGACAAACATTCTTTGTCCTAGGATGCTACAATTCCAGGTTCTGCCTTTTTTCTCCCAAGTTCAGAAGTTTCCTGGGGTCAATTTTTGCAGCTCAGAATTGTCCGTGCGATTTTGTTCTTTACCGCTTTGAAACAGGAACAGCTTGCCCTGTTGCTTTGCCACTCCCCATTTTCTTTGGGGATGACTTCCTCCAGGAATACTCGTTTTACATTAGTGAAAGGGGTGAAAGTTTGCATTGACTTCTTAGGTGGTGTATGGGGGGTGGTGAACATATTTGAGACATGCAGATGGCAAAATAAAGCTATCTTAGGGGACAGAAGGCTGGGCTCTCAAATGCCCAGGATCCCACCACCCTTGGGTAATTCTCTCTCCACTCCTTTATAGGCCAAGAGTGGCTTGAAGGGGGTGCAGAGCCTTCTAATGTATAAGGTAAGATCAACCGGCCGGGTGCAGTAGCTCACCCCTGTAATCCCAGCACTTTGGGAGGCCGAGGCAGGAGGATCGCTTGAGCCCAGGAGTTTGAGAACAGCTTGGGCAATATAGTGGGACCTTGTCTCTACAAAAAAATATTTAAAAATTAGCTGAATATGGATTGCTTGAGTCCAGAAGGCGGAGGTTGCGCTAAGCTGAGATAGCGCCACTGCACACCAGCCTGGGTGACAGAGAGAGACCCTGTCTCAAAAAAAAGACTGTGGCTGGGCACAGTGGCTCACGCCTGTAACCCCAGCACTTTGGGAGGCCGAGGAGGGCGGATCACTTGAGGTCAGGAGTTTGAGACCAGCCTGGCCAACATGGGGATACCCCGTCTCTACTAAAAAAAATACAAAAATTAGCCGGGTGTGGTGGTGGGCCCCTGTAATCCTAGCTACTCGGGAGGCTGAGGCACGAGTATTGCTGGAACCCAGGAGGTGGAGGGCACTGAGCTGGGATCATGCCACTGCACTCCAGCCTGGGTAATAGAGGGAGACTGTCTCAAAAAAATAAAAATAAGGAAAGAAAGAAGAAGAAGAAGACTGGCTAGGAGCGGGTAACTCACGCCTGTAATCCCACCACTTTGGGAGGCCGAGGCAGGTGGATCACTTGAGGTCAGGAGTTCTAGACCAGCCTGACCAACATGGTGAAACCCCATCTCTACTAAAAATACAGAATTAGCTGGGCATGGTGGCACATGCCTGTAATCCCAGCTACTCGGGAAGCTGAGGCACAAGAATCGCTTGAACCTGGGAGGCAGAAGTTGCAGTGAGCCAAGATGGCACCACTGCACGCCAGGCTGGGCAACATGAGTGAAGCTTCATTTAAAAAAAAAAAAAAAAAAAAAAAAGACTAACTAAACACCAATGATAGGGGGTGGTGGGAGACTCTGTGGCAGAGATTCCCAGTTCATGCATTCTTTTCCTAGGATGGGGACTCTGTCCTGCAGAGGGGGGGCTCTCTGAGGGCCCCAGCCCTCACCAGCCGCTCAGACCGCCTGCAGCAACGCCTCCCAATCACTCAGCACTTTGGACAGGTGAGAGCGCCCCTCCCGCCATGCACACACCTGGAATTATCACTGAATCCTCCACCCATCCCAGTCCCCATCCAGACATCTCACCTCCTTCTTCAACTCCCCTGATATGTGGCACCCACTTCACACTCACCCTTCTCCAGCAAGCCTCAGTCCCCCGATTCTGCAGCCTCCTGAGGTCCTATCGCCCCCATCCTTTGCAGAACCGGCCCCTTCGCCCCAGCAGGAGACACCAGCTGGAAGAGGGACCTTCCGAGCCCCCAGGGGCGGGGTAAGGCAAAAAGGGAACAGCAGTGTTGAAAGTGGGAGGCCAGGACTGATGGGGAGGAGGGTCCCCAAACTCCAGAGCAGCCTGACCAGGGCTGGGGTTCTTGGGCAAATATCTGAGCCTGCCCATCCTCACCCAGGACACCCCCGCTGAGCCCTGAGGATGAGGGGTGCCCGTGGGCAGAAGAAGCTCTGGACAGCAGCTTCTTGGGGTCTGGAGAAGAACTGGATTTGTTGAGCGAGATTCTGGACAGTCTTCGCGTGGGAGCCAAGAGCGCAGGCAGCCTGAGACCGAGCCAGAGTTTAGACTGCTGTCACAGAGGAGACCTGGACAGCTGCTTCAGCCTGGTGAGAGCCTCGCCCACTCCCCCAGCCCTACCCCAAGTCTTCCCCTAATGGTCCATCCAACTTGCCAGCCCCTCTGCCATCTAAAAGCCACAACTTCCCTATCCATCTCACCTAGCCCAATATACCAAGATGGCAACCAGACGATAAGAAACTATCAGAGCCGGAGCCCCAGCCCCTGTCCCTGCCATCCCTGCAAAACGCCTCGTCTTTGGATGCCACCAGCTCTTCAAAGGACCCCAGGTCCCAGCTGATACCCTCAGAGTCCGACCAAGAAGTCACCTCTCCATCCCCGTCCTCAACAGCTTCTGCAGACCCAAGCAGCTGGGGGGACCCCGAACCCTCTCCTCCCACAAAGCCCCTAATTCTTCATCTCGCCCCTTCCCACAAGGCAGCTGAAGATTCTACAGCCCAGGAAAACCCCACTTCCTGGCTCTCCACCGCACCCACTGAGCCCAGCCCTCCAGAAAGCCCCCAAATTCTGGCCCCCACAAAGCCCAACTTTGATGTAGCCTGGACGTCCCAGCCCCTTGATCCTTCCTCAGACCCCAGTTCTCTGGAGGACCCCAGAGCCCAGCCTCCCAAGGCCCTGCCAGCAGAGCACACTCACCTCCAGCCACTCGAGGAACCAGGAGCCCTGAATTCCCCTGCTACACCCACCAGCAACTGGCAAAAGCCCCAGCCCAGCAGCCGGCCCAGAGTCGCTGATCTTAAGAAGTGCTTTGAGGGCTAAGAATCAGGGGTCCAGGAGAGACCCCAGTCCCTCAATAAAGCCACAAGAGCCCAAAAAAGCTGTTTTTTTCCTGGTGAATTTCTCTGGTGCCCTCGCCCTGCTCGGAAATCCATCCCACCCACCTCTGTCCCTCCAAGAGCAGCCTCTCTAACTGGCTTCTAGCAGGGAATTCTAGGAAGCCTCCCGGTCCTCTAGAATCCCGGCAACCTTACAATTCCTCTCGGCAGTTGTCACTTCCATCTCAGCTAATGCTCCCACCAGCTCAAACACACCAATAAAGCTTTTATTACATCTCACTACTAATTTTATATAAATATATAAAAGTGAATAGCCCCATCCTCTCTTGACCTCAGGGGCAGAGTCTTTGAAGTACCTTCTTCCCTGCTATTCTTAAGCACTGGGTGGCTCTGACTGCCCAGAGAGGGCACTGCCTTTCCCCAAGGTCACACAGCAATGAAGGGAGACAGATGCAAGAGAGGGGACCTAGATGGGCAGGCAGCCCCGCACCGTCTCCTTGGAGTCCTGAGGGGCCCGGGCCTCGGCTGCATGGGAGAACTGAAAGAAAGGAGAAGGGGTTGTGGGGCCTGTGGGACACACAGAGAAAAGTTGGTTCTGCAAGTGGCGGGGGGGTGGATCCCGAGCCCCAGCACCCTGAGCTGCAGGCACAGCCAAGCAGAGGCAACATGCTGCACAGAGCCCACCAGGTGGGTGCCCCCAGCCTCTCCCCACAAGTCCTCCTGAGCCATCAGAGGCTGGTGTCTCGGTGGCAGCTGCGGTGTACAAGCCAGCAACCCGCAGTCCTGGGCAGTGTTGGTGGCTGCAGCAGGCCCCAGCGTTCAGATGAGCCGCTCTTCCGGCGGCAACTTGAGGTTGGGGGTCGGTGGCACACGGGCACCCACCTGCTCCTCACTACTGGGCCGGTAGGTGCCCTCCGTCTGCCGCTTCTCCCGAAGCTTCCGCACCAACAGTGCCAGCCCCACAGCCAGGAGCAAGGCAGCCAAGATGGAGAAGACCACGATGATAGCAGTGACGGCCTCCTGAGACTGCAGAGAGAGGACAGGTGTGAATCACCTGAGCCTGGGTAGCCTGTCCACCTCCACCTGAATGGCATCCCCCTCATCACCCCCTACCCCACAACACACACACACACACACACACACACGCACACACACACCTGCCACTTTTGGTGATCTGATCCCCACACTGGGGCTACCTGGATCCCTATCTACCTTGTCTGGGGTGCCAAGGCTCCCCACCACCTGCCATGTCCAGGACACCCCTCGCAAGCACCTGCCATGTCTGGGACTCTGGCTTTTTTTTTTTTTTTTTGAGACAGAGTCTTGCTCTGTTGCCCAGGCTGGAGTGCAGTGTCACAATCTCAGCTCACTGCAACCTCCGCCTCCTGGGCTCAAGCGAATTTTGCTGCCTCAGCCTCCCAAGTAGCTAGGATTACAGGTGTGTGCCACCCCACCTGGCTAATTTTTTGTATTTTTAGTAGAGACGGGGTTTCACCATGTTGGCCATGCTGGTTTCAAACTTCTGACCTCATGATTTGCCTGCCTCAGCCTCCCAAGGTGTTAGGATTACAGGCGTGAGCCACTGCGCCCGGCCGGGACTCCTGCTTTCATCACATCTACCCAGTTTGAGCTCCTTGCTCCCCCACCACCTGAGAGCCCCCACATCTGACAGCTACAGTATTCCTGCCCACTCCCTCCAGGGTCTCCTAGTCTTCTTGGTCTAAGACTTCAGGTCTCTCCTACTTAGAGCTCTCCAAAGCCACCCTGACCTGCCACCTCTGGGGGAAGGGGGTGACTAGTCCTCTCTACATGCTATATGTGTGACCCCTGGATAACATCCTTGCTGCCATCTTCCCACATATACCTCCAACTCACCAGGTTGCTATCGGAGCTGGAGCTGGTGGATGAAGGCAAAATAGTGCTATTCTCATTTACAGAAGTGGTGGATACTGTGGAGGGTGAAGGCAGAGAATAAATGAGTCTCCATCTTTCCCTCCCATCCCCACCCATCTGCACCTGCTTTGGGCATTCCCCTTCACCTCCCCCCAAGCAGGTCCCAATTCAAACTCTGCCTTTCATTCGCACAGAGACTGTGGGTGCCTTGCAGGTAGGACCTGTCCCTCGGGTGTTTGCTCCTCCGGACACCCCCCCACACCCAGCCCAGCAGAGCCCAGTAGGGTGTCTGGAAGTCCAACCCTCCCCCACTCACCACTCGGCCCTGGGCCCTTAAGGATCTGGACGGGCCTAGCTTTTCCCTGGAGTGTCTGACTCACACCTCCCCACAGGCTCCCAAAACAAATTTAAGACTGAATGGCTGGGGTCTACACCTTCAGCCAACCGGGTCCACCCGACTCGGCAGGCCTCCTCCCAGCTCCCAGTTCACCCAAAAACACCTGCACGATACCAAGACTCAGGTACGCAGCCCTTACCTCCCCCCAAGTCCTACTTAGGAGCCCCCACTCCAACACACAATTCCACCTCGCTGGGGAACTCAGGTCTCCTAGACCAATTCCCAGTGTCCAAGGAAGAAACTAGAAATCTTAATCCCACCGAGCCCTAACCCTGTAGACCCCTCCCCAAGGTATTTCTTTCCCGTTCCCCAATTCTTGACCGTCTCTGCGCCCCAGATACCCAGCGCTTCTAAGCCACGTCCCCAGCAGAGATCCAGGAATCCGGACCCCTCCCCCCAGCGCTCTCAGCTGGTACCTACTTTGCCCCCAGGCTCGGCCCCAGCGGGCCAGCAGGAACGGCAGGCCCAGCGCCAGAAGCAGCCCCAGCCCGGGGTTCGCCATGGGCTGGGTGGCGGGTTGGCAGCGCCGAGGAAGGGGCTTCTCACGCGCGCCCCTCCTACCGCATCTCCGGCCAGGGGCACCTGCGACGGGGCACCTGGGGACAGGAGAAGGAGAGGCCCGGGCGTTGAGATCGGGGTCGGGACCCGGGCGCAGGCCCACAGGAGAGACAACTGGCGCCAGGGCACCCATGAGTCCCGCCCCGCCCCAGCCGCCAGAGGTCAGCGATTAAAGATTAACTCCCGGGAGCGCGTTCCTGGGCTGGGGAAAGGAACGGGACGGGACGGGACGGGACGCGTAGGGTGGAAGGGTGAGGGGGCAGGCCTAGCGGTGCGTCCTGCCTTCCTACCTGGCCCGGACGTCTTTGGCCTAGCTCAGGTTCCTGGTCCGTGTCCCTCCCTCGAACCCTCGGTCCGTCGGTCGTTCTTTGGGTCCGATCCCACCGGCTCCGCCCGCTCACGTGACCCGGAAAGTTTAGTCACTCACCTGGGAGGAGAGCGCACTTCCGGCTTGTGCACCTGAGCCTCGCTGAGAGGGCGGAGTCAAGAAGGGGGCGGGGCCGCGCTGCGGGCGCACCTGTAACGGGACCCCAGTCCCTTAATGGGGATGCGAGGAAGGAGACCGCGGAAGCGCGCAGGTGTGAGGGGGACCTCACACCTGCATTGCGAGCACATCTGTAGGAGCGCACAGGTGTGGAGACGCACGGGGTCTGTATGTACCCGTGCACGAGGCATTCCTGCCTAGGGCAGACTTGGATGGGGAGCGCTTAATGAGAAAAAGCACCTGCCCAGGCGCAATGGCTCACGCCTGTAATCCCAACACTTTGAGAGGCCGAGGCAAGAGGATTGCTTGAGGCCAGGAGTCCGAGACCAGCCTGGGCAACACAGCGAGGCCTCATTCTCTACAAAATAAATAAATAAATAAATAAGAAGAAAATAAGCCGGGGGCAGTGGCGTGATCCTGTAATCCCAGCGCTTTGAAAGGCTGAAGTAAGAGAATCACTTGAGGCCAGGAGTTGGAGATCAGCATGGCCCACAGAGGGAGGCCTCATATTTACAAAAAAATAAGAAAATTAGCCGGATGTGATGGCACGCACTTGGGAGGCTGAGGTGGGAGGATCGATTGAGCCCAGGAGTGGAGGTTACAGTGAGTGAGCTATGATTGTACCACTGTACTCCAGCCTGGGTGACAAAGTGAGACCCTGTCTCTAAAAAAAATTTTAAATCTCTAAAAAAAATTTTAAATCTCTAAAAAAAATTTTAAAAAGAAAAAAACACCTGTATGGTGAACACCTGTGTGGAACCAAACCTGTACAGAAGACAACTGCACGGGTGTTCACATATAAGAACATACAGAAAACAGATGGCCGGGTGCAGCGGCTCACGCCTGTAATCCCAGTACTTTGGGAGGCCTAGGCAGGAGGACCACCTGACGTCAGGAGTTCGAGACCAGACCAGCCTGGCCAACAGGGTGAAACCTTGTCCCTACTAAAAATACAAAAATTAGCCGGGTGTGGTGGCAGGCGCCTGTAATCTCAGCTACTCGGGGGGCTGAGGCAGAAGAATTGCTTGAACTCAGGCGACAGAGGTTGCAGTGAGCTGAGATTGCGCCATTGCACTCCACCCTGGGTGACAAGAGTGAAACTCCATCTCATAAAAAGAAAAAAAAAATCTGCATTGAATCACAGCTATACGAAATATAACCAAGGCCAGGCGTGGTGGCTCGTGCCTGTAATCCTAGCACTTTGGGAGGCCGAGGCAGGTGGATCACGAGGTCACGAGTTTGAGACCAGCCTAGCCAAGATGGTGAAATCCCCGTCTCTACTAAAAAATATATAAAAATTAGCTGTTGTAGTGGTGGGCGCCTGTAATCCTAGCTACCTGGGAGGCTGAGGCAGGAGAATCGCTTGAAACCTGGAGGCAGAGGTTGCAGTGAGCCGAGATCATGCCACTGCACTCTAGCCTGGGTGACAGAGCAAGACTCTGTCAAAAAGAAAAGAAAAAAAATAAAACCAAATGGATACATACCACCAGGGTGGACAATATCTCTATAGAACATGCCTGTATTATCATCACAAACAGCTAACTAAGGCACTCTGATGTGGAATAGACCTGTTTTAGGAACACATCTGCATGGCTCACCTACAAAATGTACAGCACTTGTATTGGGGAATTCCTGGGTGTCAGTGTCTTGTAAATACCTGTATGAGACACACCTGCATTTACATAGACCTGTATGGGACACGGTTATATGGAAACATACCCAGATGGGTGTATACTTAACTGAAACACACCTATGGGGCGGGAGAATGTAGAATGCATTCATGGGTGGAGGGAAACCTGTTCAGAAACATACCTGTGAGGTAAGAGAAAGCACCTTGTAGGAGGAACACCTGTATGGAATTGAGCTCAAGTGAGGGGAAGAACTTGGAACATCTGCACAGGGCACACTCACATTGACACACATCTGTGGGTAAAACCATCAGGGCAGGGGCTCCCATATACTGAGGCCCACCTGTCAAGGATGTATCTGTGAGAAAACACCTATTTGGGGGCACTTACATGGAAAAAAACCTCTGTATCACTCCATGCTGTATGGTACCTGCAAGGAACAACTGTGAATGAAAACCTCTGCTAGGGAGCCTCTTAGAAGAGACTCATTTGTCTGGGGCACACCTGTTCCAGCACACCTGTCTAGGCAGAGGCTGGGAGTTAACCAAATGTGCCCTCACAGCTGTATCTTTGTTTTCTCTCTCTCTCTTTTTTAATTAATTTATTATTATTATTATTATTATTTTTTGTAAAGATGGGGGTCTTGTTATATTGCCCAGGCCGGTCTCAAACTCCTGACCCCAAGCGATCCTCCCATCTCAGCCTCTCAAAGTGCTAGAATTAGAGGCCTAAGCCACCGAGCCCGGCCAATGCTGTATCTTTGGATAATGGATGATGATAATAACAAGACCCCCTCCCGAGGACCCTTGGGTGACGAGTGATGATTAAAGAATAATTAGGCCAGGCCGGGCGCGGTGACTCACGCCTGTAATCCCAGCACTTTGGGAGGCTGAAGTGGGAGGATCATCTGCGATCAGGAGTTCAAGACCAGCCTGGCCCCCAGGTGAAACCCCCGTCTCTAATAAAAATACAAAACTCACGGCTGGGTGCGGTGGCTCACGCCTATAATCCCAGCATTTTGGGAGCCCGAGGCGGGTGGATCACGAGGTCAGCAGTTCGAGACCAGCCTGGGCAACATGGTGAAACACTGTCTCCACTAAAAATACAAAATTAGCCAGGTGTGGTGGCACATGCCTGTAATCCCAGCTGCTCGGGAGGCTGAGGTAGGAGAATCGTTTGAACTTGGGAGGCGGAGGTTGCAGTGAGCCGAGATCGCGCCATTGCACTCCAGCCTAAGCAACAACAGCGAAACTCCGTTTCAAAAAAAAAAAAAAGATAATTAATTCCTTCTAGGGTATAGAGTGATGGTTAAAGATCCCAGATCTCTTTAAACCCCTATTTTGCCCCTTAGTGGTCATCAGGACTGGGGAGAATGACTTAACCTCCGCTTCCTTATCTGCAAAGTGCGAACGCCAGTACCACCTACCTTATAGGGTTTTGGCAAGGACGACGCGAGAGGTGAGTAAAAGCCCTGGCATGTGCAAAGCACTGAATCAAAGTGAGCTTTTGTTATGATTATTCGCTGTTAAGTGGTCTGGGCTCCCTTCCCCCTAATGGTGGATCGAGAAACTGCTCCTGAAACTAGTAGTAGGGACATTCCGCAGGTGCAGCGAGTGCGACAGGCTGGGGCCCCGCCTCCAGCGCTCGACCACTGGGATCCTCAACCCCGCGCCCAGGTCACTGAGCCACCCCCTCCCCACGCCGCTCAGCGTCTGATTGCGGCCGCGGCCCCTTTAAGATCTCCTGGCAGGCGGTGGGACTGCGGGCAGGAGGCAGCCGGGGGTCGGCGGGGAGGCCCCGCCTAGGTGGGAGAAGAGGCGGGGCGGGCGGGCTCAGCCCAGGAGGCGCTGACCAATAGGTAACCGACTTTGCAGCCGCGCCGCGCGTTGATTTTCTGTTTCCTAGGCAGAGTGGGACCGAGAAGGAGGCGCGCGGGCGGGAGAAAGGGACGGTGGGAGAGCATCGCGCCTGGATCTTCTGTTTCTGCGGCCGAGCGGGGAAGGTGTCAGGCGCGGGCGGGCAGAGAGCGAGCGAGATGGTGCAGGGTTCTTGCGTGCGTCTGGGAAGAGCGAGAACTTGAGCTCCTGAAGATTAGTGGGTGCGGCGGGGAGGTCAAGTGGAAGGGGATTATGAAACCCAATCCCCGAAAGCGCTCTACCTTGCCCCCTTGGGCAAAGGGGGAAAGGGTAAACTGAGGCCCGCAGAGGCGGAACTCTGAAACCAGACCTGAGACCACTGAGCTCCCTAGCCCGTCTTCCCAGAAGGAACTCCGGTGTTCCTCGGCTGTGCAATACCAGACCATCCCAGACATTTCCCTCCCCACGCCCCCAGCTCCGCCCTCGGTCCCCTCCCCCCAGTGCGGGTAGGGGGAGGAGACGCAAGTTCTGGCGCGGGCGGCGACGGCTAGCAGTCACCACCTCCCGCAAGTGCCAGAGCCGAGCGGGCTGCGCGGAGGCTGCGGAGCCGGCGGCCGCGGGAGCTGACCCTGCGGGGTCCCGGGGGGGGAGGGGGAGCCGCGAAGCCCCCACTGAGGCCGCCGCTGCCGGGCCTCCCCTCCCCCCCGGGCAGGCGCCATGCGGGGGAGCCCGGGCGACGCGGAGCGGCGGCAGCGCTGGGGTCGCCTGTTCGAGGAGCTGGACAGTAATAAGGATGGCCGCGTGGACGTGCACGAGTTGCGCCAGGGGCTGGCCAGGCTGGGCGGGGGCAACCCAGACCCCGGCGCCCAACAGGTACCCCCACCCCCGGGGACCTCCTCCCCTCCCGGCCCCGCCCGCTCCCGGTTACCCAAGCCCCTGAATTGGGCGGCCGGAGCCACCAGGGACTACCTGTGGCTGGACTCCAGGACCTGTGTCTCTGTCTCCTTCCCCCTACCCACTCGTGTTTGGCCTAACGGGATCGCCGAGGCCCCAAGCCTGCAGTTCCGCAGCCAACACCCGATCCCCCTGCCGGAGGGCAGGGGGCGTCTGCCTGGGAGGAGATGGGGGCGCTTTCCTGCCCACTGCCCGGGACACACCCTCATCCGGACTGCACAGCCCATGACGTGCCCTGCTCCCACCTCCAGGAGACACACCCTCCATCCTCTGGGCACCTACTGCCCTGGCCTGCAGCTGCCCCCATCCCTGTGTTTACATTCCCTGGCCTGCCCTTTCATGGGCCGTTCACGGGCCTGGCTCACTGTCCCAGGCTGCCCCAGCCAGGGACCCAATCCTGTCTGCGGTCACCCGCAGCTGGGAATGCACCTATAACAAGACTTGCCCCCCGCCACCCCCACTTCTACTTTGCAGGCCCTTCCCACACCTGTAGCCCCAGATCGCCCTAAGACAACCACAGCATCCCTGACAGCAGTCCAACTTCCCACTTCCCAAATGGGAAAAACCAAGGCCTCTGCCACTCCGCTTGGTTCTCTCCTGCCCCACATTGCCCAGGGCTTCCTCCAAAGGGAACCCCTGGGTCCCCCATGTGGACACGGTTTTTTAAGAGGCAGCTGTGTTCCACAGGAATGAGATACCTAAAAAATAATAATAATAAAAACAAGAGACAGCTGGAAGGACAGGCTTTAGAGATGGGAACTCAAGGTTACCATTTCCTGGTTCTGTGACCTTGAACTGGTGACTTGACCTTGCAGAGCCTCAGTCTGCTCACCAGGAAAACTAGACCGCTCACACCCAGCGCACAGACCTGTGGTGGCTGTAGGGATGTGGCTGAGAAGTTAGCTGACTGAGGGAGAAGTGGGGTGATGTCTTCTATCCCCTTCCTCAAGGCGCTGGGGGCTCTGGGTTCCTAAGGCGTAAGGTGACATGCGTTCCCTCCAGATGAGGAGCAGGTTCCTGGAGCCACCTCTGTCCCCTTTCCCTCTGCCAGAGTATCTCCTCTGAGGGTGACGCTGACCCAGATGGCGGGCTTGACCTGGAGGAATTTTCCCGCTATCTGCAGGAGCGGGAGCAGCGTCTGCTGCTCATGTTTCACAGTCTTGACCGGAACCAGGATGGTAAGGTCGGGCGACCTGCCTGCAGGTCTAGGGCTGTGGGGGCCCTAGAGACATCAATGGGGTTAGAACTGGCAGCGATAGGAGGAGAGGGGGAGGGCCGCTTCTCCCCGATGACTCATAGGCTATTTCAGGAGCGCTCCTCACCCCCTAGCTAGGTGGTTCGAGGCCCAGCCAGCCTGTCCCACCTCCTTTCCCTTCTGGGGCAGAACCCCGATAATTACCCTTAGATTTTTCTAGGGGGCAAAGATACCCCATGCTGTTCCTGGGTCCCCTGTGGGACAGAGATCCCCTCATAGCAGCATCTGGGTTGTGGATATTGCCTCTCAATCCCCCATGGCATAGAGACCCCTACAATTACCCCTGGATTCCTTCATTCATTCACAGAACAGAGAAGCCCCCCCAGTGTTTCCCAGTTCCACCTCTCTGACCCCAGTGAGTCAGGGGTCCCCCCACAGCCCTGCTGCAAACCTCGTCCTAGGTTTCTGGAGCGCCTGATCTTGCTAGACCACCTCCATTCCAAGCTGTGCTGATCCTTGGTCCTGGGGTTCCCCAGGTGTCCTCACACGCACATCCTTCCCCACCTCTGGCCCCCTCCCCAGGTCACATCGATGTCTCTGAGATCCAACAGAGTTTCCGAGCTCTGGGCATTTCCATCTCGCTGGAGCAGGCTGAGAAAATTCTGCACAGGTAAGTCACTGGGGGTCTGGAATCCAAAGTAACTCGGGACACAGTGACCCTTTGGCCATCTCTGTCTTCTGGGCTCCAGACCCAGTCCCAAGGAGGATACAGCTGAGAGGTTGGGGCTTTGATGTCAGACAGATCTGGCCAGGCACGGTGGCTCACATCTGGAATCCCAGCACTTTGGGAGGCTGAGGCAGGTGGATCACCTGAGTTCAGGAGTTGGAGACCAGCCTGGCCAACATGGTAAAACCCCATCTCTACTAAAAATACAAACATTGGCCAGGCGTGGTGGCGCATGCCTGTAATTCCAGCTACTTGGGAGGCTGAGGCACAGGAATCCCTTAAACCCAAGAGGCGGAGGTTGCAGTAAGCCAAGATCATGCCAGGGCACTCTAACCAGGGTGACGGAGTGAGACTCCGTATGGAAAAAAAAAGAAAGAAAGAAAGAAAGAAAAATTCAAATTGAAGCCAGACAGATCTGGGACCAGTTGCCTCTCTCAGCCCTAGTTTCCCCCTCTAGAAAATGAGGGTAATACAGCCAGGCATGATGGCTCACACCTGCAATCCTGGCATTTTGGAAGGCCGAGGCAGGTGGATCACGAGGTCAAGAGATCAAGACCATCCTGGCCAATATGGTGAAACCCTGTCTCTACTAAAAATACAAAAATTAGCTGGGCATGGTGGTGTGCACCTGTAGTCCCAGCTACATGGGAGGCTGAGGCAGGAGAATCTCTTGAACCCAGGAGGCGGAGGTTGCAGTGAGCTGAGATCGCACCATTGCTCTCCAGCCTGGGTGACAGAGCAAGACTCTGTCTCAAAAAAAAAAAAAAAAAGAAAAAAGAAAATGATGGTAATACGGCTATGTCTCCAGTAGGGTTGATATGAGGACTTGAACCCCCCAAACTGCAAAACCTAGCAGAACTTCACCCCAGCCTAGCCCACCCCCAGGACTGAGCCTGTCCTCCCCCACCCCCACTCTTCCCCCCAGCATGGACCGAGACGGCACAATGACCATTGACTGGCAAGAATGGCGCGACCACTTCCTGTTGCATTCGCTGGAAAATGTGGAGGACGTGCTGTATTTCTGGAAGCATTCCACGGTGAGGTGGGGGTGGCTTTCCCCGGCTGAAGGCTGTGCCCTCTTCCCCAGGGGGGTCTTGCTCCGATCTCCCCAGGGCTTGGATGGGCTGGGCCAGGACTTTCCAGAAGGAGAAGGCACTGGCAGCAGCTGAGGGATGAGGGTCTGTTCCTCTCTTCCTCCACTTGGGGTTCAAGGGTCCCCTTTGGGACATCTCTGCTGTCTGATTGAAGTGCAGCCCTTGAGACTTACATCGGGGCCTCTGGGGACAGCGTGTGGGGGTTGCGGGTGCAGGGAAGAAAGAGCTCACCAGATGGGGTACAAGGCCTCCCACCTTCCACCCACACAGCTCCCTTCTGCTGGGTTCTCTGCCTGGATAAAAGATTCTACTGCTGAACAGAATCGTTCAAAAACCACAGTCTTAGCCAGGCGCAGTGGCTCACGCCTATAATCCCAGCACTTTGGGAGGCCAAGGCGGGCGGATCACGAGGTCAGGAGATCGCGACCATCCTGGCTAACATGGTGAAACCCCATCTCTACAAAAATATAAAAAAAATTAGCCGGGCATAGTGGCAGGCACCTGTAGTCCCAGCTATTAGGGAGGCTGAGGCAGGAGAATGGCGTGAACCCAGGAGGTGGGAGCTTGCAGTGAGCTGAGATCGTGCCACTGTACTCCAGCCTAGGCAACAGAGCCAGACTCCGTCTCAAAAAAAAAACAAACAAAAAAAAGCAGTCATCAGAAGATCCAATGGGAGCCACTAGAAAGGGTAGTGGGGGTTTGCTCCAGATCCCTAGTTCCTGAGTGAAATATCTATGAGCAACGTGTCTGGTAGGATCTGATGGCATCTGGAGGGGGATCCATCTGTGGATCTGGTGAGAACCTCTTTGGAGATCCAGAGACTCCCACCCCAGAGGATTCATGGGGACCTTGGTTAGAAATTCTAGACAGGAAATGATTCCTGCACGGGGACTCCATATGGAGGAGATCTCTGTGAGATTTCGTGGGTCCCTGAGAAGGATCTGCTGGGGTCCTTATAGGGGAGGTGCCTGGTAAGATCTTGCATGGCCCTGAAGGGATCTTCTGGAATCATTATATGGAAAACCCTTGAGTGGGATCCTTCAGTAGAATATCATTTGCCCTAGAGGGATCTTTTTTTGCTGCTAGAGACAAGGTCTTACTCTGTTGCCCAGGCTGAAATGCAGTGGTGTGATCATAGCTCATTGTAGCCTCAAACTCCTGGGCTCAAGCAATCCTCCCACCTTGGCCTCCTGAGTAGCTGGGACTACAGGCACATGCCCAGCCAATTTTTATAGAGAGGGGATCTTGCTGTGTTGCCCAGGCTGGTCTTGAACTCCTAGCCCCAAGGGATTCTCCCACCTGGGCCTCCCAAAGTGCTGGGACTACGGATGTGAGGCATCACATCCAGCCTGGAGGGATCTTTATGTGGCAGATACTTGAATAGGATCCTTTAGTGGGATTTGGCAGATCTTTTGGTGGGATTTAGTGTAGGATATGGGGATCTTCTAAGGAGGCTGCTAGGTTAGATGCTGTGGTGACACCTGGTAGGACCCAACAGGACTCTTCTGGGGTCTCCAAGCAAGAGTCATTGGCAGACTCTAGGGTATCCTAGGATTCATAGAGGAGACTCCCCTATTTAGCACTGAGTCACATCTCCCTGTCCCCACCATGGCATGACACCCCCAACACCTGTATCTTCAGGTCCTGGACATTGGCGAGTGCCTGACAGTGCCAGACGAGTTCTCAAAGCAAGAGAAGCTGACGGGCATGTGGTGGAAGCAGCTGGTGGCCGGCGCAGTGGCAGGTGCCGTGTCACGGACAGGCACGGCCCCTCTGGACCGCCTCAAGGTCTTCATGCAGGTGAGGGGCCCTGGAGAGACCTGCCCCCTCCCCCAGGCCTGACACCTGGGAGGGGACCTCCAAGCTGTTATCTCCCCATTCAGGTCCATGCCTCAAAGACCAACCGGCTGAACATCCTGGGGGGGCTTCGAAGCATGGTCCTTGAGGGAGGCGTCCGCTCCCTGTGGCGTGGCAATGGTATTAATGTACTCAAGATTGCCCCCGAGTCAGCTATCAAGTTCATGGCCTATGAACAGGTGAGGGCAGGTACAGGGAGGAATGTGCTTGCCATAGGGAAGACTGGGCTGTACATAAAGATTTACGGGATTGGCTTGGGGGTGGGTGGTGAACACAGGTCCCCAGGATCAGGCATCTGCTCCTCTGCATGAATGCCCGCAGCAGGCCAGTTCTTTGGAAGCCAGGAGAATAGTGTAGTGCAAAGAAGGTTCAACCCCCATGGTCCTCCCCATCCCTGTGTCTCCCTGCTTCAGATCAAGAGGGCCATCCTGGGGCAGCAGGAGACACTGCATGTGCAGGAACGCTTCGTGGCTGGCTCCCTGGCTGGTGCCACAGCTCAAACCATCATTTACCCTATGGAGGTGAGAAGGAGGGACCCCAGCGGAGGCCCCATGGCAGGGTGGGGGGCCAGCTGTACCCATCTCACTCCACATTTCACAATATCCATTGGGATTTTACCTTTGTCTCTCTCTGATTTGGAGTATAGCTCATCAGAGTAATGCAATTTCATGTGTAGCCTGTCTGGGTATTACAACTGAGATATAATTTCTGGGGAAGGTAGTATTGGTTATCCTTGTTTGGATGGTAGTCACAGGAGCCAGCTGTTTATAAATATGCATCTTCTAAGGATAGGGTGCACGTTCCCAGGGACATCGTGTCTAGGTGTCACCAACTGTTTATGAATATGCCTCTTCTAAGGATAGACTGTCCTAGCTACATGTTTTCAGATAAATTATTTCAGGTTTCAGGTTATGACATGTATTGTTTGGATTCTGAAAGTGACAGAAAACTTAAATCATGTCAGCTGGGTACGATGTCTAGCACCTGTAATCCCAGTACTTTGGGAGGCCGAGGCAGGTGGATCATCTGAGGTCAGGAGTTCGAGACCAACCTGACCAACATGGTGAAATACCGTCTCTACTAAAAATACAAAAATTAGCTGGGGATGGTGGTGGGCACCTGTAATCCCAGACACTCAGGAAGCTGAGGCAGGAGAATGGCTTGAACCTGGGAGGCGGTGGTTGCAGTGAGCCAAGATCGTGTCACTACAGTTAGTCTGGGCAACAGAACAAGACTCCAGCTCAAAAAAAAAAAAAACAAACTTCAGTCACATCAACAAAGTCCACAGGTGAGCATTTCAGGCTGGGATGGTAGCTTCAGAGTGTCAGCGATGCAGGTTCTTTCTGTCTATCTTGTTGTTACACAACCTCATGGACCAATGTGGCTGCTTGTGCTCCGTTCATCACATTCCACACTCCAGCCAAGAAGGAAGAAGTGATAAAAGAGGAAACACCTCCCCACCTCTAAGGATGCTTTCTGAACCTTATGTGTACCTCTTTCTCTTCCTTCTATTTCTTTGGCTAGGACATAGTGACATAGCCACATACCCAGGGCATCTGGGAAATGTCATCTCTCTAGTGGCTGTGTGCTTGCTGAAAGTTACAGTTTCTGATATGAAAGCAGAAGGGAACAAGATACTGGAGGTCTGGGCATGATGGCTCATGCCTGTAACCCCAGTCCTTTGGGAGGTGGAGGCAGGAGGATTGCTCGAGCCCAGGAGTTCGAGACCAGCACTGGCAATGTAGCGAGTCCCCATCTCTACAAAAATGACCAAAAAATAAAAGAAAGACATCAGGAGACAGTTACTGGTGGTGCCACATGCATGCACTTTGGTAGGTGTAACTATTTCTAGGTACAGAGTTTTGGGGATAGCAGAAGATTCTGGAGTAGGTGGTTTTTAAAATTCAGTTGTTCTCAGGGCATCTGTTTTCAGGAGTAGCTATTTCTAGGTGTCTTCATTCCTGGATGTAGCGATTTGGTGGGGCAGCTTTTCCAGGGATAACCAGGTTCTCCCCAGGTGCTGAAGACGCGGCTGACCTTGCGCCGGACGGGCCAGTATAAGGGGCTGCTGGACTGCGCCAGGCGGATCCTGGAGAGGGAGGGGCCCCGTGCCTTCTACCGTGGCTACCTGCCCAACGTGCTGGGCATCATCCCCTATGCGGGCATCGACCTGGCCGTCTATGAGGTCTGTGGGCAGCCTGCCCCTCTTTCCCTGCTCCCCTCTGGGATTTGCCCACAGGACACCCCTTCCCCTGGGGCTGGCTCAGTTGACCTGCTATAGCTAGAAAAAGGCAGTTATGAGATGAGGAGCACCTTGGCCCTGGGAATCCTGGGGAACCCTTCCAGATATTGGACTCTCCCACTTCTCCACTTACTTTTGATTAGCAGTTCAGCCTTCCCGGGTCACCTGAAAGTCAGGGACCACTCTAGCTGACAGAACCATAAGATCAGGCAAAGATTACAAAAATTAGCCGGGCATGGTGATGTGTGCTTGTAATCCCAGCTACTCCAAAAGGCCGAGGCATGAGAATTGCTTGAGCCTGGGAGGCGGAGGTTTCAGTGAGCCAACATCCCGCTACTGCACTCCAGCCTGGGCGACAGAGCGAGACTCCTTCTCAAAAAAAAAAAAAAAAAAAAAAAAAATGCAGACAAAGATGAGTCTCAAAAACACCCAACTTCCCCGAAGCACGTATCGGACCCAGCCTCTGTCTCTAAGCCAATGTCATCTTCAGGGCCTGCCCATTTGAGCATCTGCTGTTACCGTGAGAACCACACCTAATCACCAGCATCTTGAGACCTTTATCAACACAGGCAGGTGCAGGCAGTTCTTGCTGTTTCTCTTCCAGGGGCCTCATCTGTTGCTTTTACCTTCTCCTAGTGGGATCGCCAGGTCTCCCCAATTAGCATGGTCCTGGATGTCCCCAAGCGTTCCCCCCAAAATCTTTGTATGCAAGACAGGGCCTGCTTCATGGGCATGTGACCTGTGAAGTCACAAAGGGCCCCATGCTCGGAAGGGCCCTGTGCTTGGTGTAATGCTCTGCTGCTGCTGTCTTGAAATTATTTTTATTTGTTTATTTTTTGAGACGGAGTCTCGCTCTTGTCGCCCAGGCTGGAGTGCAATGGCGCGATCTCGGCTCACTGCAACCTACATCTCCTGGGTTCAAGCAATTCTCCTGCCTCAGTCTCCCGAGTAGCTGGGATTACAGGCATGCATCACCATGCCTGGCTAATTTTTATATTTTTAGTAGAGACAGGGTTTCACCATATTGGCCAGGCTGGTCTCAAACTCCTGACCTCGGGTGATCCACCCGCCTCGGCCTCCCAAAGTGCTGGGATTACAGGTGTGAACCACCATGCCAGGCCTGAAATTCTTAATTTTTTTTTTTTTTCCCTAGACAGAGTATCACTCTGTCGCCCAGGCTGGAGTGCAGTGGCGCAAATCTCAGCCCACTGCAGCCTCTACCTCCCAGGTTCAAGGAATTCTCCTGCCCCAGCCTCCCAAGTAGCTGGGATTACAGGCGCCTGCCACCACACCTGGCTAATTTTTGTATGTTTAGTAGACAGGGTTTCACCATGTTGCCCAGGCTGGTCTCAAACTCCTGACCTTAGGCGATCCCCCCACCTCAGCCTCCCAAAGTGCTGGGATGACAGGTGTGAGCCACCGCGTCCGGCCAATAATTTTTGAACAAGGGACCCCTACTCTTTTACATTGTGCACTGGATCCTGCAAATTATGTAGCTGATTCTGATCTAATAGACCCTGTTCCTGCCATCTTTACCTGCCCTCCCCAGCACCTGGCATCTAGACAACCAAATCAGACAAGACCGTTGCTCACTCATTCATTCGTTCCTTCATTTTGTTGTTCACTCATTCGCTTGGTGGCTATTTACTGAGCATCTACTCTATGCTAGGCACTGTGCGGATTGTGGCAGTTGTGGTATTGAATGAGACCAGCATGGTCCCTGCTACCCTGGAATGCCCATTCCCACAAACAAGGCAGGCAATCAACCAGCAAATAAGATAGTTTCAGCTCCTAGAAAAGCTCTCAGAAGATCACAAGATAGGATTTGTCATCTTCAGTAACAGTGGGCGGGAGGGGGGTTGAGGAACGCCTCCAAGAAGGTGACATTGAAGCCATGGGTTGGGGCGTATTATCACAAGAGAGCCTGCACAAATCTAGTACCCAGGTCTGGAAGCAGGAACAAATATGGCCTTTTGGAGGAGTGGAAGTCTTAGGTGTCTGGGGGGAACTGATCAGGGCAGGGGACAGGGTCTTCTAAGTGCAATAGGGAGCCATTAAGAGGTATGAGTAGAGGCCGGTCACGGTGGCTCACGCCTATAATCCCAGCACATTGGGAAGCCGAGGCCGGTGGATCACCTGAGGTCAGGAGTTCAAGACCAGCCTGGCCAACATGGTGAAACCCCAGCTCTGATAAAAATATAAAAATTAGCCGAGCGTGGTGGCGGGCACCTATAATCCCAGTTACTCAGGAGGCTGAGGCAGGAAAATCGCTTGAACCCAGGGCGGGGCGTGGGGGTTGCAGTGAGCCGAGCTCTCGCCACTGCACAGGTGACAGAGCAAAACTCCATCTCAAAAAAAAAAAAAAATTAGCCAGGTGTGGTGGTGCACACCTGTAGTCCCAGCTACTCAGGAGGCTGAGATGGGAGAATTGCTTGAGCCCAGCAGGCAGAGGTTTCAGTGAGCTGTGATCATGCCAATAAACTCCAGCTTCAGCAATAGAGCAAGACCCTGTCTCCAAAAAAAAAAGAAAGAAAGAAAGAAGACACAATCTTATTATTTAATGCATTCTTCACCCAAAAAGGGACTGTAGAAGTCTAAGAGGTTTTAGAAACCTTGTACCCTCTTGGAGTTTCAAAATCTGTGTTTGTCCCTTAAAGGCTCCGAGAAGTCTGTCAGTAAAGTGATTTAACTTTTTTTGTTTTTAACCCAGTGCTGGCCACATTGATCTAGTCTTTAGAGCTTTTTTTTCCTTTTTTTTGAGACGGAGTCTCACTCTGTCACCCAGGCTGGAGTGCAGTGGTGTGATCTCAGCTCACTCCAACCTCTGCCTCGCAGATTCAAGCAATTCTCCTGCCTCAGCCTCCCGAGTAGCTGGGATTACAGGTGTGCGCCACCACGCCAGGCTAATTTTCGTATTTTTAGTAGAGACAGGGTTTCACCATGTTGGCCAGGCTGGTCTTGAACTCCTGACCTCAAGTGATCCGCCCACCTCGGCCTCCCAAAATACTGGAATTGCCAGGCGCAGTGGCTCACACCTGTAATCCCAGCACTTCGGGAGGCTGAGGGGGGTGGATCACAAGATCAAGAGATCAAGACCACCCTGGCCAACATGGTGAAACCCCATCTCTACTAAAAACACAAAAAATAGCTGGGCGTGATGGTGGGTACCTGTAATCCCAGCTACTCGGGAGGCTGAGGCAGGAGAAACGCTTGAACCCAGGAGGCGGAGTTTGCTGTGAGCCAAGATCGCGCCACTGCCCTCCAGCCTGGGCGAGAGAGCGAGATTTCATCTCAAAAAAAAAAAAAAAATGCTGGGATTACAGGCATGAGCCACCACACCCGGCTGTCTTTAGAACTTCTTTTCAACAGATTGATCTTAATAATAACCCATTAAACATCTATTTGGCAAGTGCTGTTCTAGACCCAAAAGAAGGCTTCTAAAATTGCAAAGGCAATAATGTTAAGTACTTGCCTATTTTACCCAGTCTGTGCCTGGGCTAGGCATTACTAATCCATCACAGCACTAAGTCCCACTCAACACAATTCCAGTTTCAGGCAGCAATTTCTGGTGGATTAGAATTGGCATAGGAAATGAAACCTATAAGCCTCTCCCAGCCACAAAGCAAAGAAGGTCTTGTTCTTACAGTCACCTTGGCAGAAGGCTTCAGAAGGGATTAGCCACCCTAAAGTCTTCAGGTGCACAGTTCTAGATTCACATGCAGCTGTGAATGTTGGTTCTCACCTTTATTTTGTAGCTTTGGGCAAGTAACTTCCCCTGAGCCTCAGTTTCTTTTCTATAAAATAGAGATAATAGGGCCGGGTGTGGTGGCTCACTCCTGTAATCCCAGCACTTTGGGAGGGAGAGGCAGGCGGATCACTTGAGGTCAGGAGGTGGAGACCAGCCTGGCCAACATGGCTAAACCCTGTCTTTACTAAAAATACAAAAATCAGCCGGGCATGGTGGTGTGTGCCTGCAATCCCAGCTACCTGAGAGGCTGAGACAGGAGAATTGCTTGAACCCGGGAGGTGGAGGTTGCAATGAGCTGAGATTGTGCCGCTGCACTCCAGCCTAGGCGACAGAACGAGACTCCGTCTCAAAAAAAAAGCAAAAAAATTAAGCCTGGTGGCACATGCCTGTAATCCCAGCTACACGGGAGGCTGATGCAGGAGAATCACTTGAACCTGGGAGGTGGGGTTGCAGTGAGCCAAGATGGTGCCATTGCACTACAACCCGGGTGACAGAGTGAGACTGTCTCAAAAAATAATAATAAAATAAAAATAAAGATAATTAGCCGGGTGTGGTGGTGCACAGCTGTAATCCTGGCTACTCGGGAGGTTGAGGTAGGGAGGATCACCTGAGCCCAGGAGGTGGAGGGTGCAGTGAGCCAAGATTTCACCACTGCACTCCAGCCTGGGTGAGAGAGCGAGACCCTGTCTCAATAATAATAATAATAGTTTTGGTCTTAGTTTGAGATCCTTCCAAAACAGACCCTGAAACTGGGACGTGAGGGCAAGTGATTTACTGGGGAGGTAATGAGACAGGGAGTCAATGCATACAGTATGAGTATGTTAGTTTCCTAGGGCTGCTGTAACAAAGTATCACAAACTGGTTGGCTTAAAACAACAAAGCTATTATCTCACAGTTCCAGAGGCCAGAAGTACAAAATCAAGGTGTCAGCAGAGCCATACTCCCTCTCAAACTTGTAGGAGAGAATCCTTCCTTCCTTCCTTCTTTCAGTTTCTGCTTGTTCCCAGCAACCCTGGACATTCTTTGGCTTGTAGATACATTCACTCAGATCTCTGCCTCTGCTGTCACCTGGCTGTCTTTCTCCGTGTGTGTCTCTGTCTTTCTGCTCTATGGACACCAGTCATACTGAACTAAGGATCTACCCTGTTACCCTACTCATCTTAACTAATTAGATCTGCAAATACCCTATTTCCAAAGAATGTCACCTTCTAAGGTACTGGGGGTTAGGACATCAACATGTTCCCCCCCCAAAGGAGGGACATGATACAACCCATAATAGTATGTTATCAAGCAAGTTACTATTCCTAGCAAATGGAGTTCTAGACCTCTAGAGATCTGTGGGAGGCGGCATAGGACATGCTGCACCAGAGAGATGAGGGAGCTGGGGTATTGATACACCAGGTCAGTCTTTTGAAGGTTGCATCTGGAGATGCTAATTTCCCAGTGCTTCCTGCCCATTCCTAAGTGGTCAGAGCAGGCTGGCCTGGGTTCAGAGAAAGTCCACAAGCAAAGTCTTTGGGTAGATGTTGGCAGTAAGAAGTCAGCAGGTCTGAATTGGAGTGGGAGGGGATAAAGGTGGTGTACTCACAGCATCTGCCACAGGCAGTGTCATTGGAGAGTGTTTTTTTGTTTGTCTGTTTGTTTTTGAGACAGTCTTGCTCTTATTGCCCAGGCTGGAGTGCAGTGGTGTGATCTTGCCTCACTGCAACCTCCACCTCCCCGGTTCAGGCAATTCTCCTGCCTCAGCTTCCTGAGTAGCTGGGATTACAGGTGCCTGCCACCACACCGGCTAATTTTTGTATTTTTAGTAGAGATGGAGTTTCGCCATAGTGGCCAGGCTGGTCTCGAACTCCTGACCTCAAGTGATCCGCCCACCTCGGCCTCCCAAAGCACTGGGATTACAGGTGTGAGACACCAGGCCTGACCTTTTTTTTTGATACTGAGTCTCACTCTTGTCGCCCAGGCTGGAGTGCATCACGGCTCACTACAGCCTTGAATTCCTGGGTTCAAGCAATCCTCCCACTTCAGCCTCCTGAGTAGCTGGGACCACAGGTGTGCACCATCACATCCAGTTTTTTTGTTTGTTTGTTTGTGTGTTTGTTTGTTTGTTTTTGTATAGACAGAGTCTTGCTATGTTTCCGAGGCTGGTCACAGGCTCCTGGGCTCAAACAATCCTCTTGCCTCGGCCTCCCAAAGTGCTGGGATTACAGGCGTGAGTCACCATGCCCGGCCTTTTGTTGCTGTTGTTGTTTTTAATTTATTTTACCCTTCTTGCAAGCGAACAAGTTATAAACTTAGTGTCTTAGAACAACACAAATGGGCCGGGCACGATGGCTCATGCTTGTAATCCCAGCACTTTGGGAGGCCGAGGCGGGCGGATCACGAGGTCAGGAGATCGAGACCACGGTGAAACCCCGTCTCTACTAAAAATACAAAAAATTAGCCGGGCATGGTGGCGGGCGCCTGTAGTCCCAGCTACTCGGAGAGGCTGAGGCAGGGGAATGGCGTGAACCCGGGAGGCGGAGCTTGCAGTGAGCCGAGATCGCACCACTGCACTCCAGCCTGGGTGACAGAGCGAGACTACGTCTCAAAAAAAAAAAAAAAAAAAGAACAACACAAATGTATATCCTTACAGTTCTGGAGGTCAGAAATCCAAAATGGGAGTCTTACTGGGCTTTATAAAATCGAGATGTTGGCAGGGCTGCATTCCTTCTGGAGGCTCCAGGAGAAAATCTGTTTCCTTGCCTTGAAAAAGCTTCTAGAGGCGACCTGCACTCTTTGGCTTGTGGTCCCTTCTTCCATCTTCAAAGCCAGCAGCATGGCATGGCATCTTCCAATCTCTCTCTTGCTTCTGCTTCTGTCTTTATACCTACTTTTCTAACTCTTAGAAGGGCCCTTGTGCCGGGCATGGTGACTTATGCCTGTAATCCCAGCACTTTGGGAGACCGAGGCAGGTGGATCACCTGAGGTCAGGAGTTTGAGACCACTCTGGCCAACATGGTGAAACCCCATCTCTACTAATAATACAAAAATTAGCCAGGCGTGATGGCACATGCTTGTAATCCTAGCTACTTGGGAGGCTGAAGCAGGAGAATCGCTTGAAGCCGGGAGGCAGAGGTTGCAGTCAGCCGAGATTGCACCGTTGCACTCCTGCCTGGACAACAAGAATGAAACACTGTCTCTGAAAAAAAAGAAGGGGCCTTGTGCCAGGCATGGTGGCTCATGCCTGTAATCCCAGCACTTTGGGAGGCCGAGGGGGGAGGATCGCTTGAGCCCAGGAGTTTGAGACCAGCCTGGGCAACATAGTGAGACTCCATCTCTGTAAAAAGAAAAATAATCAGGCCGGGTATGGTGGCTCATTCCTGTAATCCCAGCACTTTGGGAGCCCGAGCCAGGCGGATCACGAGGTCAGGAGATCGAGACCATCCTGGCCAACACGGTGAAACCCCGTCTCTACTAAAAATACAAAAAATTAGCCAGGTGTGGTGGCACACACCTGTAGTCCCAGCTACCCGGGAGGCTGAGGCAAGAGAATCGCTTGAACCCGGGAGATAGAGATTGCAGTGAGCCGAGATCACACCACTGCACTCCAGCCTGGGCAACAGAGCAAGACTTCATCTCAAAATAATAATAATAATAATTTTTTTTTTTTTTTTTTTGAGACGGAGTCTCACTCTTGTCACCCAGGCTGGAGTGCAGTGGCACAATCTTGGCTCACTGCAAGCTCCGCCTCCTGGGTTCAGGCCATTCTCGTGCCTCAGCCTCCCGAGTAGCTGGGACTACAGGCGCCCGCCACCACGCCCGGCTAATTTTTTGTATTTTTAGTAGAGACGGGGTTTCACCGTGTTGGCCAGGATGGTCTCGATCTCCTGACCTCGTGATCCGCCCGCCTCGGCCTCCCAAAGTGCTGGGATTACAGGCGTGAGCCACCACGCCCAGCCAATAATAATAATTTTTTAAAAAAGAAGGACCCTTGTGATGACATTGGGCCACTCAGATAATCCAAAATAATCTCATCTCAAGATCCTTAACTGAATCCCATCTGCAAAGTCCTTTGTGTCATCTTGGGTAACATATGCAGAGGTTCCAGAGATTAGGGCATAGTCAGTACAGGGGACCCTTATTCCACCTACCAGAGAGGGTCCAGATGAAGACTGGGTGAGGGGACTCAGGGAAAGGGCTGGCCCGGCCCCTAGGAGGTACCCAGTGCTCAGCTAGTAGCAGCTGTCATGGGATACAGAACTGGCCAGCAGGCCTTTGAAGCCAGGGCCCTGGGGTCACCCACCCCAACCCTCCCTACTCCCTTCTCCACTCCAGACTCTGAAGAACTGGTGGCTTCAGCAGTACAGCCACGACTCGGCAGACCCAGGCATCCTCGTGCTCCTGGCCTGCGGTACCATATCCAGCACCTGCGGCCAGATAGCCAGTTACCCCCTGGCCCTGGTCCGGACCCGCATGCAGGCACAAGGTGAGGCCTGGGCGGGAGGATGGGGCAGGGGGAATCTCATCGCTTGGGCCCCAGCTTCTCCCAGGTAGAGCCCTGGGCTGGGACCCTCCTGGATTTGGATGGGCTTCTCTGGGCCTCAGTTTCCCCATTTGTGACGTTGAAATGGAAGTCCTTTACTTTCATGGAGCTGAGGATTAACTAGGATAACAGGTGCAGTGGGTACAGGAAGAGAGCCCTTGCAGACTTAGCTGGGATGTCATTGCTGGCAAATGTCTAGCATTTCCAGGCTGGTAACTTGAACTCTAATTTGTAAGCCTGGGTTATCGTGAGCGGGAGGCTAGGAACAGCGGTAGGGAGCAATCAGGGCCAGAGCGGTTATTGTTTTTGTCTGTATTTTTCTTTTATGAATTATTTCCCCCCTGTCTCCTCCACCACTACCCTCCCATTCTCCCTGAATCTGTTTTGAGAATTTTCTTGAGAATTTTAGTGTTTGTGTTTTGTGATTTTCACTGGAAATGTGTCAGTGCACAAGACGGACACGGTCCCCACCCTCATAGAGCTCACAGGCTGGAGAGGAAGGAAGATGCTAAATAAATCATTCTGGAATTAAGTATTGATTTAGGGTTGTATAAAGGGAGAAGGAGGCCGGGCACAGTGGCTCACATCTGTAATCCCGGCACTTTAGGAGGCCAAAGAGGAAGGATCGTTTGAGTCCAGGAGTTTGAGACCAGCCCAGGCAACATAGCAAGACCCTATCTTTTTTAAAAAAATGAAGAAATAAATTAGCCAGGCGTGGTGGCGGGTGCCTGTAGTCCCAACGACTTGGGAGGCTGAGGCCGCAGGATCACTTGAGGCTGCAATGAGCTATGATTATGCCACCACACTCCAGCCTGGGTGACAGAGTGAGACCCTGTCTCAAAAAAGTGGTTGGGGGCCAGGGGTAGTGGCTCACGCCTACCATCCCAGCACCTTGGGAGGCCTAGGTGGGTGGATCACCTGAGGTCAGGAGTTTGAGACTAGCCTGACCAACATGGCTAAACCCCGTCTCTACTAAAAATACAAAAATTAGCCGGGTGTGATAGCAGGCGCCTGTAATCTTAGCTACTCAAGAGGCTGAGGCAGGAGAATCACTTGAACCCAGCAGGCATAGGTTGCAGTGAGCCAAGATCGTGCCATCGCACTCCAGCCTAGGCAACGGGAGTGAAAACTCTGTCTCAAAAAAAAAAAAAAAGGGCTGGGCATGGTGGCACACGCCTGTAATCCCAGCACTTTGGGAGGCCGAGGCAGGTGGATCACCTGAGCTTAAGAGTTCAAGGGCCGGGTGCAGTGGCTCACGCCTGTAATCCCAGAACTTTGGGAGGCCGAGGCAGGCGGATCACCTGAGGTTGGGAGTTGGAGACCAGCCTGACCAACGTGGAGAAACCTCGTCTCTACTAAAAATACAAAAAAATTAGCCGGGCAAGGTGGCGCATGCCTGTAATCTCAGCTACTCGGGAGGCTGAGGCAGGAGAATCACTTGAACCCAGGAGGCAGAGGTTGCGGTGAGCCAAGATCGTGCCTTTGCACTCCAGCCTGGGCAACAAGAGCGAGACTCTGTCTCAAAAAAAAAAAAAAAAAAAAAAAACTTTAAGACCAGCCTGACCAACATGGTGAAACCCTATCTCTACCAAATACAAAAAAATTAGCCAGGTGTGGTGGCTTATGCCTGTAATCCCAGCTACTTGGGAGGCTGAGGCAGGAGAATTGCTTGAACCCGGGAGGCGGAGGTTGCAGTGAGCCGAGATTGCACCATTGCACTCCAGCCTGGGCAACAAGAGCGAAACTCCGTCTAAAAAACAAAAAGTGAGTGGAGGGCAGGAAGGAGGCTGACTTAGACTGGAGCACCAAGGAGGAGTCCCCTGGGAGCTGGCTGTGGGATAGGGTTTGGGAATATGAGTAGGAGTCAGCTGGGAGAGGAGAGAGGGAACCTGGCTCCAGGAGGAGGGCATTTCTGTCCTTTCTTACCTTGCACACCCATACCTGCTCCATTTCTAATTGTCCCCAAACTTGGGGCGAAAAGGTGAGCAGCCAGTTCCAAGGTCAATACAAGTCTCGACTCTGAGTGGTAGGTCCCACTGTTAGTCTAACCTCCTTCCTTTGTGCTGCAATGACACCACCTGGCCCAACCCTGGGGGGTAGGAGGGGGAAGTGAAAGGGGAACGTTGGCCTTACCTGGTACCCCCCCGCCCCCTCCCAGCCTCCATCGAGGGTGGCCCCCAGTTGTCTATGCTGGGTCTGCTACGTCACATCCTGTCCCAGGAGGGCATGCGGGGCCTCTACCGGGGGATCGCCCCCAACTTCATGAAGGTTATTCCAGCTGTGAGCATCTCCTATGTGGTCTACGAGAACATGAAGCAGGCCTTGGGGGTCACGTCCAGGTGAGGGACCCGGAGCCCGTCCCCCCGATCCCTCACCCCCCACACCTCAGCCACTGGAGACTGATGATCCAACCACAGGATCCCTACTCTTTGGCCATGAGATCCCAGTACGCAGATCCTGGATCCTAGACTCCTATGCCCCAACCACTGGGTCATGGATCCCCACCCTTCAGCCACTAGATCCCAGATCCTCCTGTAACCATAACTGTGGATCCCTTACTTCAGCAACTCAAGTCTGCTACCCTAACCACAAGATCCAAGATTATCCACACCCCAGCCCTTAATCCCCATCGCCCAAATCACTGGATCCTGCAGCCCCACATCCCAAGGTGGATCCCACACTTCCCTGCGCCTCCTACTGGATCCTGGACCTCCACGTCTTAACCACTGGATCCCACACAAATCAGTGAATGGGTCCCGACACCCCAACCACAGAAGCACGGATTCCCTGTACCTCAACACCCAGACCCTGCCTCCCTCAGGCACCAGATCCAGTGTCCTAGTGAAACACTGGATCTTAGATCCCCAAACCCAGATCCCCATGCCTCGAGCCCTGGATCTCCAAGCTCAGCTGCTGGATTCTGGATGTCAACAAACCTCACCACTGGATCCTGACAACCACAATGCCTGGATCCTGGGGCCCCCATCACTGGATCCCAGATCCCCTCACCTCATCCACTGGATTCCTGCACTGGTTTTTTGTTTTTTGTTTTTTTTTTAAACTTCGACACTGGGTCTCAGATCCTTCTGCTCTGACTGCCAGATCCCTACATTTCAGGCACTACACCTTCCACCCCCAGGCACTGGATCCCAGATTCCTAAGCCCCCACCCACCAGATTCTGGCTCCTAAAACAAATGTGGGGGCCCCAGTGGCACAGCAAGTGGATCCTGGCAAATGCGGCTGCTGGATTCCAGATTCTGGATCCCCAGTCCCTCTGCCCAGTCCCTCAATGTTGAAACCTCATCTCTTGAAGGCAGACCCTGATATTCCAAGGCACTGAATCCCAAGCCCTTAACCCCTGGTTTCTGATCTGAATCTTCCAGGCGCCGGGTCCCACATGTTCAGGCCCCAAGTCTAGATCCTGGCAGCCCAGTCACACAGTATCCCACACACACTGATGCCCAGAGCCGACTTCTCATGACATGAAATTGCATGGTCGAGAGAGCCTGTAGGGAAGGAAGCCCAGATCCTGGCTGCGACCTGCACGGATGCTGGATTCCCCCTCACCCCACCTCTGCATGGCCACCCCCTCCTGGAACCACTCCACTCCCTGCATCCACACACTTCACAGCATCTTCCATCCCCCTCCCACCTTCTAGGCAAATAGTCCCCAGAGCTGTGTCCCTCCAAGGGGTCCGAGGAATCATTCACTCCTGGAGGCTGGCAAGGAGACAGTCTGAGGCCAGGGACCCATGAAGGGGTGTCCCCACCCCAGCACTACCAGCGCCTCCCCAGGCTTCCAGAGTTGAAAACCAGGAGAAAATCGGCAAAGACCACCCTTCCGTAAACCCAAGCACCCGATGATGCAAAAAACAAAACAAAAAAAACCGCCAAATCCCCAAATTCATTCCAGATCTATTTTTCTACCAGAGAGAGGAGCAAAGTCCTCCTCCCCTACGCCCGTACATTCTGCACTTCATAGTTGGGTTCTGAGCTTAGGATAATCCAGAGACCCCATGGAGGGACTTGGAAAGGGGAACTGGGATTTGGGGAGGGGTTGGAGGACTTCCGCACGCTTCCACCTCCTTCGACCTCCACCGCGCCCCAACTCCCTGCCTGTGTGTGTTATTTCAAAGGAAAAGAACAAAAGGAATAAATTTTCTAAGCTCTTTTATTGTGGTTTTTACTGAAAAGGGGGTGGGTGGCAATGGGACCACCTTAGTCTACCCCTAGGGAAGGGACAAGGGGCTGCTTCCCAACACCCACAGTTCCAAGAGCCAGGAAATAATTCCCTCTTTGAGCCTCAGTTTACACATCTATAAAATGGGAGCAGGGGAGGGAGTCCATGTTTATAACCCCTTCTAAATTTTCTGAGTTTTATTATTTTTATTATTATTTTTTTTCAGACGGAGTCTCACTCTGTTGCCCAGGCCAGAGTGCAGTGGCACGGTCTCAGCTCACTGCAACCTCTGCCTCCTGGGTTTAAGCGATTCTCCTACCTCAGCCTCCTGAGTAGCTGGGATTACAGGCGCCTGCCACCACGCCCAGCTAATTTTTTGTATTTTTAGGAGAGACAGAGTTTCACCATGTTGGCCAGGCTGGTCTCGAACTCCTGACCTCAAGTGATCCACCTGCCTCAGCCTCCCAAAATGCTCGGATTACAGGTGTGAGCCACCACACCCGGCCTCTGTATTTTTTTTTCAAATTAAAATTTCAATTTTTTTTTCAAATTATCCTTTTCCTAGGGCTGCCAGACCAAATTATCACAAACAGGATGGCTTGAAACAATGTGTGTGTGTGTGTGTGTGTGTGTGTGTGTGTGTGACAGGATCTCAGTCTGCAGCCCAGGTTAGAGTGTAGTGGTACAATCGTAGCTGACTGCAGCCTCGAATTCCTGTGCTAAAGCGATCCTCCCACCAAAGCCTCCTGAGTATCTGGGACCACAGGGACCACAGGCACATGCACTGTTATGTCCAGCTAATTTTTTTTTTTTTGAGACGGTCTCGCTCTGTCGCCTAGGCTGGAGTGCAGTGGTGCGATCTCGGCTCACTGCAGCTTACACCTCCTGGGCTCAAGTGACCCTCCCACCTCAGCCTCCCAAGTAGCTAGGACTATAGGCAATCGCCACCATGCCCAACTAACTTTTTGTTTGTTTCTTTGCTTGTTTGTTTGTTTGTGAGGCAGTCTCGCTCTGTCGCCCAGGCTGGAGTGCAGTGACACGATCTCGGCTCACTGCCACCTCTGCCTCCCAGGTTCAAGCAATTCTCCCACCTCAGCCTCCCAAGCAGCTAGAACCACAGGCATATGCCACCATGCCTGGATAATTTTTTTTTTTTTTGAGATGGGAGTCTTGCTCTTGTTTCCCAGGCTAGAGTACAGTGGCTCGATTTCGGATCACTGCAACCTCTGCCTCCCAGGTTCAAGCGATTCTCCTGCCTCAGCCTCCAGAGTAGCTGGTATTACAGGCGCGCACCACCACACCCGGCTAATTTTTGTATTTTTAGTAGAGACCATGTATTCCCATGTTGGCCAGGCTGGTCTCGAAGTCCTGACCTCAGGTGATCTGCCCACCTCAGCCTCCCAAAGTGCTGGGATTACAGGTGCGAGCCACAGTGCCTGGCCTAATTATTATTACTTCTTTTTTGTGGAAATAAGATGTCGTCATGTTGCCCAGGCTCATCTTGAACTCGTGGGGTCAAACAGTTCGTCAGCCTTCAGCCTCCCAAAGTGCTAGGATTACAGGTGTGAGCCACCGCACATGGTCCTTGGTGTTCCTTGGCTTATGATAGACCCATCACTCCATTGCCTGCCTATCTTCATACTGTATGCTCCCTTATGTGTGTCTGTGTCTGTCTGCCCAAATTTCCATCCTTTTTTGAGATGGAGTTTCGCTCTGTTTCCCCGGCTGTTATTAATAATGATGTGATCTCGGCTCACTGCAACCTCCGCTTCCTGGGTTGCAAGTGATCCTCCTGCCTCAGCCTCCAGAATAGCTGGGATTACAGGTGCACACCATCACACCTGGCTAATTTTTGTATTTTTAGTAGAGACGGGGTTTCACTACGCTGGTCTTGAACTCCTGACCTCAAGTGATCCACCCACCTCGGCCTCCCAAAGTGCAAATTCCCTGTTTTTTTGTTTTTTTTTTTCTGGAGTGCAGTGGCATGATCTCAGCTCACTGCAAGCTCTGCCTCCCGGGTTCACGCCATTCTCCTGCCTCAGCCTCCCGAGTAGCTGGGACTACAGGCACCCGCCACCACACCCAGCTAATTTTTTTTTGTATTTTTAGTAGAGATGGGGTTTCACTGTGTTAGCCAGGATGGTCTCGATCTCCTGACCTCATGATTCTACCCACCTTGGCCTCCCAAAGTGCTGGGATTATAGGCGTGAGCCACCGCGTCTGGCCTTTTTTTTTTTTTTTTTTTTGAGATGGAGTCTTGCTCTGTCACCCAGGCTGGAGTGCAGTGGCGCGATCTCAGCTCACTGCAAGCTCCGCCTCCTGGGTTCACGCCATTCTCCTGCCTCAGCCTCCCGAGTAGCTGGGACTACAGGGATCCGCCACCATGCCTGGCTAATTTTTTGTATTTTTAGTAGAGACGGGGTTTTACCATGTTAGCCAGGATGGTCTTGAACTCCTGACCTTGTGATCCGCCCGCCTCAGCCTCCCAAAGTGCTGGTATTACAGGCGTGAGCCACTGTGCCTGGCCGATTCCGTATCTTGTAAGGACAGCAGTCATCAGATTAGGGCACCCCCCAATCCAGTGTAACCTCATTTTAACTTGATTATATCTACAAAGACCGTATTTCCAAATAAGGTCACATTCTCAGGTTGCAAGGGTTAGGGCTTGAACACATCTTTTTGGGGCACACAGTTCAACCCGCAATGAGTAATTCAAATTCACTGTAGAAAAAATAGAAAATTCAGGGTAGGTGGGATAGCTCATGTCTGTAAACCCAGCACTTTGGGAGGTCAGGGTGGGAGGATCGCTTGAGGCCAGGAGTTTGAGACCAGCCTGGGCAACATAGTGAGACCCCATTTCTACAAAAAAATTTTCAATTAGCTGGGCATGATGGCATATACCTGTAGTTCCAGCTGCTCAGGAGGCTGAGATGGGAGGATGACTTGAGCTCAGGAGTTTGAGACCAGCCTGGGCAACATGGCGAAACCCTGTTTCTACTAAACATATAAAAATTAGCCGGGTGTGGTGGAGTACACCTGTAATCCCAGCTACTCGGGAGGCTGAGGCAGGAGAATCACTTGAACCCAGGAGGCAGAGGTTGCAGAGAGCCAAGATCCGTCTCAAATTAAAAAAAAAAAAAAAAAAGAAAGAATTCACACTCTCTTCCTGCCAGCAGAGGTGTTAAAAAATGTTTTTAATAGAATTCACACTTTTGTGTAGCCCCTCTCATGTTGTACCAGAGTGGGTTTCTCTAAGAGAATACAATAGAAGTGATCCCACATCACTTCCCAGATTCCGTTATAAAAGACACTGTAGGCCGGGCACAGTGGCTCACACCTGTAATCCCAACACTTTGGGAGGCCGAGGCGGGCAGATCACTTGAGGTCAGGAGTTTGAGACCAGCCTGGCCAACATGGTGAAACCCCATCTCTACTAAAAATATAAAAATTATCTGGGCGTGGTGTTGCATGCCTGTGATCCCAGCTACTTGGGAGGCTGAGGCAGGACAATCACTTGAACCCAGGAGGCGGAGGTTGCAATGAGCCAAGATTGCTCCATTGCACTCCAGCCTGGGTAACAGAGCGAGATTCCATCTCAAAAAATAAAAAAATAAAAGGCTGGGTGCGGTGGCTCACGCCTATAATCCTAGCATTTTGGGAGGCCGAGGCGGGTGAATCACCTGAGGTCAGGAGTTCGAGACCAGCCTGGCCAACGTGGCAACCTCGTCTCTACTAAAAGTACAAAAATTAGGCAGACGTGGTGGCGGGCACCTATAATCCCAGCTGCTCAGGAGGCTGAGGCAGGCGAATTGCTTGAACCTGGGTGGCAGAGGTTGCAGTGAGTCGAGATTGCACCACTGCACTCCAGCCTCGGCAACAAGAGCAAAACTACATCTCAAAGAAAAAAGAAAAAAAGACACTGTCGCTACTATCTTGGTTATTGGTTATATGCTCTCTCTCTCTCTTTCCCTTTCTCATAACATTTGCTCTGAAGGAAGCCGGTGGCCATGCCGTGAGCAGCCTTATGGAGAGGACCATGTGGTGAGGAACTCAGCCAATAACCATGTAACTGAGCTTGGAAGAGGATCTTGCTGTCCTGGCCAACATCTCACTGCAATTCCATCAGTTGAATTCCCTGGATAGTCCAAGCTTTGTGGATCCCTCCACCGGAACAACTGGATCCCAGTACCTGAATCCTGAATCTTACACTCTTATACTTCAAACATTGAATCACAGGAACACCCGGCTTAGCGGCTCCTGAGTTCCTAATGCTCGGAACATGGGTGAGATGATAAACGTTTGTTGTGTTAAGCTGCCAACCTTTTGGCGGGGGGTAATTCATCACATGGCAACAGCTGGCTAATACATATACACCTACATGTATATGATTTTGTCAGGTTTTTTTTTTTTTGGTTTTGGTTTTTGAAACAGGGTCTCACTCTGTCCCCTCCCCAGGCAGGAGTGCAGGGGTACAATCATGGCTCACTGCAGCTTCAAACTCCCAGGCTCAGGTGATGCTCCCATCTCAGCCTCTGGAGTAGCTGGGACCACAGGCACACACCACCGTGCCTGACTACTTTTTTTTTTTTTTTTTTTTTTTTTTTTGAGACGGAGTCTCGCTCTGTCGCCCAGGCTGGATGGAGTGCAGTGGCACGATCTCGGCTCACTGCAAGCTCCGCCTCCTGGGTTCACGCCATTCTCCTGCCTCAGCCTCTCCGAGTAGCTGGGACTACAGGCGCCCGCCACCACGCCCGGCTAATTTTTTTGTATTTTTAGTAGAGACGGGGTTTCACCGTGGTCTCGATCTCCTGACCTCGTGATCCACCCGCCTCAGCCTCCCAAAGTGCTGGGATTACAAGCGTGAGCCACCACGCCCGGCCTTTTTTTTTTTTTTTTTTTTTTTTTTTTAGAGACTGGGTCTTACTCTGTCACCCAGGCTGGAGCACAGTGGCACAATCATAGCTCACTGCAGCCTCTAATTCCTGTGCTCAGGGGAGCCTCCCCCTTCAGCCTCCCAAGTAGCTGGGACTACAGGTGCACATGACCACACCTGGCTAATTTTTAAATTTTTCTGTAGAAAAATTTCTTGCTGGCCGGGCGCCGTGGCTCACGCCTGTAATCCCAGCACTTTGGGAGGCCGAGGCGGGCGGATCACGAGGTCAGGAGATCGAGACCATCCTGGCTAACACAGTGAAACCCCGTCTCTACTAAAAATACAAAAAAATTAGCCAGGTGAGGTGGCAGGCGCCTGTAGTCCCAGCTACAAGGGAGGCTGAGGCAGGAGAATGGCGTGAATCCCGGGGGGCGGAGCCTGCAGTGAGCCGAGATCGCGCCACTGAACTCCAGCCTGGGTGAAAGAGCGAGACTCCGTCTCAAAAAAAAAAAAAAAAAAAAAAAAGAAAAATTTCTTGCTTTGCTGCCCAGGCTGGTCTTGAACTCCTGGACTCAAGTGATCCTCCTGCCTCAGCCTCCTGAGTAGCTGGGATTACAGGCATGCACCACTACACCCAGCTAATTTTTGTTATTTTTAGTAGACACGGAGTTTTATCATGTTGGCCAGGCCGGTCTCAAACTCCTGACCTCAGGCGATCCGCCCACCTTGGCCTCCCAAAGTGCTAGAATTACAGGTGTGAGCCACCACGCCCAGCCAAAAATAATTTTTAAAAATTAGCCGGGCGTGGTGTCCGCACCTGTGTTCCTAGCCACTCAAGTGGCTGAGGTGGGAGAACCACCTGAACAGAGAGGTCAAGGGGATTGACCTTAATTGTGCCACTAGACTCCAGCCTGGGTGACAGAGTGAGACCATCTTCCCATCAGCTGTTTAGCAACCTTAATTCTTTTGTTTTGTTTTTGAGACAGGGTCTCGCTCTGTCACCCAGGCTGGAGTTCAGTGGCAAGATCTCAGCTCACTGCAGCCTCCACCTCCCAGGCTCAAGCAATCCTCCCACCTTAGCCTCCTGAGTAGCTGGGACTACAGGCATGGACCACCATGCCCAGCTAATTTTTGTATTTTTTGTAGAGACAGGGGTCTGTCCATGTTGCCCAGGCTGGTCTCGAACTCCTGGGCTCAAGTGATCCACCTGCCTTGACGTCCCAAAGTGCTGGTATTATAGGCGTGAGCCACTGTGCCCAGCCTAGCAACGTTTTGTTGTTGTTGTTGTTTGCTTGTTTGAGATGGAGTCTTGCTCTGTTGCCCAGGCTAGACTGCAATGGCGCGATCTCGGCTCACTGCAACCTCCGTCTCCTGGGTTCAAGCCATTCTCCTGTCTCAGCCTCCATAGTAGCTGAGATTACAGGGGCCCACCATCAAGCCTGGCTAATTTTTGTATTTTTAGGAGAGACTGGGTTTCACCCTGTCAGGCTGGTCTCAAACTCCTGACCTCAGATGATCCGCCCGCCTCGGCTTCCTAAAGTGCTGGGATTACAGGCGTGAGCCACCACATCAGGCCTAGCAACCTTAATTGTATCTGCAAACTTAATTCCCTTTTGCCATGTAACAAATGTAAGTCAGCCCAGGCTGCTATAAGGAAACACTAAAGGGCAGCGTCTTAAACTGCAGAGATCTATTTCTGGAGGCTGGGAAATCCAACGTTAAGGTGGCTGGCTAGCTCAGTTCCTGCTGAGGGATTTCTTCCTGCCATGCCTTCTTGCTGCATCCCCCCATGGCAGACAGAGAGAGAGAAAGAGCTCTGGTTTGTCTTTTTCTTATAGGGAACTAATTCCATCTTGCGGGGGCCATCCTCATGAGTTCATCTAACCCTAATGACCCCCCAAAGGCCCTATCTCCAAATTCCAACCCACTGGGAGACAGGGCTTCAACATAAGAATTTTTTTTTTTATTTTTTATTTATTTTTATTTTTTATTTATTTTTTTATTTTTTTTTTATTATACTTCAGGTTTTAGGGTACATGTGCACAATGTGCAGGTTTGTTACATATGTATCCATGTGCCATGTTGATTTCTTGCACCCATTAACTCGTCATTTAGCATTAGGTATATCTCATAATGCTGTCCCTCCCCCCTCCCAACATAAGAATTTTGATAGGGCCCAGTGTGGTGTCTCATGCCTATAATCCCAGCACTTTGGATGAGGCAGGAGGATCGCTTGAGGCCAGGAGTTCAAGATCAGCCTGGGCAACATAGCAAGACCCCTACAGAAACAAAAAACAAAAGTAGCCAGGCATGGAGGCATGTGCTTTTGCAGTCCCAGCCACTCAGGAAGCTGAGGTGGGAGGATCACTTGAGCCCAGGAGATTGAAGCTGCAATGAGCCATGATTGCACCCCTGCACTCCAGCCCAGCCTGGGCAATAGAGCAAGACCCCTTCTCTGAAAAAAAAAAATTAACAAAAAAATAATTTTGAGCTGGGCATGGTGGCTCACGCCTGTAATCCCAACACTTTGGGAGGCCGAGGCAGGTGGACCACTTGAGGTCAGGAATTCAAGACCAGCCTGGCCAAAATGGCGAAACCCCGTGTCTACTAAAAATACAAAAATTGTCCAGGCGTGGTGGTGGATGCCGGCAATTCCAGCTACTTGGGAGGCTGAGACACAAGAATCCCTTGAACCCAGGAGGCAGAGGTTGCAGTGAGCCGAGATCGCACCACTGCACTCCAGTCTGGGCAACAGAGCGAGAATCCGTCTCAAAACAACAACAATAATAATAATTTGGGGGCCGGGCACGGTGGCTCACGCCTGTAATCCCAGCACTTTGGGAGGCCAAGGCGGGCGGATCACGAGGTCAGGAGATCGAGACCATCCTGGCTAACATGGTGAAACCCCGTCTCTACTAAAACATACAAAAAATTAGCCGGGCGTGGTGGCGGATGCCTGTAGTCCCAGCTACTCGGGAGGCTGAGGCAGGAGAATGGTGTGAACCCAGGAGGGGGAGCTTGCAATGAGCCGAGATCACACCACTGCACTCTAGCCTGGGCGGCAGAGTGAGATTCTGTCTCAAAAAAACGATAATAATAATAATAATAATTTTGACGGGACACAATTCAATTTATAACGATAACATATTTATTGGTTTGGGGGATTAGGAGGTGGACATTTGGGGGAAAGGGGCCATCACGCTGCCCACCACACCCAGTGAGGTCACAGGGGCGTTTGTGATTTCATCCTCCTCTTGGTCCCCCACACAGCCCTCCCACTAGACACTCCCGCATGGTAGCTGGAGCAGCAAACGACTGCTTAGGGATTTGAAGCCAGGTGTCCTAACTTCCTCCATGGGTGCTCAGCCTGGGGAACCTCAGAACGCTTGCTCCAGGATCCAGACGCCGTTTAGGAGGGTCAAGACCTTATTCATCAAAGCCCCGCCTCCCCCCTCATCCTGGAACCCTGGCTGTACACACGTTTGGCCACATGCATGACAACAACCTTGAACATCTCCCTTCACAGCAGGTGAGTTTAGGAAACACTGGTGTCCCGGCGCCTCTGGTCCGGACTGCAGGGAGAGGCCAGGCTACCCACGCCCTCTACAGGCCCACTCCCCTGCTAGCAGACCTAGAATTCCACCTTGAAGGCAGGGCGGGGCAGGGAGGCAGGGCGCGATGGCTCACGCATGTAATCTCAGCACTTTGGGAGGTTGAGGTGGATGGGTCACTTGAGGACAGGAGTTCAAGACCAGCCTGGCCAACATGCCAAAACCCTATCTCTACTAAAATTACAAAACGTAGCCAGGCATGGTGGTTGGTGCCTGTAGTACCAGCTACTCAGGAGGCTGAGGCAGGAGAATCGCTTGAACTCAGGAGGTAGAGGTTGCAGTGAGCCCAGATCTTGTCACTGCACTCGAGCCAGGGCAACATAGCGAGATTCTGTCTCAAAAAATAAGAATAAATTAAGAGTCTAGATATTTTCCTAATTACATTTGTATTCCTCCTTGGATCCTCCATGAGTAACTTAGAGAGTCTATATTATATTGGCTGGGTGTGGTGGCTCACACCTGTAATCCCAGCACTTTGGGAGGCTGAGGCGGGTGGATCACCTGAGGTCAGGAGTTCAAGACAACCAGCCTGGCCAACATGGTGAAACCCCGCCTCTACTAAAAATAATACAAAAATTTGCTGGGCATGTTGGCACGTCCCTGTAATCCCAGTTACTCGGGAGGCTGAGGCAGGAGAATCACTTGAACCCAGAAGGCGGAGGTTTCAGTGAGCCGAGATCACACCATTGCACTCCAGCCTGGGCAACAAGAGCAAAACTCCATCTCAAAAAAAAAAAAAAAAAGAGAGTCTATATGATACCAATTCCTTTGATAGAGACACGATTTATCACCCAGTATAAGGACAAGCTTTGGACATAGTCCCTACTTGGGAGGCTGAGACACGAGAATCGCTTGAACGAGGGGGATGGCGGTTGCAGTGAGCCAAGATTGCACCACTGTACTCCAGCCTGGGTGATAGAGTGAGACTCTGTCTAAAAAAAACAAAACAAACAAACAAACAAAAAACCGGGGGGAGGGCTGGGCGTGGTGGCTCATGCCTGTAATCCCAGCACTTTGGGAGGCCGAGGTGGGTGAACCACTTGAGGTCAGGAGTTAGGCACCAGCCTGGCCAACATAGTAAAACCTGTCTCTACTAAAAAAAAAAAAAAAAAATACAAAAATTAGTCAGGTGTGGTGGTGTATGCCTATAATCCCAGCTACTCAGGAGGCTGTGGCAGGAATTGCTTGAACCTGGGAGGTGGAGGTTGCAAGGAGCTGAGATTGCGCCACCGCACTCTAACCTGGGCAGCAGAGCAAGACTCCGTCTCAAAAAAAAAAAAAAAATGTAGACTTGGGGGAACGGGGTGGGTCTTTCACCAGGAGGGTGCCCTAGATGTGTGTCTGGGGAAGGTGACCCAACCTGGCTGAGGATGAGGGAGGGCCGGGTCTGCCCTGCAGGTGCTGGACACAGGAGAGCAGCTGATGGTCCCCGTGGAAGTCCTGGAAGTGGATAACGAGGGCGCCTTGTGGAAGTTTCTGCTCTCAGGAGCTATGGCCGGGGCAGTGTCTCGCACGGGCACGGCACCTCTGGACAGAGCCAAGGTGTACATGCAGGTTTGTGTGGGTTGCAGGGAGGACGGGACCCAGCGCTGGAGCCACTGGGGAGAACGTGGGGTGAGGACAGATGGAGTTGACGTGGACGGAGTTCAGGATAGGAGTGCTGGCTGGAGTTGGGCTCTCCTGGACTAGTTGAGGTTGAGGTTGTGGGTGGTGATGGAGCTGGTGTGGACATGGCTTGGAGTCAAGTTTGAGGAGTTGAGAGAACTTGCCAGGGACAAGGACCAACGCTGGGCCAAGGTGGGGGTTGGAGGTCACGGAATTGGGGGTGGGGTCTTTGGACGAGTTTAAAGACAAGGTAGGGGCCAGGCGCAGTGGCTCATGCCTCTAATGCCAGCACTTCGGGAGGCCCAGGGGAGGTAGATCACCTGGGGTCAGGAGTTTGAGACCAGCCTGGCCAACATGGCGAAACCCTGTCACTACTAAAAATACAAAAAAATTAGTCGGGCATGGTGGCACGTGCCTGTAGTCCCAGCTACATAGGAGGCTGAGGCAGGAGAATTGCTTGAACCCAGGAGATGGAGGTTGCAGTGAGCAGAGATCGCGTCACTGCACTCCAGCCTGGGCAACAGAGTGAGACTCTGTCTCAAAAAAGAAAAAAAACAAAAAGGCAACGTAGGATTGGAGCTACCTCAAGCAGGATATCTCACACCCATAGTCTCAGCTGCTCAGGAGGCTGAGGCAGGAGGATCGCTTGAGCCCAGGAGTTAGAGGCTGCAGTGAGCAATGATCATGCCACAAACTCCAGCCTGGGTGACAGAGCGAGATCCCTGACTGAAAAAATAAACAGGTGCAGTGGCTCACTGTGGGAGGCCGAGGAGGGAGGATTACTTGAGCTTAGGAGTTTGAGACCACCTGGGCAATATAGTGAGACCACATCTCTACAAAATAATAATTAATTAATTAAATAAATAAAAATTTAAAAAGGAGTCGGGCATGGTGACTCACACCTGTAATCCCAGCACTTTGGGAGGCCAAAGTGGGAAGATCGCTTGAGCCCAAGAGTTTGAGACCAGCCTGGGCAACATAGTAAGACCCCATCTATACAAAAAATTTTTACAAAATTAGCCTGCCATGGTAGCATGCACCTGTAGTCCCAGCTACTTGGAAGGCTTGAGGTGGGAGGATCACTTGAGCCCAGGAGTTTGAGGCTGCAGTGAGCTGTGATTGCACCACTGCATTCCAGCCTGGGCAACAGAACAAGATCCTGTCTCGAAAACATAAACAAACAAAAAAACAAGAAAAAAAAGAAAAAGCAGGCCAGGCGCGGTGGCTGATACCTGTAATCCCAGCAATTTGGGAGGCCAAGGCGGGCGGATCACCTGAGGTCAGGAGTTCTAGACCAGCCTGGCCAACATGGCAAACCCCCGTCTCTACTAAAAATACAAAAATAAGCCGGGCGTGATGGTGGTGACGCGAGCCTGTAATCCCAGCTACTCGGGAGGCTGGGGCAGGAGAATCGCTTGAACCTGGGAGGCAGAGGTTGCAGTGAGCCGAGATCCCCCGACTGCACTCCAGCCTGGGCGACAGAGTGAGACTCCGTCAAAAAAAAAAAAAAAAAGGAAGGAAGGGAGGAAGGAAGGGAGAGAGGGAGGGGAGAGAAAGGGAGAAAGAAAGGAAAGGATGGAAAGAAGAAAGAGAGGAAGAGAGAGAAAAGGATTGAGGAGATGAAGAGGAGGGGTGAGGTGGGAATGTAGGTTGATGTTGGCTTTGGATCAGTGTTGTGTGCGATTGTAGAACTGGCCGGGGAAGGTGCTGAAGAAGGAATGGGGATGGGATGGGGATAGGTTGGGGTTGGGTGGCTGGGGAGGTCCCGGTGGGGCTGTGCTTGGGGCGGGGATGGGGACGGAGACAGAGGCGAGCAGGGGCTCCTCCAGGGTCCTCCCTCCACCCAGGTCTACTCCTCCAAGACGAACTTCACCAACCTGCTGGGGGGGCTACAGAGCATGGTCCAGGAGGGCGGCTTCCGCTCCCTGTGGCGGGGCAACGGCATCAACGTGCTCAAGATTGCTCCTGAGTATGCCATCAAGTTCTCCGTATTTGAGCAGGTGGGGAAGGAGGGGTCTGCTTCCCCCAGCTCAAGCCCAAACCCCTCCCGTACCCCCAAAACTCCAGGCCCTTGTTCAAGCACACACTCACCCTCCAGACCCCAGGCCTCTTCCCTGCGTGGGTTTTGTGTCAGAGGGTGGCTGACTTCTCTCTCACCTTCCTCCTCTCCTAGTGCAAGAATTACTTCTGTGGAATACAAGGGTCCCCACCCTTCCAGGAGCGCCTCCTGGCCGGCTCCCTGGCTGTGGCTGTCTCCCAGACCCTCATTAACCCCATGGAGGTAAGAGAACATGTGCCCCACAGGTGAGGAAACGCCGTGGAAATTAGTTACCCAAGTTGCTGGGGCTACTTCCTCTTCCTCCTTTCTCCCCTCCTTTCTCCTCCTTTTTTCTCACACTCCTCCCTCCTCCCCGTTCACCTCTTCCTCTTCTGTCTCCCCTCCTCCTTTCTCCCTCCTCCTCCCCTCCTCTTTCCTCTCCTCCTCCTCCCCTCTTTTCTTCCTCCTCCTTCCCTCCTCCTTTCTTCCTCCTCCCCTCCTCCTTTCTCCCTCCTCCCCTCCTCTTTCCTCTCCTCCTCCCTCCTTTCTGCCTCCTCCTCCCCTCCTCCTTCCTCTCCTCTTCCACCCCCCTGTTCCTTCCTCTCCTCCTCCCTTACTCTTCTCTCCTCCTCCCCTCCTCTCCTCTCCTCCTCCTCCCCTCCTCCTTTCTCCCTCCTCCTCCCCTCCTCCTTTCTCCCTCCTCCTCCCCGCCTTTCTCCCTCCTCCTCCCCTCCTCCTTTCTCCCTCCTCCTCCCTGCCTCCTCTCTCTCCTCCTCCCCTGCTCCTTTCTTCCTCTTCCTCCCCTCCTCCTTTCTCCCTCCTCCTCCCTCCTCCTTTCTCCCTCCTCCTCCCCTCCTCCTTTCTCCCTCCTCCTCCCCTCCTCCTTTCTCCCTCCTCCTCCCTCCTCCTTTCTCCCTCCTCCTCCCCTCCTTTCCCCCTCCTCCTCCCCCCTCCTCCTTTCTCCCTCCTCCTCCCCTCCTTCTTTCTCCTCTTTTCTCCCACTTCTCCCTCCTCCCCTTCACCTCTTCCTCCTCCTCCCCTCCTTTCTCCCTTCTCTTTTCTCCCTCCTCTCCCTCCTCCCTTTCACCTTTTCCTCCTCCTCCCCTCCTCCTTTCTCCCTCCCCCCATCTTCTCCCTCCTCCTCCTCTCCTCTTTCTCGTCCTCTATTCTCCCTCCTCTCCCTTCTCCCCCTTCACCTCTTCCTCCTCCTCCTCTCCTCCTTTCTCCCTCTACCTCCCTTCCTCCTTTCTCCCTCCTCTCCCTCTTCCCCCTTTACCTCTTTTTCCTCCTCTCCAATCTCCTCCTCCTTTCTATACATTTATATATGTATATATTATATATAACATATATACGGATATATATATATATATATATATATATATATATATATATAAACATTTTCAGGCCAGACACCTTGGCTCACGCCTGTAATCCCAACACTTTGGGAGACTGAGCTGGGAGGACTACTTGTTTGAGCCCAGGAGTTTGAGACCAGCCTGGGCAATATAGCAAGACCCCATCTTTACTGAAAACAAAAATCAGCCAGGTGTGGTGGCACATGCCTGTATTCCCAGCTACTCAGGAGGCTGAGGTGGGAGAATCACTTGAGCCCAGAAGGTCAATGCTGCAGTGAGCTATGATGGCACACAACTGCACTCCAGCCTGGGTGACAGAGGGAGACCTTGTCTCAAAAAATATATATATATACATGTTTTATATATAATATACACATATTATATACATTACTTATTATATAATTATATATTGTACATATAATATGCATATATTATATATAATTAAATAATTTAATGTATATAATTATATAATTACATTATATACTATGTAACATAAAAATACATGTCTATGCATGTTATATATAATATATGCATAACATATAATAATACATAGGTAATATGTATATATACTATATATATGTATACGTATATATTTTCATTCCTCATCTGTGGACCAGGAACCCTCCTTTTTTTCTTTTTTTTTCTTTTTTTTTTTTTTTTGAGAGTCTCACTTTGTCACCCAGGCTGGAGTGCAGTGGCATGATCTTGACTCACTGCTCACTGCGACCTCCACCTTCCGGGTTCAAGCGATTCTCCTGCCTCAGCCTCCCACGGAGCTGGGATTACAGCTGCCTGCCACCACACCCAGCTAATTTTTGTATTTTTAGTAGAGACAGGGTTTCGCCATGTTGCCCAGGATGGTCTCAAACTCCTAACCTCAAGTGTTCCACCCACCTAAGCCTCCCAAAGTGCTGGGATTGCAGGCATGAGCCACCACACCCGATCTAGGGTTCACTCTTAATGTAACAGTTCTATGGGTTTTGAGGAATGTATAATGACTTGTATCCACCACTGTAGTATCTTATAGAGTAGTTTCACTGCCCTAAGAAGGCCCTGTTTTCTACCTATTCACTCCCTTTCTTTCCCCTCAATGCTTGATCTTTTTGCCATAAAGTTTTGCCAGCTGTCTTCAATTTTTGAGGCTTGAGGGCATGTTTTCTCACCTCTCTTCCCTGTTATTCTTAATCAGTTTTCCAGGCTGTTCTCCTATGTTGATGTTTCCATATACATCTTATTTTTATTTTATTGATTTTTTTGTAGAAATGGGGTCTCGCTATGTTGCCCAGGCTGGTCTCGAACTCCCGGCCTCAAGCGATCCTCCCACCTCAGCCTCCCAAAGGGCTGGAATGACAGACGTGAGCCTTCTTCCCTCACTCTCTTGGCCTTTGCCAGCATTTGTGCTTCAGAACTCAAAATTCAGAGAGCATCCCATGGAATCTGACAGATCCGGGTCTGAAACCCAGCTCTTTGCCTTCCTGAGCCTCATTTTCCTTGTTTGTAGGGTGGGGACAATGGCTACCCCAAGGGTCATTGACATGATTCAATCAAATGAGCTGCCTTGTTCCCCGCCATCCCCAGGTGCTGAAGACGCGGCTGACCTTGCGTCGGACAGGCCAGTACAAGGGGCTGCTGGACTGCGCCAGGCAGATCTTGCAGCAGGAGGGCACCCGCGCCCTTTACCGCGGCTACCTGCCCAATATGCTCGGCATCATCCCCTATGCCTGTACCGACCTGGCTGTCTATGAGGTATGGGTCCTGCAGAGGGGGTGGCAGGGGTAGCCGGAGCCCAGGCTCCTAGTGAGCTTTCTCCTGGCCCCCTTCTCTTGCAGATGCTCCAGTGCTTCTGGCTGAAGTCAGGCAGGGATATGGGGGACCCCAGTGGCCTGGTCAGTCTGTCGTCTGTGACGCTATCCACGACCTGTGGCCAGATGGCCAGCTACCCACTGACTCTGGTGCGCACCAGGATGCAGGCCCAAGGTCAGCCTGTCCCCAGCGGCCACCACGCATGCCCCTTCCCTGCCCCACCCTGGCTGTCTCAATTTTCTCATCCCCCAAAACTGAGTCCGACACCCTCCATGTCTCATCTCAGCCCACTTTTGATGGCTTTTGAGACTCTGTCTCAAAAAATATATATAAAAATTAACCAGGCATGGTGGTACGGACCTGTGGTCCCAGCTACTTGGGAGGCTGAGGCTGGAGGATCCCTTGAGCTCTGGCAGTCGAGGCTGCAGTGAGCTATGATCGTGCCTCTGCCCTCCAGCCTGCACAACAGAGAGAGACCCTATCCCCACTCCCACCCCTGAAGAAAATTTCCCAAAATTAATCCTGATAACTCCTACTCAGAAACTCCCCCACTCCTCCTGAAACTGACCAATTTCCTCTAAGACTCTTCAAAACTCTTTTCCTACTGACCCCTGGGGCCCCTACCTGTGGCTTCAGCACCTGTCCACAACATTCCAGACTCCTAGGAGGCCCGGTCATCTCTGTTCTAGTCCTGATCTTGCCTATGTCCCTGCAGATACCGTGGAGGGCTCAAATCCCACCATGCGCGGAGTCCTCCAGCGGATCCTGGCCCAGCAGGGCTGGCTAGGGCTGTACCGAGGCATGACCCCCACGCTACTGAAGGTCTTACCAGCAGGTGGCATCAGCTATGTGGTGTACGAAGCCATGAAGAAAACCCTGGGCGTATAGGCTGTGAGCTGGACGACACAGCCTAGGCAGAAATGGGACAGGAGGACCTGATGACCCCTGGCCCCAAAGAGCCCTCGAGGCCTCAAGGCTCAGGCCCTGGAGCAGTTTTTGGTGGCAAAAGCAGGCTGGGGGTGGGGGTGGGGCGCTGGGTCAGAAGATTCCTGAAGCTGGGGTTGGTCGTGGGCGGGGGGAGTGCTGGGTCAGAAGACTCCTGGGGCTCCCTCCCCAGGGTGCAGCCTGAGACAAGAAACGTGGACTCCAGTCTGGCCCCTTGTGGGTCATCCTGGCTCCAGGGCGAAATGGTGAACATGTCATACAACAAGGAATAAAGAGATAGTTTTTGCTGAACGTGTCTGGATACTTGGGCCTAGGAGTGGAACTGGGTGGATGAGATCCCTGGACCCAGTAGGGGAGCTGGGGACCTTGGGCCTCTGGGTCCTGAATGGGAATTTGTGTCCAGGAGAGGAGGTGAGGACCTAGGATAGGAGCTTGAGGCTTGGATCCCAGGGCCTTATGCGAAGGGAGTGAGGGGTGTGAAGTGAGGGGTGTGATCGGGGCTGTGATCCCTCGATCCCGGTTGTTGGAACGGTTCTGGGGCTGGTTCCTTGAGTCCTGCAAGAGAACTGGATGCTCTAGATGGGGGGTCGAGAGAGAAGAAGGCCCGGGGGATCCCGAGTTTCCTGCTTTCCGGCCTCCCCACCTCCGGAAGCGCTCGATCTCTAAGGCTTCAAGCGGCCCACGTGCCGGGCCTACCCAACCAGGCTCCCGGTGAGCTAACCCAGACGTCAGGCCTGAGTTCGGGCTGCTGGTTGCCACTGCCCACGTCGGCTGCCATTCACTACAGTTCCCGCTAATCCCCTCTCGCTGTCTGGTGGCCGACTCCGCCCCAATGCAGCGGCGCTTCCACTGGCTCCCACCAAAACTGGGCGCTTTGATTTCCTTCGTTCCCATTTGTCCAGACCAGTGTCAGTCACCGAACACCCACCCATGTCGCTCAGCCATTGGCTTAGAAGTCAGGGATAGAACAGGATTCTGGTTAACAAGGGAAGCAATTAAAGTCCAAAGCCAACCTCATCACCCAGAACTCGTCAGGGATTGGATTAATTGACTGCCCATCTTTACAAGCACCACCTCTCACGTGCATTCATTGGCTTGCGTCCACGACTATCAAACCTAACGCCCACCCAGCAGGTCCATAGGAGTCTTCCACTAGGCCCGGCCTTACAGTCCACGTGACTCTTCAGAACCGTCAATCTAATTCTGAAGCCGCCCCGCGAATCTGGCACTCGCGTTTCATTGGGCCTCCTGCCTTCTCAGGTCTCCTTCATTTGCCCGCCCAGCACCGGCAGCTCGCAGCTATTGCCTCTGAGAGCCGTCAGTCACCCTGAGCCTCCCGCCCACTGCCCCTCATTGCGCTCCGATTGGCCACCTCCTTCAGAGCTCGCGATTGGTGTCCGGGGTGCGGCGGCTGCCTCCCATTGGCCCGCCGGAGCCGTCCGTCACGTCGGCGGCGGGAGGGGCGACTCTCTCCCCACTCGTCGTCCTCCCAGCGGCTGGGTTCCCAGAGTGCTCCGCGGCCGTGTGGAGCGAGGCCTTGTTCCCGCGTTGAGCCGCCGCCGCTGCCGCCGCCTCCTCAGCTTCAGCCTCCGCGCCAGGCCCGGCCCCGCCGCGCCATGTCGGACTACAGCACGGGAGGACCCCCGCCCGGGCCGCCGCCGCCCGCCGGCGGGGGCGGGGGAGCCGGAGGCGCCGGGGGAGGCCCTCCGCCGGGCCCGCCAGGCGCGGGGGACCGGGGCGGCGGCGGCCCCGGCGGCGGCGGCCCGGGCGGGGGGTCGGCCGGGGGCCCCTCTCAGCCACCCGGGGGAGGCGGCCCGGGAATCCGCAAGGACGCCTTCGCCGACGCCGTGCAGCGGGCCCGCCAGGTGAGGAGGCCAAGGGCCTGAGGGGCGCGCTCGCGCGCGCGCGCAGGCGGGGGAGGGGGCGGGGGTCACGTGCGCGCGCGCGCGGGGTCGCGGAGGGGGGCCGGGGCCGTCGCGGGGTCACGTGGGCGGTAGGCGGGGGCCTGGCCCTCCCGCTGCGCCTCGTGTGGGATCCAGGCGGGTGACCCCCCTGCAGGGGGTAGGGGCGCACCGGGGGTCACCAGGAGCGGCGCCTGGGTGTGCAGGCGCCCCGGAGCTCGGAGACGCACTTTTGGGACCCCCCCATTAGCCCCCCGCCTTAGGACATGCCTGGAGGCCGTGGTCCACCTTCGCGGGCGGAGGGCCTTTACTCTGTCCTCCATATCAGGGCAAAGGGCAGTGTTTGCCCCCAACCCAGTCCCATTTCTGTCCCCTCTCTAGGAGAAAGGGACACTGTGGGGGTGGGAGGGACAGTCCTTCCTCTTGAGTCGGGAAAGTGGATGGGGACCTGTCTAGGGCTGAGCACTTGGGCGAAATTGGGAAGACGAGCATGGGGACTGGCTCTTGGATGCTTTGGTGGCTTGAAAGCGTGGTCTGTCTCTTTGGGGGAAAGAAGGGAGGGTCTCCCACGACCGTGTATTGAGGCGTAATGACAACAAGGAAGTGTCACATGCTTATAGAACTGACCTCTTCAGCTCCATTTGCAGCCTCCCCATGGCCTGGAGGGGTGGGGGTCTGTAGAATGGGAGGACTTTGCCGCCGACCGGCTCCTGGGCTGTCCCAATGCCTCCGGGGCTAGAGACTGGCTGCTCCCAAGGTGGGAGGTCTCGTTAGGTGGACGCCTGTGTTCTGGCCCTCTGTGGTCTCTGACTGACTCACCCTTGGAGTTGGGTGGGTTTTAGCGTGCATTTGGTCTTATTGCCCATGGAACCGTCTTGATTCTGGGCAGCTTGAAGGGAGGGAGCTGGTGCTCTCAGTTGGTGGGGACAGGCCCCCTGTGGGCATCCCATGAGTTTTGGCTCTAGGGCAGCATAGAAAAATGGAGACTCATGGAAAGGGAGATTCTTAACATGATTTGGGTTTCTAAACCCCGGACTCTGATCCTAAGTTTGCTGGGTTGAGGTTTCTTTGAAGTTGCTCTTCATGTGTCTGAGATGTATCCCATAGAGTCTTGGTTGTTTTTTTGTTTTTTTGTTTTTTTTTTTTTGGAAACAGTCTCACTATCACCCAGGCAGGGGTGCAGTGGCACGATCTCAGCTCACCACAGCCTCCACCTCTCCAGTTGAAGTGCTCCTCCTGCCTCAGCCTCCCGAGTAGCTGGGATTATAAGTGTGTACCACCACACCCAGCTAATTTTTGTATTTTTAGTAGAGATGGAGTTTCACCATGTCAGCCAGTCTGTCTCGAACTCCTGACTTCAAGTGATCTGCCCGCCTCGGCCTCCCAAAATGCTGGGATTACAGGCATAAGCCACAGTGCCCAGCCATCCAAAAAATCTTCTGTTTTGGTCAAATGAGGATTTCATATCCCTTGAAGTGATCACTTTGCTGAAATGTATTCAATAAATTGATAAAAGGATTTTGAGAGTGGGGGAGATAGGGGAAAGTTGAACTCTTCAGCATCCCAGGAAAACTGGGCTAAAAAAAAACACACTTTCTGGTTCTCTGAGCTGGGGCCACTGGCAGGAGCAAGTGTCTGAAAGCTCCTGGAGATGACCTGGGGACCCTCCCTGGCACCTGAGCCTCTGTTCCTGTCACCCCTAGAACGAAGTCAGTGTGGATTATGGGCTGGCCACAATTAAGACACAAATCCCAGAAGGGAAGAGGGGAATTTTGATATTCCCAGATAACTGGTGAGAACCTTGAGGCCTAGGTTCAAAACTCCTTCTAAGATGTCTTAACCAAGTGACTCTTCCCTAAATTGGAGGGCCAGACACCAAGACCTGACGGGCTTTTGTGTCCAGGAGATGTTCGGAGAAGTTGACCGGGGTGCCATGGAGAGTTGTTTTTAGTGGTAATTCTTCTGTGCTTACTACTTTATTCTAGATTGCAGCCAAAATTGGAGGCGATGCTGCCACGACAGTGAATAACAGCACTCCTGATTTTGGTTTTGGGGGCCAAAAGAGACAGTTGGAAGATGGAGGTAACTCCCTGCTGCTACCTTTAGCTTAGGAGGAAGGGCTGGGGGCCTAAAGAGGTGCTTTTGTTTGAGTGTGGTTCAGAGGGGGTGGGTGTCGCTGTTTGGTCTTTTAAAACCTCAGCAATCCCAGCTTTGTTAATTCTTTTCGTTCCGTCTGCCATCCTGAGGTATCAGGTGGCAGAAAGGAGGGCAGGTTGATTGTGACTGGGTTGAAGTTGTAAGTTCCCAAGATGATTCCTCCCCTTGTGGGAGGCTGAGGCAACCTGGAGCAGTTACTGAGGCATGATGTGAAGTTGGCCCAGCCCTGGGGTGCATAGTGTGACTCCAAGTAGCAGATGATCAACCCTGACCAACTCCACTGTTATCCGTGACACCCCTCCCTGCTAGAGGCAGGTCCTGCCCTAAACCGGGAGGACTCAGGTGCCTGGTGGTAGTTGCGTGTTCCGAAGGCTTTTTTACTCTGGGATTGGCAGAGTCTGGCCTCCCTTAGGGGCCGGTCTCTCCTAGGCTCCTGTCTCAGCTCCTGTTAAGGGTGGGGGCCGAGGGGCACTGTTTACCTTGGACATGTGGCACCAGCATCAGGTTCGAGGCGGCCGTGGGTGGGTGAGTGCTGCATCTGCCATCCTCTCTCTTTCCCAGATCAACCGGAGAGCAAGAAGTTGGCTTCCCAGGGAGACTGTAAGTCCAGGGGGTCTGGTGGCAGATATGTGGCTTCAGAGGGTTGAGGTTTTCAGGAGTCAGGAGCTGGAAGCACTGAGGAGGTGGCAGCTCTTTACAGAGGCCCCTGGTGCTTCCATTCTGGGGCCCATATATTTGAGGGATCCCAGGAACCCTGAAATTGAGGCAGATGAACTCTGTGCTTTTATGGGGAGGGATCCACAGCATCCATCAGGCACTGGAGCAGGCTGGGGACCGTGGTGCGGGGCTCAGCTCCCACTGCCCCGGGGCAGGCAGTGCCAAGTGCCTGAGGAGGAGCTAAGCCAGTCTTTGCTTTGGGTTTTCTCTCTACAGCAATCAGTTCTCAACTTGGACCCATCCATCCTCCCCCAAGGTAAGCCATGGTGGGGCCCACACTGCTTGCTTGTCTGTTGGCCAGCAGACTGGCCTTTCTGCTGACTTGGGAGGACTCTGACTGGGGGCACCTCTCAGGTTTTATCCCCTAGTGCCAGTTGACCAGAGAGTGCTCAGACGGGAATGAGGCAGAGGAGCTGTGTCTGTTCCTCGTACCCCTTGTCTGAAGGGCTGTGGGAAGGGAGGGTCGTGGCAGTCACTGTAGTGATAGGGTGGTCTCCGCACCCTATGGCTTCCTCCGCTGGGGTGGGGACTCTGAGCAGCACAAATGTCGTCTTCCTGGAAGAGGCTAGGAGGGCCTTGCTTCCCTCCCTCACACATCTGTAAGTGCCCATCCCACTCAGTGCTGTGGAGCTCAGGGCTCTTTGCCCCACCAGATGGACTAAGGTGAACCTGACACAGGACAGTTGTCAGGGGTCATTTTTTGTTTGTTTTTTAATGGGCCAGTAGTTTCATGAAGTACTAGGAAAATAAGATGAAAAGGACATACAGCTGGCTTCTTAGAGCTGAGAGACATAGAGTGACTGTCAGCTTGCTATTCAGTGCTCCCTGTCGCCCTGAATCAATGGGACGGCACCAGGCCACGGCCCACAATGCCCAGACCAAGCCTCTCGGGGCACAGATGGGGAAACTGAGGCCTTGGAGGTTTTGCGGCCTGTGTGGTCAGACTCTGCTTAGACCTATGGTGGCCTTGGCTTCAAGTAGACCTTCCAGAGCTGCTGTCCTCCTCCCTTGCCACTTGAGGACTGACCTTTGGCGTGTCTCTTTACAGGACTTCAATGACAGAAGAGTACAGGGTCCCAGACGGCATGGTGGGCCTGAGTGAGTGTGGGTCACCTTGGGTGGGGAGGCCCACTCTTCCCCAGGAGGAAGTGTCCTGTGAGCTCCTGCCAGCCCAGAAGCCCTGGTCTGAGAGGGCTCCTGTGTGCTGTTCTCATTTGTCCCTTCTTCATCCCCTCTGGGCAGAGGACAGGAGCTCTCTAGAGGACTGCTGCCCTCTTGAATATCAGAGGGGTTGGGGCCCTGGCCACACAGTCTCCTGAGGCCCAGGCTCCCTTCCCTCATCACGCTTTGCTTTTCTCCTCCTTTCTCCATCCAGTCATTGGCAGAGGAGGTGAACAAATTAACAAAATCCAACAGGATTCAGGCTGCAAAGTACAGATTTCTCCAGGTACAAGAGCGTCAGGTTCCTGCGAGAATGGGGGCCGGGGTTGGGCCCTTTGCCCTTTCCTTTAATTACTTAATTTCTACGGGGACTGTGGACAGGAAGCGAGCTGGCGCTTGTTGGTGCTTACTACGGACCAGGCTCTGTGCAGTATCTCACTCCACTAGTACTGCCCACGGGGCACCGCTGTGACTTTTTTTATTTTCAGTGGGTGGGTGTGGACTGAGGTGGCAGGGCTAGCATTTCGCACAGGGGCCTGGTTCCAGACACTGGGCTCCGCAGCACTGCACTGACCTGCCGTGTGGGTGAAAGCACCCCAGCAAGACCATGAGGCAGGGTGGTGCCTTGGAAAGAGGGATCACTCTGAGGTCAGGCCCAGGTGCAAATCCCAGTTCTGGCTGCACATCTGCTCTCAGGCAATATAGTTACCTTTTCGAATCTCAGAGTCCTGAGCTACAAAAAGCCTGCTCAGCTTCACTTGGTCGTGTAGCACATATTGTCTATAGAAGAGGCTCTGGTGGTCATCACTGGTGGTAGGGGTGGCCAGGTCCTAGACCTTCTGAAATCTGCAACTCCCTCCACCTCATCCTTTTCCCTAAAAATCCTGCCTCCCTTCTGGGATCTCTTCCCAACCTTGGCCTTGCATCAAGCAGTCTCCCAGGTGTTTAGGGGAAGTAAACTGATGTGTCAGGCACTGAATAGGACACAAGTGGCCCTTGGTTGTTCTGAAAGTTTCCTCGTGTCCAAGGCAGGCCTTTCTCTGCCTGTGGGCCAGAGAGGGCACTGACCCTATCTCCTCTTTCCAGACAGTGGTGGCCTACCCGAGCGCAGTGTATCCTTGACAGGAGCCCCAGAATCTGTCCAGTAAGTCCCCACAGGGCCTCTCATTGTGATGTGGAGGGCAGGCAGAAGCCCGCCCCATCCCTTTGAATTGAAAATTGGGAGCAACTTGCACGCCATGTTCTCCACGCTTGCCCCCCTCTCCAGACAGCCATGTTAACATGAGGCTGATTCCCCGGCAGCCCAAGACCTGGGGAACCTGGAGCCTGAAAAGCCCCAGTGACTGGCCCCTCTTCCCTGTCATCCTTGCACACTCTGGGGTTGCCTTCCATTTGAGCTGGGTGGGCCACCAGACCAGTACCTTTCTCCAGCGATGGCACCCGCTCCTCCCCTTCCTAGGAAAGCGAAGATGATGCTGGATGACATTGTGTCTCGGGGTCGTGGGGGCCCCCCAGGACAGTTCCACGACAACGCCAACGGGGGCCAGAACGGCACCGTGCAGGAGATCATGATCCCTGCGGGCAAGGCCGGCCTGGTCATCGGCAAAGGCGGGGAGACCATTAAGCAGCTGCAGGTGAGGGCAGCACCTGGGCAGCTTTCCTCTGCATCCGTGTGCCACACCCCACCGCCACCACCACAGCAGCCCAGGAAGTCTTGGGAGAGCCCAGCACTAACGGTTAACCTTGCTTGTAAAGGAACGCGCTGGAGTGAAGATGATCTTAATTCAGGACGGATCTCAGAATACCAACGTGGACAAACCTCTCCGGATCATTGGGGATCCTTATAAAGTGCAGGTGAGCACACCCTGGGGTGGTGGAGGGGGTTCTGGAGCGGCATGGGCAGGGCCAGCGGCCCTAGGGTCTGCATTGCGCCGGAGAGATATGTGAACAGTCGGTCAGAGAAACACCGAGAGGCTTGCAAGAGCACTGGCTCGTAGGGCGGCACTGAACTGACTCCCAGCTTTGTGTGTGTGAGGCACCGGCCTCACCTCTGACCTTCTGCTTTTTTATCTGGAAACGGGGCTGCTGGCAGTGCCTCCCCATTAAAGTGGCAGATAGAGAGCTCAGTAGGGTGCTATGCTGGGCTCACCCAGGGTTCGTGGGTACTTAGTTGAGGCCCGCACTCCTGAGGAGGTGGGGGGCGTGTGGGGCAGCAGGGCTCACCCATGGGGGCTGTTTCCTGTGTGTTCGCAGCAAGCCTGTGAGATGGTGATGGACATCCTCCGGGAACGTGACCAAGGCGGCTTTGGGGACCGGAATGAGTACGGATCTCGGATTGGTGGAGGCATCGATGTGAGTGTGGGCCCTGCCTTCACCTTTCCCCCCGCCCCCCTGGTGGAGGGAGGGGCCGGGGTGAGTGGCTCCTCATGGCCAGTGGGCAGCAGAGGGCAGCAGAGTTGCGGGCTGAGCCAAGCCTGCTGCCTCCTTCCCCAGGTGCCAGTGCCCAGGCATTCTGTTGGCGTGGTCATTGGCCGGAGTGGAGAGATGATCAAGAAGATCCAGAATGACGCTGGTGTGCGGATACAGTTCAAGCAAGGTCAGGGCCTGGCCCACCCTGTCCCTGGCCAGTGCACCCCCCACCCTCTTTGGGAGGCAGGCTCTGAGGGAGCTGGGCACCATGGTTAGCCAGGTGGCCTCCATAGCACCTCACGGCTCCTAGTCCAACCGTCAGAACATGGCCAGTCCCTTCTGTCCTCTGGGATGGACGCATGAGGGAGTGACACATGAGGGCTTTCCACGTCCAGGGGGAACGTGTTCCTCTCACTATCAGATCTCCTTTTCCTCCCCCAACGATGGAGCCTATCCTGACAGCCCTGGGTGCCCCGCAGGCTGGATCAGGGCACTCCACCTCAGCTCTGGGCTCTTGCCAGTCCTCAGGCAGTCTCTGAGCTGCCTGCCGGCGGGGGAGAAGGGCCCCTCTCGCTTTTCAGAGATTTATTGTTCTGTAAAATCTTTCAGTGCTGGGGGTGCTGTGTGCTGGAAGAAGCTTGAGCCACCTCCTGGCTTGGCCGTGGGTTTCCTTCTCTGGGAATGTGGGCCGCCTCCCCCTCAATCCCTGAGCGAGTGGAGGCTGGGAGCGGCGCAGCGCGTCTGAGATCTCAGGCCGGCGTGGTGTCTGCGCTGGAGGTGGCGTTGCAGGCCTCTGGGGTGGGCTCTTCTTTTAAACTTGTCTCTCTGCTCTCTTGGTGCTGGCCTCAGATGACGGGACAGGGCCCGAGAAGATTGCTCATATAATGGGGCCCCCTGACAGGTGCGAGCACGCAGCCCGGATCATCAATGACCTCCTCCAGAGCCTCAGGGTAGGTGGCCCTGGGTGCTGAAGGGGCTGGCAGGGCCTCCAGGGGAGTGCGGAGACCAGACTGGCTTCCAGGGTTCATCATCTTCCTCCTCCTCTTGTCTTGCAGAGTGGTCCCCCAGGTCCTCCAGGGGGTCCAGGCATGCCCCCGGGGGGCCGAGGCCGAGGAAGAGGCCAAGGCAATTGGGGTCCCCCTGGCGGGGAGATGACCTTCTCCATCCCCACTCACAAGTGTGGGCTGGTCATCGGCCGAGGTGAGTGTGGCCCCCTGCGCCCTGTTCCTTGCCCCCTCTTCCCTGGGCCATCACTGCAGGCTGCCTTCACCTTCTGCGTTTCTGCAGGTGGCGAGAATGTGAAAGCCATAAACCAGCAGACGGGAGCCTTCGTAGAGATCTCCCGGCAGCTACCACCCAACGGGGACCCCAACTTCAAGTTGTTCATCATCCGGGGTTCACCCCAGCAGATTGACCACGCCAAGCAGCTTATCGAGGAAAAGATCGAGGTGGGTTGGGGCGGGCTCTGGGGGTTTGGTCTCTCAGCCCGGATCCCAGCCCACTCACCTTGGCTACTCTCCTTCCTTCCAGGGTCCTCTCTGCCCAGTTGGACCAGGCCCAGGCGGCCCAGGCCCTGCTGGCCCAATGGGGCCCTTCAATCCTGGGCCCTTCAACCAGGGGCCACCCGGGGCTCCCCCACAGTGAGTATCCTTCTCTGCCTCCTGGGCTTTGGGGTCAGGGGTCACTGAGCTGGCAAGAAGAATAACAGACCACATTTCCCTTTCCCTAGAAGTGCAGGTGGGGGGCCTCATCCAGCCCATTTTTGTGGATACCATCAACAGGCCCTCTTGTGTCCACTGGTAGAGCACATGTGCCTTTCAGCATCCTTCTGCGCATGTGGAAGTTTCGGGGCTTCTTTCATGTCCTCGAGCTGACGCTGCGCGTCCTTCGAGTTGCTTCTTGTCTAGGCCTTTCCCAGGCGCCCTATTGAGCCTGGTGGTCTGGGTCTCTGGCTCCTCCCCACTGAAAAACATCCCCACCCCAGGTGGCCGGCTGCGGCCACCCCCACACCACTGCTCAAGCATCCCTTTCTTCTCTCCTGCAGTGCCGGGGGGCCCCCTCCTCACCAGTACCCACCCCAGGGCTGGGGCAATACCTACCCCCAGTGGCAGCCGCCTGCTCCTCACGACCCAAGTAAGTGATGGGCCATCTGGGGGGGTGGGCCCTGTTTTGGTCCCACGTCTCACCCAGGGTATCTCCTGCAGGCAAAGCAGCTGCAGCGGCTGCGGACCCCAACGCTGCGTGGGCCGCCTACTACTCACACTACTACCAGCAGCCCCCGGGCCCCGTCCCCGGCCCCGCACCGGCCCCTGCGGCCCCACCGGCTCAGGGTGAGCCCCCTCAGCCCCCACCCACCGGCCAGTCGGACTACACTAAGGCCTGGGAAGAGTATTACAAAAAGATCGGTGAGTCTGCAGGGTGGCGGGGGGGCTCCAGCCCTGCCGGGGGAGTGGTTTCTGACCTGTCTCGGCACCTGCACAGGCCAGCAGCCCCAGCAGCCTGGAGCACCCCCACAGCAGGACTACACGAAGGCCTGGGAGGAGTACTACAAGAAGCAAGGTGAGTGGCCACCATGCGGGGACAGGGGCAGGGGCAGACCTCACCCACAGCCTCTCACCTGCCTTTGTCCACCCACAGCGCAAGTGGCCACCGGAGGGGGTCCAGGAGCTCCCCCAGGCTCCCAGCCAGACTACAGTGCCGCCTGGGCGGAATATTACAGACAGCAGGCCGCTTACTACGGACAGACCCCAGGTCCTGGCGGCCCCCAGCCACCGCCCACGCAGCAGGGACAGCAGCAGGCAAGTGGGAATTGCCACCCTCCTCCTCCTCCTTTCTCCTTCCAACCCCCGGCCACCGTCCATCCTGCCTTAGTGGGTAGCGCCGGAAACCCCTTCCCTTGCGGGGTGTGCCCTTGATGCCTGCATCGGGGGCCGTGTGGCCGGAGGTCTCCGGGAGTCCCCACGCACCGCCAGGGAAGCGTTCGCTGGGTCCAGAGGTTAAACGAAGAGGCCTCCCTGCGCCGGCTGCTTGTTCCTGTGTGCCGCTGTCGTGATGCTGGGGAGCGCTGAGACTCGCAGGCGGGACTTCTGAACTGCTGGGGAGTCGGGGGGCAGGCAGACAGCGCGGACGGTGGGCACCGGCCCGGCTGCCACCTCGCTCACAATCTGGCCACTTGGGAAGAAAACGTCTATTTTTTCCCCTTCTCTGCATCACTTTTTTGGTTTTTGTTCTTTTTATTCTTTTATTTTTTAAACCCATGATCTTTTTTCCCGTGTCCAAGTGACTGTGTTGCAGGCGGCCCAGCTCTGGCAGGGACTGGTGGGGACGCGGGGAGCGGCCCAGGCCCCTGCCCCGCCGGGCTCAGCCTCCCATGCGCTCGCGCTTGCCTGTGTCCCGGGCTTGTCTGTGAAGTGGGCGTGAAGATCGTTGCCACCTTCCAACCTACCTCACAGGGGTGTTGTGGGGACACCATGATCTCTGGATTGTTCATGTTGTTGTGCTGCGCCGGGAGCCGCCGCCCTCTGGAGACAGGGCAGCTCCCCTACGACCCTAGCGCCTCCGCTCTCCGCGGCCCCGCTCCTCTCTTCCTGCTCTGTCCCTCCTTCTCCATCAGGGAGCAGCGTGACTTCAGCGAGTCCCGCGAGCACCTGGCTAGACAGTTAACAAGCACGTCCTTCCAGCCTGAGCCAGCGCAGGTTTGGGAGGGGGCTTCCTGCCCCCCCCCCCACGGTGTTCCAGCCCCTCCTCTCTTCCGCCCCCTAGTCTCCCACCCTTCCCTCCCCGTAGTGACCAATTCCTATCTCTTCCCTCTCCGCAGGCTCAATGAATCGAATGAATGTGAACTTCTTCATCTGTGAAAAATCTTTATTTTTTTTTCCATTTTGTTCTGTTTGGGGGCTTCTGTTTTGTTTGGCGAGAGAGCGATGGCTGCCGTGGGGAGTATTGGGGAGCCCTCGTGGCAAGCGGGGTGGGGGGGACTTGGGGGCATGCCGGGCCCTCACTCTCTCGCCTGTTCTGTGTCTCACATGCTTTTTCTTTCAAAATTGGGATCCTTCCATGTTCAGCCAGCCAGAGAAGATAGCGAGATCTAAATCTCTGCCAAAAAAAAAAAAATTTAAAAATTAAAAACACAAAGAGCAAAGCAGAACTTATAAAATTATATATATATATATATTAAAAAGTCTCTATTCTTCACCCCCCAGCCTTCCTGAACCTGCCTCTCTGAGGATAAAGCAATTCATTTTCTCCCACCCTCGGCCCTCTTCTTGTTTTTAAAATAAACTTTTAAAAAGGAAAAAAAAAAGTCACTCTTGCTATTTCTTTTTTTTAGTTAGAGGTGGAACATTCCTTGGACCAGGTGTTGTATTGCAGGACCCCTTCCCCCAGCAGCCAAGCCCCACCTCTTCTCCTCTCTTCCCGCCCTGGCTCAGCTCCCGCGGCCCCACCCGTCCCCCCTCCCAGGACTGGTCTGTTGTCTTTTCATCTGTTCAAGAGGAGATTGAAACTGAAAACAAAATGAGAACAACAAAAAAAATTGTATGGCAGTTTTTACTTTTTATCGCTCGTTTTTAACTTCACAAATAAATGATAACAAAACCTCCCCGTCTGCGGGTGCTGTCTGTCTCCCCCCCCCTTCCCTCCCTGTAGTTTTGAAGCAGATGTTTGTTCTTTATAGATGTTGTTTAAAAACCCTGATAATGGTGATTGAAAATTACAAACTTTGTGTTTTTTTTTTTTTTTTTTTTTTAAGAAAAATATAAGAGAAAATAGTTTTCTTCAGGCTCAATGTGCTTTCCTAATCCTGCCCCCCTCCCTTTTTTTTTGTTAAATAAAGTGCTTTTTGTTTAAAAAAAAAATGACTGCGTGCTGGCCGCAGTTGTGTTTGTGAGAGGAAACAAGTTGAGCACGTCTCAGCCAATTAGAGTGGGGTGTGGCCCCCCAAGACTTTCCCCTTCCGATGTGGGAAGGGGAGGCTGGCCGAGCCCAGCACTGCTGTCTTCCCCTACCCAGTTTCCTCCAGCACCTCGGGGAGCAAGGCGCTCAGGAGGGCCTCAGGGACCGGCGTTCCCATGGACGGGCTGTTGCTACAGGAGGTCCTCTGGCCTGTTAACGTTCAGAGCCCTGAGGTAGGAGCCAGGCCCACGCCAATGCTCGGTGGGTGATGGGACCAGATGTGAGGTGGGAAAGGGCACTGAGGGGCCACCCAAGCTCTTTGGACCTGGGCAGGCATCTTGCTGCCCCCCATGCAGCTGCAGGGTCTCTGAGGTTGGGGCTGAATGCCAGTGTTTAAAACTGGCTTCATCTCAGATGTCCTGGGCTCACGGGCCTGGTGATAGCCCCGGCAGGAGCCAGTAACAGCTGTGGCCTCTAGGGGGGGTGTTTACAGTCCCCCGACCCATGCAGGTGTGCCAGGCACCTGGCCCAATGGGGCATGTTCCTTGGCGTCCCCTGGCCAACCTGCCTGGTGGGGAAACCGACCCCAGGAAAGGGAAGCTGTTGCTCTGGAATCACGGGGCATCGGCCCCCCTTTCTGGAGGTCTCACCTCCTAGGTACGCACCCTTCCCACGTCCTGCATGGGTTCCGGTGAGGGGCAAGGCCCACCCCCAGCCCCTCTCTCACTGCAGACTCTCAATGACAGAGCAGCACTTGGCAAAGATGTTCTCTGGTGCTTCCTCTGCCAGAATCTAGAGAAAGGGGAGCCGCAGGGGTCAGGTCTGGGCCCCACGGCAGGGACATTACCCTCTACCTCTCAGACCCTGGGAAAATCCCAGAGGCGTGCATGTGAAGGGAGAGGGGACAGGGTCAGGAAAGCTTGTGTTGCTGACTGCTGTGTGAGGGTCTGCAGGGAGGCCCCACCAGTGTCCCATCGCTTTCCCATGTGAGCCAAGGCTGGGTTCTCAGGGCATTTCCTGGGGGAATGGGAATCCCCCAGGTTACCTGGTAGGAAAGCGAGGACCAGGCCCAAGTGACCCTGGACTGTTGAGGCCAGACTTGTTCCCTAGGGGTTGGGGTGCAGTGAGCCAGAAGCGGGGAGCACCTACGTTTCGGAGCAGGTTATTCTGCTGGTAGAAGGTCAAGACCGGCTCACACACGGTGTAGTGCGTGTCCAAGCTCTGGTGGATGGCCAGCTCCGAGTCGTCTGCCCGGTGCTCCCCCTGGCCCTGGTGTAGCACTCGGAGCATCGTCTCCATGGAGCAGTCAAACACAGTGACGACACTGGGGGCCCGGCCCACCTAGGAACCCGAACAAGAGGGCTGGGTGAGGAGGGCACAGTGGCCCCAGAACCCCGGCTTCCCCAGAAACCAGATATCTAGGATTACATGGGCAGGTAAGAAATAATCAGGCCGCCCTGGTCTGTCTTTTTAATTTATTTATTTGTTTGTTTATTTATTTCTTTGTTTATCGAGATGTAGTCCCACTCTGTCGCACAGGCTGGAGTGCAATAGCACGATCTCCGCTCACAGCAACCTCCTCCTCCCAGGTTCAAGCGATTCTCCTGCCTCAGCCTCCCAAGTAGCTGGCATTACAGGTGCACACCACCACGCCCAGCTGATTTTTGTACTTTTAGTAGAGACGGGGTTTCGCCACGTTGGTCAGGCTAGTCTCGAACTCCTAACCTCAGGTGATCCTCCCGTCTTGGCCTCCCAGAGTGCTGGGATTATAGGCTTGAGCCACCATGCCCGACCTTGTTTTATTTTTCTAGCTCAAGTTTTACATATTTACTTTTTGGAGAGAGAGGATAGGACATTCACTGCCAAACACAACACACACAGAGTGAAGCATCTCGCCATCTCCAACCACCCAGGGTCACTCTCCCTGGAGGCAGCCTAGTTACCTGTTCCTGTGTCTCCTTTGAAAGCTATGAGGCATGCACACTGCAAGCAAATATGGTTCTAATACTTTTTTCCTTTTTTTTTTTTTTCCTTGAAACAGAGTCTCGCTCTGTCACCCAGGCTGGAGTGCAGTGGCGCGACCTCGGCTCACCGCAACCTCCGTCTCCCAGGTTCAAGCAATTCTCCTGCCTCAGCTTCCCAAGTAGCTGGGATTACAGGCAGCCACCACTACACCCAGCTAATTTTTGTATTTTTAGTAGGAACGGGGTTTCGCCATGTTGGCCAGGGTAGTCTCGAACTCCTGACCTCAGGTGATCTGCCCACCTCAGCCTCCCAAAGTGTTGGGATTACAGGCATGAGCCACCGTGCCTGGCCTAAAAAGTAAAATATTCTTAAGTGACTCAAAAGGATACTTGCACAAAAGGATCAGATATATATTCTTTTTTTTTTTTTTTTTTTTGAGACGGAGTCTCGCTCTGTCGCCCAGGCTGGAGTGCAGTGGCGCAATCTCGGCTCACTGCAAGCTCCGCCTCCCGGGTTCACGCCATTCTCCTGCCTCAGCCTCTCCGAGTAGCTGGGACTACAGGCGCCCGCTACCACCCCCGGCTAATTTTTTGTATTTTTAGTAGAGACGGGGTTTCACCGTGGTCTCGATCTCCTGACCTCGTGATCCGCCCGCCTCGGCCTCCCAAAGTGCTGGGATTACAAGCGTGAGCCACCGCGCCCAGCCAAGGATCAGATATATATTCTTGTATAGAAAGACTCAACATTAGGCCGGGCGCGGTGGCTCACGCTTGTAATCCCAGCACTTTGGGAGGCCGAGGCGGGCGGATCACGAGGTCAGGAGATCGAGACCACGGTGAAACCCCGTCTCTACTAAAAATACAAAAAATTAGCCGGGTGTGGTGGCGGGCGCCTGTAGTCCCAGCTACTCGGAGAGGCTGAGGCAGGAGAATGGCGTGAACCTGGGAGGCGGAGCTTGCAGTGAGCCGAGACTGCGCCACTGCACTCCAGCCTGGGCGACAGAGCGAGACTCTGTCTCAAAAAAAAAAAAAAAAAAAAAAGAAAGACTCAACATTATAAAGGAGCTGAGTCTTCCCAAACTAGTTTATAATTGTAATGTGATCCAAATGTGATGCAATGGCCGAGCATGGTGGCTTATGCCTGTAATCCCAGCACTTTGGGAGGCTGAGGCGGGTGGATCACATGAGGTGAGGAGTTCCAGCCCAACCTGGCCAACATAGTGAAACCCCATCTCTACTAAAAATACGAAAATTAGCCGGGTGTGGTGGTGCACGCCTACAGTCCCAGCAACTCGGGAGGCTGAAGCAGGAGACTCGCTTGAACCCGGGAGGCAGAGGTTGCAGTGAGCAGAGATCACACCACTGCACTCCAGCCTGGGCAACAGAGCAAGACTCTGCCTCAAAAAAAAAAAGAAAAGAAAAAAGGAAAAAGTCAACAACCTGTTAGAAAAAAAAAAAAAAAAAATATATATATATATATATATATATATAGAGAGAGAGAGAGAGAGAGAGATTGAGAGAGAGAGAGTTTACTGAAGAAGACAACAAAACACCTTTCAAGCTTTTTGTATTTTGAGAGACAGGGTCTCACTCTGTTTCCTGGGCTGGAGTGTAGTGGCAAGATCATAGCTCACTGCAGCCCTGAACTCCTGGGCTCAAGCGATCTCCCACCTCAGCCTCCTGAATAGCTAGGACTACAGGTATGTGTCCCTGTGCCCAGCTTGGCCCTTAAACTTTGCAAAAGATATTAAAACTCAGTTGTAGCCAGAGAAATGCTCATTACAACCACACTGAAATACCACTTCTCACCTACACAGGTTGACAAAAATCCAAAATCTTGGCAGCATGTTCTGTAGGTCTCACTGTAAATGTAAAATGAGGAGGAATTTGGTGATGGCTAGCAAAATTATGCATTTCTCTTTAATCCAGCAATTCCACTCCTAATCTATTTCAAGGATACTAGCAAAAAGGTGAAATGACATGCAAAGGTTATTATTTAATGTGGCATTGTCTGTAGTGGCAAAGGATTGAAAGTAATTTATTGCCCATAGGAGATTAGCTGAATATACAATGGCATGGCCACACAATGGAATACTACACAGCTGTAAAAAAGGAACAAGGAAGATCTCTTGACACTGATGTGAGATCTTCTGGATGGATATATGGCAAAGTTAAAAAAACAAAAAAACGGGCTGGCACGGTGGCTCAGGCCTGTAATCCCAGCACTTAGGGAGGCCAAGGCGGGCAGATCATTTGAGGTCAGGAGTTTGAGACCAGCCTGGCCAACATGGTGAAACCCCGTCTCTACTAAAAATATAAAAATTAGCCTGGCATGGTGGTGCACACCTGTAGACCCAGCTACTCGGGAGACTGAGGCAGGAGAATCGCTTGACCCAGGAAGCAGAGATTTGAGTGAGCCAAGATGACACCACTGCACTCCAGTCTGGGCAACAGAGAAAAGAAGTTGATGTGATGAAATATTGCAAACGCACACAGAAGAGGAATAGCATGAGGAATCCCCAGACAGCCAGGTCTAACCATTGCTGTATCTGTGCCCAAACCTCTTGTGAATGCTGGTTATGGGTTTTTGGGTTTTTTTCAGACAGGGTCTACTTTTGTCACCCAGGCTAGATAGAGTGCAGTGGCGTGACCATAGCTCACTGGGGCCTCGAACTACCCAACTCAAGTGATCCTCCCGCCTCAGCCTCCTGAGTGGGGGAGAAAAAAAAAAGATACAAGGTCATTTGAAATAATTATTTTCTGGCTGGGCACAGTGGCTCACGCCTGTAATCCTAGCACTTTGGGAGGCCGAGACGGGCAGATCACTTGAGGTCAGGAGTTCGAGACCAGCCTAACCAACATGGTGAAACCCCATCTCTACTAAAAATACAAAATTAGCTGGGCGTGGTAGTGCGTGCCTTTAATCCCAGCTACTTGGGAGGCTGAGCCCAGGAGGCAGAGGTTGCAGTGAGCCAAGACCTCGCCATTGCACTCCAGCCTGAGTGACAGAGCAAGACTCCATATAAAAAGATATATATATATTTTCTGTGTAATTAAGGAATGAAATAGATACATATTTGGGTCATTTGTTTCAGTTAGGTTTCATTATGTAGGGTTGCCTGGCCAACCCTGTATTTTTATTATGGTGCATCTATAGTGGGATAGAGTTGGTCCTCCATATGCGTGAGTTCTGCATCTGTGAATTCAACTAACCTCAGACTGAAAATATTTGGATGCCAGGCGCAGTAGCTCACGCTTGTAATCTCAGCACTTTGGGAGGATGAGGCGGGCAGATCACTTGAGGCCAGGAGTTCGAGACCAGCCTGGCCAACATGGTGAAACCCCATCTCTACTAAAAATACAAAACATTAGCCGGGCGTGGTAATAATCTCAGCTACTCAGGAGGCTGAGGCAGGAGAATCGCTTGAACCCGGGAGGCAGAGGTTGTAGTGAGCCGAGATCGTACCATTGCACTCCAGCCTGGGCAACAAAAGGGAAATTCTGTCTCAAAAAAGAAAAAAAAAAAGAAAAGAAAATATTTGGAAAACAAGTTGCCTCTGTATTAAACATGTATAGACTTTTTTTTTTCCTAAGACAGGGTCTGGTTTTTTCCCCATACCTCAAAATGTCCAAAATAAAATTCTTTTTTTTATTTATTTGAGACAGAGTCTTGCTGAAGTACAGTGGCGCAATCATAGCTCATTGTAGCCTCGAACTCCTGGGCTCAAGCGATCTCACCTCACTCTCCTGAGTAGCTGGGACCACAGGCATGGGCCACCTTGCCCAGCCCAGAATTTTTTCCTTGTCATTATTCCTTAAGCAATACACTATAACAACTATTTACAGAACATTTACATTGTTTTAGGTATTACAAGTAATCTAGAGATGATTTACAGTATATGAGAGGGTGATCATAGGTTCTATGCAAGTACTATGCTATTTTATTATTTAACTCTTTGAATATGTAATTTTTTTAGAGATGGGGTCTCACTATGTTGCCCAGGCCGGCCTCAAACTCCTGAGCTCCCACTTCGGCCTCCCAAAGTGCTGGGATTACAGGTGTGATTACCATACCTGGCCACTACTGTGTTAGTTTATATCAGAAACGTGAGCAGCCAGGTGTGGTGGCTCACGCCTGTAATCCCAGCACTTTGGGAGGCCAAGGTGGGCGGATCGCCTGAGGTCAGGAGTTCGAGACCAGCCTGGCCAACATGGAGAAACCCTGTCTCTACTAAAAATACAAAATTAGCCGGGCATGGTGGCACATGCTTATAATCCCAGCTACTCAGGAGGCGGAGGCAGGAGAATTGCTTGAACCCGGGATGCAGAGGTTGTAGTGAGAAGAGATCACGCCACTACACTCCAGCCTGGTGCCAGAGCGAGACTCCATCTCAAAAACAAACAAAAAAACTTCAGCATCCTTGGATTTTGGTATCTGAGACAGATCCTGGAACTAATCCCCCACGGATACAGAGGACCTACATATTAAAGGAAAACGAGGCCGAGCACGGTGGCTCATGCCTGTAATCCCAGCACTTTGGGAGGCCAAGGCGGGTGGATCACCTAGGTCAGGAGTTTGAGACCGGCCTGGCCAACAGGACGAAACCCTATCTCTATTAAAAATACAAAAATTATCCAGAGATCACTTGAACCTGGGAGGCAACGGTTGCAGTGAGCCGAGATCATGCCACTGCACTCCAGCCTGGACAAAGGACAAGACTCTGTCTCAAAAAAGAAAACTCAAATAAATAATAATAATAAAGGAAAATGAGAGCTATAAAGAAATCTTAAACTTCCTTTTCTAATTTTATTCTTTTATTTATTGTTTTGACCCAATAATTGTACATGTATAGGGTACACAGCGATGTTTCAACACATACAGTTTTATTCTTAGTAGTTAATGTTGGCATATTGTTTTCAAACTATTTGCTATCTAATGGTATGATGCAAATGAGTCTGTTAGTGGTATTAAGAACCAAAATTTTTAGGGAAAGAGAAAAGGGAAGGAACAACACTGTAAGTGTCACACGTGAATGTGAAATATCAGAATGAACTTGTGATTTCTTTTTCTCTTTCAAGAGTATGTGTTTCTTAGCTCCGTTCACTGGGAAGATCCAGAAATGATGACAACCCAATAGCAACGAGTATTCTTTGAACCCTAATTTTGCACCACGAAAAGGGCTTCTGGAAAAGGCCCATTCCAGGATTGAGCAAGAAATGTAAAAAGTGGGAGTTTAGGCCGGGCGTGGTGGCTCACACCTGTAATCCAAGCACTTTGAGAGGCCAAGGTGGGTGGATCACCTGAGGTCAGGAGTTCGAGACCAGCCTGGCCAACATGGTGAAACCCCATCTCTACTAAAAATACAAAATTAGCCAGGCATGATGGTGGGTGCCTGTAATCTCAGCTACTGAGGAGGCTGAGGCAGAATTGCTTGAACCTGGGAGGCAGAAGTTGCAGTGAGCTGAGATGGCACCATTGCACTCCAGCCTGGGTGACAAAAAAAAAATAAAAAATAAAAAAAAAGTGGGAGTTTAAAGTCTTGTACCGGCCGGGCGCGGTGGCTCACGCTTGTAATCCCAGCACTTTGGGAGGCCGAGGTGGGCGGATCACGAGGTCAGGGGATCGAGACCACGGTGAAACCCTGTCTCTACTAAAAATACAAAAAATTAGCCGGGCATGGTGGCGGGTGCCTGTAGTCCCAGCTACTCGAAGAGGCTGAGGCAGGAGAATGGCGTGAACTCGGGAGGCGGAGCTTGCAGTGAGCCGAGATTGCGCCACTGCACTCCTGCCTGGGCGACAGAGCGAGACTCCGTCTCAAAAAAAAAAAAAAAGTCTTGTACCAGAAAACAAGAAGTATTTGACCACGGCCAGGCGCAGTAGCTCACGCCTGTAATCTCAACACTTTGGGAGGCCGAGACGGGCGGATTACCTGAGGTCAGGAATTCGAGAACAGCCTGCCCAACATGGTGAAGCCCCATCTCTACAAAACATACAAAAATTAGCCAGGCGTGGTGGCAGGCGCCTTAATCCCAGCTACTTGGGAGGCAGAGGCAGGAGAATCGTCTGAACCCGGGAGGTGGAGGTTGCAGTGAACCGAGATCAAGCCATTGCACTCAAACCTGGAGGCAAGAGCGAGACTTCTCTCAAAAAAAAAAAAACACTTATTTTATTTATTTATTTATTTTGAAACAGGGTTTCACTCCTGTTACTCTGGCTGGAGTGCTGCAGTGCAATCTCAGCTCACTGAACGCTCCTGGTTCTCAAGCAATTCTTCCACCTCAGCCTCCCTAGTAGCTGGGACCACAGGTGCTCACCACTGCACCTGGCTAATTTTTTTGTGTGTTTTTTTTTTTTTTTTTTTTTGTACAGATGGGGTTTTGTCACATTGCCCAGGCTGGTCTGGAACTCCTGGGCTCAAGCAATCCACCCGCCTCTGCCTCCCAAAATGCTGGGATTACAGGCATGAGCCACCTCACCTGGCCCTAAAACTTTTAATTAAGAGGAGGCAACCCTTCCTCCTTGCACCTTGGTTTCCCCATCTGTAAAACAGGGGCGAGACTCTCCCTGGAATGCTGAGGCTGTGTCCAACCTTGGCTTCCCATGGATTTCAGTGGGTTGACCACCGCCCCCCACGGTGTCTGGAGTATACAGGACAGTGAGAATCGTAAGGGGAATCACCACACCCTTCCTGCACATTGTGTTCTTGTGCATGGAGAGCTGCATCCTGGGGATCCATCATCAAGCCAGACCTGCTTCACCAAAATGCACCAAACAAAGACGCGTGAGCCAGCTGGGGTCCCAGATGGGGCTAGGCATGGTCTGTGTTTCAGGCTCCAGGGATGCTGTGCTACTAGGAACCTCTGGACAGACTCTAAGGCAGGGCCACTGCAGACTCAAATGCCTGCAGGAGTGACCGTGACAAAGTCAGTTGCATAGTAAAGGAATTAAAATTGGGGCCTTGGCGGCTGGGTGTGGTGGCTCACGCCTGTAATCCCAGAACTTTGGGAGGCTGACGTGGGAGCTTGAGGCCAGGAGTTCAGGACCAGCCTGGGCAACACAGCAAGACCTTATTTATTTATTTATTTATTTATTTATTGAGACGGAGTCTTGCTCTGTCGCCCAGGCTGGAGTGCAGTGGTGCGATCTCTGCTCACTGCAACCTCCGCCTCCCAGTTTCAAGACATTCTCCTGCTTCAGCCTCCTGAGTACCTGGGATTACAGGCTCGCGCCACCAAGCCCAGCTAATTTTTATTTTATTGTTTTTGAGAGGGAGTCTCGCTCTGTTGCCCAGGTTGGAGTGCAGTGGCGCAATCTCGGCTCACTACAACCTCTGCCTCCCGGGTTCAAGCGATTCTCCTGCCTTAGCCTCCTGAGTAGCTGGGATTACAGGCACTCACTACCTTGCCTGGCTAATCTTTGTATTTTAGGAGACGAGGTTTCACCATGTTGGCCATCACACCAGGCTGGTCTCAAACTCCTGACCTCAGGTGATCCACCCACCTGGGCCTCCCAGAGTGCTGGGATTATAGGCGTGAGCCACCACGCCTGGCACCCCTCTCTATAATAAAATAAAAAGTTAAAAAATATGGGCCCAAGGAGTGGGGTTGCCTGGGCTTCTGCCCTGCCTTCCCCACCTACGTTGTGTGACCCTGTTGCAGCTCCCCGATCGCTCTGCAAAACATCGGGATGCTAATGCCTGGAACGTTCCGGAAGATGAGTTCATCCATGCAGAGTGTTGAGAACAGTGCTGGGCTCAATAAAAGCTCAGGAAGCGTTCACGCAGCTGTTGCCATGGGGACGTGCAGGCCCTGCGTTGCCAAGTCAGTCGGTTTTCAAGAGAAGCTGGAGTTTTGATGTGGAAGCTCCCTGTTGTCGAATGTTGGCCGTGAATCCAAAAAGGAAAATGCAAAATGCTGTAAAGTCCAAACCGAACACTTTGGTGGACCCAAAGGGGCCCACGCCACGGTCTGTAGCCTCTGTTCTGAGACCTAGAGGCCACTGGTGGAGCTGGGGACCTGCTTTCTTCCGGGCACTGGCCTGAGGCTGGGGCAGGCATAGAAATGAATGAGCCCGGCCTTTGCCCTCGGAGAACCCCCAGTCCTGAGGCGGAGGCCTGAGATTTGCCCTTTAACCCCATCACAACGAATTATGAGCCCAACAGAATTCCTTGGATGTAGGTGTGAACAAAGGGCAGGGCCCCTACCTGCATGTGGGAACAGCTGCCCTGGCCCCCATGACCTTTGATTCCATCAAAGTGCTTCTTCAAAAGGATTTTTTTTTTTTTTTTTTTTTTTTTTGAGACGGAGTTTCGCTCTTGTTGCCCAGGCTGGAGTGCAAGGGTGCAGTCTCGGCTCACTGCAACCTCCGCCTCCCGGGTTCAAGCCATTCTCCTGCCTCAGTCTCCCGAGTAGCTGGGATTACAGGCATGCGCCACCACGCCCGGCTAATTTCGTATTTTTAGTAGACATAGGACTTCTCCATGTTGGTCAGGCTGGTCTCGAATCAAAAGGTATTTTAACTGGAATCCAGCAAGCCTCAGAAGCCTCAAGGTCTGTAGCCTGATGGACAGTTTCTCTTCTCTTTTCCTTCCTGTTTTTATGTTTTTTTTGTTTGTTTGTTTGTTCGTTTGTTTAGAGACAGGGTCTCGCTCTGTCACCCAGGCTGGAGTGCAGTGGTGTAATTGTATCTCATGTAGCATTGACTTCCTGGGCTCAAGTGATTCTCCCACCTCAGCCTCCTGAATAGCTGGGACTACAGGCATGCACCACCACGCCTGGCTAATTTTTAAATTTTTTTTGTAGACACAGAGGTCTTATTATGTTGCCCAGGCTGGTCTTAAACTCCTGGGCTCAAGCGATCTGCCCTCCTTGGCCTCCCAAATTTCTGGGATTACAGGCGTGAGCCACTGCACCCGGCCTCTCTCTTCCTGCTCAACTGTTTCCAAACGGAATCAAAAAGATCCCTCCTTGTTCAGTCCACAGTATCATCACTGTTCATGTGTTCAGACAGCTGCTTGCACAAAAGCCACGCTGAAGTGTGAAAATCACCTGAAGAAATTCACTCCAACCTTCCCAGCACCAGCTCCTCATCCTCCACTCAGGGCCCCAATGTATCCACGTCAGGGAGGCCACCGTCCAGCCCACCCAGCCCACCCAGCCCAAAAGAGCACACTCTCGTTCCTCCCAAATGTCATTCTGTTTCCTATTCTTCGCCGCACTTAACTGCTATTATAAATGTCTTTGTAGGTTTTATTCGTTTGTTTGTTTTGAGACAGAGTCTCCATCTGTCACCAAGCTGGAGTGCAGTGGCGCGATCTCAGCTCACTGCAACCTCCACCTCCCGGGTTCAAACGATCCTTGTACCTCAGCCTCCCGAGTAGCTGAGATTACAGGCGCCCACCACCATGCCTGGCTAATTTTTTTTTGTATTTTTAGTAGAGAGGGGGTTTCACCATGTTCGCCAGGCTGGTCTCAAACTCCCGACCTCAGGTGATCCGCCTACCTCAGCCTCCCAAAGTGCTGGGATTACAGGCGTGAGCCACTGCGCCCAGCCCGGAAATGTCTTTGTTTTGCATGACTCCGTGCCTCTCTTTCCCACTCTGATGTCGGCATCTTGTAAACTCTGTATCCCTAGCCCCAAGGGCAGGGCTTTCTCTAAGAACACTTCGGGGACAGGTGGTTGCATGAACAGATGAATGAACAACACGAATCCCTCTCTATGGCCTAGGAAGGATGCTAAACCCACATGATATTCAGTGGGCAAATGTTTCACCCACCACATGCCAGGAACTGGGCAGGAAGATACTGAAATGACTTCCTCCCTGCCCTCCGAGAGCTCCCTAGCTCCTCATCTGGGTTCTAGAAACTTCCAACACCCTGACTTTCCCTTGATAATAGAACACTGTTTCCCAGGCAGGTGCAGGGTCTCATGCTCCCGGCACTTTGGGAGGTTGAAGTGGGGGGATTGCTTGAGGCCAAGAGTTAGAAACCAGCCTGAGCAACATAGAGGAAACCTATGTCTACAAACAAACAAACAAACAAACAAAAAAGGTACTTGGTCGGGCACGGTGGCTCATGCCTATAATCCCAGCACTTTGGGAGGCCAAGGTGGGTGGATCACCTGAGGTCAGGAGTTCGAGACCAGCCTGGCCAACATGGAGAAACCCGTCTCTACTAAAAATACAAAAAAAAAATTAGCCGGGTGTGGTGGCAGGCACCTGTAATCCCAATTACTCAGGGGGCTAAGGCAGGAGAATCGCTTGAACCCGGGAAGCAGAGGTTGCAGTGAGCCGAGATCACGCCATTGCACTCCAGCCTGGGCAACGGAGAGAGACTCTGTCTTAAAGAAAAAAAAAAAGGAAATTAGGTACTTGGGGGCTGAGGTGGGAGGAGCTCAACGCTGCAGTGAGCTATGATCGCACCACAGCACTCCAGACTGGGCAAGAGTGAGACCCTGTCCTCACCACCCAAAAAAAACAGGCCGACATGGTGGCTCACGCGTGTAATCTCAGTACTTTAGGAGGCCAAGGCAGGCAAATCACTTGAGGTCAGGAGTTCAAGACCAGTGTGGCCAACATGATGAAACCCCATCTCTACTAAAAATACAAAAATTAGCCGTGCATGGTGGCAGGTGCCTACTGTAGTCCCAGCTACTCAGGAGGCTAAGGCACAAGGATCACTTGAACCCAGGAGGCAGAGGTTGTGGTGAACCATGATTGCACCATTGCACTCCAGCCTGGGCAACAGAAGGAGACTCTGTCTAAAAAATAATAAATAAATAAATAAATAAATAAATAAATAAATAACAAAAAAACTCCATTTCCCTCTCAGCATCTCCTCTCTCCTTGTATCTCAGCCTTTCTTATCTCTAGTCTGTGCAGCCTTATCCAAGGTGGGCAGGGAGGGATGGCCTCACACCTCCACACATGCACACAGACACGAACACACCCACACCCACACTTCGGGGCCACTCACGATGTGCTCAAACTCCATGGCCTGCTTCAGCTCCCAGGGAAAACCATCGATGAGGAAGCCCCGGCTCTCTAGGCAGGACAACATGTTGTCACTGACCATATCCAGGATGATGCCCTGGGAAGGAAGGGGGCGAATTCAGCACCCAGGAGCCCTTCTTTCCCTGCCGAATCACCCTGGGGAGATCAGTTTCTAAGGCGGCTCTCCCTGTCAAGTTCTATTCCTCCATCTGGACTTTTGGTGAAGACAGGGTGACTATGCCCTGCTTGGCGCCCTGGATTCTGAGTCTGCTACAATGCTCTAAGGAAACTGCTTCTTCACTGGGTGTGGTGGCTCACGCCTCTAATCCCAACACTTTGGGAGGTCAAAGTAGATGGATCACCTGAGGTCAGGAGTTCAAGACCAGCCTGGCCAACATGGTGAAACCCTGTCTCTACTAAAAATCCAAAAACTAGGCTGGGTGCAGTGGCTCATGCCTGTAATCCCAGCACTCTGAGAGGCTGAGGCGGGCGGATCACCTGAGGTCAGGAGTTCGAGACCAGCCTGGCCAACATGGTGAAACCCTGTCTCCACTAAAAATACAAAAATAAGCTGGGCGTGGTGGTGCACACCTGTAATCCCAGCTACTCGAGAGGCTAAGTCACAAAAATCACTTGAACCCGGGAGGCAGAGGCCACAGTGAGCCAAGATGGTGCCATGGCACTCCAGCCTGGGTAACAGAGTGAGACTCCTCAAACAAAGCAAACCAAACCAAAACAAAACAAAACAAAAACCTGCTTCTCAAAAGTAGGCATGCCAGTGCTGGGCTTGTACCTTAATCATCACCATGTTATGAGGCAGGTACTGGGGTCCCCTTCATTTTTCGGGTGAGGAAGTGGCTTCACGGGGTGACAAAGGAAATAAATACTAACTAATTCTGTTGAGTGATTTTTTTGTTTGTTTTTGTTTTTTAAAGAGATGGAGTCTCACTCTGTTGCCCAGGCTGGAGTGCAGTGGCGTGATCTCAGCTCACTGCAACCTCCACGTCCGGGGTTGAAACGATTCTCTTTCCTCAGCTTCCCAAGTAGCTGGGATTGCAGGTGTGCACCATCATGCCCAGCTAATTTTTGTATTTTTTAGTAGAGATGGGGTTTCACTATATGTTGGCCAGGCTGGTCTTGAACTCCTGGCCTCAGGTGATCCGGCCTCCCAAAGCGTTGGGAGTACAGGCATGAGCCACCACACCTAGCCATTTTTTTTTCTTGAGACAGAGTCTCACTCTGTTGCCCAGGCTGGAGTGCAATGGTGTGAGCTCAGCCCACTGCAACCTCCACCTCCCGGATCCAAGCGATTCTCCTGCCTCAGCCTCCCGAGTAGCTGGGGATTACAGGTGCGTGCCACCATGCCTAGCTAATTTTGATTTTTTTTGTTTGTTTGTTTGTACTTTTAGTAGAAATGGGGTTTCACCATGTTGGCCAGGCTGGTCTTGAACTCCTGACCTCAAGTGATTCACCCGCCTTGCCCTCCTAAAGTGTTGGGATTACAGGTGTGAGCCACTGCACCCGGCCTTTTTTTTTTTTTTTTTTTACTGAGTCTGGGTCTATCGCCCAGGCTGGAGTGCAGTAGCACGATCTTGGCTCACCGCAACCTCCACCTCCCGGGTTCAAGCTATTCTCCTGCCTCAGCCTCCTGAGTAGCTGGGATTATAGGCACCTACTGCCACGCCTGGATAATTTCTGTATTTTTAGTAGAGAAGAGGTTTCACCACGTTGGGCAGGCTGGTCTCGAACTCCTGACCTCGTGATCCACCCATCTTGGCCTCCAAAGTGTTGGGAATACAGGCATGAGCCACTGTGTCTGTCCTTGAGTGATTTTCTTTTAGCTCAAATTGACCTTTATTTGCAATTCATGAATGGGGCACCCTCCATTTCACCAAACAGTGAGAGCTTCCCTAGTGAGTGATTCTTTTTTTTTTTTTTTTTTTTTTTAGACAGGCTTTTGCTCCTGTTGCCGAGGCTGGAGTAGTGCAATGGCATGATCTCAGCTCACCACAACCTCCACCTCCCAGGTTCAAGTGATTCTCCTGCCTCAGCCTCCTGAGTAGCTGGGATTACAGGTATGCGCCACCACGCCCGGCTAATTTTGTATTTTTAGTAGAGATGGGATTTTTCCATGTTGTTCAGGTCTCAAACTCCCGACCTCAGGTGACCCACCTGCCTTGGCCTCCCAAAGTGCTGGGATTACAGGCGCGAGCCACTCGCCGGACCCCTACGGCCTTTTGATGGGATCTCTCCTTTTCACAGATAAGGAAACGAAGGTTCAGTGCAGCAAGGCAATGGCAGGGAAGTTGCAACCTCTGGGTCCCATGAGCCCTCCTGGTGGGTGGTTGTCCCAAGGTACCCCCTTCCTCCCTAACCCCTCCCATGAGCTCCTACCGCGGGCATTAGGAGTCCCTGCAGCATGATGTCACAGATCTGCCAGCCCCGCTGCGTGCTCCTTTGAGCTTCCTGTCTCAGTAGCTGGCCCAGCCCCACGTGGCAGAAGCCGTACTTGGTCACCATATTCTTGCACTGTGTCCCTTTGCCGCAGCCTGGGCCCCCCATCACAAAGATGATCGGGGGGACTTGAGAATGTCTGTGGTGCCCAGAAAGAGGGAGGGAGATGGGTTAGTCCCTGTAGGGGCATAGGTGTCCCTGAGTGACATTGGACAAAGTCTCTTGGCATACTCTCTTTTGCTGTAGGGTGGCATCTTAGGGGTATGGTTCTGTTCTCAAGGGCATAGCCAGGCACATTGTGTGTTTGTGCCGCTTTGGATGAAGATGTGAACTTGAGGCCAGGTGTGGTGGCTCACGCCTATAATCCCTGCACTTTGGGGAGGCCGAGGCGGGTGGATCCCTTGATGTCAGGAGTTTGAGACCAGCCTGGCCAACATGGTGAAACCCCATCACTACTAAAAATACAAAAAAAATTAGCTGGGTGTGGTGGCTCACGCCTGTGATCCCAGCTACTCGTGAGGCTGAAGCAGGAGAATCGCTTGAACCCAGGAGCCAAAGGTTGCAGTGAGCCGAGATTGTGCCACTGCACTCCAGACTGGGTGACAAAGCAAGACTCCATAAAAAAAAAAAAAAATGATGTGGCCAGGCGCGGTGGCTCATGCCTGTAATCCTAGTACTTTGGGAGGCCGAGGCGGGCGGATCACTTCAGGTCAGGAGATCGAGACCATCCTGGGTAACACGGTGAAAACCCGTCTCTACTAAAAATATAAAAAATTAGCTGGGCGTGGTGACAGGCACCTGTAGTCCCAGCTACTTGGGAGGCTGAGGAAGGAGAATGGCATGAACCCAGGAGATGGAGCTTGCAGTGAGCCAAGATCATGCCACTGCACTCTAGCCTGGGCGACAGAGCGAGACTCCATCTCAAAAAACAAAACAAAACAAAACAAAACAAAAAAAAACAAAGATGTGAACTTGGGCAGGCCAGGCCCTTCGCACACGGCATCTCCTTAAAGCATCCTGAGGACTCTATCATCCCATTTTACGGTGGAGGGAACCCAGGTTCAGTGAGAGGCAGGGACTTGCCCACGCTCCCAGTCTCATCCCATACTCCCCTTCTCTCTGTTCCAGCCCCATCCCCTACTCCCCTTCCCTCTGTCCCAGCCCCATCCCATACTCCCCTTCCCTCTGTCCCAGCCCCAGGGGGCTTCAGTTCTTTGAATTTGAAACTCACTTCTCCCTTGCTGTTTCCTCTGCTTGGAAAATCCCTGCCTGCCCCAGTTCCTTCTGGCCACAACTTCCATCTGGCCTTCTCTAGCCTCTGTCTAGAGCTTCCCCCCATCACTCCTTGTCTGAGACACCGATTTCCTCCACAGCAATGGCCACAGTCTGTCATGATCTTCTCTATTTACTCGTTCTTTTTTTTTTCTTTCTCTTTTTTTTTTTTTTTTGAGACAGAGTTTCTCTCTTGTTGCCCAGACTGGAGGGCAATGGCGTGATCTCGGCTCACCACAACCTCTGCCTCCCAGGTTCAAGCGATTCTCCTGTCTCAGCCTCCCAAGTAGCTGGGATTACAGGCATGTGCTACCACACCCGGCTAATCTTGTATTTTTAGGAGAGACGGGGTTTCTCCATGTTGGTCAGGCTGGTCTCGAACTCCCAACCTCAGGTGATCCGCCCGCCTCGGCCTCCCAAAGTGCTGGGATTACAGGCGTGAGCCACCGTGCCCGGCCGTTTACTCGTTCTTGTCTCCCCCAAGCCAGACTCGACTCCGTGAGGGCAAGGACTATTTCTGCCTCCCTCATTCCTATATTCCCAGGAGCTGGCAGTTTCTGACATTTAGTGGTGGATGAGGAATAAATAAAAACAGACACATCGACGGTGTCTGTAGTTCATGGCCCAACTTTTGTGTCTTGCTCCCCTTCCCTTTGCTTAGCCAACTCCTATGCATCCGTCAGTGCCCAACTGAAACCTCCCCTCTTCTCTGAGCCCTCAGAGCCCCGCTGTGCTTCTCCTGCTCCTTCCTGGGTTGTAGATTCCCATGTTATGAATCTGTCTCCTCCACGACACTGTAACCCTCGAGAGGACACTGTAATCCTCCGTGGGGAGCTGCTTTGACAGATTCACCTTTCGGGGCCCCGAACCCAGGAGGTGCTGGACTATTTCCGAAGTGGAGCAATGAATGGTTGCGCCGTGAGCATGCGCAGCTGTGTTACTGCCATGATTTTGGGGGGTGTGTGCATGCCTGGAACGGGGTAGGGGATCCTGGATCTCCCTCCTGTTCTCTGCAGCTTCCTTCCCTTCCCCACAGGAAGCCAGCCAGCCGCCCCCGCGACGTTACCCTTCTCCTGGGGCCTCAGAGCCCTGCCCACCTCGGGCAGCTTGGACTTGCAGAGACCCATCCGGCCAGCAGCTCTTGGGGCGGTCGCGCCCGACCCCGCCCAGGTTCTGACCCCTCCTGGCTTGGCTCAACGTCACAAGGGTCCCCGCCTCGGTCATTTTGCGGGAATGACGGGGTCCACCCCTTCGGGGTAGGGGGAGGAAATGAACCCCAAACAGGCCCACGGGGAGCCAAGCTGCGGTTCGACCTGACCCGAGTAGGCCTCGGTTGCTATGGTGACGCGGCCTCCTTGGCCCCCTAGGTCCGGAGCGGCTTGGCGCATGCGCAAAGTGCCTGGGAGCCAGCAAGGGGTATTCGTCTTCCTCTTCCCACCCAGGATGCTCTACGGTCCTTGGGTGCTGACGTCACGAGAGAGGGCGGTCCCCCATTTGATGAAGTTAACCGTGTTATATACAGGAGCGCCAGCGACAGAGGCCCGTTAGTTTATCTCAGACTCGGCCTAGGTTTGCTGAGTCTAAAAAGGGACCGTGGTGGCCCTTTTGAGGTGACCATAGCCGCGGAGGAGCATAAGTGACTGCGCACTGAGGTGGCCACAGTCGCTAAGAAGGTTGCCATAGCGACGCGGCCGCTCGAGGGTTTCGCTTCCGGGTTAGGCGACCGCAGAAGCATAGACGGAGTAGCCTGAGCGCCTCTTCCGGTTACCTTTTCCCCGTGCCAGAGGCGCCTAGGGTTGGGGTCCTCGCTCAGGGACAGAGACCCGACACCGAGCGGCGGCTTCCCCGGGATCGAGGGACGCGCACGCCAGAGGAGACGAAAGGAACCCGGGTCGGACCAGATCGGAACCACTGACCATTGCCCATGGCGGCCCTAGTGAGTGTGGATTTGGCGGGGTTCGGGGGTTCCGACGGCGACCTCGGCAACCCCTCACTCACCGCTTCCTCTTTCCGCAGGGCCCTAGCAGCCAGAATGTCACTGAATACGTCGTTCGAGTTCCTAAGTAAGTCCCCAGCCCCGTCTCCCACTCCTCTCCACCCCCCAAAAATGAAAACCTTCACGATCTTCTTAGCCAGGCGTTTCTGGCCCTGTCTGTTCTCCCTCCAGACCGGGAGAGACTTGGAGGGCAGGGCTGGGATTAAGCTGAGGCTTCTCTGGGGACAACACTGCTTTTTTGAACGAATGAATGAATGAGTGCATTAACACACGGCGATCCAGCCTCCTGGCCTAACCTTCGAGGAGTATATGATCCCATGATGCCCAGGCCAGCGCTAAGGACATATTCCTCGTCCTGTTTCAAAGTGGTCAGGCTGTCTTTCCTTTCCAGGCCTTTGTACATCCTGTTCCCTCTGCCATGAGTGCCTCCCCTCAACCCCTAAACTGTAACTCTGCTGGGTGAATTCTTGATGATTCTGCAAAACTCAGCTCCAGTATCTTCCTCCTCCAGGAAATACTCCCTGCCTGTCCTCCCTCCTCCCCAAGGCTGAGTTCACAATAATCTCCACATCTTGGGTTCCCCCAAATCTTTGTCCCTCCATCTGCTCTTCTTCTGCCTGGGGTCAGGAGAGGATGGGTCTAGCTTCTCTGGCACACTGGGAATCCTTGGAGTCTTCTGTATCCAGTGTTGCCAGGCAAAACAGGCTGAATGAAGCTGGGTGGGTTTGTTGAGTGAATTGAATTGAATTAATGATTCAATTGAATGGAATGATTGAATTGAATTAATGGTTCAGTTGAGTTGTGATTGAATTAAATTAATGATTTGATTGAATTAACGATCCAGCTGGGTGATTGATTGAATTAATGGTTCAGTGGCATTGACTGATTAAGTTAATGATTGAATTGCTGTATTGGATTGACACTGCCTCTTCTAATCCGTTCCAGGAATACAACCAAAAAATATAACATCATGGCTTTTAATGCAGCCGATAAAGTCAACTTTGCTACGTGGAATCAGGTAAGTCCCTGAGTCCTGGGGGTTGGGGGCTGGGGTGGTGAGAGAACTTGCCCCTGACCTTGGTGATTGTGATAGTTGCTTAACTGTCATAGTAACTAAATCTTAGTTTTCTCACTTTTCTCCAAGTGAAGAAAAGATAGGTGACAAAGGGTTGGGTGCAGTAGTTCACACCTGTAATCCCAGCACTTTGGGAGACTGAGGCAGGAAGCTTGCTTAAGGCCAGGAGTTCAAGACCAGCCTGAGCAATATAATAGCAAGACCCCCAACTCTACAAAAAAATAAAAAAGTTAGCTGGGGCTGATAGTGTGGGTCTGTAGTCCTACATAGGAGGCTGAGGTAGGAGGATTGCTTGAGCCCAGGGGTTCAAGGCTGCAGTGAGCTATGATTGTACCACTGCACTCCAGCTTGGATAACAGAGCAAGGCCCTGTCTCAAAAGAAAAAAAAAAAAAAAAAGGAAATGGCAAAGGCCCAGGTCGAGCTCCTGGGTGTCCCTGTAAGTTAGGTTTGGTAGGTCCACCGGAGGCCTCTCCTTAAAGGAGAACATTTAGAAGTTGTGCCCACTGTCGGACATTTTTGGCCAAGGTTTATCTGGGCAAGGGAGGACTGGGCTGGGGGCTTTCCCAGAGCCCCTGCCATCAGAGGCTCTAGAAAGGACGTTCGGAGCCATTAAAGCGTCTTCAACTGGGAAGTTGTAGTGTGATCTGGCTGCTGTGGGGAGACAAACTGTGGGTTTGAGGGCAAAAAAACGGAGACCAGGGTAGAAGCAACTGGACTGGTCTAGGTGAGTCCTGGTGGGGCACTGGAGGCAGTGGAGGTTATGAGATGTGGCTGATTCTAGAGTGGTTTGGAAATGGTATATATGGACCTTAAATCAAGAGCTTAAGGGTAATTCGGATCATATTAGCCACATAGGTCATGATAAATGGTTACATTTGTAGAGATTTTGGTGCCTTAATGTCAGCAAGTATTGCACAATGAGTTTCTTTTTATTTATTTTATTTTATTTTTTTGTGATGGAGTCTCTTTTCGCCCAGGCTGGAGTGCAATGGCACGACCTGGGCTCACTGCAACCTCCACCTCCCAGGTTCAAGCCATTCTCCTGCCTCAGCCTCCCAAGTGGCTGAGATTACAGGCACCCACCACCACGCCTAGCTAATTTTTGTATTTTTGGTAGAGACGAAGTTTTGCCATGTTGGTCAGGCTGCTCTTGAACTCCTGACCTCAAGTGATCCACCCGCCTCAGCCTCCCACCATGCCCAGCCTTTTTATTTTTAAAAAATAGATATAGGATCTCACTATGTTGCCCAGGCTGATCTTTTTTTTTTTTTGAGACGGAGTCTCGCTCTGTCGCCCAGGCTGGAGTGCAGTGGCTCAATCTCGGCTCACTGCAAGCTCCGCCTCCCGGGTTCACGCCGTTCTCCTGCCTCAGCCTCTCTGAGTAGCTGGGACTACAGGTGCCCGCCACCACGCCCGGCTAATTTTTTGTATTTTTAGTAGAGACGGGGTTTCACCGTGGTCTCGATCTCCTGACCTCGTGATCCGCCCGCCTCGGCCTCCCAAAGTGCTGGGATTACAAGCGTGAGCCACCGCGCCCGGCCTTTTTTTTTTTGAGACTGAGTCTCGCTTTGTTGCCCAGGCTGGAGTGCAGTGGTGCGATCTCAGCTCACTGCAAGCTCTGCCTCCCAGGTTCATGCCATTCTCTTGCCTCAGCCTCCCGAGTAGCTGGGACTACAGGCGCCCACCACCACGCCCGGCTAATTTTTTGTATATTTAATAGAGACGGGGTTTCACTGTGTTAGCCAGGATGGTCTCTATCTCCTGACCTCATGATCCACCCACCCCGCCTCGGCCTCCCAAAGTGTTGGGATTACAGGCATGAGCCACTATGCCCGGCCTTTTTTTTTTCTTAAGACAGAGTGCCACTCTCACCCAGGCTGGAGTGCAGTGGCATGATCTTGGCTCACTGCAACCTCCACCTCCCAGGTTCAAGCCATTCTGATGCCAGGCTGATCTTAAACTCCTGAGTTCAAGTGATCCTTCTGCCTTGGCCTCCCAAAGCTCTGGGATTACAGGTGTGAGCCACAGCACAATGAGTTTCAATATGCATGCATTCTGGAGATGTGTGGAAATTCTAGTTACTTATAGATTTTTGGAAAAGAATCCTGGAACCAGATGCTTGCTGTAGATAATAGTGAAGTCTAATTACTTCTACATTCCTCAGGCCTCTGATGGCCTGCCTGCTTGATGGTCACCAGGTGGTCTTTTTCTCTTTAATTTTAATTTGGAAATAATTTCAAGCTTTTAAGTTGCAAAAATAGAGTGCAAGGCTCGCCTAAATTCCCTTTACCCAGATTCGTCAAAGGCTACCATTCTCCTCCCTTGTTGCCAAGTGGTAAGTTGGTTTTGAGCATCTAGAGCTCGGCCTAGGGCAAGGAAGGGCGTTCCTGGAGGGGGGCACCACCCAAGCAAAGCCAGGGACCCTGAGAGGCTTTGCTTCCTGCTCCCCTAGGCTCGGCTGGAGCGAGACTTGAGCAACAAGAAAATCTACCAAGAGGAGGAGATGCCCGAATCGGGCGCGGGCAGCGAGTTCAACCGCAAGCTTCGGGAGGAGGCTCGGAGGAAGAAGTACGGCATCGTCCTCAAGGAGTTCCGGCCCGAGGACCAGCCCTGGCTGCTCCGGGTCAACGGCAAATCAGGCAGGAAGTAAGTGGTGGGGCAGTGGCCGTGCCGGCTTAGTGACCAGTCCACATCCCCAGGCCTCAACTTACATACTTTGTGGTGTACCCTCTCTGAACCTCAGATTCCCACTGCTGCGATGGAGGTGCTTCCATCCATGTGGGGTTTTATTTTTTATTTATTTATTTATTTATGTTATCTTATTTTACTTATTTATTTTTTTGAGAGAGTCTTGCTCTGTCGCCCAGGCTGGAGTGTAGTGGCGCGATCTCGGCTCACTGCAACCTACACCTCTCCGGTTCAAGCGATTCTCCTGCCTGAGCCTCCTGAGTAACTGGGATTACAGGTGCCTGCCACCACCACGCCCAGCTAATTTTTGTATTTTTAGTAGAGACAGGGTTTCACTATATTGGTCAGGCTGGTCTCAAACTCGTGATCCTCCTGCCTCGGCCTCCCAAAGGGCTGGGATTACAGGCGTGAGCCACCGCGCCCAGCCTACTTATTTATTTATTTTGAGACAGGGTCTCACTCTGTTGCCCAGGCTGGAGTGCAGTGGTGCGATTGTAGCTCACTGCAGGCTCCAACTTCTGGGCTCAAGAGATCTTCCCACCTCAGCCTCCTGAGTAGCTGGGACTACAGGCACGCCCCACCATGCCTGGCTAATTTTTGTATTTTTGGTAGAGATGGGGTCTTGCTGTGTTGCTCAAGCTGGTCTTTAACTCCTGGGGTCAAGCGATCCTCCTACCTTGGTCTCTCAAAGTGCTGGGATTACAGGCGTGAGCCACTGCCCAGGCCCTGGGGTTGTGTTTTTGAAGATAGTTCACTGAGTTGGTGCTTGTGCCTGGCTCTGAGGCAGCTCTGAGTGCCACAATGCAGGAAGCTTGGGTGGGCAGCCCTGGGGCCTCATGACACTTGAGATGACCTCTCAGAGGGGGCAGACTGAGGGCAGAGCAGGAGGGGTCCAGGTTAGGTTGATGAAGGGTGCTCTAGGCATAGCAGTTGGGTGATAGTGACAGACACAGGCAGCTCACACAGGGCAGCGGGTGCCAGGATGTGCTGGGCCCAGCGGAGCCTTGGAAAGCTACAGGCAGGGAAGGGGCACTCACCCAGATTGTCCGGACCTTTGGGGTAGAAGAGAATGAGGTAGAGGCCCCAAGGAGGCTGGGCAGTTGTTTAGGCTTGAGGGAATGGTGGCCTGGGCCAGGTGTCCACTTCAGATTTGGCCATGCCATGGCTGGGCACGGTGGCTCACGCCTGTAATCCCAGCCCTTTGGGAGGCCGAGGCGGGCGGATTACTTGGGGTCAGGAGTTCAAAACTAGCCTGGCCAACATGGTGAAACCCCGTCTCTACTAAAACTACAAAAGTTAGCTGGGCGTGGTGGCGGACACCCGTAATCCCAGCTACTCGGGAGGCTGAGGCACGAGAATCACTTGAACCCGGGAGGTGGAGGTTGCAGTGAGCCGAGATTGTGCCACTGTACTCCAGCCTGGGTGACAGAGCAAGACTTCATCTCAAAAAAAAAAATATTTGGCCATGCCTTCCCGCCCCATCTTCTCACTTGGCTTCTCAGTTTCCTGGGTATGGCCCACAGGTAGCAGAGCTGGAGGCAAATGTAGACAGTCTGACTGCAGGGTTGGGCTCTCCTGAGATAATCTCACATGGTCTTTCCAGAAGTGATCCCGATGCGCACACGCCCAGCACTTTGCAGGGTAGGCGCGCCGGCTCTGTTCCCCAGATGTGGAAATTGACGAGGCCCAGGTGGTTGAAGGGCCTGCCCAGGCCTCCATTCCTTGCTCTTTCTCCTATGGCAAGTGCCACAAAGGAGGCAGGTCCCCAGGGGACACAGGCGGGACTGGGGCTGGTCTCTGTGGGCCAGGCCATGACCGTGGCTCCCTGCAGGTTCAAGGGCATCAAGAAGGGCGGCGTGACAGAGAATACGTCCTACTACATCTTCACCCAGTGCCCCGACGGGGCCTTCGAGGCCTTCCCCGTGCACAACTGGTACAATTTCACGCCGCTGGCCCGGCACCGCACCCTCACTGCCGAGGAGGCCGAGGAGGAGTGGGAGAGGTGAGTGGGCTGGGTGGTGGCTGGGGACAGAAGTGAGGGAAATGGGGTGCCTTGCCATGGGTATATCACCAGGCCCTGTGCTGGGAGCTGGGGACTCAGGGGTAACCAGGGCAGACCCCACTCGGCCATCTCGGAGCTGTCAGGTCAGGAGGAAACAGATAGGAGGCCTTAGGGCCACAATGGGGCACCCAGAGGGTGCTGCCAGAGCCAGAGTCTGTGACCCGGAGCTCAAATTGGCAGAGCAGGGTGGGGTCTAACTGCCCCCTTGGCTTTCCGCAGGCCGCAGGTCACAGAGCCAGATCCACTGCAGGGCAGCAGCTCCAGGCAGGGCATCCAAGGAGGGTTTCTCTAGCAGTGACATCGGCCTCAGAGGTGGGGCGGGTACAGTTAAGGGCTGTGGAGGGACACAGTGCATGAGGCCAGTGCAGAGTGACTGTGGGCAGGGGGATGAGGCTGGGGGCCCAGAGCACTTGGTCTTGGATATATGGCTTTGGATGAGACCTTAGGGCCACCACCGCCATAGGGTGCCTGCAGATGGTGGGGAGGGCACTCTGGACGCATTTGCAAAATGGCATTTGCACAGGTCACAGATGAGCAGATGCTCAAAGAGTTGATGGCTCCCAGAGGGTTAAAAAAACATCTTTTTCGGCCGGGCGTGGTGGCTCATGCCTGTAATCCTAGCACACTGGGAGGCCGAGGCGGGCGGATCACGAGGTCAGGAGATCGAGACCATCCTGGCTAACACGGTGAAACCCCATCTCTACTAAAAATACAAAAAATTAGCTGGGTGTGGTGGCGGGCGCCTATAGTCCCAGCTACTCAGGAAGCTGAGGCAGGAGAATGGCGTGAACCCGGAAGCCGGGAGGCAGAGCTTGGAGTGATCCTAGATTGCACCACTGCACTCCAGCCTGGGCGACAGAGCGAGACTCCATCTCAAAAAAACAAAACAAAACAAAACAAACATCTTTTTCCCATTTTGGTTTAGTGTTTTTTTGTTGTTTGTTTTTTTTGTGGGTTTTTTTTGAGACTGAGTTTCGTTCTTGTTGCCCAGGCTGGAGTGCAGTAGTGCAATCTCAGCTCACTGCAACCTCTGCCTCCTAGGTTCAAGCAATTCTCCTGCCTCAGCCTCCCGAGTAGGGAAATGGGATTACAGGCATGCACCACCACGCCCGGCTAATTTTGTATTTTTTTGTAGAGACAGGGTTTCACCATGTTGGCCAGGTGGTCTCAAACTCCTGACCTCAGGTGATCTGCCCCCCTTGGCCTCCCAAAGTGCTGGGATTACAGGCGTGAGCCACCATGCCTGGCCCTTGCTTTAGTTTTTAATCATTTCCTTTGGTTTTAAAATTTCTGAAGAGTGTAGGTTGGCTCAGCTCCAAAAGCAACCCCAGTAAATGGCACGAAGTCAGAGCGTCCGCCCCACCGGGTCATGAGCCTCTGAGCCTGTGGGGCAGTTTCTGTTACCCCTGCTCCCCTGGAACAACATCCGCCAGGACTGCCTGCCTGCTCCACGTTGGTTGAGTTCCTGGGGCTCCACTGTAAAATCAGTCGATCAATCATTGCTGGGAGGGCAGGTTCCCTTTTCTGTATTTTCCTTAGAATCTGCTTTGTAAGTTTTAGGGAGAAGAATTTGGCATTTTATAAAATTGTGTAAAACCTGGATGTTAACCAAAGGAGAAATGCCGTCTCTTTTTTTTTTTTTTTTTTGAGACAGAGTCGCGTTCTGTCACCCAGGCTGGAGTGCAGTGGTGCCATCTCAGCTCACTGGCTCACTGCAACCTCGACCTCCCGGGTTTAAGCGATTCTCCTGCCTCAGCGTCGTGAGTAGCTGGGACTATACACGTGCATCTCCACACCCGGCTAATTTTTATACTTTTAGTAGAGAAGGGGTTTCAGCATATTGCCCAGGCTGCTCTCGAACTCCTGGCCTCAAGTGATCTGCCCGCCTTGGCATCCCAGTGTGCTGGGATTATAGGTGTGAGCCACGGTGCCTGGCCAGAATGCCATCTCTTGATCAGATGTTAAATCTACTTAGCTAAGAACTGTTCAGGCTGGGCATGTGGAGAGTGGATCACAAGGTCAGAAGTTCGAGACCAGCCTGGCCAATTTGGTGAAACCCCATCTCTAGTAAAAATACAGAAATTAGCCGGGCATGGTGGCGGGCACCTGTAATTCCAGCTACTCAGGAGGCTGAGGCAGGAGAATTGCTTGAACCTGGGAGGCAGAGGTTGCAGTCAGCTGAGATCACGCCATTGCACTCCAGCCTCAGTGACAGATCAAGACTCCAACTCAAAAAAAAAAAAGAAGAAATGGTGATGGGGTCTCACCATGTTGCTCAGGCTAGTCTCAAACTCCCGGGTTCAAGCGAGCCTCCAGCCTCGGCCTCCCCTCCCAAAGTGCTGGGATGACAGGCTTGAGCCACTGCACCCAGCTGTCACTTTTTTGGTGCATGGCTCAGTGGGGTAAAGCCACTCACAGTGTTATGCAGCAGTTTCATTATCTTTCATACCAGCCCGGGCCTTGCCCATGTTAGATGCATTCCTAACACTTCTCATTAAATGCAGTCCTTTTTTTTTTTTTTTTTTTTTTTTTTTTGAGACAGAGTCTTACTCTGTCACCCAGGCTGGATTGCAGTGGGGCAATCTTAGCTCACTGCAACCTTTGCCTCCTGAGTTCAACTGATTCTCCTGCCTCAGCCTCCTGAGTAGCCAGGATTACAGGCACACGCCACCATGCCTGGCTAATTTTTGTGTTTGTCGTAGGGACGAGGTTTCACCATGTTGTTCAGGCTGGTCTCAAACTCCTGACCTCAGGTGATCCACTTGCGTCGGCCTCCCAAAGTGCTGAGATTACAGGCGTGAGCCACGGCGCCCAGCCCAGCCTGCAGTCCTGTTTTTTAAAGCTTCTGTGAGCAATGAGACAATGTTACATTGTTCCAGTGGAAACAGTATGTTTTGTCATTAAATAAAAAGATATCTATAAATTAAGATAACAAGAGATCTGGCCAGGCGTGGTGGCTCACACCTGTAATCCCAGCACTTTGGGAGGCCGAGGTGGGTGGATCATGAGGTCAGGAGTTCGAGACCAGCCTGTCCAATATGGTGAAGCCCTGTCTCTACTAAAAATACAAAAAACAAAAAAAATTAGCTGGGCATGGTGGCAGGCGCCTGTAACCCCAGCTATCCGGGAGGCTGAGGCAGGGGAATTGCTTGAAGCCAAGAGGCAGAGGTTGCAGTGAGCTGAGATCGCACCATTGCACTCCAGCCTGGGCAAGAGAGCGAGACTCTGTCTCAAAAAATAAAAAAATAATAAAAAACATAGCAAGAAACTAGTGTGACTGGATTGGGGCCAGACTCAGAGTCCGAGGGAGGTGCTGAGACTCCAGCAGCACGTGGGGACCTGCTCTTTAGGGGACTCGGGGCAGAAAGGGAAGGCAGGAAGGGCCGGCTCTGTCTGTGTGGTTTCAGGGAGTCCTGTGCCACAGCCCAACTCCCCAGTGGCCACATCACATTGAAGGCTGTGTGGGTGGTGTCCTGGGGCTCGCCCCCTGCAAGCGCAGGTGCAGGGTGGTGCCAGGCCCGGCATGAGCCCCCCGTGCCTGCCCCGCAGGAGGAACAAGGTGCTGAACCACTTCAGCATCATGCAGCAGCGGCGGCTCAAGGATCAGGACCAGGACGAGGACGAGGAGGAGAAGGAGAAACGCGGCCGCAGGAAGGCGAGCGAGCTGCGCATCCACGACCTGGAGGACGACCTGGAGATGTCGTCCGATGCCAGTGACGCCAGCGGTGAGGAGGGTGAGCACGGGGGCCCAGGCATTAGGTCACAGAGGTGCCTGCTCAGGCGGTGCCAGTGAAGGCAAAGTCTGCCGTCGTTCACAGTGGCCCTAGAATGAGAGACAAGTGGGGCCGGGCGCGGTGGCTCACGCCTGTCATCTCAGCACTTTGAGAGGCTGAGGCAGGCAGATCACCTGAGATCAGGAGTTCGAGACCAGCCTGGCCAACACAGTGAGACTCTGTCTCTACTGAAAACACAAAAATTAGCTGGGCATGATGGTGCACGCCTCTAGTCCCAGCTACTCGGGAGACTGAGGCAGGAGAATCGCTTGAACCTGGGAGATGGAGGTTGTGTTGAGCCGAGATCACGCCACTGGACTCCAGCCTGGGCAACAGAGAGGGACTCCGTCTCAGAGAAAAAAGAATGAGAGTCAGGCGAGGCTGCGTGGAGGAGCAGTGATGTCAGTCAGGAGGCAAGGCCAGAGCCCAGGAGAGCTGAGCCATGGCCTTTTTTTTTTTTTTTTTTGAGACAGGATCTCTCTCTCTCTCACGGGCTGGAGTGTAGTGGTACAATCACAGCTCGCTGCAGCCTTGACCTCCCAGGGTCAAGTGATCCTCCCACCTCAGCCTCCTGAGTAGCTGGGACTACAGGCATGCACCACCACGCTGGCTAATTTTTGTATTTTTAGTAGAGATGGGGTTTCACCATGTTGGCCAGGCTGGTCCCAAACTCCCGACCTCAGGTGATCTGCCTGTCTCGGCCTGCCAAAGTGCTGGGATTACAGGCGTGAGCCACCGCACCCGGCCTAATTTTTGTATTTTTTTGTAGAGACTGGGGTCTAACTCACTATGTTGCCCATGATGGTCTGAAACTCATGGGCTCAAGCCATCCTCCCACTTCAGCCTTCCAAAGTGCTGGGATTACAGGCGTGAGCCACCGCACCCGGCCTAATTTTTGTATTTTTTTGTAGAGACTGGGGTCTAACTCACTATGTTGCCCATGATGGTCTGAAACTCATGGGCTCAAGCCATCCTCCCACTTCAGCCTTCCAAAGTGCTGGGATGACAGGCATGAGCCACTGCACCTGGCCTGGCCGTGGCCTTTACGGGGGTTCCTATGAGAAACGGCAACTCTTGGTTGATCAGTTTCAATAATTCCTGTGCGCTCTGGGCTGTAGGGGCTGGCCCTGATTATCGGGTGCCTCACCTGTCTGGGAGAGGGAGAGTGGTCTGTGAGCGTTAGAGAAGGTGGTTGGGGGTGTGGGGTCTGCCGGAAGTTTGTTTAGGAGAGCTGAGCTCCTGGGCTGGCCCTGGAGGGGCAGTCTCCCCAATCAGTGAGGCCCCCCAGGATGTCAAAACTGCACAAAATGTGAAAAACACAATAAATACCCGCTGCCTTCCTCCTCGCTTTCCCTCCTTTCCTCCCTTCCCAGGCGGCAGAGCCCCCAAGGCCAAGAAGAAGGCGCCGCTGGCCAAGGGCGGCAGGAAGAAGAAGAAGAAGAAGGGTTCAGACGATGAGGCCTTCGAGGACAGCGATGATGGGGACTTCGAGGGCCAGGAGGTGGACTACATGTCAGACGGCTCCAGGTGAGGCCGACCGGAGGCGGCTGCGAGACCCCATGCGGCCTCGCGGGCACGCGCTCATCCTCTGCCGACCCTGTCTTACAGCAGTTCCCAAGACGAGCCTGAGAGCAAGGCCAAGGCACCGCAGCAGGAGGAGGGGCCCAAGGGTAGGCGGTGGCCGGGCGGGCCCTGGGGAGATGGGGGCGGTGCTTCCCTGCTCTTGCTCATATCCTCCCCCGCCAGGTGTCGATGAGCAGAGTGACAGTAGTGAGGAGAGTGAGGAGGAGAAGCCGCCTGAGGAGGACAAGGAGGAGGAGGAGGAGAAGAAGGCACCCACCCCACAGGAGAAGAAGCGCAGGAAAGGTGCGGCATGTGTGGCCCCCATATTGGAGGCTCCGGTCAGGCCCTGGCGCCCTGCTGCCTCCTCCCCTCTTCCCTGCAGGCCTCCCTCATCTGCAGTGGAGGTACCAGTGGGCACCAGGTCCTGGGGTTGCTCTGGCCCTGATCCCTTTCCTGTGCCCCGCAGACAGCAGCGAGGAGTCGGACAGCTCAGAGGAGAGCGACATTGACAGCGAGGCCTCCTCGGCCCTCTTCATGGCGGTAAGGCCCAGGCCAGTGGCCGGGGAGGCCTGGGAGTCCGTTTGCAGACTCACCCTCCTCACCCCACCCTGACCTCCGCAGAAGAAGAAGACGCCACCCAAGAGAGAGCGGAAGCCGTCGGGAGGGAGCTCAAGGGGCAACAGCCGCCCAGGCACGCCCAGCACAGAGGGTGGCAGCACCTCCTCCACCCTGCGGGCGGCTGCCAGCAAACTCGAGCAAGGTGAGCGCCCGTGGCCTCCCCACTCCCCACTCCCCACTCCCCACAGGCACAGTCACAGCCTCCCGACCTCTGCTGGGGCTCAGGACAGAGAGGGGATGGAGATGCGGGTGGAGGCCTGTCTGTCCCTGATCCCCTTGAACCCTAATCCTGGCACTGCCTAGCCTGGGGTCCTGCCCAGGGGTTCCGCCTCCTGCCCCCGACTCAGCCCTGACCCCACTCCCACAGGGAAGCGGGTGAGCGAGATGCCTGCAGCCAAGCGGTTGCGGATGGACGCGGGACCCCAGAGCCTGTCCGGGAAGTCGACCCCCCAGCCGCCATCGGGCAAGACAACACCCAGCAGTGGGTAAGTTGACGAAGACAGCCGGGGGCAGGGCAAGGGCTACTGGGGACAATCTCACTGATGCCACCTTCCCCGTCCTCCCATTCTCAGTGACGTGCAGGTGACTGAGGATGCCGTGCGCCGCTACCTGACACGGAAGCCCATGACCACTAAGGACCTGCTGAAAAAGTTCCAGACCAAGAAGACAGGGCTGAGCAGTGAGCAGACAGTGAACGTGCTGGCCCAGATCCTCAAGCGACTCAACCCCGAGCGCAAGATGATCAATGACAAAATGCACTTCTCCCTCAAGGAGTGAGGCTTGGTCCAATACACGGCTGTCTCCCCTAGAACTTCAGGCTCTCACTGCCCCTTCACCATCCTGGAGTGAGGCTCTGTCCAATACATGGCTCTGTCCTCCAGAACTTCAGGCTCTCACTGCCCCTTCGCCATCCTGCTCCCTGACTCCCAGGGCCCTGTAGTTAGCAATTCTGGAAAAGTTAAGCCATCTCCTCCTCTGGCCCTTCCTTCTGGAATCTTCAGATGCCTGTTAGGCCTTATTGTCCTCCTTCTCCTGGCTCAGCTTCCCTCACACTGACCAAGGGCCTGTGCTGCCCACTGGGTAACTTCTACACTTCTCCCTTCCACTTCCCTAAGTCTCTCTTCAGCTGTGACTTATCCACCACATAGCCCAGTAAGTCTTCAGTTTTGGCTGGGCATGATTGTGAGCACCTGCACTCCCAGCTACTTGGGAGGCTAAGCCCAGTTCAAGGCTGCAGTGAACTATGATGGTGCCACTGCACTCCAGCCTGGGTGACAGAATGAGATCCTGGCACACACACAAAAAAAGTAGCCAGGCATGGTGGCGGGCACCTGTTGTCTCAGCTACTCCGTAGGCTGAGGCACGAGAATCACTTGATCCTGGGAGGTGGAGGTTGCTGTGAGCCGAGACCATGCCACTGCACTCACAGAGTGAGACTGTCTCAATAAATAAAAAATAATAATAAATTGCTCAGATTTCTTTGTTCCCTTTTTAGATCTGCTACTCTGTTTGGATAATGTCTTATGCCTTATGTTTTGGTCCCATCTTTCATGGTTTTGTTTTTATTTATTTTTTAGGTTTTGAGACAGGGTCTTGCTCTGTTGCCCAGGCTGGACTGCAGTGTCCACTGTCTTGGCTCCCTGCAACCTCCACCTCTTGGGCTGAAGCAATCCTCCCACCTTAACCTTTCAAGTAGTGCACACCACCACGCCCAGCTAATTTTTTAATTTTTTGTAGAGATGAGGTCTCACTGTATTGCCCAGGTCAGTCTTGAACTCCTGGGCTCAAGCAATCCTCCCACCTCAGCCTCCTGAGTAGCTGGGACCACAGACGTGTACCATTAAATGCCTGGCTAATGTGTTTTGTTTTTGTTTTTGTTTGAGACGGAGTTTCACTCTTGGTGCCCAGGCTAGAGTGCAGTGGTACAATCTCGGCTCACTGTAACCTCCGGTTCCTGGGCTCAAGCAGTTCTCCTGCCTCAGCCTCCTGAGTAGCTGGGATTATGGGCGGGCGCCCGGCTGATTTTTGTATTTTTAGTACAGACGGTGTTTCACCATGTTGGCCAGGCTGGTCTCGAACTCCTGACCACAGGTGATCTGCCTGCCTCGGCCTCCCAAAGTACTGGGATTACAGGCGTGAGCCACTGCGCCCACCTACGCCTGGCTGATGTTTTTATTTTACGCATCCTGACTTTGAGGTCTGACAAACCTAGAAGCTGAAGTTCCTGGGCATCCTTTTGTTTCTTCTGACTCACCTTAGTGATAGATTTTCTTGTGATTTGGGGTCGGATGTTCATGGCCAGCTGGGGGCTCTGTGGGAATCCGGGGTGGCCTACTTTGCAGGCAGTCCTTCCAGATGGTTCTGCCTTGGCTTTCGCTAGCTACCCAGGAGCACCAGCCCCAGCCCGTTTTGTGTGTGGTTCTCAGCTTGCAGACTCTGTCCCTAGGTAGCCACCAAAGCCAACCCCGCCACCGCCCTGATTGCGAGTCCCTATGTTTCAGGTTCCCAGTGATGTTTCGGGGGGCCTCTCCTTTCTTACAAGCTCGGTCATGCATGTATCTGGTCTGGTGTTGCCAGGCGTTCTGTAAGGGAGGGCTTTTCCAGTTCCTGGACAGTAATGTGGCTGGAAATGGAATTTGGCTGCAGCCACTACTTTTGAACCCATCATCTTCCGGGCGATCCCTTCCGTCTTGCCGGTGGTTGGAAACTTGCAGGTGGAAGTCTTCCCCACCCAGTTCTTCAGCCCTTGGCTGCCGAGCAGGAATGCCTGAGATGTCCGGCTAATTCCTTGGAATGTCCCAGTTCAGGCCAACCTCCCTCCCCCTTCTCCCACCAGGCCTTCTTGGACAGCAGGGAGGCAGCTCTGGAGGGAGCCGCTGCCTCAGCAGTTTTGCCCCAGCCATCCCCACTGCATGGACCTTCATCTAAGGAGGCCGGGTGGTGTGGCCCCGTGGTTAGGAGCAGGGGTTTTGCATTCATGGAGGACCCGGGTTCAAATGCCAGGACCGTTGCTTAATTCTGGGTGACTTCAGGCTTTTTTTTTTTTTTTTTGAGATGGAGTCTCACTCTTTCACCCAGGCTGGAGTGCAGTGACAAGATCTCCGCTCACTGCAGCCTCCGCCTCCTGGGTTCAAGCAATTCTCCTACCTCAGCCTCCTGAGTAGCTGGGATGACAGGCACGCCCCACCACATCCAGCTAATTTGTTTTTTGGGTTTATTTCTGAGATGGAGTTTTACTCTGCTGCCCAGGCTAGAGTGCAGTGGTGCAATCTTGGCTTACTGCAGCCTCCGCCTCCTGGGTTCCAAGCAATTCTCCTGCCTCAGCCTCCCGAGTAGCTGGGATATGCCCAGCTAATTTTTTAATAGAGATAGGGTTTCACCATGTTGACCAGGCTGGTCTTGAACTCCTGACCTCAGGTGACCTGCCCACCTCCGCCTCCCAAAGTGCTGGGATTACAGGCATGAACCACTGCACCCGGCCTAACTTTTGTATTTTCATTAGAGACAGGGATTCACCATGTTGGCCTGGCTGGTCTCAAACTCCCGACGTCAAGTGATTCTCCCACCTCAACTTCCCAAAGTGCTGGGATTATAGGCATGAATCACTGGGCCCAGCCAGGCTTTTTTGAGACAGAGTCTCGCTCTGACGCCCAGGTTTGAGTGCAATGGCACAATCTCAGCTCACTGCAACCTCCGCCTCTCAGGTTCAAGCAATTCTCCTGCCTCAGCCTCCCGAGTAGCTGGGATTACAGGCACCCACCACCATGCCCGGCTAATTTTTGTATTTTTAATAGAGATGGGTTTCACCATGTTGGTCAAGCTGGTCTCAAACTCCTGACCTCAGGTAATCCACCCACCTCAGCCTCCTGAGGCATGAGCCACCACGCCAAGCCCAGGTTTTTCTTTCCATCTGAAAATTATCTCATAAGCACTTCAGTAAGAAAAACCACAACATAATCATCGAAGCAATACCCCGTGGATGGAGTTGAGGTCACTTCCAGACTTTCCTAATATGAAGGCATCAGATGTCCCTGTGCCGGCTGTTTCACTCACCTGTGTGGGAGGAACCCTGCAAACAGGGCTCCTGGGGCAGAGGGTATAATTTACAATTCCCCAGTAGCAGCTGCTCATCCAAAGAGCTCCTAGCAATTTACACCCCCATCAACAGCACAGGGTGCACCTGGCTCACATGGGCTGCGTGTGAGGGTTTTCTGATTTTCCCCAATCTTTTTTTTTTTTTTTTTTTTGAGACGGACTCTCGCTCTGTCGCCCAGGCTGGAGTGCGGTGGCGCAATCTCGGCTCACTGCAAGCTCCGCCTCCCGGGTTCACGCCATTCTCCTGCCTCAGCCTCTCCGAGTAGCTGGGACTACAGGCGCCCGCCACCACGCCCGGCTAATTTTTTGTATTTTTAGTAGAGGGGGTTTCACTGTGGTCTCGATCTCCTGACCTCGCAATCCGCCCGCCTCGGCCTCCCAAAGTGCTAATTTTCCCTGATCTTGTGGGTCAAGCACCCCTTCGGATAATCACAAGCTGTTTGCTTGTTTTTGCATTCAAAGCTACGGGCACTGCCTTACACTCTAAGTGCCCATCTCTTTCCTCACCAAGCCGAGTAGGAGGGGTTCTGAGGAACTCCCCTGTACCGGTGAGGGGACTGGCCTCACAGGGCTCTGGGTATGGAAGCCTCAAGAGCCCTTATCTCACTGTCTGCATCGTGCTAGATGTCACCATGACCTGGATGGTTTCCATCGCCCCGGGCCTCTGACGTGCTCAGATCCCAGGATGGGGCTGCAGTTATAGGGGTCTCAGGTTGGCCTTCCGGAGACAGGCGTCCCTGTCCTCTTGTGTCCCCACCCTTGGCTGTCCCAAGACCTCTCCCTTTTCCTGTTTTGATGCTGGCTCAGCCAGGCCCGGAGACAGGGGCATGATGTCCTAATCCTCCAGGCGGGAGCCACCGTGGAGGGTTCCCGTGGACACGGTCCCCTGCCAAGCCACCTTTCCCAGCACTCACGTATGCCCCACCTGGCACATGACACACGTAGGGGCTCCGGAGCCCCAGCACCCTGACTTAGTGGGGAGGGACCCCACTGGGATCTCATGAAGCCCCGACTTCCGCTCCAGGCAGCAGGTCGGGGGAACACCAGTTGCCTGCCCTGGCCGCCAGCACAGCACTCGTAAATCAGGGGGTGTCTGGGGCGTCGGAAATGGCTGTGTGGAATGTCGGGGTGGGGTAGGCTGGGGGTGAGCCCTTAACTCTTAGAAGGGTGGGGTGTGGGGCAGAAGGAGCAGATGCCTGGATTTGAGGGCGCAGGAGATGGGCTGGTGCAGACGTGGGACCTCCTGGCTGCAAGGGCCGGCAGTGAAGAGGTTAGCTCCCAGCCCAGGCAGGGCATAAATTTGGGGCACAACTCCCACCCTCAGGACCTGCCCGTCACAATGGCCGTAGGGAAGTTCCTGCTGGGCTCTCTGCTGCTCCTGTCCCTGCAGCTGGGACAGGGCTGGGGCCCTGATGCCCGTGGGATTCCTGTGGCCGATGGAGAGTTCTCGTCTGAGCAGGTGGCAAAGGCCGGAGGGACCTGGCTGGGTAAGGACCCTCAGGGACCCTCTGTGACTTCCCAATTTTCCCTAGCCCTGACCCTGCTCACTGTCAGCGCCCTTCCCTCCCACAGGCACCCACCGCCCCCTTGCCCGCCTGCGCCGAGCCCCGTCTGGTCCATGCCAGCTGTGGAGCCTGACCCTGTCAGTGGCGGAGCTGGGCCTGGGCTACGCCTCAGAGGAGAAGGTCATCTTCCGCTACTGTGCTGGCAGCTGCCCCCGTGGTGCCCGCACCCAGCACGGCCTGGCGCTGGCCCGGCTGCAGGGCCAGGGCCGAGCCCACGGCGGGCCCTGCTGCCAGCCCACTCGCTACACCGACGTGGCCTTCCTTGACGACCGCCACCGCTGGCAGCGGCTGCCCCAGCTCTCGGCGGCTGCCTGTGGCTGTGGTGGCTGAGGGTGCCCAGCCTGGCACCCAGGAGCTGCAGTGCTGGGGGAGCTCGGCTGACTTATTTATTGGAGACCTGGATGCAGAGACAACGAGGAGGGGAGTGGGCTGGGGCGACCAGCAGTGAGTGCAATAAAGGACACCACTCTCTTGGCCTTGTAACCTTGACCGTGTGTCTAGCCAGCCATACCTGGAGCTCCCTATGGGCCAGTGCCATCCTGGGTTCCCCTGCAGATCCCAGCCCCAGTAAGCAGCCACTGCAATGTCCCAGTTAGGCTGTCCATTCCCCAACTTTATTCACAAATCCAGTGTCTGTAGAAAGCTGCGGGTCAGCAGGCTGGGGGCGGCTGTCCAAACTCCCCTGGCCCCATGCCCTCAGGGAGGGAGCGGCAGATTACGGAGATGCGCCGGCCCCGGGGAATCCGGCGCTCCCCAAAGAAGGACTCTTCATCCCGAAGGATCTCATGGGAGAAGTCATAACGGGCTGAGCCCCTGCAGGAGGACACATGCTGTGACTAGGTGCAAGGAGGGCAGCCCCTGCTCCAGGCAGACCTGGATTCCAGCCTCCTGGATTCCAGCCCCCTGCTGCCTCCCACACAGACCCTGGGGTAAACGCTTCTTTGGGGAGGGCTGGATTGAGGGAAGGTACCCAGGGCACAGGGTGGGCGGATGGCACATTCTTGGAGGGGTGAGTGCTGCCTGGCTGGAGGTACCTAAGGATGTAGAGGGAGCCCGGCTCCAACAAGAGTTCCAGCCACTCCCCCGGCTCCTGGGTGTGCACCAGCCGCATAACGCTGGGAGACAGGAGAGACAGGCCAGCGATGGTGGCCCCGCAGAACTGCAAAAGGGGCGTGGGGATGGGTCAGGCTCCAGCCGGGCCTGCCTACCCCCTGGCTGGGAGTGCCAAGGCACCGGCCTCTGCCCACCTTGATGCTGTCCACGTGGGGCTTGATGTAGCCGCGGGCTTCCAGGTCCAGCACGTGCACGGAGGAGAGCAGGGTCTGGCCGGGGCCAAAGGCAGCCGCCTGCATGCGCTGCAGGATGGCCCGGCTGGCTTCTGACCAGCGCGACTTCTCTGTCTCTCGGAAGCCGTGGATGGCCTGCACAGAGAGCTCGGTTAAGCCTGGGAGCTCCCAGAGGGAACAAGGAAACTGAGGCATGAAGGGGCAGAAAACGGCAAGAGGCTGATTTCCCTATGTGACTCTTGACCCTGCCCTCAACTCAAACTCCCCTAGCCCCTCAACCACGGCCCTACCTAGGTGTGACCTCAGTCCTTAGTACTCACCCTGAGGCTACAATTCCAGGTCCCCAGTGCTGGCCCGGCCCCAGTATTCAATTGTCTGAGTCTCCCTACAACTTGACCCCACGCAAGTGTCCTGTCTCTGTCTCTCAACATCATCTGGCTCCATATCCGTTTCCGCCCCCTAACCTTGGTCCCAGATCGCAAAAGTGCTCTCCCTGACCCCAAGGTCCTCATCCCCCAGGTCCCGCCCCTCCCACAGCCAGAGTTTCAGCCCAGCCCCCACCATACCCTGGCTCCCAAATCCCTGCAATAGCTACCGACCCCAAAAAGGCCCTGCCCCATCCCAGCATGTGTCTCCCCTATCTCCGCCCCCAGCGTGGTTCTGCCCTCTCTAAACTCGACTTCCCCGTCCCCGCAACGCATCCCAGCGCTTGACTCCTCGGACCCCGCCCCAAGCTTGGCCCCGCCCAATCCATGCGCTCGACGACCTGACCACGCCCCAATCCCAGCCGCCACGCTCTTCTGCACTGTAACTGCTCCCAGCGTAATCGCACCCCAACCCTACTCCCGACTCCCTGGCCCCACCCCCACGCTCGACTGCGCTGTAACTGCCCCCCAACGTGGCCACGCCCCATCCTAGCACTGGTCCCCACTGTCCCCGCCCCCAGAGTGTCCCCGCCCCATCCCTGCGCCGGTCTCCTTTGTCCCCGCCCCAGCGTGGCCCCGCCCTATCCCAGCGCCAGACCTCCTGGCCCCCAAACCCCAGCACCGTAGCCACGCCCCCACGCTAAACGGTGCCGTAACCGCCCCCAGTGTGGCCCTGCCCGGTCCCGGCGCTCGTTTCCTCTGTCCCCGCTCCAAATCCCCGCTGTAGGTACCGCCCCCAGCGTGTTCTCGCCCCATCTGGTGCTCCACGTCCCCAGGCCGCGTCCCCGGCGCTGCCCGTCTCACCGCGTCCCAGTGATCGTATTCGTAGCGGCGGCGGCGCAGCTCGGGATCCAGTTCTCGGCTCAGCGTCTCCTCCTCTGCCGTGCTCAGGAAGCCAGGCCGCACCACGGCCGCGTCCCGCAGGCGGCTCAGCACGGAAGGGCCCGAGCCTCGCACCCAGCTGGGCCCTGGCAGCGTCCGCAGCGCCAGCAGCCCAGTCCCGGTCATATCCCCGGAGCGAGGTCATGAGAGAGGGCAGGGTTGGGGAACGCCCCCGCCAAAAGCCATTGGCGGTACCTGCGCCAGGCCCCTCCAGCGATGGACTTCCCTCAGAGTCCCGCCTCTCGCTCATAGCTATTGGTTGCTGCTAGACTCGCCTTCACAGGCTATTGGCCTTCTTCCAGAACCCGCCTCCTCTCTTGAGCTTATTAGGCACCACCTCCCGCCTGGCTTACACCACTGGCGGAGTCGCAAGTCCGTCTGCAGCTTAGCACCGCCTCTTTAATCATTACAGGGAAAACGTACAACCTAGGGGTTGCTTGGCCAAGACTTCATAAGGGGATATGGGCAGCATCTGGTCTGAAGTGGGGAAGTCAGGGGGACTGGGGCCAAGGCCACGGTTATGGAGTCGACTAGGGCTAGAGGTTAAGGGCAGAGTACAGTCAGGCTGAGATAAGGGTCCGGGGTCAGGGGACTGACGTCAAGGCCACGATTATGTGTGTGGTGAGGCCAGCTATCCAGAGTTAGGGCTTATGGTCAAAGGTCAAAGCGAGGCATCATTCATTTCCCGGTCTCCGTATTACTATTACTTTAGGTTTGAAAATGGCATTGTCTTTTTGATTCCTCGGCCGGGCGTGGTGGCTCACGCCTGTAATCCCAGCACTTTGGGAGGCCGAGGCGGGTGGATCACCTGAGGTCAGGAGTTCGAGACCAGCCTGGCCAACATGGTGAAAACCCGTCTCTACTGAAAATACAAAAAATGAGCCGAGCGTGGTGGTGTGCGCCTGTAATCCCAGCGACTCAGGAGGCTGAGGCAGGAGAATTGCTTGAACCCAGGAGGCAGAGGTTGCAGTGAACAGAGATCCCACCACTACACTCCAGCCTGGGCGACACAGCAAAACACTGTCTCAAAAAAAAAAAAGAGTCATTGTATTTTACAAATGCAAACTGAAAAAAAATATATTTACAGAAAAAAGATCTCTGGGATTTGCTTCCACATAAATCCAGGCTGTGGGGGCAGGGAGGGGGCGGGTAGGGAAGAATCACATTCGACCGTGAATTAATTGTTGAATTGGTGTGATAAGTATGTGGGGTCTCATTACCCTGTTTTCTCTACTTTTGTTTATATTTGATTATTTTTATTTATTTGTTTATTTTTGAGTCAGAGTCTCACTCTGTCGCCCAAGCTGGAGCGCAGTGGCACGATCTCAGGCCCTGGAGATTTGCAACCTCTGCCTCCTGGGTTTAAGTGATTCTCATGCCTCAGCCTCCCCAGTAGCTGGGATTACAGGCACCGAACCATCATGCCCAGCTTTTTTGTTTTTGAGACCGAATTTCGCTCGTCGCTCAGGCTGGAGTGCAATGGTGAGGTCTTGGCTCACTGCAACCTCTGCCTTCCAGGTTCAAGCGATTCTCCTGCCTCAGCCTCCCGAGTAGCTGGGATTAACCGGAAGCTGCCACTACGCCCGGCTAATTTTTGATTTTTTTTTTTTTTTTTTGACACACAGTCTTGCTCTGTTACCCAGGCTGAAGTGCAATGGCGGGATCTTGGCTCGCTGCAAGCTCTACCTCCCGGGTTCACACCATTCTCCTGCCTCAGCCTCCCGAGTAGCTGGGACTACAGGCACCTGCCACCACGCCCAGCTAATTTTTTGTATTTTTAGTACAGACAGGGTTTCACCACATTGGCCAGGCTGATCTCAAACTCCCGCCTGCCTCAGCCTCCCAAAGTGCTGGGATTACAGGCATGAGCCACCATGCCCGGCCTACATTTTATTATTTCCTCCCTCTGTTGCCCAGGCTGGAGTGCAAGGGCACAATCATAGCTCACTGCAGCCTGGAACTCTTGGGCTCAGGTGATCCTCTCCCCTCAGCCTCTCAAAGCTCTGGGTACTTTTGTAAGTATTTTAAATGTCCATAATGCAAACTGCAACACTAACTGCTGAGCATAGCCCGCCCCCCGCCCAAATGCTTGAATTTTGAAAAATAATGACCCCATTTCTCTGTCCAGCTACATCTACCCCCCCACCCTCTGCTCCCCTTGATAGTGTAATTCCTCGAAAGACTTGTCTATGTATGATATGTTTCCTCCTATTCTTTCTGGATCCACTCCAGCCTGGCTTTTGGCTCCCACAGCACCAGAAATGCCCTGATTTAAGGCCACCAGTGACATCCACAACGCCGAATCCAATAGCCAGGTCTCAGTCTGACTGTTAATGAGCCTACATGCTGATGCCGCCTACATTTTGTTTTTTTTGAGACGGAGTCTCGCTTTGTCGCCCCGGCTTGAGTGCAGTGGTGCGATCCCTGCTCACTGCAAGCTCCGCTTCCCGGGTCCACGCCATTCTGCCGCCTCAGCCTCCCGAGTAGCTGGGACTACAGGCGCCTGCCACCACGCCCAGCTAATTTTTTGTATTTCTAGTAGAGACGGGATTTCACCGTGTTAGCCAGGATGGTCTCGATCTCCTGATCTCGTGATCCGCCCGCCTCGGCCTCCCAGAGTGCTGGGATTACCGGCGTGAGTCACCGTGCCTGGCCAATGCCACCTACATTTTTATTTCAACCTGTTGACCCTGATGTCGAGGGACATATCAAACACCAGGTATAATATATCCAAAATCAACTCCTGATCCCTCCCCAAGCCTGTTCCTTTCCCCACACTTCGCATCTCAGGTGACAGGTATCCATCTTCCTGCTTTGGGCCATCAGCTCAGAGTTTCTGGAAACTGCTCTGTCACATCCCACCTAGCCAGAACCTGGCTTTTTCTCACCACTCGGCCAGGGCTGCCATGAGCTTTCATCTGGATTACTCCAGCTCTCCTAATTGCTCTCGTTTCTGCTCATAGTGCACTCCTGAGGAGTTATAGTCATCCTTATTTTCCTTCCTCTTCTCAAAACCCTCCACGGTTCACCTCCCTCCTTTTAGATGTCAGGCCTTTTATGATCTATTCTCCTCAATCACCTCCACTTTTTTTTTTTTTCCGGAGACAGAATCTCACTGTTACCCAGGCTGGAGTGCAGTGGTGCGATCTTGGCTCACTGCAACCTCTGCCTCCCGGGTTCAAGTGCACCACCACACCTGGCTAATTTTCACCTCTACTTTTTGATCTCATCTCTTCCACCTTCCCTCAGCCACAGGCCTCCTCATAGGTCCTCTCACATGCCAGGTAGTCCTGCCACAGGGCCTTTGCACTGGCTGTGCCCTCTGCCTGGACACAGACTCCATCCCTCACTTCCTTTGAGGCTTTGCTCAAACACCACCTTCTCAGTGAAGGCTTCCCTGATTACCCCATAGAAAACTGTAACACGCTCACCCTCATACTTGCATGCCACCTTTCCTTTTTTTTTTTGAGACAGTCTTGCTCTGTTGCCCAGGCTGGAGGGCAGTGGCGTGATCCTGCTCACTGCAACCTCCACCTCTTAAGTTCATGTGATTCTTCAGCCTCCGGAGTAGGTGGGATTAAAGGTGCACCATGCCCAGCTAATTTTGGTATTTTTAGTAGAGACGGGGTTTCACCGTGTTAGCCAGGATGGTCTCCATCTCCTGACGTTGTGATCCGCCCGCCTCGGGCTCCCAAAGTGTTGGGATTACAGGCGTGAGCCACTGCGCCTGGCCCGTTTGTTTTCTTTCTTTTTTTTTTTTTGATAACTGTCCACTGCCACAAGAATGGAGCTCTTTTGAGGAGGGTTTCTTGTGTCTTCTTCACAGAAGAACACTGCCTGGAATATAGGATATGATCAGGAGAATCTGCTGAAGGAAGACATGGCTTGCCTCTTGGGGTCAGGACAAAAGCAGAAGGGGCCTGTGAAACACAGATGTGTACATGCTGTCGTGGTGCAGAAGGGAGGGTGTCCCAGACGCAGAGCAAAGACCACAAAGATTTAATTTAAAATCACAGTGTCTCAGCTGGAATGCCCCGTCCATAGGGGGCACCCTTGCAAATTAAAAGTTCCTCAAGGGGCCCCTCCAGGCCCAGCAACAAGGGGTGAGCAGGGCCCAGCTGCGGGTTTGGCAGGCCTCTGGCCCCTCCACATGATTCTGGAGAGGAGGCCCAGCTCTCAGGTGCTAGCTGGGACAGGTTCTGCCGCCGGCACTGCTTCTACAGGCTCCTTCTGCACCAGCGTGGGCTCATCCTCACCATCCTGGGGAGGGTGGACCAGAACCTTGTCTAAGATGCCGAACTCCTGGGCCTCCATGGGGCTCATGTAGCGGTCCCTCTCCATGGCGGACTCTGGTGGGGAAGCAGGAGGTGAGACACATTAGGGTAAGAGCAGAGACCCGGGGCCAGGTTTGGGTCCTGTTTTGGCCTGAATGTTCGTGCCCACCACCCCAAGTTCATATGTTGAAGCCCCAACCCCCAGTGGGATGGGGTTTGGAGATGGGGTCCTTGGGAAGTCATTAGGAGAGATGGGGTCAGGGGCCCCCTGATGGGATTAGTGGCCTTATAAGAGGAGACACCATTGCACTTGCTCTCTCTCCACCATGTGAAGACACAGCGAGAAGGCGGCCATCTGCAAGCCAGGAAGAGAGCCCTCACCAAGAACCGAATCAGCTGGCACCCTGACCTTGGACTTCCCAGCCCCCAGAACTGTGAGAAATAAATCTTTGTTGAGGTCTGTGGTGTTTTGTTAAGCAGCTCCAGCTGACTCAGACATGGACTCATTCTGCAGTGCCTCAGTTTCCCCTAGGTATCAGTAAAATACCAATTTCAATTTTGTTTTTTAAAAAATTGTTATTGGGCCAGGCACGGTGGCTCACACTTGTAATCCCAGCACTTTGGGAGGCAGAGGTGGGTGGATCACTTGAGGCCAGGAGTTTGGCCTCATGTTTCACCATTGGCCTTCAAAGTTTCACCATGGCCAAATGGTGAAACCCTGTCTCTACTAAAAAACACAAAAATGAGCCAGGTGCAGTGGCACATGCCTGTAATCCCAGCTACTAGGGAGGCTGAGGTATGAGAATCACTTAAACCTGGGAAGTGGAGGTTGCAGTGAGCTGAGATTGCACCACTGCACTCCAGCCTGGGCAACAAAGCGAGACTCCATTAAAAAAAAAATTATTATTGATGTATAATATACACCCAGGAAAGGGCATGATTCGTAAATGTCTGGTGGGATGCATTTTTAGACTGAACATGCCCTACAGGACCAGCACCCAGACCAAGAGATGAAATATTGTCAGCACCCCTGAAACCCCACTTGGGCCCATGACAGTCACTAACCCTTGCCACCCCTTCCTCATGCCCCAAAGCAACCACTCCTCTAACAGCATAAATTAGCTCTGCTTGTTTTTATAGTTTAAATAAATGGAATCACAGAGTGTTTATTCTTCTTTTTTTTTTTTTTTGAGACGGAGTCTTGCTCTGTCACCCTGGCTGGAGTGCAGTGGCGTGATCTCGGCTCACTGCAAGCTCCGCCTCCCGGGTTCACGCCATTCTCCTGCCTCAGCCTCTCCGAGTAGCTGGGACTACAGGCGCCCGCCACCACGCCCGGCTAATTTTTTGTATTTTTAGTAGAGACGGGGTTTCACCGTGGTCTCGATCTCCTGACCTCGTGATCCACCCGCCTCGGCCTCCCAAAGTGCTGGGATTACAAGCGTGAGCCACCGTGCCTGGCCTATTCTTCTTTCATGCAACATATTTGCAAGATTCATCTGTGATGCTGTGGAACATTCACTTTTTTTTTTTTTTTGGAGACACGGTCTCACTCTGTCACCCAGGCTGGAGTGCAGTGGTACAATCTCAGCTCACTGCAACCTTCGCCTTTCAGATTCAAGCAATTGTCATGCCTCAGCCTCCTGAGTAGCTGGGATTACAGGCGCGTGCCACCACACCTGGCTAATTTTTGTATTTTTAGTAGAGACGGGGTTTCACCATGTTGGTCAGGCTAGTCTTGAACTCCTGACCTTGTGATCTGCCCACCTCGGCCTCCCAAAGTGCTGGGATTACAGGCGTGAGCCATGGTGCCCAGCTAAAATTTTTTTTTCTTTTCTATGAAATGGGGTTTCACTATATTGCCCAGGCTGGTCTTGAACTCCTGAACTCAAGTGATCCTCCCACTTCAGCCTCCCAAAGTGCTGGGATTACAGGTGTGAGCCACCGCACCTGGCCTCATTTTTTGATTTTAATAAAATTATGGCTGGGCATGGTGGCTCATACTTGTAATCCCAGAACTTTGGGAGGCTGAGGCAGCTGGATCACTTGAGCTCACAAGTTTGAGACCAGCCCGGGCAACATGGTGAAACCACGTCTCTACAAAAAATACAAAAAATTAGCCAGGCATGGTAGTGCATCCCTGTAGTCCCAGCTACTTAGGAGGCTGAGGCAGGAGAATTGCTTGAGCCTGGGAGGCAGAGGTTGCAATGAGCCGAGATCATGCCACTGCATTCCAACCTGAGTGACAGAGCCAGACCTTGTCTCAAAAAAAAAAAAAAAAAAAAAAAAAAAAAAAAAAAAAAATTTTAGCTCACTGTAACCTCAAATTCTTATATTCCACAGATCCTTCTGCCTCAGTCTCCTGAGTAGCTGGGGACTAAAGGCATGAGCCACTACGCCTGGCTAATTTTTTAATTTTCTTTTTGAGACGAAGTCTCGCTCTTGTCTCCCAGGCTGGGGTGCAATGGGGCAATCTCGGCTCACTGCAACCTCCGCCTCCCGAGTTCAAGCGATTCTCCTGCCTCAGCCCCCAGAGGAGCTGGGATTATAGGCGCCTGCCACCAGGCCAGGCTAACTGTAGTATTTTTAGTTGGGACGGGGTTTCACCATGTTGGCCAGACTGGTCTAGAACTCCTGACCTCAGGTGATCCATCTGCCTCGGCCTCCCAAAGTGCTGGGATGACAGGCGTGAGCCACCACACCTGGCCAATTTTTAAATTTTCCTTTTTTTTTTTGGAGACACAGTCTCGCTCTGTCACCCAGGCTGGGGTGCAGTGGCACGATCTTGGCTCACAGCAAGCTCCGCCTCCCGGGTTCACGCCATTCTCCTGCCTCAGCCTCTCCGAGTAGTAGCTGGGACTACAGGCACCCGCCACCACGCCCGACTAATTTTTTGTATTTTTAGTAGAGACGGGGTTTCACCGTGGTCTCGATCTCCTGACCTTGTGATCCGCCCGCCTCGGCCTCCCAAAGTGCTGGGATTACAAGCGTGAGCCACCACGCCCGGCCATAATTTTCTATGGAAACGGGGTCTCCCTATGTTGCCCAGGCTGGACTCGAACTCCTGGGCTCAAGTGATCCTCCTACCTTGGCCTCCCAAAGTGCTGGGATTACAAATGTGTGCCACCACACCTGGCTGATTTTTTTTTTTTTTTTTTTTTTGAGACAGTCTTGCTCTGTCACCCAGGCTGGAATGCAGTGGTGCGATCTCAGCTCACTGAAACCTCCACCTCCCAGGTTCAAGCGATTCTCATGCCTCAGCCTCCAGAGCAGTGGGGATTATAGGCACCCACCACCATGGTTGGCTAATTTTTATATTTTTAGCAGAGATGGGGTTTCGCTATGTTGCCCAGGCTGGTGTTGAACTCCTGGCCTCAAGTGATCCACCTGCCTTGGCATCCTATAGTGCTGGGATTACAGGCGTGAGCCACCACGCCCAGCAATATTTTTAAAGGGCTTAGAACAGTGTTTCTTGGCTGCAGGCAATTCTGCCCACCAGGGAACACTTGGTGATGTATGGAGACATTTCTGGTTGTCACAGTTGGAGGAGAGTACGGGCGTGGAGTGGATGGAGGCCAGGGATGCTGCCACACATCCCGCAGTGCCCGGGTTAGGAGTGGAGTGGCGTGATCTCAGCTCACTGCAACCTCCACCTCCCGGGTTCATGCAATTCTCCTGCCTCAGCCTCCCGAGTAGCTGGATTACAAGTACACCATTTTTAGTATTTTTAGTAGAGATAGGATTTCACCATGTTGGCCAGGCTGACCTCTGGGATGGTCCCCCCATCGCAGAGAATGATCCAGCCCTGAAAGTCCGCAGGGACCGGGTGGAGAAGTCCTGGCTTAGAACAACGCCTGGTCCGTCTGTGCACAGACCAGGATGAAATGAAGGAGGGTGCTCACCGATCACCTGCAGGCTCTGTTTGGTGTGCTTGGCGTAGATGTTATAGAGCTGCTTCTTGAGCTTCATGATCTCCTCTGCCTGGATGGCAATGTCTGTGGCTTGGCCCTGAGGGACATCCAAGGGGAGTGAGTGGGTAAAGGTTGGCATCAGTGTCAGCCCCTCACAGGGAGGCTGGAGGTGGCACTCAGGAGCCCTCCCTGGGCTTTGGGCTTCCGGTTTGAGGCTGGTGGGCTGGGGTTGTGTAAATGCCCCGATACCTGCTTCAGTCTTGCCACTACCAGGAAGGCTTTCTGAGTGGATTAAGTATATGTTATTATTTTCTGCATCTGAAGCCTTGCAGACTGGGAGGAACAGTGTCTCTCTGTCTCAGCATTAGCTAAGCCTTTTTTTTTAAGAGATGGGTTCTTGCTATGTTGCCCAGATTGGTCTCAAACTCCCGGCCTCAAGTGATCCTCCCGTCTCGGCCTCCCAAAGTGCTGGGATTACAGGCGTGAGCCACCACACCTGACCGCCTTTTTTTTTTTTTTTTTTTTTTGAGACAGAGTCTTCCTCTGTTGCTGGGGCTGGAATGCAGTGGTGCAAGACAGCTCATTGCAGCCTTGACCTCTCAGGCTCAAGCAGTCCTCCCACCTCAGCCTCCTGAGTAGCTGGGACCAGAGGCAAGCATAACCACGCCTGAGTCATTTTTTAATTTTTGGTAGAGATGGGGTCTCACCATTGCCCAGGCTGGTCTTAAACTCTTGGCCTCAAGTGATCCTCCTGCCTTGGCCTCCCAAAGTGCTGGGATTACAGACGTGAGCCACTGTGCCCAGCTGAAGCTAATTCTTAAGAGATAGCAAACAACTCCTCAGTGCACTTTCTTTTTCTCCCTTTGTTGTTTTGAGACAGTCTTGCTCTCTCATCCAGGCTTGAGTGCAGTGGCGCAATCTCAGCTCACCGCAACTTCCACCTCCTGGGTTCAAGTGATTCTCCTATCTCAGCCTCCAAAAACAGATGGGATTATGTATTTTTAGGAGAGACGGGGTTTCATCATGTTGGCCAGGCTGGTTTCGAATTCCTGACCTCAAATGATACATCTGCTCCGGTTTCCCAAAGTGTGGAGATTTACAGGCATGAGCCACCACGCCTGGCCTTTTTTTTTTTTCTTCTTTAATAGAGACGAGGTCTCATTATGTTCCCCTGGCTGGCCTTGAACTCCTGAGCTCAAGTGATCCTCCCGCCTCTGTCTCCCAAGGTGCTAGGATTACAGGCTTGAGCCTCCACATCCAGCCCAGCCTGCACATTTTAAGACATCCACTCCCAGCTGGGCGCAGTGGCTCACACCTGTAATCCCAGCACTTTCGGAGGCCGAGGCGGGTGGATCACGAGGTCAGGAGATCGAGACCATCGTGGCTAACATGGTGAAACGCCGTCTCCACTAAAAATACAAAAAAGTAGCCGGGCATGGTGGCGGGCGCCTGGAGTCCCAGCTACTCAGGAGGCTGAGGCAGGAAAATGGCATGAACCCGGGAGGCGGAGCTTGCAGTGAGCTGAGATTGTGCCACTGCACTCCAGCCTGGGCAACAGAGCAAGACTCCGTCTCAAAAAAAAAAAAAAAAAGACATCCCCTCCCACACCTGACTTCCACCCAGTCAGTCCTTCTGTCTAGACCCTGTCCTGTTTCCCAACAGCAGCTCGCGTGTCTGGCACTCACCCGGGCACCTCCTGAGGGCTGGTGGATCATGATACGGGAGTTGGGGAGCGAGTGGCGCATGCCCGGGGTGCCGGCGGCGAGAAGCAGGGAGCCCATGCTGGCGGCCTGGCCCACGCACCAGGTGCAGATCGGGTTGAGGATGTACTGCATCGTGTCATAGATGGCCAGGCCCGCGGTCACCACACCACCTGTGGGCGGGGGAGCAAGTGAGGGGCTGGACCAGCTCCCCCCGACCCTTTCCCTATTCCATCTCCTAACCCTGGGGAGGGTGGAACAGCTGCAGCCCCCCTCCTTTTTTAAAAATTAAGATGGCCGGGCGCAGTGGCTCACACCTGTAATCCCAGCACTTTCGGAGGCCAAGGCGGGTGGATCATGAGGTCAGGAGATCGAGACCATCCTGGCTAACATGGTGAAACCCCGTCTCTACTAAATATACAAAAAATTAGCTGAGCATGGTGGCAGGTGCCTGTAGTTCCAGCTACTTGGGAGGCTGAGGCAGGAGAATGGCGTGAACCCGAGACGCGGAGCTTGCAGTGAGCTGAGATAGCGCCACCGCACTCCAGCCTGGGCGACAGAGCCAGGCTCCATCTCAAAAAAAAAAATTAAGACTGGGTTTCACTGGTTTCACTATGTTGCCCAGGCTGATCTCGAACTCCTGGGCTCAAGCAATCCTCCCAAAGTGTTGGGATTACAGGTGTGAGCCACCATGCCCAGCCAAAAGCAGCTTTATTTTATTTTATTTTTTTGAGACGGAGTCTCGCTGTGTCGCCCAGCCTGGAGTGCAGTGGCGTGGTCTCGGCTCACTGCAACCTCCACCTCCTGGGTTCATGCAATTCTCCTGCCTCAGCCTCCCGAGTAGCTGGATTACAAGTACACCATCACGCCTGGCTAGTTTTTGTATTTTTAGTAGAGATTGGGATTTCACCACGTTGGCCAGGCTGCTCTCAAACTCCTGACCTCAAGTGATCAGCCCACTTTGGCCTCCCAAAGTGCTGGAATTACAAGCGTGAGCCACCGCATCCGGCCTAGAAGCAGCTCTTTAAAGCAGGGTTCACAAACACAAATGCTTCCAGGGGTTGGGAGGTGACAAAAACAGGTGACACGGACCAGGTGCGGGCAAAAGGCAGAGCGCTTGCTTTACAGTCAGCTGACTCTTGCCACATGTGCCAGGGGACCCACGGGACCAGATCTACTAAATTTCCAAGAGAAACTAGAAATCAGGCCAGGCGTGGTGGCTCATGCCTGTAATCCCAGCACTTTGGGAGTCTGAGGTGGGTGGATCACTTGAGGTCAGGAGTTCAAGACCAGCCTGAATAACATGGTGAAACATCATCTCTACTAAATACAAAAAATGAGACAGGCATGGTGGCACATGCCTGTAATTCCCAGCTACTTGGGAGGCTGAAGCTGGAGAATTGCTTGAACCCAGGAGGCAGAGGTTGCAGTGAGCCGAGATTGCGACACTGCACTCCAGCCTGGATGACAGAACGAGACTCCGTCTCAATAATTTAAAAAAAGCCTCCATCATAAGTGCTCAATCAAAATTGATTACTTTTTTTGGGGAGGGGGAAAAATCTACCAATTATTATTTTTGAGATGGGCTCACTACAGCCTCAACCTCCTGGGCTCAAGTGATCCTTCTTCCTCAGCCTCCCGAGTTGCTGGGACTACAGGCACGCGCCACATTGCCCGGCTAATCTTTGTACTTTTTTTGTAGAGATGGGGTCTCACTATGTTACCCGGGCTGGTCTTGAACTACTGAGCTCAAGCAATCCGCCCGCCTCAGCCTTCCAAAGTGTTGGGATTACCGGTAATGAGCCACCGTGCCCGGCCTAAAATCTACCAATTTTTAAATGTCAGCCGGGTCAGGTTGGCAGAACAGTATGTGCAGAATCAAAGAGGCCACATCCTGACTTGTGAACCGAGGCTCAAAAGCCAGCAACAGGCACCTTTTGGCGGTTTCAAGCCACTTCTGGAACTCTGACGCTCTGCACCCTTTCCCAGAGACAGAGCATCCCTGACCCAGGATTCTGGTCCCCTGAGTCACCTGTGTGCCCTGACGAGTGTGCCCCTGGCACCCAGGAAAGCCCCTGCTCACCAGGGCTGTTGATGTACATGTGGATGGGCTTCTTGTTGCTCTCGGATTGCAGGAAGAGGAGCTGTGCGATAACAAGGCTGGCAACGCTGTCATCGATCTGCAGGTGGAGAGGGCAGGGGTGTCCCCAGATTCGGGGTAGGGAGAGAGTTTTAAGGGAGGCTGGGGATGGGTCAGGGAACCAGGAAGGAGGACCAGAGCCCAAGTAAAAGGGGTGGGGAAGAATTTAGGACCCAGAAGGGGATGGGGAGAGAGTAGTGGAGAGGACCCAGGGGGTTTGGAGCACAGGAAGGGAGTCAGGGGGCTCAGGACACAGGAAAGGAAGGGGTCAGAATGGCTGGGGAGAGTCTTGAGCCTAGGAATGAGGGGAGCGGTGCCAGGTGTCAGGAAGGCAGTCGGAGATTAAGAGGCGAGGAGCAGAGGAGAAGGGGTGAGGAGCGGGTGGGGGGACCGGGAGCCAGGAGGGGAGTCAGAAGGGGAGGGAAGGGGGTTAGAAGGGGAGCGGAGCCTGGGGGAAGAGTCTGGGGCTAAGGAAGGAGGGGCGCAGGGGGTCTGGGCAGGCGCTTGGGAGAGTCCTGGGGAGGGTCCCGGCGCGGGGCGCTCACCGGGCCCATGACGCACACGATGCGCTCCCGCAGCAGCCGCGAGTAGATGTCATAGGCGCGCTCGCCGCGACCCTGGGAGTAGAAAGATAGAGGTGAGGGGTCGGGGGCAGCCAGCCGATCCCCACCCAGCCCGGAGTCCCCGAGCCGTGTCCCCGCCCGGTCGCCGTACCGTCTGCTCCACCACGATGGGAATGAGCGAGAGAGCCCGGGCCGCCGTCGCGTGCAGGCTCCGCTGCAGGGCCAGGCCGTTCTGGGGTGTCCGCTGCGGCGGCCGCTGCGCTGAAAAATGAGCGGCGAGGCGAGGCCCCAGCGCGGGGTACCTGCATGACGCCACCCGGGCCCCCCCCACCAATATTCCGGGCCACATCCCTCCGCACGCCCCGGTCGGCTTCCGTCCGATGGCGGAACTACAACTTCCGGCGTGCTTTGCGCCTGGGAGTCCTCTCGCTAGGCCGCCCACTTCCGGGAGTCTGGGCTGGCGCCATTAAGGGTGGGGCGGGGATAGGGGCGGAGCCTGAAAGGGAGGAGCCAGTGCAGTAAATTGAGTGGGCGGGGCTGGAGAAGTTTCAGAGTCTCCAGTTCGAGTCCCCTTACCGACCAATTCGTCTTCGTTTTCTTTTTTTTTTTTTTTTTTTGAGACAGAGTCTTGCTCTGGGAGTCTCGCAGAGTCACCCAGACTGGAGTGCGGTGGCACGATCTTGGGTCACTGCAACCTCTACCTTCTGGGTTCAAGCCATTCTCCTGGCTCAGCTGCCCCAGTAGCTGGGATTACAGATGCGCACCACTGCACCCGGCTAATTTTGGTATTTTTAGTAGAGATGGGGTTTCACCTTGGCCAGGCTGGTCTTGAACTCCTGACCTCGTGATCTTCCCACCTCGGCCTCCCAAAGTGCTGGGATTACAGGCGTGAGCCACCGCGCCCGGCCTTGTCTTCGTTTTCTACTGTTTTTGCTTTATTTTATTTATTTTTATTTTTTTGAGACAGAATCTCACTCTGTGGCCCGGGCTGGAGTGCAGTGGTGCCATCCTAGCTCAATGCAGCCTCAAATTTCTAGGCCCAAGCGACCCTCCCTCCCACCTTGCTCTCCGGAGTAGCTGGGACTACAGTTGTGCGCTACCACATCCGGCAAATATATATATATATATATATTTTGTAGAGATGGGGTCTCACTATGTCGCCCAGGCTGGTCTCAAACTCCTGGCCTCAAGTGATCCTCCCACCTTGGCCTCCCAAAGTGCTGGGACTACAGGCGTGAGCCACCACACCCCACTTATTCCTTATTTTGAAAATAGCTGCAGGGTCGGGCATGGTGGCTCATGCCTGTAATCCCAGCACTTTGGGAGGCTGAGGTGGGCGGATCACGAGGTCAGAAGATCGAAACCATCCTGGCTAACACGGTGAAACCTCGTCTCTACTAAAAATACAAAAAATTAGCCGGGCAAGGTGATGGGCACCTGTAGTCCCAGCTACTCAGGAGACTGAGGCAGGAGAATGGTGTGAACCCGGGAGGTGGAGCTTGCAGTGAGCTGAGATGGTGCCACTGCACTCCAGCCTGGGCAACAGAGCCAGACTCCATCTCAAAAAAAAAAAAAAAAAAGCTGCAGTGTTCCTGCAGCTCATCTTGTAAGAGGGATCCCAGAGAGGACTTAGCCTGGGTCTTGGCCTTGAAGAGCTTCCAGCCTGGTGTGGCCGACTTCTACTGAGACCTCCTCATTCATTTTTTGGCCACCTGTGGAGTAGAGTGTGGGAGCCCAGAGAAGGGTGTTGTGGATTCTGCCTGGAGATCAGACCGGAAAGTATTCCTAGGAGAAACGGATATTGGAATTGGGCTTTGCAGGATAAGTAGGAGTTTGTTAGCTGGGGAAAGGCATTTCCAGCAGAGGAAAAAGAATGGGCAAAAGAGTGGAAGTAGGAAGATTACTGGTAATGTTGAGACTTCTCTTTTTTGCCACACCTTCTCAAGCCAGATTATTTTTCATCATTCAGTTCAATGTCACTATCTAAGAGCTGCCCACTACTTCATCCCCAAAGTCTAGAATAGTGCCTGACACAGTAGGTGCTCATTAAATACACATTGAACCAAGAGATGAAGAGGTGATAAAGGAGGTAGGTAAAGGGCTTTGGAGGCATCTGCAGAGTGGGGATAATGATTACCTATCTCCTAGATTTGTGCAGAAGGTCCTCAGAAAGTGTCCAAAAATGTGTAAAAAGTGCTCAGTTTGAATGATTTATTGCTGTGTTAGATCAGGGGCCATGGAAGTCTGAGAAGTCCTCAGGTCCTCCCACATGGGGGTCTACTTGAAGTGTTTTATTAATTTTTTTTTTTTTTCCCAGGCAGTCCTTCGAATCACAGCAGATTCAGGCGAGGTGTTGTGGTGGCTCACACCAGTAATCCCAGCACTTTTGGAGCCCAAGACATGTGGATCACCGAAGGACAGGAGTTCGAGACCAGCCTGACCAACACAGTGAAACTCAGTCTCTATTAAAAATACAAAATTATCTCGGCATGGTGGTGCATGCCTGTAATCCCAGCTACTTGGGAGTCTGAGTCAGGAGAATCACTTGAACCCAGGAGGCAGAGGTTGCAGCGAGCCGAGATCACACCGCTGTACTATAGCCTGGGCAACAAGAGCAAAACTCTATCTCAAAAAAAAAAAAAAAAAAAAAAGGAATCACAGCAGATTCAGAGAGACTCCTGAAGTGGATTTTGATGTATAAGGAGTTTACCAACAGTAAGTGGTAGACTCTTTTTTTGTTTTGAGTCAGGGTCTCGCTCTGTCACCCAGGCTGGAGCACAGTGGTGCGATCAGAGCTCACTGCAGCCTTGAACCTCTGGCAAACTATCCTCCCACGTCAGCCTCCCAAGTAGCTAGGACTAGAGGTGCATGTCACTACATCTGGCTAATTTTAAAATTTTTTGTAGAGACAGGGTCTCCCTATGTTGCCCAGGCTGGTCTTGAACTCCTGGACTTAAGTGATCCTCCTGCCTCAGCCTCCCAAACTGCTGGCATTACAGACATGAACCATCATGCCCAGCTGGACTCTTTTTTTTTTTTCTTTTTTGAGACGGAGTTTTGCTCTTGTTGCCCAGGCTGGAGTGCAATGGCACGATCTCGGCTCACCACAACCTCCGCCCCCCAGGTTCAAGCGATTCTCCTGCCTCAGCCTCCTGAGTAGCTGGGATTACAGGTGACCACCACCACGCCCAGCTAATTTTGAATTTAAGTAGAGACGGGGTTTCTCCATGTTGGTCAGGCTAGTCTCGAACTTGCGACCTCAGGCGATCCACCCACCTCAGCCTCCCAAAGTGCTGGGATTACAGGCGTGAGCCACTGTGCCCAGCCATTGGACTCTTTTTTTTTTTTTTGAGACGGAGTCTCGCCCTGTCGCCCAGTCTGGAGTGCGGTGGCGCGGTCTTGGCTCACTGCAAGCTCCGCCTCCCAGGTTCATGCCATTCTCCTGCCTCAGCCTCCCAAGTAGCTGGGACACCGGACTCTTTTTTTTTTTTTTTTTTTTTTTTTTTTTTTTTTTTTTTTTTTTTTTTTTTTGAGACGGAGTCTTGCTTTTTCACCCAGGCTGGAGTGCAGTGGCGCGATCTTGGCTCACTGCAAGCTCCGCCTCCTGGGTTCACGCCATTCTCCTGCCTCAGCCTCTCCCAGTAGCTGGGACTACAGGCGCCCGCCACCACGCCCGGCTAATTTTTTGTGTTTTTAGTAGAGACGGGGTTTCACCGTGGTCTCGATCTCCTGACCTCGTGATCCGCCCGCCTCGGCCTCCCAAAGTGCTGGGATTACAAGCGTGAGCCACCGCGCCCGGCCGACACCGGACTCTTAAACTTGATGCTGGGTACCCTACATAAGAATAATTTTGTGCCCTCTGTAACCTCAAGGGGACTGCAGTCTGATGGGGAGATAGAAGGGGACACAGACACTCCCAGTTTTGTAGAATCAGGAGTAAGACAGAGGGAGGGAGTTGAAGGTGACAGAGTTAGGAGAATGCCTTGCAGGTCCGCAAAGCAGAAAGCCCACATGGCAGCCAGCGCTGGCAGGCAAGGCCTCACAGTGGAGAGCTGGCATTTGGGCTCAGAGGGTGTTGGCCAGAGGTCTGGAATCTTACTTTTATTTCCAGCTGAGATTGAGGAGGTAGGAGGGCAGCTGCTGTCCCAGTTTCTGCTGTGAGTCAGGTGGGTGGCCCTGCCCGGCCAGTTGCCCCAGGGCCACAGCTCCTGCCCCCGCCCTGGGGAGAAGGGCCAGGACAGCAGCTGCCACCAGCCCTGCAGCCACTCCTCCACTCCTCCACTCCTCCGGACGCTGCCCTGCACCCCCTGCCCACCTAGCCTCTGACGTGGGGTGGCAGGGTCCTTTTAGATGCCCTCCCTGTCTCCCTTTGTTTAATCAGCTTCACTTCTCCCCATTGCAACTGCTTTTCACCTTCTTCATTGTTAATAGCTCCCTAACAGGTGCTCCAGTATCACCCATGTCACTGTGACCTACTGTCTCTTCTTCACTATTCTTCACTTTTCACTCTAAGAGACCCCCGAAAAAGCTATTTTTTTTTTTTTTTTTCTGAGACGGGGTCTCACTCTGTCATCCAGGCTGGAGTGCAGTGAAGCGATCTCAGCTCACTGCAGCCTCCGCCTCTTGGGTTCAAGCGATTCTCGGGCCTCAACCTCCTGAGTAGCTGGCACCCACCACCACGCCCAGCTAAGTTTTGTATTTTTAGTAGAGATGGGGTTTCACCATGTTGGCCAGGCTGGTCTAGAACTCCTGACCTCAAATGATCCACCTGCCTCGGCCTCCTAAAGTCCTCAGATTACAGGTGTGAGCCACCGCGCTCGGCTGAGAAAGCTAAATTGAACCACGGTTCCCCGTCCCCACTGCTGACCCCCCTTATCTCCTTCCCTACCCTGGTCTGCTTTTCATACCCCAAACACACGAAGCCCCATCCAGCCACAAAGCCTTTGCTTTACTCTGCTTGGAGTCAAGCCAGGGAGAGTGGCTCACGGCTGTAATCCCAGTACTTTGGGAGGCGGAGGTGGGTGGCTCACCTGAGGTCAGGAGTTCAAGACCAGCCTGACCAACATGGTGAAACCCCGTCTTAACTAAAAATACAAAAATTAGCCAGGCATGGTGGCCTGTGCCTGTAGTCCCAGCTACTTGGGAGACCGAGGCAGGAGAATCGCTTGAACCCGGGAGGCAGAAGTTGCAGCGAGCCAAGATTACACCATTGCACTCCAGCCTGGGCGACAGAGCGAGACTCCATCTCAAAAAAAAAAAAAGTCTCAGCTCAAATGCCATCCCTGAGAGAAGCCTTCCCTGAACACCTTTGCTAATATCCCAGGCACTCTAGAGCATTTGCCTTGTTTAATTTTCATCTTGGTGTGACTTTCATCATAAACAATTGCATTAATTCATTTGTTTATTTTTCTATTGTCTGCAGAACATTCTGCTATCTTGTTTGGCTCTGGTGCATAGCTCACTGCAGCCTCAAACTTCTGGACTCAGGTGAATCCTCCGAACCTCAGTCTACCAATTAGCTGGGACCACAGGCACACACCAACAGGGCCTGCTAATGTTTTTAAAGTTTTTGTTGTAGAGACAAGGTATCAATATGTTGCTGAGGCTGGTCTCAAATTCCTGAGCTTGAGCAATCCTCCTGCCTTGGCCTCCCAAAGTGTTGGGATTACAGGCGTGAGCCACTGCACTCAGCCCATTAAACCTTTTTGATTAGGGCTCACAAGGAGAAACATATCTAATATAGTGTCTGGGTACACAAAAATACAAAAGTCTTATAAAATGAAACTTATTATTTAAGCAATGTCCTTTGATATTTTCTATTCTATTTGATCCTATTCTATTGCATTACACTTAAAGTAGGGTTTTTCAACTTTGGCACGATTGAAAATCTGAGTTGGAGAATTATTTGAGAGTACAAAAGGCCACCCAGGCCACGGTAGGGTGCTGAGCAGCATCTCTGGCCTCCACCCACTGGATAACAGAAGAACCCCACCCCTACCCCCATCAATTAAAAAAAATACCCCCCTAACAATAAAAAGTGTCTCAGACATTGCCAAATATCCTCCAGGGGGCAGAGTCGCTCCCAGCTGAGAATCACTATTTATTTATTTATTTACTTATTTTATTTTATTTTATTTTATTTTTTTTGAGATGGTCTCTCACTCTGTTGTCCAGGCTGGGGTGCAGTGGTGTGATCTTGGCTCACTGCAGCCTCCACCTCCTGGGTTCAAGTGATTCTTCTGCCTCAAACTCCTGAGTAGCTGGGACTACAGGCATGCACCACAATGCCTGGCTAATTTTTGTATTTTTAGTAGAGATGGGGTTTCACCGTGTTGGCCAGGCTGGTCTCGAACTCCTGACCTCAGGTGATTCACCCACCTCCGCCTCCCAAAGTGCTGAGATTACAGGTGTGAGCCATCACAGCTGGCCTGAGAACCACAATTTATTTTATTTCATTTCATTTATTTTATTTATTTTATTCTATTCTATTTTATTTTATTTATTTTATCTTATTTTAGAGACGGGGTTTCACTCTTGTTGCCTAGGCCAGAGTACAATGGTGTGATCTGAGCTCACTGCCACCTCTGCCTTGCAGGTTCAAGCGATTCTCCTGCCTCAGCCTCCCAAGTAGCTGGGATTACATGCACGTGCCACCACGCCAGGCTAATTTTGTATTTTTAGTAGAGATGGGGTTTCACCATGTTGGTCAAGCTGGTCTCGAACTCCTGACCTCAGGTGATCCACCTGCCTCTGCCTCCCAAAGTGCTGGGATTACAGGTGTGAGCCACCATGCCCAGCCAAGAACCACGACTTAAATTAAAGTGGATAGTGATCTGAAATAGAAGAAAAAAAAGCAACTTTATTTATTTATTTTTATTTTGTAGAGGCAGAGTCTCACTATGCTGTCCAGGCTGGTTTCAAATTCCTGGACCCAAGCAACCCTCTTACCTCGGCCTCCCAAAGCGCTGAGATGTCGACAGAGGGAAGGAGTTGAAGGTGAGTTTGTCTCCTTTTTTTTTTTTTTTTTAAGTAGAGTCTTGCTTTGTCACTCAGACTAGAGTACAGTAGTGTGAACATGGCTCACTGCAGCCTTGACCTCCTGGGTTCAAGCAATCCTCCCACCTTAGCTTGCCAAGCAGCTGAGACTACAGGCACAAGCCACCACGCCCAGCTAATTTTTGTTTTTGTTTTTATAGAGACAGAATTTGTCTTATGTTGTCCAAGCTGGTGTTGAACTCATGGCCTCAAATGATCCTCACGCCTGCCTCGTCCTCTTGGTGCTGGAATTACAGGTGTGAGCCACCACACCAGGACTCCATAAATATTTAATGTGTTGTTTTCATTCCTCCAAACCTTGTTCAGTGAGTTCTGAATGAATGAGTATTTTGGCTCTTGGCTCCATATCAACCTGCCCTACTGGTTTTTGGTTATCACTCCATGATCAGAGAGAAGCTGTCATCACTGTTACCTTCTCTGGAATGAATGCAAATGGGCCTATTGAAATGATAGAAATTGAAAATTAGGAAAAGAAAAGGAAACTCTCAGTGCTGAAGAGGCTGTGGATGAAATGCTGGATGTGCCAATAAATGGCTCATGAACATTGCTACAGCTTCTCTGGGAACAAAGTTGACACCAAGTTTCAAATTCACAGAACCCACTTCTAGTTATTTGTTTTTAGGAAATGATCAAAGGTGTGTACCTGTGCACTAAGATTTGACCCCAAAGTAGCTTATGGCAGAGTTGTTCATACACCTGTGTTTCAGTTAGTTAATGCTGTGTAACAAATCACCCCTAAACTTAGGAGTTTGAAACAACCACAGCTTATCATTTCTCATAATTTGAGAATCTGGATGGGGCTCAGCTAGGATTTTCTGGGGCTGGAATATCCGCAAGTGGAACATTCTCCACTCACATATCTGGAGCCCGAGTGAGTCATCTCTCTCTCCACATGGCTGCTTGGGCTCCCTCACGGTATGGTGGTCTTTATTCCCCATATGGCAACTGACTTCAGAGAGAGTTAGCAAAAGCTACTTGTCTTCTTAAATGCTTGGCTTGGAAGTCACATGGTAGCTCTTCTGCCACGTTCCATTGGTCAGAGCAAGTCACACGGCCCAACCCAAATTCAAGGGGAAGAGGAGATGAAACAGACTCGGTGGAGTGGCAAGGGCATAACAGGATGGAAAATGATGGCGGCTGTCTCTGGAGATAGTCTATCATGTCCACGTTAGCAAAGAATTGCAAATAAATGCCTTGTAAGAGGCGACTACTTAAATGGCTTGAATTTTTTTTTTTTTTGAGATGGAGTCTTGCCCGGGCACCCAGGCTGGAGTGTAGTGGTGCAACCTCGACTCACTGCAAGCTCCACCTCCCAGGTTCACACCATTCTCCTGCCTCAGCCTCCCGAGTAGCTGGGACTATAGGCGTCCGCCACCACGCCTGGCTAATTTTTTGTATGTTTAGTAGAGACAGGGTTTCACCATGTTGGCCAGGATGGTCTTGATCTCTTGACCTTGTGATCCACCTGCCTCGGCCTCCCAAAGTGCTGGGATTACAGGCATGAGCCACCACGCCCGGACCCTTCCCTCCCCTCCCCTCTCCTTCCCTTCCCTTCTTTCCTTTTTCTTTTGACACAGGGCAGGGTCTCACTTTGTCGCCCAGGCTGGAGTGCGGTAGTGCAATCATGGCTCACTGCAGCCTCAAACTCCTGGGCTCAAGCAATCCTCCTGCCTTAGCCTCCAGAATAGCTGGGACCATAGGCATGCACCACCGCACTGGGCTACTTTTTGTATTTTTGGTAGAGACGAGGTCTTGCTATGTTGCCTGAGCTGGTCTTGAACACCTGGGGTCGAGTTCCATCTCGGCTTCCCAAAGTATTGGGATTACAGGAGCCAACCACCACGCCCGGCCCGCAGATCTGCTTTCAAGGAGGGACTTACTGCCCAGCCAAGGGATGTATGGTGAGCCAAAACCTCCAGCTTCCATATTTAGGATCACCTTCAGCTGCAGAGAGCCATCTCCCTCAAAGTCTCATCTGTCCCAGGGCAGCCCACAGCCAGTGACTGGGCGAGGCAGAGGAATAAAGGTCTGGGTATTCTGACTTCGTGTGGGATGCTCTGATGGGGCTCACTGGCTCCAGAGTCCCTCACCGATTAGCCAAGGCTTTGTCCATGCTCAATACCACTTTAACTTCTCCCTTTGCCCAGTTCTGTCTGCCCTTCCTTCCTTCCTTCCTTCCTTCCTTCCTTCCTTCCTTCCTTCCTTCCTTCCTTCCCTCCTTTCTTCCTTCCCTCCCTCCTTCCGTCCCTCCCTCTTTCCCTTTCTTCTTTCTCTCTCTCTCTCTTTCTTTTATTTTGTAGAGATGGGGGCTCCCTATGTTTCCCAGGCTGATCTCAAACTCTAGGCTCAAGCCATTCACCTGCCTCTGCTTCCCAAAGCACTGGGATTACAGGCGTGAGCCACCAAGCCCAGCCCTCCTCCTCCCCCTCCTCCTCCTCCTCCTCCTTCCTCCTTCTTCTCCTCCTTCCTCCTCCTCCTTCTTTTTCTTCTTCTTCCTCTTCTTCTTCTTCTTCTTCTTCTTCTTCTTCTTCTTCTTCTTCTTCTTCTTCTTCTTCTTCTTCTCTTCTTCTTCCTCTTCCTCCTCCTCTTCTTCTTTCTTCTTCCTCCTTCTTCTCCTTCTTCTTCTTCTTCTTGATGGAGTCTCATTCTGTTGCCCAGGCTGGAGTGCAGTGGTGCTATCTCAGCTCACTGCAACCTGTGCCTCCCAGGTTCAAGCGATTTTTCTGCCTAAGCCTCCGGAGTAGCTGGGACTACAGGCGCCTGCCACTGTACCCAGCTAATTTTTGTATTTTTAGTAGAGACAGGTTTTCACCATATTGACCAGGCTGGTCTCGAACTCCTGATCTCATGATCCACCCTCCTCGGCCTCCCAAAGTGCTGGGATTACAGGCTTGAGCCACCGTGTCCAGAGTGCCGTGCTTCTTTCTTTGACAACTGTGAATTCCCAACAAAAATCTCACACCCCAAATTGTTTCTCTGGATCTGTTCTGGAGAATCCAAATGGTGACTCAGAGCTTTTGTCGTCTTTTTTTTTTTTAATGCCTGTGGAGCATTCCATGTCCATGATATCAAAACCCATAATTTAGTTAACTAGTCCCCTGTAAATGGATGTTTTCTTTGTGATGAAAGATTTTTTCCCTCTCATCAGATTGGTCCTTTAAGAGACCCTTCGGTCTTAGAAAGCCCCACGGCTCAGTCTTTAATCTTCTTCTTTTTTTTTTTTTTTTAGATGGAGTCTCGCTCTGCCACCCAGGCTGGAGTGCAACAGCGTGATCTCGGCTCACTGCAACCTCTGCTTCCTGGGTTCAAGCGATTCTTCTGCCTCAGCCTCTGGAGTAGCTGGGATTACAGGCATCCGACACCACACCTGGCTAATTTTTGTATTTTTAGTAGAGACAGGGTTTCACCATGTTGGCCAGGCTGGTCTCGAACTCCTGACCTTAGGTGATCCGCCTGCCTCGGCCTCCCAAAGTGCTGGGATTACAGGCATGAGCCACTGTGCCCGGCCATTTTCCCTTTTTATAAGGACACTAGTCTTGGAGGACAAGGACCTGCCCTAATAACTTATTTGTTGTTGTTGTTGTTTAGATTCACTCTTCTTATCCAGGCTGGAGTGCAATGGCATGATCTGGACTCACTGCAGCCTCCACGTCCTGGGTTCAAGCAATCCTCCTGCCTCAGCCTCCCGAGTAGCCGGAATTACAGGCACCTGCAACCACGCCCAGCTAATTTTTGTATTTTTAGTAGAGACAGGGTTTTGCCATGTTGGTCAGGCTGGTCTTGAACTCCTGACATCAGGTAATCCACCCACCTCGGCCTCCCAAAGTGCTGGGATAACAGGCATGAACCACCTCTCCCGGCCATCATTTTAACTCGATTACCTTTCTAAAGACCCTGTTTCCACACAGTGGCTCATGCCTATAATCCCTTTGGGAGGCCATGGTAGGCAGATCACTTGAGCCCAAGAGTTCAAGACCAGCTTGGGTAACATGGCGAAACCTCATCTCTACAAAAAATTCAGAAAGATTAGCCGAGTGTGGTGGTGCACACCTGTAGTCACCACTAACGAGGCTGAGGTGGGAGGATGGCTTGAACCCAGGAGGTTGAGGCTGCAGTGAGCTGTGATTGCACCACTGCACTCCAGTCTGGGTGACAAAGTGAGATTCTGTCTCAAAAAAAAAAAAAAAGAAAAGAAAAATAAAAAGAGCCTATTTCCAAGCAAGGTAACATTCTGAGGGACAAGGGGGTCTGTAACTTATCTTTTTTTTTAATTATTATTATTTTTTTTTTTGTAGAGACAGGGACTCGTGGTGTTGGCCAGGGTGGTCTCAAATTCCTGACCTCAAGCGATACTCCCTCCTTGGCCTCCCAAAGTGCGGAGATTATAGATGTGAGCCACCATGCCCTGCCTGCAACATATCTTTTTAGAGGATACAATTCAAGCCATAACATTAAGATCCCTCTTTATCTTTCCTTTTTTCCCTCCTCGGTCTCAGCCTTCAAGAAGGAAGGAAAGAAGAGGGCGGGCAGAGAACCTCTTCCCCGCTGGACCAGAGTAAGCTCCGCTGTGATGCTGAAGAAAATACATCTGAGTTCTGAGCTAGATGGACAGATTTTAAACCTTTGAACCTTAGAATCTGGCAGAAATCCTAGCAGCAATGCATTTGGGGGCAAACTGTTAACATTCCCCTGCAGATGACTGATGGAAAAAAGGGGCTGGGAGTGGTGGCTGACCACCAGATGTAGATGGCTGGTGGACAGCCATCTAGAAGCCAAGGAGAGAGGCCCCAGGATTATCCTAGCATTTTGGGAGGCCAAGGTGTGATGATTGCTGCTTCAGCCAGGAGGTTGAGGCTGCAGTGAGCTATGATTGCACCACTGCACTCCAGCCTGGGTGACAGAGCAAGACCTTGTCTCAAAAAAAAAAAAAAAAAAAAGAAGAAGAAGGAGAAGGAGGAGGAAGAGGAGGAGGAGGAGAAAATGAGTGAAATAAAAGGTTAATAACCAGTAACCTCAGAATACCCATTTGAGGCTATTGGATTTTGATAGAGGGGCAGTAGAAATGACATAATGCCACTTAATGAAAACTTTTCTCGAACTTTTTTTTGGAGGAAGGAATGAGACAGGCTCAGTTGAAGAGATACTTCCAGATTAGAGTTTCCAGATTTGGCACATAAAAATACAGGAGGCTCATTTAAATTTGAATTTCAGATACATGAAGAATAATTTTTAGGATAATCTGATCCTATGCAATATTTGGAACATATTTATGCTAAAAACTTATCCATCGTTAATCTGAAATTCTGATTTAACTGGGTGTCCTGTATTTTATCTGGCAACCCTTCTTCTAGTAAGTCATGGAATTAACCCACCTTGGAAGATGATGTGATGGCCAGGCACAGTGGCTCACGCCTGGAATCCCAGCAGCTTGGGAGGCTGAGGTGGGAGGATCACTTGAGCCTGGGAGTTTGAAAGCAACCTGGGCAATACAGGGAGACCCCGTTTCCAATAATAATAATAATTATTAGCTGGATGATGCCGGGCATGGTGGCTCATGCCTGTAATCCCAGCACTTTGGGAGGCCAAGGCAGGTAGATCACCTGAGGTCAGGAGTTGGAGACCAGTCTGGGCAACATGGTAAAACCCTGTTTTTACAAAAAATACAAAAATTAGCTAGGCATGGTGGTGCGTGCCTGAATCCCAGCTATTCAGGAGGCGGAGGCAAGAGAATCACTTGAACCCAGGAGGCCGAGATTGCAGTGAGCTGAGATCGTACCACTGCACTCTAGCCTGGGTGACAGAGGGAGACTCCATTTCAAAAAAAAAAAAGAATCTAATACGTGATGATCTGTCACTGTCTACCATCACCCCCAGGTGGGACAGTCTAGTTTCAGGAAAACAAGGGGAGGGCTTTCCCTGATTCTATATTATGTGAGCTGTATAATTAGTTCATTATATATTACAGTGTAACACTAATAGAAATAGTGAACAATAAATGTAATGTGCTTGAATCATCCTGAAACCATTCCACACATCCGTGATAAAATTATCTTACACAAAACTGGTCCCGGGTGACAAAAAGCTTGCAGATTGCTACGTTATAGCATACAAGTAGCCATAGACAACTTACAAACAAATGGGTGTGGCTGTGTGCCAATAAAAATTTATCCACATAACTTCATTTACAAACAACACACGGAGGCTGGGCACGGTGGCTCACGCCTGTAATCCCAGCACTTTGGGTGGCAGAGGCCAGTGGATCACCTGAGGTTAGGAGTTCGAGACCAGCCTGACCAATATGGTGAAACCCTGTCTCTACTAAAAATACAAAAATCAGCCAGGCGTGGTGGTGGGTGCCTGTAGTCCCAGCTACTCAGGAGGCTGAGGCAGGAGAATCGTTTGAATCCAGGAGGCAGAGGTTGCAGTGAGCCGAGATCACTCCACTGCACTCCAGCCTGGGCGACAGAGCAAGACTCTGTCTCTAAATAAATAAATAAATAAATAAAAATAAAATAAAAGCCCAAACAATACACTGGTTGTAGTTGCCAATGCCTGGCCTAGATTCTACAATTAACATTTTGTTCTGTTTGCTCCATCACATAGCTGTTAATATATCCATACTTTCATCTCATCATCACTCCATCTTATTTTTTTATTTTATTTTATTTTTTGAGGCGGAGTCTCACCTTGTTGCCCAGGCTGGAGTGCAGTGGCATGATCTTGGCTCACTGCAAGCTCCACCTCCCTAGTTCATGCCATTCTCCTGCCTCAGCCTCCCGAGTAGCTGGGACTACAGGCATCCGCCACCATGCCCGGCTAATTTTTTTGTGTTTTTAGTGGAGACGAGGTTTCACCGTGTTAGCCAGGTTGGTCACAATCTCCTGACCTCGTGATCTACCCACCTTGGCCTCCCAAAGTGTTGGGATTACAGGCATGAGCCACTGCACCTGGCCCACTCCATCTTATTTTTTTGCTGCATTTCAAAGTGAATTGCAAACATCACACACTTCTAATTTTCTTGCTTTTTTTTTTTTTTTTTTTTGAGATGGAGTCTCTGTCGCCCAGGCTGGAGTGCAGTGGCACGATCTTGGCTCACTGCAGACTCTGCCTCCCGGGTTCAAGCAGTTCTCCTGCCTCACCCTCCCAAGTAGCTGGAACTACAGGTGCGTGCCACCACACCTGGCTAATTTTTGATATTTTTAGTAGGGACAGGGTTTCACCGTGTTAGCCAGGATGGTCTTGATCTCCTGACCTCGTGATCTGCCCGCCTCAGCCTCCCAAAGTGCTGGGATTACAGGCATGAGCCACCGTGCCCAGCCCACCCTTCTAATTTTTAAGTTGATTGTTGGTTAGGCATGGCGGCTCAGGCCTGTAATCCCAGCACTTTGGGAGGCTGAAGTGGGTGGATCACTTGAGGCCAGGAGTTCGAGACTTGCCTGGGCAACATGGTGGAACCCCAACCCTACTCCACAAAAATACAAAAATTAGCCAGGAGTGGTGGCACACTCTTGTAGTCTCAGCTACTTGGGAGACCAAACAGGAGGATGGCTTGAGCCCAGGAGGTGGAGGCTGCATAAGCTATGATCGTACCACTGACTCCAACTTGTTCAAAAGAGCAAGACCCTATCTCAAAAATAAAATAAAAGGGCTGGGCACGGTGGCTCACGCCTATAATCCCAGCACTTTGGGAGGCCGAGGTGGGCAGATCATGAGGTCAGGAGATCAAGACCATCCTGGCTAACGTGGTGAAACCCCATCTCTACTAAAAATACAAAAAATTAGCCGGGTGTGGTGGTGGGCACCTGTAGTCCCAGATACTTGGAAGGCTGAGGCAGGAGAATGGCGTGAACCCGTGAGGCGGAGGTTGCAGTGAGCCGAGATCGCGCCACTGCACTCCAGCCTGGATGACAGAACGAGACTCCATCTCAAAAAAATAAACAAATAAATAAATAAAATAAAATAAAATAAATTGATTGTTGTGAAATATATCTTCACAAGAGGATATATAACATACATATATGGTTTAAAGAAAAAACCAAAATAATCCAACAATTGTGCCCCCTGGTATTTACCTAGATGCATTGAAAACTTACACCCACACAGGCCAGGTGCGGTGGCTCACGCTTGTAATCCCAGCACTTTAGGAGGTTGAGGCAGGCGGATCACTTGAGGTCAGGAGTTCAGGACCAGCCTGGCCAACATGGTGAAACCCTGTCTGTACTAAAAATACAATAAATTAGCCAGGTATGGTTGTGGGTGCCTGTAGTCCTAGCTACTAGGGAGGCTGAGGCAAGAGAATCCACTATTTACTTAACTAATCTTTATTTAATAAATAAATAAATTTATTTATTTATTGAGATGGAGTTTTGCTCTTGTTGCCCAGGATGGAGTGCAATGGCGCGATCTTGGCTCACTGCACCCTCTGCCTCCTGGGTTCAAGTGCTTCTCATGCCTCAGCCTCCCGAGTAGCTGGGATTAAAGGTGCCCCCACCATGCCTGGCTAATATATTTATATATATATATTTTTTAGACGGAGTCTCGCTCTGTCGCCCAGGCTGGAGTGCAGTGGCGCAATCTTGGCTTACTGCAAGCTCCACCTCCCGGGTTCACGCCATTCTCCTGCCTCAGCCTCCCATCGCTTGGCTAATATTTTGTATTTTTAGTAGAGACAGGGTTTCACTATGTTGACTAGGCTGGTCTCGAACTCCTGACATCAGGTGATCCACCCGTCTTGGGCTCCTGGGATTATAGGCGTGAGCCGCCATGCCTGGCCTACTTATCAAGTCTTTAACTCAGGGATGTTTGTGAATAGTTCCATGGTTTTGCTAATGCAGGCACAGCTGCTCTGAATAATCTTGTACCGGAATCCTGGGTCCATTTGTGGGAGTTTCTCAGGGGGACATAAATCCAGGAGGTGAGTTGCTGGTTGTAGGACATGTTCATTTTCACCTTTACTGAATGTGATGGAGGCAACCTGTTGTGGTTTAAAGATTCAGGCTCCCTTCCCCCAGGGTAAAGTGGATACCAGGAAGTGGCTGCTGTGCTACAGATTACATTTCCCAGCAACCCTTTCATCTAGTGGAAGTCATGTGACTAGTTCTGACCAATAGGAGGTACACCAAAGCCATGTTGGGATTGAGAGCCACAAGTTGGGAGGAAGCCCACATTTTGTTAGTGGAGGCCACATGTTGAGGTGGGGGCCACATGATGGGTACAGAGGCCACATGTTGAAAGTGGAGGCCACATATTGGGAGTGGAGGCCACATGTTGAGATGGAGGTCAGGTGTTGGGATGGAGGCCACGTGCTGGGATGGAGACATCATGAGAAGGAAGGAAGAGACCTGGATTGCTAAATTCCCACTTGCCTGAGCCTTCTGGGACAGCTTCACCCTCCATACTGTTTGCTTATGTGAGATGTAAACTTTTAGGATACTGATATTTGTGGAATAGTCTTGTTCTAACAATTGAGCTACTGTACCCAGTAATGCTCTAGGTAATGTCAAATTATTTTCCAAAGTGGTTGGCCTCTTCATATTTCCACCACTCCCCCACTTTCTATCCTCACCAGTACTCGGAATCAGCAAGTTAAAGAAAAAACTTTTGGCCGGGTGTGGTGACTCACGCCTGTAATCCCAGCACTTTGGGAGGCCGAGGTGGGTGGATCACCTGAACTCGGGAGTTCGAGACCAGCCTGACCAACATGGAGAAACCCTGTCTCTACTAAAGTTACAAAATTAGCCGGGCGCAGTGGCGGGTGCCTGTAATCCCAGCTATTCGGGAGGATGAGGCAGGAGAATCACTTGATCTCGGGAGGTGGAGGTTGCAGTGAGCCCAGATCGTGCCATTGCAGTCCAGCCTGGGCAACAAAAGCGAAACTCCATCTCAAAACAAACAAACCCACAACTTTTTGTCTTGAAACAGTTTGTTTTTATTTTATTTTATTTTATTTTTATTTTTTTTTTTTTTTGAGATGGAGTCTCGCTCTGTTGCCCAGGCTGGAGTGCAGTGGCATGATCTCGGCTCACTGCAAGCTCCACCTCCTGGATTCACGCCATTCTCCTGCCTCAGCCTCTCGAGTAGCTGGGACTATAGGCACCCGCCACCATGCCCGGCTAATTTTTTGTATTTTTAGTAGAGACGGAGTTTCACCATGTTAGCCAGGATGGTCTCGATCTCCTGACCTTGTGATCTGCCCTCCTCGGCCTCCCAAAGTACTGGGATTACAGGCGTGAGCCACCGTGCCCGGCCGGAAATAGTTTGTTTTTAAAATTGATTATTTTTTTTTTTAGAGACACAGTCTGCCTATGTTGCCCAGGCTGGTCTCAAACTCAAACAGAAATTGCAGTGAGCCAAGATCAAGCCACTGCACTCCAGCCTGGGCGACAGAGCGAGACTCCATCTTAAAGAAAAAAAAAAAAAAGAACTAAGATACTCTCTTACACAACCGGAATTCATTTATCTACTTCAGAAAATAAATACAGACACAATACTATTATCTACTTTATATTCCATGTTCAAATTTCACCAATTACCCAGTAATGTCCTTTGTGACTTTGGGCATTGTCAGACTAAAATTTTCCCAATCTGTACAGTAATCATTATTGACTTAAACATTGTCTTTAAACAAGTTCACTTTCCAAAAACATTAATGCATACATTTACTTCAAAAGGAAATTTTATATTGCTCCACTACATGGAAAGCTACTAAATAAATAGAAAGCAAGTATTAAAACCAACACTGCTAGGCACGGAGGCTCACGCCTGTAATCCTAGCACTTTGGGAGGCCAAGGCGGGCGGATTATGAGTCAGGAGTTCGAGAGCAGCCTGGCCAACATGGTGAAACCCCCGTCTCTACTAAAAATAAAAAAAATTAGCTGGGCATGGTGGCGGGTGCCTGTAATCCCAGCTATTTGGGAGGCCGGGGTAGGAGAGTTGCTTGAACCCAGGAGTCAGAGGTTGTGGTGAGTGGAGGCCACACCATTGTACTTCAGCCTAGGTGACAGAGCAAGACTCCATCTCAAAAACAAAAGAAAACAAAAAAAGCCCAATGCTAAGATGGGTATAGTTCCTTTTTTCTTTTTCTTTCTTTTTTTTTTTTTTTTTTTTGAGACAAGGTCTTGCTCTGTGGCCCAGGTTGGAGTGCAGTGGTGCACACATAGCTCACTGCAACTTCAACCTTCTAGGCTCAAGCAATCTTCCCATCTCAGCATCCTGAGAAGTTAAGACCACACATGTGTACCCCCACTGGCTAACTTTTTAATGTTTTGTAGAAACAGGGTCCTCTATGTTGCCTAGACTGGTTTTTTGTTGTTGTTGTTGTTGTTTGAGGTGGAGTCTTGCTCTGTTGCCCAGGCTGGATTCCAGTGGCGAAATCTTGGCTCACTGCAACCTTCACCTCCTGGGTTCAAGCGATTCTCCTGCCACAAGAATTGCTTGAACCCTGGAGGTGAAGGTTGCAGTGAGCCGAGATCGCGCCAGTGCACTCCAGCCTGGGCAACAGAGCAAGACTCTGTCTCAAAAGAGAAAACGAAAGTCAGAGAGAGACTGGAAGAGGCTGCACTGTGGCTGTGAAGGTGAAGGACAGGACCCTGAGTTGAGGGACATGGGTGGCCTCTAGACACTGGACAGGGCAGGAAACGAGGTCTCTCCTGGAGCCTCCACAAGGAACACAGCTGCAATGACACCTTTAGCCTGTAAGACACATTTCAGAGTCCTGACGTGTAGAAAGGTAAGATGATAAGTGTGTGTTGTTCTAAGCCATTACATTGGTGGCGTTTGTTACAATAACCGCTGAGAGCTCACACGCCTCTGTTTGTCACCCTCTCTCTAGCTCCTCCTCTCCCCGTAGCAGGGGAAGAGCTCTCCCCGGGCTCCCACTCACCTGCCGGGCTGCTCTGTCCTCCCCAGTCAGCACCATGATTGCCCAAGTTCTCCAGTCTGGGCTGGGCGTGAGCGCCAGTCACTACCTTACTGCCGGCTATTAAACCTTCGCCAAGATTCAGGATCTCAGCAGCTGGGTCCTGTTCCAGCTATGAGCAGAAAGGGGCCTCAGAGACCATCTGCTCCACCCACACACAGAGCAGAGCCTGTTTCAAAATTACTCCGTGGGGAAGGAGTCAGGGTCGCTACTGGGGAGCTTGGGTGGCAGGGGTGGTGTCTGTTTGCCCCCCTGGTCCAACTGGGAAGGGGATTTAGGGGCTAGGGCTGTAGCTAAATGGTGTATGTTTGTGGAGAGGTGCTATACAGAATCAGGTCAAGCTTTAGTTTTTTTTTTTCCTTCCTTCCTTCCTGCCTGCCTGCCTGCCTGCCTGCCTTCCTGCCTTCCTTCCTTCTTTCTTTCTTTCAAGACAGAGACTTGCTCTGTCCCCCAGGCTGGAGTGTAGTGGGGCGATCTTGGCTGACTACAACTTCCACCTCCCAGGTTCAAGTGATTCTCGTACCTCAGCCTCCCAAGTAGCTGGGACTACAGGCACGCACCACCACGCCCAGCTAATTTTATTTTTTTATTTTTAGTGGAGATGGGATCTCACATGTTGGCCAGGCTGGTTTTGAACTCCTGACCTCAAGTGATCCACCCGCCTCGGTCTCCCAAAATGCTGGGATTACAGGTGTTAGCCACCATGTCCAGCCCCAAATTCCTCTTTTAAAAACCTAAATCAGGCCGGGCACAGTGGCTCACACCTGTAATCCCAGCACTTTAGGAGGCCGAGGCGGGTGGATCATGAGGTCAGGAGATGGAGACCATCCTGGCTAACACGGTGAAACCCCGTCTCTACTAAAAAATACAAAAAAAATTAGCTGGGCATGGTGGCGGGCACCTGTAGTCCCAGCTACTCGGGAGACTGAGGCAGGAGAATGGCGTGAACCCGGGAGGTGGAGCTTGCAGTGAGCCGAGATCTTTCCACTGCACTCCAGCCTGGGCGACAGAGCGAGACTCCGTCTCAAAAAAACAAAAACAAAAAAAACCCTAAATCAATACTTCGTAAAATTGTGGTAGAAGATACATAACAGGAAACTGATAATTTTAATCATCAAGTGCACAGTTCAGCGGCATTAGGCACATTCACATGTCTATGCAGCCGTCACCACCATCCCCTCCAGAACTTTCTCATCTTCCCAAACTGAAACTCTGTCCCCAAGAAACACTCCCTATCTCCCTCCCCAGCCCCTTGTACCCCCCGTTCTACTTCCTGTCTCTGTGACTCTGAGGACTTTGGGGGCCCTCCTAGGAGTGGGATCACACAGGATTTGTCCTTTTGTGTCTGGCTTATTTCACCCAGCTTGATGTCCTCAAAGTCCATCCATGTTGTTGCCTGTATCAGAATTTCCTTCCCTTTTCAGGGCTGAGTAATATTCCATGGTATGGATGAACCACACACATTGTGTTTATCCATTCATGTATTAATTAAAAATCTAAATCAATCCCGTTTAAAAAAAAAAAGATTTTTAGGCCAGGTGCGGTGGCTCACACATGTAATCCTAGCACTTTGGGAGGCTGAGGTGGAAGGATCGCTTGAGCTCGGGAATTAGAAACCAGCCTGGGAGACATAGTGAGAACCTGTCTCTACAGAAAATAGAAAAAATTTGCCTGGCCTGTAGTCCCAGCTACTTGGGAGGCTAAGGTGTGAGGATCACTTGAGCCCAGGAGGTTGAGGCTGCGGTGGCCTGTGATTGCACCACTGTACTCAAGCCTGGCAACAGAGTGAGACCCTCTATCAAAAACATTTTTAAAAAATTGGAATAATTATAAACCTGCAGGAACCTGCAATAATAGTATAGAACAATCCCAGTAACCTTCACCCAGTTTCTCCCAGTGGTACCTCTTTTATAACTGTACATTTTCACAACCAGAAAGGTGATAGAAATATGACCTATAGACCATATTCAGATTTCAACAGCTTTTCCCACCCGTTCATGTGTTAGACAATTTTCTTTTCATTTTCTCAGAAAAATGGGAGCAAATCTATGCAATAGTATCACATGTATAGATTTGTGCAAACACAACCACAATTGTAAAGTTTAAATTTATTTTGGCCAGGGCACGGTAGCTCATACCTGTAATCCCAGCAACGTGGGAGGCTAAGGTGAGAAGATTGCTTGAGCCCAGGAGATTGACACTGCTGAGAGCTAGGGCTGCACCACTGCACTCCAGCCTAGGCAACGGAGCAAGACTCCATCTCTTAAAAAAATATTTATTTATTTTATTATTTTATTTTTATTTTATTTTATTAATTTATTTTTTTTGAGACAGGGTTTCGCTCTTTTTTTCCAGGTTGGAGTGCAGCAGTAGGATTAGAGGCATGAGCCACTGCGCTGGGCTGAAATATCATTATTTTAAAAAGAAAACTTTGGGTCTGGGCACAGTGCACATGCCTGTAATCCCAGCACTTTGGGAGGCCAAGGCAGGTGGATCATGAGGTCAGGAGATCGAGACCATCTTGACTAACATGGTGAAACCCTGTCTGTACTAAAAATACAAAAAATTAGCTGGGCGTGGTGGCAGGTGCCTGTATTCCCAGCTACTCGGGAGGCTGAGGGGGGAGAATGGTGTGAATCCGGGAGGTGGAGCTTGCAGTGAGCCGAGATCACACCACTGCACTCCAGCCTGGGTGACAGAGCGAGACTCCGTCTCAAAAAAAAAAAAAAAAAAATTAGCTAGGCATGGTGGCAGCATGTGCCTGTGGTCCTGACTACTTCGGAGGCTGAGGCAGGAGTACTGCTTGAGCCCGGGAGTTTGAGGCTGCGGTGAGCTATGATGATGCCACTGTACCCCAGCCTGAACAACAGAGCAAGACCCTGACTCTAATAAATAAATAAATAAATACATAAATACATAAATACTTAAAAGATAAAAACAGTTCCCTCCACTGCCCCCACCCCAATTCCTATTCCTGGATAATCTGGATGGGAGGTCTCTTCCCTGCCTACTTCTGCCCCCTGCCCTGCCTGGACAGCGCCAACCCCACGGCTTATGCTCAGGGCTGCTGTCACTGCACAGCCAGGCTGCCCTGGTACAACTGGGGAGCGGCCCAGCAGGTTTTTCCTCTCAGTCTGCCTGCCGCGGGGCACCGGGCTGTCCTCTCCCCGCCTCATCAGGGCCCGGCCTTCCGAAGCTCGCCTTCTCCTCTCTGCCGGGCGCAGCCGGCTGGTGGTGGCCACTGAGACAAGATGCCTAGCATCTTCGCCTATCAGAGCTCCGAGGTGGACTGGTGTGAGAGCAACTTCCAGTACTCGGAGCTGGTGGCCGAGTTCTACAACACGGTGAGTGTGCGGGTGTGTGAAGGAGTCTCTCTAGATGCCGGTTCGAATCCTGGTTCCTCCCCATACATCCTTACTGGGGAATCTTGCTGGAGTGGTTCACCTGTCTCAGCCCTAGTTTTCTCATCTATTAGCCAAAGAGCGCCAGCTTTCATTCATTTACTTGTCTTTACTTGATGCCAGGCTCTGTGGTAGGTTTTGGAGACACATCGGTGGCCAGGAAAAGAACCGGTCTCTGCCTTCCCTAAGCTAACGCTGATGTGACTGCAGGCATTTGCAACTGGGAGCAATGGTGCCTTCTTGGAGGGCACAGAGGCAGCTGTGGTAGGGGGAGGCAGAGGGTGCCCCTGAGCCAGAGGGGGTGGGCCAATCAGGAAAGGCTTCCCGGAAGAGGTGATTGTGTCTGTCTTGTTCGCAGCTGTACCCTCTGACCAACTCGTCCCGGTGTGCCTGGGACTATCCTGGTTTCAGTATTTAAAAAGTTTCACCTCTTGGCTGGGCAAGGTGGCTCACGTCTGTAATCCTAGCACTTTGGAAGGCCAAGGTGGGTGGATTGCCTGAGCTCAGGAGTTCAAGATCACCCTGGGCAACGTGGTGAAAGCCTATCTCTACTAAAATAAAAAATTAGCCGGGTATGCTGTCAGGCATCTGTAGTCCAAGCTACTCAGGAGGCTAAGGCACGAGAATCGCTTGAACCCAGGAGGCGGAGGTTGCAGTGAGCTGAGATTGTGCCACTGCACTCCAGCCTGGGTGAAAAAGTGAGACTCTGTCTCAAAAAAAGAAAAAAAAAGTCCCACCTCCTGGGAAACTCCTCAGTTCTGGACCTTCTGGGGTGGTCTTTTTCCCTGTTAAAACACCACATGGGAAGTGCTAAAAAATCATGGATGTACCTAGCGCCATGGCTCGTGCCTGTAACCCCAGCAATTTGGAAGGCAGAGGCAGGAGGATCGCTTGAGCCCAGGAGTTCCAGACCAGCGTAGGCAACATAGCAAGACCCTGTCTCTATAATAAGTTTTTAAAAATTAGCTGGGTGAAGTGGTGCGTGTTTGTAGTTCCAGCTACTTGGGAGGCTGAGGTGGGAGGATTTCTTGAACCCAAGAAATGGAGGATGCAGTGAGTTGAGGTCATACCATTGCACTCCAGCCTGGGTGACAGAGGGAGACCCTGTCTCAAAAAAAAAAAAAAAAAAAAAAAAAAGGCTGGGCGCGGAGGCTCATGCCTGTAATCAGCACTTTGGGAGGCCGAAGCGAGCGGATCACCTGAGGTCAGGAGTTTGAGACCAGCCTGGCCAACATGGTGAAACCCCATCTCTACTAAAAATACAAAAATTAGCCAGGTGTGGTGGTAGGCGCCTGTAATCCCAGCTACTTGGGAGGCTGAGGCAGGAGAATGGCTTGAACCCAGGAGGCAGAGGTTTCAGTGAGCCGAGATCGTACCATTGCACTCCAGCCTGAGGGACAAGAGCGAGACTTCGTCTCAAAAGAAAAAAAAAGGAATGCACAAATGATCACGGCATTTAGCCAAAGCTTAAAGCCAAAGATCAGTGCAGCTATGCCATGCCCATACTGGGTGCTGGGAACACAGGGGTGTTTGCCTGGAGCCTTGGGGATGATGGGATCCAGGCATAGCGCTTAGTTCTTTTTTTTTTTTGAAATAGAGTCTCGTTCTGTCGCCCAGGCTGGAGTGTAATGGCACGATCTCGGCTCACTGCAACCTCCGCCTCCCGCGTTCAAGCCATTCTGCTGCCTCAGCTTCCCGAATAGTTGGGATAACAGGTGCCCACCACCACGCCCGGCTAATTTTTGTATTTTTAGTAGAGACAGGGTTTCGCCATGTTGGCCAGGCTGGTCTTGAACTCCCGACCTCAGATGATCCGCCCACCTCAGCCTCCCAAAGTGGTGGGATTACAGGCGTGAGCCATGGCGCCCAGCCTCGTAGTGCTTAGTTCCATGCTCTGCACATAGCCCTTGCTCGGTGAGCAAAAGAGTGCTTGCTGGCTGGGTGCTATGGCTCACACTTGTAATCCCAGCACTTTGGGAGGCCGAGAGGGGAGGATCATGAGGTCAAGAGATCAAGACCATCCTGGCCAACATGGTGAAACGCCGTCTGTGCTAAAAATACAAAAAATTATCCAGGCATGGTGCTGGGTGCCTGTGGTCCCAGCTACTCAAGAGGCTGAGGCAGGAGAATCACTTGAACCTGGGAGGCAGAGGTTGCAGTGAGCCAAGATTGCGTCACTGCACTCCAGCCTGGTGACAGAGCGAGACCTCATCTCAAAAAAACAAAAAAGTGCTTGCTGTGTACCAGGCATGGCCCTAAACATTTTACATGAAACACCTCCTTTAATCTGCACAGTGACATTGGGAGTTAGATGCAATCTATATGATATAGACTTCATCCCATTTTCCAGGTGATGAAACAGGTGTTCAAGGAGTTTGAAGGCTGTGCCCAGGGTCACCCTGGTTATTAGAGCCAGGATTTAAACTTGGTGAGTCCAGGAGACTTTTCTAGGAGGAGGGTCAAAGGCTCAGATTCAGGATGCTCAGGTCGCTCTGACCCTGTTACCTTTGACCCCGGGGCTTCCCATACCTGGGAAGTGGGATTATGAGACTCCAGGATCCTCAGGGTCTCACTGATTCTTGCTCTTCCTTAGCCAGAGATATGGTTTCCGGTCCTCAGTAGTCCCACCTCTAACATGGGAGGGAGCTGAATGATTGGTCCTCAGAGGCTAAGATGATGGGTAAGGGCTCTAGAGCTCTTCTCTCTGGAATCCCCAGCAGCCACTGTGGTCCAGTGTTCTGTTTTCATCCTGCTCCAAGATGAGAGCCCCTGCAGAAGGCACTGACAGGCTGGGCGTGGTGGCTCTCACCTTTAATCCCAGTACTTTGGAAGGTCGAGACAGGAGGATCACTTGAGGCCAGAAGTTCAAGACCAGCCTGAGCAACATAGCAAGACCCAGTCCCTACACAAAATTTAAAAACTAGCTGTGGGCTGGGCACCGCTGGCTCATGCCTGTAATACCAGCATTTTGGGAGGCCTAGGCAGGTAGATCATTTGAGGTCAGGAATTTGAGAGCAGCCTAGACAACATGGTGAAACCCCATCTCTACTAAAAATACAAAAATTAGCTGGGCATGGTGGCGCACGCCTATAATCCCTGCTACTGGGGAGGCTGAGGCACGAGAATCACTTGAATCTGGGAGGTGGAGTTTGCAGTGAGCTGAGATCACGCCATTGCACTCCAGCCTGGGTGACAGGGCAAGACTCCATATCAAAAAATTAAAAATTAGCCAGGCGCAGTGGCTCACGCCTGTAATCCCAGCACTTTGGGAGGCCGAAGCGGGCAGATCACGAGGTCAAGAGATCGAGACCATCCTGGCTAACACGGTGAAACCCCGTCTCTACTAAAAATACAAAAAATTAGCTGGGCATGGTGGCGGGCACCTGTGGTCCCAGCTACTCGGGAGGCTGAGGCAGGAGAATTGTGTGAACCCGGGAGGTGGAACTTGCAGTGAGCTGAGATCGCGCCACTACACTCCAACCTGGGCGACAGAGCAAGACTCCATCTCAAAAAAAAAATTAAAAATTAAAAAATTAAAAATAAAAATAAAAACTAGCTGGTAGGCTGAGGCAGGAGGATTGCTTGAGTCCAGGAGTTTGAAGCTGCAGTAAGCTGTTACTGCACCACCGTATTCCAGCCTGGGCAGCAGCGTAATATCCTGTCTCTAAAAAATAAAAAGCACCTAGAAAGGGCTGATTCAGGTGTGTCCTGAGCCTGAGTATAGCTGTGTGTTCTTATCTCAGGCAAAATTGTCCCTCCACTGGATTCTCCTGTAGCCTGTCACCAAATAAAATAAACTGAGCCACCTGTACCTACCAGGTAAGGCTGCAGTTGTCAAACTCCTCTGATCATGACACCTATTAGGAAAGAAATTTTACATCATCATCACCCTGTACCTGCCTTTCCAGATGTGTATCATACAGAAACAAAAGTTGCACAAAACGAGACTTACCCTTCCCTAGTACAAACACACCTGGAACTATTCTATTCTATTCTATTCTATTCTATTCTATTCTATTCTATTCTATTCTATTCTATTCTATTCTATTCTATTCTATTCTATTCTATTCTATTCTATTCTATTCTATTCTATTCTATTCTATTCTATTCTATTCTATTCTATTCTATTCTATTCTATTCTATTCTATTCTATTCTATTCTATTCTATTCTATTCTATTCTATTCTATTCTATTCTATTCTATTCTATTCTATTCTATTCTATTCTATTCTATTCTATTCTATTCTATTCTATTCTATTCTATTCTATTCTATTCTATTCTATTCTATTCTATTCTATTCTATTCTATTCTATTCTATTCTATTCTATTCTATTCTATTCTATTCTATTCTATTCTATTCTATTCTATTCTATTCTATTCTATTCTATTCTATTCTATTCTATTCTATTCTATTCTATTCTATTCTATTCTATTCTATTCTATTCTCAAAAAGCCTCTCTCCAAACAGGTCAGGGGATGAGGAATAGATTCAGAGTTATGTGAGAAAGGGCTTCCCCAAGACCTTCTCCTCCAAAACACTTCTGAGTATCCCAAACCCATAGCTAATAAATCATACAGTTCAAAAGGGTGGAGTGGGTGGCAAATTTTTTCTTTTCGTGTTTATTTTATTTTATTTTTATTTTACTTTTTTTTAGAGACACAGTCTCACTCTGTTGCCCAGCCTGGAATGCAGTGGTGCCATCACAGCTCACTGCAGCCTTGACCTCCTGGGCTTAAGTGATCATCCTGCCTCAGCCTTCAAAGTAGCTGGGACCACAGGTGCATGCCACCAAACACAGCTAATTTTTAAATTTTTATACAGATGGGTGCTGGGCACAGTGGCTCACACATGTAATCCCAGCACTTTGGAAGGCCGAGGTGGGCCAATCACTTGAGCTCAGGAGTTCAAGACCAGCCTGGACAACACGATGAAACCCCATCTCTATCAAAATTACAAAAAAAAAAAAAAATTAGCCAGGCATGGTGACACGCATCCATAGTTCCAGCTACTTGGAAGACTGAGGCAGGATAATTGCTTGAACTTGGGAGGTGGAGGTCACAGTGAGTGGAGATGGTGCCACCGCACTCCAGCCTGTGCAACAGAGTGAGACCCTGTTTAAAAAAAAAAACTGTTTTGTATAGAGATGGGGTCTTGCTATGCTGCCCAGGCTGGGCTCAAGTAATCCTTGTGCCTTCACTTCTCCAAGTGATAGGATTACAGACATGAGCCACTGCACCCAATGCCAACCTTTTCTCTACAGGGCTAGCTAGTAAATATTTTTGGCTTTTTTTTTTTTTTTTTTAGACGGAGTCTCACTCTGTTGCCCAGGCTGGAGTGCAGTGGCGCAATCTCGATCTTGGCTCACTGCAACCTCCGCCTCCCCGGTTCAAGCAATTTTCCTGTCTCAGCCTCCCAAGTAGCTGGGACTACAGGCATCTGCCACCATGCCCGGCTAATTTTTGTATTTTTAGTAGAGATGGGGTTTCACCTTGTTGCTCAGGCTGGTCTTGAACTCCTGACCTCAGGTGATCCACCCTCCTTGGCCTCCCAAAATGCTGGGATTACAGCCACGAGCCACCATGCCCGGCCAAAATTTTTGGTTTTCTGGGCCATCCAAACTCTGTCTCAACTACAGAACTGTGCCACTGTAGGTGAAAACCAGCCATAGATAATATCTAAATAAATGGGTGTGGCTGTATGCCAATAATTTTTTTTTTTTTTGAGATGGAGTCTCGCTCTGTTGCCCAGGCTAGAGTGCAGTGGTGCAATCTTGGCTCACCCCAACCTCCGCCTCCCAGGTTCAAGCGATTCTCCTGCCTCAACCTCCCAAGTAGCTGGGATTACAGATGAGCACCACCATGCCCGGCTATTTTTTGTATTTTTAGTAGAGACGGGGTTTCACCATGTTGGCCAGGCTGGTCTCGAACTCCTGACCTCGTGATCCACCCACCTGGGCCTCCCAAAGTGCTGGGATTACAGGCACGAGCCACCACGCCCGGCCAATTATTTTTTGTTTGACACTGAAATGTGCATTTCATATAATTTTCACATGTCACAAAATAATCCTTTAATTTTTCAATCATTTGAAAATGTAAATATGATTCTTAGCTTGTGGGACACATGATACAAGGCAGTGGGCTGAACTTCGCCCACAGGACAAAGAGTGTTTATTTATTTTATTTTTTTTTTCATTTCTTATTTATTTATTTATTTCAAGACGGAGTCTGGCTCTGTGGCCCAGGCTGGAGTGCAGTGGCGTGATCTCGGCTCACTGCAAGCTCCGCCTCCTGGGTTCACACCATTCTCCTGCCTCAGCCTCCCGAGTAACTGGGACCACAGACGCCTGCCACCACACCTGGCTAATTTTTTGTGTTTTTAGTAGAGACGAGGTTTCACCGTGTTAGCCAGGATGGTCTCGATCTCCTGACCTCGTGATCCGCCCGCCTCAGCCTCCCAAAGTGCTGGGATTACAGGCGTGAGCCACTGTGCCTGGCTTTTTTTTTTTTTTTTTTTTTTTTTTTGAGACAAAGTCTCTCTCTGTCACCCAGGCTGGAGTGCAGTGGTGCAATCTCGGCTCACTGCACTCCAGCGATTCCAGGTTCAAGCGATTCTCCTGCTTCAGCCTCCCGAGCAGCTGGGATTATAGGTGTGCACCACTACCCCCAGCTAATTTTTGTATTTTTTTGCAGAGACAGGGTTTCACCAGTTCATCCAGGTTGCTCTCAAACTCCTGACCTCAGCTGATCTGCCTGCCTCCATCTCTCAAAGTGCTGGCATTATAGGCATGAGCCACTGTGCCCGGCCTGCTTTCTTGCTGCTCTGTTTTTGAGGATGCAGAGCCCAGCCACTCACGGTCAGGGTTACAGAAGCAGGACACACCCAAGCACTCACCCCAGGTGTTTGGAGACTTCATAGAAAAGGACATGTAGGAGGTGGGTTTTGAAAGATGAATAGGAGTTTGCCAAGTGGGGTAGGAGTTTGGGGAAGGATAGCAGGAGAGCGGGGAAAGATGTGCTCAGTTCTGGAAGTCAAAGAGGAGCTGGTCAGATTGAGAAAGGCGAAAGTGTGTTCCTGTAGCTACAATGTGGGGAGAGATGAAGACGTAACGGTTTGCATGCTTGGTTAGAATGTTGGAAATGTATCCTGTGTTCACTGATGGACTCATTCATTTATTCAATCAAAATGCTATAAACCCACCACTGCTGGATGATCCTGGGATTGCAGGGAGAAGGCTCAGTGTCCCCAGGTTGTAAGAGACCCAGAATTAGAAACAGATTTCTTCAGCCCCATGGTTAGCTTGAGGCGGAGAGAGGAAGGGGGTGCCAGAAGCGGGGTGTCAGAGGAATGGGGCATAAGGTGTCTGCTTGCTGAATGGGGAAAGAACATCAACAGTGCTCTGGGGGCAAGTCCGGTGGCTCACACCTGTAACCCCAGCACTTTAGGAGGCCGAAACAGGAGAATCACTTGAGCTCAGGAGTTTCAGACTAGCCTGGGCAGTATAGCAAGACCCCATCACTACAAAAAATTAAAAAAAAATAGGCTGGGTGCGGTGGCTCACACCTGTAATCCCAACACTTTGGGAGGCTAAGGTGGGTGAATCACGAGGTCAGGAGATTGAGACCATCCTGGCTAACATGGTGAAACCCCCTCTCTACTAAAAATATAAAAAATTAGCTGGGCGTGGTGGTGGGTGCCCGTGGTCCCAGCTACTCGGGAGGCTGAGGCAGGAGAATGGCGGGTGAACCCAGGAGGCGGAGCTTGCAGTGAGCCGAGATCGCGCCACTGCACTCCAGCCTGGGCAACAGAGTGAGACTCCATCTCTAAAAAAAAGAAAAGAAAAGAAAAGAAAAGATAAGAAAAAAAAAAATATATATATATATATAGCTGAGCATGGTAGTGCACACTTGTGGTCCCAGCTACTCCGGAGGCTGAGGCAGAAGAATCGCTTGAGCCCAAGAGTTCAAGGCTGCAGTGAGCTATGATCACACCACTGCACTCCAGCCTGAGTGTCAGAACCAGACTCTGCCTCAAAACAAAACAAAAACAAACCCAACAACAAAAAACAAACAATACCATGGAAACCAAGTCTAAGAAGAATGAGTAGATGTCCTCTAAGGCTTTGAATTTTGTTTGTTTGCTTTTTTTGTTTGTTTGTTTGTTTTTGTTTAAAAATGGTTGGTGTATTCATGTCACACATAAACCCTCTCAAAGCCTCAGGAGCCATAGCCAGGAGACTCACAGTTTTTCAAAGTAGAGCTGTGCCAGTAGAGGCGTGCTTCAGAGATCCAGAGGCTTAGGGCACCATCCTTGAAAGAGCCTTGAGATAACTGAACATCCTTAAAGGTAATTTCTTTTCTGTGACATTTTACCTATTCCCTGTTTGTTTGTTTTAGCGACTGGGTCTTGCTCTGTTGCCCTGCCTGGAGTACAGCGGTGTGATCATAGCTCATTGCAGCCTTGAACTCCTGGGCTCCAGCGATCCTCCTGTATCAGCCCTCAGAGTAGCTGGGATTACAGGCATGAGTCCCCACGCCCAGCTCAAGGGTTTGGAGGCAAAGGGAATAGCATATGTAAAGGTCTTTGTTGTTGTTCTTGTTGTTTTGAGGCGGAGTCTGGCTGTGTCACCCAGGCTGTAGTGCAGTGGCACGATCTCAGCTCACTGCAACCTCTGCCTCCCAGGTTCAAGCAATTCTCCTGCCTCAACCTCCTGAGTAGCTGGGATTACAGCACCTGCCACCGTGGCTGGCTAATTTTTTCTATTTTTAATAGAGACAGGGTTTCACCGTGTTGGTCAGTCTGGTCTCGAACTCCTGACCTTGAATGATCCACCTACCTCAGCCTCCCAAAGTGCTGGGATACCAGGTGTGAGCCACTGCACCCGGCCAAGGTCTTGAGGTGGAACAGCACAGCCTGGCAGGAAATAGTGAGCAGCTTGAAGTGGAGTCTGGGGGGAGTCTCCCCAGTCGATGAGGTAGAGACTGAAGGGTGAGAGAAAGGACTGGAAAGGTTTTCAGGGGCCAAATTGGGAATGTCAGGCTGAGGACTGTGTGCTCTGTCCTGAGAGCCCTGGGGAGCCATGGGGTGGCTTTTGAACAGAGGAGAGTCATGATGTGGGGTCAGCTGGGGCAACCGGTGGCATTTGGCAGATGGGCAGAGAGAGCCAGGAAGGGTCATCCAACAGGAACAGAGGTCAGTGGTGTGGGAGGGGCAGCTCGAGTAGGGAAGGGGAAGAGGTCCAGGTGTGGGCTCCCTCAGTTTGCTCCGGCTTGCATTGGCCTGGTGGCCTCCAGGTTCAGCCTTCTTTTGGGTTGATGACAACTTAGGAGAGTTTCTTTCTTTCTTTCCTTCCTTCCTTCCTTCTTTCCTTCCTTCCTTCCTTCCTTCCTTCCTTCCTTCCTTCCTTCCTTCCTTTCCTTCCCTTTCCCTTCCTTCCTTCCTTCCTTCCTTTCCTTCCCTTTCCCTCCCTCCCTCCCTCCCTCCCTTCCTTCCTTCCTTCCTTCCTTCCTTCCTTCCTTCCTTCCTTCTTTCCTTCCTTCCTTCCTTCCTTCTTTCCTTTCCTTCTTCTCTCTCTTTCTTTTTCTTTATTTTGTTTTCTTTTGAGATGGAATTTCGCTCTTGTTGCCCAGGCTAAAGTGCAACAGTGCAATCTCTGCCTCCCAGGTTCAAGAGATTCTCCTGCCTCAGCCTCCCAAGTAGCTGGAATTACAGGCATGCGCCACCACGCCTGGCTAATTTTGTATTTTTTTTTTTTTTTTTAGTAGAGACAGGGTTTCTCCATGTTGGTCAGATTGGTCTTAAACTCCCAACCTCAGGTGATCCGCCCACCTCGGCCTCCCAAAGTGCTGGGATTACAGGCGTGAGTCACTTCGCCTGGCAGAAAGTTTCAAATGGTGCAGGTGGAAGTTTCAAGGTCCCCCAGGTCCTGGAGGCAGTGAGTTATGATCACATCACTGCGTTCCAGCTTGGGCAACAGAGCGAGACCCTGTCTCTAAAAAAAAATTAAAAAGAGGCCAAGTGTGGTGGCTCATGCCTGTAATCCCAGCACTGTGGGAGGCCAAGGCGGGCAGATCACTTGAGGTCAGGAGTTCCAGACCAGCCTGGCCAACATGGTGAAACCCCATCTCTACAAAAAATACAAAAATAGCCAGGCGTGGTGGTGCACACCTATAATCCCAGCTACTTAGGAGGCTGAGGCAGGAGAATCACTTGAAGCCAGGAGGTGGAGATTGCAGTGAGCTGAGATCACACCACTGCACTCCAGCCTGGGTGACACAGCAAGACTTGGTCTCAAAAAATAAAAATAAAAAGAGAGAAATGAGATCAGAGTCGGGAGGGGGTGGAGGGGAGGTAGTCTGCAGTGCCACCATCTCCAACACTCTCCTCACCTCCTCTCCTGAGTCTCCTTGAGGCCTGCCTCTGCAGTGGGGTTCCAGTCCCAGCTCTCCCCTGAATGCTGTGTGACCCTGGAGGAGACCTGCCCCTCTCTGAGCTACATGTAATGGCAGGTCTCATGAGCTCTAAATTACACGTATGGATGTGAGATCCACTCATGCCTCCCTCTTCTGCTGTCCTTCTTATCAATATCCACAGCAAAAACAATTAATTACTGGATGCCTCTGGTGTGACAGGCCCTACCAAAAGCAAGATGGGAGGGCAGGAGAATGCTTCTCTGTATTAGTCCATTTTCACTCTGCTAATAAAGACTTATCTTTATGTCTGGGCAATTTGCAAAAGAGGAAAAAGAGACTGGGCAATTTATAAAAGAAAGAGTTTTAATGGACTTACAGTTCCACGTGGCTGGGAAGGCCTCACAATCATGGTGGAAGGCAAGGAGGAGCAAGTCACATCTTACGTGGATGGCAGCAGGCAAAGAGAGAGAGCTTGTGCAGGGAAACTCCCATTTTTTTGTTTTGCTTTTTGTTTGTTTGTTTTGAGACAGAGTTTTGCTCTTGTTGCCCAGGCTGGAGTGCAATGGTGTGATCTCCGCTCACCACAACCTCTGCCTCCCTGGTTCAAGCGATTCTCCTCCCTCAGCCTCCCAAGTAGCTGGGCTTACAGGTGTGCACCACCACACCTGGCTAATTTTTTGTGTTTTCAGTAGAGATGGGGTTTCTCCATGTTGGTCAGGCTGTTCTCGAACTCCCAACCTCAGGTGATCCACCCACCTTGGCCTCCCAAAGTGCTGGGATTATAGGGATGAGCCACCATGCCTGGCTGAAACTCCTGTTTTTAAAACCATGAGATCTCATGAGACTCATTCGAGGTCAGGAGAACGGAGCAAGACAGACCCACCCCCATAATTCAATCACCTCCCTCTGGGTTCCTTCCACAACACATGGGAATTGTGGGAGTTACAATTTAAGATGACATTTTGGTGGGGTCACAGCCAAACCATATCATTCTCCAAAGAAGAATCCTTTGCTTTCTTGTTGCTCTGTTTGCAAGGAGCTGAGTCTGGGGTTGAGGTTGCAGAGCCCAGACACTCAACGGTTGTGGCTACAGGAGAAGAAAACACCCAAGGAGTCAGCCCAGGTGTTGGGAGGCTTCGTGGAAAAGGGCACCCAGGGTTGGGTTTTGAAAGATGAATAGGAGTTTGCCAAGTGGGGTAAGAGTTCGGGGAAAGACAGCAGAAGAGAAGAAAAAGATGTGCTCGAGTCCTGGAAGTCAAACAGGAGCTGCTACATATTTCTGCTACATATTTTGTCTTTCATTTACATCCTTAGATCAAAAGCATCCTTTTAAATAGCTGCATAGTATTTCACTAGAATGTATTCAGCCCCATGCACCTGGGTGACAGTGTTACAGTTTCTATTTTATTTATTCATTTTTTATTGCAATTACAAATGACTTAGGGATGAATTTGTATATAAATCTCGTTGACCCAGGGAAGGCAGATGCCGTAAGTTGGATAATTACATGCATGAAACCAGTGATCTAGCTCAAGATACTCCCAGGAAAGATAGGTTCCTCTGGACCTCCTTTCTCCTTCGAAGAAAACAGGTGTTGGTGACCCTTCCCTGCAAGCATCCTGGGGCTGATGGAGGGGTTTGAGTTGTTGGGACAACAATTTCTTCTTTATTCAACAAGAATTGCGGGAGCACCAGGCTCTGTTCTAGGCTCTGAGGACACAGCAGTGATCCAAGCACCAAAACTCCCTGCCGGCCAGGTGCAGTGGCTCATGCCTGTCATCCCAGCACTTTGGGAGGCCATGGCGGGCGGATCACCTGAGGTTAGGAGTTCGAGACCAGCCTGGCCAACATGGTGAAACCCCGTCTCTACTAAAAATAATTTAAAAAATTAACCAGGTGTGGTGGCACGTGTCTGTAGTGCCAGCTGCTTGGGAGGCTGAGGCAGGAGAATTTCTTGAACCCAGGAGGCGGAGGTTGCAGTGAGCTGAGATTGCACCACTGCACTGCAGCCTGGGCAATAGAGTGAGACTCTGTCTCAAACAAAACAAAACAAAAACAAAAAACCCAGCAAACTCCTTGCCCTGGTGGGGCTGATGTTCTGGGGATGGAGAAACAGAAAATAAGCCAAAGTCAAGGCTACAAGATGCCAGGCAGTGGGACGTGCCAAGGAAGAAAAACTCAGGCATTCACTCTCTTTTTTAAAAAAGTGTATTTCGGCCAGATGCGGTGGCTCACACCTGTAATCCCAACACTTTGGGAGGCTGAGGCAGGTGGATCACTTGAGGCCAGGAATTCAAGACTAGTCTTGCCAACATGGCAAAGCCCCATGGCTACTAAAAATACAAATAAATAAATAAATAGACAAGCATGGTGATAGGCGCCTGTAATCCCAGCTACTCAGGTGGCTGAGGCAGGAGAATCGCTTGAACCCAAGAGGCGGAGGTTGCAGTGAGCCGAGATCACGCCACTGCACTCCAGCCTGGGCTACAAAGTGAGACTTGGTCTCAAAAAAAAAAAAAAAAAAAAAAAAGGGAAAGAAAATGTTCTGGAATTAGCTAGTGTGATGGTTGCACGCCTTATGAATATACTGAAACCCACTGAATTGCATAGTTTGAGTGAATTTTATAGTATGTGATTTATGTCTCGATTTTAAAAATAGGGATGTTAAAAAAAAAAAAAAACCCACAGCTCTCGGCACATCCTAAGCACTGAATAAATTGTAGCTATTCTTATTACAAGTGAATACAGCACCCAGAGATGTGAAAGTGACATTCATTAATTTTATTAGGTATTCATTCATTTCATTGAATAATTAGCACCAACTGTAATCCTCATAAAATCCTATGAAGTAGGTACAATTATGCTCCCCATTTTACAGATGGGGAAATCAAGGCTCAGAGAGGGTATATTTCTTTCTTAGGGCCACACAGTATGCAAATTACAATCGCACAAAAGTTGCAGCTTCTTAAAGAGCCTGGTCCTAGAGTCTCTCCCTTAACCATAGTGCTGTGAGACCACTTAATTACCGGTGATTAGGAATTAATTGTGTGCATTTTGGATGGCACAGTGGCTCACACCTATAATCCCAGCACTTTGGGAGGCTGAGGCGGGCAGATCACCTGAGGTCAGGAGTTCGAGACCAGCATGGCCAATATAGCGAAACCCCGTCTCTACTAAAAATACAAAAATTAGCCAGGTGTGGTGGTGCACACCTGTAGTCCCAGCTACTCAGGAGGCTGAGGCAGGATAATTGCTTGAACCTGGGAGGCAGAGGTTGCAGTGAGCTGAGATTGCGCCACTACAAGCCAGCCTGGGCGACAGAGTGAGATATATGCATTTTAATTCATGCAATTAAGTCTTGTGCTGTGGCCGGTGCACACTTCGTCCCTCCGACATTAGCAGGCATGTCTGGAATGAATGCAGGTGGCTCTCCTCAACTGGTGACACAGGCCAGGTGTGGGTGCTGGGAGGGAGTTTGAGCTTTGGCAATGAGGACGAAGAATGAGGAGATGTTGGAGATGTATTCAACAAACTTTTCTTTCTTTCCTTTTTTTTTTTTTTTTTGAGACGGAATCTCGCTCTGTCACGGGGGTTGGAGTGCAGTGGTGCGATCTCGGCTCACTGCAGCCCCCACGTTCAAGTGATTCTCCTGCTTCAGCCTCCTGAGTAGCTGGCACTACAGGCGTCCACCACCACACTGGCTAATTTTGTATTTTTAGTAAAGACAGCATTTCTCCATGTCGGTCAGGCTGGTCTTGAACTCCTGACCTCAAGTGATCTGCCCACCTCAGCCTTCTAAAGTGCTGGGATTACAGGCATGAGCCACTGCGCCCAGCCCCTTCTGTATTATTTACGTGCATTCTTTTCTACTAAGATGTATTGGGCGCCTACTGTGTGCCAGACAGTGTTCTAGATACAGGGTGGGGAGGGGGCAAAACACACAGAGCCCCCTGGTCCCGTGGCACTTAACTCTGTAGTCCTCACAGCAGCCTCTGGAAGTAGGAGCAGGAAAACCGGGCACAGGAGGTCCCCTGCTGTTCTGACTGTATACACCCCGAAAAGGCAGGGACTTTGTTTTCAGACACTGGTATGGTCCCTGAGCACATAGTAGGTACTCAAGGGATGCTTGGACAAATGAATGAATGAATGAATGAACGAACGAATAAAGGGAGGGAGGTGATGTCACCTGCTGGAGCTGGGACCAAGAATGTCCAGCTCACTTGTGTCCAGAGTTCAGGACTGGAGTGGCTTTGGATGGGATCCCAGACAGGTGTCTCCCCTGCCTGGCAGAGCCTGGGTGGGGTGAGAAGCAGGGAACGTGGGGGCTGAGCCCCGGAACGCAGGGAGGGAGATCCTGGCATCCGGGCAGTTTCTGATGTTACCGGAGACTCTGGAGCCGGTCGGGGCCCTCCATTATTCAGTATCTCCACCCACAGCTCTGTCCTCCTTCTGAGCGCTTAGGGATACTGTTGATAACTCCTGGCTGGACTCTGCTGGCCCCTAAGCTTGGAATAACGATACCCATAACAGGCCTGTTATTATTATTATCTCCTTCAACAATAGCAACAGCGGCAGCCCCAGCTATTTTTTGAGCTCATACCACATCCTGGGCAATGCACTTCTGCAATGCCTCATCTTGTGCATGGCCCGCATCAGCCTGCAAGGTACCATTGATGATGTGCCCTGCTTTTACTGATACTAGCAAAGAGAAACTAAGAGGCATTAGTCACAGGGCCAGGCAGCAGGGGAGCGCCCTCTTAATCACCACCACCCGTCTAGTCTTTCCACCTTTGTTTTCTTTTTTTTTTTTTTTTTTCTTTTAAAGTCGGAGAGAGATGAGTTAGGAATAATTTTATTTTTATTTTTTATTTATTTATTTATTTTGAAACGGAGTCTTGCTCTGTCGCCCAGGCTGGAGCGCAGTGGCGTGATCTCGGCTCACTGCAACCTCCGCCTCCTGGATTCACACCATTCTCCTGCCTCAGCCTCCCAAGTAGCTGGGACTACAGGCGCCCGCCGCCACGCTCGGCTAATGTTTTTTGTATTTTTTAGTAGAGATGGCGTTTCACCGTGTTAGCCAGGATGGTCTCGATCTCCTGACCTTGTGATCCGCCTGCCTCAGCCTCCCAAAGTGCTGGGATTATAGGCGTGAGCCACCACGCCTGGCCAAGATTAATTTTATAAGGCAAGGTTAAGAGTTTAGATTTTGGCCAGGTGCAGTGGCTCTCACCTGTAATCCCAGAACTTTGGGAGGCCAAGGCGGGTGGATCATGAGATCAGGAGATCGAGACCATCCTGGCTAACACGGTGAAACCCTGTCACTATTAAAAATACAAAAAAAAATTAGCCGGGCGTGGTGGCGGGCACCTGTAGTCCCAGCTACTTGGGAGGATGAGGCAGGAGAATGACGTGAACCCAGGAGGCGGAGCTTGTAGTGAGCCGAGATTGCACCACTGCACTCCAGCCTGGGCAACAGAGAGAACTCCATCTCAAAAAAAAAAAAAAAAAAGAGTTTAGATTTTATTTACAGGAGGCATGAACATGTTTGTTTGTTTGTTTGTTTATTTATTTATTTATTTATTTAGAGATAGAGTCTTGCTCTGTCGCCCAGGCTGGAGTGCAGTGGCACGATCTCGGCTCACTGCAAGCTCCACCTCCCGGGTTCACGCCATTCTCCTGCCTCAGCCTCCTGAGTAGCTGAGACTACAGGTGCCACCACACCCAGCTAATTTTTTTTTTTTTTTTTTTTTGTATTTTTAGTAGAGACGGTGTTTCACTGTGTTAGCCAGGATGGTCTCGATTTCCTGACCTCATGATCTGCCCACCTCAGCTTTCCAAAGTGCTGGAATTACAGGCATGAGCCACTGTGCCCGGTCTATTTTTTATTTTTTATTTATTTTTGGGGGACAGAGTCTCACTATGTCACCCAGGCTGGAATGCAATCGTGTGATCTCAGCTCACTGCAACCTCTGCCTCCCAGGTTCAAGCAATTCTCCTACCTCAGCCTCCTGAGTAGCTGGGATTACAGGCATGTGCCACCGCACCCGGATAATTTTGTATTTTTAGTAGAGATGGGGTTTCTCCATGTTGGCCAGGCTGGTCTTGAACTCCCAGCTTCAGGTGACCGGCCCACCTCGGCCTCCCAAAGTGCTGGGATTACAGGCGTGAGCTGTGATCCACGCCCGGCTAATGTTTTGTATTTTTTTTTTTTTTCATTAGGACGGGGTTTCACCATGTTAGCCAGGATGGTCTCGATCTCCTGACCTCATGATCCGCCCGCCTCAGCCTCCCAAAGTGCTGGTATTACAGGCGTGAGCCACCGCGCCCGGCCTGAACATGTTTTAAATGGAGATTTTTAGAGGCTGAGGTGAGTGGATCCGCTTTGTTCAGGAGTTCGAGACCAGCCTGGGCAATATGGTGAAATCCCGCGTCTACTAAAAATACAAAAATTAGCCAGACATGGTGGTGGGCGCCTGTAATCCCTGCTACTCGGGAGGCTGAGGCAGGGGAATCGCTTGAACCCGGGAGGCGGAGCTTGCAGTGAGCCAAGATTGCCCCACTGGACTCCAGCCTGGGTGATAGAGCAAGACTCTGTCTCAAAAACAAAAAAAACACAAAAACAAAACAAACAAAAAATAAAACAACAACAACAAAAAGTTGGAGAGAGATGAGTTATGGAAGGAATTTATAAGCCAAGTGTAAGAGTTTAGATTTTATTTATGGAAGGCCCAGACATGTTTTAATGGATGCTTTTGAATCTGGGAGACTGGTTGGGTCAGTATCTTCAGGCACGCGTGATATTCAAGGGCTGGTGTTTGGCTGGAGGCAGAGGGAACATTGTGTTTGTTTGGGAGTATGTGTGCATCAGCACAAATGGAGGTGACCGAGCTAGGGTCACAGGCTGAGAAGAGGCGCATGGAGGCATTGGCATGGCCCCTGTCCCATCTGTTCTTGGACCACTGAAGAGAAGGGCTTGCAGTCCAGAACTGTAGTCATAATCTATTTACTGACGTTGTCCATTTCATATCATTCGCTTGTTTTTCTTTCCACACCTGTCTTAGTTCAGTTTGTGTTGCTATAAAGGAATAACCGGGGCCGGGTGCGGTGGCTCATGCCTGTAATCCCAGCACTTTGGGAGGCCAAGTTGAGTAGATCATTTGAGGTCAGGAGTTCGAAAACAGCCTGGCCAACATGGTGAAACCCCGTCTATACTAAAAATACAAAAGTTAGCCGGGTGTGGTGGCAGGCACCTGTAGTCCCAGCTACTTGGGAGGCTGAGGCAGGAGAATCGCTTGAACCCGGGATGCGGAGGGTGCAGTGAACAGAGATTGCACCACTGCACTCCAGCCTGAATGACAGAGTGAGACTCTGTCTCAAAAAAAAAAAAAAAAAAGATGGGGAGGGAAAGAGACTTGTTTCTGAGCTCATGTGACACTTTCATGTTTTTCTTTTATTTGTATAAATTGAAGAAGTACAAGTGCAGTTTTGTTACATGTATGTATTGTGTGGTGGTGAAGTCTGACTTTTTTTTTTTTTTTTTGAGATGGAGTCTCGCTCTGTCGCCTGGGCTGGAGTGCAGTGGTGCGATCTCGGTGGTGCGAGCCCTGCCTCCCAGGTTCACACCATTCTCCTGCCTCAGCCTCCCAAGTAGCTGGGACTACAGGCACCTGCCATAATGCCCGGCTTTTTTTTTCTTTTTTTTTTTTTTTTTTTGTATATTTAGTAGAGATGGGGTTTCACCGTGTCAGCCAGGATGGTCTCGATCTCCTGACCTTGTGATCCCCTTCCCCTCCCCGCCCACCCCCCGAAGTCTGAGCTTTTAATGTATCCATCAATCAAAGAACACACATTGTATCCATTAAGTAATTTCTCATCCCTCACCCCCCTCCCACATTTCTGAGTCTCCAGTGTCTATTACTCCACACTCTATGTGCCTATGTACATATGATTTAGCTTCCACTTGAGAACCTGTGGTATTTGATTTTCTTTCTCTTTCTTTCTTTCTTTTTTTTTTTTTTTTTTGAGACAGAGTCTTCCACTGTTGCCCAGGCTGGAGTGCGGTGGTGTGATCTCGGCTGACTGCAAGCTTCACCTCCTGAGTTCACGCCATTCTCCTGCCTCAGCCTACCGAGTAGCCAGGACTACAGGCGCCCGCTACCACAACTGGCTAATTTTTTGTACTTTTAGTAGAGACGGGGTTTCACAGTGTTAGCCAGGATGGTCTCGATCTCCTGACCTTGTGATCCGCCTGCCTCAGCCTCCCAAAGTGTTGGGATTACAGGCGTGAGCCACCGCGCCTAGCATTTTTTTTTTCTTTTTTTGAGACAGAGTCTCACCCTGTCGCCCAGGCTGGAGTGCAATGGTGCGATCTCGGCTCATTGCAACCTCTGCCTCCTGGATTCAAGTGATTCTCCTGTCTCAGCCTCTGCAGTAGCTGGGATTACAGGCATGCACCACCACGCTTGACTAATTTTTTGTATCTTTAGTAGAGGCAAGGTTTCACCATGTTGGCCAGGCTGGTCTCGAACTCCTGGCCTCATGATCCACACACGTCCACCTCCCTAAGTGCCGGGATTACAGGTGCGAGCCACCGCACCCAGCCCGATATTTGATTTTCTGTTTCTGAGTTGTTTCCCTTAAGATAATGTCCTCCAGTTCCATCCATGTTGCCCCAAAGGCATTTCATTCTGTGTGTGTGTGTGTGTGTGTGTGTGTGTGTGTGAGACAGGGTTTCACTCTCTCACCCAGGTTGGAGTGAAGTGGCACAATCACAGCTCCTGCAGCCTCCAACTCCTGTGCTCAAGTAATCTTTCCTCCTCAGCCACTTGAGTAGTTAAGACTACAGGCACATGCCACCATGTTTGGCTAATTTTCTAAATTTATTTTTTATGGAAGTGGGGTTTCACTATGTTGCCCAGGCTGGTTCCGAACTCTTGGCCTCAGGCAGTTCTCCTGCCTCAGCCTCCCAAATTGCTGGAATCACAGGCATGAACCATCACACCTGGCCTATTTCATTCTTTTTCCTTTTTTCTTCTTTTGAGATGGAGTCTCGTTCTCTCACCCAGGCTGGAGTGCATTGCAACAGTCTCAGCTCACTGCAACCTCTGTCTCCCGAATTCAAGTGATTCTCCTGCCTCAGCCTCCGAGTAGCTGGAGTCACAGGCACACACCACCATGCCCGGCTAATTTTTGTATTTTTTGTAGAGATGGGGTTTCACCATGTTGGCCAGGCTGGTCTCGAATTCCTGACTTCACGTGATTTGCCTGTCTCAACCTCCCCAAGTGCTGGGATTACAGGTGTGAGCCACCACACCTGGGCTCATTCTTTTTTTAATGGCTAAATGGTATTCCAGGCCAGGTGTGGTGGCTCATGCTTGTAATCCTAGCACTTTGGGAGGCCAAGGCGGGTGGATCGCTTGAGTCCCTGGAGTTAGAGACCAGCCTGGGCCACATGGCCAAATCCCATCTATACCAAAAATACAAAAATTAGGCTGGGCGCGGTGGCTCACGCCTGTAATCCCAGCACTTTGGGAAGCCAAGGAGGGTGGATCACAAGGTCAAGAGATCAAGACCATCCTGACTAACACAGTGAAACCCCACATCTACTAAAAATACAAAAAATCAGCTGGGCATGGCGGCGTGCACCTGTAGTCCCAGCTGCTGGGGAGGCTGAGTCAGGAGAATGGCATGAACCCAGGAGGTGGAGCTTGCAGTGAGCCGAGATGGTGTCACTGCACTTCAGCCTGGGCGACAAAGCAAGACTCCGTCTCAAAAAACAAAACAAAACAAAACAAAACAAAACAAAACAAAAATTAGCTGGGCATGGTGGTGCATGCTTGTAGTCCCAGCTACTTGGGGGGCTGAGGTGGGAGGATTACTTGAGCCTGAGATGTTGAAGCTGCAGTGACCCATGATCATGTCACTGCAATCCAGCCTCGGCAACAGAGAGAGACCCTGTCTCAATAAATAATAAATAAATAAGGCCGAGCGTGGTGGCTCACGCCTGTAATCCCAACACTTTGGGAGGCTGAGGCGGGTGGATCATGAGGTCAGGAGATTGAGACCATGGTGAAACCCCGTCTCTACTAAAACTACAAAAAAAAAATTAGCCAGGCGTGGTGGCGGGTGCCTGTAGTCCCAGCTACTCGGGAGGCTGAGGCAGGAGAATGGCGTGAACCCAGTGGCGGAGCTTGCAGTGAGCTGAGATCGCGCCACTGCACTCCAGTCTGGGTGACAGAGCAAGACTCCATCTCAAGATAAAATAAAATAAAATAAATAAAATAAAATAATAAAAAAATAAAATTCCATTGTGTATATATACCACATCTTCTTTATCCAATCATTGGGTTGATTTCATATCTTTGCCTGTGTGAATAGTGGGGCAATAAACATATGAATGCAGGTATATTTTAGTCTAATGATTTCATTTCCTTTGGGTAGATACCCAGTAGCGGGATTGCTGGATCAAATGTTAGTCCTAATTTTAGTTCTTTGAGAATTCTGCATACTGTTTTCCATAGAGGTTGTACCAATTTACATTTCCACCCATATTATATAAGTATTTGTCATATGAGAGACTTGCTGCGGCTCAGACATATCAGGGAGAGACTCTGTGGGGAGTCAAAGTCTGGCATCAGCACGTCAGGGTCTTGAGCCATTTAATTTTGGGTGCAAATGGTCTTGTGACCTTTTTTTTTTTTTTTTTGAGATGAAGTCTCAGTCTGTTGGCCAGGCTGGAGTGCAATGGCATGATCTCAGCTCACTACAACCTCCGCCTCCCAAGTTCAAGCAATTCTCCCACCTCAGTCTCCCAAGTAGCTGGGATTACAGGCACCCACCACTACACCCAGCTATTTTTTTGTATTTTAGTAGAGATGGTATTTCACCATGTTGCCTAGGCTGGTCTCAAACTCCTGACCTCAAGTGATTTGCCTGCCTCAGCCTCCCAAAGTGTTAGGATTACAGGTGTGATCCACTGCACCTGGCCAATTTTTGTATTGTTTTACATTATTGTGAAATATATATTCACATATTTTATATATATATATATTCATATTCACAATATATATTCACATACTGTTTTGTAGAATTTCACTGTTTTTTGGGCTGGCCTTGAACTCCTGACCTCAGGTGATCTACCTGCCTCAGCCTCCCAAAGTGCTGGGATTACAGGTGTGAGCCACCACACCCGGCCATCACCTGAAGTTTCATTCACTCATGTGTCTGATGACTGTATGGGGAAGAATTGAACCACTGGCCCTCCTCTGGCATCTCTCTCCATCTCAGTGTGGTCTCTACACATGGTTTCTCCAGCATGGTGGCTTCAAGGGTAGCCAGTCTTCTTGTGTGGTGGCCTAGGGTCTGGACGTCTTGTCCTATGAGATAGAAAAGGTGGAAGCCACAGTTCCTTTTATGACCTAACCTCAGAAGTCACACAGTATCATTTCTGCTTCATGCTGTTTGTCAAAAAGGCACTGCATCGTCTTTCCTTGTCTGCAAGGGCAAGGTCAACTCATGACGTCCATGGCCATATTTCAGCCCACAGGAAGAGGAAAGGGGGCAAGCTTTCCTTAAGTGGTTTTTGAAAGGACTGACTTGGAAGTAGTAGATGTCATTTACATTCTTATCTCATTGGCCAGAGCAGGTCACAAGGCCACAGTGAGCTGCAGTGAAGGCTGGGAAATGTAGTCTTTCATTGGGTAAGCTGTGTGCCCAGTTCAAACTTGAGAGAGACTATTTTTATAGGAAAAAGGGCCTGGTGCAGTGGTTCATACCTATAATCGCAACACTTTAGGCTGTGGTGGGAGGATCACTTGAGGCTGGGAGCTTGCAACCAGACTGGGTGACATAGTGAGACCCCTTCTCTACAAAAAATAAAAGAAAATTAGCCAGGTGGGGTGGTGGGCACCTGTAGTCCCAGCTACTCAGGAAGCTGAGGCAGGAGGATCCTCTGAGCTCAGCTGATTGAGGCTGCAATGAGCCATGATCACACCACTGCACTCCAGCCTGGCAGCAGACAGCAAGATCCTGACTGTAAAATAAATAAATAGAAAAAGTAAAAGAGAAGAAGGAGAATATATACGGAGTTTAGTGGATAGTCTTTGCCACACTCACTGAATGAATGAATGAACCAATAATGGATTGAGAAATTGATCTATGGATGACCAGCTGATGGTCAAGATCAGCTGAAAAGTGGCTAGGTGTGGTGGCTCACACCTGTAATCCCACCACTTTGGGGAAGCCAAGGTGGATGGATCACCTGAGGTCAGGAGTTCAAGAGCAGCCTGGCCAACATGGTGAAACCCTGTCTCTACCAAAAGTATAAAAAATTAGCTGGGCGTGGTGGTGCGTGCCTTTAATCCCAGCTACTCGGGAGTCTGAGACAGGAGAATTGCTTGAACCTGGGAGGTGGAGGTTGCAGTGAGCTGAGATGGCACCACTGTGCTCCAGCCTGAGTGACAGAGCAAGACTCCAAGACTCCATCTAAAAAAAAAAAAAAAAGGGTCGGCTGAAAGGTTGACAGGAGGTGAGTGACTGACAAATCCTGGGTTGATGAATTGCCTGAAATGCAGCAGGTAACGGACTGGCTGGTGACTGAGTGTCTGGACAGAGGGCAGCCTCCTCTGTCTCCCCTATCTGACAAGCTCCTCCCTATGGCTCTCTCTGCTCCAGTTCTCCAATATCCCCTTCTTCATCTTCGGGCCACTGATGATGCTCCTGATGCACCCCTATGCCCAGAAGCGCTCCCGCTACATCTACGTTGTCTGGGTCCTCTTCATGATCATAGGTAGGGAGGTGTGGTTCAGGTCTGTGACAGTTGGGAGGCAGTGGGGGTTTAGAAGGTGGCGGCCCCCACTGACAGCCTGCCCTTGCCGCTGCAGGCCTGTTCTCCATGTATTTCCACATGACGCTCAGCTTCCTGGGCCAGCTGCTGGACGAGATCGCCATCCTGTGGCTCCTGGGCAGTGGCTATAGCATATGGATGCCCTGCTGCTATTTCCCCTCCTTCCTGGGGGGCAACAGGTGGGTCAGGGGCTGGCCATCTAGACAGGGTGGGGTCTGAGTCTTCAGTTGACTCTGCCTGAGCTCACCTGAGTCCCCTGGGTCCCCACCCTTGACCCCTTTTGGGGCCCTTGGAATTCCTCCCCTGATCACTTCGGGTTCTCTCCTGACCCTGCCTGACTCACTTGGGCTTCTGGAGACCCCTCCCCTGAGCTTACCTGGTTTCTTGGAATCCCTCCCTTGATCCTACTTTGATAACCTGGGACTTCCTCCAGAATCTGTTGCAGCCAAAAGGAGTTCCAGGACCTCGTGTCTACGCTTACCTGGGCCCGAGGGACTCCTCTCTGAGTCTCTCACCTGGGGTTCCTGGCATCTTTCATCTGATCTTCTTAGACCCCCTGGGTCCCTCTCTTGATCTAATTGATCCCCACTGCCACCCTTGACCCCTGTGAAATAATCTCCTTCCCCTCCTCCTCCTCCTTCTCCTTCTCCTTCTCCTTCTTCTTCTCCTCCTTTTCCTTCTTCTCCCCCTCCCCTTCCCCCTCTTTCTCCTTCTCCTCCTTCTTCTTCTTCTCCGCCTCCTCCTCCTCCTTCTTCTTTTTTTTCCTCCTCCTCCTCCTCCTTCTTCTTCCTTTTTGAGACAGAGTGTCACTCTGTCACCCACGCCGGAGTGCAGTGGTGCCATCTCTGCTCACTGCAGCCTCTGCCTTCAGGATTCAAGCGATCCTCCTGCCTCAGCCTCCCAAGTAGCTGGGATTACAGGCACCTGCCACCACACCCGGCTAATTTTTGTATTGTTAGTAGAGACGGTTTCACCATGTTGGCCAGGCTGGTCTCGAACTCCTGATCTCAAGTGATCCACCTGCCTTGGCCTCCCAAAGTGCTGGGATTACAGGCATGTGAAATTCTCTTCTAACCCAGCTTAACCCACCTGAGCCCTCCAGGACCCCCTCAACCCACCCTGTCATCCTCTGGGAACCCTGTCATCTTTCCTTAATCCCTGCTGGGTCCTGGAGAGCCACTGTCTGACGTCTCTTAAATTCACCTGGACCAGGGATCCCTCCTCTCAGCCCTACTTGGCTCCCCTGAACTTGCCTGACCTCACCTGGGCCCTGGAAACCATCACGCTCTCCCAGGCCCCCTGGGACCCTCTTCTTATCCTACTCAGTCCTCCCTGGGATCCCCCTTTAGACGCTGCCCGGGTTCACCTGGGCTCCCTGAGACTCTGCTGAGTCCACCTGGGAGCCTCAGGACCTTCTTCTCCTTCTCCTTTTTTTTTTTTTTTTTTAGATGAAGTCTCGCTGTGTCCCCCAGGCTGGAGTGTAGTGGTGCAATCTTAGCTCGCTGCAACCTCCAATTCCCAGGCTCAAGCGATTCCTGTCTCAGCCTCTTTAGTAGCTGAGATTACAGGCATGTGCCACCACATCCAGCTAATTTTTTGTATTTTTGGTAGAGACAGGGTTTTGCCATGTTGCCCAGGCTGGTCTCGAACTCCTGAGCTCAAGCAATCCTCCCACCTTAGCCTCCCAAAGTGCTGCGATTACAGTCATGAGCCACCGTGCCTGGCTAGGACCCTTTTTCTTGTTGTCGTTTTTGAGACAGAATCTCCCTCTGTCACCCAGGCTGGAGTGCCGTGGCATGATCTTGGCCCACTGAAACCTCTGCCTCCTGGGTTCAAGCAATTCTCATGCCTCAGCCTCCTGAGTAGCTGGGATTACAGGCATCTGCCACCACACCTGGCTAAATTTTGTAATTTTTGGTAGAAATGGGGTTTCACTAGGGCCAGGTGCAGTGGCTTACGCCTGTAATCCTAGCACTTTGGGAGGCTGAGGCTGGCGGATCACGAGGTCAGGAGATCGAGACCATCCTGGCTAACATGGTGAAACCCTGTCTCTACTAAAAATATAAAAAATGAGCCTGGCTTGGTGGCAGGCACCTGTAGTCCCAGCTACTCAGGAGGCTGAGGCAGGAGAATGGCTTGAACCCAGGAGGCGGAGCTTGCAGTGAGCTGAGATCGCGCCACTGCACTCCAGCCTGGGCGACAGAGCGAGACTCCGTCTCAAAAAAAAGAAAGAAAGAAATGGGGTTTCACCATGTTGGCCAGGCTGATCTCGAACTCCTGACCTCAGGTGATCCGCCCACCTCAGCCTCCCAAAGTGCTGGAATTACAGACATGAGCCACTGTGCCTTGCCTGGCTAGGACCCTTTTCTGAGCCTATCTGGGCTCCCCAGAATCCTGTCCTTTCCTCACCCACCTGGGCCACGAGATCTCCAAGTGACCTTGCCTATAATCCCAGGACCTCCCTTCCCGCCTACAGCTGAGGCCCTTCCTCCCCAGGTCCCAGTTCATCCGCCTGGTCTTCATCACCACTGTGGTCAGCACCCTCCTGTCCTTCCTGCGGCCCACGGTCAATGCCTACGCCCTCAACAGCATTGCCCTGCACATTCTCTACATCGTGTGGCAGGAGTACAGGAAGTGAGTGAAGACTGCAGGTGCCCCGGCAGGAGGCTCCCATCCCCCTCCTAGCACCCCTGACTCCAGGCTCGCGGAGGGGATGTCCCTTCTCCAAGATCACCCACTAACAAATGGCCCTGCCAGGATTTGAACCTGACTGACTGCAGAGCTTGTCTTTTTTTTTTTTTTTTTCCCTTGAGATGGAGCCTTGCTCTGTCGCCCAGGCTGGAGTGCAGGGGCGTGATCTTGGCTCACTGCAACCTCTACCTCCCAGGCTCAAGCAATCCTCCCACTCCAGCCTCCCAAGTAGCTGGGACTAGAGGCATATGCCATCACGCCAGGATAATTTTTGTATTTTTCTTTGTAGAAACAGGGTTTCGTCATGTTGCCCAATCTGGTCTTGAACTCCTGGGCTCAAGTGATCCACCCACCTCAGCCTCCCAAAGTGCTGGTATTACAGGCGTGAGCCACTGCATCCACCCTACACTATCCTTATATTTATTTATTTATTTATTTATTTATTTATTTATTTATTTATTTTTGAGACAGAGTCTCACTCTGTCTTCCAGGCTGGAATGCAGTGGTGTAATCTCAGCTCACTGCAAACTCCGCCTCCTGGGTTCAAGCGATTCTCCTGCCTCAGCCTCCCGAGCAGCTGGGATTACAGGTGTACGCCACCATGCTCGGATAATTTTTGTATTTTTAGTAGAGACGGACTTTCGTCATGTTGGCCAGGCTGGTCTCAAACTCCTGACCTCAGATGATCCGCCCACCTCGGCCTCCCAAAGTGTTGAGATTACAGGCGTGAGCCACTGTGCCCAGCAGAGCTTGTCCTTTTTATGATGAAACCCAGAAACAGATGAAACCCAGAGAAAATAGCCCCACAAACATCTCCACGCCCACTAACCAGCCACAACAACCACCCACATTTTGTCAATCTGTCACATATTTCTCCCAGATTTCATACAATTTCACCCCTAATTTTTTTTATAATTTAACTCTCCTGATTACAAAAAATATATTATTCTTGCCAGGCGTGATGGCTCAAGCCTGTAATCCCAGCACTTTGGGAGGTTGAGGCACACATACCTCTACCCCAAAACATACAAGCACCAAAGGGCTTGTTGGTTAAGAATAAAGATTATGCAGTCAGAAAAATTTGGTTTAGATCCCAGCTCTGCCACTTACCAGCTGTGTAACCATGGGGTGGGGTGGGGCATAGAGTAATCCCTGTGCCTCAGTTTACTCCTCTACAAAATTCTTGTGAGGACTGAGTTAATATCTTTTTTTTTTTTTTTGAGACGGAGTCTCGCTCTTGTCGCCCAGGCTGGAGCACAATGGTGCGATACCGGCTCACTGCAATCTCCACCTCCTGGGTTCAAGCGACTCTTCTGCCTCAGCCTCCTGAGTAGCTGAAATTACAGATGCGCGCCAACATGCCCGGATAATTTTTGTATTTTTAGTAGAGACGGAGTTTCGCTATGTTGGCCAGGCTGGTCTCGAACTCCTAGCCTCAGGTGATCTGCCCGCCTCGGCCTCCCAAAGTGCTGAGATTACAGGCTTGAGCTGCCGTGCCCGGCCGACTGAGTCAATATTCGAAGGTGTTTTATTTATTATTATTACTTATTTATTTTTATTCATTTTTTATTTTATGTATTTATTTATTTAAGATGGAGTCTTGCTCTGTCACCCAGGCTGGAGTGCAGTGGCGCAATCCCGGTTCATTGCAACCTCCACCTCTTGGGTTCAAGTGATTCTCCTGTCAGCCTCCCAAGTAGCTGGGATTACAGGTGGCTACCACCACGGCCGGCTAATTTTTTTTGTATTTTTAGTAGAGTCAGAGTTTCACCATGTTGGCCAAGCTGGTCTCAAACTTCTGGCCTGAAGTGATTCACCTGCCTTGGCCTCCCAAATTGCTGGGATTACAGGTGTGAGCCATCACGCCTGGCCTATTATTGTTTTTTAAGACAGGGTCTTACTCTGTCACCCAGGCTGGAGTGCAGTGGCGCAATCACGGCTCACTGCAGCCTTGCACTCCTGGGCTCTAATGATCCTCCTGCCTCAGCCTCCCGAGTAACCGGAACTGCAGGCATGCGCCACCATGCCTGGCTAATTTTAACATTTTTTTTTTTTTTTTGTAGAGATGGGGTCTTGCTGTTTTGCCCAGGCTGGTCTTAAACTCCAGGGCTCAAGCGATCCTCCCAACCTCAGCCTCCCAAAGTGCTGGGATTACAGGCATGAGATACTGTGCCTGGCTTGAAGGCCATTTGGAACTGCACCTGGTGTGCTGGAAATGCTCAGTGTTAGTTCTAAGCACGAGATTGGGCCCCCTCTGCTTGCACCCTCAATTCCTGCTGTTTCCCTTCTCCCAGCCTCTGAGCCTCATCACTGTGGAAAGAGGAATTTCCCATGAGCCCCCTCAGGTGCTGCTCTCTGAGCCAGCCCCTGGTCCCCCTCTCCCCTCTCTAGGACCAGCAATAAGGAGCTTCGGCACCTGATTGAGGTCTCCGTGGTTTTATGGGCTGTTGCTCTGACCAGCTGGATCAGTGACCGTCTGCTTTGCAGCTTCTGGCAGAGGATTCACTTCTTCTATCTGCACAGCATCTGGTAAGTGTGTGTTCTGAGGCTGTGGGGCGCCCAGAGTCAGAGAATCTTAGATACCAGAGCTCAGAGTAGGAGCCTGGGGGCTGGGGGTGGAGAAGCAGAGAGAGGAGAGCCAGATACTGTGACCTGGCGGTAGGGGAAGGCTGCAGTCAGGGGGCCAGACCCAGAAGGCTCCCTTGGATGGTCAAGATCCATGAGAAATAAAAAGAGGGCCGGCGTGAGGCTGTGGGTATCTTGTGCCCCCACCACCTTCGCTCTGCATTCCACAGGCATGTGCTCATCAGCATCACCTTCCCTTATGGCATGGTCACCATGGCCTTGATGGATGCCAACTATGAGATGCCAGGTGAAGCCCTCAAAGTCCGTTACTGGCCTCGGGACAGTTGGCCCGTGGGGCTGCCCTATGTGGAAATCCGGGGTGACAAGGACTGCTGAGACCTGCCAGCCTCTTGACTATCCAACCACCCGACGACTTGCCTGTGTCTTGAGAAGGGAGCCCCGGTCAGGACTCGCACCTGAGGGACACTCCTGGTTCCTTCCTCCGTTTCCCCTTCCGTGTCCTCCTTGTCCTGCGCTGCCCTGCCTTGAGGCAGATGATGGACTTTGTGACATCTCTGAGCAGCAGCCTGATGACTGTGGGGGGCTGTCTCACGCATCTCCCCTCCATGACCCCCCCATCCTCTTTCATTTCCTCCTCTGTGTCCACAGCCTCCCAGTGACCATTGTCACATGAGCTGGTGGGACTGAGTCACCAGGTACTGGGGTGACTGAAGGATGTGGCATCTAAATATTAGCTTCTAGGCTGGGCACGGTGACTCATGCCTATAATCCCAGCACTTTGGGAGGCCGAGGTGGGTGGATCACCTGAGGTCAGAAGTTCAAGACTAGCCTGGCCAACATGGCAAAACCCCGCCTCTACTAAAAATACAACAATTAGCCGGGTGTGGTGGTGCACGCCTGTAATCTCAGCTACTTGGGAGGCTGAGGCTGGAGAATCGCTTGAACCCAGGAGACGGAGTTCACAGTGAGCTGAGATCACGCCATTGCACTCCAGCCTGGGCGACCAGAGAGACTCTGTCTCAAAAAATAATAAATAAATAAATAAATAAATAAATAAATATTAGCTTCTAAATATTGGTGGTCACTACCAGACTCCCTCATCTGTCTTTGGCCACGGCAATATCCCTGGTTCTTGGGGGACACCCCAGAGAATGAATATGACTTCCAGGCACCTCATTCTACATCCACATGTGCATGTGGAGATGTTACACGCAGACCCACTCACCTCTTCCCATGGACTTATGAGGTCCTCGGGTTCACAGCTGAGGACAGCAGAGTCCCAGACTGGGCAATCTGGGTGCTTTGGGGGGCATGTGGACATGAGAGAGGAGCGAGGGTGGCCAGGATAGTCTCTAAAGCAGTGGTGGAGTGGTGGGGAAGGGTGGTTTTCATGGTGGTTAAGAGCACGGGGCTTGGAGTCAGGCAGACCTAAGTTAGAATTCCTGCTCCACCATTTTCTAGTTGTACATTTCTTGGGGAAGTGATTTTTCCTGCCACAGAAGCTCAAGGACATTGTCTGTAAAACAGAAATAATATTCCTTGTCTTGTGGGGGTTTTTGTGTGGTTAAAACAAATGAATGTTTGTGAAGTCGTTAGCATAGAGTTTGACAAACATCCAGCCACCCACTCATCCTTTAATTCATCTGCCCCATAATTTATTCATCCATTCATTCATTCATCTACCATTAATTTATTCATTCATCCATCCACCCAGCCTTTAATTCATCTACCCATTAATTTATTCCTCTATCCATTCATCATCCACCCATCCTTTGATTCAACCATCCATTAATTTATCCATCTATCCATCCACCTACCCATCCTTTATCTACCCATTAGTTTATCCATCTTCCTATCTTTTAATTCATCCACACATTAATTTCTCCATCCTTCCATCCACCCATTAATCCACCCATCCATTACTTTATCCATTCATCCAGCCACCATTAATTTATCCATTCTTTAATTCACCCATCCGTTACTTTAGCCATTCATCCAGCCACCATTAAATTTATCCATCTGTCCACCCATTCATCTATTGAAATCTCCATTGAACTATCCATCTATTCATCCTTTAATTTGCCCATCCAGTAATTTATCCAACCATTCTGCCTTTCATCTATTATCTATCCTTTAACCACCTATTCATTCATTAATGTATCTATCCATCCATTGAATCATCCATCAAACTATCTATTCATCCATCCATCCATTATCAATTATTCATCATCATCCATCATTTATTATCCTTTCATTCATCCACCTATTAAGCCATTTATCCATTAATTTACCCAATTATTTATCCATCACCTTACCCTACATCCATCCATCCATCCATCCATTCGCCCACATTTAGCCATTCATTTGTCCATTCATTTATCCATCCAAATCATTCAACCATCCTTTCATTCATCTACTTTTCAACTACTCATTCATTCACCCATTCAACACACGTACATATATTGGGCTCCTGCTATATATCAGATGCTAGCCTCTGGGGATCCAAGACAACAAAGACATACAACATCCTTGCCCTAATGAAGGATATAGATATTAAACAAATAAAAAGACACACACACAAAGCACTTCCAGACATTGATGGGCGCTAAAAAAGATAAAATATAATAGTATTCTGGAAGATGATGGTTGTGGGAGCAGCATTATCACATGGGTGGTCCAGGGAGTGCACGTTGCAGTTGAGCCCTCAATGACAAGAGGGAACCAACGATACCAAAAGCCAGGGCAAGGCCATTCTGGACAGAGGGAATGGCTGTGTGAAACCCCTGGGATGGGAATGAGCTTGCAAGCTGGAGCAACAGCAAAGACTGTTGGCCAGGCTCGGTGTCTCATGCCTGTAATCCCAACATTTTGGGAGGCTGAGGCGGGAGGATTGCTTGAGCCCAGGAGTTCAAGACCAGCATGGGCAACACGGCAAAATCCCCTCTCTATGAAAAAAAAAAAAAAAAATTAGCTGCGTGTGGTGGCATGAGACTGTAGTCCCAGCTACTTGGGAGGCTGAGGTGGAGGATGGCTTGAGTCCAGAAAGTAGAGGTTGTGCCACTGCATTCAAGCCTGGACACGTAGTAAGAGGTTCTTATCTGGGGTCCCTGGATGGGTTTCAGCGTCCACAGACCACCTGACATTGTGTGCAAAAGATGGGTGTTTGGGCATACAATCTAGGTGCCTGGAGTGCATCACTTTAGATAGATGAGAATACTCTCATTTTATAGCTGTGGCTCAGAGAGGGCAAGTGACTTGCCTAAGGCCACACAGCGTGGACTTGAACCCAGTCTGTCCTTCTCCAAAGCTCTTTGCACCGCAGTGAGACAGTAGTGGGATTGAACTTGGATTCCTGGTCATCTGCTTCGGGGTCCTTCTTCCTTTCTTGTTCTAGAAGCCAGAGGTTTTTCACTTGTGGCTCCAGGATGTATCATGGTGGTAGGAAGAGGTGGGGTTGGGGATGTCTATAAACTTGTAAAATCATCTGCAAAATGTTGTGTGTCTTGGTGTATTTGGGGGAGAGGAGCTGTGATTCCGTGACATCCCCTGAAGGGTGTTTGACCACCCAAAGAGTTGAGAACCTCAGTTAAAAATCTTCTTGGGGAGGGTGGCTGAGCACAGTGGCTCACGCCTGTAATCCCAGCACCTTGGGAGGCCGAGGTGGGCAGATCACGAGGTCAGGAGATGGAGACCATCCTGGCTAACGTGGTGAAACCCCATCTCTACTAAAAATATAAAAAATGAGCCAGGCGTGGTGGCGGGCGCCCGTAGTTCCAGCTACTTGGGAGGCTGAGGCAGGAGAATGGTGTGAACCTGGGAGGCAGAGCTTGCAGTGAGCCGAGATCATGCCACTGCACTCCAGCCAGGGCGATACAGCGAGACTCTGTCTCAAAAAAAAAAAAAAAAAAGAATTAGCCAGGCGTGGTGGCACGCGCCTGTAGTCCCAGCTACTCGGGAGGCTGAGGCAGGAGAATTGCTTGAACCCGGGAGGCAGAGGTTGCAGGGAGCCAAGATTGCGCCACTGCACTCCAGCCTGGGCAACAGAGCGAGACTCTGTCTCAAAAAAAAAAAAAAGAAAAAGAATCAACAAACAAAATCTTCTGAGGGAGGAGGATAGAGAAGCGTTTGCCTCCTCCCCTGACCCTGTGGCTCTTTCTCTTCTTTGCCAGCTTATGTGGCCCGAGTGTAAAATCATGTAAAAAAAAATCCCACTCTGTCCCCAGTATCTGTCCTCTGGCTCCTGCTGGACCCTCGTCACCGCCTCCTCTTGAGGCATGAACGTAGTCGATGAGCAAGAGGCCCTGGGTGACCTCTGCTTCCCGGTTCAAGTGAGTCTCATGCCTCAGCCTCCTCAGTAGCTGGGATCACAGGCACACGCTGCCACGCCTGGCTAATTTTTGTATTTTTAGTAGAGATGGGGTTTCACCGTGTTGGCCAGGGTGGTCTCAAACTCCTGACTTCATGATCCGCCCACCTCGGCCTCCCAATCCAGTCTGTAATTCTTTTTTTTTTTTTTTGAGACGGAGTCTCGCTCTGTTGCCCAGGCTGGAGTGCAGTGGCACGATCCTGGCTCACTGGAAGCTCCGCCTCCTGGTTTTACGCCATTCTCCTGCCTCAGCCTCCTGTGTAGCTGGGACTACAGGTGCCTGCCACTGCGCCTGACTAATTTTTTGTATTTTTAGTAGAGACAGGGTTTCACTGTGTTAGCCAGGATGGTCTTGATCTCCTGACCTAGTGATCCACCCGCATCAGCCTCCCAAAGTGCTGGGATTACAGGCGTGAGCCACTGTGCCCGGCCTCCAGTCTATAATTCTAACAAGCTACAGGACCCTTGCACATCCTAGTCTCCATCAGGGAAGGTCTCTTGGTGACAAAGGACAAAATATTCAACCCCCACTGCCTGAAATCACAAATGGACAATCAGCATATATACTTTTTTTTTTTTTGAGATAGGATCTCTGTTGCCTACACTGGAGTGCAGTGGTGTGATCTCGGCTCACTGCAACCTCCACCTCCTGGGTTCAAGCGATTCTCGTGCCTCAGCCCCCCAAGCAGCTGGGATGACAGGCACCCACCACCATACCCGGGTAATTTTTGTATTTTTAGTAGAGACGGGGTTTTACCATGTTGGCCAGGCTGGTCTTGAACTCCTGACCTCAGGAGATCCACTTAATCAGGAAGGTCTGTTGGTGAAAAAGGACAAAATATTCAACCCCAACTGCCTGAAATCACAAACGGACAATCAGCAATATGTACTTTTGTTTGTTTATTTGAGACAGAGTCTTGCTCTGTCACCCAGGCTGGAGTGCAGTGGCACAATCTCAGCTCACTGCAACCTCTACCTTCTGGGTTCAAACAATTCTTCTGCCTCAGTCTCCCAAGTAGCTGGGACTGCAGGTGCGCGCAAGCATGCCGGCTAATTTTTGTATTTTTAGTAGAGGTGGGGTTTCACCACGTTGCCCAGGCTGGTCTGGAACTCCTGAGCTCAGGTGATCTGCCCACCTCAGCCTCCCAAAGTGCTGGGATTATAGGCGTGAGCCACGGTGCCTGGCCAGCATATATACTTTTGAAGTTCAGCCCCAGGCTGCAGAACTGGCTGGGTCCAGGCTTCAAATGATGTCACCAGGGCCAGGCTCTCTTCATCCCTCTGGCTGGCTTCATGGGTGGGAGCGGCCACCAGGAGGGCTGGGCTGCCTTCCTGCCTTCTAAGTTTAAAAGTGAACTCAAAAGCTCCAAGCACAGGCTTGGTGGCTCACGCCTGTAATCCCAGTGTTTTGGGAGACCGAGGTGAGAGGATTTTTTGAGACCAGCCTGGGCAACACAGTGAGAACCTGTGTCTACAAACAAATTAAGAATTAGCCAAGCATGGTGGTGTACACCTGTGGTCTTAGCTACTTGGGAGGCTGAGGCAGGAGGATTGCTTCATGAGCCAGGGAGGTGGAGGCTACAGTGAGCCATGATCACACCACTGCACTCCAGCCTGGGTGACAGAGTGAGCCCCTGTCTCAAAAAAAAAAAAGGAAAGGAAAGAAAAGAAAAAGGAAAGAAAAGAAAAAGAAAAGAAAGGCTGGAGCAGTGGCTCACGCTTGTAATCCTAGCACTTTGAAAGGCCAAGGTGAGTAGATTGCCTGAGATAAGGAGTTCGAGACCAGCCTGGGCAACATGGTGAAACCCCATCTCTACTAAAGTACAAAAAATTAGCTGGGCATGGTGTCACACACTTGTGATTCCAGCTACTCGGGAGACTGGGGCAGAAGAATCGCTTGAACCCAATTGGTGGAGGTTGCAGTAAGCTGAGATTGCACCACTGCACTCCAAACTGGGCGACAGAGTGAAACTCTGCCTCAAAAAAAAAAAAAAATGCTGGGTGCAGTGGCTTATGCCTATAATCCCAGCACTTTGGGAGGGCAAAGCGGGCAGATCACCTGAGGTCAAGAGTTCGAGACCAGTCTGGCCAACATGGTGAAACCCTGTCTCCACTAAAAGTACAAAAAATTAACTGGGTGTGGTGGCACAAACTTGTAATCCCAGCTATTCAGGAGGCTGAGGCAGGAGATCACTTGAACCCAGGAAACCCAGGAGGCAGAGATTGCAGTGAGCTGAGATCACGCCACTGCATTCCAGTCTGGGCGACAAGAGCAAAACTCTGTCAAAATAATAATAATAATAATAGCAGCTCCAGGCACACATGAAGATGCTCAATATCATTGTTATTAGGGAAATGAAAATCACTGGTCAGGCACAGTGGCTCACAACTGTATTCACCACACTTTGGGAGGTCGAGGTTGGCGGATCACCTGAGGTTAGGAGCGCGAGACCAGCCTGGCCGACATGGTGAAACCCCATCTCTACTACGAATACAAAATTTAGCCGGGCATGGTGGTGGGCACCTGTAATCACAGCTACTCGGGAGGCTGAGGCAGGAGAATCGCTTGAACCCAGGAGGCGGAGGTTGCAGTGAGCCGAGATCAAGCCACTGCACTCCAGCCTGGGCGACAGAGCCAGACTCCATCTTAAAAAAATATATACTTACGTATGTGTATTGCAACAGGTGGCTGTGTGTGTACTTTTGTGGCGGGCAGCAAACTGGGAGGTTACAGGAAACAGGCTGGAGGCCAAAAGGAATTCCAAAAAGTATCCAAAAGAGGGCTGGACCGTCTACTAGGCGAAATAAAAAGGGAACACTCAATATTGTTCCCGGGGTGCAAATAAAGTAAACCGCTAGAGGGCGGTAGAGACCTAATGTATTAACAGTAACAGTTGCGTTACGGACCAAAAGCAAGACCAGAACATCCAAAATGTTACTTTCTTTGGAGTTCAAGACCAGCCTGGGCAACATAGGGAGACCCTATGTCTACAAAAAAATTTTAAAAATTAGCTGGATGTGGTGGCGCATGCCTGTGGTCCCAGCTACTGGGGAGGCTGAGGTGGGAGGATCGCTTGAGCCCAGGATGTCGGGGCTGCAGTGAGCTATGATTGTGCCATTGCACTCTAGCCTGGGTGACTAGATTTAAAAATCTAGGCCGGGCGTGGTTGCTCACGCCTGTAATCCCAGCACTTTGGGAGGCCGAGGCGGGAGGATCACGAGGTCAGGAGATCGAGACCATTCTGGCTTAATACAGTGAAACACCATCTCTACTAAAAATACAAAAAATTAGCTGGGCGTAGTGGCGGGTGCCTATGGTCCCAGCTACTCAGGAGGCTGAGGCAAGAGAATGGCTTGAACCTGGGAGGCGGAACTTGCAGTGAGCCGAGATCGCGCCACTGCACTCCAGCCTGGGAGACTCCGTCTCAAAAAAAAAAAAATCTAAAAAGTTGAAGAGGTACAATTACAGTTTGTCACATGCATATATTGCATAATGGTGGTCTTGACTTTTCGTGTATCCATCACCTGAATAATATACTTTGTATCTGTTATACAATTTTTCATCACTTTCTCTCCTTCCGCCCCCCCGCCCACACAATGTCTATCATTCCACACTCTACGCCCATGTGTACACATTATTTAGATACCACTTATAAGTGAGAATGTACGGCATTTGACTTTCTTTCATCCATCTCCAGAACTTTCTCATCTTCCCAGCATGAAACTGTCCCCATGAAACACTCACTCCCCCGCACCCTCCCCTGCCCCTGGCATCCACCAGCCTATTTTCTGTCTCTATGAATCTGTCGACTTGAGGGACCTCCTAGGAGTGGAATCACACAGGATTTGTCCTTTTGTGTCTGGCTTATTTCACTCAGCATAATGTCTTCAGGGTTCATAGATACAAGGTCTTGCTCTATTACCCAGCCCAGAGTGCAGTGGTGCCACTGCAGAATCCTTGGGATGGTGTCACTTTTCTGGCTGTAAACCTCTGTGGCTGGTGGCATCTTTGCCCGAGTTTTGCTCAGGCCCACTGGGCTCATTCTGCCCGCTTGGCCTGGCAGGCTGCACTCGGCTCTTGCTACCAGTCTGGATCCCACGTCTGCCAAGGGTGGGCCAGGTGGGGAGTGGCAAGGGGTGTGTGTTCGAGCAAGTATGGGGTCTAGCCCCTGTGCACAGTCAGGCACACCGGCTGCTGCAGCAGGTTGAGTAGTTCCAGGTGCCGGCATGGCCACTAGCTCTCTGCAAGGCTGCGGCTTGACCAGGTGCACCACAAGTAGTGTCCATGGCTGCCACCAGGGACCATGGTGGAGCCCAGAAGCTTGGAGACTCCAAGCTTCATGCTGGGCCTCAAAGAGGGAGCCACAGCCCTAGCTCAGGGAGCTCCCAGGTCTAGGCTCCCTGAAGGGCTGGGGCTCTTCTCTCCTTCTCATCACTCTCAACGTGGCAAGCAAGGGGCATGTTTCAGCCCTCTTTGTGTTATAGCTCTTCCAGTCCTGCCATTTGGCAGGTTCCAAGCTCTTGTCCCGCACCCAGGAAGAATGAGGTATGCGGCCAAGTGGAGGGTCAGCAAGGTGAAGAGGAGCTTTATTGAGCAACAGAATAGCTCAGAGTGGGCCCTGGAGTGGGTAACTCCTCTCTGTAGCTGGTCGTCATGTCAAGTGTTCAGCTCTCAGCAGAGAGGAGGCCCCAGAGTGGGTTGCTCCTCTTTGCAGCTGGTCATCCCTATATTTGTCCAGCTATGGCTGAGCCCCAGGCTTTGATGGGCCTCAGAGGGGAGGAAGTCCATGCTGATTGGTCCATGAGCAGCCTGGAAAAGGCACCACAAGTTCCCACTCTAGTCTGTGGGACTGGCATCCTGGCCCCCAGGCTTCAAGGCCTCCCTGGCTTGAAGGTGGGACCCCACCAGGGATCCACACCCTTCCACCCAGGAACCTGTCTGCCTCCTGCTGCTGTTCATGGTGCTGAGGCTGTAGATGCCAAGGGGCACCTGCAGGCCAGCACTGAGCTGCGCTCAACCCCTTCCTCGGCTTCCCTTCTATGCTCATCAGCACCCAAAGTCCAGAGGGGGCTGAGGCAGCAGGGGAGTGCAGTGTCACCACTGCCCCAAGCATGTGCACACCCAGCTGGGCTGTGACAGTGCCTGGGCTTGGCCCCAACTTTGCTCTGAGACTGGAATGGGTGCCGACAGCAGGGAGAAGCCAGGCAGTGGGAGCAGGCATTTCCAAACCTGTGAGGGCAGGGAAGCCTTCCCGGGACCCCAAGAGTGCAGGGATGCCTGGGTCCACAGCCTCTGTTTGGGTGGCTGCAGCTGCACTGGGGTTGTGTGGGAATCCTGTCTACTCTGTGGAGTGGGAGGCCCAGCTCTGCAGCTGTGGTTTGGGTGGCTGCGGCCGCACCTGGAGAGCTCTCACCCCAACTCAGGAGGGGCGGGACTCCTGCTTGGCCCTGCCAAAGCCATCAATCTCCCCTCTGAAGAGGTACGTCTAACTGCCGTTAGGGTAGGGATCATGACTATTCTCTTTTTTTTTTTTTCGGAGTTTCACTCTTGTTGCCCAGGCTGAAGTGCAGTGGTGTGATCTTGGCTCACTGCAACCTCCGCCTCCCAGGTTCAAGTGATTCTCCTGCCTCAGCCACCCAAGTAGCTGGGACTACAGGTGTGCACCACCACACCCAGTTAATTTTTGTATTTTTAGTAGAGACGGGGTATCACCATGTTGGCCAAGCTGGTCTTGAACTCCTGACCTCGTGATCCACCTGCCTCGGCCTCCCAAAGTGCTGGGATTACAGGCATGAGCCACCGAGCCTGGCCGGATGATGACCATTCTTAACTCCTTCATGCTGACAGGGGGCATTTTTTTTTTTCAGAAAAAGGCAGTCAGATTTTCCCTCAGAGACCTATTTAAGGGCCCCCAGTAAAAAGGAGTCATTGTCTGAGGCTCCATTTGCATCACCATTTGGAGTTTGACAGTCTGTCCCTTTAGTTTCTTCTGAGCTGCAGTCAGAGATCACTGATTGGTTCACTCCTACAAATGTCAAAAGTTACAAATAGCTGGAAAGAAAAGCTTCCTTGATTCTGAAAAACAAAACAAAGGATCAGCAATGTTCCAAGCAAAAAATCAAGAATGATTACTTTGGTCTTCCATTAGTTCAGTTCACCCAGTCAACTCCTGTTCACAATCTCCAAAGTTATCAGAAACCTGCACTCAAGGTCTATAATCCACCCTCTGAAGAAGATCAAAACAAGACAACAGCCAGGCATGGTGGCTCATGCCTGTAATCCCAGCACTTTGGGAGGCTAAGGTGGGTGGATCACGAGGTCAGGAGATCGAAACCATCCTGGCTAACATGGTGAAACCCCGTCTCTACTAAAAATACAAAAAATTAGCCAGGCATGGTGGCAGGCGCCTGTAGTCCCAGCTACTCAGGAGAGATGGAGGCAGGAGAATGGCATGAACCCAGGAGGCGGAGCTTGCAGTGAGCCGAGATTGTGCCACTGCACTCCAGCCTGGGCGACACAGCAAGACTCTGTCTCAAAAAAAAAAAAAAAAAAAAGCAAGACAACAATTGTCTATGAATGTCAAAATGTCCTAGGGTAGTCACAGTCAAAATCATGATTGACAAAGAAATTTGGTAACCGCTGTGGTCTACAATAACCTAACACAATAACCCTAATTATGATTCATGACACATCCTCAGACATCAGAACTTTAGAAATCCCATACAATTTTGGAACACATATTAACATTATTCACTGAAATGTAACCCACAGAAGATCAAACACCACCTTATTTCGACAATCCTATGTAGCTAAACATGTCAAATCATCCTGTCTACTTCTTCCCTGGACACTCCAGGGATCCTCTGTAGCATCCAAAAGTTAGGGGTTAGAAAAGACAATTTTGAAGTTGAAATGTGATTTCAGAAAGCCTATAAAACATATTAAAGGCTTATAACATTTATTATGAAATAGCAGATCAGTGCCCTAAGAATAGCAGATCGTGCTTCCATTCCAATGTTCAACTTACAGGAAAACCAAATAATACCCTTTTGAATTTAGTCAATATGGACTGAGCATGGTAGCTCACGCCTGCAATCCCAGCACTTTGGGGAATTGAGGTGGGCAGATCACTTGAGGTCAGGAGTTCGAGACCAGCCTGGACAACATGGCAAAACCCCGTCTCTACTAAAAATACAACAGTTAGCCAGGAGTGGTGGCATGCGTCTATAATCTCAGCTACTAGGGAGGCTGAGGCAGAAGAATCACTTGAACCTGGGAGGTGGAGGTTGCAGTGAGCCAAGATCGTGCCACTGCACTCCAGCCTGGGTGACAGAGTGAGACTCCACCTCAAAAAAAAAAAAAAAGAATTTAGTCAATATGTTCACACACAGAATTCCTTTTACAAGATTAATTTTTACAAATCTTCTATAACTTGTTTAAACGCTTAGCTTTTTATCTTATTTAAAACAATCCTTTAAATCTCTAAACTTGGCAAAAATTTACATTCCCATGCCTTCTTATATTCTTTTACTAAAGACACAGTTTACTTTCCTTATATACCTTGCATGTGAGTCTATTTTCAGTAGTCTCAATTACATGCTATAATGGTAACTCTTAGCAATTCTTATTTTTGGTAAAAAGAAAACCTGGTTAAAAAAAAAAGAAAACCTAGTAAGTTACTTTAATTATGTCATAGGTGCAGATAAGATCTGAATATTTCCAGTTGGTCAGTCTTAATTCCCATGCCAAAGGACAAACAGAGGTGTGACATTTGGATAGATGAATACTGGGATTGGCTCTGGAAAAAAAAAAAAAAAAAAAGATCTGAATATTTCCAGCGTATCTACGGGTGTGATTAACTCCCTATGTCCCTAGTCCTTACCAAACTGTAAAGCAGGCAAGTCGAACAGTTTTCAAAAGCCAAAGAAGCAGTTCATGACTTTAAAGCATTTAGCAAACCTAATATCTGAGCTGCATAATTTGGACCACATGTCTACATTTTGAAGACATTTTTATTTTACCAATAATCTTTAAGACTGTTTTTATTTCTCTAAGATTAAAGTCATGGGAACTAAAAGGCATTACAGTTTCTCTTTTTCTTCAAGAATATTTGACCTAAGTGATTATTTATCCTTAAGCTAATCAGTTAGAGTTCTTTTATATAAACATCACACATACAACACATATATAACTACATGACAGACGGAAGGAGATCCAGTAGTAGTTGTAAGATTTTTCTTTTTTCCTTTTCCTTTTTTTTTTTTTTTCAGACAGAGTCTCACTCTGTTGTCCAAGCTGGAATGTAGTGGCACAATCTTGGCTCACTGCAACCTTTACCTCCTGAGTTCAAGCGATTTTCCTGCCTCTGCCTCCCAAGTAGCTGGGATTACAGGTGCCTGCCACTACTGGCTAATTTTTGTATTTTTAGTAGAGATGGGGTTTTGCTATGTTGCCAGGCTGGTCTTGAACCCCTGGCCTCAGGTGAATTGCCCACCTTGGCCTCCCAAAGTGCTTGGATTACAGGTGTGAGCCACCGTGCCCAGCCTCTTGTGCCAATTTCTTAATTGGATTACTGGCCCGGGGGTGGAGCCCTTCGAGAACCAGGGCAAGGAAAACATGTAGTTTCTAAGGCCTAATAAGTAGGCATAGCTGAAAGACAAAAATAGATTTTGAGAGGGATCCATCTGCCCCTAATTCCTGAAGTTCCATGAGGAAAACAGAGGTTTTTCCCAAAACAGATCAGTGGCGCCTCCTCTGTTTTTCCCAAGGAGTCCCAGGCCACCAGAAGTCATCCTGGAACCCCTCATGTGTGCTTTAAGAGTGGCAAGACAAAAATGGAGAAAAATTGTTCAGTTGACTGAGAAGAAAATACCTTTTTCCAGAAAAACAAAATCTACAAAGATAAACGACATAAAGGCATTTTAAATATACCTATAGTTTGGATATCCTCCATCTTTAATTAAGCTGACTTTTAACCATTGCATTTTCTTTTTTTCTTTTTTCTTTTGAGACAGAGTCTCGCTGTGTCACCCAGGCTGGAGTGCAGTGGCATGATATCAGTTTACTGCAAGCTCTGCCTCACGGGTTCATGCCATTCTCCTGCCTCAGCCTCCTGAGTAGCTGGGGCTACAGGAGCCTGCCACCACGCCTGGATAATTTTTTTTGTATTTTTAGTGGAGACGGGGTTTCACTGTGTTAGCCAGAATGGTCTTGATCTCCTGACTTCGTGATCTGCCCGCCTCAGCCTCCCAAAATGCTGGGATTACAGGCGCGAGTCATCACGCCTGGCCAACCGTAGCATTTCCTTTTTAAGAAGTCCTGTCCAGGCACAGTGGCTCACACCTGTAATCCCAGCACTTTGGGAGACCGAGGCAGGTGGATCACCTGCAGTCAGGAGTTGGAGACCAGCCTGGCCAACATGGTGAAACCCTGTCTCTACTAAAAATTACAAAAATTAGCTGGGCATGGTGGCACATGCCTGTAATCCCAGCTACTCAGAAGGCTGAGGCAGGAGAATTGCTGGAGCCTGGGAGATGGAGGTTGCAGTGAGCTGAGATTGCACCATTGTACTCCAGCCTGGCCAACACAGCAAGACTCTGTCTCAAAAAAAAAGGAAGTCCTTTAAAATATGTTACTACCTGACCTTAGCCACGCCAAGTGGTCAATATTTCTGACTTTTGAATTCATGGAGGGGCAGAGAATACAGTGATTTTTGTCATTCCTACAACCAGCTTGCACAGAGAGAGAGAAGCCAGAAGTCCAACTGCTAAAAACTCTTACCCTTTTTTCAGCATGTGAGGCTTCTGGGTTCCATTCCCCTGATCCATTGGAGGGATCCAATAGAGCCCTATTGACCCTGGAGTCCTGTGAAGGGGAACAGCCAAAGAGAAGTTGTCCCTCCTCAAGAAATTGCCAAGCAGTTTAAGGTTTGGGGAAATTAAACTCTTCCCAGTTTGTGGGATGGATCCCAGGGGAGTATCCTGTGGTACAGAGGTGTGATTACCCATCTGCGAAGAGAGAACAGAGGAAGAATAAAGGAAAAATGTTTTTTTCTCCAGAGTCTGAGGGTCAAAGGAGTTCCAGTGACTTTCTTTTTTTTTTAGACAGAGTCATGCTTTGTCACCCAGGCTGGAGTACTGTGGCACAATCTCAGCTCACTGCAACCTCTGCCTCCTGGGTTCAAGTGATTCTCCTGCCTCAGCCTCCCAAGTAGCTGGGATTACAGGCACATGTGCCACCATGCCTGGCTAATTTTTTGTATTTTCAGTAGAGATGGGGTTTTGCCATGTTGGTCAGGCTGTTCTAAAAGTCTTGGCCTCAAGTCATCCACCCACCTAGGCCTCCCAAAGTGCTAGGACTACATGCATGAGCCACCGCAGCTGGCTGCATTCCAGTAATTTAGAATGCACTTGAGAGGAGTGCAGGCTGAAAATGATTGGTTGGTTACCCATCTGGAAAGAGGGGAAAGACATCTCTTTGTTCCTCTCTTTCCAGTGAATACCTGGGGTACATGATGGAGATTTTTTTTAAAAGGCATCTCTTTTTCTTCTTCCAACCTTATATACTCAAGTCCCAGTGACTTTTGCAGGTGCCACTCATAGCTGCGAGTGCAACCTTCACCCATGCAGCAGGAAGGCCTAGTGGGTAGGAATATTTGCACTTACCTACATACCAACCTATCCTGCTGTTGGTAACCTTTGGGTTCCCTAGACCTTATCTATGCTTCCATCCATGAAGTAGAAGGGCCTAATTGGCAGGAATTAGTCATGCTCACCTGGGCTGTGCCTCTCAACTCCTGCTGTCATCTGCCTCAGGTCTAGCATCCCATTTCAGGACTTTAAAGTGAAGCTTGGGACAAAAAACATGCCTCAGATGGGTCTATGGACCCATGAAATTAGTCCCATGTGGCCCTCGTCAAATTGCAGATAGCAACTGGATGGGGCTGCTCCTCTACTGCCTCCCTATCATAAGCAGGTGAAGCTGTGGGGCCAGGTCCTCCTCAAACAAGGGAGAGAAAGGGAGTCCCAGAAACTGGGGAACTGACCTAATAAGGTGCCTCCCTGATATGGTTTGGCTCTGTGTCCCCACCCAAATCTCATCTTAAATTATACTCTCATAATTCCCACATGTTGTGGGAGAGACTCAGTGGGAGGTCATTGAATCATGGGGATGGTCTCCCCCATACTGTTCTCATGGTAGTGAATAAGTCTCATGAGATCTGATGGTTTAATAAAGGGTTTCCACTTTCACTTCTTCCTCATTCTCTCTTGCTGCTGCCATGTAAGAAGTGCCTTTCTCCTTCTTCCATGACTGTGAGGTTGCAGTGAGTTGAGATTGTGCCACAGTACAGTACTCCAGCCTGGGTGACAGAGTGTGACTCTGTCTTAAAAAATAATAATAAAATAAATAAATCACTGGAACTCCTTTGACCCTCAGACTCTGGAGAATCTCCTCATGATGTGGAACTGTGATCCGTTAAACCTATTTTTCTTCCCAGTCTAGGGTATGTCTTTATCAGCAGAGTGAAAATGAACTAATAAACTCCCTAAATGAAACAAAAGTAACCCCACACATAGAAAAGCTCCCTGTCGTCACAAGACTATGTTCACTCCTGGCGTCGTGGAGGAAGAAGGCCTGAAATGCTGCTTATGGTCATGCTAAGAGAGGAGGGGGGCCCAGGTTGGGGAAGAGAACTGAAAGTTCTGCTCCAGAGTCCAGGAGGTGGTCTACCTTCCTCCCTTCAACCTCCAGAATCGCCCAGGGCTCCTGGATGGTAATAGCGGTCTGAACCATCAGAGCTTGGGAGAGGAGCCCTAGAATCCATCAGTCCTGCTGGACCATTTGGGAGTCTGGTCCTGGACCTGGCAACCTGTGTCTCCAGGGACAGGCTGTCCCCCAGTGGTCCCCATTGCAAACCAGACACAGTTGAGGTGGCCTCCTTGCACTGCCCAGACCATCTCTCCTGAAGTGGCATGGCCTGCCACATTTGCAGTAGACAACAGGTGCATCTCAGGGACTATGGAGTCCATGAAGCTGCAGGGCAGGTATTAGAGCTTTTGCCCTTTTTTCATATATCTCCTCTCTCTTTTCTGGACTTCCTCCAAGTTCCTACGGCAAAGTCTAAGGTGACCACTCCCAGCAGGCCCTCCAAAGTACCATCTGGTCCCACAGCCTGCTTCTGAAGCTCCCTCCTGACATCAGGGCCTGACCGTGTGATAAACTCATCCTCTAAAATCGGATGTCCCTCTCCTCAATCAGGACATAGGTGTGTTTTACCAAGGCCTCTCTTAGCCTTTCCAGGAAGGCAGTGGGACTCACACCTAATCCCTGGTCTGCCACGGATAGCTTGGTGTAATACAGAGGCTTTGTCTTAGTCCTTTGTATGCCCTCTGGTATGCACACCTGAAAGTGTTTCCTCTTCCATTCTTTTTTTTTTTTTTGAGATGGTGTCTCACTCTGTTGCTGAGACTGGAGTGCAGTGGCATGATCTCGGCTCACTGCACCTCCACCTCCCAGGTTCAAGCAATTCTCCTGCCTCAGCCTCCTGAGTAGCTGGGATTACAGGCATGTGCCACCACATCCGGCTAATTTATTTTTGTATTTTTAGTAGAGATGGGGTTTCACCATGTTGGTCAGGCTGGTCTTGAACTCCTGACCTCGTGATATGCCCACCTCAGCCTCCCAAAGTGCTGGGATTACAGGTGTGAGCCACTGTGCCTGGCCTCCTTTTCCATTCTTTTTTTTTTTTTTTTTTTTTTGAGATGGAGTCTTGCTCTGTCACCAGGCTGGAGTGCAGTGTCATGATCTCAGCTCACTGCAATCTCTGCTTCCCAGGTTCAAGTGACTCCCCTGCCTCAGCCTCCCAAGTAGCTGGGACTACAGGCGTGCACCACCATGCCTGGCTATTTTTTTTGTATTTTAGTAGAGATGGGGTTTCACCATGTTGGGCAAGATGGTCTCGATCTCCTGACCTCATGATCCACCCACCTCAGCCTCCCAAAGTTCTGGGATTACAGGTGTGAGCCACCGCGCCTGGCCCCATTCTTTTATATCATCATTGAGGTCCCATTTAGGGTTCTTCAGTGGTGCTGCTATTCTTCCAATCAGATAAGTCTCATCCCCTTCCCTGGCCCTATAGAAGATATAAAGCTCATCCTCAAAATTCTCTGCAACTTTCAGGGTGGCCTGCTTTTCAGTGGTGGTCAGGGTTTGATTCAAAAGTAACATGAAGCCGGGTGCAGCTCATGCCTGTAATCCTAGCACTTTGGGAGACCAAGGTGGACAGATCACTTGAGGTCAAGAGTTTGAGACCAGCCTGGCCAATAGGGTAAAACCCCATCCCTACTAAAAATATAAAAAATAGCCAGTGTGGTGGCGCATGCCTGTAGTCCCAGCTACTCAGGAGGCTGCGGCAAGAGAATCACTAGAACCTGGGAGGCAGAGGTTGCAGTGAGCCGAGAGAGCCACTGCACTCCAGCCTGGATGACAGAGTGAGACTCCATCTCAAACAAAAACAAAAACAAGAGTAACATGACATCCTTCCAGGAGAGCTCAAATACTTGGGTTAAGTTCTGGAAACCCTCTATATACCTGTGAGGGCCATCTGAAAACTTGCCAAGATCTCCCCTTAAATTTGCCTTAAGTTCTATAGAGAAAAGGAGACCTGAACCTCAATGGGACCATATGCACCAGGCATCTGCTTTTGGGCAGTCAAGACTGGGACCTGCCTAAAACAAGGATTACTATGCTGGGGCAAGCTTGAGAGAGAACCTGGATGGGGAGGAGTTGAGGGGATTGATTCCCCTGCTGGAGGTACCTCTGGGGTATACTTCCCTATTTCCCTGGGATTACCTCTTGCAGCTTCTCCTGAGAAGGCCATTAGGACAGCTGAATCAATCCTACAATGTTGCCAGATTACCCTGCAAGGCAAAGAAGGCCTGCATGTATGGGACCTTGGACCATATATTTGCCCTTGTGTTTACAGAAAAGCTTCCTTCCTGAGGCCATTCTTCTGTTCCTCAAGGTGCCTTGCACCAAGGTGGCAACCAAGGAAATGACAATAACATTTTTGCCACAAATTTATGTACAGATACCAAGGCACACTTTGCTCATTTGTGCTACTCTAAACCTTCCATTTTATACTTTTGATGACTAAGCCAAATGCTCATTCTACCCAGTAATTTCTCTGTCTTGCAGCAACATTCTTAACATTTAACATTGTAGGCTGGATGTGGCGGCTCATGCCTGTAATCCCAGCACTTTGGGAGGCCAAGGTGGGTGGATGACCTGAGGTCAGGTGTTCAAGACAAGCCTGGCCAACATGGTGAAACCCCATCTCTATTAAAATACAAAAATTAGCCTGTCATGGTGGTGCATGCCTGAAATCCCAACTACTTTGGAGGCAGAGGTTGCAATGAGATAAGATCACACCACTGCACTCCAGCCTGGGCGACAGAGTGAGACTCTGTGTCAAATACACACACACACACACACACACACACACACACACACAAATTTAACATTGTATATAAAGAAGAGATAGGAGTTGGGTGCAGTGGCTCATGCCTGTAATCTCAGCACTTTGGGAGGTCAAGGCAGGTGGATCACCTGAGGTCAGGAGTCAAGATCATGCCACTGCACTCCAGCCTGGGTGACAGAGCAAGACTCCGCCTCAAATAAAAAAAAAAAAAGAAGAGATAAGAACCTTGACAACCATGAAAGAAAGAAAGAAAGATAGGAGACTGGAGGTCCTAGTCACAACACCCTAATGGGCGCTTAGGGACTTGAGTTGCAGGAGTTAGTCCAGGGGCCTTTGGATAACACTGAGGCATAGGCTTAGCCAGATATCCTCAGTTGCCCCAGGACCTCCTTCTGGTCCCATGTAACAGGTAGATCTCATGAAAGGAAACGGGATTGAAACAAACCCAACATTCTCAACACTTGAGGATGATGAGGGATTGACAGTGTCCTCCCCAGCAAGCCTATCATCCATGTTTTAAGTCCAGCAGCTGTACTAGTCAATTTTAACTGGCTAATGGAGGTCTGATATTTTTCTTTCATTTTAGCTATTGTTGAGTTTAGGGACTCCTAAAAAGGGACAGAAAAGAGCAGACCCACTTTTACTCACCCTTTCACTCACCCTTCTACAGATCCTGGACGAGCCCTCAAAAATGTTGCAGGATCCTTGGGGTGTTGATTTGTGGTTGGAAATCTCTGTGGCTGGTGGCACCTTTGCCTGAGTTTTGCTCGGGCCCACTGGGCTCATTCCACCCACTCGGCCTGGCAGGCTGTGCTCAGCTCACACTACTAGCCTGGATCTCACACTTGCCAAGGGCAAGGCAGGCACGGAGGGGCCAGGGGTGTGTGAGCAAGCAAGCATGAGGTCTGGCCACTGCATGCAGCCAGGCACACCAGCTGCTGCAGCAGGGCAGACAGCTCCAGGTGCCGGCACGGGCCCTGGCTCTCTGAGAGGCTGCGGCCAGACCAGGTGCACCACAAGCAGCTTCCACAGCTGCCACCAGGGAAAGCAGTGGCACTCAGAAGCTTGGAGACTCCAGGAACCACTGGGCTCCAAAGAGGGAGTCACAGCCCTGGCTCAGGGAGCTCCTAGGTCCCTGAAGGGCCGCAGCTCTTCTCTCCTTCTCTTCACCCACAACATGGCAAGGGGCATGTTTCAGCCCTGTGGGTTTTATAGCTCTTTCAGCCCTGCTGTTTAGCAGTTCCTGAATTCTTGTCCTCTGCCCAAGAAGAATGAGGTATGTGGACAAGTGGAGGGTGAGGAAGGTGAACAGGAGCTTTATTGAGTGACAGAATAGCTCACAGGAGGCCCTGGACTGGGTAGCTCCTCTCTGCAGGCAGTTCATCCTGTCGTTTTCTGTGGCTCTCAGCAGAGAGGAGGCCCTGGAGTGGGTAGCTTCTCTCTGCAGGCAGGTTGTCCCATTGCTTGCCTAGCTCTCAGCAGAGAGGAGGCCCTGGAGTGGGTAGCTCCCCTCTGCAGGCAGGTTGTGCCATCGTTCTCTGCAGCTCTCAGCAGAAGGAGGCCCTGGGGTGGGTTGCTTCTCTCTGCAGGCAGGTCATCCCATGTTTGTCCAAACTCTCAGCAAAGAAGAGGCCTTAGAGTGAGTTGCTCCTCTCTGCAGCTGGTAGTCCTGATGTCTCTGCAGCTCTCAGCACAGAGGAGGCTCTGGAGTGGGTAGCTGCTCTCTGAAGCTGGTCATCCCAATGTCTGCCCAGCTTTGGCTGAGCCCAGGGCTTTTATGGGCCTCAGAAGGGAAAAAATGTATGCCTATTCGTCCATGAGCAGGCCTGGAAATGGCATCACATGTTGCCACTCCAGTCCATGGGGCTAGTAGCCCAGCCCCTAGCCTTCAGGTCCTCCCTGGCCTGAAGGTGGGGCCTCACCAGGGACCCATCCCCTTCCATCCATGAACCTGTCTGCCTCCTGCTGCTGTTGATGGTGCCCAGGCTATAGGTGCCAAGGGGCACATGCAGGTCAGCACTGAGCTGCCCTCAGCCCCCTTTGGCTTCCCTCCTATGCTCGTTGGTGCCCAAAGTCCAGATGGGGCTGAGGTAGCAGGGAGCTGGTGTGTCTGCACTGCCCCAAGTGTGTGCACACCCTGCCTGGCTGCAACAGCTCTGGGGCTCAGCTACAACTTTGCTTTCAGATGGAGCGGGCCCCAATAGCAGGGAGAAGCCAAGCAGTGGGAGCAGACATTTCTGAGCCTGCAAGGGCAGGGGGAACCTTCCCAGGCCCCCAGGAGTGCAGGGACTCCTGGGTCCACAGCTGCAGTTTGGACAGCTGCAGCTGCACCTGGGAGGGTGGGGCTCCTGCCTGCTTCTGGGCCTGAGAGCCCAGTAATGCCCAGGTCTGTAGCCATGGCTTGAGTGGCTGCAGCACCACCCAGGGAGCTCCCACCCCAACTCAGAAGGGGCGGGGCTCCCACTTGTCACCAGCTTCTGCCAGATTTATGGAGCATTCAGTCCCGGCTGTGCCCCTGTGCTGCAGTTAGTATGATGGTGGTGGCCGGTCCAGATGGCCAGCTGCTGCCATCAGTGCAATCATAGCCCACTGCAGCCTCAAACTCCCAGGCTCAAGCAATCCTCCTGTCTCAGCCTTCTGAGTAGCTGGGACTACAGGTGCACACCACCACACCATATTTTCTTCCTTTTTAAGGTTGAATAAGCTTCCATTGCATGGATAAACCATGTTTAGTTTATCTGCTCATGTGTCAGTAAACATTCAGTTCCTTCCCCATTATTCTTTTTTTTTTTTTTTTTTTTTGAGATGGGGTCTTGCTCTGTCACCCAGGCTGGAGTGCAGTGGCACAATCTTGGCTCACTGCAAGCTCCGTCTTCTGGGTTCACACCATTCCCTGGCCTCAGCCTCCTGAGTAGCTGGGACTACAGGTGCCCACCACCACGCCCAGCTAATTTTTTTTTTTTTTTGTATTTTTAGTAGAGACGGTGTTTCACCGTGTTAGCCAGGATGGTCTCAGTCTCCTAACCTCGTGATCCACCCGCTTCGGCCTCCCAAAGTGCTGGGATTACAGGTGTGAGCCACTGCGCCCTGCCCTTCCCCATTATTCTTTTCAATGTTCAAAGTATTCCACCTCAGCCAGTGGGAGCCTGAAGGATGCAGTTTTGAAAATTCCCAACAATTTAGAACCTAATTGAATGGTAATTTCCCAACTGAATAAGGGGGAGGGAGCTGAGTTCCAGAAGCTCATATTTGTAGCAAGTGTAGCCTAAAGGTTCTTTTCCTGCAAGCTTCCTTCAAAGACAGATGCTGGCCCGGCATGGTAACTCATGCCTGTAATCTCAGCACTTTGGGAGGCTGAGGCAGGTGGATCACTTGAGCCTCGGAGATGGAGATTTCAGTGAATTGAGACTGTGCCACTGCACTCCAGGCTGGACAACAGAGCAAAACTCTGTTTCCAAAAAACAAACAAACAAAAAAAAAGAAGATAGATGGCTACCCCTGACTCCCATTTTTGTCCCTTTACCTGGGGCAGTGATTCTGAAAGTTAGGTGAGCCTTGGAACCATCTGTAGGGTTGGTTAAGCCACTGTTGTCCAAGCACATAGAATTTCTGGTTCCATAAACAAGGGTGGGGGAAGACCAGAATGTGCATTTATAGCAACATACCCAAGTGATGCTCACACTGCTGCTTTGGGGACTACTTAGAGAAACTGATCTACTTATATCCAGTGATAGGATTTAAAAAAATTTTTTTCTTTGGCCGGGCGCGGTGGCTCAAATCCCAGCACTTTGGGAAGCTGAGGCGGGTGGATCACAAGGTCAGGAGTTCAAGACCAGCCTGGCCAAATGTTGACACCCTGTCTCTACTAAAAATACAAAGAAATTAGCCAGGCGTGGTGGCAAATGCCTGTAATCGCAGCTACTTGGGAGGCTGAGGCAGGAGAATTCCTTGAACCCGGGAGGCGGAGGTTGCAGTGAGCAGAGATCACGCCACTGCACTCCAGCCTGGGTGACAGAGTGAGACTACATTATGGCCAGGTGTAGTGGCCCATACCTATAATCCCAGAACTTTGGGAGGCTGAGGCAGCAGAGCAGGATTGCTTGAACCCAGGAGTTTGAGAGCAGCCTGGGCAAGATGGTTTGTTTTTTTTTTTTTTTTTTTTTTTTGAGACACAGTCTCACTCTTTTGCCCAGGGTGGAGTACAGTGGCACAATCTTGGCTCCCAGCTTACTGCAACTTCTGCTTCCCAGATTCAAGCAGTTCTTATGTCTCAGCCTCCCAAGTAGCGGCATTACAGGCACATGCCATCACGCCCAGCTAATTTTTGTATTTTAGTAGAGATGGGTTTTTGCCATGTTGGCCAGGCTGGTCTTAAACTCCTGACCTCAAGTGACCCGCCTGTCTTGGACTCCCAAAGTGCTGGGATTACAAGTGTGGGCCACTGCATCTGGCCATCTACAAAAAATTTTAAAAGTTAGCTGGGCGTGGTGTTTATGTGGGAAATAGGCATACCTAAATAGGTGCATGCCTGTGTTCCCAGCTACATGAGAGGCTGAGTGGGAGAACCACTTCAGCCCAGGAGGTTAAGGCTGCAGTAAGCTGTGTTTGTACCACTGCACTCCAGCCTGGGTGACAGAGCAAGACCCTGTCTCAAAAAAAAAAAAAAAAAAAGTATTAACAATCACTGCTTATTTTCTCAGCATGATCTCCATTTTTTTTTCTTTCCAGCACCACCTGCTCTTGATTAAAAAGCATGGTGGTGTTACCATGACAGCAACCTGATCTTCTTTAGAGTTTTTATCTGGACTTACTTTCATTCCAAAGTCATTCATTTTCTGGTGTTGTTTGTTCTTCAGTGCAAACACTGGCCCCACTAGCTAATAAATGTTTGACTGACACTTAAGTGAGAAAACAATCTGTTTTTTTCTTTTTTCTTTTTCTTTCTTTTTTTTTTTTTTTTATCTGAGACAGAGTTTTGCTCTTGTCGCCCAGGCTGGAGTGCAGTGGCGCAATCTCTGCTCACTGCAACCTCCGTCTCCCAGGTTCAAGCAATCCTCCTGCCTCAGCCTCCTGAGTAGCTGGGATTATGGGTGCCCACCATCATGCCAGGCTAATTTTTGTATTATTAGTAGAGACGGGGTTTCACTGTGTTGGCCAGGCTGGTCTCGAACTCCTGACCTCAGGTGATCCTCCCGCTTCAATTTTTTCTTCGTTTTTAAACAATTTTATTACTTTTTGCCCATGACACAGCTCACAGGAGATCCCAAGAACATGTGCCCCAACAATCTGATTTTTTAAATAGGGGTTTTTTTTTTATTTTATTTTTTTATTTTTATTTTTTATTTTTGAGACGGAGTCTTGCTCTGTTGCCCAGGCTGGAGTGCAGTGGCGCGATCTCGGCTCACTGCAAGCTCCGCCTCCCGGGTTCACGCCATTCTCCTGCCTCAGCCTCTCCGAGTAGCTGGGACTACAGGCGCCCGCCACCACGCCTGGCTAATTTTTTGTATTTTTAGTAGAGACGGGGTTTCACCGTGGTCTCGATCTCCTGACCTCGTGATCTGCCCGCCTCGGCCTCCCAAAGTGCTGGGATTACAAGCGTGAGCCACTGCGCCCGGCCAGGTTATTTATTTTTTATCCAACTTTTAAGTTCAGGGATACATGTGCAAGATACGCAGGTTTGTTACATAGGTAAACGTGTGCCGTGGCAGTTTGCTGCACAGATCATCCCATCACCTAGGTATTAAGCCCGGCCTTTGTTACCTGTTCTTCCTGATGCTCTCCCTCCCCCCACCACACCCCCTGACAGGCCCCGGTGTGTGTTGTTCCCCACCATGTTACCATGTGTTCTCATCATTAAGCTCCCACTTATACATGAGAACATGTGGTGTTGGGTTTTCTGTTCCTGCGTTAGTTCGCTGAGGATAACAGCTTCCAGCTCCATCCATGTCCCTGCAAAGGACATGCTCTGGTTCCTTTTTATGGCTGCATAGTATTCCATGGTGTATATATACCACATTTTCTTTATCCAATCTATCACTGATGGGCATTTAGGTTGATTTCATGTCTTTGCTATTGTCAATAATGCTGCAGTGAACATATGCGTGCATGTGTCTTTATAATAGAATGATTTATATTCCTTTGGGTATATACCCAGTAATGGGATTGCTGGGTTGAACGGTATTCATGCCTCTAGGTCTTTGAGGAATCGTCACACTGTCTTCCACAATGGTTGAACTAATTTACACTCCCACCAATAGTGTAAAAGTGCTTTTTCTCCGCAACCTTGACAGCATCTGTTGTTTTTTGACTTTTTTTTTTTTTGAGACGGAGTCTCGCTCTGTCGCCCAGGCTGGAGTGCAGTGGCGCAATCTCGGCTCACTGCAAGCTCACCCTCCCGGGTTCACGCCATTCTCCTGCCTCAGCCTCTCCGAGTAGCTGGGACTACAGGCGCCCGCCACCACGCCCGGCTAATTTTTTCTATTTTTTTAGTAGAGACGGGGTTTCACCGTGGTCTCGATCTCCTGACCTCATGATCCGCCCGCCTCGGCCTCCCAAAGTGCTGAGATTACAAGCGTGAGCCACCGCGCCCGGCGTTTTTTGACTTTTTAATAATCGCCATTCCGACTTCTGTGAGATGGTATCTCACTGTGGTTTTGATTTGCATTTCTCTAATAATCAGTGATGTTGAGCATTTTTTCATATGCTTATTGGCCGCATGTATGTCTTCTTTTGAGAAGTATCTGTTCATGTCCTTTGCCCATTTTTTAATGGTGTGGTTTGTTTCTTTCTTGTAAATGACAACCCGATTTTTAATGATAAGAGGGAATTAAAATAACTCCACAAGGATCCCCAAATCACAGGCAGAAGTCCTAATGTCCAAGAGACAAGTGGCTTACAAAGTCCTGAAAAAGATGGGGTTATGCCTATTTCCCACATAAACACAGTTTACAGGTCATTGTAAAATTTTGTGATCCTCAATAAATCAAAACAGTTTTTTGAGAGATAGGTACTATTTAAAATTTTGTGGATAACATGAGATTCTCTCTTTAAAAATTATATTTTTGGTCAGGGCACAGTGGCTCATGCCTATAGTCTTAGCACTTTGGGAGGCCATGGCAGGAGGATTGCCTGAGGCCAGGAGTTGGAGACCAACCTGGGCAACATAGTGAGACCCCTCTTTCTATAAATAAATAAATAAATAACCAAACTAGCTGGGCGTGGTGACATGAGCCTGCAGTCAGTCCTAATTGCTTGAGAGGCTGAGGTGGGAGAATTGTTTGAACCCAGGAGTTCTAGTCCAGTGCCATGATTGTGCCACTGCACTCCAGCAGAGACCTCATCTCAAAAAAAAAATCTTTATTGACAAATAATAACTGTATATATGTATGGGGTACACCTTGATGCTTTGATACAGGTATACATTATGGAATAAACAAATCAGGCTAATTGACATATCCATCACCACATATACTTATCAATTATTTATGGTGAGAACATTCAAAATCCACTTTTAGCATTTTTTTTCTTTTTTTCTCTTTTTTGAGACAGAGTCTTGCTCTGTCACTCAGGCTGGAGTGCAGTGGCGTGATCTCAGCTCACTGCAACCTCTGCCTCCCTGGTTCAAGCGATTCTCCTGCCTCAGCCTCCTGAGTAGCTAGAATTACAGGCACACACCACCACGCCCGGCTAATTTTTGTATTTTTTTTAGTAGAGATGGGATTTCACCATGTTGGCCAGGCGGGTCTTGAACTCCCGACCTCAGGTGATCCGTCCCCCTCAGCCTCCCAAAGTGTTGGGATTACAGGCATGAGCCACTGCATCTGGCCACTTTTAGCAATTTTAAAATATAAAATAACATTATTATGTAGTCACCTTGCTGTGTGATAGATCGCCAGAACTTATTCTTCATGTCTAACTGAAAACATGTGACTCTCCTGGGTCATTTGAATGTAGCACGATTCCAAATTTGTATCATTCAAATTAGCACGAAGAATCACACAGTACTGTTCTTCAACCTATTTCATAGATGCACAAACTGAGACTCAGGGAAAGGTGAAGAAGGGGCTGACCAGGTTTGCCAAGGATATGCAGGATTAGAAAAATTAATCTCCACTTTGGGAGGTTGAGGCAGGCAGATCACTTGAGGTCAGGAGTTTGAGACCAGCCTGGCCAACATGGCAAAACCCCGTCTCTACTAAAAATACAAAAATTAGCTGGGCGTAATGGTGAGCTCCTGTAATCCCAGCTACTCGGGAGGCTGAGGCAGTAGAATCTTTTGAACCTGGGAGGTGGAGGTTGCAGTGAGCTGAGATCGTGCTACTACACTCTAGCCTAGGCCACAGAGCGAGACTGTGTCTTAAAAGAAAAAAAAAAGAAAATTAATCTCCAGTTTCAGAGCCCTGGGCTCATTCCATCACATAACAGCATCATGAGGTCAGGAAACAAAAGTGTCCCTACCAGGGGGCTGGGGGATCCCTCCACAGGGCTCGAACCCGTAACCTCAGTTGCAGCTCCTGGGACGCTCCCGCTCTGGAGGCTCCAGCCACGAGGCAGCGCCCCCTGCGGGCCGCAGCGCGCAGGCGCGGCGCACCCGTCCCGCCCCCGCCCCCCTCCACGTGCGGCGCACACCTCGCGCTCCCCTCCGCCAGGCTCGCCTCGCGCCTCCCTCCCTCCCTCCTCCCGCCCCTCCGGTCCCAGCCTCCCATTGGCTGCGGGCTTCGTCCCTCCGACCGCAGCCCGGCAGGCCCCCACCAGGCAGGAAGTCCCGCGCCACAAGCGGCCGTCCGCGCCGTCGATTGGCCCAGGTGGCTGTCAGTCGATGCGGCGGGCCCTAGTCGGCGGCGGGGGCCCGTGATCGGTGCGCGACCCGGGCTGGCGGTGGTTTCCGGTTCCGCGGGGCTGGCGGGCGAGCGGGCGGCCGGGATCGGCGGCGACGGCGGCGGCGGCGGCGCTTGACAGACAATGAGGGCGGCGGGGCGGCGTTGAGCGGCGGCGGCGGCGGCGAGCGACGCGGGGCCCGGGGGCGGGGCGGGGCGCCAGCCATGGACAATCAGGTGAGGAGCGGCCGCGCCGCCCCAGCGCAGCCCGCCCGGCCCCCTCCCGCCCGCCGGCCCGCCCGGCCCTCCCCGGTCCCGGCCTCCCCGCTCCGCGCCCGCCCGCCCGCCCGCCCGCTTTGTGCGCGCCCGCCGCTCCCCGGGCCTTTATGTGGGGCGGGGGCGCCCCTCCCCCATCCGCGACCCCGGCCAGGGCGCCTCGGACCCCCTTCAGGACCTGGGCCGGGCCCGGAGCCCCCTGGGACGCTCCTGGTGACCCCCCAGCCTGGCTCGGAGCCCCCCGGGAGACCCCTCGGAACCCCAGTCCGACCTGCATCCACCTGGGACGCCCCTGGGGACCCCAGCCCGGCGTAGGGACCTCAAGACAGCTCTCGGGACTTCAGCCTGGCCCAGAGCTCCTTCCAGGCACTTCCTGGGATCTCGGCCCTGTTCAGACCCCTCCCGGGACCCCTCGGATCTGCCCTGTAGACCTTTCCCTCTCTAGGTCCAGGGCCAGTCACTGTCTGCTTTCCTGTCTGGACCCTTGGCCCCGAGTCGCCTCAAACTCCCGGAGTCCCCAACCTGCTGCCTGTCCTCCCTTCAACCTCAGCTCAGATATGAGGCGTCCCCGGCCCCCTGGGACCCTGCTCTGCGGCCTCTCTCTTCCTTGAACCCAGGCCCAGCCTAAGCTTTATCTCCACCCATCCCCTACCTGGGCCTGAGCCTTCTCTTTGATCCTGCCCCGGCTGCAGCCAGAGCATCCCTTTCTCCCCCAACCCCAGCCCTGGCCTGAGCTCCTCTGACTCCATAGGACCCTGGCCTTCTGTCTTTTGCTGCAGGGACTCAGGCCTGTTTGGAGTGCCGCCTCTCTTTGTACTTGCTTTTTCAGACTTCTTTCTCTGACCCACCCTGCCGCCTCAGCCCCCTTCTAGTTTCAGGCCCTGATCACTCTCCGTTGAACCCGGCGGGTCTGTCTCTTTCACCTTCAGACCCTCTGCTCTGAGACCAGGGCCAGGAGCAGTTTCTTCTCTGACCCGGATTCCCCAGACCTTTGAGTCACTGATGGCCTGCTGTTTCCCTCAGCTTGGGCCCTCTCCGCCCCTGGGATCCTGATTTAGGCTTCCCCACACTTCACCCCAGTCCAGATCTCCCTCCCAGCCTGGTTCGTCATGTCACAGTCCTGCAGTCTCCTGTACAACCTTTGCCTTCAGGGTCTCCCACTTCATCTAATGCCCATCAGCCTGATGAGTCCTGATGTCTCTTTCAGCCACTACCCTCTCCCTCCTTCCACCTCATTTTCTGTTTTTTTTCCCCCCAGGATCTTAGAGCCTCAGTTGAAACCCAGGGTGGGTGGGTTCCCCAACCTTCCTAAACGCTCCGGACGGCCCCTCCCCATTGGTCTGTGTTGGTTCCCACGAGGCCTTCCTGCACCCTGGCACCCCGTTTACCCAACTCTGCGCTGCCTCTTCTCCAATACCCAAGCCCCTACCCCTCTTCCTCAAGCCCAGAAGCATTGCTGGCCCCCAACATGGGATCATTTCTTCCTCCTCCTCTGCTGCCCTGGCTTTCAGGGGCGCCAGGCCAGGAAAGGTGTTGTGGGGCTGTGGGGGTGGCAGCCAAAATCTCCGCCGTTAGAGAGGCAGGTTGGGGCGTCCCTGGCTGCTGGCGCCACTGAGGTGGCACTGTCTGACTGTGTGGTTTCATGGGTGGGAGGCAAGGATCCTCCCTCCTGCTCATCTTGGCGCCTGTGGCACAGGGTCGTGGAGACAGGTGTCTCATGCTTCTGGCACCCAATTCCCATGGCTTCCCATCTGGTTTGGGTGTTGCTGCCTTCCTCTTAAGAGGTAAGGAAGAGTTTGCAGCAGTTGATTGATGGATTTCCACGTCGTGGTGTGAGTTGATTTCCGTTGAAGGGACAGAGCTTGTTGCTTCCGATCTGTATTGAGTTAAAAACCCAAATGAAATGTACCTTTAGTGTCCACTTTCAATGAAGGCTGCCTCCGGGCAAGTCCCGTTGGGCACACAGAGGCATAGGGTATGGATGGCCCCTGCCCTCCTTCCTTAGTCCCTGGGGGAGATGTCCTAGGCCCGAAGCCTGTCCGTTCCCCTTGTGATGTGTGGAACCCTGGAGGTCTGGGTGGCTGTCACTTATGTAAGTGGGATGGTGGAAATGGGTGGCATTCCTGGTCTGCGACAGAGAGAGATAAAGGTCTCACTCAGGTAGACAGGTGTGAGAGAGAGCTGGCTTTGCACTGCCCGGTACCACAGTCACCAGCATCTGTGGCTGATTTACATTTAAACTAACTTGAATGACAACTTCAGTTCCTCCATCGCACCAGCCACATTTTAAGCGCTCAGTAACCACCATTACTGAGCTACTGAGCTACTGACCACCGTGTCGGGCAATGCAGATGCATTTCCATCATCGCAGAAAGTTCCGTCGATGGTGATGGTCTCCCTCCTTGCAGAAGTGTTTGCAAGGGAAGCTGCTCCCAGAGGGAAGTGTGTTTGGACCCAAAGTCTGATTCTAGCTTCCCCAGCAAAGCTTTCATGCAAATTTGAGAGAGGCCCAAGGGTTCTGTCCCTTCCTCTCAGAGCCAGAGGCCCCTGGGGAAACAGGAGAGAATGGTATCTTTTACTCAAGTAGGTGAGTTGGCGGTCAGTGTCCCTGCGGGACTCTTGGCACAGGGAAAATGCTTTGAATCCAGCAGAACCCTGGGCTTCCGCTCCCACTAGCCCCCCAGATGCCACAAAATGTTAGTGCCTCATTATAGTGGGAAACAGCACGGCTTTCCACCCAGTTGCTGGCTTTGGGAGGCTTTGATTCTCTTTTTGCCTTCCTCTTTTACTCTCTAGGACTTTCAGAGCCCCCTAAGAAGCAGGATTTCCCACTGTGCTCTGGGCTCCCAGCTTCTCAGCATTGACATCTTTTCCCCATGGCCGGGAAAATGCCTTTCTGGTTCTCTTTGCCCCAACCATAACCCGCATGTTTGATTCCCCCTCCGCCCCAAGTCTGTGCTGGTGTTGTCTGTGGTATTTGTATTTTTTTTGGCAGGGGGATGAGCGAGTTCCCTGCTCACTTAAGGGTTATGTCTGGAAGGAGTGTGGTTTGTTTCCTGGGCTGGGGCCGGGGGAGGGGACTGGGACGTGACAAGGATAAGGCTGAGCAGATGCCGAAGAGATTGGGAAAGGGCCTGAGAGCAGGTCACGGGGACTGGGGCTGCCTAGGGAGCTGGGAGGTGGTGTCAGCATCTGGGAGGTCACGTTCTTCGAAAGGACCAGGGAGCACCCCCACACTCGAATTGCTGCTTGCTGGTCCTGCAGATGCTCTCCTAGGTTTGGATTTGAGAGCAGCTGCCTCGCAACGATGTTCTTCAGCAGGGAAAGTTTGTTTCTGATGCCAGGGGCCCGTTTCACAGATGTGGAAATGCAGGCTCAGGAAGTTCTACCAGCAGGCAAGGGTGGGTTGAGTTTTCCTCCTGCAACTCGGCTGGTTCCCCAAACCTGCCCGAAAAGCTCCAAATTACCCAGGTTGCTGGCTGAAGTGTGACAGATTTCCCACCTGCTCCCAGCTCTGAAGCTACTCCCTGGAAAGCTGACCTGCCAGTTTTTTTGTCCTGAAGTGATTATATTGTGAAGCAGTTGAGGGCAGGGACCAGAGTCCTGTTTCCCTTTATGCCCGTTGTGGTTCGTAATGGGAGGTTTTGCACTCAGCTTTGCCAGCTGCTAGTTAAATACAAGTAACTAGGAATCAGTCCCTTTGCAGCCAGGCCCACCTGGTCTGGTGACAGATGCCTGTATTGGGGTTGTGCACATTCAAAAAGTCCACCAAGGCTCCTCCCCCTCCCCCCCGGACAACCTGGGAGATAGCCGGTACACTGTCTGCACATCTGTGGGCCCCTGGTTCGTAAATACTCTGTCCCAGGCCTCCCCTGACAATGTTGTCAGACAGTCAGTCTTACCAGGAACCTGCAGATCCTATAAAGGGGAATTTGCATTTCCGGGTGGTCTGCACACCACTCTTAGAGAGTTTCCAGAGAGAAATTCATTGAGTGCCTTCTCATCGCTTTGTCATTGTGCCTTGGGTCAGAGGGACGAGGACAGATGGAGCCAGAAGAGGGGTGGAGGTGCTGGCCCCCAGCCCCAGTGTGCCAGCAGTCAGGGGACCAGGACCCCGTGTACCTGTCAGTGAGAGGCCCTTGCATTCTGGGTGGGCAGCTCTCCGCTTCAGAGGACTGTCAAGGAGGGGCACCTGTCATTCCCCATCTCTTACATTCTAATTCAGTGGTTACCACTGACAGCCCCCGACTGGGCCTGGCGGGAGAAGGTTCCGCAGGGGGTTTTATTGGGTCTCATGTTGCCGTCACTCCATGGGATCGCCCAAGCCTCGTCACCTCTTCCTGTTTGTGCGTGTGTGGCTCACACACATGCACGTTCTCAGCCCAGGAGGACCTCAAAATCAATTTAGGCTGAAGGGGGAAACGACTCCTCAGTGCTCTCCTCTCCTGGGAGGGGAGAGGATCATTGCCTCCGAGGGAATTAGATGCAGTAGCCAAACTCCAGGCATAATTCTACCACTGGGTGAAGTGCAAGTTCCCAGAGGAAGGGCATCTATTGAGAATTCCCACCAGAAGACCAGGGGAAACCTTCAGATGAACTGGTTGTTGTAGACCTGCCTTCAGGGCTTGCAGGAAGTGGGGTACGTCGGCTGAAGGAATTGTGTGAAGCTGTTGGAACAAGGCTGGCTCGCGGCTCTTTGCCAGGTGGGGGCCGCTGTAGCCCACACCTGGGGAGAGCCGCACGCTGCGTTGAGAAAGCCCCGGCTAAGCTGCCCTCGAGAGGCTGTTTGCCTGGTTTGCCCGATTTGGGATTTGGGCCCTTTGGTTCCAAGTGCCCTCTGCCAGCTGGCCTGGAGAGAGGGCAGTGTCCCAGCTGAGGCCCTCTGCCCAAGCCTAACTGTCCCCAGATGGCCCTCGGAGCGCTCGTGCCCGTCCCTCTGTCCACTGTCTTTCAGATGGTTTCCCAGAAGTGAGACGGACAGCTCTTTCCGGGACAGTCCTGGAAGGTTCCCCTTTATCCTGGGCTTTTGTTGGGGAGTGGGTGTCAGGGTGGTCCCAGAGGTGCAGGGAAGTGGAAATCCCTGAGACCACAGCCCCCTGGCTCGTTTCCAGCCATCCATTCCAGAGGTTCCAAAAAAGTGGCCTCCCAGCAGCAGGCATTCCTGGTGCCTTGAAGGAACTTGCTGGGATAAAGTTGGGGGAGAGCTACTGACCAATCAGATTATTCATTCTAAGACATTCTGGAGAGCCTGTCACTTAACCTCTGCAGCCAGGCACCCTTCCTAGAGAGACAGCTAATTGATTAGCTTCAGTTCTTTGGTCCTAATGGGCAGGGAAAGAGTCCAGGTGGCGTGGGGGAAGGGGGGTGGTTACCCTTGGCTATGGAATTGGCTTAGCTGTGCTAATAAATTATCATGACCTGACAAGTCAAAGGCGTTGGCCGGGGCTCCACTTCTTGCCTCCCGTTGACGTGGCTTGAGCGTCTCACTGAATCCGTGATTCCTTTTTTACTACAACAGCAGAGACTGTTATCCCCCCCCTTCCGGGGAGTGCCCCCCTCAGCGCTCCACAGTCCCCTGGGTGCAGCAGGCCAGGCGCCCGAACTTCGCATCTGTTGGCCGAGTCTGGGGTATGCCCTTAACAGTGGATGTTGAGGCTCAAGTTGGCGCCAGCCCCCAGGGCATCCATGTCGCCCGGGCAGCGCTTTGGGCCTGGCCTGCCGGCTGCAAAGATTACCCATCGCTGCCTCGGAACCTTCCTGTTTACTTTGGCCACTGCGGTGGAGTTCTGGTGCTTCCATCCTCCCCCTCTCCAGTGGAACCGCGGTCTTTCACTCTTTCACAATAACTGCTCTGCCGCCTGCGTGCCCTGGGTAGGAACTCCCTGTCATCAAAAATGCTGGGAAGTCGGCCGAGGTCTGAGTGGCCGGGTCAGTGAATAAGCGATTCCGAGGAGACACTGTCATCGTGTGGGAGTCAGCTCCACAGAAGCAGGGGTCGTTCTCCCGCATCCTGGTGCTGTTCCCATGATGTGTATGTACATTTAGTTTTCACCTGTAATGCTCCCAGCGGGAGTTTTCTAGAGAAAAAGGCAGAGGCCCACGCGTGTAAGCATAGAGGGTGGTCACAGCCGCTTGGGGCTAATGTCAGTGTTGTTTTGGGTTTGCTGGAATGCGGTGCTGTTCAGGCAGATGCTCGTGCTTGGCCTGAGTATTGCCAGGCCGACGCCAAGCCCTCACCTCGCGTGTTTGGTGGGGGCACTTTTACCTGAGATCCACATAAATCCGCAGCGCCGGGGGTTTATGAGTGTGCCTGATCTTCCGTCCATCCCCACTTTCTTCTCACACTGGGGTCGTCGATGTCCCTGCTGCCCGGATCTTGGAGTCACCTGAATGTCCTCCACCCTCAGGTCCTGTCAGTTCTGTGGCTTCGGGCTGTGTTCACCCTTTTTCCAGCCACTCCCTCTGGTTGCCTCCTCATAGGCTTGAGTTGCTGTTAGTTTGCCGTTCGCCCTTTTCTGCCTGCACCCCAGGCCTTACACAGAGGGCCGAGGGTGGGGCTTTGACTCCAAGACCGTTTCCCATATCCGTCAGCCACTTACGACGGGTTATTTCTTTTGTCTTTGGCCTGATCCCAGGCACCCCCTGCAGTGTGCCTGGTCCCTAGGGAGCCCCTGCCCTCTTTTCCCAGGGAACTCCAGAGGGACAGTTGTCCTGAGCCAAGGGAATCCCCTCTGCCCCATTTCCTTTTAAAAATTAATTTTTAGTTGACAAAAATTGTATATCTGTATCATGTACATGTTTTAATTTACTTTTTAAGTTGCCAAATAGAAAGTGCACACCTCCGCCTCATTTCTTATACCTGGCTTGCTGTGCACACAGACCCTCAGCCTCTCCGGCCAGTTCTTCCACACGCTGGAACTGGCCTGTCCTTATCTGCCACCATGGCCCTGCTGTCTCTGAAAGCATCATTCAGAACTCCCTGACCTGAGAGGCTCTCTGGTTTAATTAATCCAGCATCGTCCGGGCCTCTTGTCCCGTGGTTTCAAGATAGAGGCTAAGAAGACGAACAAGACATAGTCCCTGCTCTCAGAGAGTTCACAGGGGCCCTGGGGGCTGTGTCAACAACCCAGGAGCAGGGGATGGGATGAAGGGGCTCCCGTGGAGCTGCCCACAGGCTTCTGTGGGGACTCAGGGTTGGTCTCCAGTGTAGCTACCAGAAAGGGCCCTGGAAAGGGCAGCGTGTGAGCCAGGACTTGAGATGAGTAGGGTTTTGAAACGAGCTTAGAGCACACAGGCTGCGGCACTAGAAGAGATGAAGAGAGATGGAGTGGCTGTTCCTGGTGTGTCTGGGGCTGGCTGTAGGATTGAACTGGAATGTGCGCGTTTCCTGCATTTCCTCGGTTCTGGGACTCTGAGATACCAGGACAGCGCCACCAACTCAGGAGCAGCTTCTGTGTGTGTGTGTGCACGTGTGCGCCTGTGTGTGCAGGCTGGACTCTGACTTCAAAAGGGTTAGGACGTGAAAAGAGACGAGTGTCTCAGACTTGAAATACACGCGTGGAAGATGTGCGCGGGGCTCGGGCTTCCTTCTGAGGGAGTGACAAGCCGTGGAAAGCTTTAACATGGCGGGCGGGGGTGGGGGCGATAGGATCTGCCTGCCCCGGCGGCTCCATCGCGTGACAACTGAGAGCTCAGAGAGGGGGACGGAGAGGGAGGGAAGCCGGCCAGGCGCCGGGGCACTCAGCCAGGTGGCGGGGTCTGAACGGGGCCGCGAAATGCCAAAGAAGAGACAGGTACTGGAGGGATTGCAGCCACTGGGACACACCTGGCCAGTTGCCGAGCGATGGTGTGGAAAGGCGCAGATGGGAGCTGTCTGGTCTGGGGCCCGGGAGGGCGGCTCTGTCAGGGGAGGTTGTGGGACTCAGGCCATGGTCTGGCTGGCTCCCGGCTATCTCAGCACTTAGAAGCAAGTGTGCACTTGGCCGCTGCTTTATTTTGTAACATTCTTGTATTTGATAGTAGGTGTCAGGGCCGTATCTATGAAAAGTCTGGGGAGGTTTTTACAGAGCAGAGTGGATATTTACTGTAGGTTCCCTGTTGGTGGTTTTGGCCAACCTAGGTATGAAGAGTGTTTTGAAGGCATGCAGCTTTGTGTTCAGTGGCGTGGAACTGGCCTGAGCTGCCTTGTATTTCAGAGCAAAGTGTCAGACATGACATGTGCTCAGCGGAGGGAGCTGGGCTGCCCAGGCCATGTGTCCACCTGGGACCGGTCACCAGGGGGCCGCAGGCTGGCCTCTGCCTTCTTCTCGGGAACCTCCCATTCTGCTTTTGAAACTGAAAGCCAGTGTTGTAGCTGATGACTTAGGGGAAGGAGAGGGGCCTCCGGGAGGTGCTGTGATGCGTGCGTGGGAATGAAAATGCTGGAGTCAACAAGCTTAGGTGGCAGAGACACCAACAGCCATCAGCAAGATGACTTTTGATAATGAAAGTGCTCGGAAGAGCATCCTCTATGATAAAGAGTGATGGGAGCGGTGGTGGATGCTTTTGGATCGGTGATCAGGGGAGGCTTCCCTGCAGAGGGACAGTCAAGCTGAGAGCCCAGTGACAAGAGGCGCCAGCGTGGGAAGTCTCAGGAGCAGAGGATCGTAGGCCAGTGCGGTGGCCCTGAGGCAGGAGTGAGCTAGGCTGAGCTGGGGACCGGTGAGGAGGCTGTGCAGGTGGAATTGAGGATAAGGGGGCGGATGAGAGGAGACGCGGGGACTGTGTGGGAGTACGGAGGGGAGAAGGCACGGGGCATCTGCGGCAAGGTGCTGGCGCGATAGGAAGCCGTCTGTGTGCTGCTCACTGGGTTGAGAGCGTATTGCACTGCTGGGGGTCTTTATCGAAAGTTCTCTGTGGGTGAGGGGACAGTCCCCTGCTTGGAGGCGTGTGCTGACTTCGTCTCCCCACCTCTCTCTCCTCCAGTGCACCGTCCAGGTGAGGTTAGAGCTGGGGCATCGCGCCCAACTGCGCAAGAAGCCCACCACGGAGGGGTTCACTCACGACTGGATGGTGTTTGTCCGCGGCCCTGAGCAATGTGACATCCAGCACTTCGTGGAGAAGGTGGTCTTCTGGCTGCACGACAGCTTCCCCAAGCCCAGACGCGGTGAGTGGCCTCAAGCCCTGAGTGCCCGCAGCACGGATCCATCTGACTTCACTCCTCCCAAGGCCAGGCTCCACCCCTCCCTCAGGAGCAGCAGGACCCCTCCAACCATGAGGTTCCGGCTTGCGTCCCTCGGCGTGGGGGCATTGGAGCCGTGTCACCTCCAGCTGTTGAGTTAGTCGTAGGAAAAACTGAAGGAGGTGGTGGCGGTCTGTCGTGTCATGATTTAGACCCGGGCTCTGGGAAGCAGCCAGGGAGCACAGCCAGGTTGGCATGGGTGGGACAGGTGAAGTCAGCTGGCTGGTGAGTGATCAGGAAGTTGCCGACCGGGCCTGTGTTTGCTTGGGGGTGCCGTGTGAAGAATTCCCAATATTTGGGACAGAAAGAATGCGGGAGCTCATGTCACCACTGTCTTTTCTCTTCCATGTCTTCCCTCTCCCTTCAAGCCTCAGGCTGTCATTGATTCAGCACGAGTGCCTCAGTCATGTATTCTGTCAGCGTCTCCACCTGTGGCGTGGGGGCCCTGGCCTTCCTGGAGGGTGCAGTGTGACGGGGCACAGGCCGGAACTCACCCAGTTTATGATCAGGGACGCCCTCCTGGGGAAGCGAACCCTAGGGGAAGGCTGTGGTGGGGAATCGGAGAGTGAGGTGGTGGTCTGGCGAGCGCCATCAGGGCTGGGGCCGTGTCTGCTTTTCTTACCGCTGAGTCCCCAGCGTGAAGCCCGGAGCCCGGCACATCACAGGGATTCGACAAATGCGTCTTGGGCGATGTCTTGGTAAAGGAATGAGGGACTTTCTGTAGCAAAGCACTTCAGGGTGGGAAGAGCCCTGGCTGGGCTGGTGACCCCTCTACCGTGCAATATGGGGGTCCCGGGAGCTCCAAGGGTCACGGGAAGTGAGCCGTGCACAAGCATGGGTGTGCTTAGGTTGAAGCAAGAGCTTCCCGGGACCCGGGACCCGGGACCCTGGCCCTGAGCCTGTAAGTGGTTTGCAGCCTAGCGGGGAAGTGACGGGCGTTGGCAGCAGTAGAGGCTTGTCATTTTGAAGGGATGCCCACCTGCGATTCCCTCAGCCTGCGGCTCCCCTTTCCCTCTGCATTTCTCGTTTCCTGAGTCTTCACCTTCTCCCCTTTTCCTTCCTCCCTCTCTAAGCCTCTTAGAGGATGGCCGCGGAGGCTAACAGCGGCAGATGTTTATAAAGCGCTTCCTAATCGTGGGGACACATGCCATTTATCGAGAACTTCCTGGCCAGCCCTTCGTGCGCAAGATCGCGTTTTCTTCTCACCACAGCCCTCTTCTGCAGACGGGGAGGCGGGCCCAGGGGGCAGGCCGCTGCCTGTGCTTACAGCAGGGTGGGCAGGCTGGCCCGTGGGCTGGGTCCAGCCACTGCCAGTGCAGCCTGTTTTTATTGGTGCACGGCCATGCCCGCCTGTGTAGGTGTTGCCTGTGGCTGCTTTCGCGCCACGTCGGCAGAGCAGGAGCCTGGCTGCCCCTCCTGCACCAGGCCCTCTTTCCTTTCTCTGGTGGCATCCACTCCACTTCTCTTTCACCAACCCCCTCACCCCTCCCCTTTTCTCTGTCCCCGGAGCACAGGGATGGGCCCAGGACGCTGATTTCTATCCACTTTGAGGCTGTTGATTTCACCTTTGTTCCCCACCACGTTGACACAGCACCTTCTCCAAGTACCTGGAAGATGGGGTGGTGAATGGGGCTCACTCTCAAGGGTTACTTTTTTGTTTTTTGTTTGTTGTGTTGCCCAGGCTGGTCTTGAGCTCCTGGCAGGTGCGTGCCACCATGCCAGGTTTCAGTGTCAGTTTGCAGGTGGCCTTTAAAGTAGTAGCTGAGCCCTGTTTGTTGCAGTCTGTCTGTGGTGCCTGGAGGCAGATAGCGGCCCCATCAAATGTATCAGAAAGTAAATTTCCAGCTCACACTCTTGTTGCATTGAATAAAACTTTAGAGAGGGAGTGAACCTCTTAGAGCACTCCAGCCTCTGGATTGATACTTGAGGTACTTAAAAAGTATCTTTTACTTCCGCTCGGGCTTACATTATCACAAATCAAATAGGGCAGAAACATGTAAGGTACAAAGTTGCTGTTCCTGGCCTCCTTAGTCCTCCCTCCCCAGGGCTGTCTTCCTAGCCCTCTCTGGACTCTTCTTAACACCAGCTCATTTGCTTCTTATTTCTTGATTTTTTAAATGTAGAGAATACTTACTGATTTACCAGCTTGAAGGGTTAGAATTTATCCCAAAGTACCCCTTTTATCCACTGTCTTCTCTAAGTTTTTAATTGTCCAGTGACTCGCTTTTGCGTTGGTTGTCTTTGTGACTTTGAATGATGATGTGAGCCTGTTTACCTTTGGGATCCTTCACAGAAGAGTCCCACGTCACCCTTTTTAGGGAGTCCTCTGGCTGCCTGGGCTAAATCACAGTTTCTTTGCCCAATATACCCACACAGCCATATGCTTCTTAGCCTTTTTTTTTCTGCTTTGGTTTTCTCCTTAGCACCATCTTAACATCTTGTACATATTACTTCTTTATCTTGTCCATCCCTCTCCCCACCCCAAGTAAGAGGCTTCTGTCAGTTTTGTTTGCTGCTACATGCTCGGTGCCTGCAGGGATACAGTAGGTGCTTACTGAGTGTTTGATGACTGAATGGACCCTTGGACCTGGTCAGCTTTTGTTAGTGTTTTCTGACTCTCCACTGAGTAAGGCAAGGCCACCAGTACCCTGTCTTTTTTTGACCCTGCTGCACCCCTCCTTTTGAGGCTACAGTGGACGTTGTTAAGCTTGTTGACAAAGACCAAGAGCTTCGCTCCCCAATTGTAGATTGACTGTAAGAGTTGGGAACTAGCAGTAGGCAGCGTTGACATGTTTGACGCTGTCACCATCAGGCTGGTTGGGACGGCAGGACTTCATTCAGCCTCTGTTTCCCGTGTCCTGAACTCTGGGCCACTCCAGAGAGAAGGCTCAAAGTCAGGTCCATGTGAAACGGGTTCTTTTTGGTCATTTTTGGTTAAAATTTGGCCCTGTTGTAGCTTGCTTCACATTTGGTCTGTGGCTTTTGGAATATCCCCTTACTTCTCCTTTTTGCATTGTGTCTTTAGCATGCCTTCATTTTCCCCCCATTCCGTCAATCATTTCATTTATTCTGTGGAATTTTTTTTTTTTTTAATTTTTTGGCCGGGCACGGTGGTTCATGCCTGTAATCCCAGCACTTTGGGAGGCCGAGACAGGTGGATCACCTGAGGTCAAGAATTCAAGACCAGCCTGGCCAATATGCTGAAACCCTGTCTGTACTAAAAATACAACAAAATTAGCCGGCTGTGGTGGCACGTGCCTTTAGTCCCAGCTACTCAGGAAGCTGAGGCAGGAGAATTGCTTGAACCCGGGATGCAGAGGTTGCAGTGAGCCGAGATTACGCCAGTGCACTCCGGCCTGGGCCACAGAGCGAAACTATGTCTCAAAAAAAAAAAAAAATTCTTTTAGAGATGGGGTGTCACTATGTTGCTCAGACTGGACTCCAACTCCTTGGGCTCAAGCAGTCCTCCCGCCTCTGCTTCAGGGGTAGCTGGGATTACAGGTGTCAGCCGCCTTACCTGGCTTTCTGGCTTGTTTGTTTTGTAAAGTCCTCTGAGTGTTTCATGCTGGTTCTCTGTGCCTTCCTTCTCTAATCGCAACGGACTCTTCTCCAGCCACCCCTTTAGCCACCACCCTGGGCCTTTTCTCCTGTTCTCCTGAGGTTTGTTTATCGGCCTGTGTTTTGGTTTATTTTCTGGTTTTGGTAGAGCAGTTTCTCGAGTAATATTCCAAGAGATTACTTAAGACATTTCTGGCTGGGCGCAGTGGCTCATGCCTGTAATCCCAGAACTTTGGGAGGCCAAGGCAGGTTGGATCACCTGAGGTCAGGAGTTCAAGACCAGTCTGGCCAACATGGCAAAACCCCGTCTCTACTAAAATTACAAAAAATTAGCCAGGGGCAGTGACGGGTGCCTGTAATCCCAGCTACTCGGGAGGCCGAGGCAGGAAAATCGCTTGAACCTGGGAGGCAGAGGTTGCAGTGAGCCGAGATTGCACCACTGCACTCCAGCCTGGGTGACAGACAGAAACTCTGTCTCCAGAAAAAAAAAAAAAAAGAAAGAAATTTTAAAAGAAAGACATGGGCAGTAAACCCTTTGAGTCCTAGCATGTTTGAAAATGCCATTATTCTCTTCTCACAGTGGAGTGGTTGGTTGGTTGCGTGGTTTGGGAATTACAGGTCGAGAATCCCTAAGCTGAAAATCCAAAATCCAAAACTTTTTTTTTTTTTTTTTGGAGACAGAATCTCACTCTGCCACCCAGACTGGAGTGCAGTGTTGCGATCACAGCTTACTGCAGCCTTGACCTTTGGGCTGAAGCAGTCCTCCTGCCTCAGCCTCCCAAGTAGCTGAGACTACTGGCCCGCCACCATACCCAGCTAATTTTTTTGTTTTTTGTAGAGACGGGATTTCACCATGTTGCCCAAGTTGGTCTTGAACTCTTGGGCTTAAAATCTTCCCGCCTCGGCCTCCCAAAATGCTGGGATTACAGGCGTGAGCCACCATGCCCGGCTTAAGATCCAAAACTTTTTGAAACGGAGTCTCACTCTGTTGCCCAGGCTGGAGTGCAGTGGCGCGTTCTCGGTTCACTGCAACCTCCGCCTCCCGGGTTCAAGTGATTCTCCTGCCTCAGCCTCCTGAGTGGCTAGGACTACAAGCCCCCACCACCACCCCTGGCTAATTTTTGTATTTTTAGTAGAGACAGGGTTTCACCATGTTGGTCAGGATGGTCTCAATCTGTTAACCTCGTGATCTGCCCGCTGTGGCCTCCCAAAGTGCCGAGATTACAGGCATGAGCCATCGCACCTGGCCAAGATCCAAAACTTTTGTTGTTGTTGTTGAAACGGAGTTTCGCTCATGTTGCCCAGGCTGGAGTGCAATGGCGTGATCTTGGCTCACTGCAACCTCTGCCTCCCGGGTTCAAGCTATTCCTCTGCCTCAGCCTCCCAAGTAGCTGGGATTACAGGCGTGCACCACCTCGCCTTGCTAATTTCGTATTTTTATTAGAGATGGGGTTTCTCCATGTTGGTCAGGCTGGTCTTGGACTCCTGACTTCAGGTGATCCGCCTTCCTCGGCCTCCCAAAGTACTGGGATTACAGGCGGGAGCCACTGCACCCAGCCAATCCAAAACTTTTTGAGTGCTGACGTGATGCTCAGAAATGCTCACTGGAGCATTTTAGATTTTGGATTTTCGGGTTAGGGATGCTGAACCAGAGGAATGCGAATATTCCAAAGTCTGAAAAATCCCAAATTCACAACACTCCTGCTCCCAAACATTTTGGGAGCATATATCACTTAGCACTATGAAGGCGTTGTGTTAGTATCTTCTGGAAAGTCTGATGCCATTCGGTCCTCATCCCATTATACGTGACCTGTTTTTTTCTGTGGAAACATTTAGGGTGTTTTCAGGACGCTTGCTTTATGACATCATGGGTTTTTTTTTTTTTTTTCTGCTGTTCACTATGTTTTGTGACATTTGAGTGTCCTTCATTTTAGCTCTGAAAGTTTCCTTCTATTTATTTGACAGTTTCCTTCCATCTGTTCATTTCCTCTCTTTTTTTCTTTCTGGGATCCTCATTTTCTTTCTTTTCTTTTTTTTTTTTTTTAACAGAGTTTCGCTCGGTCACCTAGGCTGGAGGGCAGTGGCACTATCTCGGCTCACTGCAACCTCCGCTGCCTGCGTGCAAGCGATTCTCGTGCCTCAGCCTCCCGAGTAGCTGGGATTACAGGTGCGCACCACCACGCCTGGCTAATTTTTTGTATTTTTAGTAGAGAATGTCGTCCAGGTTGGCCTTGAACTCCTGGTGTCAAGTGATCCTCCCACCTCGGCCTCCCAGAGTGCCTAGGATTACAGGCGTGAGCTGTGGTGCCTGGCTGTAATTTCCCCTTTTAGAAGTATCTTATTTTTATTTGTTGGCTATATATCTCCTTGAATCTGAGGACATTGACTCTTGGTTTTTATTTTTTTTGCTTTCTTTTTGTCAAGCTCTCTGTGGTCTCCAAATTGTGTTTCCTCGGGCTCTTTCCTCCTGGTGGGAGCTCCTGAGCGTTCTGATGGGAGGGTGGGTTCTGCCTATCCACAGGCCTGAAGGCTCACGGGCCTCTTGATTTCCTAATGAGTAAGGCCTTCCTCGGGGTCTGGTTTCCACGCTACAAGCTTCAGCTTCCCCCAGGTAGTTGGCTCCTTGAGACACAGAACCATCTCAATTTCTCCAGAGGGAAACCTGAAACTTCCTGGGGTGGGGAGGGGCGGGGAGGGATAGGCAGGAAGGAGGATGGGCGGGAGGGAGGGATCCCAGGGCTCCTGTCCTCAACGCAGCCTTTCAGTTTGCCCTTTTTTTTTTTTAATCACCGCTTTATGGAGATGTAATTTACACATCATAAAATTCACTCTTGTAATGTGTACAGTTAGCGTTTTCAGTATATTCACATAGTTGTGCGGCCATGACCAGTGATTCCATCACTGCTGTCTAATTCCAGAACATTGCTGTCACCCCAGGGAGAAGCTCAGGCCCTGCAGTGGCAGTCACTCCCCTGCTCCCACCCTCCTCCCCCACCGTGCTCCCTTTCCCTCCCCCAGCTTTCATCCTCACTCCTGCCCTCCGCTCAGCCAGTCCAGGACCTTCAGCCTTCTGGCACCAGTGGCTGTCCCTGCCCTGTAGTGCCCCCATGGCAGACTCTGAGCCGTCGCTTCCTTATCCTGCCCCTTGCCCATCGTGTCCTCGTCCGACTTCCTTTCAGAGACTCGCAGGTGGCTTGAATCCCCTCCCTCCGGCCTTCACTCTCACGCCTTACTCCTGTCCTCTTGCTTCGTGTGGGCTCTCAGGCAGGAGGTGGGCCGGTGCATCTCCCTGGTCTCCCCGGTTGGACTGAAGCCTGTCCCCGGCACTCAGCCAACTGCCATCCCTCTTGGGGCTGACTGGGGGGATAGAAGTTCTCCAGGCTCGGAGTACCCGTCACAGGACAGGATTCCTGCCTTGCAGGGGTGGGGACTGTGAGATAAGATGTGACAGTAGATTTGGGAAGCATGTGACCTGGAAGTCAGAGGCCGAGGGGCGTGGGGCTGTTTCTCGAAGGAGGTGGCCCTGCTGTGGGGGTTGTGGCTGTGTGGGATTCAGACTGTGGGCGAGTGGGGAGAAGATGAGGCATGGGTGGAGTCTGAGAGTGAATCCCAGGCCACTGCCCATGCCCGTGCCTCCTCTGCTGGGGACAGGCCACCCTTCCTCTGTTCTGCCTCCACTTTCCTCCCCAGGTTCGGATTAAGTATTCAGGTGCCTGGCCCCATGCCACACTTTATTTATTTATTACTTTTTTTAGTGGAGTCTCGCTCTGTTACCCAGGCTGGAGTGCAGTGGCACAATCTCCGCTTACTGCAACCTCTGCCTCCTGGGTTCACGTGATTCTCCTGCCTCAGCTTCCTGAGTAGCTGGGATTACAGGTGTGCACCACCATACCCAGCTAATTTTCGTATTTTTATTAGAGATGGAGTTTCATCACGTCGGCCAGGCTGGTCTCGAACTGGCCTCCAGTGATCCACTTTGCTCAGCCTCCCAAAGTGCTGGGATTACAGGCATGAGCCACTGCACCCGGCCCCATGCTGCACTGTAGACCAGCTTGGCAGTATTTAATAGTATGAAATGCCTCTGAAAGGAAGTGTTAGGTCCCATTCCAGGCCCTGGGGATGTCACACTCAGTGAGATGGAGCTAATGGTCTAGAGGTGGGGATGGAGGGAGACAAGCAGAGTGAGCGCAGAAGTCCTGCAGTTGAAGGGTACAGGACACACACCAGGGAGCCTGTGGAAGCTCAGAGCAGGGCTCCCAGAGGAAGTGATCTGTGGATCCGAGAGGCTCAGTGTGGCTGGATCGTGGGATCTGGGGCTGAGCTGCACAGAGCTGAGGCGGAAGGCACCTTGTAGGTTGCAGGGGACAACAGGGAGCCCTCCCTCAGTGGGCACAGTCAGATTTGCAGTCAGAGGGTCGATCATTCCCAGTGCAGAAGGTGCCTAGGAAGGAGCCTGAGGCTGGAAGAGAAAGGCATGGCACCGGGGCAGGGCCGAATTCCAGAGGGGCTTTGGGGTGGACTTGATAGCCACAGGTGAGCCTCTAGAGAGGAGTGCAGTGGGCTGGGGTCTAGGGCCAGTGGTGGGCAGCTGGGTCCCGTGTGGCGAGTTACGGGGGAAGGTGTGGGGGGGTTGGTGTAGGGTGGGCCTCATCATTGGAGGTCCCCTGTCCAGCATCCTGGTGGGATGTCAGAGGAGCAGGAAGGAGACTGGAATGGACACTGGAGCCCAGGCACCTGGGCCGGCCTCCCTCAGGCTGCACGTGCTCCCTATAGAGCCAGAATGGCACTGCAGGCAGGGCTGCTCCTCACCACGGGGCGAGCGTTGGTCTGAGGGTGATGACTCCCCCGGGAGTAAGCACTAAAGGCCAGGGGCATCTTCTTCTTTTTTTTTTTTTTTTTTTTGAGATGGAGTCTCACTCTGTCGCCCAGGCTGGAGTGTAGTGGTGCGATCTCGGCTCACTGCAGTCTTTGCCTCCCAGGTTCAAGCGATTCTCCTGCCTCAGCCTCCTCAGTAGCTGGGATTACAGGTGCGCATCACCATGTCTGGCTAATTTTTGTATTTTTAGTAGAGACAGGGTGTCACCATGTCGGTCAGGCTGGTTTGGAACTCCTGACCTTGTGATTCTCCCGCCTCGGCCTCTCAAAGTGTTGAGATGACAGGCGTGAGCCACCCGGCCAGCCAGGGGCATCTTCTTGGCCTCTGTGACCATCCCAGCCTCTGACTCTGTCTGACACAGATAGTGGTGGAGTGAATGAGTGAATGAATGGATGTCGTCTCTACTGCTGTTTGGGAGCGTGACGATTCGTGTGCAGACCCTGATGTCAGGCAGTGGTGTTCAGAGCTCCCAGCAGGGCAGCCAGGGCTACGGTTGGTCTCTGGGGAGGCTGTGCCCACCTCACTCCAGTTGAGCAAGCCTTGCACAGCCGCGGCATTTAGGCACGGGCCCTGTGCAAGGCTGTCCACTCAGCCCTGTCTTCGAGGGCCCCAGGTCATCACTCCAAATCTACGCTACTGATAGATCTTGTTTGCTTAGTTACGTGTGATACACTAGGGAGATATTTGAGAATCTTTGAGAGTTGAGAGGTTTTTTGTTTGTTTTTTAAGAAAACTCTTGGCCAGATGCAGTGGCCTGTGATCCCAGCACTTTGGGAGGCGAAGGCAGGTGGATCACTTGAGCTCAGGAGATCAGGCAGGACAACATGTTGGAACCCTATCTGTACAAAATATCAGAAATTAGCCAGGCATTGGTGGTGTGTGCCTGTAGTCCCAACTAGTGCAAGGCTGAGGTGAGAGGATCGCTTAATCCTGGGAGGTTGAGGCTACAGTGAGCTGAAATCACGCGACTGCACTCCAGCCTGGGCAGCAGCGCGAGACCTTGTCTCAAATCAAAAAAGAAAAATCTTATGGTTTTAATTTTAAAAATCATTGTTTTCTAGCAATTTCTTTCTTTCTTTATTTTTTTTTTTTTCTGAGACAGGGTCTCACTCTCTCTCCCAGGCTGGAGTGCAGTTGTGTGACCTCAGCTCACTGTAGCCTCTACCTTTCAGGCTCAAGCGAATCTTTCTTTGGTTTTGTTTTTTCTTTTTTTCGGGATGGAGTCTTGCTCTGTCGCCCAGGCTAGAGTGCACTGGCGCGATCTCGGCTCACTGCAACCTCCACCTCCTGGGTTCAGGAGATTCTCCTGCCTCAGCCTCCTGAGTAGCTGGGATTACAGGCAACCTCCACCTCCTGGGTTCAGGAGATTCTCCTGCCTCAGCCTCCTGAGTAGCTGGGATTACAGGCGGCCGCCACCACGCCCAGCTAATTTTTATACTTTTAGTAGAGATGGGGTTTTGCCATGTTGGTCAGGCTAGTCTCGAACTCCTGACCTCAGGTGATCGCTCACCTCGGCCTCCCAAAGTCCTGAGATTACAGACGTGAGCCACCATGCCTGGCCAGTTTTCTAGCAATTTCTGACCCACTTAAGAATTACCTTACTAGTGCAAATATGTGTGTATGAAGATTTTTAGCAATGAGCATTATGCTAAGTGAAAGAAGCCAGACCGACTGGGCACAGTGGCTCACACCTGGAATCCCATCACTTTGGGAGGTGGAAGTGGGTGGATCACTTGAGGTCAGGAGTTCGAGACCAGCCTGGCCAACATGGCAAAACCCTGTCTCTACTAAAAATACAAAAATTAGCTGGACGTGGTGGCGGGTGCCTGTAATTACAGCTACTTGGGAGGCTGAGGCAGGATAATTGCTTTAACCTAGGAGACGAAGGTTGCAGTGACCCGAGATTGCACTACTGCTCTCCAGCCAGGGTGAGAGTGAGACTCCGTCTCTGAAAAACAAACAAGCAAAGAAAGAAAGCCAGACCCGGAAGACAGAGACTGCATGATCTCACATACATGCAGCATTTAAAACAGTCACACTCAGAGAAGCCGAGAGTAGGAGGGTGGCTGCCAGGGGCTGGGGGACGAGGAGGTGATAGTCAGAAGGTACTGTTGTTCGGTTTTGCAAGGTAAGTTCTGGATCTACTATATAGCAGAGTCCCGATAGCTGACAATACCGTAGCATACGCTAAAATTGCTAAGAGGGCAACTAAATGGTCTTCAAAGACAAAACAGTAAGAGAGAGCGGAAGGAAACTTTGGGAGGTGATGGACGTGTTCACGGCCTTGGTGGTGGCGATCGTTTCACAGATGTACACACGTCCCCAGACTCACCAAGAGGTGGACATTAAATATATGCGGCTTCTTAACCTGTCAGCCAGACCTCAGTAAACTGGGGAATAAAACTGACACACAGTGGCCAGGAGTTTTTCCTGTTTCCCAGTCGTAGTTGCATCTGGAGGGGAAAGCGAGGGATGCGGGATTTGATCTCTATGGCTCTAGATGTTTTCTTAAAAGTGAGAAGACACTGCTTCCATGGTACTTTCCTAGAAACAACATATGGGTCAAAACATTGATGGTTTATTCTGGGGAATGAGATTATAGGAGATTATTTTACGTGTATTTTGCTATTTGTTCATTTCAGTTTTGTTTTTGTTTTTGTTTTTGAGACAGGGTCTCGCTCTGTCACCCAGGCTGGAGCAAGATCCTACCTCCTGGGATCAAGCAATCCTCCCGCCTCAGCCCCCCGAGTAGCCTCTGGGACCACAGGCACATGCCAGCACTCCTGGCTAATTTCTTATAGAGACAGGATCTCACTGTGTTGCCCAGGATGGTCTCAAACTCCTGGGTTCAAGTGATTGTCCTGCCTCAGCTTCCAGAGTGCTGGGATTACAAGCATGAGGCACTATGCCTGGTTTTTGTTTGTTTGTTTGTTTTTGAGACGTAGTCTCGCTCTATTGCCCAGGCTGGAGTGTAGTGGTGCGATCTCGGCTCACTGCAACCTCTGCCTCCCGGGTTCAAGAGATTCTCCTAACTCAGCCTCTCAAGTAGCTGGGATTACAGGTGCCCGCACCATGCCTGGCTAATTTTTGTATTTTTAGTAGAGACAAGTTTTCACCATGATGGCCAGGCTGGTCTCGAACTCCTAACCTCAAGTGATCAGCCTGCCTTGGCCTCCCAAAGTGCTGGGATTACAAGTAAGTGTGAGCCACCGTGTCTGGCCTTTTTTTTTTTTCTTTTTTAATCTCTGGGGTCAGTGGGGTTTTGTTCACGTCACTTGGGAATGCTCTTATTAGGTGCTAAACTAGAACCCAGGAGGAGGGTCCCAGCCGCCTGGGGCTCCCCCGTCTCCCAGCACATGTGTCCATGGTGCAGCAGGTGCTCAGCCCCCGTGCTGGAGGCGGTGGCAGTAGAGCGTGTGGCCCTCCCTGCTGGGTTTCACGCCTCACCCAGGTCACGCTTACCGACATCGACCCGAGTCTGGTGAACTTGTGCAGCCTTCTCTGGCCTCAGCCTCCTCGTCCTCTGCAGGAGCAAGTGTCCCGATGACAGGCTAACGTTCCTTATCACTCTCTGCTGACCACGCCGGTGGCCAAGTCTCCTTTCTTCTCCTCTTCCCTGCTGTTTTATTCCTAAGATCCCTTTGCCGTGGAAGTCAACCTTGTCAGGGAGGCTCAACCTCCTGAAAAGCCACCCCCTGAGAGGCCAGCCAAGCCCCTGTGAGGAGGTGGTGGGGTTGAGGGGTGCGGTACTGCCACTGGCGGCTGGGCCTGAAACAGGCAGGAAGCTGATGGGTGTGTTTCTTCCTTTTCTTTTTAGTGTGCAAGGAGCCCCCCTACAAAGTAGAGGAGTCGGGGTACGCTGGCTTCATCATGCCCATCGAGGTGCACTTCAAAAACAAGGTAGGATCCCTGAGGGGAGCAAGCAGGATGCCTCTCTGTGGGGACCCCTGCTCCAGGTGCCACGGCAGTTCACAAAACAGGCCGGAGACCTGGCCACTGCCCGTGCACAGGCGTTCCAGTGAGTGCTGCGGGGAGTGCTGGTCGCCATCTCCATTCCTGGAGACGTCAGGGACCAGGACACGGGTGGGTTCGTGACAGCAGGTGGGCGTGCCCCTTGGTCCGCTTCTCTAGGGGAGCTGCTGGGCTACCTCCTGTCCAGTTGCCTAGAAAATGTGCCAGCAGTGACATCCCCTGTCAGGGCCAGCTTCCTCGACGGTCCTAGAGGGTTAATAACCGGGCTGTGTGTAGTGACAGAGATCGGGAAATAGCTTAAATATCTGATTACGGTCCGATTACGGTGCGTCTTTTGGGCAGAATCTTTGATAACCTTCAGAATTAACGAAGCAAGCTACGTATATAATACTTAAAGGAGAAAGCAGTTATCTCTATCCAGAATGTTGGCACGGGTCATCCGGGTCATCCGGGTGGTGGGAGTCCAGCGGGTTTTGTTTTCTTTTCTTTCATCTGTAGTTCTTCACTTTTTTTTTTTTTTTTTTTGGCCTAATGATTAAAACAACTCAGAGCCTGCCCTTGCTCCTCCTCCCAGGTGTCACCACAGGGCCAGCGGTGACATTTCCTGGCTCGTGGCTTGTCCATGGCCGGCTGCTTTCCCACAAGTGCAGCTGGCCTGGCATGGAGGCAGCGCTGGGGAAGGAGGTGTCCCTGGGAGGCCTGCGGATGCCGCCCTGCTTGGTTACTGAGTCCCTGGTTTGTACCTGGCGGTGCCAGGCTCTGTGGCTGCTATTCCACTTTTCCACAAATCCCCTGGCACAAAGGGCCTTGAGAAGAGGCATTTGGCGTGTTGCCCTCTTAGGAGCCGGGTGACATTTCAGCCGGTGCAGCTTGGCCGATTTCAGATGCAAGGCCTCGCCCGGGGCCCAGTTCACAGAAACCTAGGTCATTCTGAGGCTTTGTTGGGATTGAGGCCCCGCTGGGAGAAGAGCTGAACCTGCCTGCAAGTGGGCCTCCTGAGGGGTGAGTGGTCCCTGCCCTTGGGCCTATGGGGCCACCCCCCTGCCAGGTGTGTCCCCGGGCTCCCAGTCTCCCCAGGTCCATCCAGTGAGTGTGTGGAAGGGGAATGAGAACAGCAGCCCCCTCTTGGGGTGGTTGAGGGGATTGCTCGAGCCCATCTGTGAAGGTGCTCCACAGCCCAGGCACTGGTATTCTAGCGGGTGGGTTGTGGGGCCACCGTCTGTATAGGCAGTTTAAACTCCCCTCTGGGGTGACTTAGATTAAGGTCCTCTGAGGTTCAGAAGCAGTTTGGGCCAGCAAGCCTTTTTTTTTTTTCGTTTTTAGAGACAAGGTCTTGCTCTGTTGCCCAGGCTGGAGTGCAGTGGTGCAGTCATAGCTCACTGTATCCTCAACCTCCCAGGCTCAAGCAACCCTCCCACCTCAGCCTCCCAAGTAGCTGGGACTACAGGCACGTGCCACTGTGCCCAAGCTCAGTGAGGTTTTCTGTGTTGCCAGACACCTGTCTGGTCCCTGACACGGCCTTCAGCCACCTGGGGACTGGTGGCATCCATTCTACTTCCTAGCACCCTCAGGCAAGGGGCTGCAGCTGCAGCCTGGCTCCGCCGTGGGCTGCCTGTGGATTTGGAGGCAGGTGGGGCGGGGCCTGGCCAGTGCTGTTTGCTGCTTGTCATCCTGGCTCAGTAGGGGCAACTTCAGGCGAGATGCAGGCCAGCCGCTCCCAAGTGTGGGAGAAACTCATACTGTGTGGTGCCACCGTGCCCAGTGCAGCAGGGGCCCTAAGTGGCTGCCGCTCAGGTGCCCCCACCTGCTGTGTCCTGCAGCACTCAGCTGAGTCAGAAATGCAGATTCCAGGGCTGTTTGTGTCCTGAGTTCCTGAGGCTCCACCCTTGCATCCTGGCCCTATACAGAAAGGGAGCGGGGGGCCCTTTGACCATAGGATTGTCACTACTGGGCCCAGCATCCTCCCCTGTGTGGGGGTGTCGAGAGGGCAGAGAGCCCTCTCTGAATCCCTGCCTGCTCTTTCGGGATCCTAGGGGCTTCATTTAGGGTGTGGGGGCGTGTGGTTGCATGGCGGGCGTGGGACCTCACGTTCCTCTAGAGCGCCTGTTGCCTGGTTCCTCTGAAAGGCCCCAAGCGTGGTGCCAGCTCCCTCAGTGCCCTTCAGCAGGAGCGTGTGCACTTCCAGCAACCCATGGTAACATCTTTGGGTTAAGATGTTTTCTTTAAGTCTAGTTTATCGAGGTATGATTTACATATAGTAAAATTCTCCCATTTTAGATGTAGCAGGTTTTTCAAATCTCAGCATGTGCTTTCATTGAGCCCTTTTGGAGGATGGCCAGTTTTTCTGTTTTTTTTTTTTTTTTTTAATGTCATGTTTCTTGGTGTTTATTTGTCTGAATAATTCCTGCAGAAGCCGCGTAGCTGGGCCCGGAGTTCTGCCATGAGCTTGTGCTGAGAATCGCAGCGCTCCCTCTCTCTCAGGACAGAGGCCAGCTGCTTCAGCGTACTATGTGCCCCATTGCCTGGGAACCCTTTCTTCCTGGGGTGGTTGTAGAGGGTCCTGCACCTGGAGTACCAGTGGCCCCATGGCAAGGGTCAGGGATGCAGGTCCTCCTCACAGCAGCAGTGGTGTGTGTGCTGTCCACAGGTGGAGGAGATCCTGGATCCCGAGTCACTTGGTCAAGCCTCAGAAGTTGGCAGAGCTAGGATTGGAACCAGCTCTTTGTAAACACACACCAGTTGTCCAAATACCTGAGACAGGCATGACCTAGAATGACAGTGCTTGATGAGTTTCGGTGCCAGGGATAGGAGTGCGCCATGGCTGCAGGATTCAGAACACGATTAGGGACAGGGTCATAGTGCATGGGTTTGCTGGCGGTTTTTCTACCTGGTGTTGCCAGGGCTCATGTTTGGTGGCTAGCCATGGCTTACTCCTCATTGGGAGGTCAGGTAAGTGGAATAAGGAGTAAACAGAGGTTGGTGACGGGGTGGGTTTGGGGAGGCGCTGATGTGTCCAGACCGGGTAGGGAGAGAGCTATGGAGACCACAGTTTGGAGGTGGACACGCCAGGGTTCAATCTCAGAGCCTGGCTGTGTCACCGTGGGTGGGTCACTCCTCTGGGCCTCAGTTTGTCTATCCATAAGATGGGGTTTCTGGCTGCGTCTGCTTCTCAGGCGTCAGGAAGATTAAGAGGGAGACAGCAGGTGCAGCACTTGGCCCGGGGCCTGGCACGTAGTAGGCATTTCATCCGTTCATTGTTGAGATAGTATTGGCTCCTTCCAGTCAATCTGGGCAAGGAAGTTCAGTGGAGAAAGGGAGCCTCAGACCTCAGAGGGCCCAAAGGAGGTTGAAGGTCCTGCGATGAAAAAGATGTTGTTTGGCTTCTCCGGTGAGTGTGGCTCTAAGACCGGAGCAGAAAAGGTGCTTTCTCAGACAGCTCTATTCTTGTATAAGTGTGAGAGTTTTTCAGCAAGTGCACTTGACCTTGAATATGGCATCTCCTGTAAAATGAAGCAATTGTGCTTTATGCAGTGTTAGGCACTAGAACTTAACTGAGGCCGCATTTTGTTTGACCTGTTGGTAGGATGTCCTTTTACAGAAAAATCACTCCTTTCTCTCAAGGAAAAAGAATTTGGAAGGCCTCATCTGATTGCAAAGTAATACATGTGTGTTGTGAAGTTTTTCTGAAGCAAGACGACAGCGTTGCCTTCCTTGACATCTGCTGGGAACATGCGTGTTGGGCAACTCAACCTTTTTGCTGTTCTGGGCGTGTCTGCAAATGACTGTGAAAACTGACAGTATCAGTTTGGGGTTTGCAAATGAACTTCAGTGAGGAGGTAAATTCAAAAGTATGGAATCTACGCAGAATGATGGACAGCTGTACCATTCTGTGTTTATCCATTCATCTGTGGATAGACGTTTCGGCTGTTTCTACCCATTTGCTATGGGGAATAGTGCTGCTGTGAACGTGTGTGTGTGTGTGTGTGTGTGTGTGTTTGTACTTGTTCGAGTGCCCGTTTTCAGTTCCTCTGGGTGTATACACCTAGGAATGGAATTGCAGGCTCATACAATAATTTTCTGCTTAGCTTTCTGAGGAGCTGCTAAGCCGTTTTCCAATGGCTGGATCCTGTCATAGTTCCACCAGCAATGTGTGAGGGTTCCTGTTTCTCCAGATCCTCAGCAATGCTTGTTTTCTGTTTCTTAAAAATTATAGCCATCCTCTAGGGTATAGAGCGGTAACTGTTGAGGTTTTTATTTGCATTTCCTTGATGACCCGTGATGTTTCACATCTTTTCACATGCTTGCTGGCTGCACGTATCTCTTTCTTGGGAAATGTCTAGATATATCCATTGCCCATGTTTGTTTGTTTTTTTCCAAGATGGAGTCTCACTCTTTTGGCCAGGCTGGAGTGCAGTGGTGCCATCTCGGCTCACTACAACCTCTGCCTCCTGGGTTCAAGTGATTTTCCTCCCTCAGCCTCCCAAGTAGCTGGAATTATAGGCTCCCGCCACCATACCCAGCTAATTTTTGTATTTTTATTACTGATGGGGTTGCTCCATGTTTGCGAGGCTGGTCTCGAACTCCCAATCTCAAGTGATCCATCTGTCTTGGCCTCCCAAAGTGCTGGGATTACAGGCGTGAGTCACCATGCCCAGCCGATTGTCCACTTTTGAATTAGGTTGTTTGTTTTTGTTGTTGTGTTATAGAAGTTCTTTAAATATTTTGGGTATGTGATTTCAAATATCTTATCCCCTTTTTTAGGTTTCTTTTTTGTTTTTTGTTTTTTTTTTACATTCTTCATAATGTCTGCTTTCTGAGCGGGGTCTCACTCTGTTGCCCAGGCTGGAGTGCAGTGATCTTGGTGTGATCTTGGTTCACTGTAACCCTGACTTCCTAGGCTCAAGCAATCCTCCCACCCCAGCCTCCCAACTAGCTGGGATTACAGGCGTGAGCTGCCGCACCCAGCCCTGATAATGTCCCTTGTTGCATGAATGTTTTAAATGTTTATGAAATTCTATTTATCTGTTTTCTCTTGTCGCTCACACCTTTGGTGTCAAATCTGTGACTCCATTGCCAAATCTGAGGTCATGAAGATTTGTCCCATGTTTATTTACACCAGTTTCATAGTTGTAGTCCTTATACTTAGATAGTTGATCCATTTTCGAGTGAACTTTCATATATGAAGCGAGGTGGGGGTCTAACAGTATTCTTTTGCATGTGGTTTTCCAGGTGTCCCAGCACCATTCATTGAAGAGACTGTTCTTTTGCTATCGAGTGGTGTTAGAGCCTTGTTGAAAATCGGCTGGCCATAGATTTGGGGTTTAAAACTGGACTCTGAATTCTTTTCATTGGTCTATGTGTCTGTGCTTATGCTGGTGCTGTACTGTTTTGATGGCTGTAGTTGTATAGGAAGGTTATTTTTATTTTATTTTATTTATTTATTTTTTTGAAACGGAATCTTGCTCTATCGCCCAGGCTGGAGTGCAGTGGCGCCATCTCGGCTGACTGCAAGCTCTGCGTCCCGGGTTCACGCCATTCTCCTGCCTCAGCCTCCCGAGTAGCTGGGACTACAGGTGCCTGCCACCACGCCTCGCTAATGTTTTGTTTTTTTTAGTAGAGACCAGGTTTCACCGTGTTAGCCAGGATAGTCTCGATCTCCTGACCTCATGATCCACCCACCTCGGCCTCCCAAAGTGCTGAGATTACAGGCGTGAGCCACCGTGCCCCGCCTTTTCTTTTTTTTTTTTTTTTGTCAGACTCTTGCTCTGTCACCCAGGCTGGAGTGAAGTGGTGCAATCATGGCTCACTGTAGCTTTGACCTCTTGGGCTCAGGCAGTCCTCCCACCTCAGCCTCCCAGGTAGCTGGGACCACGGGCATGCACCACCACATCCAGCTAATTTTATTATTTTTGTAGAGATGGGGTCCCATTGTGTTGCCCAGGCTGGTCTTTTTATTTATTTATTTATTTATTTATTTATTTATTTATTTATCTTTTTGAGACAGAGTTTCGCTCTTGTCCAGGCTGGAGTGCAGTGTCACGATCCTGGCTCAGTGCAACCTCTGCCTCCCAGGTTCAAGCGATTCTCCTGCCTCAGCCTCCTGAGTAGCTGGGATTACAGGTGCCTGCAACCATGTCTGGCTAATTTTTTGCATTTTTAGTAGAGACGGGGTTTCACCATGTTGGCCAGGCTTGTCTCGAACTGGCCTCAGGTGATCCACCTGAGGCCTCCCAAAGTGATGGGATTACAGGTGTGAGCCACCGTGCCTGGCCCAGGCTGGCCTTGAACTCTTGGCCTTAAGCGATCCTTTCGCCTTGGGCCCCCAAAATGCTGGAATTACAGGTGTGAGTCAGTGCGCCCAGCCTTGTAGGAAGTTTTGGAATTGGCAAGTGTGAGTCCTCTGTGTTTTGTTTTTCCCTCTTCAATATGAGTTTGGCTATTCTGTGCCCCTTGCGATTCCATATGAACTTGAGGTTTGACTTTTCCATTTTTGCAAAAAATTATATTGGAATTTTGATAGGGATTCTATTGTATCTAGTCATTTTTGAAACATCTTAGCAATATTAAGTTTTCAGTCCATGAACAAGGAATGTCTTTCCACTTAATTAAGTCTTTAGGTTTTTTCAGCAATATTTTATAGTTTTCAGTATACATAAGTCTTTTACCTGTGTGCTTAAATTTATTCCTAGGTTTTTTTGCCTTGTTTTGTTTTGAGACAGAGTCTCTGTCCATCACCTAGGCTGGAGTGCAGTGGCACGATCTTGGCTTACTGCAACCTCTGCCTCCTGGGTTCAAGCGATTGTCCTGCCTCAGCCTCCCAAGTAGCTGGAATTACGGGCGTGTGCCACCACGCCCGGCTACTTTTTGTATTTTTAGTAGAGATGGGGTTTTGCCATGTTGGCCAGGCTGGTCTCAAACTCCTGATCGCAAGTGATCCGCCCACCTCGGCCTTCCAAAGTGCTGGGATTACAGGCATGAGCCACTGTGCCTGGCCTTATTCCTAGGTATGTTATTCTTTGAAATGCTATTGTAAATGGAATTCTTTCCTAATTCCCTTTTTGGATTCTTCATTGCAGGTGTATAGAAACACAGCTGATTTTGTTTTTTGTTTTTCCTGTAGCCCTCCCCCCTGGACAGCACAACCAGTTTTTGTGTATTGATCTTGTACCCTGCAGCTTTACTGAATTTATTATTAGCTTTAGTAGGGTGTTGTTTTTTTTTTTCTTTTGTTGTTGTTTTTTTGTGTGTGTGTGGCTTCTTTGGGGTTTTCTGTATATAGAATCATGTCATCTGCGAATAGAGATTCCAGTTTGGATGTCTTTTGTTAAAATCTTTTCCTTGCTTTACTGCCCTGGCTACAACCTCTAGCACAGTGTTGAATAGCAATGGAGAGGGTAGGCATCCTGCGTGGTTCCTGATCTTAGGGGAAGAGTTTCCAGCTTTTTTCCATTGAGTGTGATGTCAGCTGTGAGCTTTTTGTAAATGCCCTTTATCAGGTTAAGGAAATTCCCTTCTAGAAGAAGGAAAAACCTGTTTTCTGCACTCAACGACATTTTTGACACCAAGTGTGTGGGTTTCCCAGACATTAGAATTCTCCAGTTCTCCACGGACACACCTGGGGGTCCTACAGTTGAATTCAGTGATGTTATCCACGACCTGGAGTTAGCGCAAGCTCCCAGGTTAAGAGCCCAGTTTCACAGGACAGCCCCCGCTTCAGGTGCCAGTTGCGAGTCCTAGACTGCCACCTGTACTCAACCGGCCATAAATCGGGTGTTCCCCCCTCCTTAGGTTCAACAGTTCTCTATAACAGCTCACAGAACTCAGGAAAACATTTTACTTCCATTACTGGTTTGTTGTAAAGAGTGCAATTCAGTAATGGCCAAACCTTGCTGCATGGGGCAGGGTATGTGGGAAGGGTGCTGACGTTCCATGCCCTCAGATGGGCCAGCCTGGAAGCTCTCGGAACCCCTTTGTGTAAGGTGTTTATGGAGGCTCCATTGTGTGGGCATGATTGATTAAACCATTGGCCATTGGTGATTAAACTAAATTTCCAGCCCCTTTGCCCTCCCTAAGAGGTCAGGGGGTGGGGCTGAAAATTCCAGCCGCCTATCACATGATTGGTTCGCCTGGCAACCAGCCCCCATCCTGAAGCTATCTAGGGGCATTCAGTCACCAGGCTTCTCATGAACGAACGAAAAGATGCTCGTATCACTTCTAAGATTTCAAGGATCTTAGAGGCCTTTGTGTCAGGAACCCAGGACTAAGACCCAATATTAAAACCAAACAGGCTTCTATCACCACCATCTCTCAGAAAGTGTTTTAGCAGCTCGGTGCCAGGACTAGGAGCAGAGAGCAAATGTATATATTTCTTACCATGTCATACCTTCTTTTCCTAGTTTGCTGAATGACATTTTTCTAAATCATGAATAGGTGTTGTTTTGTCACATGCTTTTATCCGTCTCTAATGAGAAAATCATGTGGATTTTTTCTTCCTTTTATTAATGTGCTATATTACGCCAATGGATTTTTATGTAGGAACCCCCTGCCGCCTTGCATTCCTGGGATAAATCCCTCTTGGTTATGGTGTATAATCTTTTTAGTGTGCTGTTGGATTGGGTTTGCTAGTATTTTGTTAAGGATTTTTGTGTCTGTATTCATAAGGAACGTTGCTGTGTGGTTTTCTTGTGGTATCTTCGTCTGGCTTTAGTATCAGGGCAATGCCGCCCTCATAAAGTGAGTTAGGAGGTATTCCCTCCTCTTCTAAGTTTTGGTAGAGTTTGAGCAGGAGTGGTGTTTGTTCTTTGAATGTTCCATGGAGTTTAGTGAACTGTCTGGTCTTGGACTTTTCTTTGTGGGAAGTATTTGATTTCTGATTCCATCTCTTGTTATCAATGTGCTGAGATTCTCCACCTTTTTTTTTTTTTTTTTTTTTTTTTTTTTTTTGAGATGGCATCTCGCTCTGTCGCCCAGGCTGGAGTGCAGTGGCGCAATCTCGGCTCACTGCAAGCTCCGCCTCCCGGGTTCACACCATTCTCCTGCCTCAGCCTCCCGAGTAGCTGGGACTACAGGCGCCCGCCACCACGCCCGGCTAATTTTTTTTTTGTATTTTTAGTAGAGACAGGGTTTCACCGTGTTAGCCAGGATGGTCTTGATCTCCTGACTTCGTGATCCGCCCGCCTCGGTCTCCCAAAGTGCTGGGATTACAGTTGTGAGCCACCGTGCCCAGCCCCACTTCTTCTTGATTCAGTTTTAGTAATTTGCTTCTAAGGTTATGTCTTATCTACATTATCTAGCTGGTGTATAGTTGTCTATAGTATTCTCATAATTCTTTTAATTTCTATAAGATTGGTAGTTTCCACTTTTATTTCTGATGTGGGTTATTTATGTTCTTTTTTTTAAATACTAGCCAAAGGTTGGTCAATTTAGTTGATCTCTTCAAAGAAACAACTTGATTTTATTGATTCACTCTGTGTCTTTTATTCCGTATTTTGTTTATTTCTGTTCTTTTTCCTTTTGTTAGCTTTGAGTTTAGTTCTTTTTCTAATTCCTTAGGGTGTAAAGGGAGTCAATGATTTGATGTCACTCTTATTTTTGAATGTAGGTGTTTACACCTGTATATTTCGCTCTGAGCACTGTGTACACCGTATTCCATATGTTTCGATATATTGTGTTTTGTTTTCATTATCTCAAAAGTATCTTCTAATTCTCCCGGTGATTTCTTCTTTGACCCATTGGTTGTTGTATTTGTTGGGGTTTTTTCTCCAGACAAAATCAATAGGAAAGACAGATAGATACCCAGATACGAGAGGGAACTTATTGGGGGAATAGGCTCACGTGATTGTGGAGGCCGAGAAGTCCCGTGACAGGCCACCTGCAGGCTGGAGATCTGGGTTGCCGGCAGCACAGCTCCCCTCAAGCTCAGACGCCTCCGCAGCAGGGAAACCCTGGTGTAATTCTCAGTCTGAGGTCGAAGGCCTGGTACTGAGGGTGTGAGGCCAGAGTCCTAAGGTCACAGAGAGAGACAGGCAGATGGAGAGATTGCCGTCCCTGACTTTTTGTCCCTTTGGAGACAGATCGCCATTTCTGTTTTTTTTGTCCCTTCTGGGACCCAACCAGTTGGATGGTGCTGGTCCACATTGAGGGCGAATCTTCTCTACTCAGCCCGCCGACTGACATGCCAGTATCCTCTGGAAACACCCTCATAGACACACCCAGAAATAATGCCTTACCGGGTCTCTAGGTTCTTTTTTTCTTTTTTCTTTGTGATGGAGTCTCGCTCTGTCACCCAGACTGGAGTGCAGTGGTACAATCTCAGCTCACTGCAGCCTTGACCTCCCTGGGCTCAGGTGATCCTCCCACTTCAGCTTTCCGAGTGGCTGGGACTACAGGTGCGTGTCACCACGCCCAGCTATTTATTCTTTCTTTCTTTCTTTTCTTTCTTTCTTTTCTTTCTTTCTTTCTTTCTTTCTTTCTTTCTTTCTTTCTTTCTTTCTTTCTCTCCTTTCTTTCTTTCTTTTTCTTTTTTTTTTGGTGGTGGGTACAGATGGGGTTTTGTCATGTTGCTCAGGCTGGTCTTGAACTCCTGGGCTCAAGCGATCCTCCTGCCTTGCCCCGCAAAGTGCTGGGATTATAGGCATGAGCCACTGTGCCAGGTCCTCTAGATATTTCTTAATTCAGTCAAGTTGACATCTAAAATTAACCAAAGCCTCTCATCTGAATTTGGTTCCTCTTTATTCTTTTTTCTAACTCACTGTTCCTTTCTTTTTTGTAGCACATACATGGATGTGTGTCTACTTGTCTGTGTGTCTCTACCACCCGAAAGTAAGCTCAGGACCAGGGCTCTGCTTTTATTCTCGGCTGGCCTCTAGCATGGAGGTGGCACTTGCTAAATATTTATTACATAAATACTAAATGGATGAACCAGATTCATTCCAGAGGGGGTAGCTGTTGTACGTCCAAATATCAGAAAACCTCCTGGCACAACCAGTGAATAAGTGCCGCCGCCCCCCGCCCCCCACCCCCAACCTTTTTAAGAATGGAGGTGAAATTCACGAGATGAAATTAACCATTTTAAAGCAAACAGTAAGTAAAGTGGCATTTAGTACATTCACAGGGTTGTACTATTGCCGTCTCCTTCTAGTTCCAGAGCGGTTTCATCACCCTGGAAGGAAACCTTGTGCCGGTAAGCAGCTGTTTCCCGTTCCCCACCTCGCCACCATTCCTGGCAGCAACTCATCTATATTGTGTCTTCGTGGATGGGCCTATTCTGGCAGTTTCATATAAATGGAGTCATACAGTACGTGATGTTCGTGTCTGGCTTCTTTATTTCTTTCTGCCGTATTTGTGAGTTCATCCATGTTGCTGCATGTATAAGAACTGCATTCCTTTTCACGGCCAAGTAACATTCTGCTGTATGGCTGTCCCACACTTTGTTTATCCGTTCATCCACTGACGGCCATGCAGGCTGTTCCCACCTCTTGGCTATTGTGAATAAGCACAGCTTTGAACATGGCTGTGCATGTATGTGTTTGAGTACCAGGTTTCAATTCCTTTGGGTATACAGTTGGCCCTCCATATCCATGGGCTCTGCATCCATGAATTCAACCAACCACAAACAGAAAACATTTGGAAAAAAAATCCACACAGTTCTAAAAGGCAAAACGTGAATCTGCCAGGGGCCATTGAATCCACGTGAATGCAGTGATGCGTAGGCATTGTATTCGGCATGATAAGTGATCTAGAGATGATTTCAAGTATATGGGAGGGTGTGCATAGGTTATCTGCAAATGCTGCTATTTTATATAAAGGGATTTGAGCCTCTGCAGACTTTGGTATCCAGAGGGTGTCCTGGAACCAGTCCCTCACAGTTCTGAGGGATGACTGTATACCTTAGAGTGGAATTGCTGGGTCATATGGTAATTCTATGTTTAATTTCTTTGAGGGAGTGCCAAACTGTTTTCACAGCAGCCAAACCATTTTATATTGCCACTAGCAACACACAAGCATTCCAATTTCTCCACATCCTCAGCAACATTTGTTATCTCCTGTTTTTTGTCTGTTTTTAGTGATAGCCATCCCTGTGGGTGTGAAATGGTATTTGTAGGTGGTTTTGATTCACCTTTCCCTGATGATTAATGAAGTCGAGCATCTTTTCATGTGCTTATTGGCCATTTGTGTATCTTTTTTTGAAGATACGTCTATTCAAGCTCTTTGCCCATATTTGATTTGGGTTGGTTTTCTTTTTGAGTTGTAAGAGTTTTTTTGTCTTTGTTTTTGTTTTTTTTTTTTGAAATAGGGTCTCACTCTGTCACCCAGGCTGGAGAACAGTGGTGTAATAACAGCTCATTGCAGACTCCACCTCTCCCCTCAAGCAATCCTCCTACCTCAGCCTCCTGAGTGGCTGGGACCACAGGTGTGCACCACCATACCTAGCTAATTTTTGTATTTTTGTAGAGATAGGGTCTTGCCATGTTGCCCAGGCTAGTCTTGAACTTCTGAGCTCAAGCGATCTGCCCACCTAGACTTCCCAAAGTGCTGGGATTACAGACGCGAGCTGCTTTACTTGACCGGGTCCTTTATATCTTCTGGATAAATGCCTGTTTTTAAGCATTGACAGTAAAGTGCTTGCTGGGCAGACTGGATGCGTGATGGGAACTTCCCTGAGCTGGGGGCTTCAGCTCTTCAAGGGCTGATCCGGGTGGCCTCCCTCCCATCACATGCGGCCTCGAGGCTTCTGCATGCTGCGGCTGAACTGTTCTTTTGGAAAGTGGCCTTGACGGTGGCCTGGGAGGGCATGCTGGGGCTGCCCCGGGACAAGGCAGTGGGCCGGATGAATAAATCGGTTCCTCAGTGCACTTGGCCCAGTCAGATGAGGGAGTCTTGTTTAAATGCTCTCTTTGTATCTGTTTGTTGTCCTGGAAGTGGTCAGAGATATTTAAAGCCCTTCCTGTTCTAGTGAGTGAGTAACATCTCAGACCTCGGGCTGTCTAGTAGAAATCTTTATTATTATTATTTTTTAGCCACATTAAAAAAGTTCAAAAGAAACAGGTGAAATTAATTTTAATAATTGGGTTAACTCAGTGTATCTAAAACATTATCATTTCAACATGTAATCAATATTTTTTAAGTATTGAGAGATTTTACATTCTTTTTTCCTACCAAGTCTTTGAAATTCAGTCTGTTTATTATACTTGCTGCACGTCTCAATTTGGATACAGAAACGTCATCAGAAAGGCTTGATCTGTATTTAGATTCCATAAAATTCACAGTTGAACAAAGAAGTAGATTCACACACCCAAGCTGCTCCAGACGCATAAAAATCTTCATTACTGAACCGAGTATGGTTCCTGACTGGGAATCTCTCATAGTTACGATTTTTTAAATTTGGAAATAATTTTAGACACAGAAGAGCTGCAAAGATAGTACAGAGAATTCCCATAGGACCTCCCCCACAACCCAACCTCCCTTAATGTTAACATCTCACATAACCACGGTCCAGTGATCGAAACCAAGACAGTAGCATCGGTACAATCGCCATGAACTAAACTAGGGACTTGGCTTGGGTTTCCCAGTTTTCAATTCATGTTCTTTTTCTGTTGTGGAACCCACCCCAGGATGCTGCACTGTTGCCTGTGTCTCTTTCCTCAGTCTTTCATGACCTTGATATTTTTAAAATGTACTAGTGGGGTATTGTGTAGACTCTCCCTCAACTTGCCATTTTCTCATGGCTAGTCTGTGGTTATAGTTCCATAAGAAGACCACAGAGGTAAATGCACTTCTGCTTCCATCATATTAGGAAGTGCCAGATATTAACATGATCCATGGTTAACAGCCGAGGTTGACCTTGATCTCCTGGTTAAGTGGTGTCTGCCAGGTTTCTCCACTGGTTGTTGCTTAGAAGAAGCAGGTCACTAAGTCCAGCCTACACTCAAGGGAGAGGAATTAACCCCTCCATCCTGGTGGGCGTAGGTTAAAAACACTACAGTTACTAATACCCATTTTGGGAGAGATACTTTGAAGCTGTGCAGATAACCTGTTTTGTTTTGTCTTTTATTAAAAATACAGATGGAGTATCCCTAATCCAGAAATCCAAAATAAAAAATGCTCCAAAATCTCAGGCTGGGTGCAGTGGCTCACTCTTGTAATCCCAGCACTTTGGGAGGCCAAGGCGAGTGAATCACCTGAGATCAGGAGTTCGAGACCAGCCTGGCCAACATGGCACCCCGTCTCTGCTAAAAATACAAAAATTACCCGAGCGTGGTGGTGCACGCCTGTAGCTCCAGCTACCTGGGAGGCTGAGGCACAAGAATTGCTTGAGCCCGGGAGGAAGAGGTTGCAGTGAGCTAAGATCACACCACTGCACTCCAGCCTGGGTCACAGAGTGAGACTCTGTCTCACAAAAAACAAACAAACAAACAAACAAAAAAACACCAAAATGCTCCAAAATCTGAAACTCTGAGCACCAACCTGACACTCAAAGGAACTGCTCACTGGAGCATTTTAAACTGTAGATTTTCAGATTAGGGATGCTGAACCAGTAAGAATAATGCAGACATTTGAAAATCCAAAAAAAGATCTGAAATCCAAAACATTTCTGATCCCAAGCATTTTGGATAAGAGCTACTTAACCTGTAGTACCACCCACTAATTTTAGCCTCCCCCAGTGGTGGCCTACTGGTAGTTTTAATTTCCTCCTTCCTTTCTACATTTATTAACTGGAATTTTTCGGTAAGGAAGAGCTGTCCCTTCTCTTCCATTTATGTATTCAGTTATTTGTATCAACACGGATGGACTCATAGGTATTTGGTTTTTTTTTTGGAGTTATAATCCAGTCTGTTGTTACCTGTTTGTTATTGAAATTGTTCTCACATTCGGGCCTGTCATTTCATCATGTTCCCATGGTTTTGGGGGTGCTTTCACATTCTGGCACCACAGGCTCACCTTGTATTCCCCTGCCCCAGCCCTAGAATCTTCCACTGCTCCCAGGAGCCTTAGTTCCTGTTGCTGGAGAATGGTATTTAAAAGCCAAGATCTGGGAGCTAAGTGTGCTCACTGCTGCTTAGTTGTCACTGCGTTTAGGTCCTCTCATATGACAGAGCTAGGAAACCACCCCCACCCTTTACATCTGTGTTTAGTTCTGTATCTATCTGTGTAATATGAAAACAAACGTACATTCCTCTGAGGCTGCCAACTCCAATCCAGCACCAGCGGGCTCATTCACGCCTTTCCCAGTTGCTTCCTTGTGGCTGTCTGAAGGAGGAAACCTGGCTCCCGTTATCTGTACTGTGTTTGTTTACCTGTTTAATTCCAGGATACCTGGAAAGTAGTTTCAGAATCAACAGCCAGCCCTCCTGTGTTGGCAGCTAGGGCTCAGCATTGGTGTGCAGCTCTTTCTGTCAAGTTGGAACGCTGCAAGGTTACAAGGTTATTTGTGGCAGTCCCTTCCCTGGGATCGTCATGTCATGCATTTGTCATACAGTTAGCTTCGTCAGTCACAGTTGCATTTCATCTTGGGTCTGCCCCCTCTGCCCATCTGGTTATTAGTTACTGATTTTTTAATTTGTATTCCGTGACGTTTACTCTGGGTTTCAACATGCAGAGAGTTGTGTATCTACCGGGACTCCGCCTCCCCCACCTCTGATTCCCACTTGCTGTCCCTTTGAAGTCAGTCCCCGCTCCCACCCCCAGCCCTTACAACCACTCATCTGTTTGCCATTCTTGTAGTTTACCTTTTCCAGATTGTCCTAAGACTCAGACAATATGTCGCCCTTTTGTATCTGGTTTCTTTCACTTAGCAAAGCGCACTTAGATTTGTCCATGTTGTTGTATGAATGAATCTTTGTGTTTTGTTGTGTTTTTTTGAGGAGTGTTCCACTGCATGGATGCCTTACTGTTTGTTTATTCGTTCACCTGTTGAAGGACGTCTGTGTTGTTTCCAGCTCTTGTGATTATGAATAAGGCTGCCTTAAACATTTGCATACGGGTGTTTTGTGTGACCATGTTTTCAGTTTATTTGGGTAAATGAGTGGAGATTGCTAGGTCACATGATATGGGTCTATTTAACTTTTTAAGAAACTGCCCAGTGGTTTTCTTCTAAAGAGGCTGTGCCATTTTGCAGCCCCATCAGCAGGAAGAGTTCCTGTTGCTCCAAATCCTCACCAGCCCTTGAATATGGTCAGATTAGTTTCCTTTTTTTTTTCCTCTTTGTTTTCTTTTTCTTTTTGAGGTGGAGTTTGACTCTTGTTGCCCAGGCTGGAGTGCAAAGGTGTGATATTGGCCCACTGCAACCTCCATCTCCCGAATTCAAGCGATTCTCCTGCCTCAGCCTCTCGAGTAGCTGGGTTTACAGGCGTGAGCCACTGTGCCCGGCCAACTTTTTGGGTTTTTTGTTTGTCTGTTTTGAGACAGGGCCTCACTGTGTCGCTTAGGCTGGATGGGGTGCACTGGTGCAATCACAGCTCACTGCAGCCTCTGTCTCCTGGACTTAAGCAATCCTCCTGCCTTAGCCTCCCAAGTAGCTGGGACTACAGGTGCATGCCACCACACCCAGTGAGTTTTTCTTTTTTTAAAAAAAATTAATTAATTTATTTATTTTTTTGAGATGGAGTCTTGCTCTGTCGCTGAGGCCGGAGTGCAGTGGCACGATCTTGGCTCACTGCAAACTCTGCCTCCCGTGTTCACACCATTCTCCTGCCTCAGCCTCCCAAGTAGCTGGGACTACAGGTGCCCACCAGCATGCCCGGCTAATTTTTTTGTATTTTTAGTAGAGACGGGGTTTCACCGTGTTAGCCAGGATGGTCTCGATCTCCTGACCTCGTGATCTGCCTGCCTCGGCCTCCCAAAGTGCTGGGATTACAGGCATGAGCCACCATGCCTGGCCCTCACACCTGGTGAGTTATTAAAAAAAATTTTTTTAAGGGCTGAGCACGGCAGCTTATGCCTGTAATCCCAGCACTTTGGGAGGCTGAGATGGAAGGATTGCTTGAGCTCAGGAGGTTGAGACCAGCCTGGGCAACATGGTGAAACCCCATCTCTAAAAAAAAAAAAAAGAAAGAAAAGGAAAGAAGAAAGAGAAAGAAAGGAAGAAAGAAAGAGAAAGAAGAAAGAAAGAAAGAAAGAGAAAGAAGAAAGAAAGAGAGAAAGAAAGAAAGAAAGAAAGAAAGAAAGAAAAGATTTTTAAATTTTTTTTTGTTGAGAGAGTCTCACTATGTTGCTAAGGCTGAGCTCGAACCCCCAGCCTCAAGTGATCCTCCTGCCTCAGCCTCCCAAAGTGCTGGGATTATAGGCGTGAGCCAACACACCTGGCCCCATTCTTTATTTAACTTTTTGAGTAACTGCCAGACTGTTTTTCAGCAGCTGTGCCATTTTACATTCCCCCAGCCAGGTATGAGGGTTCTGATTTTTCTACATCCTCACCAGCAACTCATTTTCTGCCTTTTTGATTATAGCCATCCGTCTTAGTGGGTGTGAAGTGGTGCTCGGTTAGGTTTTGATTTGCGTCTCCCTGACGGCTGACGGTAATGAGCATCTTTTTCACGTGCTTATTTGCAACCCATATATTCTCTTTGGTAAAGTATCTGTTCAGAATTTTGCCCTTCCCTCTCATTAAAAAAATTGGGTTAGCTGTTTTCTTGTTGTTGAGTTCTAAGAGTTCTGTATATACTCTGGATACAAGTCCTGTACTTAGTATATGAGTTGCAAATATTTTCTCCAAGTCTGTGGCTTATCTTCTCATTCTCTTAATAGTATATTTTTGTCTAGCAAATGTTTTTTATTTTGATGGACGGCTTACTGTTGTTTTTCTGGCGAGTGCTTCTGGTTTTGTGTCTGAAACCCTTTGCCACACTTGAGGCCCATGCCTCTGTTTTCGCTGTCTGCTGGCAGCATGCACCAAGCCCACTGTTGAGAGAGGCAGGGGAGACTGCCCATGGGTAGCGGGTATCTAGTAAGGGAGGCCCTTATTACCCATTTATTCTTCGCAAATGAGGGTTTTTTTTTTTTTTTAATGTTCGTTTACAATGAGGAGGAGGAATTGCTTTTCTTCCATTCTTTGCTGGAGTTTCATGGATTTCTTCATGTGACAGATATTTACCAAGTCTAGGCCCAGTGAAGACCAAGTGAACACGTTCCCCTCTCTTGTGGAGTTCACAGACTGACAGGGCAAGAGACAGCGGACACACGGGAGAGGAAGTGACCCATCAGAATGAGTTCCAGGAAGTCCAGGGGCTGGGTGCTATGAGTGTGTCACGGGGACCCAGTTAGAAAGGGTCAGGTGGGTTCCCTTAAGAAGCGAGATTGACTTCTTTTTTTTTTTGAGGTGGAGTCTTGCTCTGTCGACCAGGCTGGAGTGCAGTGGCGCGACCTTGGCTCACTGCAAGCTCCACCTCCTGGGTTCACGCCATTCTCCTACCTCAGCCTCCCGAGTGGCTGGGACTACAGGCGCCTGCCACCACGCCTGGCTAATTTTTTTGTATTTTTAGTAGAGAGGGGGTTTCACCGTGTTAGCCAGGATGGTCTCGATTTCCTGACCTCGTGATCCACCTGCCTTGGTCTCCCAAAGTGCTGGGATTACAGGCATGAGCCACCATGCCCGGCCGATTGACTTCTTCTTACGTGAGGCTGAGAGAATGGGGTGGTCTCTTCTAGGGGGAGGGGCAGCTGTTTGAAAGGCAGAGTCCAGGTGATGAAGCGGGGGCTGGGGCGAATGTGAGGGAGGTGAGCTGGATGGGCAGAGCTGCTCATCAGCTGGGGGTGACATGGTGGCATTTGCCGTCAGATCCTGCATAAGGGGTCGAGTTCTCCGGGTTCGCCTGCCTCTTTGGGCGTAAGCTCTGTGGCCGTGGCTTCAGAAGCCCCAGCCAGGTGCCTGTCCCATGCCTGTCCCGTGATGTTCTGGAGTAGGTCAGTGACATTATAATGCAGACCTGGCTCCATCTCTCCCAGAAGTAATTCAGTGGCTGCCAAACAGGAAGTGCTTGTCTGTGCCCTGGAGTCAGTTAGGAGGCAGGGTCAGGGCCTCGGGAGGGGCCGCAGAGCTGACCTGGGGGGCATTGATGCCCTGGTCCTGGGCAGGGCAGGGGCCTGGGGGCTGCAGGCCTCCCCGAGCCTTCCCGGGGTGGGGGACCCCACTGACATTCATGGCCCTGCTCGGGCTGGGATCGGCTCTCAGGGTCTCTTTCAGCTTTACCGCTTGGTGACCCCGCCACGTTCCCGCTTTACGTTCCCAGCAGACTTTAGCACGGTTGATTTTTGTCTTGCTTTGTTTTGAGGCATTAGCCAAGATCAGCAGCTGGACTCAGGAGCTCTTCTCTGAGGCATCATTTGATGTGACTTAATTTCCTTGGCAATCCTTTTAGCCCTCGCCTTTGTCGCTTTCATGCCAGTGCTGGCTGCCAAGTAGTCCTGTGTTTCTGGCTTGGTGTGCTTGGCAAAACCGAGAGGGGTAGAGGGAGCTGCTGTCAGATGGGGAGAGGGGTCGTCTGAGATGACAGTGGCCAGCTCTCCTCTCCTGTGGCCGGCGTTGGCTCGCAGCCCCCCAGGTGCCCTGTAGATGCAGTCACATGAGGGGATGCCGGCTGGGGCACTTGTTTCTATTGAACCGGGTACCAACAGCACCAGGAAAGAGGAGTGTGGCTGTTTGGGGCGGTAAAACTTGCCCTGCCCCTGACCCCAGATTCCTCTTCCTTCAATCTAAGTCTCCCATGACTTCAATTGAAGGAACCCATTCTGAAAGCAGGAGAAAAAACACACGAGGGGTACGCACTGATTGTGACAGTCCAGTATTAGAAACGGCAAAGTGTGAAAAAGAAGTTTATTTTGGTTATTTACCACTAGTATTAGACCTCCTCCTCAACCCCTGCAACAAGCTGTCATTGGACAGGGAGCCACAGCCGTCACCAGTCCACCGTGGCCTCCCACATGCAGATGTCCGAGGGCACAGGAAGGGCATTACATGGAGAGTTTTAAAAGTAAGTTAAACTGCACTGGCCTCAGAGCCTTAAGACCCTCAGAGGCATCTTCCTGACACATCCTGGGTGGCTTGTGTTGGGGGGCTCTAGGCAGTCACACATGCCGGGGAGGTTCCAAGGACACCAAGCCGGGGTGCCCTCCACAGCCGCCACCCTCTGTAGAGTGGAGATGGCTCTCAGCCGCAAATGCTGCCCTACACGCGTTCCACTTGGGCTGTCCCTGTGTGCGCTCAGTTTGAGACTGGGAGAGCAGGTCTTGAGGCAGGGAGGCAGGGAGCCCCCTCTGGGCCCCCATTGTCTTCTCCCCTTGCCCCCAACCCGCTGGTGCAGAAGCCGAGCAATGCTCACACTCCCTCCCTGGCTCCCAGGCTCCCGGGGCCTTGCAGAGTTCAGGAGGCGGGCAGCCCCTCTGGTGAGCCCATAGAGCGCTCCGCCAGGGACAATCGGCCGGTTGATGTGGCCGAGGGGGAGGCCTTGGCTGGTGGATTGCTGAGGGAGCCAGAACAGAAGCCACATTGTGTGCGGGGACCCAGGGCAGGGCCGAGCTGCCGCGTTGTGACAAGCCGCATGGATGCGTGCCAGCTGTGGCGCAGTCTGTCTTTCCCCAGAGCATCCTTCTGTTCCCTGAAGTGGGTCCCCAGACGCATCTGTGTTTCCTAGAGGGCGGGTCTGGAGCCGGGCAGAGAAGCACAAGGAAAGAACGAAGGCACCCATCGCTGCAGGGAGAGAGGAGGTGCTGCGCAGCCCTGCGCCCGCCACGGCCACCCCAGGACCTCCAAGGCTGGGACGGTGGGATGGCCCAGAGGCCCAGAATGCCTTCTCCTGGGTCTCTAGAGAAGAGGCTGGAAGAATTGTCTGGGCATTGAAAGCACCCATTATGTTCCCCAAATTTCCTGTCTCGGCATGTGCCTGATAAAATTCTTTCCCGGCTTCTCTGAGGCCATCTTTCCTGACTGATGTTTGTGCCTCCTGTAGAGACAGGGCCGCAGGACGAAGGCATCTGCCCTGTGGCTCCCAGAGCAGGGAAGGTGCTGTCCACCGGGGGGGCTAGGGGCCGGGTGCCGTGGAGCCCTGAATGGACCCTGCCTCCAGCTGGACTCTGCCTGACAGTGGCCTGGGGGACACGGGCTCTTGGGATGGGGCGGGGGTCTAGGAGCTGTGGGTTCTGGCGGCCTCAGTTCAGGGTAGAGAGAGGCTGTCCTCATACTGGGCATGAGGGAGGCAGGAGGCCCCGGGACTGACCACTCGCAGGTCTCGGCTCAGCTGCTCGGCCTGGCAGCATTGGGCTGGTGACTTTCGTGGGCTCACCTTGGGGATACCTCCTCCTGTCTTCATTTGTTATGGTCCAGATTTCAAACTGCCATTTTACACGTGTTTACGTTGCCGGCCGCTTTCTCCCCTTTCTGGTGTCAGACTGAGGAGAAATCATTAAGTTTGACCTCCAGTTAATAGAAGCCAACTTTAAGTCTAAAAACGTCTGTTTCCATGGAGAGCGTTTTAAAATGTGGTGTCTGCCTTTCTGCCTCCTCGTTTTGGTTTCTAATTGCTCATCGATGCAGGAATTGATTCCGGTTATCGGAAATGCGAAGCACAGAAGGACACAGGGTAGGAACTGGAGCTCCTCCCTTTTCCATCCCTCTGCCCCTGAATTCTCCTGCTCTCTCGGGAGGTTCTTAGCTGAGTGTGGGGTCCATTCTTTCCCTGTGCGTCTGACATCACGCCCACAGCGCTTTTGAATCTCAGAGCTGTAGGGTTCCGTGGTGCTTTCAGTCTTGTGGTTTGCTTTCTTCTCCCAGCGGTGTGTCCCGGGGGTCTCTGGGCCAGCGTGTGATGAGGAGTAGCACTTGAGCGCCTGTATATGGGGTGGGTTCTGCCTTTCCCACTTCGCAGGTGAGGACACTGAGCACAGACGGGCAGCGTCACCTGCTCCGGCTGCACGGTGAGTGCCGGGGCCAGCTCCGCTTAGAGCCTGCCCTCTGCGTCAGCTGCTGCGTCTGTCGAGCTCCTTCCAGTGGCGGCAGCGTGCTCCACAGTGGAGTTTGAAGTTCAGGGGTACAAGAAGAAAACTCCCCCGCCTCCCCTGACCAGGGCCAGCCCCTTCCAGGCAGGCCTGTAGGTGGCTGGCTTTCGCTGTTTCATACAGGGCTGCAGGCCCTGAGCACACCTGTAGGAGGGGGCGGGGCCTCTGGGGTCTCCATGGCCTCCCAGGCTGAGCGGTCAGGCAGGCATGGAGGGGCCTGGGCTAATGCTGCCCACGCTGTCCTCCCAGCCAGAGGCACCGCCGGCCTTTCTGCCTCCTTCCCGTTTGATTCCTGCCTCTCTCTGAAGCTCAGAGAGGTGCAGCAGCCCATCCAGGATCACACAGTGAGCCAGTGCTGAGCCGCTTCAGCACCCAGGAGTCCTCTGACTCCTGGTCGGAGGTTTTCAGCCCACATTGTGCTGTTTTACCTAAGCCTTAAAAAAAAAAAAAGTTTGCCGGGCGCGGTGGCTCACGCTTGTAATCCCAGCACTTTGGGAGGCCGAGGCGGGCGGATCACGAGGTCAGGAGATCGAGACCACGGTGAAACCCCGTCTCTACTAAAAATACAAAAAAATTAGCCGGGCGTGGTGGCGGGCGCCTGTAGTCCCAGCTACTCGGAGAGGCTGAGGCAGGAGAATGGCGTGAACCCGGGAGGCAGAGCTTGCAGTGAGCCGAGATTGCACCACTGCACTCCAGCCTGGGTGACAGAGCGAGACTCCGTCTCAAAAAAAAAAAAAAAAAAAAAAAATTTTCTTTTGATGACAAAGCCAAGGTGATATATGCAGGTTACAAGGAATTGAAATCCTCTCCATGATAAGCAATGTTTGTCCTTCCAAAACAGTTCTCTGTGTGCGTGAGTCTGTGTGTGCATGTGTGTATGTGTACAGGTGTGTGGATGTGAGTGGGTGTGTATATGTACATAGGTGTGTGTGTAAGTCTGAGTGTGGGGGGTGGGGGGTGGGTGTTTGTACACGGGTGCGTTTGTGTGTGTGTTTGTACACAGGTAGGTGAGGGGTGAGTATGGACGTGTATGAGTGTGTATACATGGGTGTGTGTGTGTGTACACAGGTGTAAGGGCAGGTGAGTGTGGGTGTGTGCGTGTGCATGTGTGAGTACACAGGTGTGCACGTGGGTAAGTGGTGTGTGTATGCATGTGTGTGTGAGTGTGTGGGCGTGAGTGTGACTGACACCTCTGAACTCCCTGCCTGTGGCCCTCTGGCGTCAGCACAGGCCGCTGTGCCTGGTTCTGGCCAGTGTCCATGTCATGTACCCTGGCATTTGTGTCAGCTGTCATTTACCTGACTGTTCTGGGGGGAACATTTGGCATCTCGGGGTCTCCCTCTGCAGGGGTGCCTCGGTGACCCCTCGTACATTTCTTTATACTCTCTGGATATTTCGGTCGGATCTCATCCTGGACGTGGGATTTCAGGGATGAGGTTGTTTGCTTCTTGGATGTCTTTTTTCCACATTTCTGCTCTTCCCTTGCTTTCTCGCCAGACTGTGTCAGCCCCATTCCAGTTTGCCGTGGACCGGTGAATGCAACAGCCTAGTGCCTTACAGCTGTGTCCAGAGGAGGGGCAGGGCTCTGTGGATGCGGGAAGCTTTTGATGTGTGGACTAGCGGGTTTGGCATTTATTGGTTCTGTGAGGCCTCAGTAAACGGCCAGATGCCACGAAACCTGAGCTTCCTCTCCTAGCAGCTGGTGAGAGAGTGATGCCCCCCTGGAGCGTTGGTGTGGACTAAGGTGTGGCGGTGTAAGGCCTGCGGCCCCACGCCCAGCCCCACAGTGCTCACCGCCTAGTGCCAGGGTAGCCTCCTGAAGCAGAGCAAGGCGTTTGCCACTGGCCGGAGAAGGCCCTGGCGGAGGGCTCCATCTGGGCTCCATGGCGGGGACTTGCCCGGTTCCCCACTGTCTTCCCAGCTCCAGGACAGGGGCAGGGTGGTAGGGACACAGGTGGTGTTGAATTCAAATTCAGAGCTGTGAGGCAGGCTGGGGGCCGAGCCAAGCATATCTATTTAATTCTCCTTTCTAATATAGACGACGTAAAAAACATACACAGAAGCAGAGAGAATGGCAGAGCAGCCGCCCCCCACCTCCGGCTCCCACAGCCGGCAGCCTGCATGGGGTGCTTTCTCCTCTCTCCCCGCCAAGGGTTGTTTTGAATCAGGTCCTACACATCATGTCTTCTAATCTGCTAATATATCCTGCTGTGCCTATAAGAGATAAGATTCTTAAAATAAAACAAAAAAAAACCCTAACCACAATATCATTCTGGCTAGAAATTGGTAAATTAGTAATTCTTTAACATTATCACATGCCCAATACCATCAGTTTCCCCTGTCATCTCACACACAGTCAGCTCTCTAGAGCCTGCAGCTAGTTCCCTGCAAAAACTGAGGGAGGCTCTGTGTGTGTGAACATACATCTTTTAAAATTAACGTGTTCACTTCAGGATTCAAGTAAGGTTGGAGCTTCTCTCTGTCTTTCCCTCTTTAAGTCAGGGTCTCACTCTCACCCAGGTTGCATGCAGTGGCCTGATCATAGCTCACTGCAGCCTCGAATTCCTGGGCTTAAGGGATCCTTCTGCCTCAGCCTCCTGAGTAGCTGGTGCTACAGGTGCACTACCACACTCGGCTAATTTTAAAAAAAATTTTTTTTGTAGAGATGAGATCTCACTGTGTGCACCAGGCTGGACTCAAACTTCTGACCTCAAAGCGATCCTCCCGCTTCAGCCTCCCAAAGTGCCAGGATTGCAGGCATGAGCCATTGTGCCAGGCCCAAGCATTTCTCTTGATTGCTTTGTCTCTTTGTCTCTTAAGCATCTTTTTTTTTTTTTTTTTTTTTTTTTTGAGACAGTCTCGCTCTGTCACCCAGGCTGGAGTGCAGTGGCTCAATCTCGGCTCACTGCAAGCTCAGCCTCCCAGGTTCACGCCATTCTCCTGCCTTAGCCTCCCGAGTAGCTGGGACTACAGGCGCCCGCCACTATGCCTGGCTAATTTTTTTTTTTTTTTTTGTATTTTTAGTAGAAATGGGGTTTCACCATGTTAGCCAGGATGGTCTCGATCTCCTGACCTCATGATCTGCCTGCCTCAGCCTCCCAAAGTGCTGGGATTACAGGCGTGAGCCACCGCGCCTGGCCAAAATGTTTTTTTAAGCCCAGCATATGTCTATGAACCCTGGGGCCTCAGAGGGGAATGCCAGGCAGCCACCAGACAAGCTTGGCAGGGCAGAGATGGACAGCAGACAGCCAGAGTCGGCAGGAGCTGGAAGACCTTGCAGGAGGGCTGGTTGCTCTCCCCTCACACCCAGGATTGGGAGGGAAGCCTGGCTGTCCTCCAGGTGGGGTGTGGGGCAGAGGGAGTGTGGCCTCTCAGAGGTGGTGGCAGCAGCAGGTGCTCCACGCGTGGCCCGCTGGCCACAGGGCCTTTGCCTTGCTGTGTGTGCCTCGTGCCAAGGCCAGCCTGGCCACTCGGCGCCTGTGATCCTCATCCCAAGGAGCACCCGCAGGCGTGGTGGGCTCACTGCCTGGACTCCCCGTCCCGGGCACAGGATGGTGCATGCTGCGGCCTTTGGCACAGGCACCTGTTTGGCCAGTTCCTCTGCATCTTAGTTTGCCGAGGCCAGAGAGACGCTGGCTCGTGGCCAGCAGTCTGGGAGTGGGCAGCTGCTTGTGACCTGGCCGGGCCCGAGAACACTTGACTCTAGGAAGCTACTGACATTAGTGGGTCACAGCGCAATCCGGCTGGAGTCACTAAGGGTGTCACACATGGGCTGGTTGGCCAGCCACCTTTGACTTTGCCACTGCTCACGGAGCCTGCTGCCAGGCCTCAGGGGCATGAAGGAGCTGCTGTCCTGACATCTCCCAGGAGGCTGGTTTCCAGGGGTAGCCAGGAAGGGGTTCGCAGCCCCGTGGGATGCTCCTAAGCTTTGTAGGCCCAGGTCTCATGTAGAGGGCGTGCCATTTAGTCATTCCCAGTGCCTGTGACTCACTGGCAGCTTCCAGCAGCCAATCCCAATCCCAGAGTGCTGGCCGCGTGGTGCTTCGGGGCATGACCTCTACCTGGCCAGCAGGGGGGGCCCTCCTTGCTTTTCGGTGCTGCCCTCTCTGCAGTCGTGAACATGCTGGGTCTCGTCGTGGCTGCCTTCCCTGTTTGGTTTGTGTGGGCCACAGGAACCTCTTCAAGACCTGGGGCTTCCCAAGAACCTCTGCCGGGGTACGCTGGCTCTGCTGCTGCCCAGATCCCCTGTCCGATTCAGCATCTTCATCTGTGACGGGGGGACACCAGGAACACCTGGGTTTGGGGCTGTGAAGCATTCGTATCCACTGAGTGTTTAGAAGGTGCCTGGTCACCGTCAGTGCTCTGCAGACACTGTGACATGGTGCAGTTGGTGTCACACCGGTGTCACTGCCGCATGGCTGTTTCGCCTTTGTGCTCTGTCTGTAAGATTAGAGACCTCTCCTCTCTCGTGATCCCTGCTGGGATCTTATGGTAGGCGCCTGTGGCATTTTTGGTGGATACATGAGTATTTAGGGATGTTCAGCAGACACAGTGCTAGTCCAGCACCAGGCCCATCAGGAACAAAACAGGACGGTCCCATTGTGTGTGGTGTTCATGGGTCAGTGGGGTGTGGGGACAGAAGACAGACGTGCTTTGGACTGCGAGGAGAGCTGGCAGAGAGTGAGCTGTGCTCTGTGCTTAGGGACAGCAGCAGGCCGGGGTAGGGACGGGCGGGGGTCAGGAAGGGGTGAGCTGGGTGGAGGAGGCGTGGGAGAAGGCAGCATGTCGCTGTGGCTGCACCGAGGATGTGGCGCCTCTTCCAGGCTCATCGAGGCCGTTGGTGGGCTGGGGTGAGCCCTGTGCCCATGGAGATACTGTGGCCTGAAAGGGGGCTGTGGTGGAAGCGGGTGACAGTTAGGAGGCAGGTGGTCCAGGAGAGAGGGGCTGGCCGAGGAGCTCGGGAGAAGCGGCTGGACTCGTCGTGCAGCTGGGGTGCACAGCCGTGGCCAGGAGCGTGGAGAGGAGAGGACCCGGTTCTGAGCCCCAGGGTGCCCTGTGCCATACAGTGGGCAGAGCTAGGGAGCATCCCTGAGGCGTCCCAGCGCTTTGGTACCGTCTGGCTGCGCCTCCCCAGGTGCCCTTCCTAGCCCAGGCTGCTTTGTGGGGGCACTCACGGCTTCTGTGGGCGATAGGCAGGGTGCTGAGCGCTGTGGCTGTGGCATTGCGGCGAATCCCCCGATGCTGCCCATGAAGAACCTGAGGCCTAGGAGGCAGGATCACAGCCAGGCTCCCGCTGGTGGCCCTCAGGCCCCAGGCTTTCTGCACGAGGATGCCCCCCAGCCACGTTCATCCTCTGCACAGCCTTGCTGCCTAGCGTCCACTCAGAAGTTACCAGGGAAAGTTTGAAGCATTTACAGAGGCAGATGCCACAAACCCCCTCGTAGCCGTCACCCACCCAAAGGTGGTCCCTGCACAGCCAAGCCCGTTCCAGCCTGCGCTGCCCTCCTGGTCATTCTGGAGCAAATCCCAGATGTCGTCATTTCATGTGTAAATATTTCAAAAGGGGCCTCTAACAAGACAGTGCTACCAGGACCGTACCCATGAATTAGTAATCTCTTATGTTACCATATTACTTGGTTATATTAATTGATGATTAATAATCCCTTAGTCTCTCAATATGCCAGTGTTTAAAGTCTTGTTTTTTTTGTTTGTTTGTTTGAATCAGGACGTTGATGAGATCCACACGCTGTGATTCTTTGGTTTGTCTCTGAAATTCCTTTCTAGATTCTCCCGCCCCCTTTTCATTCATGCACTCTTTTTTTGCTTCGTGATTTATTTGGTGAAGAGTCAGGACCATGTGTCCCACAGAGCTTGGTACCATCTGGTTTTTGCTGCTTGTGGCCATGCTGTGGCACTCAGGATCGCCCTCTGACTCACGTGTCCCCATCTCGGGGGCCTGAATCTGGAGGCCCTGTCTCTCTGTGTGGCTGCCCACATCTCTGCTGCTGGCCGAGTGGATGGTGAGGTGCTAGGATGCTCTCATGGTCCTTCGTGGGTCGGCTGGGACAGTCTGTGTGGGTTAGCTGCTTGCCTTCTCCGGGTTCACCTAGTGGTGTCACTTCTGTAGGAAAGGCAGGACAAGGGCTCTCCTCCCCCACCCGGTTCCCCTTTATGTGCCAGGTTCCAGCCAGCACTGCACTCAGAAGTGCCGGCTTGCATCTCCCCTTTGCGCCATAGGCCGGAGGGTGTGGCTTCCTGAGACGTGGATGTGACCGTTGTTCCTGAGCTGAAAACCCTCCTCCACCTCCGGACAGGGTTCCCCCTCCGCAGCCAGCGGCAGCCAAGGCCCTTCTCCCCAGGGTCGGCGCCACCACCTCTCTCCGCCGCAGCCGTGCTGGAGCCCGGGGGTCCCAGGAGGACACCGCAGCCCGTGCCACTGTTTCCGGTGTGAGGCCGCACATGCTCCTGGCGGTCCAGCCTGGGCACCCGTCCACCTCTTACCCTTCTTGAGCTGACTGGCTCCTGGCCATCCTCCAACCCCATCACAGCCTCCAGGGAGCCTTCCCAGCCCCTCCCACCCCTGCTGCTGGACCATCCCCCTCCAATCTGCCCTAGCATCTCACTTGGCTCACTTGGAACTGGGTCAGCTGCGTTCCTCGGGGGAAGACAGGAGAGGAGTCCTCACAGCCCCAGGTTCCCAGTTTGGCAGGGACCTCCGCCCCCTGGGACAAGTGTCTCCGTAAAGGCAGGGGACACAGAGGAGGGGCACGTGGCCACATTTGCGTCCTTATGGAAAGCTGCGTAGGGGAAGTGTGGACTTGGCGGGGGGTGTGTCGGTTAGGGATACGTTCAGTTGCTCGGACCAGGTGTGTAGCAGGGCTTCCTGTAGGGGCTGGTCTTCTTACAGGACAAGAAGGCAAGAGGCGCCGGGGCCTGGCATCCCTCCACATAGTCCTGTGGTGGTAGCCGCCCCCACAGGCACCACCTCTCGCGTTTTGGCAGGACAAAGAGAGGTGGCGAGAAACTTTGTCCCTGCAGTTTTGTTTGACTTGGGAAGGAAAGCCCTCCCTAGGCCGCCCTCCCTTCCATCTCCTTACCCAAGCCTAAGTCACATGTCCCCTTGGACAAGGGGAGGGAGCCCTAGCCTGGCCCAGACAGGTCACACCTCCCCGCCTGGGGCTGGGGCAGAGACTCTTATGAGATCGGGGCTTTCCCCACACAAGGTCACTGTCGGCCACACCAGCTGGCCTTGGATCAAGAACCTGTTCATGTTCACTTGTCTGCCCTGACCGGACTCATGGTTCTGGAGGCTCCTTCCCATGCAGGTGCACTTGGGACTCGTGGGCGGCCGCAGGAGCTGCCGCTGCCACCTGTGTTGCTAGCTGGGCCCCGACTCCCAGGAGGCGCCTGTCCCCAGAGCTTGCGGAGCCTGGTGCCACCTGTGCGAACCGTCCGGCACTGCAGGCAGGCTGGGGAGAGACGGCATGCTGCAGCACCTCGAGCCCCTCGGTCTGTCCCCTCTCACCAGGACTGAGGGTGTGGTCATACACCTGCGAGCTTAGGCTGCTGGGGAAAGGGCTGAGAATAAAGAGGGTGCAGAGGACGCTGGGCCCGGAGCTCTGCCCTGCATCCCCACTGCTGACTGAACCGGTGTGACGTCTCCAGCTTCTGAGCAGTGTTCCCCAACTCAGAAGCCTTCACGGGACACCCATACTCTTAGTTATTTTTATCCCAGTGGACTGCATTTTAACAAAGTGCATTGTAATTCACCTACCATAAAATTCAGCCTTTTAAAGTATACAGATTTGGTGGTTTTAGTATATTCACAGTGTTGTGCAATCATCACAATTTTTAAATTCCAGCATATTTTCATCACCCCCAAAAGAAACCCTGTGTCTGTTAGAGCCACTCCTGCACCTCCCACCCACCCCCAGTACCCACTCACCCGTGTCTCTACATTTGCCTCAGCCTCCCAAAGTGCTGGGATTACAGGCATAAACTACAATGTCTGGGCCAAAATTTTGAAATGTTTCTGAAGTTCACGTGATCTAATTTTCCTTAGTTGCTTGTGCTTTTGGTGTTGTATTATAAGAAACAATTGCCTAATGCAGTGTCGTGATTGATACCTGTATTTTCTTCCGAGAGCTGTGTGGCGTTAGTGCTTACGTCCAGGTCTCTGATCCATTTTGAGTTGTTTTCTGTGTGTGGGTGGAGTAGGGCCACCTCCATTCTCCCCCAGTGGGTATCCAGTTGTCCCAGCACCATTGGTTGAAGAGGCTCCTTGGTCCCCATTGAGTGGTCTCATCACCCTTGTCAAGCACCAGCTGCCCATAATGGGAGGACATGAACCTGCACGTCTGTTTGCTTGTTTGTTTGTTTGTTTGTTTGTTTGTTTGTTTTTCAGACAGTCTTTCTCTGTCGCCCAGGCTGGAGTGCAGTGGTGCGATCTTAGCTCACTGCAACCTCTGCCTACCGGATTAAAGTGATTCTCCTGCCACAGTCTCCCGAGTAGCTGGGATTACAGGCTCCTGCCACTACGCCCGGCTAATTTTTGTATTTGTAGTGGAGACAGTTTCACCACATAGCCCAGGCTGGTCTCAAACTCCTGACCTCAAGTGATCCGTCTGCCTCAACCTCCCAGAGTTCTGGGTTATAGGCGTGAGCCACCGCGCCGGGCCCATGCACATTGTTTCTGTGAAAACCTCCCTTCCTCCATGTGACATTCAGGCTTGTCATAGTGTGGTTCTCCCACACTCCCCTGGGACCTGTGGCTTACATCATTTGGGATGGGACAGGGTTCTTAAGGAAAAGCGGATGAAATTGTCTTGCTTCGGCCGGGCGCGGTGGCTCACACCTGTAATCCCAGCACTTTGGGAGGCCGAGGTGGGCGGGTCACGAGGTCAGGAGATCGAGACCATCCTGGCTGACACAGGGAAACCCCGTCTTTACTGAAAATACAAAAAATTAGCCAGACGCAGTGGCGGGCGCCTGTAGTCCCAGCTACTTGGGAGGCTGAGGCAGAAGAATGGCGTGAACCCGGGAGGCAGAGCTTGCAGTGAGCCAAGATCGCGCCAGTGCACTCCAGCCTGGGCAACAGAGCAAGACTCCATCTCAAAAAAAAAAAAAAAAAAAAAAAAAAAAAATTGTCTTGCTTCGAAATTTCAAGGTTCACAGAAACGCAGCCCCTGCACATGCTGCTGGGCCTCCACAGGAGCCCGTTCACACAGCTCCTTCCCGCAAGCCTGCCTGCCCTGAGCCCTCCTGGCCTTTCTGTATTCATCACAGCCCCTCACTCACAGCCCTTTTCCAGGCCACCCCATGAACTCCTCACACCTTCGTGCGGAAAATCCATCAGCGCCTGCCCCGTGCCAGGCGAGCGTCCCTGTCTTCTGGGGTGGCGATGGTGCGGGGCGGCACCCAAAGTGGACAGAGCCTCCTGGAAACTGGGTCGTGACCTTGTACTTTTGCCCCCTCTGGGTGCTGCTCTGTCGTTTGAGTCTGCATCCTTCGTCCTGTGTCTGTCGGGCTTGGCCCTGGCTACAAAGGAAGCAGGGAGTAGAGGTGGTGAGATCGTGGGCCTCAGAGGCCCGGGGCAGGTCTCAGTGCTGCCACGTGTTAGTTGGTGTCTTTGTGCCTCGGTTTCCCTGTCCGTTAGTGGCGCTGTGAGGGTTGAGGGGGGTACATGTTTCCCGTAACAGTCCAAGAGCATGGCTATGAATGAGCTTTGTTTCTGCCATGGGGCCTGCAAGACCCAGTTGGCTGCACATAGTAAGCTGGTCGATTTTGAATAAGGGCAGGGCAGGAGGTGCCCTGAGAGAGAAGTGGGTGCAAATCGGAGGGAGGGGAGCGGAGGCCCAGTGAGGGAGAGGGGAGGACCAGGGCCATTGGGGAGCTGTGTCCCTGCCCCACGGCCACCCTCTGATGCAGACTTTCTTGTTTTCTCTGTTCCAGGAGGAGCCGAGGAAGGTCTGCTTCACCTACGACCTGTTCCTGAACCTGGAAGGCAACCCGCCCGTGAACCACCTGCGCTGCGAGAAGCTCACCTTCAACAACCCCACCACGGAGTTCCGGTACAAGCTCCTGCGGGCCGGCGGGGTGAGTGTGCCCTGCCCCTGCCTGCCAAGGGGCCGCCCCGCCGAGGCTGCTTTGCTGCAGCCCCGTGTGCCCAGCCAGAGGTGTCGGTGCTGGGGGCCGAGACCCGAGGCGCAGGTCACACGGCAGCGCCCAACAGAGCTGGAGGGGACCTGGGAGCTCCACAACCTGTGCCAGGGCGTGGTGGCTGCAGGTGACTCGTTGCTGGTCACCCTGTGCTTCTGGGTGGCCGTGGGTAATTAGCACCTTCCTGCAGGAAGTGCCGGGAAGGGATGGGCACAAGGCCGGTCTGACCGCGTGACTGGGCCTGGAGCTGGCTTGTAACTAGCCGGGCAGGGCCTCCACACAGGGCCCCTGCCATGCGCATCGCCATCACCTCTGACTTCGGGAGGCCGGACGACAGTGCCAGCTCTGGGGCCAGGGCTCTCCAGGAGTCATGTGGCCGGGACCCCCATGCGGTGGCTGGAGTTGAGCCCTCCGGACTCTGTGGGGGCGCAGAGTTCCCCACAAGGGCTCTTGGCAACAGAGTGGGCGCAGGGTTGTTGGTGGTTATGGAGGAGGGGTGCGTGGAGGGAGGGACGTGCAGGCTGAGGCCTGGTCACAGAACAGCAATGCCACCTTCAGGGCCCAGGGCCACAGAGCCTTTGCCTGGGTGCCAGCCTAAGCCTGTGATGGAGTGGGCCGGGGTGGCGTGGTGTGTGTCGTGCGCGGTGTGTGGTGTGTCATGTGTATGTATGTGTGTTGTGTGTGGCATGTGTCTCGTGTATGGTGTGAGTGGCATGTGTGGTATGGGGTGTGTGTTGTGTGTACGTGTGGGGTGTGACATGTACAGTGTGTGGCATGTGTGGCATGTAGGGGTGAGTGGTGTGTGGTGTCACATGTGGGGCATGTGGCGTGTGTGGCGTGTGTATATGTGTGTTGTGTCGTATGTACATACGCTGTCTGGTGTGTCATGTATGGTGTGCATAGCGTGTGTGTCATGTCACTTGGAAGTGTGTGTGGTGTGTCACGCACGTGTGGTGTGTCACACACTTATGGTGTGACATGTGGAGAGTATGTGAATGTGTCAGGTGTGTATGTGGCATGTGTGACGTGTGGGGTATGCGGGTGGGATGGGTCGCCTCCTGAGTGAATTTGGGGCACTGTGGCTATGAGTGTCGGGCTGGGGAGTCCTCCTTCCTCCTCATGAGGCACGGTCAGGTCCTTGGTGGCCGTCGTTCTCCTAAGAGGAAGGAGGCGTCTGTCCATGTAGAAGCTTGAGCGAGTCCTGCGATCCTTGTAAAGCCCCGCTTGTGGTTCTGATCTGGGGAGGGCGGTGCCGGCGTGGGTCTTTGTGGATGGCGTGGCTGAGTGCTGGGTGGCCTGAGGATGTGAGGGCTGGGCCCCAGCGCCCTCCTGGCTCCGCTTTTCCACCTTCTTTCGTGGCCAGATGTTTTCACCATGTTTGCAGTAGGTGTTTTTGGGCGTCCCTGGAGGTTCCGTGGTGGCGTGGCTGTGGGAAGTGGCGTTCCCTGGGCCGCTCTGGGCTGCAGCCAGGACCTCACTCCCTGTGGGAGGCGGCTTCCTTTGCTCCGCAGCGATGAAGGCTCTGAGGGCATCGTCTCAACACATAAAAGCCAGGGGCGGGGAGGAGGCGTGGGGCGAGGCTGGGAGGAAGGGCCAGTCAGGAGGGAGCGCTGGCTCTACAGAGAGACGGGCAGGCTGAAGCAGGCGCCGTGGGGGGTCTCTGCCCCAGGCGCTGGGCGTTCTGCCCTCTGAGGGTGGGCTGTCTGGGGAGCTGGCTGGCTGGGCAGGAACTTTCCAGGCCTCCGGGGCTTGCCCTGGAATGGGGCTCTCAGCCTTAGGAGCAGCCGGAGGCCTCGGTGGCAGGGGCTCCTCTCAGGGCTTCCCGGGACCAGGCAGTGGCCGTCTAGCAGCAGGTGACCCCAGCCCCCGCCGCGGGTACTGGGAGACCCGGGAGGAGGGGCTGGTTTCTGTGTCAGCGAGCACGGCTTTCTCTGCTCCTCTTACTGGGAGTCGCTTGGAGATCGGTAATTCAAGGGAGAGAGGGTAGGACTTTCCGCCGTTCCAGCCTTGTGCCCCTTAGGACCGTGTCTTGTCTCTGCCCCCGTGGCTGAGAGTCTGTGTTTCCCTCGGGGAGCCTGGTCCTCCTGGCAGCACCTTGTAGGAGGTGGGAGTCATCTGCGTGTTCAGTTCCCAGTTCCTTTTTCTCAAGGGTCTGTGCTAGAGCGAGACACTGCGTGATCCTGAAACAGTCAGTCTAGGGCATTGTTTTGAGGGGAAAGAAGGTAAATTACCATGAGAGTCGAAGGAATGGGCCTGAGAGCGAAGGGGGCTCAGCCTCCTGGCAAGCCCGTCTGTGCACGGCAGCCTTCTGTGGCTCCTCCGTGAGCCTGCATGGTGTGCGTGCTCCAGAGCGTGGAGGGCCTCCCGTGGCGTGTTTTCAGGGACGGCTGGGGCACACGTGCTGTCGGTCCTGAGCTATTATGGTCAGACAGGCTCTGAGAAGCAGCTCAGAGTGGGGACCCTAGGGGCCCATGGCCTCTTTTCAGCCAATGTCCCCATGGCCGCATGACATCAGCATCCTTAGATGAAAGGCTTGGCTGGCCGGGAACCACAGGTGCTCAAGGCTGTTATCGGTGCTTCTTCTACCGACTTCAATACTTTTTTTTGAAGTGTGTTTTCTTCTTTTGTTCTCTCTTGCGGCCATCTGGGAGGCTTTTCTCTGTGGTGGTGGCATTCCTTAACTTGCAGTGTTGATATTTCAAGACCTTGCTCCGAGCTTCCCCCTGCACAGCAGGTGTTTCCTGGGAGCCCTCCTGGAAGGACCCCAGAACTTTGGTCATCCGTAGCCTCTGACGGAGCGCAGGAGCAGGTGCCCCATGCTGCAGGCTTGCTGGCTCACTCGGGCCTGCTTTGCAGAGAGCCCCCTCGGTAGGCACAGGTCGTCTGCCTTGGTCTCAGCCTCAGCCTGGGTGCGCTTGCCCTGTTCGGGTCCGCTACAGTCACTGCACACCAAGGACGGCTCATTCCCTGGGCATGTGGGACCCACTGGAGTTGCACCCCTGTGCACCCCGGGAAGTTGCTGCCTGCCTGTCGCAGGCGTCTGGCTGGCCTCTCACACTTCTGAGCCGTTCCCCCTAAACCTCAGCGCGTAGGTCAGGCTTCGGCCACAGCTGCCTTCTCATGATTCTCAGTGTGCTCCGCAAGTCTTCTTGGGCCAGCCCTCCGGTCCACTGTTCCCGGAAGGCCGCATGGCCCCACCGGGACCCAGCCATCCTGGGACCCTGGGCTTTTCTTTGCTCCCCACCCATGCCTGCTTCATCTGCGTGCTCAGCACCCAGTCCCCAGCAGGGAAGCGCCTGGGATTCTTTCGGGAAAGCGCTCAGGCTCTCCCTTCTCCCCTCCTGCAGAGGGAAGCCCCACCACCTTCAGCCCGGCCCATGTGGGCCCCCTGCCCATCGATAATGACTGTCTCTTCTCTGTCACTAGGTGATGGTAATGCCCGAAGGAGCAGACACGGTGTCCAGGCCCAGTCCCGACTACCCCATGTTACCCACAATTCCACTCTCTGCCTTCTCTGACCCCAAGAAGACCAAACCATCCCACGGCTCCAAGGTTAGTGAGGCGGAAGGCCCAGTCGCGTGGGAGCGCCGGGGCCCAGCTGTGGTGGGTCTGGCCCCCGGCGCCCTCCCTCCACTGGGCTGGGCCTTCCGCACCTGAACTCGCTCCCTTGGCGTCTTCCTCTTTGAGCTCTCTGCACACCCCTCGCTGCGCACTGCCGCTTCCCTAGGATTTCAGGAATAAGCCCGTGATCATGGGCTCTTTGTCCTATTCATCTTGAGGCCAGAGACCCTGCCTAGTCCTCTCCCGTTCTGCCAAGTGATGGCAGGGCCCCAGGACTGCTCGGCCTGAAGCCCTGAGAGCTTTGCTGACGGCTGTTGGGGCGGCCGCTGGGTAGAGTGTCTCTGTCTAGGCTGCAGCTGCCCACCTCTTCGACCCTCCTGAGGGCAGCTGGGGCTACTCCTGCCCTTGGCTATGCCACGCTTTGCATCTTGGGCTGTGGCTCACTGCAGAGTTTCGTGGAGGAAGGGCAGGGGAAGCCAGGTGGGCGCCAGCGGAATTCCAGTGTGGAAGAAACTTTTTACAGTCTCATCTCAGCCCAGTCGGTCAGGTGGGTGGCACTCAGCCTTTCTGAGGCTTCTCTCTCTAAACCGTCCCTGAACGGCAGTTCAGAAGACAAGCTAGAAAGCCCTTTGATGGCATCACAGTGTCCCTTCAACCCCTGAGCACGCCCCAGTCCTCCGTAGCCGCCCACTCAGCGCAGCCGTTCCTGGAGGCTGAGCGGCATGGGCCCTCGGGTCAGCTGCCCGGTGCCCGCCACCCACACATCTCTCCAACTGTCCTCTCCTTTCTCCTCGCCTCACTTGTCTGCCGGGCCCTGCATGTGGGCCCGGCCATCCCAGGCGGGACAGGCAGGGCTCTCCAGCTGCCTCACAGACTCACCGTCAGCCATGCGGGAGAAGAACCGCAGCACCCAGGCAGGTCTTTCTGGCTCTTTCCCCAAGGCCAGCAGGTCTTAGAAATCGTCAGACTTGCCGGAGTCTCTGAGTAGGAAACGGAACCCTGGGGTCTCCCCACTCGGCCTCCTGGCCTGTCTCTCCCTGAGCCTTGTGAAGGCTCAGTGAAGGAAAAGCTCTTGCTGGGGATCTTGGCAGTGTCCCTCTCAGCCACCACAACAGGATTTCTTCTGTACGGGTCCCTTCAAGCCACCTAAAACCCTGCGTAGAAAGGACTTCTTGGTTGGAGAGGTGCCCTCCCTGGGGCTGGCGGGGCTGCATCTGCTGGGGCTGCTGGTGGTGTCTCTTGCCAGAGTGTCTCTGAGACCCCTGGAGGCCCCAGCCGGTGAGTTTATCCTCCAGGCTCAGGAGGCCTGTGGGCTCCACCCTCTCTGTCCCTGGAGCCTTCTCCAGCCACCGGGTGGAGAGATATAGGTGGCATCTGTGGGGAGCGTTGGGCAGCACAGGGTCCTGCCGAGGCACTTGTCTGCTGAGGGCATTCTGAGAGAAAGCCCCTCTGCCCTGAGCCCTAGCCTGGTGAATGAGCCGTCGGCCCCACCGTGAAGCCCTGGGTGGCACAGGCCCATGAACCGGCCTCTTCCCCGGCTGAGCGCCCTCCTCTGATCACTGGCTCTCTGCCTGGAGGGTGAGTGGCCGGGCCATGTGCTCCAAGCAGAGGGGCCTCAGCAGGGCTCCCTGAGCCCAGAGAGATGGGATAGGTGGGCCTTTTGGGGCCTTGCCCATCAGAATCCCCAGGCTGGGGGACTGCTGGTGAGTGCAGCTGCAGCAGCTTTGGGGGACTCAGTCCTGGGGTTTTGTCCCCACTTCACAGCCCCCACCCAAGAGTGGCGTGGCAGGCAGGAACCACAGCCTCGTAGAGGGGGCAGGACCCTCTCACGGCCTTGCCTGGCAGCAGCTGCAGGGAGCCGGGTGTCACCCATGTAATGTCAGGTACTTGGCCTGGTTGCTTTTTCCCGTGGAGGTTCACAGACAACCTTGCAAACGTGATTTTGATGGCTTCTCACCCTGGAGAGCGCTCATGTTATGCTTAAAATTTAGTGCCTAATTCGGATCACGAGGTCAGGAGATCGAGACCATCCTGGCTAACAGGGTGAAACCCCGTCTCTACTAAAAACACAAAAAAATTGGCCAGGCGTGGTGGTGGGCACCTGTAATCCCAGCTAGTCGGGAGGCTGAGGCAGGAGAATGGCATGAACCCAGGAGGTGGAGCTTGCAGTGAGCCGAGATCACACCACTGCACTCCAGCCTGGGTGACATAACAAGACTCCGTCTCAAAAAAAAAAAAACAAAACCAAAACAAAACAAAAAATACATAGTGCCTAATTTCAGAACCTGTGGTGTCGGGTGCTTGTGCTCCTGTGTGGGAAGGCTCCTTCTAGCTGGGCAGGCCCTGGTGGCAGTGGCGGCTCAGACCCCAGGCCAGGGGCGCACAGTGGGAACTGTGTTAGGGGCCTCTGGCGTGCCTTTGGAGTTTGCCCTTGGTGGCTGTGACCCCGGCTGAGCTCCTGCAGCCCAGCTGGGCGTGTGTCCCCTGCTGGAAGAGGCCAGGGTGGCAGATGGCATTGCAGTGTCTCACACCTCCCTCCTTGGGGAGGAGCTTGCTGTGGAGCACAGCCCCATTCCACACCCCAGCTCCCAAGGGGACACCCCCTGATAGCCCTGCATGGCCCAGGCCAGCTGGGGGGATTCTGGGGGCACTCCCACTGTCCCAGGTGGAAGAGCCAGGCCGGGCACAGGGCTTGCCGTTTCTCTAAGGAAGTGGCAGAGGCCTCACAGCCACTGGTACTATTCCTGAGCCTTTAACACTGAATGTGGGCTGTGGCTTTGCAAGAAGATGGCCAGCCCAGGAGACTGGCCATGGGGCAGCTGCTGTGTCTGCCCTGTGGTTTTTTGCTGGGAGGAGTCTGTCCCTGGACACTCAGGTGGTTTTGAGAGGCCTCTACCCAGCTTGCCCCTCCCGCATGTCTTTGGGGGATCTGTGAAGCATGGCCCCCCTCCTCCCTGGTACTCTCACTGCTCCCGGAGCCCCTCCCCAGGGCCTTCAGGGTCTGGCTGCTGCTGGCTTCTGTGCCGAGAGGCCTGGTACGCGATCGTCTGGACAGGCTCTGGGGCCGCCGTGCACCTGCTGGCCGCTGCTCCTTTCCTAGCAAGGGTGGAGCCCCAGGTGGCTGACTGCAGAGAGGCCTGCTCAGTGCTCCTGGGTGCATGGGGTGATACAGGGTCTCTGTAGGGAAGGTGAAGGCGTGGCTCCCACCGCGGGGAGTGCTGGCAGTGTGTCTGTCGCAGGGGGTGTAGGGCAGAAACATACAGCATACAAGCAGCAGCGCCCAGGCTGGCCGCGGGATGGGCCGACTCAGCCATGCCGCTGGCAGCCCCCACACTGCGTGCTCGCTGCCAGCCTGGCCTGCGCCGTTGCCCAGTGAGGTGGTGGCCTTGCCCTTCCTCGAGGAAGCAGGTACAGATGGCTGGGGTTTTCTGCCTGGGTCCTGCAGTGTGCAGGTCACAGAGCTGGGCTCACTCCTGGGCCTGTGTCCTGCTGCTCTCTGCCATCATCTTACCTCTGTCCTCAATGGGATCAGCCCCCGAGTCCAGCTCCACCCTAAACCCCCTGGGTTTCCGAGGCGGAGACCTAGGAATGTCCTCGGTGTTTTAGGAAAGCGACCCAGGCGGTTTCCCTTCTGAGAAGCCCGGGAGCTGTTTGCTCTGTGCAGTACCTGGGACTCAGTGGGCGCTCAGCAGTTGGCTCCCAGAAGCCAGGGCTGAGCTAGCTGGACCCTGGGGGTGTGGAGTCCTGGGGAGAGGGGCCAGCAGGGCTCAGAAAGGAAGCCCGTGGGCGACCAAGCAGGAAGCACTGAGCTTCCCGCACGTAGCATGAGTGCTGGGCGAAGGAGGCTGAGATGAGGGGCAGGGCTGCCTCCAGTGCCCGCCAGCACCCTGCAGTGCCAGCAGAGCCTCTGACTTTCCCAGGCCCGGCTGCAAGGTGTTAGGGCGGGCGGGTGCGGGCGAAGTGGCCATGCTCTGCCTGACTCACCCTGTGCTCTTCTTGAATCCCTCAGGGAATGTCAGTTCAATTCTGAGGGGAATCTTAGCCTGCAGCTGCCGGGGACCAACTGACACTTCCTAGTAGTTTAAAGGGACAGCTCCGTTTAAAACTCTAACCTGCTGCCTTACCTTTTTGCTTTATGGAAGAGTTTCTCTAGCTGAGGCTGAATCAGGTGGATTATGCTTTGTAGGGGTCAGGGGTGGCGGAGCAGGGCACCCCGCAATGCTACGTGACCTTGTCTCTCCCCTTGCCCTCCCTGCTCTTGGCCTTGCAGGACGCCAACAAGGAGAGCAGCAAGGCCTCCAAGCCGCACAAGGTGACCAAGGAGCACCGGGAGCGGCCCCGCAAAGACTCCGAGAGCAAGAGCTCCTCCAAGGAGCTGGAGCGTGAGCAGGCCAAAAGCTCCAAGGACACCTCGCGGAAGCTGGGCGAGGGCCGGCTGCCCAAGGAGGAGAAGGCGCCACCGCCCAAGGCTGCCTTCAAGGAGCCCAAGATGGCCCTGAAAGAGACCAAGCTGGAAAGCACATCCCCCAAGGGTGGGCCCCCACCCCCACCCCCACCCCCACCCCGGGCTTCCAGCAAGCGGCCGGCCACCACCGACTCGCCAAAGCCCAGCGCCAAGAAGCAGAAGAAGAGCAGCTCGAAGGGGTCCCGGAGTGCTCCAGGCACCTCGCCCCGCACCTCCTCCTCCTTCTCGGACAAGAAGCCGGCCAAGGACAAGAGCAGCGCCAGAGGGGAGAAGGTGAAGGCCGAGAGTGAGCCCCGGGAGGCCAAAAAGGCCCTGGAGGTGGAGGAGTCCAACTCAGAGGACGAGGCCTCCTTCAAGTCTGAGGTGAGTGAGCGCTTGGGGCAGGGCAGCCAGGTGCAGGCAGTGTGGTGGGACCCGCCTCCCTTCTGGAACAGCGGAAGGAGGTGGGATCTGAGTCCGGACCTCAGGTCTCACTAGCTGCTCCTCCCACTGGCTCCTTGTAACCTGGGGCCTCCACACCTCACTAAGCTTCGGTTTCCCCGTCTGTCAGGTGATAAAGTCTGCCTCATGAGGAGTCCCTCCTCACCTCCTCGGTGGCATTTGTGGGTGGTTCTGGTAAAGCATGATGGCATGGTACCGAGGTCTGAGCTCCCTTCCTCCAGCAGCCCCCTGCACGGGCCCGGGTCTTGGCCGCTCTGGTGCCAGTGGGCAAGCGTGTCTCACGGTTTCTCTGACCGTGGCGCAGTCAGCCCGGCCTGGAGCTTGCTCCCTCTGCCGATAGGGCATCTGGGAGACTTACCCTTGTCTGGAGGGTTAATGACGAGGACTGCAGACAGCCCCTAGCCATGGGGAGCAACAGGGCCGTGCCTGGCTCCCTATTTAGGTGGCTGGTGGGGTCAAGAGCATCCCTCCCGTCCACACCCATCGCACACAGCTGTGACTTGGAGATACTCACATCTGGCCCCACCAGTGTCTGAGCTTGGGACAAGGACCCCTGTCAGGGACCGGCCTTGTCAGCATGAGAGGCTGCAGGCTTGTCCCACAGCACAGCATCTGGACATTCTCAGAGGACTGCATCAGACATGACTTGAGTCGCAAGAGCTGGGAGCCACCTCATGGTCTTGTGGCCGGACCCTGTTTGGGGCCTGGGATGGTGGTGATGTCTTCCAGCGCTATTATCTGGCACTTGGCATTTAGACAACAGACATTGGGCCAGGTGAAAATGAATGAATGGATGGATGAGGGTCAGGCCTTTTACCTCTGTTGCCAGCCCCAGCCCTCAGGGGCCTTTTTGGGTCCGGCTTGCCCTCAAGGGGAAGCTTTGCCTCAGGGTCGCTGAGGCTTTGAAAAGCCGCTGGGGCTTTGAATGCAGGTCCCAGCCACAAAGCCAAAGGGGGTTATGTGGGCAGCGCTGATTGCCCCCAGGCCCCTCATGGAGGTGGCAGGGCTGGCTGGGGGTGATGGTCCAGCCTCTGGGTAACAGTGCGTCCTGGCTCATAGACACATAGGCTGGCAAGGCTGAGTGCCCGGTGCTCCCCATGGCTTGGCACTGGCTGAAGATGGCACCATCTGCTATGACCCTGAGGCGATGGGGGGGCCGGTGCCACCTCCCAGAAGTCCCGGACCATCTCAGTAGCCCTCCCAGCTGTGGGAGGGCCTGGCAGTGCCTGCTGGGCACCGAGCCTGCCCCCTTCTCTGCCTATGCAGCAACCACAGCCCTGGGCAGGTGCTTATCCCCTCCCTTCTACCCCAGGGTCGGGGATAGGTACTGGGTGACATGCAGTCCCAGGCCAGGCATCTCCAGGTGAGGCCTTCTGGCACCTGGGGCTGGGTGTGCAGCACTCTGGGCAGCGGCAAGGTGGCTCCATGGCCCGCTCCACTCCGCTCTGCTCACCCGGCCTGGCCCCCGGCAGTGAGTGCGTTGGCTCCTGGCTCCTGCCACCAGTGTTGTGAAACAGCTGGAATATTTTGTGGGGAGCTTCCTGCCACCTCGGACGCCGCTGCTTAGAGTGGCTGGGTGGCCTTGAGGCTGGAGTTGCTGGAGGAGGCTTTGGGACTTCCTCCTGGCCGAAGAAGAGTGCCCCGCGTGCTGAGAGGCTTCTGAGCAATGCGGCTTAGCGCCCTGAGGTCTGTGCGGGAGTGAGACCTAGGCCCCAACAGCAGAGAGTCCCTGACGCCTCTTCCGCCGGGGGCTTCGCCAAAGCCCAGGCTGCTATGGTGAAGAAGCACATCGGCCTTCCAGACCACTTGCCCCTCGGCTTCCCCTTGGCTGTCTTGGGCTGCCCCTCCCCGGAGGCTGCATGTGGGTGTGCTACCAGAACCGGCCATGGTAGGAATCTGCACCAGCTGGGGTCTGACCCACGCCCACCCTTGTAGGGCAGCGCTTTGGGCCGAGTCCCCGGGCCGAGCTCCCACGTCCTCCAGCTGCTGCCTTAGGGTCTCCCTGGCCCTTGGGGATCTGGAGTCAGTCGGTACCGCCTACCCTCAGGCCAGTCGTGGACCCAGTCTGCTCCGCCCTCCCTCTGAGCCCCGGGCGTGCTCTGGTGGCCCTTCTGACCACACCACCTTAGGGCTTTTCTGGCTGAGACCATTTCCGGATTCTTTTCCTCCCTGCCCCTTGGATTTGGGTGGAAGGAAAGGGGGCGTGTGTGGCCGACTGGCTTTCCTCTGTCCGGCACGGCGCCAGGACAGGCTCGGGGGCCTCTTGGGGCTCAGCACCCTCTCTGCTTCCATCCCTGCTGACCTTGCGCAGCCTCCTTTGGCCGCCTGAACTGCCCCCTCTCCACCCTTAGTGAGAAAGTGCATGGGATATGGGGCCAGGACCTTGGATACTTCCCCAGTCCACCTCCCTCCAGGTTGGTGCCCACCCCTCTGCCCCAGGGGTTCCATCCAGAGGTCGAGGGAGGGCTAGCCTTGGCCTCCGTGTGCAGGCAGCTGGCAGTGCTGGGAAAACTGAGGCTGACATAGGACGGCCTTGGTCTGAGTAGCAAGGTCTCGCTGGTCAGAAGGCTGGGGTTAAAGAGGCCATCTCTTGGTCACCTCTTACTCACCCCCGGCCCCCAAGAACAGAAGTCCAGGCTGTGCATCACGCAGCTCCAGGCAGGCCCAGTCAGGGGTCCTGGACGCTCTGGGGTATGTGTTCAGGACTCAGGTAGCCTGAGTGGGCAGTGACTAATGGGCACCACAGCAGGCTTTCCCAGTGACGATTCATCAGGGAGCGCCATGTGTTGGTGGGAAGGGGCACTGGCAGGGGCTGGTTTGAGGGGCAGGAGGGGGCTGGGTTGGGCTGCAGTAAACCCTTGGGAAGTCCCTTTTCCCTCTCAGGCACAGGTGAGTCTGGACCTGCTGATTGGGGAGGCCTTGGGCCTTCGTGGGGCCCCTTCTGCAGGGTGGAGGCTGCCTCGTCCACATGCTAGGGGAGGTGCCGGGGGCTCCTAGGCATTCAAGGTCCTGAGTCCCTCCGGCTCAGTACTCCGTTCACAGCTTCCCTTGCATGGCTGGCGGCTGCAGCGGCCCCTGCCAGAATCCAGCAGACCAGCTGCCTCCTCCTGACGAAGGGAGGACCCTGGAGGGGACTGGTCTGAGGGGCTCAAGCCACCTAGTTCCACCAGACGGGCCCCCAAGGTGAGGGGGCTGCCCTGGGCCCGCCGTGTCCTCTGGCACACCCCTTGGGATCGTTGGCAGAAATGTGGGCCCAGAACAATGGGCCCCTTCCCGTGCAGGTGTCTGCAGTGCCTGACTCCCGTCCACCCAGGAGCTGCACCTCTGCCCCATACATGCCTGCCCTGCACTGTCACCCTCTGTCCTGGCATCGCACCCCTTGTGTCCTTGTTGTGGCTTTTACTTCCCCCTGGTGGCTGAGCCTGGAAGGACAGCTGCGGGAGGAGGAGGTGGGTGGGGCCGGGCTTGCCCATGGCTTCTGTCCCTTGTGCACACATGCTCCTCAGTGTCTTGGGCAGCTGGCGGTAGGAGCAGCAAATGGGTGGGGAGACGGAGCTCTCTGCCACCCTTGAGCCCCGGGACAGCGCTGGGTCAGAACAAGAAGCATCCACACCCAGCTTTCCTGTTCCAGACCTTTTTGCGACACCAGTCAATGCCTGCCCTCTTGGACGAAGGCAAGGCCCACCCACTTGTGGGACTTCAGGCCCCTGCGCCAGCCTCCCTCCCAGTCCCCTGTGCACCTGTCTGGGTAGACAGGAGAGCCCATGTGGTCCGCAGGGTCTCCTGGCGCTACCGGAAACCCAGACACCCCTCAGTGAGAAGAATCCACGGGAGTCCTAGGGCTGTCATGGGAGGCTGTAGGCTGCACATGGCCTGGGCGCTGGCTCCCTAGTGGGTTCTCAGCGGCACACGTGGGTACCCTTGGGACCCTGGAGGTGTCTGGGGGAGATCCACTCAGCGTAGCCACTACCAGAGGGCCCCCCTTTGTCTCTGCTGAAAGGTGACAGCTCTCCCTCTCTCCCCTCCCTGCCCACCCCGCCATTGGGTGAAGTCTGCCCAGTCAAGCCCGTCCAACTCCAGCTCCAGCTCAGATTCCAGCTCAGACTCAGACTTCGAGCCATCTCAGAACCACAGCCAAGGTGTGTATGGAGAGCCGCTAGGGGGCGCCGATGGGGCCGGGGAGGGCCCGGAGCTCAGGCCGCATGCGCATTCCTCAGCGTCCGCTGCCTGCGCAGGCTGGGCCCTGCAGATCTGTACATGGAGGGTTTTGGTGGCTTGGGGGAGTCTATATTTAAAAGCAAAGTAGGAACAAGTCACCAGATCTCCAGCCAGGCCCAGGGCACTGCCCTTTGTGGTGGCTGTTGGCATGCACCCCGTGCCTGGAGCCGGGCTGATGAGGGGCTTCTGGTGAGGGCCCTGCCCATGGCCAGAACTCTCCCTGTGCTGCTGGGGACCATGGACGGATGGCATCACCTCCTCCGCCCATCCCACCCGCTCCCCAGGGCCACCGAGGTGCTGGCTGCCTGTGAACGGCCGGGGTGTCCTGCTGCCGGAGCATTTGGCGTGCCCTCTCCCTCTCCAGGCAGGCCACCCTGAGTAGGGGCGGCTTTTTGGGGAAAGGACAGGCCCATTGGCTGCTCCAGCCTGCCCCAGAGTGGAGAGGGCCCTGGGGACCAGGCAGCCTGCAGGACACAGCGGGAGAGCTGCCCTGAGCCCCCGGCCCCAGCCCAAACCCCAGCACCCACTCCCAGGCCAGAAGCGTTTACACTCTTGGATTGGAACAAGAGCCTCCTTCCCCCTCGGCCTGGAATCCTTTGCAGGGGGGCTGGGGGAGAGGAGTGTGCGGGGTTGTGGAGGGAGTCTGGCCTGGAATTCAGCCGTGCAGTTGCCGAGGGGGCTGGGGGATGGGGCCCTTGAAGCCCACACTCGCTCCAAGTGTTCTTATCTGCCGGGAAGGGAGGGGGACCTACTGAAGCGGGATCATGTGACTAAGGTAATTGAGGGCTTTGTGTCCCTCTGTTGCCTTGGTAACAGGAATATAAACCAAGATGCCGTCTGTAGGGGACTGGAACCGTGTGCCTCTGGAGAAAGGGGAGGACGGTGGACTGGGAGCAGGAGAGGGGATTACCGAGGGGGTGGGCAGGCCGGCGTAGGGTGCAGGCAGAGAGATCTGTGACCCCAGGCCCAGCTTCCCAGCCGTGCTGTGGCTCCCTCGCCCTCCCTGGGCTCTCGGCAGAGCTTCTGATCTCTGTGCCCTGAGCAGAGGAGGGGTTCTCCTCCGGCTGCAGCAATGGAGGGGCCCTGCGCGCCCACTGCCGGCCAGGCCCCTGAGGCCTGCGAGCAGGGCCAGGAAGGTAGGGGGAGTGGGGCAGCCAGGGTGTTCTAGGCGAAGTGGGTGGCTGCTGGTGTGGGGGCAGTTCTTAGAGATGGGCACAGGGACCCCCAGGTGGGCGGGTGTGTGCATTTGGGGGTCACCAGTGTCAAGAAGCTCTGCGTGGCCTTATAAGCGAGGGCCCTGGAGGCTCAGTGGAACCCTGCCCTTGTCTCCCCTCCCTCCCTGCCCCGCCTCCCCAGGACCCCTGCGCTCCATGGTGGAGGACCTGCAGTCCGAGGAGTCCGACGAGGACGACTCTTCGTCAGGCGAGGAGGCTGCCGGCAAGACCAACCCGGGGAGGGACTCCAGGTGACGGCCCGGTGGGAACCAGTGGGCGGAGGCGGCCACCCGGGGCGACTCTGGCTGGGTCTGCAGTGATTGTGGGGCTGGTGGTGGGGTTGGGACTGGAGGGTCCCCTGGGAGGGCCAAAGCGGGGATTCATCCCCAGGCGGCCTCAGTCCAGCCTGGGCCTTGGGGTGGGCCTGGGGCTGTGTGTCCTCTCCTGGTCCCTGAGGCTGAGGGCCTCAAGGGCTGCCCCCATCTGGGGTCTTGGGTGGCATCCCTCCTCGTGGTCACTGGCAGGTGTGGGCTATCTGGCAGGGAAGCGTGCAGGAGGGAGCCCCGGCTGGAGGTGGGGGGAGGGGAGCAGGCCTGTTGCTCTGCTCTCAGGCCAGGAGACTCCCAGTCCTTTCCCACCTGCCTTACACGGGGCGAGGATCCATGGAGAGCCCCGTCCTGGGACAGCGGACACCCAGTGTGGGAGCAGCTTTGGCTACCTGTGGCCTTTTCCTCGGGAGGCACAGGGGTGCCGAGGCTCATCCTTGGGATGTGCAGGACCCTTGGCGTGACCCCACCTGAGAGAGCTCCACGCACTCAGCCTCCAGCCCAGCGACAGCAGAGAACATGCAGGCCTTGGCCCTGGGCACACAGGCTTCAGCGGGCGGGGGTCCAGACTTTTCCAAAGCTGTAGCAGAGCCAGCAGTCAGCCCCTCCTCCTGTGAGGCTGAGGCCTCCAGGCCTCAGTGGCTCCTATTGAAGACAGGGCTGGTTATCAGCCTGCACCCAGCAAGGTGCATGGGAGCCTCACAGACGCCTGCAGGTGTGTTGTTCACTAAAACCACCTTCCCGCAAGCTGGGCGGCAGGTTCTGGTTGGTCCCCCGTGTGCAGCGCGCCGGGCCAGCAGGCACATGGCGGGATTCCCACCCACCGCAGACAGAGCAGGAGCAGCGGCTCACTGCGGGGGAGCCACTGGTGGGAGGCCCAGGCCCACGACCGACAGGGACTTAGCCTCTGGACACGAGGAGGGCTGTGGCGTCCCGGGACAGGACCTGGAAGCAGGTTCCTGCCTCGTTAGGTGACATTCAGGGTGGATTCTGCTCACGCCAAGAGCCGTGAGCGCAGAGAGGCTGACGGAGGGTTCGGTTCTAGAGGGGCTGGCAGGCACGGCACAGGGACCGAGCCGCACGCAAAGTGCCTTTTGATTCTCCGGGAACGTTTGTGTGGGCCCTGGGTGGGGGCTTGCCGGCCTTGTCCCTGCGTTGCTGGGGCAGGGAGCGTACAGGCCGCACCGTCGGAACTTCTGCACACCCTGGTCTGCTGCCTGGGAAGCCCAGTCTGCAGCGCTGCCCAGCCGTCATCCCAGTCACCTGTGGGATGCGGGGCAGAGGCCGGCGGGAGCACAGGCAGGGGTGTCGCCTGGGCAACGTGAGCCAGACCTGGAGCCGCCAGAGCCGGGAGGCAGCTGCAGAAGAGTGGCCTCACCCTGAGGCCACTGAGGGGCAAGTTTAAGAGATGGACGGAGCCTGCGCTGGGGCAGGAGCAGGCCAGGAACAGGGGCAATGGCTGTGCTGCCCACCGGGGAGTCCAGTGTGCTCGAGCCGCTTCTGACACCTTGTTCACTAGGAGGCCTGGGGTTTACTGTGTTTTAAACATTCGGTGAAGTGATAGTTGTCAGGGGCCCCTCTCACTGGATCAAGCGCAAAATATCCCTGGCAGAGCGGGACCCCAGGCACGCAGAGTGAGAGAAAAATGGGCCCAGGCTCTGTGTGTGGTCATAGCAGCCTCCTTTCACAGATGGGGAAACTGAGGCAGAGGTCAAAGACCTGCCCCCCAGGGTGGGGGAGGTTGAGAGCTTGGGCCTCTCCCCACCACCAGATACCCCTGTTTAGGACCACACCCTCCAGGGCCAGGGGGCCGATGTAACTAATGGAGGCCTGCTGTCCAGAGCAAACCAGGGTCAGGTGGCCACGGGAGCATCAGAGGGACAGGCGGCCATGGAAGCCCTAGGGCAGTGCTGGGAGAAGAGGGCAGGTTTTTTAGCAGGCAGCTCCTCCTCCCCTTGTTAAAGCCACAGAACCAAGTCAAAGGACCACAGCCCAGCAAGCCCCATCTGGCTGGGGGGCTTTGTGTCCTGGGTATCCTGGGCCACTCTTGGCCGGCTCGGGCGGCCCCCAAAGGGCCTCTGGGTGGCCTGGTTTTCTTGGGGTTCTTTCCTCTTGGTGGCCACACACACAGTATTTTTTTTTAAGTTGAGGTTCCTGCCCAGAGCTGAATGGAGCTGTTGGGGGTGTGTGAGCTCAGGCACCGACTCTGTGCAGGGCAGAGGCTTGAGCCTGGGGGTGGGATGGGGGCAGTGGGGGCAGCAGGGGCCTGATGCGTCCCCGTGTGTTGGTTCAGGTTGAGCTTCAGCGACAGCGAGAGTGACAACAGTGCCGACTCCTCCCTGCCCAGCCGCGAGCCCCCACCCCCCCAGAAGCCACCCCCGCCCAACAGCAAGGTGAGCCTGGGGCCTGCAGGCAGGGGGTGCACCGGAGGCCGGGCTTAGCCCTGGGCTGGGCTGTCCTAGGAGGGTTTGTGGGGCCTTCGGGGCTGGGGAGGGTGTGGGCCACAGCTCAGCAGAGACCTGGGTTCCCTGCAGGTGTCAGGCCGGAGGAGCCCCGAGTCCTGCAGCAAGCCTGAGAAGATCCTCAAGAAGGGCACCTACGACAAGGTGGGGGGGACCTACGACAAGGTGGGGGGCACCTACGACAAGGTGGGGGGACCTAGGACAAGGTGGGGGGGACCTACGACAAGGTGGGGGGACCTAGGACAAGGTGGGGGGCACCTACGACAAGGTGGGGGGACCTAGGACAAGGTGGGGGGGGACCTACGACAAGGTGGGGGGACCTAGGACAAGGTGGGGGGGGACCTAGGACAAGGTGGGGGGGACCTAGGACAAGGTGTGGGGACCTAGGACAAGGTGTGGGGGACCTAGGACAAGGTGTGGGGGACCTAGGACAAGGTGGGGGGGACCTAGGACAAGGTGGGGGGCACCTAGGACAAGGTGTGGGGGACCTAGGACAAGGTGGGGGGGACCTACGACAAGGTGGGGGGCACCTAGGACAAGGTGTGGGGGCACCTACGACAAGGAGGGGGGGCTACGGAGGAGTGGGTGGTGGGAGTTGCAGCCAGTGGAGGACCCCAGAGCCCCCCAACACCCCACAGTCGGGCTGTTCCTGGGCAGGAGCAGGGACAGTCCTTCCTCCCCTCCCAGCGTGGCCTTGGAGCTGAGGGGCTGCCCCTGCAGCCTTGGGCCTTCCTTGGGGTGGATGTGGCTACCTCTGTCCTGTGCTGGGATGGACTGGGTCATGGATGGGGCTGGGCATGGGAGCAGGAAGGACCCAGGGCCCCCACATGCTGCTGAGACCTGCCCCTGTCCCCAGGCCTACACAGACGAGCTGGTGGAGCTACACCGGAGGCTGATGGCGCTGCGGGAGCGCAACGTGCTGCAGCAGGTATCGTCCCCGAGGGTCCTGCCCAGCCGAGGTCGGGGTGCCTGTGAGGAGTGTGGGCTGCGGGGGCCGCTGGTGCTGCCCCAGGAGCCCCGTACCTCTCTTGGGAAACAGGGCAACCCCACCCTTGGTCTCCTGCCCCTGAAGCCATCTGCCACCACCTTACAGATTGTGAATCTGATCGAGGAGACTGGCCACTTCAACGTCACCAACACCACCTTCGATTTCGACCTCTTCTCCCTGGATGAGACCACCGTGCGCAAACTGCAGAGCTACCTGGAGGCCGTGGCCACATGACCCTGGGCCGCGTGCCGGGCCCCCACCGCCGGGGTCCTGGGAGGCTGCAGCCGGGCCTCGCCTGCCCTCCTCTCCCGTCTCGCCTGCCCGCAGCACTGCCTTAGCGACAGCCCTGTCCTCGCCCGCACGGCCCGCTGCACTTTCCTCGGCGGCTCCCTGCCCACTCTCCCTGCTCCATCGCCAGGAGCCCTGGGGCCGGGCTGGGCCACACGCGAGCCGCCCCCCGGGCTCCCTTCAGAGAGCGGCTGGTGTTGAAGGCAGCTCTGGGCAGAGACAGGGCTGGGGGCCCCTTGCCCAGCCTTGGGACCAGCCCCCACTGCTCGGCGGGCTGTGCGGCAGGGCGTCGCTGCCCCAGCCTTTCTGAGCAGCGGACCAACGGCTGGGGGGCGTCTCCAGCCTCCCGAATGGTTCAAAACACACCCTCCGCCCACCCTGGACCTCAGGAGGCCCTGCCTGTGTGTCTGCGTCGTCCTCCGTGTAGACCTAGCGCCGGCTCCTCCCCGGCTCGCGCTGCGCTGGGGTCCGTGCTGTATAGTTCTCTCTATTATATATGTGTGTGCACTGTCTGGTCAAGAGCAGTGTCCATGTGCGTTTCTGTGCAGCAGTGCACGTGGGGTGGGTGGGGGGTGTGTACGGTGGGGCTTGTAGGTTAAGATGTCTCTGCGGTGTTGTTGTGGGGCTGGAGGCCGAGCCAGGCCCGGCAGCTGGCCCTCTCCAGGCGCATGGAGGAATTCTCCCTTTGCCCTTCCAAGGATGCCGCCGCCTCCTACTGGGGCTCCCGGGGGGCCGGCCAACACTACAAAGGGCAGCGAGTCCTCAGGGCACCCGGGAGCCACCACTCTGCTCTCGGGCTCTACGCAAGACTAGCGCCATCAGTCTCCGTGGACAGACTCTCATCAGCCGCCCTGGGGCTCGGCCTCCTCCCATAGGCTCCTCTTCCTCTCTTTCATTCAAGTCTTCAAACTTTGAAAAAAAATATGAGCTTTTGCCAAATAAGACGGGATAGTTTATGGAGTTTTCTGAGGTGCATTGGACTCTGGTCAGCTCCTCGAGCGTGGGCTCGGCCGTCGGCAGGCTGGGTGGGTTGGCCGGGTTGGCCCTCCCAGGCTGCCTTTCCCTCTGGTCCCCGCCTGGCCCGCCCTGGCCTCCACCGCCGCAATTCATGCTGGTGCCGCACCTGTAGCCCCACTCCTGGTGTGCCTGAGATTCTCCAGGGGCCAAGCCGGTCCTCCTCCCCGGCCCACTCTTCCAGGGCCAGGATGCTCCCGTGGAGCCAGCCCACCTTGGCTGGGGGTCCCAGAGGCCTGCCTGGTTAGCCTCTGTTTCCCAGACCTTGACTGGAGGCACCTCCAGTCCTCTCAACCCCCTGACTTTCAAGTCCTTTCAAGTCCTTGTGCCCTGACCAAGTTATGAGGAAAAGCGGGCTGAGGGCCTGGAGGTGGGCTCGCGCCCCCTTGAACCCACCTAGATGTCTCCTCCTCCCCAGCCTGTGAGTTCAGACTTGGGGGACTCCATCTGTCCCTCCCTGAGGTCCCTCATCTTGTCCCTGCTCTGATTCTGTCAGCAGATCCTGAACACTCCTTGGTGGGGACCCCTGCCTCCAAGGCTGCCCCCAATGCCAGCTGTCCTGGGGAAAGTCCCCAGAACTCTCTGGGAAAGGCCCGAGAACCTTCCGAGGAAGCCTCCGGGACTCCTCGCCACCTGCTCTGTTTCTCTCCTGGCCCCACTGCCTTCAGGTATCAGGAAGAGGGCAGGCCCCTGTGCCCCCTCTCCCCTTCCCAGGTCGGCCAACAATACTCCACCGTGGGGCGCTTCCTTTCTTCTCTGGAAACTAAGACATTGAACTGAAGAAACTGGCCTGAGGGGGGCTGACCGGGGGTCCCGTGCTGCTGCGTGCTCTATGCACAGAGGCTGCGGGGGTCACGGACAGGAACCTCAGCCCAGGGTGCTGGCCTTTCTCCTTCGCAAGAGTCCCCCAGGATCCACACAACGACTCGAGCAGCCTCCGCTCAGCCAGAGGAGGGCCGGGCTCCCCTGCCTGCTCTCGGTGGTGGCGTCTGGCCCTTCCTGCCGTTTCCAAGGCCTCCAGAAGCACCAACCCAGTTCTCAGTTACCTCCTCTGGCCGGAAGGCCTCACGTTGTCCTCCAGAGCTGCTCTGGGCCCAGGGCTGGCTCCGTGACCACCCGATGGACGTGCTGGGCAGCATGGGCTCCAAAGGCAGCATCCCCAGCTGCTCTCCCACCCCACCCCAGCTGCCCGGCGGCTGGGCCCACGAGGGCTCTGGGGACACTTCCATAGGAAGGGGCCCGGCACTTTGTGACTGCCACGTGTTTCGTGTTAAGCCGCCTGCCCCCAGTGCAAATCTCTGTGTTTTGCTCTCTCCTGAACAAAAATGTAAACCGACGCCGGAAAGCAAATGGTATCGAATACCTTTCTTGCCCATAAGGGTTTTTACAAAGAATGTGTCTCACTAGGAACTAGGACACTCATCGGCCCGAGACCAACTCCTGGATAAAAGGAATAAGGAGAATCGTGTCTGTAACAAGTTACAGGATTGTTTCTTTCCTGGATTTTAAACTTTTGTTAAATTGTGAAATTATGGAGGAGTTTTATAGAAAAAAACGTGAAATAAAGTCAGATGGGAAAGCAGACGCATGCATCTGCCTGGTTCCTCCTGTCCAGTCAGTGGGCAGGCGTGCAAGGTAGCCTGGGGCCCCCTGCCCCGACTACCTGTCCCAGTGCCCCCAGATCAGTGACCAAAAAGGGGAAGGAGAGTTGGGACCAAGCCTGGTGGGGGCGGGGAGCATGAGCAACGCTGGAGACGACGCCACCAGCAATTCAAGAGCGCAGAGAATTCGGCTCACATCCTGCTTCTGTTGCTGTGCTCTCTGCTTGGAAGCAGACAGCAAGGTTTGGGTTGAGAAGAAAACTTGGTTTCATAAGGTGGATGCATGGATGATGGATGAACAGATGGGTGGGTGAGTGGATGGGCGGTTTGATGGAGGAGTGGATGATTGGTTGGGTGGACCATGGATGAATAGATGGGTGGGTGGGTGGAAGAAAGGATGGAAGGATGGATGGATGGGTGAATGGAAGGAAGGAGGGAAGGAAGGGAGGGAGGGAAGGAAGGAAGGAAAGGAAAGAAGGGCAGATGGGTGGATGGATGGATGGATGGATGGATGGATGGATGGATGGAAGGAAGGATGCATGGATGGGTGGATCAATGGGTGGATTAATGGGTAGACGGGGGGAAGGAAGGATGCCTGGATGGATAGATCAATGGGTGGATGGAAGGAAGGAAGGATGGATGAGTGGATGGATGGATGGATGGATGGATGGATGGATGGATGGATGGATGGAAAGAAAAATGTAGGCAAAGACATTTTTTCCCAAGAGCTAGCATGCCATCTCCCAGTTTCCCTATGGTGGGTTTTTCTCTGGCCTCAGTGTGGCAGAGCTCGGTGAACCTGTGTCCCATCTGTGCTCCAGCTCCAGCTCCACCCAGAGGAGCAGGAGTTCCATTCCTGAGTGGCCCACATTGCAGGATCACCGTGGCAGCCACTGATTGAGATCACTTTTGTCAGCAGGCAGCAGCTGGGGACTCAGGCGGGCTCAGCTGAGCACTGGGGACTCTGGAGCATGTCTTCTCCCTTCTACTCTGGAACCAAAAAACCCATTCCCAGCATCAGAGTGTGGCTTTCCCTGCCCTGTGCCTTACCAGAGAAAGGTTCTTTTAGGCCTTCGGGGTATGGTTTTGGGTCTGAGCTCCTAAAGTAAGAATATGGAGTGAAAGAGGGTCTACAGTGGTTCCTTCAGGGTTCCCAGACCCTCCAAGATGCAGTGGAAGGACTAGGGATGTGTAAAAACGTGGTAGGGCTTTCTGGCCAGGCATGGTGGCTCACACCTGTAATCCCAGCACTTTAGGAGACCAAGGCAGGTGGATCATTTGAGGCCAGGAGTTCAAGACCAGCCTGGGCAACATGGCGAAACCCTGTCTCTACTAAAAATACAAAAATTAGCCTAACGTACGGTGCACACCTGTAGACCCAGCTACTTGGGAGGCTGAGTCACAAGAAACTCTTGAACCCGGGAGGCAGAGATTTCAGTGAGCCAAGATTGCACCACTGCACTGCACTCCAGCCTGGGCAACAGGAGAGACCCTGTCTAAAAAAAAAAAAAAGCTGGGCGAGGTGGCTCACGCCTCTAATCCCAGCACTTTGGGAGGCCGAGGCGGGTGGATCACCTGAAGTCAGGAGTTTGAGACCAGCCTAACCAACACGGTGAAGGCTGTCTCTACTAAAAACAGGAAAAATTAGCTGGGCATGCTGTCAGGCACCTATAATCCCAGCTACTCAGGAGGCTGAGGCAGGAGAATCGCTTGAACCCAGGAGGCAGAGGTTGCGGTGAGCCGAGATCATGCCATTGCACTCCAGCCTGGGCAACAAGAGCGAAACTCCAACTCAAACAGAAAAAAAAAAGTCAGGCTTTCCCCAAGAGTTCTCTCATGGACTCTTCACAAGCACTCCATGAGGTGGGCACTGCTTCATCCCTGTCTACAGATAAAGAAACAGCCTCAGCAAGTCGACTTGCCCAGGATTTTTTCTAATTTTTAATTTTAATTTTAATTTTAATTTTTTTTTTTTTTTTTTTTTTTGAGACGGAGTCTCGCTGTCACCCAGTCTGGAGTGCAGTGGTGCAATCTCGGCTCACTGCAGGCTCCGCCCCCTGGGGTTCACGCTTCTCTTGCCTCAGCCTCCTGAGTAGCTGGGACTACAGGCGCCAGCCACCTCGCCCGACTAATTTTTTGTATTTTTAGTAGAGGTGGGGTTTCACCGTGTTAGCCAGGATGGTCTCGATCTCCTGACCTCGTGATCCGCCCGCCTCAGCCTCCCAAAGTGCTGGGATTACAGGCATGAGCCACCACGCCCAGCCAATTTTAATTTTTTTGAGATGGAGTCTCACTCTGTCACCCAGGCTGGAGAGTAGCGGTGGGAGCTCAGCTGAGCACAACCTCCGCCTCCTGGGTTCAATCCATTCTCCTGCCTCAGCCTCCCAAGTAGCTGGGATTACAGGAGTGCGCCACCACGCCCTGGTAATTTTTGTATTTTGGGTAGAGATGGGGGTTTCGCCATCTTGGCCAGGCTGGTCTTGAACTCCTGACCTCATGATCCACCCACCTCGGCCTCCCAAAGTGTTGGGATGACAGGCGTGAGCCACTGCGCTTGGCTCTTTTTCCTTTTCTTTTTTTTTTTTTTTTTTTTTGAGATGGAGTCTCACTCTCACCCAGGCTGGTCTGGAACTCCTAACCTCAAGTGATCCATTATCAAGTTATCAAGTTTTCCTTGAAATGGCTTTTGGGCTGTTATTGTTTATTGTTTAGGGTGTTTTTCTTTTAAGTTCTCCCATGATTTCTCCTAGGAATTCAATTCTTCTTCCCCCTTTTTCCTGCCTCCCTTCCCTCTTTCTTTCTCACATTTCAATTTGTTCCATCTGGAATTTATTTAGCCAAGAGGTAGGGCCCCAGCTCTATTTCCCCAATAGCTATGCAAGGCGATCCACCCTATTTATTGAATAACCTGTCTTCACTTATTTGAGATGCCGTCTTTGGTTGCATTTTTCAATTCCTGCATACGTTTGTGTCTCTCCCTGGCTTCCCTCACATGCACAGTACTCACCTTTGCATTTCTGCCACTGTGTGACCTAATTAATATCTGGTAGTGTGCCCGGACGCAGTGGCTCACGCCTGTAATCCCAGCACTTTGGGAGGCTGAGGCGGGTGGATCACCTGAGGTCGGGAGTTCGAGACCAGCCTGACCAACATAGAGAAACCCTGTCTCTACTAAAAAATACAAAATTAGCCGGATGTGGTGGCACATACCTGTAATCCCAGCTACTCAGGAGGCTGAGGTAGGAGAATCGCTTGAACCTGGGAGGCAGAGGTTGCGCTGAGCCGAGATCAAGCCATTGCACTCCAGCCTGGGCAACAAGAGTGAAACTCCGTCTGAAAAAAAAAAAAAGTCTGGTAGTGGTAGTTTCCCTTTATAATTCTGCTTCAGAATTTTCCCAGATATTCTTGCATGCTTTTTTCTTCATATAAATGAATCTGCTTATGTTTCAGAATATTTTTATCGTTGTTCTGATGTTTTAATTTTAATTTGTTTTTGTTTTAGACGGAGTCTCACTCTGTCACCCAGGCTGGAGTGTAATGGCACAATCTTGGCTCACTACAACCTCTGCCTTCTGGATTCAAGTGATTCTGCCACCTCAGCCTCCCAAGTAGCTGGGACTACAGGCACCCACCATCATGCCCGACTAATTTTTGTATTTTTTTAGAGAGGGGGTTTCACCATGTTGGCCAGGCTGGTCTTGAACTCCTGACCTCAGGTGATCTGCCCGCTTTGGCCTCCCAAAGTGCTGGGATTACATGCATGAGCCACTGCGCCCCACCTGTTTGTTTTGTTTTTTGAGGTGGGGTCTCACTCTGTCACCCAAGCTGGAGTGGAGTGGCGCTTTCATGGCTCACTGCAGCCTCACCCTCCCAGGCTCAAGCAGTCCTCCCACATTGGCTTCCTGAGTAGCCGGGGGCCACAAGCATGTGCCATCGGGCCCAGCTAATTTTTTTTTCTGTTTTTTAATTTTTGTAAAGATGAGGTCTCGCTATGTTGCCCAGGCTGGTGTTGAACTTCTGAGCTCAAGTGATCCTCCCACCTTGGCCTCCCAAAGTGCTGGGATTACAGGAGCGAGCCACTGCACCTGGCCTTAATTTTTTTTAAATGTCTCCTTGTTGATACTTGGTGAGTTCCTGGAGAATTCTCAGTGATTTTTTATTTTTTCTTTCTTTTTCTTTTCTTTTGACATGGAGTTTTGCTCTTGTTGCCCAGGCTGGAGTGCAGTCATGCGGTCTCGGCTCACTGCATCTGCCTTCCAGGTTCAAGTGACTCTCCTGCCTCAGCCTCCCGAGTAGCTGGGATTACAGGCGTCTGCCACCACACCTGGCTATTTTTGTATTTTTAGTAGAGACAGGGTTTCACCATGTTGGCCAGGCTGGTCTCAAACTCCTGACCTCAGGTGATCCGCTGGCCTCGGCCTCAGATCTGTAACCAACTCTCATTATGTGTGTGTTACACTTTCTGTATTGTCCCACGGTTCTTTTCCATTTGTTCATTTCATTTCATTGTGTTTTTGTCTTTTCTTTTTTCTTCTTAATTAATTTTTTTTTTTTTTTAAATAGAGACAGGGTCTTGCTAAGTTTCTCAGGCTGGCCTTGAGTGCCTGGGCTCAGGCAGTCCTCCCCCGTCGGCCTCCTAAAGTGCTGGGGCTATAGGCATGAGCCACCGTGCCTGGCCTCTTTTTTTCTTTAAGATTTTCGGCGTGGGATGTTTCTATTGACCCAGCTTCAGGTTCACTCATGATTTCCTCGGCCGTATTCAGTCCACTGCCGAGCCCACTGGAAGCATGCTTTCTTTATGTCAGTGTTTTTGATGACCATCATTTCCTTTTGATTTCTTAGAGTTTCCATCTCTCTGCTTACAAGAACCCACCTGTTGTAGGTTCTGTCTGCTTTTTCCATTAGAGCTCTTAGCATATTAATTATTATTTAAAATTGGTATCAGCCAGGCATGGTGGCTCATGCCTGTAATCCCAGCACTTTGGGAGGCTGAAGCGGGCGGATCGCTTGAGGCCAGGAGTTAGAGACCAGCCTGGACAACATGATGACACCCTGTCTCTACTAAAAATGCAAAAAAATTAGCCGGGTGTGTTGGCGCATGCCTGTAATCCCAGCTACTCACTGCTGGGTGAGTGCAAGGTTCCTGGGAATCCGCAGCACCTGACCCTCACAACATACCCTGTTGGGAGGTGGAATTCAGGGACAGTCCAGGCTTGGATCTTGCTCTCAAGAGGTTTCCCAGTGTTCTGGATGGGTGGAGAGAGGGCTCAGTGCTGGAGAGCCTCAAGAAGTGGGGAGGGCTTTCTGGAAGAGGGGACATGAGTGTGGGGCTTCACAGGATGTATATGAGTTCACTGGGTAGAGACTGTCTGGGAGGGTGAGCTGAGCATGCTCAGGACTGGGCAGTTGAAAAATCCCATCAAGCATAGACTTAAGTGGGAGCTCTTGTCAGCTCCCTGTCCTGAGGACTCTTCCTTGGGATCCCATAGAAGGTGGGCTGGTGGCTTCCTGTCCCCAAAACACTCCGGGGAGAGGCCGCGTGCCCTTTACCCTGCCGTGATGGCACCAATGCTGGCGATGACCCACTCTTCTGAGTTGAGACCCATGATCCCCACACTGTGGAAGCGCTCCAGGCCCAGCTAGGGGAGGGAGGTCCTCGTGAGGCACTAGGAGGCTCAGCCATCCCCACCCCACCTGCCCGGGAGCCTCAGGCTGAGAACCTTTGGCTCCCTTTTCTCTGTCACCTGTTTCTTCTTTTTCTTTCTTCTTCTTCTTCTTTTTTTTTTTTTTTTTTCTGAAACAAGGTCTTGCTCTGTTGCCCAGGCTGGAATGCAACAGCGCAATCATGGCTCACTGCAGTCTCGACCTCCCCCAGCCCCAGCAATCCTCCCACCTCAGTCCCCCAAGTAGCTGGGACTACAGGTGTACACCACCACTTCTGGCTAATTTTTTAATTTTTAATTTTTTTGTAGAGATGGGATCTCACTATGTCACCCAGGCTGGTCTTGTACTCCTGGGTTCAAGCGATCCACTTGCCTTGGCCTCCCAAAGCACTGGGATTACAGACACCTCTCTTGTCCTGTTTCTTCTGTTGTTTTCTCTGATAAAATAACCCATCCCCCTCATGACAAGCAACCACACATTTATCTAGAACTGGGGCTCTCAGCCAGGGGGTGATTCTGTTCCTCAGGGGACATTTGGAAATACTTGGAGACATTTGGGGTTGTCATAGCTCGGGGAATGAAACGCCACTGGCATTGATGGAAACTAGATACTCACAGGACATTCTCCACCACAAAGAATGATTCGGCCCCTGAGGACAACGGCCCTGAGATTGAGAAATCCCGGAAAAAAAAAAAAAACAACTACAAACAAAATACCTTCCTGACATTTTTAAGCACGCATACTTTACAGAGCCAGGGGAATACTGCATGTATGTTATCAAGACCTGCCTTTGTTCACAAAACCATTCGTCTTGACCGTTTTCCCCAGTCTTTAAATATTTCTCTGCAATATCAAATCTAACATAATATCGTGTAGTATAGAGATGTCACGATTTAATCATCCCCCGTATTGGCTGATACTTATGTAGGCTCTGGCTGCTGGGTTTTTTTCGTTGGTTTCACTTTTTTTTTTTTTTTTTTTATGAGACAGGGTCTTGGCCGGGCATGGTGGCTCAAGCCTGTAATCCCAGCACTTTGGGAAGCCAAGGCGGGCGGATCATGAGGTCAGGAGATCGAGACCACCCTGGCTAACATGATGAAACCCCGTCTCTACTAAAAATACAAAAAATTAGCCGGGCGTGGTGGCGGGCGCCTGTAGTCCCAGCTACTTGGGAGGCTGAGGCAGGAGAATGGCGTGAACCTGGGAGGTGGAGCTTGCAGTGAGCACAGACCATTCGCCACTGCACTCCAGCCTGGGTGACAGAGTGAGACTCCATCTCAAAAAAAAAAAAAAAAAGAGACAGGGTCTTGCTCTGTCACCCAAGGCTGGAGTGCAGTGGTGCATTCATGGCTCATGGCAGCCTTGACCTCCTTGGCTTAAGCGACCCTCCTACCTCAGCCTTCTGAGTAGTTGGGACTACACATGCACCACCACGCCTGGCTAATTTTCATATTTTTTAGAGATGGCGGTCTCACTATGTTGTCCAGGCTGGTATGAGCCACCACGCCCAGCCTGGTTTCACTTTTATTAGATAAAATGTTGGGGTGAACACCCCGGTAGCTCAAGCTTTGCCTATGCACTGTGATTATCTGTGCCAACATATGAATGGACTTGACAATTTAAGATGGTGTAACTCTCTTGGTTCCATTCACTCAGGTGAGACCGTCGGATCCAGGTGGGGCACAATTTAAGATGGTGTAACTCTCGGTTCCATTCACTCAGGTGAGACCGTCGGATCCAGGTGGGGCCCCTCCCCGCCACTCCAGACTCTTGGATACAACTGCCCACCCCTCATTTCCTCGTCTAACACACCTCTCAAACCCAAACAGCCCAGCTAGGGGAGGGATGTTACCTACAGCTCTCATCCCTAAACCACCTCCCTCCACTCCAACCTGCCATAATCTCAGACAACAGCAGCTCCACCCTTCAAGTGGCACCGACCAGAAAACTTTGGTCATTCTCAGTGGGTTTTGCTGAGACACCAACAAATTCTGTGGGCTCTGCTTTCAGAATCTGAACGCTTTTCACCCTCTCTCCTGCTACATCTTGGTCCAAACTATCATCATCTCAATCTCAGCTGGTCTCTTTCCCCTCAGTCTGTCCTCCCCCCGGTAGCCAGAGAGCACCTGTGAGCACCTGAGTCAGGGCACATCCCTCCTTTGCCTCCATGGCTCCCACTCCCCCTCCCCTCGGGTAAAAGCCAAGTCCTCCCCAAGGCCCACCCGGCACTTGTTGACCTTCCCCACCCCCTCCCTCCCCCACTCTGCTCCAGCCACAGGGGCCTCCTCCTCACTGCTCCTTCAACACAGCAGGCACTGTCCTGCCTCAGAGCCTTTGCACAAACTCCCCTTGACCTGGAACACCATCCCCTAGATCTTTTCTCTTCATTGAAGTCTTTGTTGAAATATCACTTTCTCTCAGTGAGGCTCTTCTTAGCCACCTTTTTCTTTCTTTCTTTTTTTTTTTTTTTTTTGAGACAGAGTCTCACTCTGTTGCCCAGGCTGGAGTGCAGTGGCGTGATCTCGGCTCACTGCAACCTCCGGCTCCTGGGTTCAAGTGATTCTCCTGCCTCAGCCTCCCAAGTAGCTGGGATTACAGGCGTGCACTACCATACCCAGCTAATTTTTGTATTTTTAGTAGAGATGGGGTTTCACCATATTGGTCAGGCTGGTCTCGAACTCCTGACCTCAAGTGATCTGCCCTCCTCTGCCTCCCAAAGTGCTGGGATTACAGGCGTGAGGCACCGCACCTGGCTAGACACCATATTTTTAAATTCTGCCCCCACCTCAGCAGTTTACTCCTTTACGTGCTTTGGATTCCTCTGAATTACTGAACACTGTCTACCTATTGCATAATTTACTTGTTTATTACATTGACTGAACAAGTCACAGGAGGTCTCTTATCCCCTTTCCTAATCTGAAAAATGGGTGTTCATTAATTCAACAAACATCAGAGGGTTGGCGCTGGTACAACAACAAGGCAATCTGGCCTCTCGCCCTCAGGGAAATGACCAAATAAACAAACGACCTTGATAACTTGTAGCCATGATGATGAAAACTGGGAAGAATTTTTTTTTTGAAACAGAGTCTTGCCCTGTCACCCAGGCTGGAGTGCAGTGGCACAATCTCAGCTCACTACAACCTCCACCTCCCAAGTAGCTGGGATTACAGGTGTGCCACCATGCCTGGCTAATTTTTTTTTGTATGTTTAGTAGAGACAGGGTTTCACCATGTTGCCCAGGTTGGTCTCAAACTCCTGACCTCAAGTGATCCACCCATCTCAACCTCCCAAAGTGCTGGGATTACAGGCGTAAGCCACCATGCCTGGCCCTGGGCAGACAACTTTTAAAGGGGCTGTCACAGAGAGGGGGAAGAGGGCAGGTTTGGGGAACCAGGGTAGCAAGGAAAGACCTTGCTGAGGAAATGCCACTGGGGAAGAGACACAATAAAAACCATAATAATGACCAGGCACGGTGGCTCACACCTGTAATCCCAGCACTTTGGGAGGCCGAGGGGGGCGAATCACGAGGTCAGGAGTTTGAGACCAGCCTGGCCAACATGGTGAAACCCCGTCTCTACTAAAAATACAAAAAATTAGCTGGATGTGGTGGCAGGCACCTGTAATCCCAGCTACTCAGGAGACTGAGGCAGAATTGCTTGAATCCGGGAGGCGGAGGTTGCAGTGAGCCAAGATTGTGCCACTGCACTCCAGCCCAGGGGACAGTTCGAGACTGTCTCAGAAACAAAAACAAAAAAGAGGCTGGACGCGATGGCTCATGCCTGTAATCCCAGCACTTTGGGAGGCCGAGAAACCCCGTCTCTACTAAAAATATAAAAAATTAGCCGGGCGTGGTGGCGGGTGCCTGTTGTCACAGCTACTCGGGAGGCTGAGGCAGAAGAATGGCGTGAACCCGGGAGGTGGAGCTTGCAGTGAGCCGAGATTGGGCCACTGCACTCCAGCCTGGGCGACAGAATGAGACTCCATCTCAAAAAAACAAAACCATAAAAATAATAAATGGTGAATGCTGGTGCAGTGCTTTGTGTGTGCCAGAGCTATTCAATGTGTGTAAACTCACTGAATCCATGCAGCAAAGCTGTGAGCTAGCTGCTGTTATATTTTATATATTTACATAAAAATGCTAATATAAAATAACATATTTTATATTAAATTTAACATAAAAGGGCCCGGCACGGCAGCTCACACCTGTAATCCCAGGACTTTGGGAGGCCAAGGCGGGCAGATCACGAGGTCAGAAGATCAAGACCATCCTGGCTAACACAGTGAAACACCGTCTCCACTAAAAATACAAAAAATTAGCCGGGCGTGATGGCGGGAGCCTGTAGTCCCAGCTACTCAGGAGGCTGAGGCAGGAGAATGGCATGAACCCGGGAGGCGGAGCTTGCAGTGAGCACAGACCATGAGCCACTGCACTCCAGCCTGGGCAACAGAGGGAGACTCCATCTCAAAAATAAATAAATAAATAAATATAACATAAAAGTGTAGCACGCATAAAATTTATCCATAAACAGATGTTTTATACACTATGCATTTATAAAAAACTATATTTTAAATGTATATATACATAAAATTATATATATTTTTATATGTTTAATTTTTTAATTTTTTATTTTTTTAACTTTATTTTTACCGGAGGATCCAGTTTACTATGGGTATTGGAATGACTTTTCTTCTTCTTTTCTTTTTTTTTTGAGACGGAGTCTCACTCTGTTGTTGCCCAGGCTGGAGTGCAGTGGCACCATCTCGGCTCACTGCCTCTGCCTCCCAGGTTGGAGTGATTCTCCTGCCTCCAGCCTCCAGAGTAGCTGGGATTACAGGCATGCACAGCCATGCCTGGCTAATTTTTGTATTTTTAGTAGAGACAGGGTTTCACCATGTTGGCCAGGCTGGTCTCCAACTCCTGACCTCAAGTGATCTGCCTGCCTAGGGCTCCCAAAGTGCTGGGATTAAGGCGTGAGCCACCGCGCCTCGTCTTTATATATATATTTATATGTAAACTCTTCGTATAGGGAGACAGAGGCACAAAGGCAAAGTAATTCGTGCAAGAAAACATAGCTAATGGCTGCTCTGGGATCCGAACCGGGGCCCCTAAGGCTGCAGCTTTTCATCTCTGGCTCTCAGGCAGCCTCAGGGAATCCATTCAAACAAACATGCGAGTCAGACAAGTGGCAGTCACAGGAGAGTAACACTGCGCAGGCGCAGGAGGGATGGAGTGGCGCGCAGGCGCAGGAGGCGGAGGAGAGGGGGAGGAAGGCCCTGCAGCGGCGCGCAGGCGCAGAAGCAAGCGGGCTGGAGCGGCGCGCAGGCGTACCAGAGGGCATGAAAGGTGCGCAGGCGCAGGAGATGGGGAGGGGGCGGGGAAAGAAAGGCCCTGGAGCGGTGCGCTGACGCAGGAGGTGAAATAAGTGGCGCGCAGGCGCAGGAGAGTGGGTGCAGAAGGGGCGCGCAGGCGCAGGAGGGGTGGGAGAGGCGCGCAGGCGCGGGCCTACTGGCGGTACTTTGAAGAGAGACTTCGAGACACTCGGACGCTGCTCGTGGTACTCGATGTAAGTGAGCAGGTGGCAGCTGTTTCTGTAGTTCGAGCCGGGAGCGATGTTGGCGTACTTGATGTCGCGACCATGTCGTGCATGGCGAGGAGTGTCTTGTTGCTAACTCAGTCCTTGCTGAGCCGCAGTCGCGCCTCCCCGTCGCGCTCCGTGGTCCAAGTAGCTCAGCCTGCGGACAGGCGGGTCAGCGGCGGCCGGAGACCCCCAGATGGACCTAGAGAGAGGCGAGCAGGTGGCGTGTCAGGGGCAAAACCAGGGAGAGATGGGAGCACAGGCAGGAGCGTGGCACTGAGAGATGGCAGACAGAGGATGCGTGAGGTATGAAGTGGATTGCCAAGGGAGAAAGAGATGACCAGCGAGGCACAGAAGGGATTGCAGGGGCAGGTGGACAGTCAGACGCACTGACCCAGAGAGAGGAGTTAAGCAGGAAACCCACCAGCAAGCAGACAGGTCAGCTGCAGGCCCACTGTCCCTGCCGGGCACCGTCCCCTCACCAGGGACCACACACTTTTTTTTTTTTTGAGACGTAGTTTTACTCTTGTTGCTCAGGCTGGAGCGCAATGGCGCGATCTCAGCTCACTGCGAACTCTGCCTCCTGGGTTCAAGCGATTCTCCTGCCTCAGACTCCCAGGTACCTGGGGTTACAGGCATGCGCCACCACACCCAGCTAATTTTGTATTTTTAGTAGAGACGGGGTTTCAACATGTTGGTCAGGCTGGTCTCAAACTCCTGACCTCAGGTGATCCACCTCGGCCTCCCAAAGTGCTGGGATTACAGGCGTGAGCCACCGCGCCTGGCGGGACCAGACACTTCTGACAACTGCTAACCACCTGCACCCCCAAAACCCCCATACACCCAGCCGGGCACCCTATGGTGGTGCTCTCCATGCCCCCATCCCATCAGGCAACTTCTGAAGAAACAGATTGAACCCTAAAAGATCCCAACACTGGCTGAACCGCCTTGGCCAGCCCTGAAGTGCTAGATCCCCACTCTCAGACTGGCTTCTCTAGGAACACCACTACCCTCACCCAGGAGCCAAGGAGCCCCAACCTCTGTTTTTCTTTCCTGGGTGTTGAGTGCCTTTCTGTCGTGGACTCTGAATCTGTCCGAGGACATGGTCTTCAAAGTATCTTTGTTTTCCTTGTCACTGTCTGGGGGCATCTAGTTTGCTGGGCTTGGGTAGACAGATCTTCAAACGAAATTACAGTGGGCAGCAGGGGTGGGAGGGTCCAGCAGGGAGGCACAGGATTCCCACCGAGTCATGGAGGTGTCTAGGGAAGGCTTCTCTGAACAATGGGTAGACACTGACCAGGCAAAGCAGGGAGGGAGAAGCATCTTAAAAGGTAACAGGCAGCCAGGCGTGGGGCTTATGCCTATTATCCCAGCACTTTGGGAGGCCGAGGCGGGCGGATCACGAGGTCAGGAGTTTGAGACCAGCTTGTCCAATATGGTGAAACCCCATCTCTACTAGAAAAGACAAAAATTAGCCGGGCGTGGTGGCGGGCGCCTGGAGTCCCAGCTACTCTGGAGGCTGAGGCAGGAGAGTTGCTTGAACTCAGGAGGCGGAGGTTGTAGTGAGCCGAGATAGTGCCACTGTACTCCAGCCTGGGTGACATAGTGAGACTCTGTCTCAAAAAAAAAGAAACAAACAAAAAAAAACAGGCTGGGTGCAAAGGCTCATGCCTGTAATCCCAGCACTTTGGGAGGCCAAGGTGGGCGGATCACTTGAGGCCTGGCCAACGTGGTGAAACCCCATCTCTACTAAAAATACAAAAATTAGGCCGGGCGCGGTGGCTCACGCCTGTAATCCCAGCACTTTGAGAGGCCGAGGCGGGCGGATCACGAGGTCAGGAGATCAAGACCACGGTGAAACCCCGTCTCTACTAAAAATACAAAAAAAAAAAAAAAAAAAAAAATTAGCTGGGCGAGGTGGCGGACGCCTGTAGTCCCAGCTACTCGGAGAGGCTGAGGCAGGAGAATGGCGTGAACCCGGGAGGCAGAGCTTGCAGTGAGCCGAGATCGCGCCACTGCACTCCAGCCTGAGCGACAGAGCGAGACTCTGTCTCAAAAAAAAAAAAAAAAAAAAAAAAATTAGCCAGGCATCATGTTGGGCACCTGTAATCCCAGCTACTCGGGAGCCTGAGGCAGGAGAATCATTTGAGCCTGGGAGGTGGAGGTTGCAGTTAACAGAGATCGCACCTCTGCACTCCAGCCTGGGGAACAGAGGGAGACTCTGTCTCCAAAAAAAAAAAAAGTAAAAAAAAAAAAAAAGGAAAAATGTGATGAAGGCGGTTGGGGACTGGAGTGAAGAGAAGGAGGAGCATAGAAGGAAATGAACCTACCACACCCATTCCCCACCTGGTGTGCAGCCTAGTTCATCCCCAGGAGGAGCTGAGGTATGTGGTCTCCCAGTCCCTCCCTCCCATCTACACCATATTTTCATGCCCCTCTGTCATTGGGAAGGCAGTGCCCACTCTGGGCTCTACCTTTTTTTTTTTTTTTTTTGAGACAGAGTCTCGCACTGTCGCCTAGGCTGGAGTACAGTGGCGTGATCTCGGCTCACTGCAAGCTCCGCCTCCTGGGTTCACGCCATTCTCCTGCCTCAGCCTCCCAAGTAGCTGGGACTACAGGCGCCCGCCACCATGCCTGGCTAATTTTTTGTATTTTTAGTAGAGATGGTGTTTTACGGTGTTAGCCAGGATGGTCTCAACCTCCTGACCTCGTGATCCACCTGCCTCAGCCTCCCAAAGTGCTGGGATTATAGGCATGAGCCACCATGACTGGCCTCTGGACTCTACCTTTTTTTTTTTTTTTTTTTTTTGAGACAGAGTCTCACTCTTGCCCAGGCTGGAGTGCAGTGGCGCAATCTCGGCTCACTGCAAGCTCCGCCTCCCGGGTTCATGCCATTCTCCTGCCTCAGCCTCCCAAGTAGCTGGGACTACAGGTGCCCGCCACCATGCCCGGCTAATTTTTTGTATTTTTAGTAGAGACGGGGTTTCACCATGTTAGCCAGGATGGTCTCAACCTCCTGACCTCGTGATCCACCCACCTCAGCCTCCTAAAGTGCTGGGATTACAGGTATGAACCACCATGCCCAGCCTCTGGACTCTACCTTTTTATCAGCTTGATCACTCCCCCCGTTCTAGCCACAGGGGGACAGTGGTCCCTAGACCAGACATCCAGAATGTTCCTGTCCATGGCCAGGCTGGTGCCATCACTGTGTATCCCGTGGCCCAGAGCCATGATGGGGACATGGCCCATTGCCTCTTTGTAGAGGCCAGTTTTAGCGGGCAGAGAGGGTCTACCCAAGAAGGCCCTTCACTACCCTGACAAGCCAGTGGTCTGCAAGGTGACAGTCCCCTGGGAGGAGCCAGGGGCAAGTCTGGCAGCAGGAGGGACTCCAGAGTCACTGTTCTACATTGTTGATGTTGAGTGAGAGAGTTCACAAGGGAGCTGGAAGAAGAGTGGTGAGATGGAGGAGGTAAGTAAGTCGTGGGCATCATCGAGGTTAAGGAAGCAGAGCCCTGGGCTCCCAGAAGGTTGAATTAGAGAAGGACTTTGAGTCGCTGTGCCTGGGGGTTTATGAATTCATTTGCCCAAAGCATAATTGAAAGCAGTGGCATGAAGAGATATTTATACACCCGTGGTTTCTTTTCTGGGTATTGAGTGTGTTTCTACCATGGACTCTGAACCATGCCATGGACCCATATACATAGAAGTATGATTCACGAGAGCCAAAAGGTGGAAGCAACCCAAGTGTCTATTGATGGATGAATGGATAGATTAAATTTATCCACGTATATATGTGTACATACACACACACACGTACATACATGATGAAATATTCAGCCTGAAAAAAGAAATGTTAACACGTGCTAAACATGGATGAGGCCAGGTGTGGTGGCTCACACCTGTAATCCCAACACTTTGAGGGGCCGAGATGGGAGGATCAGTTGAGGCCAGGAGTTCGAGACCAGCCTGGGCAACATAGGGAGACCCTGTCTGTATTTTTAAAAAATTGTTAAAAAATTGAAAAAAGTTTAAAAAAGGATGACCCTTGAAGACATTATCCTCAGTTATATAAGCCAGTAAGAAAATGGCAAATATTCTTACATTATCACTTTTTTTTTTTTGAGATGGAGTCTTGCTCTGTTGCCCAGGCCAGAGTGCAGTGGCATGATCTCAGCTCACTGCAACCTCCACCTCCCAGGTTCAAGTGATTCTTCTGCCTCAGCCTCCTGAGCAGCTGGGACTACAGGCATGCACCACCAGGCCCAGCTAATTTTTGTATTTTTTGTAGAGATGGGGTTTCGCCATATTGGCTGGGCTGGTCTTGAACTCCTGACCTCATGATCCACCTGCCTCGGCCTCTCAGAGTGCTGGGACTACAGGCATGAGCCACCATGCCCGGCCGACAATTTCACTTTTAAGGTGCTTAAAGTTGTAAAATTCAAGAGACAGAAAATAGGATGATAGCTTTCAGGGGAAGGGGAAATGGGGACTTGTTTGATGGATATAAAGTTTCAGTTTGCAAAGATGAAATTTCTAGAAATGCGTCATGTTGATGGTTGTACTACAATGTGAATGTGCTTAATGCCACGGAACTGTGTACTAAAAAAGGGTTAAAATGACACATTTTATGTTACATATATTTTACCACAGTTAAATTTTAAAAGCCTTCCTGACATTAGTAGATTCTTGTCGTTTCTCAAAAAATATTGAGAGAACATTAAGAGAACAGTGAGACCAGGGTGATAATCATTATAGAAAATACATACATTCCTCTCCTGTATTCGAGCTTCCCTCACTTGACATAATCAACCATTTGTATTTCCTTGATGAGGAATCAATATTGAAAAGGAAGTGAAAAAATATTTGCAAAAGATATGCACATCTCTGTAAAAAGCTTACACATTTTGAGAAATAGGTTAGCAGTGAGGTGTCAAAATATAATATTAACATACAAAAATCAACAGCACTTCCATATACCAACATTAACTACCTAGAGAAAACCTGAAAGTGGGGAGATCACATGGACATTAGAAACAAGCTATAAAATAGAATTATATTGACCAAAAATTGTACAGTGTAGTCGTGGATAAAATTAGAAGGGTTTGGCTGAGTTCACTGGCTCATACTTGTAACCCCAGTGCTTTGGGAGGCCAAGACAGGAGAGGATCCCTTGAGCCCAGGAATTTGAAGTTACAGTGAGCTGAGATCACACCAGTGCACTCCAGCCTGGGTGACAGAGTGAGGCCCTGTCTCTATTTTTAAAAAACTCAAAAAGGTTTACTAACAGAAACACGAAAATGCAGAAAATGTGGCATGAGATATACCTCAGAAAGGGCACTGTTGACAGTGTGAGAGCTGAAACAAGAAGCCAGAGCGTTGCCTTGTTCAACCTCAGCTGGGAATGTATAGTTGGCCACTCAAATTTTTCACTCCTGTGTATGTCCTGGAATGACCTCTAAAGTGCCATAACTATTGATTTGGGGTTTACAAGCAAATTCTAGTGATGAGGCGAATTTGCAAATACGGAATCGGCAAATAATGAGGACCAGCTGTACTAACTCATTAAAAAGTAAAATCGCACCAAATAGTTGAGGGCCATTGATGTGGTTTGGATATTTGTCCCTGCCCAAATCTCATGTTGCACTGTAATCCCCAGTGCTGGAGGTGGGGCCTGGTGAAGGTGTTTGGGTCATGGCAGGGGGGTGGATCCCTCATGGCTTGGGGCTGTCTTCACGATAGTGCGTTCTCGAAAGATCTAGTCATTTAAAAATGTGTGGCACTCCCTCTGGCTTGCTCCTGCTTTTGCCATGCGACATGCCTGCTCCCCTTTTGCCCTCCGCTATGACTGTGAGCTCCCTGAGGCTTCATCAGAAGCTGAACAGGCACCAGCACCATACTTTCTGTAAAGCCTGTAGAACCATGAGCCAATTAATTAAACCTCTTTTCTTTATAAATGACCCCATCTCAGGTATTTCTTTATAACAGTGCAATAATGGTTTAATACAGCAATCAAATATGACATTAGCCTTATCTGCATTGCATTAATTTTTTTTTTTTCCGCAAGGAGAATGCCATTTTAAGTTACTGGTGTATTTAAAAAATGGAACTCAAAGTGTCTCTGGCCTGCCTCTGAGTATCTAGAACCTTAAGAGACACTGGGAGTTTTGTTGCTCCTGATATGCTGTTTCTGTCCAGGCTGGGAGATGTTCCCTCTCCCACTCTCCCTACTAATATTTCAGGGACACACTATGAATATGCTGTATCAGCTCTGGTCTGCTTACAGTGGACTATTGGATGGGAGAGGAATAAACGATCTTCTTTAAGTTGTTATTATTGAATTTTACTACAACAGCAAAACTCCTCCCTAATGATGGAATTAGTCAAGAGTCATACCTTGACTCTTGAGCTAACCAAGAGTGACTGTGTTGATGATAACCATTAACTCAAACCGAGGACTTTCTGGAGTTAGATACTGCATTCCCTGTACATCATCTCCATGAACTTCCATGGCCACCCTCCGAGATGGGGATCTACTTTCCAGATTTAAAATCTCCGAGCCTCAGACAGTTGAAATCACAGCTGGTCACAATTTGAACCCAGAACTGATTTCAGAGTCCAAGCCCTCCCCATCACACTAAATAAAGGACAAAGTATTTGTGTCAAGCCAAAAATCAAGACATGGAACCCTGAAGTGCTTTATTATCAGGACTTATTGGAAGGGTTTCCCAGTTTCTTCCAAGCAGGTGAGTTGATTTGGGGGTCCAGTTCTTCAAATCTGTGAAGGCTTTTTCTTTCTAATGTCTAATTCCCCTGAGGAGAAAAAAATCAAATGGGAGCCCACAAGTTCAGATCTTTCTTCTAAATCAGGCAGTCTTTAGTAAACTTCCCAATAGGCTTCCCTGGAGTCATGACTTGAAGGTCCTCAGAAAGACCTACAATGATTTTATTGCTTTGAAATGTATGGCAGATTCTTCTAGGGAGCACCTCTCCAACAGACAAACAATCAAGAAACTGACCAATGAGGAATGTGGCTTCTTAAAAACAGCAGGGAGAGCTTCTACCTAGAGCAGCATTTCACTTTTTGCAATGAGGTCTTCCTGCTGAAGGCTGCAAAGAGGAGAAACACAAGTTACCACATAGGGATTCTTGTAATATGTGCATTCAGTCTCCAAGATCCCACAGTCACCATATGATGAAAATATTCCCGAGTGAATTGATCCATTTATAAATTGGCCATCACCCAAAATCTCCCCAAAATGAACTTTAGAGTGGCACCATCCAAAAGAAACATTACTGGAGCTACCTACACAATTTAACAATGTATAGCAGCCACATTTTTAAAAAAGGAACTTGGCCAGGCACAGTGGCTCACACCTGTAATCACAGCACTTTGTGAAGCTGAAGCAGGAGGATCGCTTGAGGCCAGGAGTTTGAGACCAACCTGGGCAACATAGAAATACCTCATCTCTACAAAAACATTTAAAACATTAGGTGTGAATGCATCACTGCACTCCAGCCTGAGCAACAGAGCAAGACCCTGTCTCTAAAAAGTAAATAAAAATTTAAAACTGGTAAAATTACTTTTAATAATAAATATTTTATGTAACCCAGTATTCCAAAACATCATCTCAACATGTCATCAAAATTTTAAAATGCTGATGAGATATTGTATATTCTTTTTTTTTTTTTTTTGGTGCTGAGCTTTTGAAGCCCAGTGTGTGTTTTATGTATTACAGCACATCTTGGTTTGGACAGACCATACTGGACAGCACTGGTGTAAGAGGGTCCATCTCTCACTCCCACATCAATGTCCAATGGTTTCTCATTCAGCTGGAAAGTGAAATTGGAAATCTTGCGAAAGATGAAGAAATGAATGTGGTACGTTGAACTGCTGGGCCCACCCTCAAGACATCGACAAATGAAGGTGTGGAAGGGTTAAACCACTTAACATTGAACAAAGGACAATGCATATGATGAGTTACAGGCTGAGTTGTATCCCTCCACAATTCATACGTTGAAGTCCTAACCTTTAGTACCTCAGGATGTAACTTACTTGGAAACAGGATCATTATAGAAGTTAAAATGAGGTCATTAGGGTGGGCCCTAATCTTACTAACCTGTCCTTATAAAAGGGAAATTTGAACACAGAGACACCCAGAGGGAAGATGATGTGAAGACACAGAGAGAAGACAGCCATCAGCAAGCCAAGGAGAGAAGTCTGGAATGGATCCTCCCCTCACAGCCCTCAGAAGGAACCAAGCCAGCTAGCCTCTCGATCTTACACTTTTAGCCTCCAGATCTGTGAGACAATAAATTTATGTTGTTTAAGCCCTCCAGTCTGTGGTACTTTGTAATGTAGCCCCAGCAAACTAAAACATGGGTTGGCTGGTGGCATTAGAACAATTTGCCCATGAAAAGGTTACGGGAGCCTATAGGACAATTGAAGATGCATTCTACTTTCTGCCTGCACTGTGCATCTAGTGAAGAAAAAAAAAAAAACCTCAATAACTATCAGCAATTCATGGTGTCACGGAGGCTCCCTTTGCACATGTCTTGGGGAAAGGAGAGGATAAATGGATAGTGGAAGTTCAAGCCTCCATCCCTTATTATCTGTGTAATGGGCCAACACACCTCATTCCTTGAGTTCCTGGCAAGTAGAACTTTCTCCACTAAAGTTTCTGACAAAAGGCCTTCTCCAAATAAGACCCAATGAGACATTTGGGATTCATTGCCTCCTACTTTCTAGAAACAAATAGAAAAGGCAGGAAGCACATCTAACAACATTGGTGGCCAGCTCAAGGAGTTTACACACCCTACCATGACCCTGGTAGAGTAGAGACAGCATGAGTTGAAGCCTGCTACTCAGAACTCACTGCAACTAAATGTGTGTGTGTGTGTGTGTGTGTGTGTGTGTGTTTCTGCAGTTCCAATCACAGATTGCCTGCCACACAGTGGAGCCCTCTCTTGGACTCTGAATGCATAGCCCAACAAAGCCAAGCAACTGAATCTCACCATCAGAACAGCTGAGAGCAGCTCCATCAAAGCAGTCAGTGGTACATGTGATCAATTTGTTTTTTGTATTTCTGGGCTACAAAATGTCTCTTAAGTTTCATCATGGGACCTATCGAGAAAGGAGAAATCAATTGAGTTGTGGAGGTAAAAGAAAATTCCATACACCCATGCATGACCAGGCAACAGAGTCCCATGCCTGGGGCTAGGCTGGGTGGCTGGCTGTGCCATTGACTTTCAGGGTGTGTAACTTTTGCCATCTGTATGGGGATGATAAAACTTCCATGTGATCCTTCAGCTGTGGTGAGGATTCTGTGAGCTGGAAGGTGAAGAGCATGCTGCATTCTGTGCCTGATGTGGACTGTGCACCCAATGGAGGAGGGATATCATCATCTCAAACCATGCCCCTATCCCCATTTTACAGGTGAGGAAACTGGGGCATAGAGAGGACCAGTTCCTCTGAGGTCAGCCAGCAAGTGCATGGCAGAATCAAGTCTCAAACTGGGAGTTGTCTGCTCCTTCAGCCCAGGACTTTCATTGAAAGCCTCTGAGTCACCAGGGGCATTGAAACCCCTCTGGGTGTCTCAAGCAACCCCACAAGGACTGTGTTTTCAACTTATAGATGAGAAGACCACCAGCCTGGACAACATGGCAAAACACCATCTCTACAAAACAAAAAGAGAATAGCGGCCGGGTGCGGTGGCTCATGCCTGTAATCCCAGCACTTTGGGAGGCCAAGGCGGGTGGATCATGAGGTCAAGAGATCAAGACCATCCTGGCCAAAATGGTGAAACCCTGTCTCTACTAAAAATACAAAAAATTAGCTGAGCATGGTGGCGCGCACCTGTAGTCCCAGCTACTCGGGAGGCTGAGGCAGGAAAATCACTTGAACCTGGGAGATGGAGTTTGCAGTGAGTCGAGATAGTGTCACTGCACTCCAGCCTGGCGACAGAGTGAGACTCCGTCTCAAAAAAACAAAGAAAGAAAATAGCCATGCATGGTGGCACGCACTTGTCCCAGCTACTCAGGAGGCTGAGGTGGGATGAGGTGGGAGGATCGCTTGAGCCTGGGAGTTAAGGCTGCAGCAGCAAGTCATGATTGTGCTATCGTACTCCAACCTGGGTAGCAGAGTGAGACTCTGTCTCCAAACAAACACACACACACACAAAAACAAGACTCAGTGGGTCAAGTCACTTCCCTGTGTAGAGGGGACAGGATTTGAACCCAGGTTGTTCAATGCCACATACTTGCTCTGACTCTTCCATCCACACCATCAGATTACAGCTGAGCGCCGACAGCAAACTCCCAAATGAAAGTACGTTAGTAGAATCCAGTATCCCCACTCTGGAGTGAGCCCTTCCCTCATGGGGGAAGAGAGGCAAAAATAAAACTCATACAGAGACTAATTTCATGTTCTGCTGCTTTAAAGAAGACAGGGTGGTATAATGGGGGTGACAGCAAGCTACAGGGTGAAATATTAAGGATGATGGCAAGCCACTTTAGCCAGCATGGTCAGGGAAGGCTGAAACCATCCCTAAAAACTATAATATTAATCAGAGAAGAAGGGAGGGGGAGAAACTAAAATCACCACACTTACAGCACACTCAACATTCATCATTAGGTCAGTTTGCTCTCTGACCCCTTCCTCATAGCTAGCTGTTTGCCAATTGCCCCAGAATCACACACACACAAAAAAACAACAAAAAAAACCAATCACAAGATATAGTTCCCCTTAACTGCTCTACAGATAACATATTAAGCATTGTGAAAGGTTAAGTTTTCCATTTGAGATATCCTTTCAAGTCCTGCATACCAGTGAAACTGCTGATGCCCGCTGATCTGAAGGACCCCACAGGAGCTGACTTACCAAAGAATGCAGCTTCCACATCCTGATGATTTCATCCCCCTTACCCCAACCAATCAATGACTCTAATTTTCCAGCCCTTCACCCGCAAAGATCCCCTTAAAACCCCAGCCCAGAATTCCTCAGAGAGATTTGAGGTTTCCTTCCATCTCGGTTGGCTTCCCTGCAAGGGAATTTAATTTCCTTTTTTATTTTTTTTGTTTGGTTTTTGTTTTTGAGACGGGCTCACTCCATTGCCTAGGCTGGAGTGCACTGGCATGATCGTGGCTCACTGCAGCCTTGACCTTCCTGGGCTCAAGCGATCCTCTCAGTCTCCTGAGTAGCTGGGCACTGCCACCATACCCAGCTAATTTTTGTATTTTTTGTAGAGTTAGGATTTCACCATGTTGCCCAGGTTGGTCTCAAACTCCTGGGCTCAAGCAGTCTGCCCACCTCAGCCTCCCAAAGTGTTGGGATTACAGGCATGAGCCACTGTGCCTGGCCATAATTAGACTCTGTCTTTGCTGCATCCCCTGCTGTCTCAGTGTATTGCTTTATTACTGTGCAGTGGGCATACAAACCTGGGGGTCCTGTAACAAGGCTGCTCTGAGGAGGAAGAGGCCTGTAGGGTGAGACCTGGACAATGAGAAGGAGCCATCCAGGCAAGGAATTGAGGGGGAAGGGTATTCCCAGGGAGGCAGACTGGCAGGTGCAAAGGCCCTATAGTTGGACAAAGCCCAGAGAGCTGCAGGAACATCAAGAAAGCCCATAGAGTTGGTGCAGAGTGAATGAAAGGTCAGCAGGCGGGAGATTGTATAGAGCTATAGTAAGGAGGTTGGATTTTATTTCCAAGATGAGCTGGCGACCGGTTAGCTAGAGGTGGCAGCATCCCTCTTCTGGTCCCTGGCTGGTCTCATAGACCCTCTGACCTTCAGAAAAGGACCTGTCTCTTCAGAGCCCACACAGTCCCAGATGCTAACAAGGGACCAGCCTCCAAATGTCATGGCCACTCACCTAGCTCTCCACCATAGATGGAAAAGTCCTTCTCCAAGATGACCCACTTTTGAATCTTCTGTGCATTGTTCATGGCTTCCTGGTTCACGGCATTGATGCCTTGCTGGATGGCCTTGTAGACCAGGGGGTCTTGCTGCTTCACAATCTCAGTCACGGTGGATGCCTGGCTGCCCAAACCCCGACAGAAGTTGATGGCCTCGAAGTTCAGCTTGTCTAGAGGTTCTCCGCTCATCTGATTCATCTCACACTGCCCCCAGACACCTCTGTCACCACACATGCTCCTTGACCAGCACCCCTCCCCAGGCCCACAGACCAAGAAGTGGGTCTTGAACCCACAGGTGCATCCTCTTGACCCTGGGGTGGGGCCAGGGAACCCAAGACCGGCTGCAGAGACTCCCCCCAATGACAGCAAACCCATATTACCTTCAGCGTCAGCAACATGCTCAGAAACTTCAGTTTATCTCCTACTAACATGGCGTTACTGATGATGGGGATCTTCTTCTTAACCAAGGTCTCAACAGGAATGGGTGGCACGTTTTCACCACCGGCAGTGATAAGGATTTCTGGAACAGAGCTTGGCTTGGTACATGTCCAGCCATGACAACATGGAACCCCCAGTTTGAGACCAGCTTGGCCAACATTGTGAAACCCTGTCTCTACTAAATATACAAAAATTAGCCAGGTTTGGTGGTGTGCACCTGTAATCCCAGCTACTCGGGAGGCTGAGGCAGGAGAATCACTTGAACCTGGGAGGTGGAGGTTGCAGTGAGCTGAGATCGTGCCACCACACTCCAGCCTGGGCAACAAGAGTGAAACACCATCTCAAAAAGAAAGAAAAAAACCTAGCGGCCAGGCGCAGTGGCTCACACTTGTAATCCTGCCACTTTGGGAGGCTGAGATAGGCAGATCACTTGAGCCCACAAGTGCTAGACCAGCCTGGGCAACACGGTGAAACCGGGTCTCTGCAAAAAAAAAAAAAAAAAATAGCCGGGTGTGGTGGCACGCACCTGTAGTCGTAGTTACTCAGGAGGCTGAGGTGGGAGAATCACCTGAGCCTGGGAAGTTGAGGCCACAGTGAGTCGTAATTGGACCACTGCATTCCAGCCTGGCCAACAGAGTGAGACCGTCTCTCAAAAATAAAATAGTACCAGCACAGAGGAAAACTCAAGAAAAGAATTTTAAAATTCCTTATGACGTTATTTTGGCACCCAGATCCAGCCATGCCTGAAGCCAGCTGACCTTTTGGCCAACTGACCTTTTCAGTTATGTTGAGTCAACAGTTTTGCTTTTTTTTTTTTTTTTTTCCTCAAACCTATTTAAACCCATCTTAAATGGGTTTGAGTAAAAAAGCACTAAGTGTTCTCCATCAGGTTTAGGCAAACTATGGCCCATAGTGGCCAAATCCAGGCCACTATTCAATTTCGTATAACCAAAAGCTAAAAATGAATTTTACATTTTTAAGTTGTTGGAAGTCAAAAGAATTTTCTGACACATAAAAATTATGATATTCATATTGGCAGCTGGCCACACCCATTCTTTATGTGTTGTCAACAGCTGTTTTTGTGCTACAAATCACAGAGTTGAGAAGCTGCAACAGAGACACGTTTTGTGAACCCGAAAATATTTACTACAGGGCCCTCTTCAGGAAAAGTTGGCTCATCCTTGTTCTATACTTTCTTTAATCTTTACAACTCTGTAGATTATTATCTTCTGAAAATGCAGGAGAAGAAAATGGCACTTTTTTACTCAAGCCCATTTGAACCAGCTGAATGAGTTTGAGTTAAAAAAAGTAAAACTGTTGGCTCAATATAACTGAAAAGTTCAAAAGGTCTTTGGCTTCAGGTATGGCTGCCAGGTGCCAAAATGATGTCAAGGAATTTCTTTATCCTTCTCTTACTGAGTTTTCCTCTGGGCTGGTGCTACTCTGAAAGGGGCTTCAGGAGGTTCCAAGGCTTGTCTTTTGCAGGTCCATCCTCCTGAGGTTGGACCACGGGATACCAAGTGACCAACGGGTAACTATTTGCTGGACAGGAGGATAGAACTGGGTTGTACAGACTGAGGAGTTTCTGCACAGCTCCTCTTGGAAGATGAGGAACTGGGGGTGGCCTTTGTGCTGGTATGCTGGGCCCTTAAATGTTCAGGGTGGGCCTGCTTGCAGGAGATTCCCAAAGAGCTCAGCCCCTGGTACCTTTGATGCGGCCAGTGACATAGAGGAAATCCAGACTGTCCAGCTGGCCCAGATCCCCAGAGTGTAGCCAGCCTTCGTCATCGATGGCCTCTGTAGTTTCAGTCTCACTTTCCAGATAGCCCATGAAGATGTGCCTACCCCAGAGGCAGAGCTCCCCAATGCCATCCTTGTTCTGCTGGAACAGCATATTCTTACACCCAGTCAAGATCTTGCCACAGCTGCCGGGGGACAGAAGCAGAGAAACTGAGGCTCATAGAGACAAAGTCAGCCACCCAGCTCTGCCTGGATCTTCAGCCTAGGCGCCTAATACTCTGCTCAGCTAGGGCAGGCTGGATATGCACCCCAGTGCACAGAAGGAGGTGTTTGCTACAGTGTTTAATCCAGCGTGTCAGATTCCCAAAGGCTTTGCGAACTGGGAAATCCAGCAGTGGCCAGGTGTGGTGGCTCATGCCTGTAATCTTAACACTTTGGAAAGTTGAGGAGGGAATATTGCTCGAGCCCAGGAGTTCAAGACCAACCTGGGCAACATACGGAGACCCCATCTCTACAAAAATAATAAAAAATAAAAGTTGGGCATGGTGGTGCATACCTGTGGTCCCAGCTACTTGGGAGGCTGAGGTGGGAGAATCACCTGAGCCCAGGAGGTCAAGGCTGCAGTGAGTAGTGATCACACCACTGTACTCCAGCCTGGGTGACAGAGCAAGACTCTGTCTCAAAAAACAAAAACAAAAACAAAAAACAGAAAATCCAGCAGCATTGCAGGCTGTTTTGTTTTTGTTTTGTTTTTTTTGTTTTGTTTTTTCATCTCCACATATGTTGGCAAAGAAAAAAACGCTTTTGGCTTAAAGATAGGAAAAAAACCCTCATTTTTAAGAAAACAGACCTCTCTGCAGTGATTAGGACAGCTAATTTTAAGTACAACAACCAACTACAATCTCTTTAGAGGTAAAAGTTACTTTCATAAAACAGAGTAGCACTATTTGAAATCTGAGTTCTTCTTACTTTTTTTTTTTTTTTCCTAGAGATAGCATTGGCCAGGACAGTTCTAGGATGCAGGAAAGGAAATATTTTCTCTTTGTGTTGCTGAGATCTCTTTTGATTAACAGTTAGCAAGGCCAATGGTCCCAGGGTTAAATGTAGGTATTCCCCCAGTTAGCAAAAGAAAAAATGGAGACAGACCTGAGAAATTTTAAACTTACAAAGAGCTGCCTTATGATTTCCCCCACTGAAGCCTTTTTAGGTATGTAGAAAAATCCAGAAGCCATAAAAGAAAAGATCGATAAGTTCAACCATCTAAATTTGTGACCACAAATTTCTGCACAGTAAGAAACATCTTAACTAAAATCAAAATACCAATGACAAGCCAGGGGATAAAATATTTGTAACTCATATGAAAGACAAAGGGCTGATTTTCCTAATATGTGAAGAGTACCAACAAACCAATAATAAAGGGACCCAATAATCTAATTTTTAAAACAGGCAGATAATATGGAAAGATAGTTCATAGGAAAGGAAGTACAAATGACTTTTAAATGTATGGAAAGGCTGGGCATGGTGGTTCGTGCCTGTAATCCCAGCGCTTTGGGAGGCTGAGAATTGCTTGAGTCCAGGAATTCAAGGCCAGCCTAGGCAACACGGCAAGACCCCATCTCTACAAAAATTTTTTTTTTTTTTTTTTTTTTTTTTTTTAGACGGAGTCTCGCTCTGTCACCCAGGCTGGAGTGCAGTGGCGCGATGTCGGCTCACTGCAAGCTCCGCCTCCCGGGTTCATGCCATTCTCCTGCCTCAGCCTCTCAGAGTAGCTGGGACTACAGGCGCCCGCCACCACGCCCGGCTAATTTTTTTGTATTTTTAGTAGAGATGGGGTTTCACCGTGGTCTCGATCTCCTGACCTCGTGATCCGCCTGCCTCGGCCTCCCAAAGTGCTGGGATTACAAGCGTGAGCCACCGTGCCCGGCCATCTACAAAAAAATTTTTACAAAATTGCCAAGCATGGAGGCTCATGCCTGTAGTCCCAGCTAGTTGGGAGGCTGAGGCAGGAGGAATGCTTGAATCGAGGAGTTCGAGGATACAGTGATCTATGATTATACCATTGCACTCCAGCCTGGGCAACAGAGTGAGACCCTATCTCTAATTAAAATTTAATAAATAAACACATGTATGAAAAGATTTTTTTCAAACCTCACCCATGCTAAAAGGAGGGAGTCAGGGAGAGACACAACCAGAAGATTCTATGACTATGACAGCTCTCAGATGGGGAGTTGAACCTGAATTTGGTATTCTTAAAGTTTTCTTATCACTGGGTTCAACCTTGCAGCCTAGGGCAAGCTGAGCTTGGGGGAAAGCCAGGAATTGGCCATGGAGGTGTTTTGAGATGGAGGATCATGGGGATGAAAGGTGCTGAGGTCACAGGCGGTGAACTTGAAGGCAGAACTCACAAGTGAGAAACGGGGAGACCATGGAATGTTCAGAGAGCCATCCCCCTTATCTGTGGGCTCTCTTACCATCCAGGGTTTCCCACGGTCATGCAAAGTTAGGACTTGGAGGCTGGAGAACAGGATCATTCTGGAGACACCACGTCAGGATTCCCCTTAACCCAGAGGCCCATCTATCCACCCACCTTCCCCTTCTTGACCCCATGTTATGGGAGGAGCAGGGGTCTGCCCAGGGGGCTGGTACCTTAGAAGCCTGTAGTTATTCTGGTTGGATATTGTGTGGGGTCCCGAGCTTTCACTTAACCCATACAACTCGCCTATAGGTATGTCCAAGCTTAGAAAGAACTCGGCAGTCTCTTGGTTGAGGGGCGCAGCCCCACTGATAAAAGTGTGACAGTGATCCAAGCCAAGGGATGTCTTGACTTTGCTGAACACGAGAGTCTTAGCCATGCGGTAGCTCACAGGAGTATTATATTTCCTGTGAATAAGAATGCCATCAAGTGGAAAGGGGCTGATGGGACCCACTGGGGAAGGCTGAGCCTCCTCACCAACTACCCTCCCAACCCTCTGGATGCTCCACCTACCCCAGCATCTTTTTCGAGTTGACCTTGAAGCCAATGTTTCTTGCCCACACGAATGCCTTCTTCTTCAAGCCTGTGGACTTGGCACTATTTTTCTTCACCGTCTCATGTATCTTCTCCCAAATTTGAGGCACTCCAATGAAGACAGTAGGTTTTACCTCTTTTAGAGTACTTGTCAAGGTGCCCTGTATGGAACAAAGCTAGGTTAGCCACAGCAGGGCCTTCCGTGCACCAGGGATGTCCATCACTCCTGATCCACCCAACTTTGCCCAAGAGAACATTCCTTCACCGATCACATTACGCAGGGCTCCCAACCAAAAGGAGACAACCCATTAGCTGGGTTGGCCAATCAGATTTTTGCACTCTCTCTAGGGATTTGATGAGAAGCATAAACTGGTAAGGTATTTTTGGAAGGTAACATGACAGTACTATTAACATTTTAAATCCAGCCTGTCAACTTCACTTCTGTGGGTGAAGGAATTCAGCTGAAGGAAAGATTCAGGCACACAAAGAAACACATTCAAGACGTTCTTTGCAACACTGTTTTGTAACAGAATGGAAACAGCTTACAGGTTCAATGACAAAGCATTGGCTAAAGAAACTGGTCCAAGCATGCAGTGGAATATTATACAACTGTTAAAAAAGGATGCAAGATTCTCCCCCAAAGAGACCTATGGGTTCAATGCAACCCCTATCAAAATCTAGGCAGGTTTTTTTTTTTTTAAATACAAATTGACAAGCTGACTTTAAAATTTACATAGAAATGCAGAGAACCTAGAATAGCCAAAGCAATTTTGGAAAAGAAAGACAAAATTGGAGGACTTACTACCTGATTTTAAAATTTATTCTAAAGTAGGGTGAACAACCGTCCTGGTTTACCCAGAACTGCAGGAATATCTGAATGTGAAACTTTCTGTTTTAAAACTGGGGAAGTCCCAGGCAAACCAGGAAGAGTTAGCCATCCTGCTATCAAGCTAGTGTAATCAAGTCATTGTGGCTTTGGCGTAAAGACAGATATGCAGATCAGTGGAACAAAATAGAAGATCCAGAAACAAAACCTTACATTTATGATCAATTGATTTTCAACAAAATGCCAAGGCAATTTAGTGGGGGGGGGGGGGACTATTCAAATGCAAAACAAAATAAAACAAACACTTCCACAAAACTTAGGATTAGAGCCTTATTTCTCACCAAACGTGAAAATTACCTCAAAATGCATTATAGCCCTAAATGTAAGAGCTCAAACTAAAAGCCTTTTGGAAGAAAACGTAGAAGAAAATCTGTGACTTTAGAGTAGGCAAAGATTTCCTAGATATGATACCAAAAGCATAAAAGAAAACAGATAAATCAAACTTCATCCAACTTAAACACTGTTTCCTCTTCAAAAGATTATTGAGGAAACAACAAGCCATAGAACTGAGAGAAAGTATTTGCAAAGCACAAATTTGGTAAATGATTTGTAACCAGAATACATAAAGAACCCTTAACACTCAGCAAGATTAGATATGCAACCAATTTTTTTCATTTTTAATTTTCTTTCTTTTCTTTCTTTCTTTCTTTTTCTTTCTTTTTCTTTCTCTCCTTCCTTCCTCTTTTTCTTTTTTCCTCCCTCCCTCCTTTCTTTCCTTCTTTCTCCCCTCCCCTCCCCTCCCCCCCCTTCCCTTCCCTTCCCTTGCCTTCCTTTCCTTTCCTTTTTTTTTTTTTTTTTTTTTTTTTTTTTGACACAGTCTCCCTCTGTCGCCCAGGCTGGAGTCCAGTGGTACCATCTCGGCTCACTGCAGCCTTTGCCTCCCAGGTTTGAGCTATTCTCCTGTCTCAGCCTCCTGAGTAGCTAGGATTACAGGTGCACACCACCACGCCTGGCTAATTTTTTTTTTTTTTTTTTTTTTTTTTTTTTTTATAGTAGAGACGGAAGAGACGGAGTTTCACCATGCTGGCCAGGCTGGTCTTAAACTGTTGACCTTAAGCAATCTGCCTGCCTTGGCCTCCCAAAGTGCTAGGATTACAGGCGTGAGCCACCATGCCCAGCTTTTACTTTTCTTTTTACTAGTCATGCTAGCACAGAAGGAGCAACCAAATTTTTAAATGGCCAAACTATTTGAGCAGATTTCTTTTCCCAAAGAAGATATGTAAATGGTCAATAAACACATGAAGAGATGCTCACTATCATTAATCATCAAGGAAATGCAAATTAGAATGGCAATAATAATAAAACATAATAACATGCATTAGTGAAGATGTAGAGAAACTGTAACCTTCGCACATTTCTGGTGCACTTCAGAAAACAGTCTGGAAATTTCTGAAAATATTAAGACACTTTTGTCACTATTCAGATTGACAAGTTTTAAACATTTTGACAATATTAGGAGTTGGTAAGGATGTGGGAAAATGGGAACTTCTCAGGTCCTGTAGGTAAATGTGTATGTATTATGTATTCAGCCCAGAAAGGAAATATGTATTGAAGACCTAACACATCTCAGGCACTGAGCATGGGGCATATGAGAGGGATTGAGAGGGGCCAAGGAAATATTTAGCAGAGAGCTAAGTGACAAAGAAGAGTCAGCCCTGCAAAGAACAAGAGAACCTTCTAGAAGCACGTACAAAGGCCCTAAGATTTAGCCTGCTTGATAGAGAGTGTGGAAGGCAAAATAATGGCCCCCTAAAGATGTCCACGTTCTAACTCCTGGGACCTGAGAATATATAATCTTTCATGGCAAAAAGGACTTTGTAGATGGGATTAAGTTAAGAATCTTGAGATGGGAGATCATCCTGGATGATCTGGGGGGCCCAGTGTTATCACAGGGTCCTTATAAGAGGGAAGCAGGAGAGTCAGAGAGGGGAAGAGGCTGCACTGCTGGCTGTGAAGATGGAGGAAGGGGCCCTGAGATAAGAAACATAGGTGGCCTCTAGAAGCTGGAAAAGGCATGGAAATGGATTCTCCCCAAGAGCCTCTAGAAGGAATGCAGCCCTGATGACATTGATTTTAGCCCAGTGAGACCATTTTCAGACTTCTGACCACCAGAACTATAAGATAATAAATGGACCAGGCGCACTTGCTCATGCCTGTAATCCCAGCACTTTGGGAAGCTGAGGCAGGCAGATCACTTGAGGTCAAGAGTTCAAGACAAGCCTTGCCAACATGGTGAAATCCTGTCTCTACTAAAAATACAAAAATTAGCTGGGTGTGGTGGTGCACGCCTGTAATCCCGGCTTGGGAGACTGAGACGTGAGAACCGTTTAACCCAGAGGTGGAGGTTGCAGTGAGTTGAGATCACACCACTGCCACTGCACTCCAGCCTGGGTGACAGAACAAGACTCCATCTCTAAATAAATAAATAAATAAATAAATAAATATTGTTTTAAGTCACTAAGTTTCTGTTCATTTGTTGTGGCATTAACAGGAAACTAATTCAGAGAATGTAACTTGGGGAAAATGTCAGAGTTCTTTTCTGGCTCCGTTTGCAAAGTCTAGACATGTAGAAAATCACTGTAAAACAAATTAGTCAGGCATGGTGGCACATGCCTATAGTCCTGGCTACAGGGGAGGCTGAGGTGGGAGGATCCCTTGAGCCCAGGAATTTAAGGCTGCAGTAAGCTATGATCATGCCACTGTATTCCAGGCTGGGTGACAGAGCACGATCTTTTCTCTAAAAAAAAATGAAAACAATATTTAGAAAAGCAATCAAAGTGTTCTCTCACATAACTACTTTGCAAAACCTACCAATGAATGACATCCAGCTAAATCAAGGAATAATCCAAAAAAAGAAGACAAAGACCCCAGAAAATAGAGGATCCAACCCAGGAGTGGGAAGAAGGGATATCCCTGTATGGCAGCTTGTAGAAGATGCTGTTGATGTCTTATCAGATCTCTAGTGGCCCATGGTTCCCTCTTTTCCAGAAAACTGCCCTTCCTTAGAAATAACTGGGAAGTTATGCTCCCTATCCCACATGGGTGCCTGAGCCCACAGCCAATGACTATCTGAATTGGGGTTACAAAAGCACAGCCTCCTTGCCTCAAAGTGGAACAACTCTGGTGTCACTCATGCCTCAGAGCTTCCTATGGGATCAGTCTGAAGTTACAATCCAGCTGAATGTACGTCATTTCTTGTTTTTTCCCCAGCTTATCCTTTTCTCCTCACTTCCTTTTGGTTTTCGCCTGAGAGCTCCCCATTGATAAATCACAAAGATCTCCAACTCAGATTTTGCTTCTAGGGTACCCAACCTAGGACAACCTAAAACAACAGTCCAGCTAAGTGCAAAAGGATGGAGGAAAAAAATAATGCAATGAAGCTGGGTGCAGTGGCTCATGCCTGTAATCCCAGCACTTTTTAAACCCGGAAGACAGAGGTTGCAGTGAGCCGAGATCATGGCACTGCACTCCAGCCTGGGCAACAGAGCAAGACTCCATCTCAAATAATAATAATAATAATGCAATGAATATTTGAACATTTGGAGAATATTGATAAGCATGTGACAGATCAGATGGAGCAACTGGACATGTATGCAAAAACTTCACCAAATTGGAAAAGAAAGGCAACTATTAATTCTGGGAAAAACAAAAAGTTGTACCAAACAGGAAATGGAATCATATAATAAACTAGTTGGCTCAGTTAACTAAGAATAATTTATATTGAGAGAATGGGGAAGGAGAAATGAGAAGACGGGAGAGGAAGGGAGCTAAATCCTCACCACAATAGAAAGGCAAAAGATAATACTTAAAGGGTATAAGTCAAGAAAAGGTGGTATAAAAATTCTACAAATATATGCATAATCCCAGTAAGTGGAATAAAATGAAGACCACAAACAGCATCGTATCAATTCAGATCAGACTTTGCTGCCAAAAACTCCTGTTTTTTGGATCTTTTTAGATTTGAGAATACTGACTTATAAACACACACACACACACACACACACACACTTTCAATACCAAGTACATCTTTGTCTTGGGTTGTTCAGTGTTCAATTTACATAACCATACATGGATGCCCTGACTTGGATAAAGATAAAAACTAGGAGAATGTAGCCAGCTGGTTAAAAAAAAAAAGTTGTTTTATTTAGTCAGGTGTTTTTTGCTTTTTAGAAAAATTTACTATTATTATTTGTTTTTGTAGAGATGGGGTTTCGCCATCTTGCTCAGGCTGGTCTCAACTCCTGAGCTCAAGCAATCTGCCCACCTTGGCCTCCTAGAGTGCCGGGATTACAGATTGAGCCACTGTGCGTGGTCTTGTTTTTAATGCTTCTAAATAGAGCATTAACCGTTAGACCTGGGGCTTCACCCAAAAAATCTATCAAATGATTAACAACCATCTACTCACCTGGGCTGCCCAAGAGGATGAAGTGGGAGCCCCAGGTCCTTACTCAATCTTACCTTGAGAGCATCTGCTTGAGCAAAGTATGTGAGCGCCCCAATCTTTATGGGTACCCAGATGTCCATCATCTGTGCTGCAATGTGGCTGAGTGGGAGGTAGCTGACCACCGTCTCATGCTTTTCTGTCAGTTTAAAGTCCTTTGCCACTGCTCCTGCCATCCACGTGATCTGTAACATAGGGGACAATCCAAGATGCCTCACCCTCATAGAAGGGCCATTTTATTTTTAATTTTTATTTATGTATTTTTCAGACAGGGCCTCACTCTGTCACCCAGACTGGAGTGCAGTGGTGTGATCACAGCTCACTGCAGCCTCAAACTCCTGGGTTCAAGGAATCCTCCCATCTCAGCCTCCTGAGTAACTGGGACTACAGGCACACACCACCACACCCAGCTAATTTTTTTAACTTTTTTTGTAGAGAGGGGGTCTCACTATGTTTTCCCGCTTGGCCTCAAACTCCTGGCCTCCAGTGACCTCCTGCCTCAGCCTCCCAAAGTGCTAGGTTTACAGATGTGAGTGACCATGCCCAGCCTGGAGGGCCATTTTAAATGTATTTAGCTAAATAAATAAACTAAGTAAACACTTTATAAAGCAACTACTATGACCAAGACACTGTCTTCATACTTTACAAACACCAAGTCATTTAATCATCATAACACCTGGGGGTCGGTAACTATAATTCTCCCAAAATTTTTGGAGCTTCACCCAAAAAATCTGTCAAATGATTAACAACCATCTACTCATCTGGGCTGCCCAAGAGGATGAAGTGGGGGCCCCAGGTCCTTATTCGATCTTACCTTGAGAGCATGTGCTTAAGCCTAAAGTATGTGTGTGCCCTGATCTTTACGGGTACCCAGATGTCCATCGTCTGTGCTGCAGTCTGGCTGAGTGCGTGTGTGTGTGTGTGTGTGTTGTTTTTTCATAAGTCAGTATAAGGCACCTTGGATGTCCCTTATGTTACAGATCACGTGGATGGCAGGAGCAGTGGCAAAGGACTTTAAACTGACAGGAAATCATGAGACGGTGGTCAGCTACCTCCCACTCAGCCACATTGCAGCACAGATGATGGACATCTGGGTACCCATAAAGATTGGGGCGCTCACATACTTTGCTCAAGCAGATGCTCTCAAGGTAAGATTGAGTAAGGACCTGGGGCTCCCACTTCATCCTCTTGGGCAGCCCAGGTGAGTAGATGGTTGTTAATCATTCGACAGATTTTTTTGGGTGAAGCCCCAGGTCTAACGGTTTTTATAATTAGGGAGAATTATGTGAAAACAGAAGCACAGAGTCCTTAACTAACTTGCCTGAAGTTAGGAGGAGTTGCAAAATTTAGCAGGCAGCTTTAGGAGTGGGGAGGTTGCAGACACCCTTGGGTCCAATAACAGAACTCAGAAAACTGGATTCAGCAGGTGTCCCAGAGTCAAACCCTGACTCCACTGTTTGCTAGACATTTGGGCTATTTACTTAAAATCCCTTGTGGCCTTTATTGCTTCATCTTTAAAGTGGGGACAGAGGCTTCTCAGGTCCAGTATAGAACTATGGAACCAACATGGTCAAACAAAAAAGCTACCCGTAATCCCATCATATAAACACCCTAGCAATTAGCATTATTTGCATTTTTCTTTCTCCAATGCATATGTGGATGTAAAGTTTTAGTGTACCTATAATTTTGTGACTTATATTTCTCACTAGTGTCATAAATCTCTGGTGAATAGTTACTTTGTAATCCAGCCACCCAGACCTCCTTGCTGTTCCTCCAATGCATCAGGCATGGTCCAGCCTCAGGGCCTTTGCACTGGCTATTCCCTCTGCTTGGAATGCTCTTTCTTCAGCCTTTTCCCTCACTGCCCCCCACCCCCATGGCTGGCTACTTCTTGAACATTAAGTCTCAGCTCAAATGTCACCTCCTTAGAAGGGCCATCTCACACCATCTAAGGTGAAAGTGCCATTGACTGCCTAAGTCTGTACGTACCATGTCACACAAATTGAATGTTTTCATTTGTTCATTTCTTATCTGTTCCCAAGGTCCAGATTGAGTCTGTCTTGTTTGCTGCTGTTTCCCCTGCTCTTGGAGTATTCCCCAGTACATACTAGGTGCTCACTGAATTTTTGTTGAATGAATGAGGAAATAGAAGGAATGGTTAACTGCAGTAAAGGACATAAAGCAGTCAGCCCAAAATATCCCTCAAGGCTAGTTCCACTTCTTTCCCTGGGCTCAGGATGAAAGCTCCCATAAACCTTGTCATGCACCGTCCAGGGTTCAAGGAACATAGCACACTTTTGTTGGGAGAAGGGGCTTGGTGTGTATAGTCTGTGATGTACAATGGTTTAGACACTCCTGGTTCAGATCTCAGTTCAGAGCTTCCCTTGCTCTGTGATCCTGACCGAGTAATTTCCTTTGTCTGAGCCTCAGTTTTCTCATCTGTAAAAGGGTTAGTGAAAAAATTTTCTTCGTGGGGTTTTAGTGAGGGGTTAAAATCTGTTTATCTGAGCACAGAACATAGTGTTCCATACATGGGAGAAACACTGAGCTGTAGACATCTGGCAAGAATCTAAGGCTACCTTTAACTTCTTGCTATAAAGATGATGATGAGACAGGCCCTCACTCTGTCACCTAGGCTGGAGTGCAGTGACAGCATCATAGCTCACTGCAGCCTCGAACTCCTGGGCTCACGGGATCTTCTCACTTTAGCCTCCCAAGTAGCTGGGACTATAGGCATGTGCCACCATGCCAGCTAATTTTTAAAACATTTTTATAGAGATGAGGTCTTGCTGTGTTTCCCAGGCTTCTCTCAAACAATCCTGGCCTTAAGCAATCCTCCTGTCTCGGCCTCCCAAAGTGCTGGGATTACATACGTAAGCCACTGCACCCAGCCAAATACAATATTAATAGCTATCCGTGACATGGCTTCCTATATGCCAGGGATTGTTCTAAGCATTTCATGTATATGTGGTAGATTAAACAGAGCCACAGATTCTCTGCTACTCCTCCCATTCTGAGGTGGAATTTGTTTCTCTTTCCTTTGAGACAGAATTGGTCCAGTGATTTGTTTTGACTGACAGAAAGGAGAAGAAGGGATGCTGTGGAAATTCTGGGACTGACAAATCTTTGGGACCACTTGCTGTTGGGGGAGTCAGCCACCATGTTAAGAAATTCAAGAGTGATGGCCAAGCGTGGTGGCTCATGTTTGTAATCCCAGCACTTTGGGAGGCCAAGGCGGGTGGATCACCTGAGGTCAGGAGTTCGAGACCAGCCTGGCCAACGTGGTGAAACCCTGTCTCTACTAATAATACAAAAATTAGCTGGGTGTGTTGGCACATGCCTGTAATCCCTGCTACTTGGGAGGCTGAGGTGGGGAAATTGCTTGAAATTGGGAGGCAGAGATTGCAGTGAGTCGAGATTGTGCCACTGCTCTCCAACCTGGCGACAGAGCAGACTCTATCTCAAAAAAAAAAGTTCAAGAGTGATGTCCTCATGTTGGTCCTGTAAGCTACCCACGGACAGCATGACCCTGCCCAGAGCCCTGTGGCCTGAGCTCAGCCTGGCTGACAAGTGTCATCTTCCCTACTGTGGAAAGCTTTGTGGTTGGGAATCAGAAGGATATGAATGAGAATCTGCCACTTGCTAACAGTGTAATTGATATATGATGGCTGACAAGGGACATCAGATGTCAGTTTTCAGGAAGAAGATCAGTTACTGGTAAATGGATACATTTTGAACTGAAAATGGAGGAAAGAGAGGCAGGACCTACTGGAGTGCCCACAGGAAGAAGCTGCGGCATGGAAAAGGAAAGCTGCAAGGGCCTGGCAAAGAGCAGCTCCTGAGGAACTCAGAGCCCCATGGAAAAGATAGGTGGGCTCCCCACTCTCCTTTGACAATATCCTGATCACTAAACTGTCAGGGAGCTCCTCTGCCCTTGCAACCCAGGCCAACACCATTGGTGCTGATTAGAGAACTTCCCAGAGACAGAGAACCAGGTGGTGAGTTCACACAGGCATGCCCACACCCTCCTCAGACCTGAACTGAGACAGCAGGCACCATATCGGTTGTGCACCTGTGGTGCCACTGCCCTGCCTGGGGATTCTCTGCCCTTGACCCACTGCACCACCAGATTCCCCACAAACATACCCCACAATCTGCTGTGACTTTGGCAAGCACAGGTGACCAGTGAGCCTCTGGGGGGGCCACAGGATCCCTGAAGATCTAACCCTTGGCATGGGTAGCCCCTAAAGGAGGAGGAGACCGCAGCCCACCAAAGCTGCCCTTGGGACAAAGGAAATGTGGGTGTGGCACAAACCACTGGAGTGGGCAGCACCCATGCCTGGGAAAAGACATGGAGAAGGGGTCATTTCCCACCTGCCATCCCACCCCACACTGCTGCCAAGAACCAAAGGATGAAGCCTTTATAAACAGAAGATTGTGAGCCCCATGACAGGGGTGTGATAGAGAAGTGGACTGCATTCCTGCTGGCTCAGGACAAGGAGCTGGTGCACTCCCTGCCCCTACCCCTGAGACCTCAGTGCACCCCATCATGATCTCTTCCTGCTACCTCCATCAGGGTATGCATGCCTACTTGGCAGCCTACCTGCTGGTTCTAACTTTTAAGTGCGATCTACTGGACTGCATCCTGCACTACACCACCAAACAAAAATCTTGCTACTGGAAGGGTTTCTTGACAGTGCATGAGATAAACCTCCTGAGACCTCCACACCCTCAGTCCTGCAGGAGATAATGTTGGCTGTTATGTCCATTACATCATTACAACAAGCAGCATCTGAGAAAGCCACTGCACAGAAGCTATCCACAATCATGGAACCCATACAGACCTTAGCCACTGCACAGAAGCTGTCCACAACCATGGAACCCGTACAGACCTTAGCCACTGCATAGAAGCTGTACACAATCATGGAACCCATACAGACCTTAGCCACTGCACAGAAGCTGTCCACAACCATGGAACCCGTACAGACCTTAGCCACTGCATAGAAGCTGTACACAATCATGGAACCCATACAGACCTTAGCCACTGCACAGAAGCTGTCCACAGCCATGGAATTCATACAGACCTTAGCCACTGCACAGAAGCTGTCCACAGCCATGGAATCCATACAGACCTTAGCCACTGCACAGAAGCTGTCCACAGCCATGGAATCCATACAGACCTTAGCCACTGCACAGAAGCTGTCCATAATCATGGAACCCATACAGACCTTAGCCACTGCATAGAAGCTATCCACAACCATGGAACCCATACAGACCTTTGGCCCCCAAAAGCACTCAGAAGCAAGGCCATACAATCGTACACAACATACACCACAGCCATACCCTCAAGGGAAACTAGAATTAAAAAATACAAAGGCCCCATCCAAACAATAGAAGATTCAAAAACAAGAAGTGACAGCTCCCTCAGATAAGAAGGAATCTGCAAGAAATCTGGCAGTAGAAAAAGCCAGAGTGTTTCAACACCTCCAAAGAATCTCACCAGTTCTCTAGCAATGGGTCCTCACTAGATTGAAATGTTTGAAATGACAGATAAAGAATTCAAAATATGAATTTCAAGGAAACTTAATGAGATCCAAGAGAAAGTTGGAATCCAATATAAGGAAACTAGAAAAACACTTCAATATATGAAATACAACATAGGTATATTAAGAAAAAACCAAATTGAACTTCTGGAATTGAAAGTTTCACTACAGAAATTTAAAAATATAGTTAGACTAGACCAAGCAGAAGAAAGAATTTCAGGCTTGAAGAATGATCTTTCAAACAACTCAGACAAAAGTAAAGAAAAAAGAAATAAAAAACCCAAAGTATTTGAGAAATATGGGATTATGTAAAGCAACCAAACCTATGACTTAAATGCATTCCTGAGAGAAAAGAAGAAAAATTAAGCAACTTGGAAAACATATTTGAGGGAGTAATACAGGAAAATTTACCTAATCTTGGTAGAGAGGTCGACATCTAGATATGAGAAATCCAGACAACTCCTGTGAGATGCTATACAATATGGCCACCCCCAAGGCATATAGTCATCAGACCAAGGTCAATGTGGAAAAAAAAAAATCTTAAAGGCGGCTAGAGAAAAGGGCCAAATTACATATAAAGGAAATTCCATCAGATGTACAGTGGATTTCTTAGCAGAAACCTCACAAACCAGAAGAGATTGAGGCCCATTTTTACCCTTCTTAAAGAAAAATAAATGCCAGCCAATAATTTTATATCCCACCAAACTAAGTTTCATAAATGGGAAATAAAATATTTCTCAGATAAGCAAATGTAAAGGAATTTGTCATCACTAGATCAGCCTGAAAAGAAATGCTCAAAGGAGTTCTAAACATGAAAATGAAAGAACAATACTTGCTACCATAAAAGTATATGTAAGTACAAAGCCCACAGACCCTATAAAGCAACTACACAATCAAGACTACAAAGCAACCAGCTAAAAACACTATGACAGGAACAAAACCTCACATCTCAATATTAACCTTGAACATAAACATCCTAAATACAGCACTTAAAAGACATAGAGTGACAAATTTGATAAAAAAAATAATAAATAAGACCCAACCTGCTGTTGCCTTCAAGAGACCCGTCTAACATGTAATGACACTCAGAGGCTCAAAGTAAAGGGACGGAGAAAGATCTATCATGCAAACAGAAAACAAATAAGATGAGAGGGTGCTATTGTTTTATCCAATAAAACAGATTGTAAACTAATGACAGTTAAGAAAAAAAAAGACAAAGAAAGGCATTATATAATGATAAAGAGTTAAATTCAACCAGAAGATCTAACCATCCTCCCAACATCAGATCCCCCAGATTTATAAGACAAGTACTACTAGACTTAAAAGATAGCCATACAATAATTGTGAGAGACTTCAACACCCCACTGACAGACAGAACATTGAGGCAGAAAATAAAGAAATTCTAGACTAAATTGAACATTTGACCAAATGGACCTAATAGACATCTTCAGAATACTCCACCCAGTGACCACTGAATATACATTTTTCTCATCTGCACATGGAACATTCTCTAAGATTAACCACATGCTAGGCCACAATGAAAGTCTTAATAAATTAAAAAAAATCAAAATCATACCAAGCATCTTCTCAGACCACAGTGGAATACAATTAGAAATCAATACCAAGAGGAACCCTCAAAACCAAACAAATACATGGAAACTAAGCAACTTGCTCCTTAATGACTTTTGGGTAAACAAATTAAGGAAGCAATAAAAACAATCTTTGAAACAAATGAAAATAAAGATACTTTTTAGGTGGGCTTTATTCCTGGGATGCAAGGATGGTTCAACATACACAAATCAATAAATGTGATTCATCACATACACAGAATTAAAACCAAAAGCCATATGATCATCTCAATGGCTGCAGAAAAAGCATTTGACAAAATCCAACATTCTTTATGATAAAAACCCTCAACAAACTAGGCATCAAGGAATATACCTCAAAATAATAATAGCTGTCTATGACAAACCTGCAGCAAACATCATATTGAATGGGCAAAAGTTGGAAGCATTCCCTCTAAGAACTGAAACAAGACAAGGATATCCACTTTCACCACTGCTGTACTAGAAGTCCTAGCCAGAGCAATCAGGCACAAGCAAGAAATAAAAGATGTATGAATAGGAAAATAGGAAGAGAGGAAGTCAAATTATCTTTGTTCACCAATGATATGATTCCGTATCTAGAAAACCCTAAAGATTCCTCCAAAACACTCCCAGATAAATGACTTCAATAAAGTTTCAGGATACAAAATCAATGTACAAAAATCAGTAGCATTTCTATACACTAATAATGTTCAAGTTGAGAACCAAATCAAGAATTCAATCCCATTTACAATAGCTACACAAAAAATAAAATACTCACAGACACATTTAACCAAGGAGATGAAAGACTTCTATGAGAATAACTTTTCAAAACATTGATGAAAGAAATCACAGATGACACAAATGGAAAAACATTCTATGCTCATGGACAGGAAGAATCAACATTGTTAACATGACCATACTGCCCAAAGCAATCTACAGATTCATCACAATTCCTATCAAATTACCAATATGATTTTTCACATAATTATATAAAACAATTCATATGGAACCAAAAAGCCCAAATAGAGCAATCCTAAGCAAAAAGAACACAGCTAGAGGCATCACATTACCTGACTTCAAATTATACTACAAGGCTATAGTAACTAAAACAGCGTGGTACTGGTACAAAAATAGGCACCGAGATCAATGGAACAGAATAAAGAACTCAAAAATTAAGCCACACACAACCAACTGATTTTTGACAAAGTCAACAAAAATAAACAATGGGGAAGGACATCCTATTCAATAAATGGTGCTGGGAAAACTGGCTAGCCATGTGCAGAAGAATGAAGAAACTAGAAGAAAACCTAGGAAAAAAGTTTTCTGGACCTTGGCCTAGGCAGAGAATTTATGACTAAGACCACAAAAGCAAATACAACAAAACCAAACATGGACAATTGGGGCTTAAACTCAAGAGCTTCTGCACAGCAAAAGAAACAACAGAGTAAAGACAACCTACACAATAGGAGAAAATATTTGCAACTATGCATCAAGTAAAGGACTAATATTGGCCAGGCGCCGTGGCTCACACTTGTAATCCCAACACTTTGGGAGGCTGAGGTGGGTGGATCACTTGAAGTCAGGAGTTCGAGACCAGCCTGCCCAACATAGTGAAGCCCCATCTCTACTAAAAATACAAAAATTAGCCAGGCGTGGTGGTGGGTGCCTGTAATCCCAGCTGCTTGGGATACTGAGACAGGAGAATCGCTTAAACCCGGGAGGTGGACATTGCAGTGTGCCGAGATAGTGTTCACTGCACTCCAGCCTGGATGACAGAGCAAGACTCTGTTTCAAAAAAAAAAAAAAAAAAAAAAAAGGACTAATATCCAGAATCTATAAGGAACTTAATAAGAAAAAAAAAAAAAAAACAGCCCCATTAAAAAGTGGGCAGTCTTGTTCCAGGATCTATGCTTATAACGCTTGTGCTAGGAGAATGTCTTACCAGACATGCAGCCACTAAAAGCATAAATATTAGCCAGCATAGAGGGGAATATCCTGATATCCTGTTTAATCAGATTTCTTTCATTCATTCATTTCCCAAAAGTGGATTGAGTCCTCCTGCTCATCAGGCACTGCAGTTACAGTGGTGAATAAGACAGAAAACCCCTGACCTCAAGGAGCTGATGTTCCTGATAAACAAATGAGCATATAATATGTCAGTGTCAAAAAATTCTAAGGAAGAAAAAAAGTAGCCAAATGGGAATTAGGTAGTAATGGGGTGGTTTATTGTTTGCTATTTGAAACATGGAAGTTAGGGAGGGCTTCACTGAGGAAGTGACACTGAGCAGAGACCCACCCGAAGGAGGTGAGGGAACAAGCTGTGTGGCTATCTAGGGAAAAAAACTTCCCACGGAGCTCATGCAAAGACCTCGAGTCAGGACTTGTCTGGTGTGTTGGAGGAACAGCGAGGAGGACTGTTTGGCTAGAACAGAGTGAGCAAAGGGGAGAGAGGGAGGAGAGGAGAGGAGAAGGGAGATGGGGCTAGGCTTGCAGTGCCTTGTGGGCCTCAGGAGACTTGGGCTTTTACCTGGAGGGAAGTGGGAGCCATGGAGGGCTGCGGACAGAGGAGGATTGGGACTTGACCCAGGTGCTCACAGGTGCTCTCTGGTGGCTGTAGAGAGGATGGACTTGGAGGGTGATGGTGGGAGTTGGATGGGAGGTGGGTAACCGGATGGGATGAAAGCAACCACACAGGTCCAGGGGAGCGATGATGGAGACTGGGCCAAAAATAATTTTTCTCTATCATGCATCATGCAATTGAGTCCAAGGGCTTCTGTAATGTCTGAACTTTTAATTTTTACTCCAAAGATTTATTGCCAAACTTGAAGCCTGCTTTCCTTGTTATAGCAAAATATATTTATGCGACAAATTTTACAGGAAGCCAAGTTTTAATTTACATGTAGACCTTAGTCCTGGGCCTGCGATGTTGCTCACACAGACAGTGTGGGAGAGTCAAAACCATAGTTGTAGAAAAATCAGAAAACTTCTAAGAGGCCTTGAGCTAAGATTCAGGAGGAGGAAAGGAGTTCTGCAAGAAGGAGACAGCGTTGGCAAAAGATTTGGATTCATGTTAAAATGAGAAATCCAGAAAAGATTTCCAAGGTGTGGATCTAGGATCGGGACCTCCAGACCCAGGGGGATGATCCTAGCTCCACACCTTGCTATAGAGCACTAGCTGAGACAGTGTATTAAGGAAGTGGAGGCTGACCTTTGCAATCTTCCATTGCTGACCTTGCATGGGCCAGGCCCTCTGCCAGAATTGGGCACTCTACTCTCCCCATTTTACAGATGGACAAACTGACACACAGTTTGGTGATGTCATATGACCAATGTCACACCAGCTTACATGGTTACTTACAAGTAGCAAACCCAGGATTCCAACACCGAGGTGGCCAGACACCAGTGTGTGCTGGTAACTATTACCCTAGGCTGAGGGTGGGGGGAGCAGGGAAGCATTTATAAGGTAGAAATGCTTCATTTAAAAACCAGCAGGCCAGGTGTGGTGGCATGCACCTGTAGACCCAGCTACTTGGGAGACTGAGGCAGAAGGATCACTTGAGCCTGTGAGTCTGAAGCTTAAGTGCACAATGATTGTGCCTGTGAGTAGTCACTGCACTCCAGCCTGGGCAACATGGCAAGATCCCATCTCTAAAAACAATTTAAAAACAGACCAGGTGCAGTGGCTCACGCCTGTAATCCCAACACTTTGGGAGGCCGAGGCAGGCAGATCACTTGAGGTCAGGAGTTTGAGACCAGCCTGGTCAACATGGTGAAACTCCATCTCTACCCAAAATACAAAAAATTAGTTGGGTGTGGTGGCACTGGCTTGTAGTCCCAGATAGTCAGGAGGCTGAGGCATGAGAATTGCTTGAACCCGGGAGGCAGGGGTTGCAGTGAGTGGAGTGCCACTGCACTCCAGCCTGGGGGACAGAGCCAGACTCGGTCTCACAAAAAAACAAACAAAAACATACACACACACAACTGAAAAATAAAGTAAGCTGGGGATGGTGGCTTATGCCTGTAATCCCAGCACTTTGGGAGGCCAAGGTGGTGGATCACCTGAGGTCAGGAGTTCAAGACCAGCCTGGCCAACTTGGTGAAACCCTGTCTCTACTAAACATACAAAAATTAGCCGGGCGTGATGGCGGATGCCTGTAATCCCAGCTACTTGGAAGGCTGAGGCAGGAAAATCACTTGAACGGAGGTTGCAGTGAGCCAAGATTGCACCACTGCACTCCAGCCTGGGCGACAGAGCGAGACTCCATCTCAAAACACACACACACACACACACACACACACCTTTCCTGACTCACACAGAGGAATCATCATTGTCTGCTGGGTACACACACACACACACACACACACCCTTCCTGACTCACACAGAGGAATCATCATTGTCTGCTGGGTACACACACACACACACACACACACACACACCCCCTTCCTGACTCACACAGAGGAATCATCATTGTCTGCTGGGTACACACACACACACACACAAACACACACACACACACACCCTTCCTGACTCACACAGAGGAATCATCATTGTCTGCTGGGTACACACACACACACACACACCCTTCCTGACTCACACAGAGGAATCATCATTGTCTGCTGGGTGTACACACACACACACACACACACACACACACACACACACACACACAACCTTCCTGACTCACACAGAGGAATCATCATTGTCTGCTGGGTGCATACCCTGCCAGACATTTTTCTGCTTTTGACATGGCCAGCATTCCTTGATCTCAATCACTGCACTCTGCTGCCCCCTAGTGAAGCAACTACGCTACTCTCTAACCCCTAATGGTGAAGGAGCCACACTGCGTGCTAGACCCTGGAATGCCACCCTGCCCCTGGAAGCCAGCAAGAGAAACAGCCCAAAGGCCACCACTCCAGAGCAAAGGGACTTTGGCGTACGTTGTCATGACTGAGCATCACTCCCTTGGGAATGCCTATGGTCCCCGAAGTGTAGATGAGCACTGCGCATTGATTCGCCTTCTGGTTCTCGATGACCTGCTCCAGTTGGGTGTCAGGGATGCTTCCGCCAAGTTCCATGAAATCATCCCACTGTGGACAGAAAAGACAAGCGGAGGATGAGAAGGCAGTCAGGAGTCCTCTTCCCCAGCCAGACCTCGTCCTATCAGCTTTTCCTAAAGAATGATCCTCAGCAGGTGGAAGGGCTTAGGATGTGCCAGTCCTGGCACCTCTTACAAAAGTCCCAAGATATTTGCTTCCAGTTCTGCCACTTCCTCGCACTGTCACCAAGCCACTTAAGCTCCCTGTGCCTCAGTTTCCTCATATGTAAAATGGGAATGATGTCAGGACGCAACTCCTTGGGCTGTTCTAAGCAGTAAGAGAGTTAATATATGCAAAGTGCTCAGAATAGTAGTTGGCAGGTGGTAAGTGTTCTACGGTGTTAGGTATTATTTGTTCGCTGCTTTCCCAAATTCCACTCCCCACCCCTACTTCTTAGTCACCAATTGGATGGGGCTGACTTCACCCACAGATCCGGAAGTCAACCCTAATTGGTTCAAACTATTCTATCAGCCTGGGTTATGGTGACTGGATCAAGTCTGGACATGTGACCTCAAGTGGTCCAATCACAATGAAGATGAATACATTACCTGGGAATTCTGAGACACAGACTGTGTATGTGAAAGAGTCAAGATGTAGCTCTGGGAGCTGCTGAACCATCTCAGGACTATGTGAGAAAGCAAGGCTGGAGTGGAGCCAAGAAATAGAGAAAGGAAAATAGAGCCTGGGCACATTCTTTGAGCCCCTGGTTCCAGCCATGCCTGAAATCCACACCCTGAACTGTAGTTGCGTGGTCCAACAAATTACCTTTTTTTTTTTTTTTTGCTTAAGCCATTTGGGGTCAGACTTTTGTCACTTACGACCAAAGGCATCCTTATTGATAATTGATACATTGCCTCACTCTGGCACGTGAAGAAGCTGAGGCTCAGGGGTGGCAGATTACTTGCCCAAGGCAGATCACTTAAGGCAAGTGAAGAGAGGCGCCAGCATTCAAACCCAAGGTCTGACTCCAGAGCTTGTGCTCTTAACTATGACAGAATTCGGTGCCTCAAAGTGAACTCTTGGGTTGTATCGACTGAGCATAACATGGGATCTGCAGAAATGCTACCACTGAACCCCCAACAAGGCTCTGGATGAGGGCGATGCGCTGACTTAAAGATTGAGGCCCCTTGGCCGGGCACTGTGGCTCACATCTGTAATCCCAGCACTGGGAGGCTGAGGCGGGCGGATCACGAGGTCAGAAGTTCGAGACCAACCTGGCCAGCATGGTGAAACCCCGTCTCTACTAAAAATACAAAAGTTAGCTGGGTGTGGTGGCAGGCGCCTGTAATCCCAGCTCCTCAGGATGCTGAGCCAGGAGAATCGCTTGAACTGGGGAGATGGAGGTTGCAGTGAGCCGAGATCATGCCACTGCACTCCAGCCTGGGCAACAGAGTGAGACTCCATCTCAAAAAAAAAAAAAAAAAAAGACCCCTCAAAGTCCTCCACAAATGGCCAGAGTTTTCTGAAACCTGCCCAGGGTGATGCTGGCTTCATCTGAGCAGGCAAAGCCCTTTGCCCAGATAATCTCTAACAGGGTAGAGCAAGGGTGAGAGGAAGAGCACACACAAACCCTCTGGGGGAACCTGTCCTTTCTCAGAGATGCCCCTAGGTCTCCCTACAAACGGTGTTCCTTCAAAGGCTGGTAGAAGACCCCCCGCTTCAACAGCCACAAATGACTGGATTGGGATGGGCACCAGACCCATGCTGGTCCAATCCAATCCCCTCTCTTGGAGATCTGGGTTGGTCCTCAGTCTGTTGGGCACACAGATGCCAAGCATCACAACTGGCACAGTTCATTGTCTTACTCTGCCATTTCCTTCCCAAATGTCACAGTTGACTTTCTCAGTCTCATTCACTTTTATTCATTTCTGGGTCCTAAAACTGAATCTTTTTTTTTTTTTTTCTTTTTTTTTTCTTTTGAGACAGAGTCTTGCTCTGTCACCCAGGCTGGAGTGCAATGGTGTGATCTCAGCTCACTGCAACCTCCACCTCCCAGGTTCAAGTGATCCTCTTCAGCCTACCGAGTAGCTTGGACAGGCATGCACTACCACACCTGGCTATTTTTTTTTGTATTTTATTTTATCGTATTGTATTTATTTGTTTATTTTAAGACGGAGTCTTGCTCTGTCGCCCAGGCTGGAGTGCAGTGGTGCGATCTTGGCTCACTGCAACCTCTGCCTCCCGGGTTCAAGCGATTCCCCTGCCTCAGCCTCCTGAGCAGCTGGGACTACAGGCGCATGCCACCACGCCCAGCTAATTTTTTGTATTTTTTAGTAGAGACGGGGTTTCACCATATTGGTCAGGATGGTCTCGAACTCCTGACCTCAGGTTATCTACCTGCCTTGGCCTCCCAAGTGCTGGGATTACAAGCATGAGCCACCATACCCAGCCTTTTTTTTTTTTTTTTTTTTTTTAGATGGAGTCTCACTCTGTCACCAGACTGGAATGCAGTGGTGTGATCTGGTTCACTGCAACCTCTGCCTCCCGGGTTCAAGCGATTCTCCTGCCTCAACCTCCTGAGTAGCTGGGACTACAGGCACGTGCCACCATGCCCAGCTAATTTTTGTATTTTTAGTAGAGACGGGGTTTCACCATGTTGACCAGGATGGTCTCGATCTCCTGAAAAGTCTGTAATTCTAATTGGTTGTCTTAGTCATTGTTCTGGTATTAATATGGACATTTATGTTTTCTGAAAAGCATGAAAGCTGATGAGTTTTGGCTGGCCAGAAAGGTTCATTTCTGCCATTTGCATGGAGGGAAAACAAAAATAAACTTCATGACTTTGAATTCCTTCTGACTGGAGCAATGGGTTTGAGAGCCTAATCTCATGGAAATTAGAAGGACTTTTTCATGGTCTCTCTTGCCCTGCTTTCTGTAAGATAACTCAATATATCCTTCAAAATAAAACAACAGCAGTGGCTCACACCTGTAATCCCAGCACTTTGGAGAGTGGATCACTTGAGGTCAGGAGTTCAAGACCAGCCTGGCCAACATGGAGAAATCCCATCTCTACTAAAAAAAAAAATACAAACAATTAGCCAGGCATCGTGGTGGGTGCCTGTAATCCCAGCTACTCAGGAGGCTGAGGCAGGAGAATCACTTGAACCCAGGAGGTGGAGGTTGCAGTGAGCTGAGATTGCGCCACTGCATTCCAGCCTGGGTGACAGAGTGAGACTGTCTCAAAAAAAAAAGCACAAACTAAAAGCAATAATAAAAGTCTTCTTTGGCTTAAGTGGATATCTGTTGCTTGCAAGCAAACATTTTCTGGCTCCAAAAGATGCTGCAGCAGACTATATTTTCCAAAAATGATTGTGACAACATGTATAATGAATGTCACACATTCTTCAGGGAACTTGTCTCTCCCTTAGTAAGCGGTGGCGTCTATGTCCCCACCCCTTGATCCCTGGCAGATCTTTGGCTTGGCCTTCATGGGCAAATGAGGGTGGGAGCAATGTTATGCGACTTCCAAGACTAGGTCATAAAATGTGAGACAGCTTCCACCTGGCACACGCGCTCTCTCTCAAGATATTCTCTATAAAGATCTCAGCCACCAAGTAAGTCCAACAATCTTTTTGTTGTTGTTGTTTAGATGGAGTCTCACTCTGTCGCCCAGCCTGGAGTGCAGTGGCGCGATCTCGGCTCACTGCAAGCTCCACCTCCCGGGTTCACACCATTCTCCTGCCTCAGTCTCCCGAGTAGCTGGGAATACAGGCGCCCGCCACCACGCCCGGCTAATTTTTTGTATTTTTAGTAGAGACGCGGTTTCACTGTGTTAGCCAGGATGATCTCGATCTCCTGACCTCGTGATCCGCCCCTCTCGGCCTCCCAAAGTGCTGGGATTACAGGCGTGAGCCACCGCGCCTGGCCGCATATTTTTAAATGGTTGATGGTTTTAGTAAAAATATTATCAACGATTTTGCATCTGTTAAAGCCAGGAAAATAAAGTTATAATAAATTCTGGCTTGGGTATAAATAAAATATTTAAACTTAATGTTATTAGTTTTAACACATAATTTTCAACTTTCGAGTATATTGTTTAATTATCTTAATGTTCTTGGGAAAAAAATTAATAACAAAATGACTGACTTTTTTTTTTTTAGCCACCAGTTTTGGCAGTGATTTGTTGCCCAGCAGTAATTAGCCGGAACAGATACTGTTCATTAATCAGTTCCTTCGTGCCAGAAGGGAAAAATGCATCCCAAAGGTCCCGCCTACGTCCTTTTGCTAGGCCCCCACGCATTGCTCACCTCCCATTTCCCTTTGCAAAGGCCACACCCACTTCTCTTTGCAAAGCCTCACATTTGGGAAGCCCCACCCACTTCCCTTTGCAAAGCCCCACCTACCACATTTGTGAGGCCCCATTCCATCTCTGCTTACCTCCCACTTTCTTTGAAAGGCCACACCCACTTCCCTTGTAAGGTCACACCCCCTCCCTCTGCTCACATTTCACGTCCTTTGAAAGGTCACACCCACTTTCCTCACAATGCTCCACCCACTTCCTTTCCTCACCTTTCACTTCCTTTGAGAGTCCCCACCTACTTCCTTTGAGAGTTCCCACCCTTGCCAGGTCCCACCTCCTCCCTCTGCTCACCTTCCACTTCCTTAGGCCACGCCCACTTTTCTTGCAAGGCCCCGCCCTTCCCTTTCCCCAGTGCCCACCTCCCACACTTACAGAGTACAAGTTGTTGTTCTTCTTCATTGGCAGTCTGTACTGGATGATCGCTTTTAGGAGGTCCAGGCTGCTCTGTGTAATCTGAAAGAAAGTTCCCTGTGGGCATCATGGCAACCCAGCCCTGGGAAAGACTAAAGCTGGGTTGGATGTCCTAAGCTCCAGCAACTCTAGCCTCTTTTTTTTTTTTTTGAGACACAGTCTTGCTCTGTTGCCCAGGCTGGAGTGCATTGGCACAATCTCGGCTCACTGCAACCTCCGCCTCCCGGGTTCAAGCCATTCTCCCACCTCAGCCTCCCGAGTATCTGGGATTACAGGTATGCACCACCATGTCCAGCTAATTTTTGTATTTTTGGTAGAGCCGGGGTTTCACCATGTTGGCCGGCTGGTCTGGAACTCCTGACCCCAGGTGGTCCACCTGCCTCGGCCTCCCAAAGTGCTGGAATTACAGGCATGAGCCATTGTGCCTGGCCTCCAGCCTCTTTTCTTCCCCTGCCCACACTATAAAACGCTGCTATTGGTCTTGACTGACCCCAAATGACCTGGTTTCAGGACTCCTGGATTCTTTGTAGTCCATATCAATAGCTTCCAACAGTGTAGGTAGAGGATGACAACAGTCTGCCCGAGACAACACATCTCTGACTGAATTATGCTATACAGAATTGTGGATCTTGGTTGATGAGCTAAAGGAAGTCCCTCCCGGCTCTTCCTTTTCCAGGACTTTGCACCTTGAAGCCCAGATTTAGCTAACCTTTTAGTTGGAGTCAGGCAACAAAAATCCCTCATGAAGTTGGCTGGAACCTGGACAGGTGCAGAGCCCTTTACCCATACCTAGCACGGTAGGGTTCAGGCGACCTGCGAGATTCTTTTGTTTTTTTTTGGGTGGGGGACGGAGTCTCGCTCAGTCGCCCAGGCTGGAGTGCAGTGGCACTATCTCGGCTCACTCCAAGCTCCGCCTCCCAGGTTCATGCCATACTCCTGCCTCAGCCTCCCAAGTAGCTGGGACTACAGGCGCCCACCACCATGCCCGGCTAATTTTTTGTAGTTTTAGTAGAGATGGGGTTTCACTGTGTTAGCCAGGATGGTCTGGATCTCCTGACCTCCTGATCCGCCCACCTCGGCCTCCCAAAGTGCTGGGATTACAGGCATGAGTCACCGCGCCTGGCCCCTGGGAGATTCTTATACTCTGTTCATGCCAAAGGAAGGGGGAGGGGGTCTTTCTATGACACTTCTAGCCAATCCAATGAAAAAGTTACTTGCAACATCCATTTTGCTAATTATAGCCACGCCTCTGGCATGCATTGGAGAGAAAAGATGGCAGAAGCCCATATAGCAACTGGACAAGAGTTTTCCAGAGAGAAGAAACAGACATTCACGGAGACTGGGGCAGGCAACAGCTTGGGATGTCTGAGGGATACAAAAAGTCCAGGATGGCCGGAGTGGGGACCCAAGAAAGTATGATAGGGGAGGGGGCATGAAAGAATAGTGAGGCCCAGATCAGCGGAGGCTTGGAGGCAAAGATGAGGAGTTTGGAGTTTATTTAACTCCAACAGAAAACCGCTAGAGAATTAGAGGGTTATAAGCAGAGGAGGATCTATGATTACTCCCCCAGATAAAGATCTCCTAGTGGAGCTGGGCATCCAATTTGGGAGAAGCATGTCAGGAACCTGGTTTTGAATCTTCTAGACCTAGCAACTGGAACAATAAATCCTCCAGACTTCACCTTCAACGAAACTAGGAGTCAGAAATAATTCAGATATTGCTTTATTCACTTAATGCTGGACCTGCTAGAACAAGGACAGAAATCCACAGCAGCCAGGTGGTTGTAGAGGAGAAGGTTGTGTGTGTGGCATTTTCCAGTTCTGGAAAACTCAAATTAAGCCAGCATTCCCAGCTGGAAGAAGGATCCCACCCACCCACCAGCACCCACCCCATAGTGTGTTCTGCTAAGAAGAGGACTAACAGGTATGACATGAGTTTTGGGAACCACCGATGCATCACTTAAGAAAGTAATTTTATGAGCAGTTGTTCATGCCTGTAATCCCAGCACTTTGGGAGGCCAAGGCCATTGGATCACTTGAGGCCAGGAGTTCAAGAGCAGCCTGGCTAACATGGTGAAATCCCGTTTCGACAAAAAAAAAAATGCAAAAATTAGCCCGATGTGGTGGTGTGCACATGTAGTCCCAGCTACTTGGGAGGCTGAAGCATGAGAATCGCTTGAACCTCAGAGGTGGAGGTTGCAGTGAGCCAAGATGGCGCCACAGCTCTCCAGCCTGGACGACAAAGTGAGACAGTCTCAAAAAAAGAAAAAAAAAAAAAGAAAAAGAAAAAAGAAAAATTTTTTTTCTTTACTGTAATGAAAGTTTTTTTTTAAATTTTATTATTATTATACTTTAAGTTTTAGGGTACATGTGCACAGCGTGCAGGTTTGTTACATATGTATACATGTGCCTTGTTGGTGTGCTGCACCCATTAACTCGTCATTTAGCATTAGGTATATCTCATAATGCTATCCCTCCCCCCTCCCCCCACCCCACAACAGTCCCTGGTGTGTGATATTCCCCTTCCTGTGTCCATGTGTTCTCATTGTTCAATTCCCACCTATGAGTGAGAACATACGGTGTTTGGTTTTTTGTCTTTGCGATAGTTTGCTGAGAATAAAAGCTCCAGGCCAGAGGTGGAGGTCTGTCCTTCCTGAACCAAGTCAGGAATTAGGAGTCAAAGGAAGCCAGGCAGCAGAAAGTGTTGTATTTCGCTGAGTCTAGCTAGGATTTCATTGAATCTGGAAACTGTACCCAAATTTTGGAGATAGTAGAATGTGAGAAAACATATGGCCAGTAGTGATCAGAGAATGCCATCAATGAAAAGACACATCTTGACTCCAGACATGTTAAAAAGTGAAGAAATGAGTGACTCAGAGTCATGAAATCATGTATTCAAGAAACAGTCACAGTGGTCCTTGAGCTGAATGATGAACCTAGCCATCTAGGCTCACCCCTCCCAAGGACTCCCCTCCTCTCCAGGACCCTCCTGCCAAAAGCTGATTCAGCAAACTGCAGATCATTCAAACATGTAGGAAATTTAAAGTTTTGACAATAGCCATAAAAAGACACTACAATGAAGAAAAAAAGTAAGACAGCAGCTCAATTTCACTGTACACAAAGAAAACTCACTGGATAATTTCAACACAATGCAAAAGAAAATTGTAACCAAGACCAGGTGCAGTATCTCATGCCTGTGATCCCAGCACTTTGGAAGGCTGAGGCGGGCGGATCATGAGGTCAGGAGATCGAGACCATCCTGGCTAATACGGTGAAACCCCGTCTCTACTAAAAAAAATACAAAAAATTAGCCGGGTGTGGTGGCAGGCGCCCGTAGTCCCAGCTACTTGGGAAACTGAGGCAGGAGAATGACGTGAACCCAGGAGGCAGAGGTTGCAGTGAGCCAAGATCGCGCCACTGCACTCCAGCCTGGGTGACAGAGCAAGACTCTGTCCCAAAAAAATAAAAAAAAAAAAAGAAAATTGTAACCAAACATTCCAAGATAAAACTAAAAATGTAATGAAGCAAACACAGCTAGAAAGGAAGAACACAAAACAAACATACAAGCACTCAGGGAAGAGACAGCAGGACACCAGAAAAAAATGAAACAGGAAGGGATAGAACTTAGGCAAGAAATAGAAGAGAACAACAAAAGCATCTAGAAATGAAGACAATGACAAGAAATGAAGAAAATTATATAGTAGCATGGGCTTGAAATCATCACACTTCTAAAAGAAAAAAATAATTAGCAGTGGGATGTATATAAAATAATACATAAATATATTAATATTTTTACATGGGGGCTTAAGGTCGGGCATGGGGGCTCATGCCTATAATCCCAGCACTTTGGGAGGCTAAGGCAGAAAGATCAATTGAGGCCAGAAGTTCAACAGCAGCCTGGGCAACATAGAAAGACTCTGTCTCTACAAAAAAAAAAAAATGGTTTTTGTTTGTTTGTTTGTTTTGAGACAGGGTCTCACTCTGTCACCCAGGCTGGAGTGCAGTGGCTCAATCTTGGCTCACTGCAACCTCCACCTCCCAGGTTCAAGCAATCCTCCCACCTCAGCCTCAGCCTCCCCAGTAGCTGGGACTACAGGTGCATGCCACCACACCCGGCTAATTTTTGTGTTTTTTGGTAGAGATGGAGTTTCACCATGTTGGCCATGCTGGTCTCAAACTCCTGACCTCAGGTGTTCTGCCTGCCTTGGCCTCCCAAAGTGCCTGGATTACAAGCGTGAACCACCACACCTGGCCCAAAAAATGTTTTAAAAGTTAGCCTGGGCTCGGCGTGGTGGCTCACGCCTGCAATCTCAGCACTTTGGGAGGCCGAGGTGGGCGGATCACGAGGTCAGGAGATTAAGACCATCCTGGCTAAAATGATGAAACCCCGTTTCTACTAAAACATACAAAAAAATTAGCCGGGCGTGATAGTGGGCGCATGTAGTCCCAGCTACTCGGGAGGCTGAGGCAGGAGAATGGCGTGAACCCGGGAGGCGGAGCTTGCAGTGAGCCGAGTTCAGCCCACTGCACTCCAGCTTGGGCGACAGAACGAGACTCCGTCTCAGAAAAAAAAAAAAAGTTAGCCTGACATGGTGGTACATGCTCGTAGTCCCAGCTACTCGGAGGACTGAGGCAGAAGGATCAGTTGAGACCAGGAGTTCAAGGCTACAGTGAGCTACAATCACAACATTGCACTCCAGCCTGGGAACAGAGTGAGACCCTGTCTCGAAAAAAAAAAAAAAAGAAAAAAAATGGAGGCTGAGTATTAAACTAAGTTAATACGAATTGGAACTCAAGCTCCTCCACTTCAGTCTGCTTCTCCAAAAATCAGCTTCACCACATACACTAATGAGGTCATGGAGGACTCTTGCTGAATGGATGCATGGCCCTATCTTATCATTAGAATTTACCTGGGAAAAAAAGAACACCTGCCCAGAGCCCTGAGGTCCCCCTGGGTGACTTTGGCAGGCAGTGCTGGGTAGGGGTTTACAGAAAGGATTTTCTGTAACTGTTGATCATTCTCAACCAGCAAGATGTTCACTTTGGCATGAGTGATGACATATTGACAAGCCTCGGCAGAGTTGGTGGCATAAATACCAACACAAAGACCCCTGGGAAAAGAAAACACATTCGTGTGTGCATCCACACACACCTTAAAGGCAGAATGGTCTGGAAGGTCAAGAGAGAGGAAAGGTTTGCAGGCAAGTTCTTAAGTTTGCAGCCACAGCACCAGCTTCCCTTCCTCCCCAACTTAACAACAAGACAACAAAAATGACAATGATGATAAGAGTGACAGCTTGTATGATGTCACTATGACAACAGGTCGTGGAACACTTAGAACACCCCATTTTACAGATGAGAAAAACAGGGCCCCGGCAGTGAAGTCACTCAAGATTACACAGCAAGTAGGTGTTAGACCCAGGATCTGAACTCCTGACTCAGCCCCTGTTCCCATCATTCACAGCCTTTTGTGCTTGCAGGTGGCATCCTCTTTTGCTTTTAATTTGCATTTCCCAATGGATAATGACATTGAGCATCTTTACATGTGCCTTTTGGCTACTTTGTGGCATTTCTGTTGAAATCTTTTGCCCCTTTCAAATTTTTTTTTTCCCTTTTTATTACTGAGTTACAGAATTTCTTTATCTATCTTAGATACCAGTCCTTTGTCAGAAATTCGAGTTTTAAGAATATTTTCTCCAAGTATGCAGTTTGCCTGCTCACCTTTTGTTTTGTTTTGTTTTGTTTTGTTTGAGACAGGGTCTAGCTCTGTCACCCAGGCTGGCGTGCAGTGGTGCAATCTCAGCTCACTGCAACCTCAACCTCCTGGATTCAAGCAATTCTCCTGCCTCAGCCTCCTGAGTAGCTGGGATTACAGGTATACACCACCACACCTAGCTAATTTTTGTATTTTTTGTAGAGAAGAGGTTTCACCATGTTGCCCAGGCTGGTCTCAAACTCCTGGCCTCCAGTGATCCACCCACCCCTGCCTCCCAAAGTGCTGGGATTCCAGGCGTGAGCCACCATGTTTGACAACTGTTCATCTTCTCGGTGTCTTTTAATAAGCAGAAGTTTTTAATGCTAATAAAGTCCTATTTGGCAACTTTTATGCTTTTTGCTCCCTGTGTCCTGTCTAAGAAATCTTTGGCTATCCCCAGGTTGTGAAACCATTCTGTGCTTTCCTTTTTCTAGAAGCTTTAGAATTTAACTTGCATGATTTAGTCTGTAATCCATCTCAATTTAATTTTTGCATATGATGTGAGGCAGGGATCAGGACTGATTTATTTTTCCATACAAATATCCAGTTGGTCCAGCACCACCGGACTACTCTGCTGCCTTTGTTGGAAGCCAGTGACCATGTATGCATGGAGCTATTTCTGGGCTCTCTGCTCTGTTGACCTAGTTGTTGTGCTTTTAATATGGCAGGGAATGAGGCACATTATAATTATTTGAGATGGTTACTCTCATCACCATTCTTAAGCACATACTATTTGCTAAGCACTGTGCTAAGGGTTTATGAAGCATCCTCTTATTGAATCTTCATAACAGCCCTGTAAGGCATGGAGATGTGTGCTTTCCTGCTCATTCATACAGAATACAACATAGCAGACAACCCAAGATTTGAATTTGGATCTGATGTGGCACCAGAGCCCAATCACTGCATGACACTTTCTTATCATTCAGTCCTAAAATGGGGACAAATCTCTTTATTAAAATTTATTCTGGGCTGGGCACAGTGGCTCACACCTGTAATCCCAGCACTTTGGGAGGCTGAGGCGGGTGGATTACCTGAGGTCAGGAGTTTGAGACCAGCCTGGCCAACATGGAGAAACCCCATCTTTACCAAAAATACAAAATTTAGCCAGCCATGGTGGCGCATGCCTGTAGTCCCAGCTACTTGGGAGTCTGAGGCAGGAGAATCACTTGAACCCGGGAGGCAGAGGTTGCAGTGAGCCAAGATCACACCACTGCACTGCAGCCTGGGCAACAGAGTGAGACTCCACCTCTCTATAGATAGATAATATAATATATTATATATTATTATATGTATTATATATTAATTATATGTATTATATATTATATATAATATATGTAATAATAATATACATTTTATATATATATATATATATTCCTTTTCTTTTGAGACGGAGTTTTGCTCTTGTTGCCCAATCTGGAGTGCAATGGCACGATCTCGGCTCACTGCAACCTCTGCCTCCCAGGTTCAAGCGATTCTCCTGCCTCAGCCCTCCAAGTAGCTGGGATTACAGGCATGTGCCACTACGCCTGGCTAATTTTGTATTTTTTTTTTAGTAGAGCTAGAGTTTCTACATGTTGGTCAGCCTGGTCTCAAACTCCCGACCTCAGGTGTTCCACCCACCTCGGTCTCCCAAAGTGCTGGGATTACAGGCATGAGCCACCGCACCCGGCCTCAAAATATATATATATATATATATATATATATATTTCAACTCACTATAAGACAGGGGTAGTATATGCTCATAAAAATTTGGAAAATAGAATATAACATATTAGGGTGGTGTTAGTCTCGATGATGAGATATAACTAATGTTAATATTTATTTCTAGTCACCACCCTCACTTTTTTTCTCTCTCTTTTCTCTTTTCTTTTCCTTCCTTTCTTCTTTTCTTTTCTTTTTTCTTTTCCTTCTTTTCTTTTTTCTTTTCCTTTTCTTTTCTTTTCTTTACTTTTATTTTCCAGACAGGGTCTCACTCTGTTGCCGAGGCTGGAGTGCAGTGGTATGACCATAATTCACTGCAGTCTCAACTTCTTGGGCTCAAGCCATCCACCCACCTCTGCCTCCCAAGTAGTTGGGGCTACAGGCACACACCACCATGCCTGGCTAATTTTAAAAACACTTTGATTTTATTTTTTAGAGACAGAATCTTGCGATGTTGCCCAGGCTGGTCTTGAACTCTTGGGCTAAGGTAAACTTCTCACCTCAGCCTCCCAAAATGCTGAGATTACAGGCATGAGTCACTGTGCCCAGCCGCTCAATTTTTTCATGGCTGTGGCTGCTGCTGCTGTTGTCGTTGCTGTTGTTATTGTTAATCTTGAGTCAAATAAACAAGTTCAGATCTCAGGGTCTTTATCCAACCACAGCATGATTCTGGGGAAGACACTTAACCTCGATTGGTCCCAGATTATCATCACCATCATTATTATTTGGGATCATGATGGCACCTACCTCAAAGGGCTACCATGAGCAGTCAATGATATCATATGGGTAAGAGTGACCACCAATAATTGGTATATTAATGGTTGGTATTTTAAATTTTTTTGTTTTCTTTTGTTTTTTTGAGACAGAGTCTCGCTGTGTCACCCAGGCTGGAGTGCAGTGGCGCAATCTCGGCTCACTGCAAGCTCGGCCTCCTGGGTTCACGCCATTCTCCTGCCTCAGCCTCCCGAGTAGCTGGGACTACAGGCAACCGCCACCACACCTGGCTAATATTTTGGTATTTTTAGTAGAGATGGGTTTTCACCGTGTTAGCCAGGATGGTCTCGATCTCCTGACCTCGTGATATGCCTGCCTCGGCCTCCTACAGTGCTGGGATTACAGACATGAGCCACCGCACCCGGCCTGGTGTTTTAAATTTTAAGCATAGTTGTAACTATACAGTGTATAAAGATTTTGATACTTGCTTTGTCACCTCTGACATCAAAAATGCTTAAAATGTGCTCTTCAGAGCCATCATTTCAAAATATTACCCAGAATCCCATCCAGAAGGCATCTCATGGTTTAATCCCCAGCTGTGGGACACTCAGGTCGTCCCTGACTTTTTGCCATCACTAATAACACTTCCAAGAAGCATCTGTGCATAAGCCAAAATATATTCATGTTTTGGTTTTGTTTCTTTAAGTAAAACACCCAAAGGTAGAATTACAAGCTCAAAAAGAAATCAGTATTTTATTTTTACTTTTGTTTTTTTTCATGATTACAGCCTGGGCAACATAGCAAGAAACCATCTCTACAAAAAACAAACAAAAAACAAAAATTAGCTGCGTGTGGTGGTGTGTGCTCATAGTCCCAGTTACCCTGGAGGCCGAGGTGGGAGGATCGCATGAGCCCAAGACTTCAAGGCTGCCCACTGGCTGTGTGAGCCTCAGTTTCCTCATCTGTAGATAGGGGATGGATAGGACCCACTTCACATTGCTGTTGTGAGGTTTTACAGGATCATACACGCGGAGCACAATGCTTCTGCACATAATCAGAAACCTCTAAATGCTATCTGTGATTATTATTTTGTCTGCAAAAAGTTCTTCAGCTGAAGGAAATCGAGAGGTCTGAGACTGCTCGTCTAATGGGTGTTACTGCATATGACCTGTGATCATAATGATTTGTTCATGCATCTATCCTGCCTGCTAACTAGGGCGTTCATCCAAAATTCCTGTTTGCATCTCACACTGAACAAGACCAGGGGTCCCAGGCCCAGGGTAGCGGCTCCTTAACCCTCACCGTGAACCAAGCCAATGACCTTACCCGGCTAGAATGGCGCCAACAGCAGTGATAAACCACTCTGCAGAGTTAAACCCCAGGATGCCAACTCCGTGGAAACGCTCCAAGCCCAGCTGGGAAGGAAAAAACAAACAGAAAAACAAAACATAAACACAGAGATGTTATATCATTAGGATATGTGACGACGGAATCAAATGTAGTCACATGGAGGCCAGGCGCGGTGGCTCACGCCTGTAATCCCAGCACTTTGGGAGGTTGAAGTGGGAGAATTCCTTGAGGCCAGAAGTTCGAGACCAGCCTGGGCAACACAGTGAGACCCCTGTCTTTACAAAAAAAGTGGAAAAGTTCGCCGGCCATGGTGGTACACACTTGTCGTCCCGGCTACTTGGGTAGCTGAGGCAGGAGGATCACTTGAGCCCTAGAGTTCGAGGCTGCAGTGAGCTATGATTGCACCACTGCACTCCATCCTGGGCAACAGAGTGAGACCCTGTTTCAAAACAAAACAAAAGTAGCCACACGGGGTGGGAGACAGCATTGAGCCTAAAATCTGAGGTGTAATATTTTTAATTTTTTTTTTTTTTTTTTTTTTTTTTTTTTTTTTGGAGACGGAGTCTCGCTCTGTCACCCAGGCTGGAGTGCAGTGGCGCAGTCTTGGCTCACTGCAAGCTCCGCCTCCCGGGTTCACGCCATTCTCCTGTCTCAGCCTCTCCGAGTAGCTGGGACTACAGGCGCCCGCCACCACGCCCGGCTAATTTTTTTGTATTTTTAGTAGAGACGGGGTTTCACCGTGGTCTCGATCTCCTGACCTTGTGATCCGCCCGCCTCGGCCTCCCAAAGTGCTGGGATTACAAGCGTGAGCCACCGCGCCCGGCCATATTTTTAATTTTTATGACTATGGGAGGTTTGTTTACCTCTCTCTACATAACACACCATTTATTATTTTTATTTTCATGTTTTGTTTCATTTATTGTGGTAAAATATATATAACATGAATTTTACCATTATCTTTTTTTTTTTTTTTTTGAGACAGAGTCTCACTCTGTTGCCCAGGCTGGAGTCCAGCAACCTCCGGCTCACTGCAACCTCCGTCTCTTGGGTTCAAGCGATCTCCTGCCTCAGCCCCCGAAGTAGCTGGAATTACAGACACGTGCCACCAGGCCTGGCTAATTTTTGCATTTTTAGTAGAGTCAGCATTTCACCATGTTGGCCAGGCTGGTCTCGAACCCCTGACCTCAAGCAATCCTCCTGCCTCAGCCTCCCAAAGTGCTCACGCCTGTAATCCACCACACCCAGCCCGTTTTCACCATTTTTAACAGTGTAGTTTAGTCACATTAAACACATCCACATGGTTGTACAACTGTCACCACCGTTCATCTCTAGAACTTTCTCCTCTTCCTAAACTGAAACTCTCTCTGTATAAAACACTCACTCTCTATCCCCTTCCCCAGCCCTGGGCACCTCCCATTCTACTTTCTGTCTCTATGAATCTAACGACTCTAGGGACCTCCTAGGAATGAAATCACACAAGATTTGCCCTTTTGTGTCTGGTTTATTTCACCGAGTATGATGTCCTCAAGGTTCATCCACGTTGTAGCGTGTGTCAGAATTTCCTTCCTTTTTGTGGCTGAATCATATTCCCTTGTATGGGCGGACCACATCGTGTTTACCCATTCTTCCACTGATGGACACACGGGCTGCTTCCACCCTCTGGCTCTTGTGAATAACGCTGCTATGACCCTGAGTCTACAGATAACTCTTCATGTCCCTGGCTTTTCTTTTCTTTTTTTTTTTTTTGTTAAATATTCAGAAGTGGGATTGCTGAATCATATGGCAATTCTATTTACATTTTTTCTTTTTTTTAGAAATTGCCAGACTGTTTTCCACAGTGGCGGCACCATTTTACATTTCCACCAGCACTGCACAAGTGTTCCAGCTTCTCCATATCCTCCCCAACACGTGTTGTGTTTTGCTATTTTTTAACGAATAGCTATCTTGAAGGGTGTGAATTTATTTTATTTTATTTTTTATTTTATTTTATTTTATTTTATTATTATTTTTTTTTGTCTCGCTCTGTCGCCCAGGCTGGAGTGCAGTGGGTGATCATAGCTCACTGCAGCTTCGACTTCCCAGGCTCCAGCAATCGTCCCACCTCACCCTCCCGAGTAGCTGGGACTAAGGGCCTGCTCCACTGAGTCTAATTTTTAAAAAATTACAGGCATGGTGGCTTGTAATCCCAGCACTTTAGGAGGCCGAGGGGGGTGGATCTCTTGAGGCCGGGTGTGGTGGCTCACACCTGTAATCCCAGCACTTTGGGAGGCCAAGGCAGGTGGATCTCCTCAGGTCAGAAGTTCGAGACCAGCCTGGCCCACAAGGTGAAACCCCATCTCTACTAAAAATACAAAAAATTAGCCAGGCATGGCAGCATGCGCCTGTAGTCCCAGCTACTTGGGAAGCTGAGGCAGGAGAATTGCTTGAACCCGGAGGCGGAGGCTACAGTGAGCCAAGATCGTGCCACTGCACTCCAGACTGGGCAGCAGAGTGAGACTCTGTCTAAAAAAAAAAAAAAAAAAAAGTTGCACATGTAAAGGTACAGACTTGTCCTGAATGTGGGTGAGAATGAACCAGGAGACTCAGAAACAAAAGTGAGCATCCTTAGGGGAAAACTCCCTCTTTGTTCTGGTTACTGCCAACCAACGTTGTTGGCTCTTTTAGTCATATGGAATCACGGCTGGCAATGATCTGCTGTTCTTGGGGGAAAAGGAACCATTTGGAAGGCATTTGCCTGCTGGTACTTCAGAATGAGATGCCAAGTATTTCAGTAACCAAAAGGCTGGCTTTATTGTGGACAGAGTGTGTTTTTATTAATGCCTAGTTACACCGATTAATTTCTACTTGGGTCTCCAAGTAGTTTTGTTTGTTTTTATTTTTGGTTTTGTTTCTACTTCGGTCTCCAAGTTTTGTTTGTTTGTTATTTGAGATGGAGTTTCACCCAGGCTGCAGTGCAATGGCACGATCTCGGCTCACTGCAACCTCTGCCTCCCAGGTTCAAGCGATTCTCCCGCCTCAGCCTCCTGAGTAGCTGGGATTACAGGCGTGCACTACCACACCTGGCTAATTTTTGTATTTTTAGTATAGACGGGGTTTCACCATGTCGGCCAGGCTGGTCTCAAACTCTTGACCTCTTGACCTTGATCCGCCCACCTTGGCCTCCCAAAGTGCTGGGATTGCAGGCATGAGCCACCATGCTCAGTCAGGTTTCCAAGATTTAGGGGAGGAGGGGGACCTTTAACTCCATGGAACTAAGAATATGGCTAAAGGAGACCATCTTTCAGGAGAGATGAACTAGCCACAGCGATATAGTATGAAGGTGGGACCACCAAGAAGAAACCCAGCCCAAGCACATAGTTCTCTTTTTTTTTTTCTTTACGCGACGATCTCACTCTGTTGCCCAGGCTAGAGTGCAATGGTGCAATCACAGGTCATTGCAGCCTCGACCTCCCAGGATCAAGTGATCCTCCCACCTCAGCCTCCTGATGGCTGGGACTACAGGCATGTGCCACTGCACCTGGCTACTTTTTAAATTTTTCGTTGAGACTGGGGTCTCACTATGTTGCCCAGGTTGGTCTTGAACTCCTGGGCTCAGTGATCCTCCTGCCTCGATGTCCCAAAGCACTAGGATCACAGACATGAGCCACTGACCCCAACCTTGTTCCCTCTTTCTTTTGCTTCATTCATTCTAGGGGTGACTGGCAACCATGCCTTGAAGACATTCAAGCAATTCTGTGGAGAAGGCCATGGAATGAGGAGCTGAGACTTCCTGCCAACAACCAGCCATCTAGGTAAGTAAGCTTGGAAGTGAGGCCTCCAGCCCAATTGAGCCTTCAGATGAGATAGCCCCAGCTGATAGCTTGGCTGCAACCTCATGAGAGACCTGGAGCCAGAACCACCCAATTTCAAAGTAGCTCCTAAATTCTCAATCCACAGAAACTGTGAGATGATAAATGTTTGTCATTTCAAGTTACTATATTTTGGGATAATTTGTTATGCAGCAGCAACTAACTAATACATAGAGATAATATGTTAGGGACAAATGCAAGGTGTAGAACCATGGGTGTAGTAGGCTATTATGTGTGTAAAAATTTGCATATATAAAAATTGCATTTTATATTTATACATAATTTATTTCCCAAAAGGACACACAAAAAACTGACAATGGTGGCTGCTTCTACAGAGAGGAACTGGGTAGCTGAGGCTCATGAATCAGAGGGAAATTTTCGCCAATTAGCCTTTGTATCTTTTGGTGCCTTGTGAATTTTGTACCACATGTATGTATGTGTGTTACCTATTCAGAATGAATGGTTGAACAAAGGAGAATTAATGAATGAATCTTACCTTGATCAAGGATTTTGCAGCCTTCCGACAAGCCTCATAGTACTGGTTGAAATTCAGAATTTCCCACTTTTTGCCATTCTTGGATGCGAGGGCTGGATAAGTCCCAAATCGGTTGACTGACTCTCGAAAAAATTCAGGGATGGTCATCGGGGTCTCATGGCCCGGTCCGTGTTTGGATAGCCTCAGAAGGACTTCTCCATCTCGACAGGTGGTCCACAGCCTGGGAGTAACTGCAAATAGTCACCAGAGTTGGGTGGCAAATGTTTTTATTTATTTAATAACTTTGGAGGGGGGATGTCTTTTTGGACCTAAGGTACTGAGAGTTGAATTAATCCTCTTCTAGGATGAAGTTATGTGGTCAACACTGGCAAGACAAGCTTCCTTTCTCTTTATTTATTTTTTCATTCCCCCCCCCCCAAAATTTTAATAAGTTGAAAGGATTGTATACCAAACATTTTCTTATCCAACACCTAGGTTCTACAACTGCTAGCATTTTACTATATTTTGTCACACATCTATCCTGCTATCTTTGTTATGTCCATTTTTTTCTTTCTTTCTTTTTTTCTTTTCTGGAGACACAGTGTTGCTCTGTCAGCAGGCTGGAGTGCACTGGCACAATCACAGCTCACTGCAACCTCGACCTCCTAGGCTCAAGCCATCCTCCCACCTCAGCCTCCCGAATAACTGGAACTACAGGCAAACACCACCATGCCTAGCTAATTTATTTTTTAATGTTTTGTAGAGATGGGGGTTCTACTGTGTTTCCAAGGCTGATCTGAAACTCCTGGGCTCAAACAATCCTCCTCCCTCAGTCTCTCAAAGTGCTGGGATTACAGGCATGAGCCACCACACCTGGCCCCATCTTTTTTTTTTATTATTATTTTGTTTTTTGTTTTTGTTTTTGAGACGGAGCTTTGCTCTTCTTGCCCAGGCTGGAGTACAATGGCACAATCTCGGCTCACTGCAAGCTCCGCCTCCTAGGTTCAAGCAATTCTCCTGTCTCAGCCTCCCGAGTAGCTGGGATTACAGGCATGCACCACCACGCCTCGCTAATTTTATATTTTTAGTAGAGACGGAGTTTCTCCATGTTGGTCAGGCTGGTCTCGAACTCCTGACTTCAGGTGATCCGCCCGCCTTGGCCTCCCAAAGTGCTGGGATTACAGGCGTGAGCCACTGCGCCTGGCCTATTATTATTTTTTGAGACGGAGTCTCACTCTTTTGCCTGGGCTGGAGTGCAGTGGCATGATCTTGGCTCACCCCAACCTACACCTCCCAGGTTCAAGCGATTCTTCTGCCTCAACCTCCCGAGTAGCTGAGATTACAGGCACCCGCCACCACATCTGGCTAATTTTTGTATTTTCAGTAGAGATGGGGTTTCACCACGTAGCTCAGGCTGGTCTCGAACTCCTGACCTCAAGTGATCCCCCTGCCTTGGCCTCCCAAAGTGCTGGGATTACAAGCATGAGCCACTGCACCTGGCCCCATCTGATTCTTTGATGCATTTCCAAGTGAGCCAAAGCTATTCACCCATTTTACCCTTAAACACCCTTGCATGTAAATCATTAACAAGAGTCACATATTTAATATTATTTACAGATGTTTTTTAAAGGTAAAATATACATGCAGTGGACTATGTATGCTTTGGCCAACGAAACATAAGAAGTGAGTTATGTGTGTCATTCATGGGGAGAAGATTTAAGACCCAGTGCATAATTCCCCATTGCCCATTGTCCTGTCACAAAAATGGTGGAGCAAATGTGAAGAAGTAGCCCCCTCTCCCCCAATGCCAGACACACAACATGAGTAAAAAACACACTTGTGTTGTGTTAAGCCATTGAGGTTGTTGAGGGGGTTTTTGAGGGAGTTGCCTGTCACAGCGACATCACCCAGATCAGCCAAATGGAACTAGCAAAGGGACCAACTCAAAACCAGTTTTGGGGTCCTGTATCTATCACCTCTTTTGGGGATGAGTAAGGGTTGACACTGAGAAAGAAGAGAACAGGGTTTCCTCTGGAGACAGTTGTTGGTTTGTTGTGTGTTTCTCACCACCACCCAGTAACGGGCAAGTGAGAGAAAATTCAAGAGACACTCTTGGAGAATTGGGTGTGTAACCTTGAGTTTGTTCAACTGAACCTGGTCTACTGGGGAGGTGGTAGATGGCAATGGTAGAGTAGGCAGCTGTGTTGGAAGGAAATTGCACATCCACCTATGACGGGATGCTACTTTTTTTTTTTTTTTTTTTTTTTTGAGATGGAGTCTTGCTCTATCGCCAGGCTGGAGTGCAGTGGCATGATCTCAGTTCACTGCAGCCTCCGCCTCCTGGGATCATGCGATTCCCCTGCCTCAGCCTCACAAGTAGCTGGGATTACAGGCAGGCACCACCACGCCCAGCTAATTTTTGTATTTTTAGTAGAGACGGGTTTCACCATGTTGGCTAAGATGGTCTCGATCTCCTGACCTCGTGATCCGCCTGCCTCGGCCTCCCAAAGCGCTGGGATTACAGGCGTGAGCCACCGCGCCTGGCCGAGATGCTACTTTTTCCCCTTGACTAGACATGGGCCTCGTAGATGGGCTTCTAAAGGCTCTTGGCTTGGGGCCAGCAGTAGGACCCAAGGACTGGAGATGTATGTTCAGATAGTCATCAACAGACACCAGACTGGTTCATGCCTGTAATCCCAACACTTTTGGGAGGCTGAGGCTGGCAGATCACTTGAGGTCAGGAGTTTGAGACCAGCCTGGCCAACATAGTGAAACCTCGTCTCTATTAAAAATACAAAATTTAGTCGGGCGTGGTGGCGGGCACCTGTAATTCCAGCTACTCGGGAGGCTGAGGCAGGAGAATCACTTGAATCCGGGAGGCAGAGGTTGCAGTGAGCCAAGATTGTGCCACTGCACTCCAGCCTGGGTGACAGAGTAAGACTGTCTCAAAGAAAAAACAGAAAAAAAAAACAAAACAACCAGACACTGGTATGACTGATGTATTAATTAGCTAGGACTGCAATAACAAAGTGCCCCAGACCGGGTGTCTGAAACAACAGAAATGTATTGTCTCACAATTCTGGAGGCCACAAGTCTGAGGTCAAGGTGCAGGCAGCATTGGTTCCTTCTGTGGGAGAGAATCTGACTGATGACTTTCTCCTAGCTGTGGTTGCCGGCAATCCTTGACATTCCTTGGCTTGTCGGTGCATCACTGCAAACACTGCTTCGATCCTCACACGACATTCTCCCTGTGTGCAGGTTTGTCTCTATGTCCAAATTTCCTCCTTTTATAAAGACACTGGTCACATTGGATTTGGACCCAACCTCATGACCTCCTTTTAACTAATTACTTCAGTAGGCTGGGTGCAGTGACTCGTGCCTGTAATTCCAGCACTTTGGGAGGCCGAGGTGGGTGGATCACTTCAGATCATAAGTTCGAGACCATCCTGGCTAACATGGTGAAACCCTGTATCTACTAAAAATACAAAAATTAGCCGGGCGTGGTGGCACGCACCTGTTGTCCCAGCTACTCTGGAGGCTGAGGCGGGAGAATCACTTGAACCCAGGAGGTAGAGGTTGCAGTGAGCCGAGATCGCACCACTGCACTCCAGCCTGGGCAACAGAGCGAGGCTCCATCTCAAAAACAAAACAAACTAACAACAAAAAAAATCCAACAACAACAAAACCAAACAACAACAACAACAAAAAACTAATTACTTCAAAGATCCTATTTCCAAACAAGGTTACATTCTGAGCACCTGGGGGTTAGGACTTCCGTAAAGGAATTGGAAGCCGGGCGCGGTGGCTCACGCCTGTAATCCCAGCACTTTGGGAGGCCGAGGCGGGCAGATCACGAGGTCAGGAGATCGAGACCACCCTGGCTAACACGGTGAAACCCCGTCTCTACTAAAAATACAAAAAATTAGCCGGGCGAGGTGGCGGGCGCCTGTAGTCCCAGCTACTTGGGAGGCTGAGGCAGGAGAATGGCGTGAACCCCAGGGGGCAGAGCCTGCAGTGAGCCGAGATTGCGCCACTGCACTCTAGCCTAGGCGATAGCAAGACTCCATCTCAAAAAAAAAAAAAAAAAAAAGGAATTGGAGATGCACAATTAATCTCATAACAACTTACAACAAGGGAAGCCTAGTTCATACAGGCCCCCTTCAACCCCACTTTCCCGAGCTAATCAGCTCTGGGAGTCAGCGCCAGCTCACAAAGAAACCACCTGGGGAGGTGGGGGTGATGAGGAGAAGAGCATCTAGGAAATCAAAGAGCACCTTATCATGCCTTCCTGACCCCAGCCTGAAGCAGGGGGGAGTGGAGATGCTTTAAATTGGACAAAACCGTGGAGGTGTCACCTGGACACTGGTGGGATATTTTAATGACTGTAGTGGGTTACATGGTGAACCTCCAAAATTCATGTCCACCCAGAATTTCAGACTGTGACCTTATTTGGAAACAGGGTTTTTGCAGGTGGATTTAGTGAAGGATCTTGAGATGACATCATGGCATCATCTTGGATTTAGGGTGATCCCTAAATCCAATGACTGGTATCTTTTTTTTTTTTTTTTTTTTTTGAGTCTCACTCTGTTGCCCAGGCTGGAATGCAGTGGTGCGATCTTGGCTCACTGCAACCTCACTACACACACCTTCATCTCAGAAATCTGGCCTCCAGAATTGTGAGACAATACATTTCTGTTGTTTCAGACACCCACTTTGGGGCACTTTGTTAAAAAAAAAATTAGCCAGGCATGGTGGTGCATTGCCTGTAATGCCAACTGCTTGGGTGGCTGAGGCATGAGAATCGCTTGAGCCTGGGAGGCAGAGGTTGCAGTAAGTTGAGACTCACTATATTCCAGGCATGTGCCACCACACCTGGCTAATTTTTGTAGTTTTAAGAGAGACACGGTTTTGTCACGTTGGCCAGGCTGGTCTCAAATTCCTGGCCTCAAGCAATATGCCCGCCTCAGCTTCCCAAAGTGCTGAAATTACAGATGTGAACTGTGCCCGCCAATTTTCTAGGGATTTAGATGAATATTCCACCCCTTGGACCCATAAAAGTAGCATCCCTGAACTCCTTTGTGTGTGACGCTATCTTTCAAGTATGCCTGCACTCCCTCTCCTTGAATGTGTACTTTGCAATGCAAGTACTTTTATTTGCCAGAAACCTCAGTACTTTCACTATTTTTTTTTTTTTTTGAGACAGTGTCTCGCTCTGTCACCCAAGCTGGAGTGCAGTGGCATGATCTCGGCTCACTGAAAGCTCCACCTCCCAGGTTCACGCCACTCTCCTGCCTCAGCCTCCTGAGTAGCTGGGACTACAGGCGCCCGCCACCACACCCAGCTAATCTTTTGTATTTTTTAGTAGAGACAGGGTTTCACCATGTTAGCCAGGATGGTCTCGATCTCCTGACCTCGTGATCCGCCCACCTCGGCCTCCCAAAGTGCTGAGATTATGGGCGTGAGCCACTGCACCCGGCCCACTATCACTATTTTCAGACTTGTTTCTTGAATTCACTCTCGATGCTGTCAAGAGCCTGGACAATGGCTGGGTTTGAGGTCCCACCGGCGTTTGGGGACCTCCCCCAGCCCACTGGTATCAGAGCTGTCTATGATGTCACCATGTCCCTTGACTTTAGTTCTGACAGTAAAATTATTACAGCCTAATGTTAATAAGTCACTATGATCATATCTGCACCATATCTGCATGGATGATTCCTGGGTACTTTATCCACTTGGGCTCACCATCCTGACAGGGAGCTGCTGTTATCAATGCCCCCATCATTCAGATATGCAAATGAGGCCTCCAAAGAACAAGTGACTTGCCCAGTGTCACATTACCAGTGGAGCAGAGCTCTGAATTAAGTGAACAACTTGCCCTGCTACCTCAACACCCTATCGAGAGTAGAAAATAGGCCCCAGGCTGGGCACGGTGGCCCATACCTGTAATTCCAGCACTTTGGGAGGCCAAGGTGGGAGGATTGCTAGAGCCCAGGAGTTCAAGACCAGCCTGGGGAGCATAGCAAAACCCTGTCTCTACAAAAAATTACAAAGCTGGGCACGGTGGTGTGCACATGTAGTCCCAGCTACTTGGAGGGCTGAGGCATGAGGATCACTTGAGCCTGGAAGGTCAAGGCTGCAGTGAGCTATGATTGCACCACTGCACTCCAGCCTGGGTGACAGAGCAAGACCCTGTCTCAAAAAAAAAGGGTGGGGGGTTGGGGTCAGCAGGGTCAGGCAACGAATGGCTACATCTTTCTAGATCCAGACTCCTCTGCAAAGAGCCTTTGTGGAATCAATGTGCCACTCTCTCTCCCACGCGCTCTTTAGTGCAATATACCTTCTGTTTTATTCATGTCTACTTCAAGATCTTTAGCTCCTTCTTGAGTCTTTGGGGTTCCAGTCATTCTAGGTGTGCAGAAACCATGCTTCACAGCACTGCAAGGCAAAAAAAAGCAGGGAGTTTAACAGGATTGGCAAAGGGGCTGTAGGTATGAGGCCAACTCCTCCATCCACTGGTCATGTCTGCCTAGAATCCTAGGATCCATTGGTCATGCCTGTCCTGGGCCTGGGAGGAGAGGAGAGTGGCTGGCATGCTAGATGATAGAGCATTTGTAAAACCCAGAGGGTATTCAATCTGTGAGTTTACAGAAGAGTCTCTTAAATTGTTAGAATATAAAGTCTGGATCTATATACAATTCTGCGGGTGAGAAAATATTTTGAAGCCTCCCAAGGGAAAGAAACTCTCATGGGACCACACATTTTTCTTCTCTTAAAGGTAGTATTAACATGAAAACTCAAAGGGCCTAAAGGAGAAACAGGATAAATCTTGCTATATAAAATTTTTAAATTTTCCACATGGCAAAGAATACCATAAACAAAAATCAAGAGATTAACAACAAATTGGGGAAAGATATGGACAATACATCCAAAATATAAAAGCTTGATTTCCTTCATATGTAAAGAACCCTGAGGAATTAATCAGAAAAAGACCAAAACCCAATGGGAAAGTGGGCAAAGGACGTGAATAGATAATTACCTGAAACTAAAAAATGACTTTTAAAAAGAAGAAAACATGCTCAAACTCAGTCCTATGAGAAATACAATAGAAAATATGATGCAGTTTTCACCTCTCAGGTTAAGTAAGATCAAGAAAGCTGATGATATGGTCTATTATGAAAATGTGGAAAAACAGGCGCTCTCATTCATTGTGGTAAAAATCAATGCCATCTCTTTCGAAAACACTTATCAGTAATCAGACTTAAGATCACATGGGATTTGGTTTTGTTTTGTCGCCTAGGCTGGAGTGCAGTGGCACAATCTCGGCTCACTGCAGCCTCCACCTCCCAGGTTCAAGCAATTCTCGTGCCTTAGCCTCTGGAGTAGCAGGGATTACAGGCCACCATACCCAGCTAATTTAAAAAAAATTTTTTTAGTAGAAACAAGGGTTCACCACATTGGCCAGGCTGGTTTCGAACTCCCAACCTCAAGTGATCCGCCCGCCTCAGCCTCTCAAAGTGCTGGCATTACAGGCGTAAGCCATTGCTCCTGGCTGAGATCACATGGTCTTTAACCCATCAGTAGCGGACAGGATTCCGGGGCTACCCTGGGTTTTTGCGTAGTCATTAATTGGACTCTACCGTTTGAGGGCTTTCGAGTGGTGTTTGTACCACCACTCCTTAAGGTTGTTTAATTCTCAGTGTGTTAATTCTTTTTTTTTTTTTTTTTTTTTTGAGACAGAGTCTTGCTCTGTCGCCCAGGCTGGAGTGCAGTGGCTCGATCTCAGCTCACTGCAAGCTCCACCTTCTGGGTTCATGCCATTCTCCTGCCTCAGCCTCCTCAGTAGCTGGGACCACAGGCGCCCACCACCATGCCTAGCTAATTTTTTTGTATTTTTAGTAGAGACTGGGTTTCACCGTGTTAGCCAGGATGGTCTCGATCTCCTGACCTCGTGATCTGCCCACCTCGGCCTCCCAAAGTGCTGAGATTACAGGCGTGAGCCACTGCACCTGGCCTATGCCTAGCTAATTTTGTATTTTTAGTAGAGACAGAGTTTCCCCATGTTGGTCAGGCTGGTCTCAAACTCCCGACCTCAGGTGATCTGCCTGCCTTGGCCTCCCAAAGTGCTGGGATTACAGATGTGAGCCACCATGCCTGGCCTAAAATCACAAATTCTAAATATAAATTTATTCCAATCAAAAACGTCTCCAGATATTGTCAACTTTGTCCCCTGGGGGAAGTGGAGGCCAAATTGTTGGTCGACATTTATTGAAACTGATTTTTCCAGTGGCTTTCAGGGAGGAAAATTTTACGATTTTGTTCATGATAAAGAGTGTACTCGATACAAGACTCAAGCAGTTGTTCTGAATTCTAGATTTGCAGTAATGTTTTATGAACTCTAAATGTTTCTATCAGTAAGTGCAGGAACACAGCAGGTGAAAACTTGAGTAAACGCTCTGGTGAATGAAGCCCTATAACATGCACATGGTTCTTACACCAGCAAAAACTGATTTTGTATTTCAGTGAAAACAGGTAGCTAAAAGACCATGTTCTAAGTTGAACTCGAGGCCAGGCGCGGTGGCTCATGCCTGTAATCCCAGTACTTTGGAAAGCTGAGGCGGGCAGATCACCTAAGGTCAGGAGTTCAAGACCAGCCTGGCCAACATGGTGAAACCCCGTCTCTACTAAAAATACAAAAACAATTAGCCAAGCATGGTGGCAGACACCTGTAGTTCCAACTACTTGGGAGGTCGAGTCAGGAGAATCCCTTGAACCTGGGAGGTGAAGGTTGCAGTGAGCCAAAATTGCACCATTGGACTCCAGCCTGGGCGACAGAGAGAAACTCTATCTCAAAAAAAAAAAAAATTAAATTAAAATTAAAAAATAAATAAAGTGAACTTGAATGAGCCTGTGGAGTTTATACACGCAAAGTAGACCAATCGGCAGGACAAAGCGAGCAGCCCAAAACAGCAGGTCCAGACCAAGCTACAAATATGCATGAAAAATATGCACGGAGTGTGCGGCCCAAGAAGAAATGAGGAGGAAGCCCAAGGCCCCCCCTGGAGCAGCTGGATCTGGCCCAGAACCTCGAAGTCATCCTTAATTCACCTTTGACTTGCTTCCTTCCCTCTCTCCTTCCTCCCTTTGCTTCTTCCCTTTCTTCCCTCCTTTCTACTTCCTTCCTCCCTCCCCTTCCTTCCTCCTTTTTCCCGTTCTCCTACCCTTCCTCCCTCCCTCCCTTCCTTCTTTCCTCCCTTCTTTCTTCCACTTCCTTCCTTCCTCCCTCCCTCCCTGCCTTTTCTTTCTTCCTTCTTCCCTTCCCTTCTTTCCTTCCTTCCTCCCTCTCTCCTCCCTCCCTCCTTCCCTCCCTCCCTTCTTTCCTTCCTTCATTCCTCCCTCCCTCCCTCCCCTTCCTTCCTCCCTCCCTCCCCTTCCTTCCTCCCTCCCTCCCCTTCCTTCCTTCCTCCCTCCCTCCCCTTCCTTCCTTCCTCCCTCCCTCCCCTTCCTTCCTTCCTTTTCCTCCTTCCTCTTTTCCTCCCTCCCTCCCCCTCCCCCCTCTCCCTTCCCCCTTCGTCTCTCTCTGTCTCTCTCTCTCTCTGTCTCTCCCTAGTACATTGACTCATTAGCTAATTCCATCAGCTCAGCCTTCAAAATAGGATCCACTGTCTCCGCCTGCCTGGACCTAAGCTTCCTCCCAGGAGCCACAGAGGTCCTGGTCACGTGAGAGGCCTATCACCCAGGCGCATCGTGGGTTCTGCTAGATCCCAATTCAAACAAGATGTGCACGAGGCCGCCAAGAACTCAACCACTGACTGTGTCTCAGACGACATGAAGAAATGAAGAGGGGATGTTTACTTCCTTAAAGTATGATAATTGCTTTGGGGTGAAGTTAGAGAAAGGAATCCTTGTTGCCAAAGGACTCATGCATGAAATAACACACTGTCTGGTGCTTGCTTTAAAACTACCCACAAGGAGTGGGGCGACACAGAAATGACCAAGGCTGACTTTAAGTTGGAGCCAAGTGATAGGTGGATGGGGACTCATGGTACCATCAGCTCTACTTTTGTGTGTGTTTGGAACTTGCCGCGATAAAAGTGTTTAAAAATAAAAATGAATGCCAAGTACGGTGGCTCATGCCTGTAATCCCAGCGCTTAGGGAGGCCGAGGCGGGTGGATCACCTGAGGTCAGGAGTTTGAGACCAGCCTGGCCATGGTTCACATGATGAAACCCCGTCTCTACTAAAAACACAAAAATTAGCCGGGCATGGTGGCGGGCGCCTGTAATCCCAGCTACTCAGGAGGTTGAGGTGGGAGAATTGCTTGAACCCAAGAGGCAGAAGTTGTAGTGAGTAGAGATTGAGCCACCGCACCCCAGCCTGGGAGATGAGAGTGAAACTCCATCTCAAAAATAAATAAATAAACAAACAAACAAATAAACAATACATAAAATAAAAATAAAAAATGAAATGCTGGCCCAACCCTGTCTCTCCTCTGCCTGCAGCCCTCCATGGCTCCCACCTCCCTCTGGGTAAAAGCGCAAGTCTTCCCCACGATCCACAAGGCCCTGCACCTCCCTGCGCTCTCCTCCTTCCTCCTTCCCCCTCCTCACTCTGCTCCAGCCACGTGGGCCTCCTCACTATTCTTCCAACTCACCAGGTGCAGTCCTTCCTTGGGGCCTTTGTACAGGCTGTGCCCTCTGCCTGGAACTCTCTTCCCCTCGGATAGCTGGGACTACAGGTGCATGCCACCATGCCTGGCTAATTTATTTTTATTTTTATTTTTGTGGAGCTGGGGGCCTCGTATATTGCCCAGGCTGGTCTTGAACTCCTGGCCTCAAGCAATCCCCCCACCTCGGCCTCCCAGAAGTGCTGGGATTTGCAGGTGTGAGCCACCGCACCAGGCCCCTCTTTTCTTTATAAATTACTCATCTTCAGTTATTACTTTATGGCAATGCAAAATGGGCAAATAAAATTAGTATCCGGAGTATGAAAAGAACTCTGGATTTAAAAGACAAACGTAAACAACCCAGTGTTTTATGATGAAAAATGTAAACAGGCAGTTCACAAAAAAGGAGCCTGGAAGGGGCTATAAATCCTGGACAAGATGCCCAGTAGCTTTGGTCATCAGGGAACTACATGTTAAAAATCACACCATCGGCCGGGTGCGGGGGCTCACACCTGTGATCCCAGCACTTTGGGAGGCCGAGGCAGGTGGATCACTTGAGCTCGGGAGTTCTCTACAGAGGACTTGTAAGCTACTAGTAATGTTCGATTTCACGAAGTGAAAAGGGCACACAGATATTTATTGTTATTCATTAAATTGTACAGATATGCTTTGTGTTATTTTGTATGCATTATATGTTTCACAATTTTAAAAGGCCATGTGGGGTTCAGATGTGGTGACTCACACCTGTAATCCCAGCACTTTGGGAGGTTGAGTCGGGTGGATCGTTTGAGGCCAAGAGTTCGACACCAGCCTGGCTGGCATGGTGAAACCCCATCTCTACTAAAAATACAAAAATTGGCTGGGTGTGGTGGCACGTGCCTGTAATCCCAGCACTTTGAGAGGCCGAGGCGGGCGGATCACCTGAGGTCAGAAGTTCAAGACCAGCCTGGTTGGTATGGCGAAACCCCATCTCTACTAAAAATACAAAAATTAGGCCGAGCGTGGTGGCTCACGCCTGTAATCCCAGCACTTCGGGAGGCCAAGGCAGGTGGATCACGAGGTCAGGAGATTGAGACCATCCTGGCTAACACGGTGAAACCCCATCTCTACTAAAAAATACAAAAAATTAGCCAGGCATGGTGGCAGGCACCTGTAGTCCCAGCTACTCGGGAGGCTGAGGCAGGAGAATGGTGTGAACCCAGGAGGCAAAGCTTGCAGTGAGCCGAGATTGTGCCACTGCACTCCAGCCTGAGTGACAGAGCAAGAGACTCTGTCTCAAAAAAAAAAAAAAAAATTAGCTGGACATGGTGGCAGGTGCCTGTAATCTCAGCTACTTGGGAGGTTGAGGTAGGAGGATCGCTTGAGCCTGGGAGGCAGAGGTTGCAGTGAGCTGAGATCGTGCCACTGCACTCTAGCCTGGGTGAAAGAGTGAGACCCTGTCTCAAAAAAAAAAAAAAAAAAGAAAAGAAAATGCATGCCCTTCTCCCATACCACTGGCACCTGTCACTCTTCGAGAGGTGTGGTTCTGGCCATCTGGCAAGGCACCTGGAGCTGGGACATCTGATCAGTCAGGTGTTTTCTTCTTCCTGCAAAGACAGTAAACAGGTAGCCCCTCCTGGAAACCTGAACATGAGCTGCCCCTTCCCAGCCCCTGTCACCCTCTCCGTCCAGCCAGGATGGTGGTGGTGGTGGGAGGCAGGAGGATGGGTGGTTTCCCTCTACAACAGGCCTTCTACCCCATTCAACCTTCCAGAACCTTCCATCCCAGCCACCTCTTGTGACATCACTGGCTGCCCCTGCCTCCGCACCCCACCCCCACCCCTAGGGGAAGCTGCTTCCAGGACCGGGAGATTGCTATTTTCACGCATCATTCATTTATTCATGCAGGCATGCACTTCTGCGTGCGTTCGTGATGTTTTTATGAAGCCATGACCCTAATGCCAGGGATTGTGCTGGATGCTGGAGACATAAAGATGAACGAAACCAGATGAGGCCTGTTCAAGAAAATAAGAGGAGGCCTAGAATCACACAAACAACTGCAAACTTATCATTGTGAAGAGAGCCCCAAGGCGTGTTGAGGGCTTGATCAGAGGATCCCACCCACGCCAGGAGTCTGGGAGTGCTTTCTTTCTTTTCTTTCTTTTTTTGACACGGAGTCTCGCTCTGTCACCCAGGCTGGAGTGCAATGGCGCGATCTCAGTTCACTGCAACCTCCGCCTCCCAGGTTCAAGTGATTCTCCTGCCTCAGCCTCCCGAGTAGCTGGGATTACAGGCGCCCACCACCACGCCCGGCTAATCTTTTGTATTTTTAGTACAGACGGGGTTTTGCCATGTTGGCCAGGCTGGTCTCGAACTCCTGACCTCGTGATCTGCCCGCCTTGGCCTCCCAAACTGCTGGGATGACAGGCGTGAGCCACCACGCCTGGCCTGGGAGTGGTTTCTTGAGCTGGGATCTGAAGTATGCCTGGATGTTATTCCTGCGCTCGTGACTTTCTCTTACGCTGCCTGTCTTCATGTGTTTACAGCAGCCTCTCCCTTCTCGTTCTCTGTTTTAGTCACTGCTAACAATGCCTGCTACCAGGCACAGTGGCTTGTGCCTGGAATCCTAGCACTTTGGGAGGCCAAAGCTGGAGCATCACTTGAAGCCAGGAGTTCAAAACCAGCCTGGGCAATGTAGCAAGACCCCCTCTCTACAGAAAAATTTAAAAAATTAGCCAGGCATGGTGGTGGGCAACTGTAACTCCAGCTAGTAGGGAGGCTGAGGTGGGGGGATTGTTTGAGCCCAGGAGTTCCAGGCTGCAGTGAGCTGTGATGATGCCACGGCACTCCAGCCAGGCCTACAGAGCAAGACCTTGTCTCAAAAAAAAAAAAAAAAAAAAAACACAAAACAATGCCAGGTGCAGCACATACTAGATGCTCAGTAAATAAAGATGTAGCAACAGAATCTTCTGCTGTGCCAGGAGAAAAGGACAAGGAGTGTTCTATTGCCTCCAGGGCCTTTTGTGTGTGTGTGTGTGAGAGAGAGAGAGACGGAGTTTGGCTCTTGTTGCCCAGGCTGGAGTGCAATGGCGTGATCTTGGCTCACTGCAACCTCTGCCTCTCGGGTTCAAGCGATTCTCCTGCCTCAGCCTCCCAAGTAGCTGAGGTTACAGGCATGCACCACCACGCCCGGCTAATTTTCTGTATTTTTAGTAGAGATGGGCTTTCACCATGTTGGCCAGGCTGGTCTCCACATCCTGGCCTCAGGTGATCCACCCGCCTCAACCTCCCATGGTGCTGGGATTACAGGTGTGAGCCACCGTGCATGGCCACCAGGGCCTTCTGAATGTTTCACAGATATCCACTCTGCAGAGCACCTGGGCAGCTGTGCTAGGAGAGCCAGTGTCCACCAATGTTCATTCAGCCCTTCTTCCCCAGAGCTCTCACCTAAAGAGAGAGAATGTTTCCCAGGCCCCCTGACTGCATGGTGTGTCCATGTGGCTACATCCTGCCCTGTGGGATGTGGGCATAAGTGGTGGGGGCCGCGCCTGGTCATGCCTATAAAGGAAAGGAGGTGACGCCCTTCCCCATCCCCCCGCCCAGTAGAATCCTGGGATCAGGAGCAGCCTCCTTGGACAGGGGTGAAGCTGGAGGGGAGGGAGCAGGTCAAGGGACCTCTTGATAGGAGGTCCCCAATAGGAGGGAAGGGACCCCTGTCTCTAATGACGGTTGAGCCACTTTGCTGGTGCCAGACAGATTTATGCAAGTTGCACACACGCTCGCTTGCTCAGACACTCTCACGTGCACAGTTACTCACACTCAGACCTTCCCATGGGCACACAATCACAAGCACACTCACATACACACACACTCATAACATGCTCCCACAATCACACCTGTTCACACAATTCAAATGCCTTCATACAGACACAAACTGGCAGGCATGCACACACACACACGTGCACACACTCACAGTCACATGTACTGTCATACAGACACGTGATTACATGCATGCACACTCATCCACATAGTCATGCACATATGCAGTCACACACATGCCTCATTATAGAGACATCCTATTTCGTACACATGTACACTGTCAGACACACAATGTGTGACAATCACACAGTCACATTGCTCAGGCCCTTATACGCACAATTACATACACTCACACATACACACATATATGGACACGCATGGTCACACACACCCTCATATAGACACACAATTACATACACACACTCCCACACTCACACACATTCACATACATATGCACACACTTGCTCACACTCTCACCCTCATACAGACACAATTATATATATGCATTCCCATACTCACACATATATGGACATGCATGGTCACACAGCCTCGTACAGACACACAATTACATACACACACTCCCACACTCCTCCACTCACATACATATGTGGGTGCTCTCAGCCAACCTCCAAGACACATACATATGCACACACATGTTCACACTCTCACACACCCTCATACAGACATACAATTACATACACTCACACACTCACATACATGCACACAGGTGCTCACACACACCCTCATACGGACACGACTACATATATGCATTCTCACACATATATGCACACGCATGGTTACACAGCCTCATACAGACACATAATTACATATGCACACCCACTCACATATGCACACACATTCTCACACTAAACACCCTCAGACACACAGTTACATACACACACACACGTATGCACTGATATACACCTAATTATACACATAATAATAATCACATACACACACTCCTGTGTGCCCTCATGCAGACAAATACACACAGGCACACACACCCTCATGCAGATACAGTCACATATCCAGTCACACTCATATGTCCTCACACCTGCACACACACTTGCACACCCCACATTCTCACACACCCTCATACAGAAACCCAATTACATATATACACTCACACACATATGCACACACCTTCTCAGACTCATACACAATCTCATACACACAGTTACATACACACATACATTATGACACACATGTGCACTTATATACACTCTCATATAGACACACACAGTCACATGCACATACTCCCAAAGATATGCACACACACCCTCATGCTGACACACAGTTGCACATACAGTCACCACACATTCAGACACACATACTCATAATTACATACACACACAGTATGACACACACACATATGCACTCACACCCTCATATAGATGCACAATCACACGTGCACTTAATTCACACATGCACACATACACACTCAGTTACATACAGTATGACACACACACGTATACACTCACATACACCTTCATATAGATGCACAATCACACACGTGCACATAATTACATGCATGCACATGTACACATTCAGTTACATACAGTATGACACACACACATATGCACTCACACCTTCATAGAGACACATAATCACATACACACACACCCCCCTCACCATGGAAAAGTAAATCTGCTTAGAGAAAATCTGTCCGTAGCTATCCCAGACAAGTTTCAGCAAGGATGAGGAAGACGCTGCTGTGCTACCCAGATCTTTTCAGCGACGAAAGATGTGTGCCCCAGCCTGTGGGAATGTTGCTGGAAGCAGACCTCTGCTGTCCACCCCTTCAGGTCAGCATCTGACGAATGGCACCTCCTCATCCAGGGTCTTGTTCCCTTCCCCGGGCCACCAACATCTGTATGGAGGCATAAAATCTCAGGCCCCTCTCCTCAAATCTCAGGACAACTCAGAGACCATGCCAGCTACAGAGCTGGGGGCAGCTGGACTTTTCATGCCTCTCTCTCTCTCTCTGTCTCTCTCTCTCCCCCAATCCTGTTTGTTTCCCTTCCCTTCCCTTTCCCTTCCAGCAGTATCCATCCCAAGGGTGGGTCCCCTCTAAACAAACCTTTTGCAAGCTCAGTTCCTCTCATCTGCTTCCCAATAAGCTCTCTGCAACAAAGGCAGTCATTGTATGCCACTAAAATCCCTCCACTTACCTTCTCTTACCTTTATCCCACCTGCCCCAGGTAATATAATAACGTGGATTCTCATCCCCACACCCCCTCCCCTGAGGACTCTGAGCTGACCACCCTCCCAGAGTCTTGGCTGTTAGTCTTTGAGCTCAACTCCCCACTCCCTTCCAGGCGTTCTTCCTACACGACCCGAAGCTGAGCCTGTCTGGGCAGTTGAGGACATTTCCTCCACACAGAGGGATGAAGTTCATTCCAGGCCATGGCTCACATTTTAATGGAGAAAGAACTGAAGATAGAAATGACATTGCATAAAGGCAACAGCTGCAGAAAGAGAAGCATTCATTTGGCAACATTCATCTCTTCTAATCCAGCAGACCCCAGGAGACTCCCTCTTCCCCCAGAGCCAAGGGCAAAGTGAACTCAAGTCAAGGGTAACTGTAAAAGAATCCAGGTGTTGACACTGGAAATGGGGAAGGGGGGACTCAGCTGGCAGTGTGAGTCACCTGTGCATCCTCCACCGGTGCCTCTCTGGGCAAGGGGACGGTTGGATCCTCACTACTTGGCTGGCTCTGGGATCCTCCACTGGGGGCACCTGCTTTCACCTCATGCGCCATCTTGTCTTAAGAGTCGAGAACAGTGGGAGCTCTCAGCCAACCTCCAAGACACCCAATTAACCAACTCATCCATTAACCCAAGGTCTGTCCCCCATAGAGCATGCACGGTCCCTGGTTCATACGGAACGCTTGCAGGGTTGCTTTGAAATGTACATGCAACCACTTCCATACCAGGCTTGCTGTGTGCTCACTGAGTGCAAGCCGTGTATTCCCAAACCTGTTTATTCCAGTTGTGCTTCTTATTCTAACAATTATTTTATTTTATTTTATTTTATTTTTTGAGACAGAGTCTTGCTCTGTTGCCTAGGCTGGAGTGCAATGGCGCCATCATGGCTCACTGCAACCTCTGCCTCCCAGGTTCAAGCGATTCTCCTGCCTCAGCCTCCCGAGTAGCTGGGATTACAGGTGCCTGCCACCACACCGGGCTAATTTTTGTATGTTTAGTAGAGACGGGGTTTCACTATGTTGGCCGGGCTAGCCTCGAACTCCTGACCTCAGGTGATCCACCTACCTCGGCCTCCCAAAGTGGTGGGATTACAGGCATGAGCCACTGCGCCAGGCCCTAACAATGTAATTTGATCAAATATTATACCCCTCAATGTAATACAGCAGAAAAAAAAAATCGTTGTTTCTAAGTCTCAAAAGTCCAGCTGATAAAAGAGTGATGAATTACGCATGGACGAGGTGACTTACTAACTCAGGGAAAAAAATTGGAAATTGACCCTGTCCAATATGGTAGCTACAAGCCTATGTGAGTATTTAAATTAAAATTTTAATGACTTAAAATTACACAAAATTTACAACTATATACTTAAAAATGGTTAAGGTAGTAAGTTTAGTGTCATACGTATTTTGCCATATTAAAAATAAAAATAGAGCCAGGTGTGGTGGCTCACGCCTGCCATCCCAGCACTTTGGGAGGCAGACGTGGGAGTTCAAGTCAGGAGTTTGAGACCAGCCTGGCCAACAGGGTGAAACCCCGTCTCTACCAAAAATACAAAAAATTAGTTGGGTAGCAAGTATCCATAATCCCAACTACTCGGGAGGCTGAGGAAGGAAAATCACTTGAACCTGGGAGGCAGAGGCTGCAGTGAGCCGAGATCAAGCCACTGCATTCCAGCCCGGGCAACAGAGCAAGACACTGTCTCAAAAAAAAAAAAAAAAACTTAATAAAATATATTCACATATCCAATGGATTACTCATGGGAGGAATTTCAACACCCCTCTTTTGTTTACTACTTTATTTATTTATTTAGACGAAGTCTTGCTCTGTCACCCAGGCTAGAGTGCAATGGTATGATCTTGGCTCACTGTAACCTCCACCTCCCGGGTACAAGCAATTCTCCTGTCTCAGCTTCCCAGGTAGCTGGGGTTACGGGCATGCACCACCATGCCAAGCTAATTTTTGTATTTTTAGTAGAGATGGGGTTTCATCATGTTGGTCAGGCTGGTCTCAAACTTCTGACCTCAAGCAATCCAACTGCCTCGGCCTCCCAAAGTGCTGGGATTACAGGTGTGAGACACTGCACCCAGTCCAAAGGTTTCTCTTGGGACCAGCCTCCCTCCAACATGACTCCACAGTTCTGGTATCCTTATCATTTCTGTTTCTGGCCCCTTCTCCATCAGTAAGCAGCATTCACTGCCTGGGTGGGTGGAGGAGGGCAGGGTGAATTGAACAGAAGCAGGGAAGAAAGACTGACTTGAGGTGGGGCGCGGTGGCTCGCACCTGTTATCCTAGCAATTTGGGAGGCTGAGTTGGGTGTATCACTTGAGGTCAGGAGTTCAAGACCAGCCTGGTGAACATGGTGAAACCCCATCTCTACTAAAAATACAAAAATTAGCCAGGCATGGTGAAGCGTGCCTGTAGTTCCAGCTACTTGGGAGGCTGAGGCAGGAGAATTGCTTGAACCCAGGAGGCGGAGGTTGCAGTGAGCCGAGAATGCGCCACTGCACTCCAGCCTGGGTGACAGAGCGAGACTCCGTCTCAAAAAAAAAAAAAAAAAAAAAGCTCCAACAATGTGAGATACAGAGTCAAAGCCTCATATGTAACTGTTCCAAACCAAACTGGATCCATTTGCCTGTATGCAAGGGAACATCAACCAGCAAAGCACCATGTTTTTGCAGTGAGAAAGGTTTAATGTGAGCCAACTGGCAAGAAAGTGGGAGAAAACACTCAAATCTGTCTCTTTGAACTGGGAGTTGGAGCAGGTTTTATAGTCACAGGGTAATGAGGCATGATCTGATTGGCTCTTGCAATGGTGTGATGCCAGGGCTCGAGCTGATTGGATAGTGGATCATTGCCATGTGGCGTCTGTTTCTTAATTCAGTTCTGCTCCTTAGTCTGAGCACTTAGGTTCCACCTGTGGTTGACTTTTTAGCTCATCTGGACATGTTCTGATTATGTAACTTGCAACCTGGGGTCCATGGCAACTGAAAGACAACTCACAACTTTGTTACATAAAAATTGAACTGGATTGGTCCGATATTATTACATAATGAACTCTCACCATTGGGTGAGGTCAAATTGCTGTAATAGGTATATGTCTTTTTCTCATTCTTTTTCACAGCTCTATAGTATTCTATTTCACAGCTGGAATACTATACAGCTGTAAAAAAGAATGAGATGACATATCTATAATATATCCCTTATAGATAACATAGCTACGATATAGCCCTTTCTCATTCTTTTCACAGCTGTATAGTATTCCAGCTATGAAATGGAATACTATACAGCTGGGAAAAAGAATGAGAAAGGGCTATATCGTAGCTATGTTATCTATTGGCAGGCAAAAAATTACTAAAAAACTTAGCAGCTTAAAACAATGATAATCACTCATCATCTCTCGTGGTTTTTGTAGGTCAGAAATTCAGACAGGGCACATCTGGGACAGCTTGAAGTCATGATGTGCTGGTGCTGGCATGTATCAACTGCCTGAGTCAGAGCCAATTGCATGCATGTCTTCTCAGCTTCACATTCAGTGGTATCGCATCTGTACCTTGAAATCAGCCACAGTGGGAGTATTTACACCACAGGAATTGGCAAACACTGCAAATCAGTGCCCCATGCCACTCAAGAGCCAGTTATCAAATATTTACTAGAACATAACTGCTTTAAAGAATTATTTAAAATTCTCAGCAATATAAAGGGACATTTTATTACTAAATCCTTAGGGATGGTCCCACCAAAATCCCATATACAGCATATACAGTAATATTAGCAGACTCCAAATGTACTTAGATTTGCTAAAATTCTCAAATATATTTTTTTGTTTAGAGACAGAATCTCACTCTATTGCCCAGGCCCGGTGGTGTGATCATAGCTCCCTGTAGCCTTGAATTCCTGGGCTCAAGCAATCCTCCCACCTCAGCCTCCTGAGTAGCTAGAACTACAGGTGTGCACCACCATGCAGGGCTTATTATTTTATTTTTTTGTAGAGGTAGAGTTGTCCAGCCTGGTCTGGAACTCCTGGCCTCAAGTGAGCCTCTTGCCTCAGCCTCCAAAGTGTTGAGATTGCAGCCATGAACCATGACAGCCAGCTTCAAATGCTTTTCCGATAACACACAGACACAAGCCCTGAAATTTAAATCATGGAGTTACTGAATACATTTATGTGCCTGGGTTTCCCTAGCAAAAAGTGGGAAGAAAACATTTACTTTCCTTTTCCAGACAGGGTGAGTTAAATGGTATGTCTGCAGCTTCATTGCCAGGGGTGGTGGCTTTTCAAAAGTGGGCGTCCCTACTGGCAAAAGTGGATACGGGGGTCTGCATGTTCCGTGGCAGCTTCCAGGAAGAATGAGAAGTGGATAAGAGTGGATGGTGCAGGATAAGAGTGGATGGTGCAAGAAAGGTTTGAACTACATTGGTTGTCACTTGCTATATAAATGAGCCAAAGATGGTGTCTTTCTATCAGCCCTATCTCATTTATTTCTTTACAGCAGGCAGGCAGGGACCTCTCAGCTCAAAGCCCGCCAGCACCACGCTCAAATTCTCACACAATCCATTGCTATAAATATTGCACAAATAAGCATGTGTTTAGTCATTTAGAGCCTACCTGCTTTGCATACCCCACAAAATTGCACCCAACACCTATTAATCACAGAGAAGAAAAATAGCCATAAGAAACCCCAAATTATTGTTGCCTTTCAGAGTTCTATGATGCAGACTCTCCCCACCTTGCTACTCAATGACATCACTTAGACACTTAAGCCCTGCCTCTAATTGTCCTCTGTCCCAGGAGCTCCTCTGGAAGGAGTCCTGCTGGAAGGGACATTGCCCGCATGCAAACCTATCTGAGTGCCGCGCAGTAAAGCTTGTTATGCAATACTGCCATCTTGTGGTCCTGTTTTGTTTTGTTTTGTTTTGGTTTGGTTTGGTTTGCTTTGGTTTGGTTTTTTTTGACCTGCCCCATCAGGAATCAATGATGTCGTAAGTCATGGCTCCTGAAATTGCAATTTTCTTATCTTGTGTGTGTGTGTGTGTGTGTGTGTGTGTGTGTGTGTGTGTGTGTGTGTGTAAGCAAAATTAGGCCAGGCATGGTGGCTTACACCTGTAATTCCAGCATTTTGGAAGGCCAACATGGAGGGATCGCTTAAGGTCGAGTTTCAGGCCAGCCTGAGCAACATAGTGAGACCTCATCTCTCCTAAAAAATTGAAAATTAACGCCATGTGGTGACATGTACCTGTAGTCCCAGCTACTTGGGAGGCTGAAGCGGGAAGATTGTTTGATCCCAGGAGTTTGAGGTTGCAGTGAGCTGTGATTGCACCACTGCACTCTAGCCTGGGCAACAGAGAGAGACCCTATCTCAGTTTAAAAAATAAAATACAGTAAGTTTTAATGAATTAATTTTTGTTATGTCTTGTGGTCTTTAAATGACACACTTTTTTTTTTTTTTTTTGAGACGGAGTCTCGCTCTGTCGCCCAGGCTGGAGTGCAGTGGCGCAATCTCGGCTCACTGCAAGCTCCGCCTCCCGGGTTCACGCCATTCTCCTGCCTCAGCCTCTCCGAGTAGCTGGGACTACAGGCGCCCGCCACCACGCCCGGCTAATTTTTTTGTATTTTTAGTAGAGACGGGGTTTCACCGTGGTCTCAATCTCCTGACCTCGTGATCCACCCGCCTCGGCCTCCCAAAGTGCTGGGATTACAAGCGTGAGCCACTGCGCCCGGCCAAATGACACACATTTAACAGAATGCAGTGGACGCTGACAGTACCAAGTAACACTGCTATGGCCGAGAACAGGTGTGGCCAGGTGGCATCTGAAAAGCTCTAGTTTCTTGGTGTGTCATCTACAGCCATGAGCAACCTCATCCAAGGCTCCTGTCAGGGTGGCCAGTATGGAGTGAGGTCTGGAGGTGTGTCTTTGATCCCTACGTCTGACACTCTCTGTCCACCATGAACATCCTGTGTCACTGTGGATCCAGGTACCGGAAGATACTGAAGGAGTCCATGTTCCAGGTGCCAAGGTAAGGCCATGAAGCCAAGGTACAGTTCTTGGAGGATACCAGAAGGGGGCTCCTGGTAGATGCAGCTCCAGATAAAGCCTCCAAGTCCCCATCTTCACGTGTATCAGATTCTTCTGTCAATTTGCAGCTGGTATGCTCTTTTAGCAGGGATCAGGCCAGCAACTGGATGACTGCTCCAACAGTGCATGCAAATTAGAGCATCATTATCATTTGAAGTGCCTGATGGGAAAACACTCAACTGGATTCAAAAAGCCATTTACGTCATTACAAGAATTTTTGAAACTTATATTTGTTAATGAATAAAGAAGAAGAGAAGTTGGGGTCCTTAGACATAATTTCACCTGTTATAATTTTTTAAAGGCTTGTAGAAAATGGTTTGAAGTTTCTTACCGCTTGCTTGTGTGCATAAAGTTTCTTGCCAATTGTGTCTACTAAAAATTTGAGGGGCTGGGCACAGTGGCTTGTGCCTGTAATCCCAACACTTTGGGAGGCCGAGGTAGGCGGATCACCCAAGGTCAGGAGTTCAAGACCAGCCTGGCGAACATGGTGAAACCCTGTCTCTACTAAAAATACAAAAATTAGACGGAAGCGGTGACGGATGCCTGGAATCCCAGCTACTCGGTAGGCTGAAGCAGGAGAATCACTTGAAACTGGGAGGCGGAGGTGGCAGTGAGCTGAGATCTCACCACTGCACTCCAGCCTGGGAGACAGAGCGAGACTCCATCTCAAAAAAAAATTTTTTTTAAAGAATATTAGAAGCAAATCAAATGTCTGTCAACAAAAGAATAAACCTATACATAGTGATATATTTATATAATGAAATACCACTCAGATTTTTTAAAAGAATAAACAACTGATGCATTCAACAATATGAATGAGCTTCACAGATATAATATGCTAAAGAAGCCAGAAAAGGCCACGCGCAGTGGCTGACGCCTGTAGTCCCAGCACTTTGGGAGGTTAAGGCAGGTGGATCACTTGAGGTCAGGAGTTCAAGACAAGCCTTGCCAACATGGTGAAACTCCATCTCTACTAAAAATACAAAAAATTAGCTGGGCGTGGTGGTGTGCACCTGTAGTCCCAGCTACTTGGGAGGCTGAGGCAGGAGAATCGATTGAACCAGGAGATGGCGGTTGCAGTAAGCTGAGATCACACGCTTGCACTCCAGCTTGGGCAACACAGCAAGACTCGTCTAAAAAATTAAAATAAAAGAGTAAGCAAAATACATGTGGTGGTAGAAGTCAGAAAAATGGGGTAGAAGTATTAACTGGAAAAGGACAAGAGAGAACCTTTTGGGGAGAAGAAAATGTTCCATACCTTGATCCAGGTGCTAGCGGTAAGGATTCACACACACACACACACGCACACACACACACACGTACGTAAAAAGTCACACATATGTAAACAATTAAGAATTATGCACTTTGACGTCTGTGGGTTACATCTCAATTTGTTTTTGTTTTGTTTTGAGACAGGGTGTCACTCTGTTGTTTAGAATGGAGTGCAGTGGCGCAATTGTGGTTCACTACAGCCTCAACCTCCCTCAGCTCAGGTGATCCTCCCACCTCAGCCTCCCAAAGTCTGGGATTACAGGCATGAGCCACAGTGCCCAGCCTCCTGTCTCTATTAAAACAATAATAATAATAAAAGTAGTACAGTTCACACGGTGATATCCTTAAAATAATGCAGCTGAAGCCAGTGTCGTTTATAAAGATGTGAACTAGTTGCAAAGCCCCCACTGACCCTTTTGTTAGATTGCCTTGCCACGTTGTAAGGTAAATCTTTGTATCAATTCTGAAAAGTTGCTAACATTCAGGCACAGAACCTAGACTCGTCAATGCACTATGTTACCGTTACAGCTTGGTTGTAATAAAGCTAAGAATTGAACATTCTCTTTTTTGAGTTCTTCTTCTTATTTTGAGACAGGGTCTTGCTCTGTTGCCTATCATACAATGGCACAATCTCCGCTCACTACAATCTCAACCTCCCCAGGCTCAAGCAATTCTTCCACCTCAGCCTCCCAGGTAGCTGGGACTATAAGTCCACATCGCCATGCCTAGTTGATTTTGATTGATTGATTGATTGATTGAGATGGAATCTTGCTTTATCACCCAGGCTGGAGTGCAGTGGTGCAATCTCAGTTCACTGCAACCTCTGCCTCCTGGATTCAAGCGATTCTCCTGCCTCAGCCTCCCGAGTAGCTGGGATTACAGGCACCTGCCAGCATGCCTGGCTAATTTTTGTATTTTTAGTAGAGACAGGGTTTCACCATGTTGGCCAGGCTGGTCTCAAACTCCTGGCCTCAAGTGATCCGCCCACCTCAGCTTCCCAAAGTACTGGGATTACAAGTGTCAGCCACTGTGCCCAGCCTGATTTTGTTTAATTTTTTGTAGAGATGAAGTCTTGCTTTGTTGGCCAGATTAGTCTCAAACTCCTGGCCTCAAACGATCATCCTGCCTTGGCCTCCCAGAGTGCGGGGATTACAGGCAGGAGCCACAGTGCCCGCCCAGAATTGAACGTTTTTATCTCTATTTTCATAAAGAAGGCAGCTAGTATACTTGACAGCTTCTGTTACTGAAATTTTTGTTTGTCTGTTTTTTATAAACCTCTTTCCTTCTCATTCCTCACCTTTTTTTTTTTTTTCCCTGAGGCAGGATCTTGCTCTGTCGCCCAGGCTTGAGTGCAGTGGCACGATCTCAGCTCACTGCAGCCTCCACCTCCCGAGTTCAAGAGATTTTTGTGCCTCAGCCTCCCAAGTAGCTGGGATTAACAGGTGCCGCCACCACACGGGCTAATTTTTTTTTTTTTTTTTTGAGATGGAGTCTCACTCTGTCGCCCAGGCTGGTGTGCAGTGGTGCCATCTCTGCTCACTGCAAGCTCTGCCTCCTGGGTTCATGCCATTCTCCTGCCTCAGCCTCCCGAGTAGCTGGGACTACAGGCACCCACCACCACTACTGGCTATTTTTTTGTATTTTTAGTAGAGACGGGGTTTCACTGTGTTAGCCAGAATGGTCTCAATCTCCTGACCTCGTGATCCGCCTGCCTCGGCCTCCCAAAGTGCTGGGGTTACAGGCGTGAGCCACCGCGCTCGGCCTAATTTTTTGTATTTTTAGTAGAGATGGGGTTTTTGCCATGCTGGCTAGGCTGGTCTCAAACTCCTGACCTCAAGTGATCCACCCACTTGGGCTTCCCAAAGTGCTGGGATTACAGACGTGAGCCACCATGCCCAGTTACCCCTTTTATTTTCTCTCCAAATTCTCCTTTTTTCCTCCGTCTATTTCTCTTTTTCCTCTTTCCTTTCCTTTTTCCTTGCCTTTGAAGTTAATATGGGACACAGCCACACACAGCCATTCTATCCTTCTGCTTCCTGGTTGCCTAGAAGTGGTTAATACCTCTGGCTGAAAACAAAATGTTTTTTTTTTCTTTTAAATGTGTTTGGTGTGTATTCAGCTTGCCCCTTCGATGGCTGTTCGGGGTCACAAGTATTTGCTATGGAAATGATTCCGTGTTGCAGAGAAACGTGGCAGCGGACGACAAAAAAGCCGTGAAACAAATAAAAGATCTCTGCAGCACTCAGGTGCTTTTTACACAAAATCCGCTATTCAGAAGCCCCGTCATTATGGAAATTGTCCTTTTATGCTTCTCTTGAAAGGATCAGATGCTCAAACTCAGGTTTGTACCAAGTAAGAGGCTCTTAAAACCACGCATCAGTGCATAAATGGCCTGTAAAGTTCTAATAGAGCTGGTTAATTAACAGTCATCAATTAAATAAAAACAATCAATTAGGGAGAAGCTTGTCTGGGAGAAAAAAAATAGTTTTAACAATCACCAACGATAAATTCTCTCAAGGAGACCTGGAAATGTCCCAGGAAGGAGGCAGTTTTTGTATCGTTCTCATACCCAAACTCGTTTTCACTGGCCCTGTGGTTTTACTAATTCTTTCCTTGTAAACGTGCTGTCTAAATGTTTTTGTTTGCGGCAGGGAAGGGTGGCTCATGATTATAATCTCAGAACTTTGGGAGGCTGAGGCCAGAGGATAACTTGAGCCCAGGAGTTTGAGACCAGCCGGGGCAGGATGGCGATACCTCGTCTCTTAAAAAAAAAAAAAAAAAAAAGAAAAGAAAAATAAATTAGCTGGGTTTGGTGGTGGCAGGTGCCTGTAGTCCCAGCTACTCTGGAGGCTGAGGTGGGAGGATCCCTTGAACCCAGGAGTTTGAGGCTGCAGTGAGCTGTGACCATATCACTCTACTCCAGCCTGGGCGACAGAGCCAGACCTCATCTTTAAAATAAATAAATAAATAATTTTGTTTGATTTTATTTTGTATTTTAGCAGAAAAATATCTTTTTATCATGCCGTTTGAGTTCTATGGCAAAAAAGAAGATTGAAAAATAATATCCGTGCTTGGTAAACAATGCAGACAGACTCAACAGCATGAAAGGTTCTTCGATGAAAGTTAAGCCTCCCTTCTACTCTTATGTATATCCTTAGTGTATTTTTTTTAATCTTTCCAGAAATATTATCTGCATATACAAGCATGCTGCAAAAGGGCGCAGAGGAGGCATGGTACAGGGTGGAGGTGAAGAACTCGGATTTTAGAGACATGCTGCTTGGGCTCGAATCCCAGCTTTGCAATTTGCTAGCTAGCAATTTGCAATCCACACTTACAGAGTGGACAAGTGACTGACCCCTTCTGTACCCCAGTGTGGTGGGCAGCCCCTACATGGGCCCCCAGGGTCCCCATTGTCTCATGTTCACACCCTTATCTAATCCTTCCCTTGAATGTGAGATGGAGTCTTGCTCTGTCGCCCAAGCTGGAGTGCAGTGGTGTGACAATCTCAGCTCACTGCAACCTCCGCCTCCCAGGTTCAAGCCATTCTCCTGCCTCAGCCTCCCAAGTAGCTGGGATTACAGGTGTGCTTCACCACGCCTAGCTAATTTTTGTATTTTTAGTAGAGACTGGTCAGGCTGGTCTAGAACTCCTGACCTCAAGTGATCTGCCCACCTCAGCCTCCCAAAGTGTTGGGATTACAGGCATGAGCCACTGCATCCAGTCTCACCGACTTACTTCTTCTTTTTTTTTTTTTTTGAGATGGAGTCTCACTCTGTCACCCAGCCTGGAGTGCAGTGGCATGATCTTGGCTCACTGCAACCTCTGCCTCCTGGGTTCAAGCAATTCTGTGGCTCAGACTCTCGAGTAGCTGGTATTACAGGCACCCGCCACCATGCTTGGCTAATTTTTGTATTTTTAGTAGATACGGGGTTTCACCATCTTTGCCAGGCTGGTCTTGAACTCCTGATCTCATGATCCACCCGCCTTGGCCTCCCAAAGTGCTGGGATTACAGGCGTGAGCCACTACGCCCGGCCTACTCACTGACTTACTTCTGACAAATAAATCAGAAGTGATAGGTTGTCACTCCTGATATAGGGCTATAAAAAGACTGTGGTTTCTGTCTTGAGTGCCTAGGGGAAGCCAGCTGCCAGGTCCTAGCTGCCATGTCACAAGGACATTAAGGCATGTTGTTGAAAAGCTTACATGGCAAGGAACTGAAATCTCTAGCCAATAGCTGTTGAGCTGGCACTCAAGCCTGCCAGCAACCACGTGAGTGAGCTTAGAAGTGAATCCTCTCCCATAGGGAGTTGCTGTCCAACAGGTATGAAGTTTCACCTATATGAGAGGAATAAGTTCTAAGATATGCAGCACAATATTATGCCTAGAGTTAATAATACCGTGCTGTGCACATCAAAATGTAAGAGGCTACATCTCATGTTAAGTGTTCTTAAAAGAAAGAAAGAAAAAGAGAGAGAAAGAAAGAAGAAAAAGGGGAGAGAGAAAGAAGAAAGAAAAAGAAGAAAGAGAAAAAAGAAAGGAGAAAAAAGAAGAGAAAGAAAGAGGGGGAGGGGAGGAGGGAGAAGGGGACAGAGAGAGGGAAGGAGGGAAGAAAGAGTGAATAGGTCAGATGTGGTGATTCCTACTCGTAATCCCAACACTTTCAAAGGCTGAGGTGCGAGGATTACTTGAGCCCAGAAATTTGAGACCAGCCTGGGCAACATAAGGAGACCCCATCTCTACAAAATATGAAAAAAATTGCTGGGCATGGTGGCATGCCCTTGTGGTCCCAGCTACTCAGGAGGCTGAGGTGGGAGGATCACTTGAGCCTGGGAGGTCAAGGCTACAGTGAGCCGTGGTCACACCACTGCACAGCAGCCTGGGTGACAAAGCAAGACCCTGTCTCAAAAGAGAAAGAAGGGAAAAGGAGAGGAGATGAGATGAGAGGAGAGGAGAGGAATGGAGAGGAGAGGAGAGGGGAGGAAGGAAGGAAGGAAGGAAGGAAGGAAGGAAGGAAGGAAGAAGGGAGAGAGGGAGGGAGGGAAAGAAGGGAGGGAGGGAAGGAAGGGAGGGAGGGAAGGAAGGAAAGAAGGGAGGGAAGGAGGGAGGGAGGGCAAAAGGGAGGGAGGGAGGAAGAGAGGGAGGAAAGAAAGGGAAAGGAAGGGAAGGGAAGGGAAGGGAGGAAGGGAGGGAGGGAGGAAGGAAAGAAGGAAGGAAGGAAGGAAGGAAGGAAGGAAGGAAGGAAGAATAATTTTCCCAGTTGAGCCTTCAGATGAGCCTGCAGCCCCAGCTGACAGTTTGGCCACAATCTCCTGAGAGACATGGAGCCAGAACCACTCAGCTAAACTGCACCCAGATTCCTACACTTGATCTTAGCCAAAAGGCCGAGAAGCGATAACTGCACCCAGATTCCTACACTTGATCTTAGCCAAAAGGCCAAGAAGCGATAACTGCACCCAGATTCCTGACCCACAAAAGCTATGTAAGATCATGAATGCTTGTTTTAAGCTACTAACCTTTGCGGTAATTTGTTACACAGCAGTAGATAGTGAATGCATTCAGTTCCCTTATATGTAAATGGGACTAATAATGCAAAAATTATCATGAAGATAAAATGAGTTCATATGGCAAAATGATGGAGAAACTATTTAGCATATAGTAAACAATAAATGTTTGTATATTGACTTTAAAGGGTAATATATAGATAGGTATCTACTATAAGACATACACACACACACTCTGTGGGTAGACATATACTTTATTTTATTTTTATTTTTTATTTATTTTTATTTGTTTTTTTGAGGCAAGGTCTTGCTCGTCGCCCAGGCTGGAGTGCAGTGACACCATCTTGGCTCACTGCAATGTCCGCCTCCCGGGTTCAAGCAATCCTCCTGCCTCAGCATCCCGAGTAGCTGGAGTACAGGCATGCACCACCATTTCTGGGGTAATTTTTGTATTTTTTAGTAAAGACAGGGTTTTGCCATGTTGGCCAGGCTGATTTCAAACTCCTGGCCTGAAGTGATCCACCTGCCTTGGCCTCCCAAAGTGCTGGGATTACAGGCACAAGCCACCATGCCTGGCTGGTAGATATACACTTTAAAGGGTACTACTTTAAAAGCTACTACTTTAAAGGGTACTCTTTTTAAATAAATATCTTTCTTTAAAAACACAAATAGGAGTGCACTATGAACACTGTACTGCATTTACTTTTTTTGTTTAATAAGTAGATTGTAGCCATTCTATACTGCTCAGATAGTTTCATCTTATTCTTTTTCATTGCTGCATAATATTTCATTGTTTAGCTGAATGCTGCTTTAGGTAATCAGTGCTTTATTGTAGGCTGTTTAGGGTGTTTCCAGGTTTTTGTCATTCACTTTTTCTCAATACCTCATCTTAAATTATAATGTTTTTCACTCACAGACTATTCGAGGTGACAGAGACCCATCCTTGGAATTACTTGATGCTGGGGTTTCAAATCGGTGATTCTGGGCATGCAAACACTCTGTTGTGCCCCTTGCCTTCAAAACAGCTCCATTTTCACCTGTTTGACTCCAAACCCAGGTATCTAGACACCTAACCCTCCTCACTAGCCTTCCATGGGAATTGAAGCTTTATCCACAGCTTTATTATGGGGTGATGTGAGGCAAAGAATTCATTTCACAGCCAAAAATTTGGGAATATGCCTAGATTATTCTTTCTTTCTTTCTTTCTTTCTTTCTTTCTTTCTTTCTTTCTTTCCTTCCTTCCTTCCTTCTTCTTTTCTTTCTTCCCTTCTTCCTCCCTCCCTCCTTCCCTTCCTTTCCCCCTCTCTTCCCTTCTTCTTCCCTTCTTCCCCCTTTCCCTTTCTCTCTCTTTCTCTCTTTCTCTTTCTTTCTCTTCCTTCCTTCCTTCCTTCCTTCCTTCCTTCCTTCCTTCCTTCTTTCCTTCCTTCCTTCCTTCCTTCCTTCCTTCCTTCCTTCTTTCCTTCCTTCCTTCCTTCCTTCTTGTCTCGTCTTTTCTTTTCTTTTCTTTCCTTTTCTTTCATTGACAGAGGCTCTGTTGCCCAGGCTGGAATACAGTAGTAAAACACAGCTTACTGTAGCCTCATATTCATGAGCTCAGTCCTCCTGCCTCAGCCTCCTGAGTAGCTGGGACTACAGATGTGTGCAACCATGCCTAGCTAACATTTTTAATTTTTTTTAGAAATGGAGGTCTCACTTTGTTGCCCAGACTGGTCTCAAGCTCCTGGCCTCAAGTGATCCTCCCACTTTGGCCTCCCAAAGTGCTGGAATTACAGTCGTGAGCCACTGCATCCAGCCTAGATCACATTTTGTTTATTCATTCCTCCATGGATGGACACTGGAGTCATGTGCACTTTCTGGCTTTATGAGCTAATGCTGCTAGGAATATTCATGTAGAAGTTTTTGCAAAGACCTAAGTTTTCAATTCCTGTGGGCAGACACCTAGGAGTGGAATTGCTGGATCCCACGGGAATTCCACTTTTTACATTTTGGGGAACTGGAACTTTGAGTTTTAGAAGTGGGAAAGTCCCAAGGAAACCAGGATGAGTTGGCCACCCTGAAAATGATTCCTCCTTGGTGTCACTTGCCCTTGAGCCTTAGGTAAGAGGAGCAAGGGAGTCAGGTGTTGCCTTGTACACACCCCTTTCCCTCTACTACTACCTGGTTATCCACTCCTGTGGCCTCCTCTGCTGCAGACTTCAGCTCTGCTATTTCCCCTCCAAGCTGCGCCCAACAAGATCTTCCAACATGGTTCAAGTGGCTACTTTAAGCAGGCAAAGCTTTCTCTCTGGAATGAACTGGACCAGAGTCCACTAGGAGAAAATATCAGCCTTACCTCCATTCATTCAAGAATTAAGGTTCATCTCTCTCCTCCCTGTCTGCCCTGGGTGTCCTATGTCAACAGGAATGTGGCACTTCTGCAATTTCTCTTTTCTTTTCTTATTAAGAGACAGGGTCTCTCTCTGTCACCCAGGCTGGAGTACAGTGGCGTGATCATAGCTCACTGCAGCCTCCATCTCCTGGCCTCAAGCGAGCCTCCTGCCTCAGCCCCCCAAGTAGCTGGGACCACAGGCACATGCCACCACGCCCTGCTAAGTTTTTAAAATTAATTTTTGTAGAGATGAGATCTCACTGTGTTGTCCAGGTTGGTCTCCAACTCCTGAGCTCAAGTGATCCTCCCACCTGGGCCTCCCAAAATGCTGGGCTTACAGGCATGAGCCACCACACCCTGCTGATGTGGCACTTCTTTGATATGACATTACTTGGGCTACAGTAGGGATACTGGAGAGCAAACAGTGACCAAACAGAGTGTAAGTCCAAGCTGAAATTTTCTGCAGGAAATTCACACCTAATTCCTCCTGCTGTATTATAATATATAATCACTGTTTGACCCTGAAATTGTAGAATTGCAATGAAAAACTAAGGATGAATCTCACAGCAACTCTTAGATCTCTCTTTTTTTTTCTTCCTTCCTTCCTCCCCCTCTCTCTGTCTCTCTCTCTCTTTCTTAGACAAAGTCTTGCTCTGTCACCCAGGCTGCAGTGCAGTGGCATAATTTTGGCTCACTTCAACCTCTGCCTTCTGGGTTCAAGCAATTCTTGTGCCTCAGCCTCCCACATAGCTGGGATTACAGGCATGCAGCACTACACCTGGATAATTTTTTTTTTTTTTTTTTTTTTTAGTAGACAGGGGGTTTCGTCATCTTGGCCAGGATGGTCACAAACCAACTCTCTTACATCTCTTTCCCAGATTATTATCAGATTTTATGTTTGGTAAATTTTAACACCCTTCATATAAGTGCAGAATTGCATTCTTTTTTCTTTACATTTCCCTGATGGAAGAGTTTCTTTGCTATTTCTGCCCACCCAGCCTTAAGAGATTTGGGCAATCAAAGAATTGAAAGCAGGGTCTTCAAGAGATACTTGTACATTCATGTTTATAGCAACATGATTCACAATGGTCAAGAGGTGGAAACAGCCCAAGTGCCCACCCATGGATGAATGGATGGATAAAGACAATGTGATCCATCCATATGGTAGAATATTACCCAGCCTTAGAAAGGAAGCAAATTCTTACACATGCTACAATATGTATGAAGTTGAAGACATTATGCTAAGTAGAAGAAGCCAATCACAAAAGGACTAATATATGAGGTCCCTAGAGTAATTAAATCCATTGAAACAGAAAGTAGAATGCCAGGTGCTAGGGGGTTGTGGGGGGATGGGGACTGAGTTTTTCATGGGGACAGAGTTTTAGTTTGGGAAGAGGAGAAGGTTCTGGAAATGATGGTGGTGATGGTTGCACAACCATGGGAATGTGCTTAATGCCACTGAACTGAGTACTTACACATGGTTGCAGTGGTAAATTTTATGTTTGGTATATTTTACAATTTTTAAAAATGTTAATAAAGGCTGGGTGCAGTGACTCACGCCTGTAATCCCAGCACTTTGGGAGGCTGAGACAGGTGGATCATGAGGTCAGGAGTTCAAGACCATCCTGGCTAACATGGTGAAACCCCATCTCTACTAAAAATAACAACAACAACAACAAAAATTAGCCAGGTGTGGTGGCGGGCGCCTGTAGTCCCAGCTTCTCTGGAGGCCGAGGCAGGAGAATCACTGGAACCCGGGAGGCAGAGGTTGCAGTGAGCTGAGATCGTGCCACTGCACTCCAGACTGGGCTACAGAGTGAGAATCCATCTCAAAAAAAAAAAAAAAAAAAAAGGAAAAATTAGCCGGGCGTGGTGACGTGCACCTGTAGTCCCAGCTATTCAGGAGGCTGAGGCAGGAGAATCACTTGAACCCAGGAAGCAGAGGTTGCAGTGAACCGAGATCATGCCTCTGCACTCCAGAGTGAGCAACAGAGTGAGACTCTGTCTTAAAACAAAATGAAAAATAAAAAATAAAATGTTAATAAAGATTTGGGCAAGAGATTTGCACCTGCCAGCTTGGCATTTCACCATCCATTTCTTCTACTGTAATTTACTGAAGAGCAACAGTGAGTCAAGCATGATGATTCTAGACTAGGGTCTCTCCCTCTCAGCACCATTGGCATTTTGGGCTGGATCATTCTCCAGGGTGGGACTGTCCTGGGCACTGGAGGGTGCTGAAAAGCATTCCTGGCCTCCATCCACTCGATGCCAAGAACAACTTCTAGTCATGATAACCACAAATGCCCCAGACATTGCCAGTGTCCCCTGAGGGACAGATTCAATCCCAGTGAGAACCACTGAGTTAGGGGGTTCCAATGACCCCCAAGAGACTCTGCATCCCATAATCATCTGCCCGCCTAAGGTCCCAGGAGGCTGAACACATTTAAATCCACACCCTGAGTGGGGAGGGAGAGGGGAGGTGGATCCCAGGAGCTGGGGGTCCCCTTGGTTTCTACCATCTGCCCTGTTGGGAGTTTATTCTGGTGTCTAGTGTGTGAGTGAGGGACCTAACTCAATTTTCCCCTCATTAATGCAGTTTTTTTTTTTTTTTTTTTTGAGATAGAGTCTCACTCTGTCACCCAGGCTGGAGTGCAGTGGCGCGATCTCGGCTCACTGCAAGCTCCACCTCCCGGGTTTACGCCGTTCTCCTGCCTCAGCCTCCTGAGTAGCTGGGACTACAGTTGCCTGCCACCACACCCGGTTAATTTTTTTTTTTTTTGTATTTTTAGTGGAGACGGGGTTTCACCGTGTTAGCCAGGATGGTCTCGATCTCCTGACCTTGTGATCCACCCGTCTCGGCCTCCCAAAGTGCTGGCATTACAGGCATGAGCCACCACGCCTGGCCCATTAATGCGGTTTCTTAGCCTCAGGACTGTTGACTTTGGGCCATATCATTCTCTGGGGTGGGGCCGTCCTGGGCACTACCGGGTGCTGAGCAGCATCCCTGGCCTCCACCTACTCCATGCCAGGAACACCCCCAGCCCTGAGAACCCAAAATGTTCCCAGACATTTCCAAATGGCCCCTGGGGAGCAGAATCGCCCTTGGTTGAGAACCTTTGCTCTAGATCATGGGGAGATAGAGAAGTAAGACAGAAAGAAAAAGGTCCCCACTCTAATGGAATTTACATAGACTGGAGATTCAGGGTAAAGGCAATTCACAGAAAAGCAAATGAAGTGGGTTGCAAGACTGAAATTCCAACCAGAGAGCAGAGACACAGTGGTCGTGGAATTCCCCAGTGAGGTGGCAGCCTGCTGGGCAGGTTTTTACTCATTTATTTTTCATTTTAATTTATTTTATTTTTACTTATTTATTTATTTTTTGAGATGCAGTCTCACTCTGTCGCCAGGGCTGGAGGGCAGTGGTGCGATCTTGGCTCACCGCAACCTCCACCTCCTGGGTTCAAGCGATTCTCCTGCCTCAGCCTCAGCTAAGATTACAGGCACCTGCCACCACGACGAGCTATTTTTTTTATTTTTAGTAGAGACAGGGTTTCACCATGTTGGCCAGGGTGGTGTCAAACTCCTGACCTCATGATTTGCCCCCATTGGCCTCCCAAAGTGCTAGGATTACAGGTGTGAGCCACCGCAGCCAGCCAAAATTATTAATGACTTTTGAGCAAGGCACCCTGCATCTTCAGTTTGCACTGAGCCCCACAAATTCTATAACTGATTCTGGTTTGTTTCCAAGGCACCCCATGAAAGAGTCAGCTTTAAACCTTGGCCAGGATCAAAGGAAGAGAAACTGGCTTACAAGAGTACCAGTTAAAGAAGACTCCCCTGCTCAGAGCAAGACTCTGTCTCAAAAAAAAAAAAGAAGAAGAAGAAGAAGACTCCCGTGCTTCTCTGCTTCCCCTTCCTCCTTCACACTGGCCACTCTTTGCCCCGATGGGTCAGAAACAGCAGCCTCCTGGAGGAGAGGAGCTGACCCCAACCCCAGCCCCTTCTCAAAGCCAGAACTGCCACCGGTTCTAGATGGGAGATGCTCGTATAGGTGAGGACCCAAAATGCCACCCCTGGAACTGACAACTGTAAACACGCAACACAGTAGCTGCACCACATGAAGCTGCTGTTCCTGCATCTGTTTCCAGACGCCCACAAACTAAAGGCTAGACATCAAAATCACGATAAAGAAAAGTCCCCATAATCTCTGTGGCTCTGCTTTTCCAGCAGCAAAAGCTGAGGCAGCAAGAAAGATGAGCTCCCCCTAGCGTGCAGCAGTGTCAAATGCAAGCAATGATGGGAACTTAACTGGCAACCTAGCTGTAAGGGAGTCTGGAAAATGCAGTTTTTCGATGTCTCAACTTTGCAAGACCAGAAGGCATACGTGAAAAATGTTGGAAGAGACGTTAGATACTAATCCCACTTGTTCACCCCAGGCTAACAGAGGTAGAATGCAGTTTGGTATTCTGCCTCCAATGACCTTAGACAGTCCCTTCTTCCAGGGACTAAGCAAGAAGACAAAATGTGTAATAGTGTTGAACATCAATGAAAGTAGGTCTTTGGCTGGTGGGATGCTGCTAAACTTCTGAAAGCTTCCTTTTTATTTTTCTTTTTTCTTTTTTTTTCTTTCTTTCTTTTTTTTTTTTTTTTTTTTTTTGAGATGGAGTCTCACTCTGCCACTCAGGCTGGAGTGCAGTGATGAGATCTTGGCTCACTGCAATCTCCACCTCCCTGGTTCAACCAATTCTCCTGCCTCAGCCTCCCAAGTAACTGGGACTACAGGTGTGCACCACCACGTTTGGCTATTTTTTGTATTTTTCATAGGGATGGGGTTTCACCATGTTGGCCAGGCTTGTCTTGAACCACTGACCTCAAGTGATCTGCCCACTTCGGTGTCCCAAAGTGCTGTGATTATGGGCTTGAGCCAACATGCCTGTCCTGAAAGCTTCCTTTTAATGGTAATTGGGTTTTCTTAAAAGGTCACAGGATAGGGTCCCCACCTTGTTCTGCCCCTCTATTGGAGACAATTGTCACTTAACCAGCCTAAACCTACTGCTACGTAAAATTAGTTCTGCTGTAATATGATATATGTGTTACTAAAAATCACTGGCCTGGGCAAAATTGTGCAATTATGGTGAAAGTGAGGTTAGGATGACAAATACTCAAAAACTTTGTCAGTGAGTGACACATTAAAACACAAAACAAAGGACTGGGCATGGTGGCTAATGTATGTAATCCCAGCACTTTGGGAGGCCAAAGTGGGGGGGATCATGAGGTCAGGAGTTTGAGACCAGCCTGGCCAACATGGTGAAACCCCATCTCTACTACAAATACAAAAATTAGCTGGGCATGGTGGCACACACCTGTAATCCCAGCTACTTGGGAGACTGAGGCAGGATAATTGCTTGAACCCAGGAGGCAGAGGTTGCAGTGAGCTGCGATCATGCCACTGCACTCTAGCCTGGGTGACAGAGCAAGACTCCGTCTGGGGGAAAAAAAAAGAAAAAAAAAAGAAAAAGGACCTAATAAATATAATATGGTAGCAGGGTTTTTAAAATAACAATGTTATGGAGATGTAATTCACATTCTATGAATTCATTCTTTTTTTTTTTTTTTTTTTATTGAGACGGAGTCTCATTGTCCCCCAGGCTGGAGTGCAGTGGCGCTATCTCGGCTCACTGCAAGCTCTGCCTCCCAGGTTCACGCCATTCTCCTGCCTCAGCCTCCCGAGTAGCTGGGACTACAGGCGCCTGCCACTGCGCCCAGCTAATTTTTTGTATTTTTAGTAGAGATGGGGTTTCACCGTGGTCTCGATCTCCTGACCTCGTGATCCACCCGCCTCGGCCTCCCAAAGTGCTGGGATTACAGGCGTGAGCCACTGTGCCCGGCTGAATTCATTCTTTTAAAGTATATAATTCAGTGGTTTTTAGTATGTTCATAGAATTGTACAACCATGACTACTACCAATTTTAGCACATTTTTATCCTTCCCACAATGAAACCCCATATACTTTAGCAGTCACTCCCCATCACCTTCTTCCCCTAGCCCCGGCAACCTTTTTTTTTTCTTTGAGATTAAGTCTCACTCTGTCACTCACGTAGGAGTGCAGTGGCACAATCACAGCTCACTGCAGACTTAGCTCCTGGGCTCAAGCCATCTTCCTGCCCCAGCCTCCCAAGTAGCCAAGACCACAGGCACATGCCACCATGCCCAGCTAATTTTCTTTCTTTAGGGCTGGGCACAGTGGCTCATGCCTGTAATCCTAGCACCTTAGGAGGTTGAGGCAGGTGGATCAGCTGAGGTCAAGAGTTCAAGACCAGCATGACCAGCATGGTGAAACCCTGTCTCTACTAAAAATACAAAATTAACCAGGCATGGTGGTGTACACCTGTAATCCCAGCTGTTCAGGAGGCTGAGGCATGAGAATCGCTTGAACCTGGGAGGTAGAGGTTGCAGTGAGCTGAGGTTGCACCACTGCACTCCAGTTTTGGTGACAAAGTGAGACTCTGTCTCCAAAACACACACACACACACACACACAATTCTTTTCTTTTTTTTTTTTTTTTTTTTTTTTTTTTTTTTTGTAGAGATGGCCTCTCTCTATGTTGCCCAGGCTCCTGGCAACCATTAATCTACATTCTGTGTCTATGGATTTAACTATTCTGGATATTTCAAACAAATGGAGTCATACAATATGTTACCCTTTGTTACAGGCATCTTTTATTTAGTGTAATATATTGAAGGTTAATCCATGTTGTATCAATATTTCATTCCAACTTATTGCCAAATAACATTCCATTGTATAGATTTACCATATTTTATTTATTCATTCATTCATTGATAGACATTTTTATTGCTTCTACTTTTTGGCTATTCTGAACAATGCCACTATGAACATTTGTGTATAAGTTTTGGTGTGGATGTAGGTTTTCATTTCTCTTGGATATTTACCTAGGAGAAGAATTGTTGGCTCATAAGCAATTCCATTTTGACTTTTTGAAGAGCTACCAGACTGTTTCCCGAAGTGGCTGTACCATTTCATACTCCACTAGCAGTGTATGAGGATTTCAGTTTCTCTACATCTTCACCAATACTTGCTATTATCTGTCTTTTTTATTATAGCCATCCTAGTGGGTGTGAAGTGGTATCTCACGGAAGTTTTGGGTTTTATTTCCCTGATGATTTTCAGCATCTTTTCATGTGCCTATTGACCATTTGTATATCTTCTTTGAAGAAATGTGTATTTAAATTTGTGCCCATTTCTAATTGGATTAGGTGTCTTTTGTTGTTGAGCTGTAAGAGCTCTTTATATATTACAGATACAAATCCCTTATCAGATATATGGCTTCCAAATATTTTTTCCCATTTTGTGGGTTGTCTTCTCACTTTCTTTATGGTGTCATATCAACCACAAAAGTTTTGAATTTTGATACTGTCCAATTTATCTATTGTTTTCTTTCTTTGCTTGTGCTTTAGGTATCATATTTAAGAAACCATTGCCAAACCAAAGTAATGAAGATTTACTCCTGCATTTTCTTCTAAGAGTTTTAGTTCTTACATTTAGGTCTCTGACCTATTTTAGCTTTTGTGTATGGTGTGAGGTAGGGGTCTAATTTCATTCCTTTGCATGTGGATATCCAGTTATCCCAGCACAATTTGTTGAAGAGACTACTCTTCCTCATTGAGTAATCTTGATGCTCCTGTCAAAATCAATTGACCAGGTCAGGCACAGTGACTCAGTGATGGGAGGACCATTCGAGACCATGAGTTTGAGACCAGCCTGGGCAACATAGTGAGGCCCTGTTTCTACAAAAAATAAAAACATTAGCTGGTCATGGTGGCGCATGCCTGCAGACCCAGGTACTTGGGTGGCTGAGGTGGGAGGATTGCTTGAGCCCAGGAATTTAAGGTTGCAGTGAGCTATGATTGTGCCATTGCACTCCAGCCTAGGCAATAGAGTGAGATCCTTTTTTATATAAAAAAAATCCTTTTCAGATTGTTAATTGCTAGAGCATAGAAATACAATTGTTGGCTGGGCGCAGTGGCTCATGCCTGTAATCCCAGCACTTTGGGAGGCTGAGGCGGGCAGATCACAAGGTCAGGAGATCGAGACCATCCTGGCTAACACGGTGAAACCCCATATCTACTAAAAATATAAAAAATTAGCTAGGCGTGGTGGCAGGCACCTGTAGTCTCAGCTACTCAGGAGGCTGAGGCAGGAGAATGGCGTGAACCTGGGAGGCGGAGGTTGCAGTGAGCTGAGGTCGTGCCACTGCACTACAGCCTGGGTGACAGAGCGAGACTCTATCTTAAAAAAAAAAAAAAAAGAAATACAATTTTTTGTTGTTGTTGCTGCTGTTGTTTGCTTGTTTGTTTCTTCTTCTTCTCCTTCTTTCTTCTTCTTCTTTCTTTTAAAATAAAACAGCAGGCAGCTCCACAAGAGGCCAGCCCTCCTCACTTCCCCAGTACCAGCACAACATGTGCACCTCAGCCTCCATGGCCCAGAGGAGCCCAACCCAGCCCACCTGACCCTGGTCTGCAGTGCTAGGCACCAGGTTCTAATTGTCTTCATATATTGATATTGTACTCTACAACCTTGCTGAACTTGTTTCTTAATTATAATAGCGATTTAGTAGGTTCCTTAGATTTTCTGTACACAAGATCATATCATCTACAAATAGAAGTAGTTTTACTTCTTCCTTTCCAAACCAGTAGCCTTCTATTTCTTTTCCTTGCATAGTTGCCCTGGCTAGCTCCATCAGTATAATGCTGAATAGAAGTGGTAGAGTGGACATCCTTGTATTGTTCCTGACCTAAAGGGTAAAGTATTCAGTTTTTTGTGTTTTTTTTGCCAGTAAGTACTCTAATATTAACAGTGGGATTTTCATAGATGCCCTCTATCAGGTTGAAAAAGTTCTAGCTCTAGTTTGTTGTGTTTTTATCATGAGTGTTGGATTTTGTCAAATGCTTTTTCTGCATATATTGAGATGATCATATCGTTTTTGTCCTTTATTCTACTAATATGACTTTTAAAATGTTGACCCAACCACCTTTGCATTCTTGGGATAAATTTGACTTAATCATAGTGTATAATTCTTTTTTTCCTTTTTTTTTTTTTTGAGATGGAGTCTCGCTCTGTCGCCCAGGCTGGAGTGCAGTGGTGCGATCTCAGCTCACTGCAAACTCCACCTCCCGGGTTCACACCATTCTCCTGCCTCAGCCTCCTGAGTAGCTGGGACTACCGGCCCCCACCACCACGCCCGGCTAATTTTTTTTTTTTTTGTATTTTTTAGTAGAGACGGGGTTTCACTGTGTTCGCCAGGATGGTCTTGGTCTCCTGACCTCATGATCTGCCCACCTAGGCCTCCCAACATGCTGGGATTACAGGCATGAGCCACTACGCCTGGTGGTGTATAATTCTTTTTATATGTTTCTGGATTTGGGATTGAGGATTTTTGCATTTATAATCATAGGACAGATTGGTGTGTAGTTTTATTTTTTATTATAATGTCTTTGAGTGGTTTCGTTATCCAGATAATACCAGATTCATAAAATAGTAGTGTTCCCTCCTTTTCTATTTTAAGACAACAGATGCTCCTCAACTTATGATGGGGTTATAGCTTGATAAACCCATTGTAAGTTAAAAAATACTGTAAGTCGCCCAGGCGTGGTGGCTCACGCCTGTAATCCCAACACTTTGGGAGGCCTAGGTGGGAAGATCATGAGGTCAGGAGATCAAGACCATCCTGGCCAACATGGTGAAACCCTGTCTCTACTAAAAATACAAAAATTACCCAGGCATGGTGGTGGGTGCCTGTAATCCCAGCTACTTGGGAGGCTGAGGCAGAAAAATTGCTAGAACCCAGGAGTCGGAGGTTGCAGTGAGCCGAGATCACGCCACTGCACTCCAGCCTGGTGACGGGGGAGACTCTGTCTCAAAAAAAAAGAAATTTTATATATATATATATATATATATATATATATATATATATATATATATATAAAGTTGAACCATCATAAGCTGGGGACTATCCAGTTTGTGAGGGATTGATGCTAATCCTTCTTTAAATATTTGGAAGAATTAACTAGTATAATCATATGGTCCTGAGCTTTTTTTGGAAAGTTTCTTTTGGATTACTACTCAATTTCTTTACTTGTTATAGGTCTATTCAGATTTTCTATTTTTCATTGAGTCAGTTTTGGTAGTTTGTGACTTTCTAGGAATCTGTCCATTTCATTTAGATTATTTTTGGGTTACTAGGTTTCATTTAGTTGATCTAATTTGTTCGCCTACAATCATTCATAGCATTGCTCCATCATTCTTTTCATTTCTGTAAAATTGGTAGTGATGCTTCCTCTTTCATTCCTGATTTTAGCAATTTGAGTCTTCTCTCTTTTTTTCTTGGTTAGCCTAGTTAATTAAAATTTTGTTGATCTTTTCAAAAAACCACCTTGTGGTTTTGTTGATTCTCCCGATTTTTATTTCTCTATTTTGTTTGTTCCTACCCATATGTTTATTATTTCTATCCTTCTGCTAGCTTTGGGTTTAGTTTACTCTTCTTTTCTCAGTTTCTTAAGGTGGAAGGCTATTGATTTGAGATCCTTCTTCTTTAGTAACATAGGTGTCTAGCAGTTATATATTTCCCTCTGCATTAGCTGCCTCCACAAATCTTGGTAGGTTATATTCATCTCAATGTGTTTTTCTTTTCTTTTTTGAAATGGAGTCTGTTGCCCAGCTAGAGTGCAAAATGGCATGATCTTGGCTAATTGCAACCTCTGCTTCCCAGGTTCAAGTGATTCTCCTGCCTCAGCCTCCTGAGTAGCTGGGATTACAGGCTCATGCCACCACACCCAGCTAATTTTTGTATTTTTAGTAGAGACAGGGTTTCACCATGTTGGCCAGGTTGGTCTCAAACTCCTGACCTCAGGTGATCCATCTGCCTCAGCCTCCCAAATTGCTGGGATTAAAGGTGTGAGCCACTGTGCCTGGCCCTTAATGTATTTTCTAATTTCCCTCATGATTTCTTCTTTGAGATTGAAGAGTTTTACACGTTTTAGTTGGTTAAGAAATATATAAATACTATAGTAAATATGCCACATTGCCATGAAAAAGGCCTGAAGTTTGCTTGAGGAAGTTGCTATTGAAGGATTGCAGCTTGTGAGTTATTGTGAAAAGGTAGAAAAGTCATCTGTAATCAGATGGAAAGTTGTAATGCTAGGTGTAGATAAATGTGGCTCATAATTCACAGGAAGCTGAGGTGGCTGGTAGATATTTCAGATGTGTGCTTATGCATATTTTGTGCAGTCCTACACTATTTGGTCCAGACAGGTGCAGTTTTCTACTTACCTAGTGTTTCTTGCAGGCAAAATTGTGCATAAGGAAGGCAAAATCCACATTATGCTCAAATTGTTTCCTATTATATCCACCACTTTGGGACTAACTCACATTTCAAAGACAAGCATTCTAGCAGAATGGAGCATACAAACCAGCTACAAGGCACCTCCTGTCGCACCCTAAAACATTATCCCTCACTCCCCACATCTCGTCCACTAGAGTGTTCTTCCAAACGTACCCTCAGTCCACCCACTCATGTCTGCCTCCACTACCAGGTCCCTAAACCAAGCCACCATACTTTCCCACCCAGGAGAACTGGGACAGACTCCTAGGATCTCTCTCTGTCCCTTTTGTCTCCTACAATTTATTCCCCATGAGGTGGCTCAACTGAGCTTTCATTTTTATTTTTATTTTCATTTGTATTTTTTGAGATGGTGTCTCTCTCTGTTGCCCAGTCTGGGGTGCAGTGGTGCGATCTCGGCTCACTGCAACCTCTACCTCCCCGGTTCAAGCTACTCTCCTGCCTCAGTCTCCAGAGTAGCTGGGATTACAGGTGCCTGCCATCATGCCCAGCTCATTTTTGGATTTTTAATAGAGACCAGGTTTCACCATGTTGGCCAGGCTGACCTCGAGTAATCCACCCCCCTAGGCCTCCCAAAGTGCTGGGATTACAGGCATGAGCCACTGTGCCTGGCCTCAACTGAGCTTTTAAAATTATAGTTTAGGCTATGCATGGTGGCTCATCCTTGAAGCCCCAGTACTCTGGGATGCCAAGGAAGGAGGATCACTTGACGTTAGGAGTTCAAGACCCTGTCTCTACACACACACACACACACAAAAGTCTTGTATTTAGCCAGCCTTGGTGGCACATGCCTATGGTCCTAGCTACTTGGGTGGCTGAGGTGGGAGAATCCCTTGAACCCAAGAGTCTGAGGGTGCTGTGAGCTATGATCGTGTCACTTCACTCCACCCTGGGCGATAGAGTAAGAGTCTTTCTTTTTTTTTTCAAGACAGAGTCTCACTCTGTCGTCCAGGCTGGAGTGCAGTGGAAAGATCTCGGCTCACTGCAAGCTCCGCCGCCCAGGTTCAGGCCATTCTCCTGCCTCAGCCTCCCGAGTAGCTGGGAATACAGGCGCCCACCACCATGCCCTGCTAATTTTTTGTATTTTTAGTAGAGATGGGGTTTCACCGTGTTAGCCAGGATGGTCTCGATCTCCTGACCTCATGATCCACCCACCTCGGCCTCCCAAAGTGCTAGGATTACAGGCGTGAGCCACCGCACCTGTCAAGAGTCTCTTAAAAAAATAATTAATTGACAAAATAAAATAAAATCACAGATCGGATTACATTCCACCCACTCCCCCCCCACCTGTCCCTGCACACCCCCCTGCTTAAAACCCTCCATGGGGGCGGGGCGAGGTGGCTCACGCCTGTAATCCCAGCACTTTGGGAGGCCGAGGGGGCCAAATCACTTGAAGTCAAGAGTTTGAGACCAGGCTGACCAACGTAGTGAGACCCCATGTCTACTAAAAATACAAAAATTAGCTGGGCATGGTGGCATGCACCTGTAATCCCAGCTACTCGGGAGGCTGAGGCAAGAGAATCGCTTGAATCCAGGAGGCTGAGGTTGCAGTGAGCTGAGATTGTGCCACTGCACTCCAGCCTGGGTGACAGGCTCCATTGTAAAAAAAAAAAAAAAATTAAAAAAAGAAAATGCTTTGGAATTAGATATAGGTGGTGGTTGCACAACATAGTGAATGTACTAAATGCCACTGAACTGTTTCCTTTTAAAATGGCTCATTTTATGGTATGTAAATGTCACCTTAATTTAAAAAAAAATGTGCCACACAAAAGCAGTACTGTAAGTTGCCACTTGTTGGCTTGTCTTTGGCTACTCAGTGCTTGTCTTTTGAGATAACTTGGGCCACAGTTTCCACCTCTGGCCAGGGCTGGGAGCGGGAAGAGGTCTAGCTTAGCTAAACGGGTTGACCAGGACAGGCAGTCACCTTACTCCCCGAGGCTACAACTTGAGATCGCACCACTGCACTCCAGCCTGGGCCTGGGCGATAGAGCGAGACTCTATCTCAAAAACAAACAACAATAAAAACAACAACAACAACAACAACAACAACAAAAGACACCCTCCATTGGTTTCCCAGTTTGATCATGACTTCTTCCCTATGGCCTCCAATAAAATGACTGCCATCATGTCATCCCCTGACTCACTCGCCCCACCCACTCACACTGCTCTTCCCCTTTCACTGGGCTCCAGCTATGCCCAAGGACCTGCTTTCTGTTTCTTCCACATCAGCTTTCACCCCAGGGATTTCGAATTCCAAACTGTTTTCCTTTGTTCCTCGTTACTCCAACGTTGCCTCAAATGTCAGCTCCTTAGAGAGACCCAGGGTGACCAACTCTTCCCGCTTTGGGGATTTCCTGGTTTTCACTGAAATTCCCATATCCTGGGAAACCCCTCAGTCTTGGGCCAAGCAGGATTGTTGGATATCCCAGGGAGATCATCTCCGGCTGCTCTATCTCAGACAAGCCCCACTCACCCACTTCTCCCACCAAGCCAGTGCTGTATCACTTTTCCTATGGGCATGGGAATTTTATCTATTTTATTTACACATCTGTCCCTAGCACCTAGCAAATAGTAGGCTCTATCTATCTATCTATCTATCTATCTATCTATCTATCTATCATCTATCTATCATCATCTATCTATCTATCTATCTATCATCATATACACTATATATATATATTAGAGACAGGTTCTTGCTCTGTCTACCAAGCTGGAGTTCAGTGGCACAGTCATAGCTCACCACAGCCTAGAACTCCTGGGCTCAAGCGATCCTCCCACCTCAGCCTCCTGAGCTGCTGGGACTATAGGTGTGCACCACTGCACCTGGCTAATTTATTTTACTTTATTTTTATAGAGATAAGGTCTCACTATGTTGCCCAGGCTGGTCTTGAACCCCTGGCCTCAAACGATCCTCCTGCTGAGTCACTGCACTTGGACCTCAATAAATATTTTTGACTAAATTAATAGTTGAATGAAAGGGACTGATTACTGTAGACCGCTTAAGCTTAAGATTCTGTCACATAGCCGGGCGCAGTGGCTCCTGCCTGTAATCCCAGGACTTCGGGAGGCTGAGGCGGGTGGATCACTTGAGATCAGGAGTTTGAGACCAGCCTGGCCAACATGGTAAAACCCTGTCTCGGCTAAAAATACAAAAATTAGCCGGGCGTGGTGGCAGGCGCCTGTAATGCCAGCTACTCGGGAGACTGAAACAGGAGAATCGCTTGAACTCGGGAGGTGGAGGTTGCAGTGAGCCGAGATCATGCCACTGCACTCCAGCCTGGGCGACAGAGACTCTGTCTCAAGAAAAAAAAAATTAGAAGATGATGAAATCAATTTAGCAAATCACCGTCCACATTTTAATTAAAATGAAACAACAGGAAATATCAGAGTGCGTTAAAGTATCATTTCACGGTACTTTAGTTACAGTATCATTTGTTTTAGTTATAGATATGTTTGTGTGGACTGAGCCCCTAGGTAAAATGTATTTCCTGCTGTATGCTGTGGTAAAAAATGTTTGAAAACCACCCATCTAGTGATCAAGAGCATGGACTTTAGCACTGGACTACTAGGGTTCCGATTCCTCACAAGCTGTTTGACACTGGGCAAATTCACTCATTCTTTCTGGGCTTCAGCTTCCTGATCTGAAAAATGGGGATAGGCTGGGCATGGTGGCTCATGCCTGTAATCCCAGCACTTTGAGAGTTCAAGGCGGGCGGATCACTTGAGGTCAGGAGTTCCAGGCCAGCATGGCTGGCCAACATGGTGAAACCCCGTCTCTACTAAAAATACAAAAATTAGCTGAGCGTGGTGGTGGGCGCCTGTAGTCCCAGCTACTCGGGAGGCTGAGGCAGGAGAATCACTTGAGCCCGGGAGACGGAGGCTGCAGTGAGCCAGATCACACCACTGCACTCCAGTCTGGGTGACAGAGCAAGACTCTGTCTCAAAAAAAGAAAAACAAGACAAATAAAAACGGGGATAATGCCTAGCATCTTTCTAAAGATGCGACTGTAAGATTTAATGAGTTTGCATATTTAAAAAATGCTTAGATCACTTTCTGGCACATAACAATTTAATCAGTGTTCACTAATATCATTTCTTTTTGAATGAATGAGTGGGGCTGAAGCTTAATCTCCTGCCTTTTCTCAGTACAAGTTGTTTTCTCCTATTCTTCCAGCCCCTTGTCTCAAGTAACTGTGTTTACCTCTTTATTCTGTTTGCTGTCAGTGTTCCCTCACGAGAATAAAAGCTCTATGAGGATCTGTCTGTCTCTGTCCTACTCATAGCTGAATCTACCAGCTTGAGAGGAGGGTTGGTGAGTTTGGCAAACATTTTCTGTAAAGGACCGTATAGTAAATATCTTAGGCTTTGCGTGGGACATGCCGTCTTTGCGCAACTACTCCACTACTCCCCTGTAGTGTCAAAGCAGCCTTCCGAGCCGTTCAAGGAAATGGGCGTGGCTATGTTCCAATAAAGCTTTATTTACAAACCCAAGCAGGCACAATTTGACCCGCAGGCCACAGTTTGCCAATCTTTAAACTAGTTCAAAATACTGGACCCAATACAATAAAAGAGAGCCTCCTATTAGGTTCACACCCCACAAAAGCTCCTTTTGATAGTTTCTTTTTTTTTTTTTTTGAGACGGAGTCTCGCTCTGTCTCCCAGGCTGGAGTGCAGTGGTGCGATCTCGGCTCACTGCAAGCTCCGCCTCCCTGGTTCACGCCATTCTCCTGCCTCAGCCTCCCGAGTAGCTGGGACTACAGGCGCCCGCCACCACGCCGGGCTAATTTTTTGTATTTTTAGAAGAGCCAGGACGGTCTCGATCTCCTGACCTCATGATCTACCCGCCTCGGCCTCCCAAAGTGCTAGGACTACAGGCATGAGCCACCGCGCCCGGCCGATAGTTTCTCTTAACCATGTAAAAATATATATTTATTTAAATTTTTAGCTGGGGGTCCGTGAAAAACAGGCCGCGAGCCAGAGTTTGCTGACCCCTGATCAGATTGTCCACACATGTCCCACACTCCTCCTGTGGGGTAAACGAAGTCCCTTGGGTCCCCTAAAACTAGACTTTCCCAAAACGCGCCACCAACCCCCGGCCCCGCGCGCGCCACCGGTTCGCCAACCCTCTGAGCCGCGCGCGCCTCCCGCCAAGACCCGCCCCTCTTCGCGGCCATTGGCCGAGTCTCGCACTCTTTTTCACCGGGGAACGCCTTCTCCTTCCGACAGACTCTGCAGACAGCCAATGGGACGCCGCAGGATCTCGCGCCCCGCCCTCTTCGGGCCCACTGGAGGCGGGCGTGGGCGGGCCGTTAGGAAGGTGGGGCGCGGAGCCTGGTAACCGTTGCCGGTAACAACGCCCCGCCCCGTCGGGCGGGCGGGCTGCGCGAGGCTGGCTGGCGGCGGGAGCCGGAGGAGGAGCGGCCGCCGCCGCCACCGCCGCCGCCATAGAGACTGTAGCCGTGGAGACTGTTACTTACCAACGGGGACCAACACGCAGCAGCCGCTGCCGCCGCCGCGGGAGCCGCTGCCCGAACTCCCGGCCCGAACTCCAGGTGACCGATGCGACCGCCCCGGGCCCAGGCCGGCGGGGGAGTGTTGGGGGCGGCGGGGACCCTGCTCGGGGGGCCGGGGGGCGGCAGCACGTCCTCGCCGCTCACCCCAAACGTCCGGGTGGTGCGCCCGCGGGACCCGCCTCCGCCACCCCGTCCCGCGCGCGCGGCGGAGTTTGGGGGGACCCTGGCGACGTCCTCACTTTCCTTATTGACTGAACGCGGGGGAGGTGCGGTGCCGTCGCCTCACTTTTTACAAAACTTCCTTAGGTTGGGGCGTCCGGGGCCCCTTTCTCACGCTTACCTTCAAACTCGCTGAGTTGGGGTCGCCCCGGGAACGTCTCTCAAACTCCTCAAACTCCCTGATTGGGGGCGCTTGGGGACCCTCTTCTCACTTTAACCCCCTAGATCTCTGAGTTGGGGGCACCCGAGGACCCCTCTTTTACTCATACCCTCGAATTCTCTGAATTGGGGGTGCTTGGGGACCCTATCCTCACTTTTACTCCCCAGATCTCTGAGTTGGGGACACCCGGGGACCCCTCTTTTACTCATACTCTCAAACTCACTGAATTGGGGCCACTTGGGGCCCTCTTCTTACTTTACTCCCCAAACCTGCGAAATTGGGGTGACCCCAGAGCCCTTCTGTCACTCTTAGTCGCAAACTTCTTGCATCGGGGGACCTCGAAGACTCCCTTCTCATTTTTGCCCCAAATTCCTAGATTTGACTTGTCCCGGGGACCCCCTTTTTAGTGGACTCCCAGACATACTGAATTTGGGGGCACCCCTGGAACCTTTTTCTCATTCCTTAACTAAAAGCTGGTGCGTCTGCCCTGGGGAGAACCCCTCTTGCCCTTCTCACCTTTTCATCCCAAGCTCCCCGAGCGAGCTTCCCCAGGAACCATTTCTCACCTTTTCGCCCCAAATCCTCGCGTTCAGGGCGCCTCGGACACCCCCTCCCCTTCTCCGTGTGACCCCATATTCCTGAATTTGGGGGTTCGTGCGTCCGCCAATCTTTCCACGTGCCCCCAAGAAGCCCCTCCGCACGTCCGCAGCTCTCCTCTTAGGACTGATCTGGAAGGGAGAAAAGTTTCACCAACGCGAGTGAAACTTTTTTTTTTTTTCAATTTATTTATTTTGTTAAAGAACCTAAACTGCTCAGGGCATTTTCTCCGAGGCTGTGCGAGTGCGTGTGTGTGTTTGTGGATTTAAACTCCACCCCCCCCACCCCCCAGCGCTCTCGCGGGCGCACACACACACACACACACACTCATTCACTCACACCCCAAATGCTCATTTCTTTCTCTTTCCTCCCTCCGAGAAGCCACCGCGCTCCCTCGCTACCAGCCTCCGGCTCGGTTCCTTTTGGTTTTCCTCGCTGCCCCGCTGGGAAAGTTGGGTTTCCCGATCCTAGTGGCTATTTCAAGGGCCCCCGAGGGCCCCAAGCGCCCGGGCCATTCTGGCGGCTGCCGGTGTGGTTCATCTTCCTATTTTAACCTCCTGGTTGTGCAGCAAGAATGGGGAAGGGAGAGGGCAGGAGGGAGCTCGAGACCCAGGGCTGGCTGCCTGACCCCCGCCCCCCCCAGGCTTCATTCCTACTTTGGGGCGTTCTCCCTGCAATTATTTTCCTGCTTTGTACCATAAATGACCAGCGCAGGCTTCGATGAGTTCTTTTCCCTCTCTGTCAGCTTCATCTCTGCAGATCCAAGGTATCAAACCTTGTACAAGCTTCATTCTCTGTTTCAACTAAGAGTTCCCCAACAAAGTAACAGTAATAATAAGAATGACACAAAACAACAGAGTTTTTAAAAAAATTTTTGCCTGTACATATTGTTGACATGTATTTTATCTTTTTAAGTCATGCCCTGAAACATTGTTTGCTTATGGAAAGATCCTTACCTACCGTCCTTCTGGATAAGGAGGAGGGGGGCATCTGTGCTTTCTCCTGCTCTAGTTTAAAGACTTGAACTGACTCTAAAATAACCTTAGAAACGGCAACTCACCTACTCTGCCCAGAGAAGTAAGAGTTTATGGTAACCTCCCCTAGGAAAAGAATTTAAGTTCTTGAATTACCAGGGCTTCTTCATCAACAGGCATGGTACGGAAGGCAACTTACAATGTATGATGGGAAAGATCACTGTCCTGTGATTCTGTGACAGTTCAACGGACTTGGGTTGGGAACGAGTTCTGAAATAGTTTGCTCCTGCAGGAAAAGCAATACTGAAATATTTTAGTTTTTTAAGTTCTTTCTTATAAACCACTGAATCTGAGAAGAGAGAGACAGTTATTACCTCAGTAACAGGACAAGATCTTTGAAATCACTTGCTCTTTGCTTTCTGCACAAAGGGCACGCATTACCTTAATGTATGTGTGACGTATATTTAAATATAACAATATAATATAATGTGTATGTGATGTATATTTAAATGTAAATACTCATCTTTTAACATTGTTTATCATTGAAGTACTCTTAAGGATGGTTCTGTCCACCAGAAATGCAGGTGCTGGGGAATTGTTTATCTGGGTCTTATTCCTTAGATCTAATTGTTTAGTTTTACATTAGCATTATAATTAATAAAAATATTAAATTGGCTTAACTTTAATATTATAATTGAGTCAAAATTTTAAATGCACCTGTGGATTTTTTTTTTTTTTTTTTTTTTGAGACAGGGTCTTACTCTGTCACCCAGACTGGAGTGTAGTGGCAAGATCTCAGCTCACCACAACATCCACCTCCCAGACTCAAGGGATTCACTTGTCTCAGCCTCCCAAATAGCTGGGATTACAGGCGCAAGCCCCCACACCCGGCTATTTTTTGTATTTTTAGTAGGGATGGGGTTTCACTATGTTGGCCAGGCTAGTCTCAAACTCCTGACCTCAAATGATCCAAGCGCCTTGGCCTCCCAAAGTGCTGGGATTACAGGCGTGAGCCACCGCGCCTGGCCCCTGCACCTGTGGATTTTTTTGTTTGTTTGTTTGTTTGTTTGTTTGAGACAGAGTCTTGCTCTGTCTCCCAGGCTGGAGTGCAGTGGCACCATCTCAGCTCACTGCAAGCTCCACCCCCGGGGTTCACGCCATTCTCCTGCCTCAGCCTCCCGAGTGGCTGGGACTACAGGCACCTGCCACCACGCCCGGCTAATTTTTTGTATTTTTAGTAGAGACAGGGTTTCACTGTGTTAGCCGGGATGGTCTCGATCTTCTGACCTTGTGATCCGCCCACCTTGGCCTCCCAAAGTGCTGGGATTACAGGCGTGAGTCACTGCGCCTGGCCAGCACCTGCGGATTTTTATAGTAGCTAGTGATTGTTTTGCTCATAAAATTCTGGGGCCAGAAGGAACCACATCTTATAATATATATTTGTTTCTAAAGTTGACATCTATTTATTAAATATTTAAATATTTTTAAAATATATATTGAATTATTAAAACATGCATATATAATATATACTTATATATTTAAATATTTATATATTAAAATATAATAAAATTTAAATATATAAATATAATAAAATTTAAATATATATTTGAATATAATAAAATTTAAATATATATTTGAATATAATAAAATTTAAATATTTATATATTTAAATATAATAAAATTTAAATATTTATATATTTAAATATAATAAAATTTAAATATTTATATATTTAAATATAATAAAATTTAAATATTTATATATTTTAAATATAAAACAAATATTTTTAAATATTTACAAACATTTAAACAGTATACCCCCATACATACCCACTTACTTGTAAAATACGAAACTTTTGAAAAACCAAGGGAAGTTCTCATCTTGCTTGTCGGGACACTCACTAAACTACAGGGGAGGAGAATGCGAGTCTGTGGGCCTGTCTCTGAAACTACGGGTCCAGGGCATTCCCACTAAACACAGCCGTATTTCTGGACTGAACTATATGAATATTCACCCGAAGTGGGGAAGAGAAGGACCATAAGTAATGTCATGTCAATTCAGGCCAGCTTTTGTCATCAAGTGAATCTGTGCCAAATTTACAGAAAAAACTTCCAGTTTTCAGAGTTTCCTGGATTTCAGTATTGTTGTGAGGGGTTGTGGGCTTATGTATTTTTTAAAAAGATGTTTTGACTCCGTCTCTAGAATTTAAATGGCGATTAGCTCCTCTGCTGGTCATGTTCTCATGTTCTCTCATGTAGACATATGCCTGGCGTAGTGAAAGGTCTTATTTTGTTGGATGGATGGATGGATGGATGGATGGATGGATGGATGGATGGATGAATGGATGGATGGGTAGGCCGATGGAATATACACGGGAATTAGAGAGAAAACTGAAAACCACCTACCTGCTTCTTGGAAACTCTAAGATCAACAAAGGGATTCTCATAGGAAAAAAAAATAGAGGGGAAGACCCAGAATGAAGTGGGTGAAAGGGATAAAGGTAGGTGAAGGAGGAGTGGCAAAAGTTCCAGAGAGAGGTCCTAACAGGTCTACAGGGAACTGGAACCTGGGAAGCTCTGGACTGGCTTAGGATTCTAAGCTCTTCTCTGCCGGAAACATCTATCCAGCTGCCTGCTGGGTACATCCAGGTGGATTCTGACAGGCACCTTAAACTTAAGGTGGCCAAGCTGAGCCTGTCACAGTCCCCCCAGATCTATTCCTTCCAAAGCACCCCCCAAACTCATTAGTAAATATCAACTCACTTCTCCCCATTACTCAGGCCAAACCTCGGGATTGTCCTTGACTCCTCTCTCCCAAGCCATCAGCAAATCCTGTTGACTCCACCTTCAGTAGTTACCCAGAACCTGACCATGCCTCGCCACCTCCACTGCCAGCCCCTCTGGTCCAAGCCACCAGCATCTAGCCCAGATGATTCCACCACTGGTGCTCGGCAGTCTCTCCTCAGCCCAGCAGCCAGATGGGGCCTGTTGACCCTGGGAGAGGCGGCGTCATGTTAAGTTCTACTTCATATCCCTCAGCTCGAATCCTTCCGATGGCTCCCATCTCACCTGGAGCAAAAGCCAAAGTCACCCCTAACTCCACTCCCCACCAAGCCTAATACCTCTCTGACCTCATCGCCAACCTAGATGCCTTCCCCTCACTGCACTTCCACCCTGCTGGCCTCCGGAAGCTCCTTCCAGCTCTGCCTGGAAAGCTCTTTGCCCAGGTATTTGGAGGGCTGGCTCCCCGACTTTCTTCAGGCCTTTTCTCAAATGTCACCAGGCCACTCACTTGAGAATGGGTGCTCTCAGCCTCCTTCCCTGCTTTCTCTGTCTCCTTAGCATTTATTCCTATCTATTCCTATCTAACACACCATAAGTTATACGTATTTATTTTATTATCACTGTCCTCTTGTTAGAATATCAGCTCAGTAAGGGCAGGAACTTCTGTTTTATTAACTTTTATTTTATTTTATTTTATTTTTTGAGACGGAGTCTCACTCTGTCACCAGGCTAGAGTGTAGTGGTGCAATCTCAGCTCACTGCAACCTCCGACACCCGGGTTCAAGCGATTCTTCTGCCTCAGCCTCCTGAGTAGCTGGGATTACAGGCACGTGCCACAATGCTCAGCTAATTGTTGTATTTTTAGTAGAGACAGGGTTTCACCATGCTGGCCAAGATGGTCCCGATCTCCTGACCTCGTGATCTGCCCACCTCGGCCTCCCAAAGTGCTGAGATTATAGGCATGAGCTGTTTTATTAACTTCTATATCCCCAGGGCTGAGAAGAATTTTGGTGCTGAGTAGGCAATTGAGAAATATTTGTGAAATGAATAAACAAATGGTTTCCTTGACACTTATGGGGAAAGCATATGTAGAAATGAAGAGTTGAGAGCTGCATTGGGTGTGGTGGCTCACACCTGCAATCCCAGCTACCTGGGAGGCTAGGGCAGGAGGATCGCTTGAGCCCAGGAGCTTGAGACCAGCCTGGGCAACAGAGCGAGACCCTGCCCTTAAAAAAAAATTTTTTTTTTTGAGACAGAGTCTCGCTCTGTTGTCCAGGCTGGAGTGCAGTGGCACGATCTCAGCTCACTGCAAGCTCTGCCTCCCAGGCTCAGGCCATTCTCCTGCCTCAGCCTCCCGAGTAACTGGGACTACAGGCGTCTGCCACCACACCCGGCTAATTTTTTGTATTTTTAGTAGAGACAGGGTTTAATGGTGTTAGCCAGGATGGTCTCGATCTTCTGACCTCATGATCCGCCCACCTCAGCCTCCCAAAGTGCTGGGATTACAAGCGTGAACCACCGCACCCGGCCAAAAAAAAATTTTTTTTAATTAAGAATTGTTCATAGGCACCTTAAGCTCATATTGCCATCTCTGAGTCAGTAGAGCTTAAATTGGATGAATCTGGATGAATGGGTGCAGGGGAAAGAGGAAAGGAAAAGTTGTAGGTCATAGTGCTGGGTGTTGTAGACCAGGGCTTTGGGGCACAGCAGAGAAGACAGTTAAATTGTGGCGCCACCGTTTATTAGCTTAGTGGCTCTGGGGCAAGGTTTGACATCTGTGAAATCGATAATAATAGCTGGTGTGGTTGCTATATTAGAAATAATTTCTATAAGCTATTTAGCACAGGGGCTGGCATCTAATAGGTGCTCAGAAAAAAGTAACTGTTGTTATTACTATCATTAGGATGAAGCAAATAAGTAGTAAGTGGCCTAGGATGATCAGTTTTTTATTGTGGTTTCCTGACCAGTGCCAAATGCTAAGGAGGCATTTAGTAAATACATCTTGCTTGACTGAGTGGTCGGGCCTCATGCTGTCTGTTTTAGGGTAGGAAATTCCCTTAAATTAACCTAGAAACTCATGGGTACTAATATGTCCCTCTGCAAACATAAGTGCTTTGTAAGAACAAAAACAACACGAAAAGTTGTTGGAGTCCTACATCTTGGTTGTGGCATGGGTCCCTCTGAAATGACTCCCCAGACATCACATTTATGATGAGTTTTGGGGAGTGGCCAGCTCTACAGATGAGAACATTTTAAAACTGGCTTCGCTTCTCTGTTATCACTGGCTCTTGGATGCCAACACAGTCGGAGTCTGGAAATGAGCCACTTGGAGCCGGGGACTGGCCTGGTCTTCGTGCCAGGACTTGAGTTGGGCCCTTAGGAGCAGACAGCCTGGCCTTGCTGCACCTCAGTTGTTTTTTCCTGAAAGTGCATTCCTGTTTTATGATACATAGGTCTTGCGTGTTTGAAAACCCTGTTGTATGCCCTGGCAATTCCTTATTCTTATTTTTAATGTTTGTGAATTCCATGACTTTCTAAAAAATACAGTTGACTTGCCACTGCCTGTAGATGATACATAAAGCAGATAGATTTTAAATGCTGTCAGTCCATTTGCACCTGCTACAGTCCATGTTTCAAAGTGGAGAAAAAGCTGAAAAGCCATTAAAAATATGTAGAACTTACATGTAATGGTCCGATATAGTGATTATTTGTCATTTAGTACATAATGAAGCCCAGATGTGCTATATATGGTAAGCCTATTTCTACTAAGATCTCTGCAGTTATTTTGGACATGTGTGCATGTGTTTGTATATGTCTGAGACTGGGGGGGTGGGTAATTCATAATAAGAAACTTCTTTTTTTTTAAAAAAAAGAGATGAAGTCTTGCTCTCTTGTCCAGGCTGGAGTGCAGCCTCAAACTCCTGGGCTCAAGCAATCCTCCTGCCTCAGCCTCTCAAGTAGCTGAGATTATAGATGTGAGCCACTGTGCCTGGCCATAAGAGGCTTCTTATATTTGAACTTGGCTGAAAAATTGAACAGTAGAGACAAAAAAGCAATGCTGTGTGATGCGGACTGGGCTCCTGGCGTCCAGCAGTTTTTAAGGAGGTGACAGTTGAGCTGAGACTGAAATGAGGAGAGGGAACCAGCACTGTGGGGTTCAGAAGGAAAAGCCTTCCAGGTAGGGGAGAGCAGGTGCTAAGGTCCTGCAGTTGTGTGGCTGATGCCTGGCGAGCAAAGCAAAGAAGAGGCAGGGGCAACCTGCAGGGCCTCGGAGGCCATGGGCAAAGTTTGGATGCTATTCTAAGTATAAACTGGATCATTGGTAGAGTTCACATCAGCCTGTACCTGTCAGATCGAAGGTGTCCAGTCATTTACCGGAAGACCTGCTTTTCAGACTCCTGACATTTGTTCATCATTCATTTATACAATCTTCATTCATTATCCTTCATTCATTTATTCGTTACCTTCTTTGAGTAAAGTGCTATCCTATCCAGTTACAAAGACCAAAGACCAACAAGGAAAAGGAGTCAGTATCAAGTAGACTTTGCTAGATGTTTCTACAGGGCACAGAGGGCAGACAAAGTGGGGAGGCCAGCTATCCCTGGAGCTGAGGAAAGGTCTGAAAAGAGGATGTGGATCTGAACTGCATCTTGAAAATGGTGTTCTGCAGGCAGCAGATGGGGGAGAGGGGTGTGGCCATGTTTTTAGGACTGGGCAGTCCATGTTTTCATGTCTCCGTGAATCTGATGACTATATCCTATATAAGTGGAATCATAGAGTATTTGTGTTTCCGTGACTGGATTATTTCATTTAGCACAATGTCTTCAAGGCTTATCCATGCTGTAGCATGCATCAGAATTTCCTTCCTTTTTAAGGCTAAAGAATATTCCATTGCATGGATATGCCACATTGTGTTTCCCCATTCATCCATGGATGAACACTTGGGTGGTTTCCACCTTACAGCTATTGTGAACCATGCTAAGCAGAGAGCTCAAAGGGACTCTTAGGTGGAGGGAGAACTGGACAGAGGCTCAAAAGGCGAAGGAGGAAATAACTTCAAGAACTGAGCACCATAAAGAGTGAGATCCAATGGCAACCAGAAAGGTTAGACTTGCCCAAGTCCCATGTGAAAAAGGATTGGGTCCCCACAGAAAGGCAGAAGGCTTGACTCATGAACGCCTGTCTCCTGGAAAACTGTTGAAATTATACCAATGATATAGAAGTCCATTCCTAAAGCTGCAACAGCACTTAATTATACTTTTAAAAAAATGCAAACTGTTTATCTTTTAGAAACTGTGCCATGTTTCCAAGGATACATTTCTGTCCAAAAGGTGATCTGTGGGGAAAGGCCTTAGAAGCAGTTTCCAAAAAAATTACCAGCCCACAAAAATGTATGCGGGTTCCACCCAGCCCAGTGGAAACCCAAAGAAAATAACACGAAGGCCTTTTTCCCACCTCTCCTGTCCTTCTCAGAATACATACAGACAGATGTAGCCTGCCTTGAGAAAAAATATATTTGGAATTCCAGACCCACTGAAAACAGACTAAAGGATGTGCTTCCGATTTTAAAAGGAATTATTCATTTTCTTGAAGAATTCACCTTACTAGGGACTTCGGTGAGGAGCTCTCTGGGGTCTCCATCCATTTCTTTAGAAAATATTTGTGGGCCTGAAATATCAAACATCTGAGGAGCTTATAATTAGTTAAGCATTTACGTGTATTAATATATCATCATATGGACAGTTGAGAGGGGAGAAGGCACTAGACAAATTTAAAATTGTTAGAAGCCATTGGCAAGTGATATTCAGACCCTAAGTTAAAAACAGGATATATCTCAGGAGCAAATCTTTTGTGTAAGTCCTGGTATTCTTACTGCTGACCCTTAAAATGACAGACGTGGGTGAGTAGAAATTACTTCTGGAAATGGATATGATTCAATTAATTAATTCAATTAAATCAATATAATTAATTAACTGCCAGCCTTGGTTCACACTGATGACTGTGCTCAATGGAGAGACTCAGCATGCAAAAGAAAAGACTCATCAATTTGCAGTTATTTAATTTAATGAACTGCCGGATGGTGGAGTCAGCTGCAGAGCCTGGGCCGCAACATGGCGCCTCCCACCTAGACTTCCGGTCCGGAAACTTCCACCTTCCTCTGATTTACATGGGCCTGCATGAGCCTACTTCTCTTCTTATTCTAGTGCCAATGGCCGCTGGAGTCTTGGTCCTTCTTACTGGAAGTAGCCCTCCTCTCCTGTTACAGAGGCAATAATTCTCCAACCTTCAGGTCGCCGCCAAAGCCTGCTCCCTAATCACTTCCCGTATTGTCTCCCTGCGGCTCCTTGCACAGACCTTAGGTTCCTTCGTCTCTGGATTCTTGCTGATCTCTTCGTCTTCTCCCAACCGCCTTGTCACGTCTCTTTGAGCTATGTCAGGAGGAACAGAAGGGCACTTTCTCACTACTTTTGTTAGCCAGACGGAAAACTGTCCCCTCCCCTTTGTTGTAACCGCACATTCAAGGCTTCCTTCAGTCCAGCCCCATCTGCCTTTTCGTTGCCTCCCTTTCACTACCCCAAATGAGCTTGCCATACTTTAAACGGGTCTTGTACTTTCTTATCCCTTCTCTGTAATGTCATTTCTACTGAAGAAAATCCTGCTCTTCTCTCAAGACCCTTCGTTAATCCCCTCTTGCCATGGAACCTCGAGATTTTCATTGAGGAGTTAAGTTGGAAAATATAAACTAGAGCTGAGTCTCTACCATGGCACTATTGACATCTGGGGCCAGATTATTCTTGGCTGGGGAGACTGTTCTGTGCACTGTAGGATGTGGAGCAGCCTCCCAGGCCTCTACCTGCCAAAAGCACACTCCCCTTTCCCCAAGCGGTGACAACCAATTGTTTCCAGACGTTGCCAGATGTCCTGAGGTGGGAGTGAGGGTGAACAGAATTGCCTCCCAGCTGGGGGCTGCTGGACTAATCAACCAGAAGTGGCAAGGACTGCAGGCAAATTGCCTCAGCACTTAGATTTAGCACTGCAAGGCCACTTCGACAGGTGGTAGTGATTTGTGCGTCTCATTTCCTATTCTTGATTGTGACAAGGTTCTGGAGGATGGAGACAGCTACCCCTGCCACAGTTCCCACAGGCTATGTTGTACATAGGGCTTCATATTTAACTTGTAAGTGAATGAAACACATGAGTCCGAGGGCTCTTCAGGACGGCAAGGCCCACATCAAGATGATAAACCTTCAGTTCTTAAAAAAAAAAAAAAAAAAAAAAAAAATCACGCAGCCGGTGCCTGAGATCCAATAACCTTCAAACTCCATGTTTTCGATTTGGTCCCAATTAACATTCCAGCTCTTTCAATATGTACTTTTCCTTTACCAAATTTCAAAAGAAATTTTAATCAAAGACCCCTACTGTTAATTAATTTCCCTTTTTACCCAGCCAAAATTGCAAATGAAGTTCTTTTTCCAGAAAGTTCGGGGAGCGGGGAGGGGTTTTATAACAGAGCTGCTGATGAGTCTCATTGCTAGGAGCTGAGTACACAGTGGAGAATATGAAATCCCGAATTCTATGTCCCAGCCCATTGCAGTGGCTTGATTTGTCTCTTGTTTTCCTTTGGAACTTTTCAAAGATTTCACTCTGTTAAAAAGTCAATTTGGAACAAATATAGAGCTGTTATGCCTATTAGAATTGTTTCAGCAACGAAATGTGGCACTCAGCATTTGTTGAACCAATGAATTCTCCTTTTTGCTCTGAGGGAAAGCAAGGTTATAGGGCAAGTTGTATTTTAACCCTTAGCTTTTATTTTTTTTGTATGTGTGGTTCAAACAATCTGTGAAAGATTTGAAAGCTGCATACACTTGGGGTCACCCCAGAAAGTCAGCCCTGGGCCACGAGCAGTGGCAGAGGAAGCAGTTACAGGGAATTAACAGAGTTACATAAAATTTACTCACTTTGTAGGCAAATATTTCTAACCTTGGCTCCCTTTCTTAAAGATCTATTTCCCCAGCTCAAAAGCATTTCCCAACACGTGGATCTGCTACCACTGGATCTGCCAAAGCAGAAACCTCTTTTTTTTTCCAGTTTTTTTTTAGGCCTTCCCAGTAGGCTGAGGAGAAAGTCTCTCGTGGGTGTTAAGGTATCTTTAACCCCTCTATAACACTCCTGACCTCTCACGTTTAACGAAGAACGGCCTTCAAAACTCGAGAGCTGAGTGTTAAAGAAAAATAGTAAATGGTAGTATTGGTGGTCCTGGAATGTGCTAAAACCACCAAAGAGACACTGACTCAAGATCATTGCCCAGGTGGCTCTGATGAACTTGGACGAAAACGCATCTCGCTGAAGTCTCTCTTTATCTTGCGGCCTCTTTACAGGTGTTATTATCAGCCAAGCACCCACTGCGCTGCCTCGGTGCAGGGAGAGCCCCCATTTCCCAAGTTCCCACAATGTAGCCCCGCATTTCTAGTTAGACCAGTAACAGTTCTCATCAGGAAGAGAGGTCGTTTTTAATGCAAGTCAAAATATAAACCACTTAGGCTGGGAGAAACTTCATGGGTAGCAAAGTTCTTTTATTGTTTCCAAATAGACACTCTGGAATAAATTATACATTTAGTTGTCTGGTTACAAAGGTCTTAGATAAAATAACGTATGACGTCATTTATCGAGTCATTTGCCTTCTCTGATCTGTATAAGAATGTTCAATGCTGTGTGATAACATTTTTGATTCTTGTATAAGAAAAGAAGAAAGAGGGTTTTTTAAGAACAGCAGAGAGTGGTACGTTGGCCACAGAATCAAGCAAATGGGCAAAAAAGCAGCCCTCAGTAAGGAGTAGCCAGACTTTAAAAGTAGTGCCTGTTAGATCACCAAGGTTATGTTTTAAAAATAAAGGGAACCTGGCACAGTGGCTCATGCCTGTAATCCCAACACTTTGGGAGGCTGAGGTAGGAGGATAGCTTGAGGCCAGGAATTCAAGACCAGCCTGGGCAACATAACGAGACTCTGTCTTCACACACAAAAAAATTTAGTTAGCTGGGCCTGGTGGTGCACACTTGTAGTCCCAGCTACTCAGGAGGCTGAGGTGGAAGGATTACTTGAGCCCACGAGTTGGAGGCTGCAGTGAGCCATGTTTGCACCACTGCGCCCCAGCCTGGGTGAGAGGGTGAGACTTGTCTCTAAAATAATAATAATAATTAATAATAATAAAGGATTGCCATGATGTTACCTGTGGGTACGTACTATGTGCCTGGTGCATTACATGTTTTACTTCTAATCCCTGTAAAAGCCCAGTGGAATTGGAATGATGATCACGCCCTCAGAAGGGTAAAGATATCTTAATGCATGTCTCAGTCCTTTGGGCAGGTAGCTGAGGAATCTTTCCTGCCGCTAAACTCCACTCAATTTGCCTTTCTCCTTAGTTGCTTCCCCTCTTTGTTGCTTCAGAAAGGGTTGGGCCCAGGGTCTAGGAAGAAAGGCAAGGCCCAAGTGAAAGAGAGATGTGTGGGTCCCAACCTGGGCACCCTGCTCTTGCCAGAAACCTGAGTAGCCTGGACCACTCATTCTTCCTCCCCAGGGTCTAGTCCAAGGCTATAAATGGAGCTGTCTCCTCTGTTGCCCAGTGTTGAAGGTTAGGGGTCATCTCATCTTCTCCCCACTCTCCTTCACCCCCACTAACCCACTGCCCTCTTTTCTACTTACTACTTCCTATAGGTCCCACCATCCAAACTGGTCTTGTATTGATTATTCCCTTTCTGTTTCTGATTATACTGTTCCAGTTCAGACCCTCTCATTCAGGACTGTTAAAGTAAACTTCCGATTTCTTCCCTTAGATGAAGGGTATGGCGTGGGTCCTCTTGTTCTGTGTTCTTCCAAATCTGGTGCTTCTAGCTGCCCTCAACAATGGCCTTAAGATGGTGGGGGACCCTAGAAGGGGGAGACCACATGATGTTGTGAAACATCATGGAATACCAGGAGTGCATTGAATTAAATCATATGAACTCATATTTTATTAATGCAACATGATTAAATTATAAGAAACGAGGCCGGGCATGGTGGCTCACGCCTGTAATCCCAGCACTTTGGGAGGCCAAGGTGGGCGGACCACGAAGTCAGGAGATCGAGACCATCCTGGCTAACACGGTGAAACCCCGTCTCTACTAAAAATACAAAAAATTAGTCGGGCGTGGTGGCGGGCGCCTGTAGTCCCAGCTACTCGGGAGGCTGAGGCAGGAGAATGGCATGAAGCCGGGGGGTAGAGCTTGCAGTGAGCCGAGATCGCGCCACTGCACTCCAGCCTGGGAGACAGAGCAAGACTCCATTTCAAAAAAAAAAAAAAGAAACGAGAGTGTGCGCAGTATCAACTATGAGCATACATTCTTTAAAACTGCTGTTGATTGGGTGAGACAGACTGGTGCAGGGCTTCCCAACAATGTGAACCCTGCAGGGTATCACATTATTTTTTGTTTTGTTGTTGGCTACTCTTCATTAGCAGATAAGAGGAAATGTCTACCAAGTGTTTCAGAAATATTGATAGGGAAAATGTTTTAAATTCGAGGAACCTATTCAATAAATATTTCTGTAGATTGGCACAAGTGGCATTATTTTATTTGAGCAGTGCCTTTATTTTATTTGAGCAAAGGAAGCCCACAGGATGTTTTAGTATTCCAAGGAAGTGGGGATCAGCAAACATTCTCTATTAAGGGCTAGATAGTAAATGTTTTAGCTTTTGCGGCCCGGATGGTCGCTATCTCAACTACTCAGCTCTCCCGATGGAGCTCGAAAGCAGATGTAGACAACATGTGAGAGCTTGGGCATCGCCGTGTGCCAATCAAACTTTATTTATGGATGCTGAAATATGAATTTCATATGATTTTCATGCATCACAAAATATTTTGATTTTGATTTTTTTCTAACCACTTCAAAATATAAAAGCCATTCTTAGCTCATGGGCCATACACAAACAGGCTAGCGGCTGGGCCAGATTTGGGTGGTGGGCAGTAGTTTCCTGACTCCTGCCCCTATGGTGCAGTCCAGGGACTCTGACTCGCATTCGTAGACTTTCTCCAAGTGATCCATCCTATTTCCCCCTTTATTCCCCGAGCTCCAACCAGCTTGGTCTCTTGACCCCTTCCCTGCCCCACACACCCTCCCCTTGTCTACACCTCTGCCTGATTTTCCCTACCCCACCTCCAGCAGGGTCCAGGACGGGATGCTGCCCAGACTCCCCTGCCCCGCTGTTTATGGTACCCTGTTCCATCTGGAGTCTGCACCTGTCACCTTTTGCCACGTAAGGAATTATCTGTGTACGTCTCCTTTTCTTTCTCACCCCATCCATGCGAAACCCTTGAGGATAGAGGCCATGTCTAACTGTATTTGTGGGACACCAAATAGAGTAATTATTTGTCAAAATTACATGAGTTCTTACTAGACAGAGATCACATCTACATCTAAAAATCATTTTGCTTACTTTCTAGTAAAATACAATCTCTTAAGATATTTGTGAATTCTTAAACTTATCCTGAGATGATTTATTCTAAGAGTCTTCTAGATCATTACCAGCCAATATAGAAACATAACACAAGCCATGTGTGAAATTTGCAATTTTCTAGTAGCCGTATTTTATTTATTTATTTTTATTTATTTATTTATTTATTTTTTTGAGACGGAGTCTCACTCTGTCGCCCAGGCTGGAGTGCAGTGGCGTGATCTCGGCTCACTGCCAGCTCCGCCTCCCAGGTTCACGCCATTCTCCTGCCTCAGCCTCCTGAGTAACTGGGACTACAGGCGCCCACCACCATGCCTGGCTAATTTTTTTGTATTTTTTAGTAGAGACAGGGTTTCACCATGTTAGCCAGGATGTTCTTGATCTCCTGACCTCGTGATCCACCTGTCTCGGCCTCCCAAAGTGCTGGGATTACAGGCGTGAGCCACCGCGCCTGGCCTAGTAGCTGCATTTTAAAAAGTAAAGAGACAAGTGAAAGTAATTTAATAATACATTTCATCCAGTAAACTGTATTGAAAATATTCATTTCAATATATAATCTATATGAAAAATTATTGAGATATTTCACATTCTTTTTTGTGTGCTAAGTCTTAGAAATGTTAGTTCGGACCAGCCCCATTTCAGGTGCTCAGCAGCCATGTGTGGCCCTGGCTTCTATACTGACTGCACAGGTAAAGGTGTTAAAGTCAAAGCAGGCACAAGTTTTAAGTCAACTCTTCCTTTTAAAAGGCGACCACTATATTGGCTACTTACTAGCGTGCAGATACTTCATAGCCATGAAAACATAAGGTCACTCACAAAGTCTGAGTAGCGTGGGTCCACCTGACCTCAGTGTTGTCCGTTTTCTAAAGTGACCATCACTGGACTTTGTAACACAGGTGGTGCCCTCCAAGCCACCTGAGTGATCTGTCCCCATAATTCCCTAGTGACCATTTCAGGACTTTGGGATCCTGTGTGTAGTCCCCATAATTCTGACTGCTTCTCTTTTACATTATAAAAATCTTACCTTTTCATCATAAAAAAAAAAAAATCCAAATCGTAAAAAAGAAAAAAAGAGCCTCTGGCTGCTTCTTCCTCTCTCCTCTGCCCCTCCCACCACTAAGAAAAGTTTGGTGTGGATGGTTTCAGATATTTCACAGGCCTATAAAACATACATATGGATTCTTTAGTGTTTTTTGCATTGTGATGAAATTCACATGCCATAGAATTCACCCTCTTAATGTGTACAATTTAGTGGCTTTTAGTATATTCACAAGGTTATGCAACCATCACCACCACCTAATTCCAGAGTCATCACCCCAAAAAGACACCCTGTCCCCATTAAGCAGTCACTCCCCACCTCCCTTCCCCAGCCCCTGGCAACCACTAAGCCACTTTCTGTCTTTGTGGATTTGCCTGTTCTGGAAACTTCATGAAAATGGAATCATATAGTAAGTAGCCTTTTGTGACTGGCTATTTTTAGCATGATGTTCTCAAGGTTCACCCACCTTGTACCATGTGTTGGTGCTTCATTCCTTTTCATGGCTGGACTAATAGGTTTTTTTTTTGTTTTTTGTTTTTTGCAAAAAAGAGATCTTATTTTGCTCACTTTTCTGCAACCTGCTCTTTTACCTAATATTTAACCTGTATCTTTCCTTATCACTCACTATTGTGTTTGTGCTTCATTCTTTCTACTAATGGCCTGATATTCCACTCCTGTTCTAAGTACTTACTTAGCCTTTTATTTTATTTTATTTTATTTTATTTTATTTTATTTTTTTGAGACAGAGTCTTGCTCTGCTGCCCAGGCTGGAGTGCAGTGGCACAATCCCGGCTCACTCCAACCTCTGCCTCCCGGGTTCAAGAAATTCTTGTGCCTCAGCCTCCGGAGTAGCTGGGATTACAAGCACGTGCCACCACACCCGGCAAATTGTTTGTATTTTAGTAGAGATGGAGTTTCACCATGTTGGCCAGGCTGGCCTCGAACTCCTGAGCTCAGGCAATCTTCCCCACTCAACCTCTCAAAGTGCTAGGACTGCAGGCATGAACCACCGCACCCGGCCTTAGTTATTTATTCATAGGCATTTTGGTTATACCTTCCACTTTACCGCCAATGCTGCAGTAAGCACCCGTGTCCAAATATATTTGTGTACATGTGTGAGATGTTTGCCCACTCGCGGCAGGGAAATTGCTGAGCCGGATGGACTTCCTCCCCTTGGCGTTAGCTTGCCGCCACTTACATCTGCGCTCCATTCCTACTATAAAGGTGACTTTCCACTTTTGTCCTCTCCTGAAACTACACCGCCTCCAGCAGGACCGGAGCCACCTCCTTGCCTCCCCGACACCACAGGGCCTTTTTTTTACCACATGCGTGTCCGTTGCCCTAAGGCCCCGTCCCACTCCTTGCCTCTTAGGCCAACACAAACTCTTTACCTTCTTAACATTTCAGAGTAGCAGGTCCCAGACCCTTTGACAGCCGCGTGAAAACTTGTGTCCCCACCCTCCAGGAGAATGCACACTGAACTCACCCACAGTGTTCTGTGGGCCACTTAGGAGGTGCTCAGACCCCCTGCAGCCTCTCCCTCCCCCAGCCCCTCCTCTGGAACGTGTTCCCTGTCAGCTTGGCTCTGCCTATCCTACAGCCCACGTGTGACTGACTCAGCCTCATTCTGTCACCGTGAGCAGCGCCCATGCTCGCATGTGCCTCTCGGGGAGGCCTGGCTGCTGGGCTGGTTTGCGCAGCCACAAGCTTGTGCTCGTCGCCCTTGACTCCTGCGCGGACTCGAGCCTAGCAACGGCTTGCCCCGCCCCCTGAATGCCCTCTGGACGCGTGGCTGGAAACTCTGCTACCTTTATTCTCCAGCAGAGCACTCATTCTGCTGCCTTCTCAGCGGAAGACCTTCCTTCCAGCAGCCCAGGATGCAGCCTGCGGGGCCACCCTCCGTCCCAAGCTGCTTTCTTGGGTCATTGACCCCGTGCTGCCGTGGCCCGAGTTTAGGGACTTGAGCCCCTGCTCTCTCCAGCCCGAGGAGGGAGCTCAGTTGTGCAGCCACTAGATCCTGTTCTTGAATGTCTTTCTTGCTGTTATAGTTGGCTTCTTATTATGGTACAAATTCTTTCTCTTTAACTCTACATAAACAATTTAAAACCAGAATTCCTGTGACCTAATCCTCGATAAAGTTATTCATTCTTAATCTGAGCTTTTCTCCTGTTTTAAATTCAGTGAATCATGGTTTTCTTTTTTAACATCCTTTAAGATTTCTGAGACACCAACCTCCACAGTTTTCCTCCCCCCACTCCCGAATGTAGAATCTTCTAGAAACTCCCTGCTCTTTTATTCTCCAGGGTTAATGTTCACTGAGGGCTTGGCCCAGAAAGTCTACAATTCTCTGACTCCCAAACTGGGACATAGTCTCATTTTAGATTCCTGATTGTAAAATGCCTGCCTCCCGCCGTTCATTCCTCATTCAGTCCCTCAGCTTATTCTGTTGATGGGACTCATGTAAACAGTTTTGCGGCTTCGACTCAGCGTTTCTGAAACAGACTTCCCCACACCTACTTCTCTCCCGTCACTCGAGATTTTCACAAACAGTCTCTTAGGGATCGTGTCCAACAGATATTTTTGTTTGTTACTGAAGTTTATTTCTGAAAATGTTCGAATTGTACTTTGTAAGTTCTCGTGCCTAATTTTCTCATAATTATGAGAATATTGCATTTTACTTCTCCTGAGGTGAGGAATGCAGGAATGCTTTTAGTCTCTATATCATTGTTTCTCTTCGTGGCTGGCATTTGCCAGCACTCAGTGTCATCTTCTTTTTTCAATTGTGGTAAAATTCACATACAATTCACCTTTTTTTTTTTTTTTTTTTAGATAGGGTCTTGCTCTGTCGCCCAGGCTGCAGTGCGGTGGTGTGATCATGGCTTACTGCAGCCTCTACCTTCTGGGCTGGGACTATAGGTGCACGCCACCATGCCTGGCTAATTTTTTGTAGAGACAGGGTCGCACTATGTTGCCCAGGCTGGTCTCGAACTCCTGGATTCAAGCAATCCCCAGCCTCAGCCTCCCAAAGTGCTGGGTTTACAGGCATGCGCCACCACACCCAGCCCAAAATTTACCATCTTAACCACTTTAAAGTGGTTTTCATTTGGTGGATTTTAGGATTTTCACAGTGTTGTGAAGCCATCATCACTCTAATTCCAGAACATTTCCGTCACCGTGAAAAGAAACTCCATACCTATTAGAAGTCGATCACAGTCCCCTACTCCCCAGCCCCTGGCAAACACCAAGTGTACTTCTTGTCTATGTGGGTTTTCCTATTCTGAGTATTTCCTATAAATAGAATCATACAATATGTGACCTTTTTTGTGACTGACTTCTTTCACTTGTGTGTATATAAATATATATTTAAGCCCTGGAAGATTGGATAATATTGTTTTGAAGTTCATCCACATTGTAGCCTGTGTCAGAGCTTCATTCTTTTTCATGGCTGAATAGTATTCCACTCCATGGATGGACCACATCTGTTTATGCATTCATCCCTTGATGGGCATTTGGGTTGTTTCTACCTTTTGACTATTACGAATAGTGCTGCTATGAATATTTGTGGACAAGCTTTTGCCTGGACATATAGCTTCATTTCTTCAGGGAATATACCTAGGAGTGGAGTTGCTGAGTCATATGGTAACTGCATGTTAACTGCCAAATTGTCCTTTCACATTCCCACCGGCAGGGAGTGAGGGCTCCAGTTTCTCCACATCCTCACCAACACTTTTATTTTTCCCTGTTTTTAGTATAACCAGCCTAGTAGGTGTGAAGTGGTATTTCATTGTGGTTCTGATTTGCGTTTCTCTAATGACTAATGATGCTGAGCCTCTTTTCATGTGCTTTTATCTGTCTGTAGATCTTCTTTGGAAAAATGTGTATTTTTTTTTTTTTTTTTTTTTTTTGAGACAGAGTCTCACTATGTCATCCAGGCTGGAGTGCAATGGCACGATCTTGGCTCACTGCAACCTCAGCCGGCTGAGAAATGTGTATTCAAAGGTGTTATCTGGCACGGTGGCTCATGCCTGTAATCTCAGCACTTTGCGAGGCTGGCGCAGGAAGATCACTTGAGCTCAATAGTTCAAGACCAGCCTGGGCAACATGATGAAACCTTGTCTCTATGAAAAATTCAAAATGCAAAAATAGCCAGGTGTGGTGGTGTGGGCCTCTGGTCCCAACTACTCCAGAGGGTGAGGTGGGAGGGCCGCTTGAGCCTGGGATGTTGAGGCTGCAGTGAGCAATGTTCATGCCACTGTACTCCATCCAGCCTGGGTGACAAAAGCGAGAACCTGTCTCAAAACAAACAAACAAACAATCCAAAGATCATATAATAATTTTCTCTAATCCACAAGTTTCTCTTCCTCTGTGAAATGCCCAAAGACCCTGAATCATGTAAGAGCTACACAGGGTGGTGGAGGGAAGGGAGGGTGACAGTTCATTCAGATGCTACAACAAAAATATTAGAGACCAGCTGGCTTCTAAACAACAGGAATGTGTTGCAGTCAGCTCTGGAGGCTGGGAAGTCCAAGATCAAGGCACTGGCAGATTCAGTGTCTGGGGAGGGCCTGCTTTCTGGTTTGGCTTCTGCCTTCTAGCTGTATCCTCACCTGATGGAAGGGGCAGGGGAGGTCTCTGGGTCCTCTTTTGCAAGCACCCTAATCCCATTCCTTTGGGTGCCATGCTCATGACCTAATCATCTCCCAAAGGCCCCACCTCCAGATGCCATCATATTGGGGGTTAGGTTTCAACATGTGAGTTTTGGGGGAACACAACATTCCAACCATAGCACAGGGTCAGAATCCAGAGGACATGAGGGCTGGCCTCCCCCTTCCTGGTGACATTGCTCCAGCTCCTGCCCATGCACACTGCCTTTTCAGAGACTGCCCAAAACCCCACATCCTCCACTGCTGAGATGGAGACATGACAGGAATGTTGGTCTTCACCCCCAGAGTGTCCTTGACCTGCTGGACACAGATTTCTAGAATGGTTATTTGTCATTACGTGGGCTATTTGATACCTGCCCTTTTATTTATTTGGAGTTATTTTAGGCTCTCTTTTAAAGACATGAGTCCAAACATCTGAGTCTAATACGGAGTGGGCAAACTAGCCCATGGGCTAAATCCAACTCACTGCCTGTTTTTGTACAGCCCGTGAACTAAGAATGCTTTTTTCCTACATTTCTAAGTAGTTGGAAAAACTCAAAAGAAGAATATTTTAGGACATACAAAATTATCTGAAATTCACATCAGTGTCCATAAATTGTGCTTGCTTCGGCAGCAAATATACTAAAACTGGAACCATAAATAAAGTTTTATTGGCACACAGCCACAATCATTTCACCCTACAATGCATGGGGTTGAGTCATCTTGACAGAGAGCGCCTGACCTGCAAAACCTAAAATATTTGCTATTCTGCATTTTACAAAAAAAGCTTGCCAACCCCTGGTCTAATGCACATTACTTGGCTATATGTGACTAGTACTCATGTGTATATGTGATGCTGATTTTGAGGTTTATGAAACCCCTGAGGCTTTTCAATGGTGTTTAACTTATTTTTGTTTCCTCTGAGAGAGAGGAATAATATTTACTTTGTTATCTTCTTCTGTTTGTTGTAATTAAAGAGGAGTCTTTGGCTACATCCATCTTGCAGGATGAATTTCGTTGCCTTCTTATACCTATGAGAACTGTGCCTTTAAAAAAAAATGCTGGGCCGGCATGGTGACTCAAGCCTGTAATCCCAGCACTTTGGGAGGCCGAGGTGGGTGGATCACCTGAGGTTGAGAGTTCAAGACCAGTCTGACCAACATGGAGAAACCCCATCTCTACTAAAAATACAGAATTAGCAGGGCATGGTGGCACATGCCTATAATACTAGCCACTCGGGAGGCTGAGGCAGGAGAATCGCAGGAGGCGGAGGTTGAAGTGAGCCGAGATCATGCCACTGCTGTCCAGCCTGGACAACAAAAGTGAAACTCCGTCTCAAAAAAAAAAAAAAAAAAAAGCTGTAGCGCCCTGGCCTTTCTCTGTGACATTCTTCTTTGTCTTTCAGGCCCTGGCCAGCCTGGGTTAGGCTTAGAGCAGCACTCTGGGCTGGGAAGGGCTCTGTGCTCAGGGGTCATTGCTTCGTCTTTGTTCTGGTCTCTGACTCACCAACATGCAGCTCTGGGTGACTGTCCCTTGAGGACTGTGGCTGCTTCCTGGCGGGTTAAGCCAGTTCTGGAAGTGGGTGTGCAGCTTATGGCAGCCAGGAGTGGTTTCTGAAATTAATTACTGCTCTAGATGATGATGTAAGGAGTGAGGCTCCTGGGGAGAAACTGCCCATGTGGAGAAACCCAGCACCTGTAACCCATCACCTTCGATCAAAACACGCTTCCACCTAAGAAGTGAGACTGTGCCATGGCTAATCAAGGAAAATAATTTCTGTTTAGCTGTCAAAAAAGCTATTTCCATGATATCAGCCCTTTCATTTGGAGCTGAAACCTCACGAAAATAAATTCTGCAACGTCTGAATCTTTTGTTGTAGCTGGATGTTTTAGAGTTAAGACATTGCTGGGAATTACTGAGAGAGTCCAGGGAGGGGCTAGAATTGGAATCGGGCTTCTCTGAGGTGAGAAAGTTAGTGGGGACTCGCCTTAATGCCTGGCCATGGAACTGATCAAGGTCAGTGACTAGATGTGGCAAATCAGGTGGGCTTCCTTGGGTTGGATGGGTGGATGCTAGAAAAAACTGCACTTCTCTCTAAGCCCCTTTACTCCCCTTTGGCAGGTATCTCCCTCCTGGGCTTCCTCTGATCCTCAATTCTCAATTCCTGGGCTTGGTGGACTGTGGGTTAATTATCTCCTAAGTGTTCTTTGAAAGCAGAGCCAATTATCAGCACAGTCCCTTCCCAGGCTGTTTGAACTCCTAAATACAGAGCGGTGGGAGGGAGGAGTAGCCACCTGTGGACTGTGGCTCCCTGCTGGAGATGGGTCTGCGTCTCACTTCGCCCCTGTGAAGGTTATGCCTGTCGCCCTGTCTATCATGAGACTGTCTCTGCAGCTTGTGGCTTCTGACCCGCTGCCACCATCTGCCCCTGCTCAGTCCCCGCCCAGGACGTGAATTGATTTTGTCACTTTCTTCTAAAGACCACAGATCTGCCTGGTTTATACAACAAAGCTTGTCTGAATTGGAGTCCTCAAATTTGTGAATTTAAGTTTTAAAAGATTAAAAAAAAAAAAGACATACTGCTGTAGCCCAGTGGTTTTTAATCTTTCATCAGTCTGGATCTCTTTCAAAATCTGCTCAACACTAGGAATTTCTCCTCAGAAGAACAGGCATAGAAGGGCAAAAATTACATGACAATCTACATTAGTAGTAAACAGAAAAGGCAGAGGTGCCCATGTGATGTTTGTATCTCTGTAGAGTTGTGTGGTCAGAACAGACAAATTCCCTTTGCAAATAATAGTAAGGAAGTGCATCATTGAAAACAGGAATGAGTGGTGTGCATGGACGCATCCATTACTGTCAAAGGGGAAACACAGAAGTCATCTAATTCCTGTGAGCTTCTCTTGCAATTCACTTTTAGAGTGCCCTTTCCAGCAAGATTAGGTTCTTGTGTGTTATTACTTAACTTTGATTATTTGCTTATAATGCAGTCATGCCATGCATAACAACATTTCCATCAACAGCAGACCACATATACAAGTGATCCCATAAGATTATAATGCTGTATTTTTCCTTTACCTTTTCTATGCTTAGCTATGTTTAGAGACACAAATACTTACCACTGTGTTACAATTGCCTGCAGTGTTCACTGCAGTCACATGCTAGACAGGTTTATAGCCTGGGAGCAATAGGTTATACCATACAGCCCAGGTGTGCTACGTAGGTTGTAGCGTCTAGGTTTGTGTAAGTATCACCCTGTGATATTCACACAATGACGAAATTGCCTGAGGATGCATTGCTGAGAACGTATCCCTGTCAGGAAGCGATTCATGACCGTATTTTACTCCTGCAAGGGTGCCAATATCATTCGATGGGGTAAAGACAGTCTTTCCAATAAATGATGCTGGGAAAACTGGGTTTCCACATTCAAAAGAATGAAATTGGACCTCCCCTGCCTTTTTTTTTTTTTTAAGACAGGATCTTGTTCTATCACGCAGGCTGGAGTGCAGTGGTGCAATCATGGCTCACTGCAGCCCCTACCTCCTGGGCTCAAGAGATCCTCCTGCTTCTGCCTCCCAACTAGCTGGGACCACAGGCATGTGCCACCATGACAGGCTAATTTTTAAACTTTTTATAGAGATGAGGTCTCACTATGTTGCCCAGTCTGGTCTTGAACTCCTGGCCTCAAGCAATCCTCCCACCTCACCCTCCCAAAGTGCTGGGATTACAGGCGTGAGTCACCGTGCCCAGCCAGGACTCTTATTTTATAACATACACAAAAATTAACTCAAAATGGATCAAAGACCTAAACATAGAGCTAAAACTATACAATTCTTAGCAGAAAACATAGGGAGACATCTTTATGACGTTGGATCTGGCAATGATTTCTTGGATAGGACATCAAAAGCACTCACAACAAAAGAAAAAACAGAAAAATTAGGCCATCAGAGTTAAAAAACTTTTGTGCATCAAAGAACAGTAGCAACAGAGTAAAAAGACAACCCAAGGAATGGAAGAAAATGTTTCCAAATCATTTCTAATAAGAGGTTAATATTCAAAATATATAAAGAATTTCTGTAACTCAGCAAAAAAAATTTTTTTAATGGGCAGACAACTTGAGTAGATATTTCTGTTTCTTCAAAGAAGATATTCAGATGGCCAATAAGCAGTTGGAAAGGTGCTTCACACCAGTTATCATTGCGGAAATGCAAATCAAAACCCTAACAAGATACCACTTCACACACATTAAGATGACTATTATCCAAAAGAAAAAAGACAGAAAAGTGTTGATAAGAATATGGATAAATTGGAACCGAACCCATGTGAACTGTTGGTAGGTGTGCAAAATAGTGTAGCTGCTTTGGAAAACAGTATTTATACACTCAAACAGGGATTTGTACACTCATGTTCATAGCAGCATGATTTACAATAGCTAAAAGGTGGAGGCAACTCAAGTGTCCACCAATAAATGAATGGATAAATAAAATGTGATCCATCTATACAATGGAATACTATTCAGCCTTGAAAAAGGAAGGAAATTCTGACACAGGCTGCAACATGGACATTATGCATTACGCTTAAGGACATCATTCTCAGTGAAAGAAATCAGACACAAAAGGACAAATCCAGCCAGGCGCAGTGGCTCACGCCTCTAATCCCAGCACTCTGGGGGACCAAGGCGGGTGGATCACCTGAAGTCAGGAGTTTGAGACCAGCCTGGCCAATATGGTGAAACCCAGTCTCTACTAAAAATATAAAATTAGCCAGGCGTGGCGGCAGGCACCTGTAATCCCAGCTACTTGGGAGGCTGCAGCAGGAGAATCACTTGAACCCAGGAGGCAGATGTTGCAGTGAGCCAAGATGGCACCACTGCACTCCTGCCTGGGCAACAAGAGCAAGATTCTGTCTCAAAAAAAAAAAAAAAAAAAAAAAGAAAGAAGAAAAAAAGGACAAATCCTGTGTGATTCCACCCCTAGGAGGTCCCTAGAGTCATCAGATCCATAGCGACAGAAAGTAGAATGGTGGGTGCCAGGGGCTGGGGAGGGGGTAGGGAGTGAGTGTTTCATGGGGACAAAGTTTCAATTTGGGAAGATGAGAATGTTCTGGAGATGGATGGAGGTGATGGTTGCACAACAGTGTGAGTGTGCTTAATGCTACTGAACTGCACATTAAACATGGTTAAAATGGTAAATTGTACATTATGCACATTTTACCATGATTAATGATAAAGAGTAATTGACTCCAATCATACTTCCCAGCATTACTTTACCAGGAGGCATATGCTTTTTATAGTTTGCCTCTGGTAAGTGCCTACACTGTCCTGCTAAAGCAGAGGATCACAGCTTTAATAAAGACCCTAAATATTTATCTTGCCTGTGGTCATGTATTAGCTGAACAATGCACAGTGAACTCATTTAGTTTCCATGCGCTTAACTGGGCGAACTCTGCTTTTGAGCCTAATGGAAAGCTTGGGGCAGGTGAAGGACCGGTTCTTCAGCACTCACAGACGATTCCCACACCACACTCCCGTATCGGGACTTCTCTGCCAAGAGTCCTCCCTGCCCAAGAGGTCTGGGGTGCCCTGGACACGTGTGCTCATCTCCTGTATTTGGAGATCTGGGGCTGGGAAGAGAATGAAAAGCAACCTAATCAGGAATTTAAGAATGGAGAAAATGGGACTAAATTATTATTCTGAGTGCCTACTTGCTAGCAGGCATTTTCCCTGCCTATAATTATGAGTAAGACATGTTCCCCAAAAGGCCATCTAAGATAGGGGTCACAGCCTGGGCAAGATGGTGAGACCCCATCTGTACAAAAAATTAAAAAATTACCCGGGCATGGTGGCACATACCTGTGGTCTCAGCTTCTGGGGAAGCTGAGGCAGAAGGATCACTTGAGCTCTGGAAGTTGAGGCTGCAGTGAGCCATGTTTGCACCACTGTACTCCAGCCTGGGTGACAGAGCAAGACCCAGCCTCAGAATAAATAAATAAATAAATGAATAAAAATTAAAAAAAAAAAAAACGGGTCAGCAGACTACATCTGGCACACTACTGTGGGTTTTTATTTTTGTTTTTAGTTTCCACGAGTTGAGAATATTTTTTGCATTTTTAAATGATTGGAAACAAGACAAAATATTTTGTGACACATGAAAATGATATGAAATTAAATTTTAGTGTCCATAAATAAAGTTTTATTGGAACAGCACCAGCACTAGGGCCAGGACTAACATGAGGCAAGTGAGGCCCTCGCCTGGGGTGCAAAATTTAAGGCAGTGCCTACAAAAATCCACAGTCATCAAGATACACAATGTTATAATGCAGTATTTTTAAAAATCAAAATAAATGCAAAAAAATTTCATGATGAAGGCCAGACACAGTGGCTCATGCCTGTAATCCTAGCACTCTAGGAAGCCAAGGTGGGTGGATCACTTGAGGCCAGGAGTTCAAGACCAGCCTGGACAACAGGGTGAAACCCCGTCTCTACAAAGAATACAAAAATTAGCTGGGTGTAGTGGCACGTGCTCGTACTCCCTGAGCCCGGGGAGGTTGAGGCTGCAGTGAGCCGTGTTTGTGCCACTGCAGCCTGGGCGACAAAATGAGACCCTGTCTCAAAAAAAAAAAAAAAAAAAGGAAAAAAAATTCCATGACGAGCAAAATGTTGAAATTTTACATAAAGACAGGATCAGCACTGCTGCTTTTTTTTCCCCTTTGCCCCAGGCTCTAGCATGGCTCTGAAAAGCGCTGAGTGCAGCGGCCACGCTCACTCCTCCTACTGTCCAGAGGCAGAGTTGATTAGTCTCAACAGAGACCTGCAAAGCCAAAAATGTGTATTTTCTGGCCCTTATAGAAAGTTTTCCAGTGGCTAACGCCTGTAATCCCAACACTTTGGGAGGCCAAAGTGGGCAGATCCTATGAGCCCAGGAGTTCGAGACCAGTCTAGGCAACATGGCAAAACCTTATCTCTACAAAAAATACAAAAACTAGCTGAGAGTGGTGGTGCACGCCTGTGGTCCCAGCTACACGGGAGGCTGTGGTGGGAGGATGGCTTGAGCCCAGGAGTTAGAGGATGCAGTGAGCTGTGATCGTGCCACTGCACTCCAGCCTGTGTGACAGAGAAAGGCTCTGTCTCAGAGAAAAAAAGAAAACTTTCCAACCCCTGATAGACATCAATTCAGGAGAGAAGGACCCTTCTCTTACTATATTAATCCCTAGCAATGACTGTAACCAAACTAGATTCAACATCTGGTCCATTTCCTTTGTCTACCTTTTTTTTTTTCTTTTGAGACAGAGTCTTACTCTGTTGCCCAGGCTGGAATGCAATGGAACGATCTCAGCTCACTGCAACCTCTGCCTCCTGGGTTCAAATGATTCTCCTGCCTCAGCCTCCCTAGTAGCCTCCCTAGTAGCTGGGATTACAGGTGTGCAACACCACACCCAGATAATTTTTGTTTTTGTTTTGTTTTGTTTTTGAGATGGAGTCTCACTCTGTCTCCCAGGCTAGAGTGCTGGAGTGCAGTGGCATGATCTCAGCTCACTGCAAGCTCCACCTCCAGGTTCACGCCATTCTCCTGCCTCAGCCTCACGAGTAGCTGGGACTACAGGTGCCCGCCAGTACACCCGGCTAATTTTTTGTATTTTTTAGTAGAGATGGGGTTTCACTGTGTTAGCCAGGATGGTCTCGATCTCCTGACCTCGTGATCTGCCCGCCTCTGCCTCCCAGAGTGCTGGGATTACAGGTGTGAGCCACTGCACCTGGCCGATTTTTGTATTTTTAGTAGAGACGGGGTTTCACCATGTTGGTCAGGCTGGTCTTGAACTCCCAACCTCAGGTGATCCACCCTCCTCGACCTCCCAAAGTGCTGGCATTACAGGCGTGAGCCACCGCACCCGGCCCTCCATCTACCTTTTTGTGTACCTGTTTAAAAAAGTGAGTGTACACTCAAATTATTTAATTTTTGGATAATGGTACATGTAAGCCAATAGCAATTAACACTGAATTAATAAGCATGCTAATGTTTGTGTGCTGAGATGATTTACTGAGAGTATAATTACCTGCATTAAAAATGTATAGAAGCCATCATTTACTTTCATGTTAACTAAATGCTTAATTAGTTAATCCTTCATGCAATGGGTTTAGTGTTACTTGGTTTATAAAATGATATGATTCCTTCCCCAGTTCCACAGACAGGTCTTAGAAGCATAATTAATTATTCTTTTTATTTGTTTAAAATAGAGACAGTGTCTTGCTTTTTGGCCTGGTTGGCCTCAATCAATCCTCCCACCTTGGCCTCCCAAAGTGCTAGGATTACAGGCATGATGAGCCACCATACCCAGCCAGGAAGCAGAATTATTATGAACTTTTTTAAAGTAGTAAATGCCTTTGTCTTAGTTTTCCTGCATTCACTCTTTCTGTCTATAATCTAAGAAGAGTGCTCTTTTAAAAGATGTAAGTCAGATTATATTGTGCCTGTGGGTTGAGCCTCCTGGGGCTTCCCTTAGCAACTGGAATTTTTTTTTTTTTTTTTTTGAGATGGAGTCTCGCTCTGTTGCCCAGGCTGTTGTGCAATGGCATGATTTTGACTCACTGCAAACTTCACCTCCCAGGTTCAAGTGATTCTCCTGCCTCAGCCTCCTAAGTAACTGCGACTGCAGGCATGCGTCACCACACCCAGCTAATTTTTGTATTTTTAGTAGAGATGGGGTTTCACCAGGTTGGCCAGGCTGGTCTCAAACTCCTGACTTCATGATCCACCCACCTCAGCCTCCCAAAATGCTGGAATTACAAGCATAAGCCACTGAGCCCGGACAGCAATTGGAATTTTAAAACTCCAGACATCTGACCTTGTCCAGGGCCTCTGCTGCTGCAAGACCTTTGCACAGCTATTCCTCTTGCCCAGGCTGCTCTCTCCCACATCCTCCTAAGGCTGGCCCCTTCTTTGCAGCTGTCAGGTCCCAGCTCAGTGCCATCCTTAGTGCCACCCCTAACTGGCTATCAAGAGGGGACTCTTCTCCACCACCACCCCTGGATCTATCCCTCTGCAATCACCTTGCACTACAGCCCGGATCTCTACTGAACAACCTTGTGTATCTGGGACCTTGTGTATTCTTGCCTGACAAGGATAGTGGCACCCTGAGAGCAGCACTTTCATCTGACCTGCTCACCTTAGAATCCTCAGGCTGGGTGTGGTGGCTCACGTTTTAATCCCAGCATTTTGGGAGGCCAAAGTGGGAGGATTGCTTGAAGCTGAAAGTTCGAAACCAGCCTAGGCAACAAAGCAAGACCTCTCACCTTTCTCTCTCTCTCTCTCTCTCTCTCTCTCTCACACACACACACACACACACACACACACATTAGCCAGGCATGTGCCTGTGGTCCCAGCTACTCACAGGAGGCTGAGGCGGGAGGAATGCTTTAGCCCTGGAGTTAGAGGCTACAGTGAGTTGTGATCATGCCACTGCACTCTCCAGCCTAGGCAACAGAGCAAGACCCATCCCTAAAAAAAACTGAATCCTCAGAGCCTAGAATGGGGCTGAACACTCAGTAGATGCACCTGGTTTTTCTTTTTTTTGTTGTTTTTAATTTATATTTTAAATCTACATACAGTCGTGTTTGCCTTTTTGGGTTTGCTGTTCTATAGTTTTTCACACTTGCATAGATTCTTTTTTTTTTTTTTTTTTTTTTTGATACAGAGTCTTGCTTTGTTGCCAGGCTGGAGTGCAATGGTGCAATCTCAGCTCACTGCAACCTCCGGCTCCCTGGTTCAAGCGATTTTCCTGCCTCAGCCTCCCGAGTACCTGGGACTACAGGCACGAGCCACCATGCCCAGCTAATTTTTGTATTTTTAGTAGAGATGGGGTTTCACCATGTTGGCCAGGATGGTCTCGATCTCCTGACCTCGTGATCCACCCACCTCAGCCTTCCAAAGTGCTGGGATTACAGGCGTGGGCCACCACACCCGGCCCACTTGCATAGATTCTTATAATCTCCACCTCAAACAGGATGGAGAGCAAGTCCAACCTCTCTCTGTAGTCAGACCCTGGCCCCATTCTTAGCCTTTGGCCACCATCTGCTGTCCCTTTCTATAGCTCTGCCTTTTCCAGAATGTCGTATAAATGGAAACGTACATTGTGCAGCTTTTGAGACTGTCTACATTCACTTGGCATAAATGCCTCTGGGATTCATCCCTGTCATTGCGTGCGTCAGTCGTTTGTTCCTTTTATTGCTGGAGCACAGTCCATGTGTGATCCTACCACAGTTTGTTTGTCTGGTACATTTTCTCTTCATGATGGATGTTGAATTAACATGAAAGCCTCTGGTTGTAAGAGCGACAGCATACTCTAGACCAAGTACACTAAATCGTAGTGATACTCCCTATACAAATAGCCATTCTGTTTGGTAATTTACAGGATACAGTTTGGTAATTTATAGGACCCTGCATGTCTTAGGATGTTTACCAATGAATTACAACTTTTAAAATAATATGCAAGTAATGGCCGGGCGCCGTGACTCACGCCTATAATCCCAGCACTTTGGGAGGCCGAGGCAGGTGGCTCTCCTGAGGTCAGGAGTTCGAGACCAGCCTGGCCAACATGGTGAAACCCTGTCTCTACTAAAAATACAAAAATTAGCTGGGCGTGGTGTCATCCCAGCTACTTGGGAGGCTGAGGCACTAGAATAGCTTGAACCTGGGAGATGGAGGTTGCAGTGAGCTGAGATCGTGCCACTGCATCCCAGCCTGGGAGACAGAGCAAGATTCCATCTCAAAAAATAAAAATAAAATTATATGCAAGTAATACAAGTAACATTCTCCTGGGAAGGACCACCATCTACAGCAGGAGATTCAGAAATGAAAATTTCTCTTTTCGTCTTTCTGTCTATCCCACCTCTCATGAGGTAAGCACTGTTAGTCATATAACTTGTGTCCTTCTAGATCTTTTTAAGGTCCCTTTACCTATTTTATAGTATGTATAGCTGGTTTTTTTTTTTCAACATAAATTTATTCCGCAAATATTTGAGAGCCTGCTGTGTGCCAGGCACTGCAGATGTTGGCTTTCTTTCTTGGAGAAGGTACCTCTTCTTTTTAATGGCAGCATAGTTTAGAGCTAGGATGCACCATAAGGTACTTAATGATTTTCCTATTGATGAACATTTGTTTCTAATTTTTTATGACTTCAACTAATGCCACTGGGGACAGGTCGTCAATATACCTTTTTTTTTTTTTTTTTACAGCTGTGCTGAGATCTATTTTACATACCGTAAAGCTCACCCATTTGAAGTGTATGGTTCAGTGGGTCTTAGTATACTATCTTCACAGAACATTTTCATCACTCCAAAAAGAAGAAGAAACCCTGAACCTGCCATGAACAGTCACTTGCCTTTCCTCCTCCCAGCCCCTGGCAACTGTGAATCCACTTTCTGCCTCTGTGGATTTGCCTGTTTTGAACATTTCATATAAACAGAATCACACACTACGTGGCCTTTTGTGATTGGCTTCTTCCACGTAACATAATGTTTTCAGGGTCCGCTGTCCATCCGTTTACAGCAGGTGCCAGTGCTTCGTTCCTTTTTTTTTTTTTTTTTTTGAGATGGAATTTTGCTCTTGTCACCCAGGCTGGAGTGCAATGGCGCGATCTTGGCTCACTGCAACCTCCGCCTCCCGGGTTCAAGCAATTCTCCTGCCTCAGCCTCCCAAGTAGCTGGAATTACAGGCATGGGCCACCACGCCCGGCTAATTTTATATTTTAATAGAGACGGGGTTTCTCCATGTTGGTCAGGCTGGTCTTGAACTCCTGACGTCAGGTGATCCACCCACCTCAGCCTCCCAAAGTGCTGGGATTACAGGTGTGAGCCACCGTACCCAGCTGCCTTCGTTTAGCCATCCATCAATTGACAAACATTTGGGCTGTTGCTACTTTGGGGCTATTAGGACAACGCTACCGTGAACATTGGTATCCAAGCCTTTGTGTGGCCATGCACCGTTTAGCACATGTCTACTTCTGCAGGATGAATTTTGAGGAGGGGAAAAAGACTCCACTTATAGCTAGCTCTTTGTCTCTGACTGTGTAGGTTTGAACATCTCCTAAGTCTTAAGAAATGCTTGGAAGCCATTTCCTGCAGAGGCACACCCCCCTCTTGGGCAGGCTGGGGGAGGCAGTGGCAGAGCCCAGCCCACCTGCCCCAGCCACCGGTGCTCCCGGGTTTTGCATTCAGCACCTGGCACACACTCATGGCTAACCCTACAGGTGCCCTTGCCTGTCTTTGACCCAGCACTGGCGAAGGAATTGGCAAAGCCACCAGGTTAATGATGCAAGCCCCAGAAACTTGCGGCATAGATGAGAAAGCAAACAGTCTCTTCTTTTGGAGAACTAAAGGGATTTAAGGAAGCTCGCTGGCTCACTCCCTCTCACTGGGAAGGATGGCACTAAACACAGTCCGCATCAATCCCCATTTTTGTTAAGCGATTTATGAGTTGCTCAGCTGAGAAAAAGGTCGCACATGGTAGGAGGAGTTCTGTGTGCACTGAGGTCTCATGGAAGGACTGGATTTCTAGAGAGGAAAAGGGAAAAGGGAGTTGATGTTAAAATATCATTTCTATAACAGTAATGCAGTAGTGTTCATCTAGAAGGAGAGCTGCCACATTTGGCAAGATGCTGGGAGAGAAACAAGTATTAAGTACTTGGTTAAAATGACAAACCCCACAAATATGCCCTGGAATGAATATAGCTCATAGCAGGAGGCACTCCCTAAAGGGCTTAGCAACATCACAAATAGCAAAGAGTTTTTGAAATCACAAATAGCAAACAGCATAACTGCTTTTAGAGTTTCAGATATTTAAATCTGCAAAAAATCAGTAGATGATGTGGGTTACGTTATAATGGTGTGAATTACAACAATGACGCTAATGAACATTTATGGGCATTTTCCGTGTGCTGGGCTGGCCATTAAACTCCACGCTTTGTAGGACTCCTCTCATTTAACACAACCACCCAACACAGATAGAAGTATTTTTTCCGTTTATGGACAAAGAAATGGAAGTGCAGAAAGATTTAAGTCCCTGGCTGAGGTCACCCAGCTAGAAACTGGAGGACCCAGGATCTGGACCCAGACACCCTCGCCTAGCCACCTGTTTTAGAGCTAGGATGCACCGTAAGGTAGTTAATGGTTTTCCAGTTGATGAATGTTTGTTTCTTACTTATTTATTTATTTATTTTGAGACAGAGTCGCGCTCTGTCACCCAGGCTGGAGTACAGTGGCACAATCTTGGCTCACTGCAACCTCAGCCTCCCGGGTTCAGGCGATTCTCCTGCCTCAGCCTCCCAAGTAGCTGGGATTACAGGCATGCACCACTACACACGGCTAATTTTTGTATTACTTTTTAGTAGAGATGGGGTTTCGCCGTGTTGGCCAGGTTGCTCTCGAACTCCTGACCTCAAGTGATCTGCCCACCTTGGCCTCCCAAAATGTGCTGGGATTACAGGCATGAGCCACCGCCCCCGACCTCGTTTCTAATTTTTTATGAACACCAAGCTCCGAAAGCCAAGCAAAGGGATGACGCTGTGTACTTCAGAGCTCGAGATTCCCTCTGCTTTCTTCCTCTCCTCTGTCCCCTATGCCAGATCCTACTGTTCATGACCTTTGAACTTGAGAAGGGACCTCTTTTCTGCTTTATCTACACCTGCTTTCCTGGTGATCTCGCCAAGGTACAAGAGTTGAAATGCATCTTAGAACCTCCAGTGTCCTAGTGTCTACAGCCTGGTTCACTCCCCTGAATCCTGGACTTGTGTACCTAGCTGCCTAGGTGGCAGCTGCGTGTGGGTGTCATCTGATGGGCATCTGAGGATTCTGTCACCCAAAACTGGGTGCCTGATTCGACCTCACGCTTGTCTCTCCCCAGACCACGGGCTTCCCCAGCTCAGCACCGGGCAGCTCCATTCTCCAGGTGCTCAGGCCAACCCCAAGCCTTAAGTCAGCCTTGACTCCTCTCTTTCTTTCACCCTCTATGTCAAACCCATCAGCAAACCTGGCTGACTCTGTCTTCAGGTGTCTCCCAAATGAGAGCACTCCTATCACGTAAGTCTTTGTCACCTCTGGCCTGGTTGTCCAGCCCTGACATTTGCTTCCATTGACCATTGATGTTTCCAAAATATCTGTCAGACTGTGTCCCCGTGCCCTAAACCTTCCAGTAGCTTCCCAGCACACTCAGAGTGAAAGCCAAAGACTCCACTGTGGCCTCCTTGTGTCTCTAAGGCCATCTTCTCCTCCTCCTCCACCACCTCCTCCTCCTCCTCCTCCTTTTCCTCCTCCTCTTCCTGTCTTAGTCTGTTTGGGCTGTTTCAGCAAAAGGCCATAGACTGGGTGGCTGTAAACAACAGACACGCATCTCTCAGCCCTGGAGGTGGGAAGTCTGAGAAGAGGGTGCCAGCAGGGTCAGGTTCTGGTGAGGGCTCCCCTCTGGGATGCAGACGGCCGTCTTCTTGCTGTGTCCTCACATCACATGGGGGGAAGCCAGAGAGAGCTCTCTGGGGTCCCTTCCATAAGGGAGGGCATGATCCCACCCCCATGACCTAATCACCTCCCAAAGGCCCCACCTCCTAAAGCCACTCTCTTGGGGTGAGGAGTTCAGCATAGGAATTTAAGGGGACACAACATTCAACCCCCAGCATTCCCCCAGCTCCCTCTGGTGGCATCCTCACATGACCTGTGTGACCCCACGTGTCCCGTGTGCCTCAGCCTTGCTGAGCACCCTCCCTGGCAGAGCCTTCTCAGCAGCGACACTTTCTTCACCTCACTCTGCCTCTGTCCTGTCACTGCCCTGGGTCACCTTGTTGCCCCTGGCCCATGCCGCACTCCACTTGTGCATTTGAGTGTATTTTTCTTCAGAGCATTTGTCACCTCCTGCTGTTCTGTGTCCATGGTGTCATCTGTCTGTCCCTGAGGGGTCAGCCCCACGTGGTCAGGGACTCGATCTGTTTCATTCCCTGCTGTGTCCTCAGCACTTGGAGCTGGCACGTGGCAGATGCTCAGACTGTGTTTGCTGAATGAATGAATGATGGCTGAGTGTCCAGGCTCTGAGGGAGTGTGGTATGGGCACCCTTCAAGCCCCAGTCCCTGTACCCAGGGAACTATGTGGGGTGAGGAGATGCACGGGCACAGGCCAGGAGCTAAGAGGAAGGTAGAAAGGTTCTAGCCCACCTTCTCTTCTCGTTGACTTGAGGTTAGGAAGGGGCTAGCTTGGGATGAGAGGAGGAGCTTCCTCCACTCTGTGGCATCTGTCCCCCGCCTGAGGTTCCACCTGAACTCCTGCCACAAGCTCCAGATCTGTTCCTGTGCTGCACCCCCACCCCTGCTACAAAACCCCGGCTCTCTGCCCACCTGGTCCGCCGCTTTGGGCAGAGCTGCCCTTCGTTCACTTTCCATCTTCCCGAGGGCTGACCTTGGCTGCTGTGGGTCATTAGTGATGAGGCCCAGAATGTCAGCCGGGGCAGAACGAGTTCCTGCTGCCCAGGGCCGGCCTGTCTGGGGGCTGCTGAGAAGCCGCACTGTGGTCCTCTATAGTCATTCCTGTGTGAGGACGAGACACACACTTTCCACTTGCTGGAGAGGAGGGTCTGGGCGGCTTTTTATTGGTGCATTCACCCTCTCAGATACTTCCTGATCAGTATGAGCTGGGTAAACAGCCAGTTCAGATGGCTCAGCCTCCTGGAAGAGGAGCGTTTAGCCCAAATTACTGGTATTAGCCATCCGCATTCAACCTCATCTTAACCACGAAACTTGCATGGTAAAAAAGAGAATTTGACTACACAGAAATGCAACTGTGTCTTCATCGTTCCACTCTGCAGTAAGCTTCAGAGGGCTTTCATCCACTCAGCCTTCCTTCTTTCCATCTTTAATTGTTTTGAAATTCCATTTGGATGCAAATATTTCAAATTTTTTTTGTTTTTATTTTTTTTTTTGCAGTTTTTATGGTTTGATTTAAACACAAAACATACACATGAGCCATCTACTCATTTTCTTCGCTGCGCAGCCTGGCATTGGGGTTGGTGACTCTGATGGCAGCTGGCAGCCCTTTCCATGATGGTTTTGCGTTTCTTGGAGGAAACAATGTGAGCGATCTCAGCACAGGGAGATTTGTTGCACATCAGCAGCACTTCCAGCTCCTTGACGTTGGGGACCAGGAACTTCCAGAAGTCACTGGGCAGCATGTGCTTTGTTTTTTGTTGCTCCCATAACCAATATTGGGCATCAAGATCTGGCCCTTGCAGGCGCGGTGGCTCTCGCCTGTAATCCCAGCACTTTGGGAGGCTGAGGAGGGTGGATCACCTGAGGTCAGGAGTTTGAGACCAGCCTGGCCAACATGGTGAAACCCCGTCTCTAATAAAAATACAAAAACTAGCCAGGCATGGTAGTGGGCACCTGTAATCCCAGCTACTCTGGAGGCTGAGGCATGAGAATTGCTTCAACCCAGAAGGCGGAGGTTGCGGTGAGCTGAGATTGCACCACTGCACTGCAGCCTGCACAACAGAGTGAGACTCTGTCTCAAAAAAAAAAAAAAGAAAAAGAAAAAATCTGGTCCTTGAACCTTCTGTGAACCCTGTTGTCAATACCTCTGGGTTTCCTCCAATTACACTTAATTTTGACATGTTGGTCTGACTGGTGCCGGATGAACTCCTTGGTTCTCTTTTTGATGATCTTGGGCTTCACGAGGGGTCTGAGGGTGGCCATGATGCTGAGGAGGAGACGGCTGCCACCTCCATAGGCAGCACTGAAGACAGAGGGGCCTTTTTTTCTCTTTTTTCTTTGTTATGTCCTCGGAAGGAAGACTTCATGTTTCTTTTTTGAGAGACAGGATCTCTCTGTGTCGCCCAGGCTGGAGTGCAGTGGTACAATCATTGCCCACTGCATCCTCCACCTCCTGGGCTCAAGCCTCCTGAGTAGCTGGGACTGCAGGCACACCCACCTTACCCGAATACTTTTTAATTTTTTTTTTTTCTAGAGACGAGGTCTTGCTTTGTTACCCAGGCTGGTCTCAAACTCCTGGCCTCAAGCAATTCTCCCACTTCAGCCTCTCAGAGCGCTGGGATTACAGACATGAGCCACTGCACCTGGCCCAAATATTTATCTTTTAAAATGTATGCAGAAGTGAAACATGCTTTCCAAGAGCAGCAACAGGCAGGGTCACCCAGCACCCAGGTGGATACGTGGGCCGCCAAGGCCTCTAGAAGCCAGGACAAATGGAAAGAATATTGGAACATGAAAAGGTCTGAAAGGTGGCAATTTGTCCAAGTCTACATTTGAATCAGAAGAGAAACGGTGGGTCAAGAAGGGGGTGATTTGAGTTCTGTTTCATCAGACTCATCTCTGTTTCTCTTTCCATCTCTCAGGCGGAGTTAGAACATTTTATTCCATTTTTTTTCCAAAATTATCTTTTGCTCGGATTTGGGAACTGACTTAATACGGAGCTGGGAATGGAGACACGAAAAACAGAACCAGACAAAGCTGAGGGTTTGTTCTTGCCCCTCCTGGACAGCGTGAGTTGCTCGCTGCTTTCAGGCCCTGTCTGAAGTGATCCCCAACCCCACACCAGGAGAAAATGTTTCCTGAGAAAAATGAAAACCCCTCTCAAAACTTGATGGAATAGGAAAGCCATTTAAAATATTTTACAGGTTTTAAGATGCCTTTTTACATTTTAAAAATAACATTTCTCCTCAAGCTTTTGAATTAAATTGCCTTTCTACAACAGAATTGATTTTAGTGTATCTTCTTAGAATTAATTGAGACTAATTAGTTTAAAAACCTAAAATACCTCTAACATTTCCCTCTTTGGGTTTAATTCTAATAATGAGTTTAACAAAAAGACCCTTTTGCTGCATCTTCTCAGCGCACACTGAGGTTTTGCTTTGGGGTTGAAACTTTTCGTGGGGACAGAAATAGAATGTCCTTTTGTCGTTCCCATTGGGTTGGATGGTGGCATTTGAGACAAGCAAAGAGATGACGGATGGAATAAATATTTCTAATTTTGTCTTTCTTTGCTTCATTTTCATTTCTTCAGAGATCCCTGGGTCTTGCTGAGGGGAACTCTGACTTGGCTTGATTTTCTGTCCCGGGCCAATTGAGATATATCTGTGCCTCAAAGATAGACGATCACTTAAAATTACTGACAGGATCTTTCCCTCCCAAAGACAGTTGAGACCTCCTCCCGTCAGGCTGAGTCCATTCCTTGTCTGGAGCCAGGGAGCTCTGCTTCCCAAACTCTCACAGCAAGATTCCTGGCCTCGCTCATTTGTCTTGCATTAAATTTCCTTGCAATCTTGCATAATTCGAGCATGACTTAGCAAGAAATGCATTTTTAATATGTGACTCTAACACTTTCTTATTTAAGGATGCATGTTTGTACGTTGACATAGCAAGAAAAATAGGTATATTAAAACTCATTTCTAATAATATTCGAGTGTGGAAAGATTAGCCATTTGGCAAATTTGAAAAGAGGTATGGAGTAACCATAAGGAAAGCAGTGAGGGCCAGGCACAGGGGCTCACACCTGTAGTCCAACACTTTGGGAGGCTGAGGTGGGAAGATTGCTTGAAGCCAAGAGTTCAGGACCAGCCTGGATAACATAGTAGGACCTTGCCACTACAATTTTGTTTGTTTTGTTTTAAGTAGCCAGGCGTGGTGGTGTGCACCTGTAGTCCTAGCTACATGGGAGGCTAAGGCAGGAGGATCACTGGGCTGAGGGCCCAGGAGTTTGAGGCTGATCCAACCACTGTACTCCAGCTTGGGTGACAGAGCAAGACCCTGTCTCTAGAAAAGAAAAAGAAAGCAGTGAAAAAGGCAAATCATGTGCATAAACCTGAGGAGTGGGGCTTCTGTCAGGTGTTGAGGTGGGACCATGGGGTAGGTGCAAGTATTGGTCCCATGGAGCCCATATGTGCCTATGAACCCAGGGTCTGCTGGAGGCTCTGATGTGAGGTCTGTGGACCTAGGTCATCATACTTGATACCCAGGCCCTATCCTGTGGCTTCAAGCCCGTCCACCCTGCTGAGACTGGAGACCCCCAGCAGCCAGCTATTGAGGCTGGCGAGGAGTAAACACAGGGATTCCATGGATGAAGAATGGGATTGGGGACCAGGACCCCCCCGAGAAGCACTATGTCCACCTTCCAGGGTGGACACTCTGTCTTCTCTCCTGTACTGGTGGATGCATATCCATGCACCTAGCCCTGGCCAAGCCCACCTGTGTTCTGCAGGACATCCCATTCCATCCCATCCATATCCCATCCCATCCCATCCCATCCACATCCCATCCCATCCCCATCCCATCCCATCCCATCCCATCCCATCCCATCCCATCCACATCCCATCCCATCCCATCCCATCCACATCCCATCCATCCCTTCCCATCCCATCCCATCCCATCCCATCCCATCCCATCCCATCCCATTCCACATCCCATCCCATTCCACATCCCATCCCATCCCATCCCATTCCACATCCCATCCCATCCCATCCCATTCCACATCCCATCCCATCCCATCCATCCCATCCCATTCCATCCCATCTACATCCCATCCCACCCCATCCACATCCCATCCTATCCCATCCATCCCATCCCATCCCATCCATCCCATCCACATCCCATCCCATCCCATACCATCCACATCCCATCCCATCCACATCCCATCCCATCCACATCCCATCCCATCCACATCCCATCCCATCCCATTCCATCCCATCCACATCCCCTCCCACCCCATCCTACCCCATCCATCCCATCCATTCCCCATCCCATCCCATCCACATCCCATCCCATCCCATCTCACTCCATCCATCCCATCCCATCCCATCCCATCCCATCCCACCCCACCCACATCCCATCCCATTCCATTTCATCCCATCCCATCCCACTCCATCCACATCCCTTTCCATCCCATCCACATCCCATCCCACCCCATCCACATCCCATTCCACCCCATCCACATCCCATCCCACCCCATCCACATCCCTTTCCATCCCATCCACATCTCATCCCACCCCATCTACGTCCCATTCCACCACATCCACATCCCATCCCACACCATCCACATCCTTTCCCACCCCATTCACATCCCATCCCATCCCACCCCATCCACATCCCATCCCACCCCATCCACATCCCACCCCATCCCATCCCATCCACATCCCATCCCATCCCACACCATCCACATCCCTTCCCACCCCATTCACATCCCATCCCATCCATCCCATCCCACCCCATCCACATCCCATCCCACCCATCCACATCCCGTCCCACCCCATCCACATCCCATCCCATCCCATCCACATCCCATCCACATCCCATCCCAGCCCATCCACATCCCATCCCACCCCATCCACATCCCATCCCATCCCATCTCCATCCCACCCCATCCACATCCCATCCCACCCCATCCACATCCCATTCCACCCCATCCACATCCCATTCCACCCCATCCACATCCCATTCCATCCCATCCACATCCCATTCCATCCCATCCATGCAAGAACATCCACTTGCAAGTCTCCCTTCTTGCTCCTATCCCAGTTCCCTCCTGGTAGGTCCTACCTGCTATTATTTCTTTCATTTTCAGAAACACTCTCTCAGTCTTCCCCTTCCAGCTGCCTCCCCGTTCGTCTTCCTATGTTTCTAGCAAAAATTCCTCAAAAGAGCCATCTGGTCCTCCTGTCTCCAATTCTGCTCCACTTGGGGCTCTCTTGAATCTGCTGCAACCTCTGTGGCTTTTGTACACACTTTTCCCCTGGAGCTCCTCTGTCACAATCACTGGTGACCTCCACTTTGCTGATTCCAGTGATCACCACTCAGCCCCAGAGTCATTTGGTTCTCAGGACACCACTTGCTCATACTTCTTTGGCCTCCTGTTTTCAGGCTCCTGCTTCTTTGGGATCTCCAAATGGTAGACAGCCCCAGAACTCAGCCCTAGGCCTCTTCTGTCTGCTCTTCCTTGGTGAGCCCAGATAGTCTTATGGTTTTAACTAGGTTATTTATACACTGATGACTCCAGCCTACATCCTGTATACACTGGTGGCTCTAGCTTATGTTCTCTATACACTGATGGCTCCAGCCATGTTATCTATACACTGATGGCTCCATCCCATGTTCTCTATACACTGATGGCTTCAGCCCACATCCTCTATACACTGGTGGCTCTAGGTCATGTCCCCTACACACTGATGGCTCCAGCTATGTTATCTATACATTGATGGCTCTAGCTCATATATTCTATACACTGATGGCTCCAGCCTGCATTCTCTATACACTGATGGCTCCAGCTCACCCTTCAGCCTGAGACTTACATAATCTGCCTGCTTTCTTAGCATCTCAACCTGGGTGTCTAGGAGCCTCTCACACTTTACACCTTCAGAACTCAACTCCCAACTGCTCTCCAGGCCTTTTCCTTGGGTAATTTTCCTGACCTCATCCTTTTAGTTGCCAAAAACCTTGGAGGTACCCTTGACCCATCAGCAAATCTGGCTGACTCTACCTACTATGTTTATCCAGAGTCTGACGGCTTTGCCCCTCCATAGCTCACAGCCAGGCCCCCCTCCCTTGCCCAGATTATCACATTAGTCTCCAGATTGCTCTCTCTGCTCCCACCCTTTTCCCTCTTCCCCTATTCTCAACCCAGCAGCCAGAGGGGCCTGGTTAAAATGCAAGTCAAACCAGGCCATTCCTGGGCTCAAACCTTGTGATGGCTTCCACTCACCCCAAGAAAAAGCCAGAGCCCCTACAATGGCCTGCATGGGCCTTTCTCCTTGCCTTCTGGTTCACTCCGCTCCAGTTTCAAGCCAGGCACTGTCCCACCTCGGGGCCTTTGTACTGGCTTTTCCCTCCATTAGGAACGCTCTTCCCCAGAATATCTGGACAGCTCCGTCCCACACCTTCCTCATCTCTTTAATGAGCCCACCCAGGGAAGCATTTGACAACTCTTTAAAAATTGCAACCCCTTCCTATCCCAGCACTCCTTCTCTCTGCTTCCTTTTCCCCCTTGGTACTTGTCACCATATGATATAGGGTGTCATCTGACTTACGACATATTTTTCTTACTTATCTTATTTACTGTCCATATGCCCCTATCCTCCCGCATGGTTTAGAATAGAAACTCCATGACGGCAGGGAATTGTGTTTTTACTCATCCTTCTGGACATGGGGTTTGGAGTCCTCACAGCTGCACCTCAATGCCTCCCTTGGGATGCAGCATCCAGGCAGAACCCGGCTGTGTCCCCTAAGCAAAGCCTCCCATGGCGCCAGCTGCTGGTGGTTTTTCCTCCAGGACTAGCATTCAAGGTTGTCACCACATCACCACTTAGCCATACGTTAACAGCCCAAGAGTCTGGCTTCAAATTCCTCATCTCCCTGGAACACAGATTCCAATTTTAACAGCATAGGATCTGTCTTCCTTTCTTCTCAGGGAGGCATGTCTATTCCATTCCTGTTCTAGGAATGACTCCTGGATGATATCTTAAAAAAACAGTTTCTGTGCACTGACTGTGTCTGTCTCAAAGGGCAAACCTCCGCTGAGAGCTCCTTAAAGGGTATGCTTGGTCATGCACAAATCTATCAGCGTTGTGTGCTTTTATCATCCAAAATGTTGACCCATCGAGGCTGCAGCTACACGCTGCTCATTCTATCAAAATGCTTTAAGATCCTTGGCCGGGCCCACCAAAAACAAGAGCACTGCTTAAAGCTCTGTGTTCCCCTTGAAAGGTGGTGGTGCCACTTCACCCTCTCCTGGTCCCAAAGCCTCAGGGAAGCCATGCTCAGCCTGAACTGCTCCAGGCAGCACAAAAGCTGCACTGGCTTCGGTTTAGCCCTTTTTCCCCCCCTCCATGGGTCGAGATTGCCCGACCATGTGCCTCCTCTTTCCGGAGATATGTGTCCCTTGTGTGTCCTGCCATCTGGGGGCATCTGATGTGGCCTGGCTTCCTCTTAGAAAAGTCTTCCTCTCCCCGGGTGGGGAGGGAAGAGCCGGTGCAGTGATGTCAGAGATATACTGTAAGTCCCTCCCGGCAAAGCCCCACAAGGCATTTCTGACGCTGAGTCAGTGGTTCCCTTTGCACTTGTTCCATACGTACATGATATTTCCAAAGTCTTTTTAATTTGATATCAACTCCTCTGTTTTCACACTTTTTTCCAAATAGCTTAATCCATGATTCATTTTACTTCGCCCAGAAAACACTTGTGCAGCTATGAACTCTCCCACATTGTTTGATGATAAATAGATTCTTTCCTCTTGGAGAAAAGGGCACTTTCTCTTCCCAGTACTAGGAAGGATTGAAATCCCTCCTGTGATGCCCTCTTACCTCAGAGAGAGTTGTTCCTCCTTGGGTTTTGTTATTTCAGAACAAATATGGTAAACTGTTTTCCCCTCAGTTACTATAGAGAAGAGATTATTTGCCTTTCTCTTAGGGCTTCTGAAAATAATAGATTACATATTTGAGAGGGTTTTTTTTAGATCTGGTTAGTGTGAGATAGAGGGGGTTGCTCCGGGATGACATTGTTTGGTTTGGGAAGTATTCTCTCGGTTGCCCAGCAACAGGCTCTTGGAAACGGGAGTGGACTGCGTTGCCCCTGGCAACCGTTGTTACTTAGCAAACAATGAGGGCCGGGCAAACAGTGCCAAGACTGCGGACTCCAGGTTTTAATTGAACATCTGCATATATTTTTCTCTGATTAAATTTGAGTTTGATTTGCCACAACAGGTAGACATGGGTCCACTCGGGATCTACTTGAAAGAACCAATATTGTAATGTTGACTCCCATCCTGCATAAACGCAGAGGCCCCATTGAAACAAACTTCTGGCCATTTGAATATGTCCTAGACTGCTCTCAACTGGAGACTTATTTTAGTCTTAAGTGGAATTTCTTTTTTGATCTAATTCCTGGTGTTCAGAAAATCATTACTTGTCCAACCTACTACCGTACATCACTGATAAATCCGCAATTTCTGGAGCACTTTTCAGCATGATGCCTTCATTTCTGCTGCCTAAGAATTTCAGAAGAGCAAAGAGTTGAGCCCTAGCTGGCTCACATGTAGAGACATTCACAGGGTTGGCTGAGGGTGGAAATTGGACCCAGCACCTTCTGGTTTCATGTGCTCAATGTTCCTGTTAAGAAGTTGAGTCCACCCGTGGCCCTCAGTGGGATGTGTGTGTTATGTTTATTAAGGGAGGTCGCACGTTCCCACTAACAAAGTGCCCTGTTGATGGGCACTTTGCAGCCACAGGTTGGATTTTGATCAAAACAACCTCACTCCCCCACCTCCTCGCTGGCAAGCCAGAGATAGCGATTGTTGACAAGGGTTTGTTGCTCAGGTAAACACCACCCCTGAACTTCATTCAGAGCGGGTGACACATTTCTTCCCCTCCTCCCAGCCCCGCCCCCACTGCCAGGGCTATAAATTCAGAACTGTTAGCCAGGACAGGTTTTTGGTGAAGACTTTATTCTTCCTTATTCATCTCGAGTGCAATCTGACTAATGCAGCAGCAGCCGCAAAAGTGCCGCCTGTAACAGACACTCCAGCCTGTCACTAAAACAGCTCCTGTGGTTCCCGTGGTGAGACTCGCTTTAGTTGTATGGATTTTTTTTTAAGGGTGATTCACTTTGTTGCTGAATGCCCCCAAGAAAATGTTCATTGCACGTTTGTTACCAGCATTTCAGCTAATCTTAGGACTATTTAAAGTGTCTAAACAAATTTCCCAACTTTCTTTTGCAGCAGAAACTTATAATGGAATGTCATTTGTGTTATATAACAAATAAAAAGTAAGCTTGTTTTTTTTTTTTTTTTTTTCTGAGACGGAGTCTCGCTCTGTCGCCCAGGAAGCTCCGCCTCCTGGGTTCACGCCATTCTCCCGCCTCAGCCTCCCAAGTAGCTGGGACTACAGGCGCCCGCCACCACATCCGGCTAATTTTTTTGCATTTGTAGTAGAGACGGGGTTTCACCGTGTTAGCCAGGATGGTTTCGATCTCCTGACCTCGTGATCCACCCACCTCGGCCTCCCAAAGTGCTGGGATTACAGGCGTGAGCCACTGCGCCCGGCCTTTTTTTCTTAAAAAGGCAAGCTGGTTAGTCATCAGCCTTGTTAGATGTGATCATTAGGATCCAGTGGCTGCGAGTGTTGTTGGAATCAAAATGAATAAGGTCTGACTTACACAAAGACTCCCCCAAAGATTAAAATACATGATTTGTCCTGCAACCTGTTGTAGGATAGTTGTAGAAGACCACCATATACTTAAAAAGATAAATCCTCCCAAAGAAATGCTGTTCTACCTTCTACAGCATTATTTTCTGCCCAGCTCCCAGTTTAAGTAAGTCATTTTTCAGGAATTAGAGCCTCATTTAAAATTTTTTTTTAATTTATCATTTTCTTATTTCCCATGGAAGTATTTTCCCATATATCAGGCTTTGCAGTTTGGGCAAACCACTTAACATCTTTAGGTAAGTTTCTTCATCTGTTTGATGAAAGAGCTGGGTTAGGTGGTTTTTAAAGGGGCCTCTGCATGCTGTGGTTTTAGGTGGAAATTCTTGAATTTGAACTAGGCTCTTTCTCCGCTTCTTAAATTCCAGAATCAAATCACGACTGGACAGGAGGTAGGGAGTAGATTGGAAAGGTCCCGTATGTGATGTTGGTGGGATCCGGAAAGCTGGCCTCCTGGTCAGAATCATCATGGAGATGTGGAAAGAACATGCACTGCCTGTTGCTCTGTGCTCATTGGCCGTCTCTAGAGACGGCTGTCAGGGACAGGAAGGGCCACACAGGCAGGACGAGACCCCGTCCCCAGGTGGGCACAGGTGCCCAGTGGGCGTGCTGCTGGGTCAGGTCACCAGGCTGAGAACGCGGGAGATGCTACTGCTGAGGAACTGTCACTTGTCATTTCAGGGTCCACTCCTCCACCCTCTGGCAGCATGGGCCGCTCTGAAAGATTTTGAAGGTGGGACAGGAGAGGGTGAGTGAGGTGAGGCCTCCACATGCCAGGTTTTCACTGGCACATTCCCCATCTTCATCTTGACCATCAGCAGCTGCACTGCAGCCCTGCTCATGGTCAGAAAGGGAGAGAAACGTGAGAGGGAAAGAAGGGCTGGTAAGAGAAGGAGCAGAACACAAAAGCATGAGGCCTTAGGAAGCCGCTCCCAAGAACCCTGGGACAGGTCCCTGTGCTCAACTGAAGACGGGAGCTGGAGGCCAACACGGTGAAGGTGGCTAGAACAGGTGAGCAGCCCGGAGCAGGCGGGCTGCTCATTCTCTTGTTCATTGCAAAACACGTCTTGAGCATCTTTTCAGGCAGTGTGCTACGTAGGGGCTGAGGTTGGGGTGAGCGATCTGTGAGGGGGCTGCTGAGATGACACAGATCCAGACTTTGTTTTCTCAAGAAGGGCTGGCTGGCCGAGAAGCCAGATGTGAACAGCTGCATGACAGGAAGTAATCTGAGGGGACAAGCACGGAGAGTGGTTTGGTGAATCTGGAAATGCTGCATGGAGTAAAGGTGTGGCCTTAGACGTGTGGTTCTCCATGGGGGTGGTCCTGCCCCCAGGGGACACTGGGCGATGTCTGGAGACATTTGTGGCTGTCAGACAGGGGTCGGGGGGTGGTTTCCTGGCATGGAGTGGGTGGAGGCCAGGGATGCTGCTCGGCACCCTGCGGTGCCCAGGACGGCCCCACCCCAGAGTATGCTCCTGCTCCTCGTGTCCGCATTGCTGAGGTCAAGAAAGCCTGTATGAGATGACAAGCTGACTGGAGAGAGGGTTTCCCCACTGCTTATCACTTGCCTGGGATCCCCTTTGGAGCTGCTGGCTGCTGTCTCTCTGCCTCCCTCCTTCTTCAATGCAGCAGTCACTTTGATCTTAGCTGTCATGGGCGGGTGGACTTTGAGGGACAGAGGGCTGCCCAGCCTGCCTGGCCCTGTTGGAGGGGTCTTGTCCTTCCCCACCCTGGCAGGTGCATCGGCCCCATCCTCACCCTCCCTGCGTTGTGTGCAGGAGACACCAGTTCCAGCCTCCGGTGGCCCTCCATGCACACTGCAGCCACCTTGTCACTGCGAGTCTGGACCACTGTGTGCCATGCTGGCCTCCCTTGATTCTGCAGACCTTAGTCTTGCAGGCAGAAGCTAGCTGCTCAGTGCAGGGGCCGGTGCTCAGGCCTGGGGGTCTGGCAGGCGTGGGCTCTAATTCCGTTTGAATCAGAGGGTCCTTGGGGGTCATGTAGCCATCTCATTTAAACGCTCCATCTGGAATCAGAGGAAGCCCGGCTTTCCCCACAGAGCAGGCGCCAGGGGAGAGAGTTTCAAACCAAGTAGCTGGATGCATGAGGGAGAAGGCGGCCTGGGAGCAAGAGCGAGAGCAGCAGGACAGGAGAGGCATGAGACGCAGCAGCTCACGGGAGGGGATGTGGGTGACCCCAGCAGGGGCCAGGCACCAGAATAGGACAGACAGGTGACCTTGGTCTCTGGAAGGAGAGGGAAAGGACGAGCAGATATTGAATATGCGTGACTGGCCAGGGAGCGACCCCCAGATCTTTACATTCTGAAAAACCCACTGCTTTAAATGCACAGGGAACTGCTTGTGGAGATAGACAGAGGGAACGATCATTCTAAGTCACGCTGATTTACCATTTCCTCCCGGTTACTGAGAATGAATAAAGAGCACTTACTTCTCAACTGGAACCACAGAGGGCTGGAGAAATGTCCAAGTCCAGCTCGAACTCATACAGTCACTCCCCACGGGGACCGTATCAGTTCATGATACCTCCAATAGCATCAGCTAAATTCTAGAAACTTCTAAAGCAAAAGCTAAGCTTGTGTTGTTATTTGGAGTTCTCTTTGGCATGGGGTTGGGGAAGTGATTTATATACAGAAAAGAGACGGAAGCTCCACGTGGGTCGGAAAGCGGTGGCTCCAGAGGCTCTAGTCATAAAAACATGTGCTTCCTTCTCCTAAAGGAGTGACTTAGCCAAACCCAAGCCAAAGCCCCAGTTCCAATCTAGCCTGCCTCTTCCTGCTTTGTGACCTTCAGCTCAAGGCTCACCCTTTCTGAGCCTCAGTTGCGTGTGTGTTTTGTCTAGAGCAGAGGTGATGTGGTCACGGCTTCCTCAGAGTCAGTCAGCCCCCATGGGTACCAGCTTTGCCTGCAGTCTGGGGCTCGGTCTGGCCACCGGCTGCTGCCGCTGCTGTTGTCCTTGGGGTTGTGTCCCTCTTTCTTTTGGCTTGTTTGGTTTTTTGGTTGTTTTTCATTGTTTTGTTTGTTATTTGTTTATTCTTTTTAGAGACAGGGTCTTCCTCTGTCTCCCAGGCTGGAGTGCAGTAGTGTAGTCAGCTTACTGCAGCCTCAAATTCCTGACCTCAAGTAATCCTCTGGCCTCAACCTCCCAAAGTGCTGGAATTACAGACATCAGCCACCTTCCCCGGCCCCCAGTTGTTTTTTTGTTTGTTTGTTTGATTGTTTGTTTGTAGAGATGGGGCCTCGCTATGTTGCCCAGGCTGGTCTCGAACTCCTGGGTTCAATGGATCCTCCTGCCCCTGCCTAGGACATATTTCATTGATCAGGCACCTGCTGGGATCCACACTCAGGGTGGGCACATCAACTACATCATTCCCTTTCCCCTCCCAGCCCCTTTCTCAGATGAATAAACCAAGGCCACTGCCACAGTCAGTAAGCAAGTGACAAGCCTGGGATTTGAACCTGAAGCCTGGCCTCCTCCCTCTGCTCCGGGTGGCCGTACCTCCTTCCCAGCCACTCGGCACTCCCCTTGGCATTTGTTCTTATTTATATAAATAGTGGAGGTTGCAAAGTCTTTTTCCCCCGGCTGCAGCCGACTTCCCAGTAAGATCCAAAGGCGGGGCCGGGAGTAGGAAGGGAACCAAGTGTTCCGTTTCTTTGGATGCGTTCTGTGGGGCAAGGCTCTCTGCCTGCCTACGGACAGTCTTCAGGTGACAAGGTCGTGATCAGCCAGACTTGTGACTGTGAAGGGTGGGCTATCCAACCCTCTAAAGAAGGGACCCTACAGATAGCAGACCTTTTCGTCATCGAAATATCTGGAACCCCTACCTTGGTAGTTAATCCCTTGGTTTAGCACACACACTCTCTATGCAGTGAAAATTCATGGGAGGGTTTTTTGAGCCAGGGAATGAGAAGACATTGTTATCTTTTGAATCACCACAATGTGAAAGAAAATTGGCTCAGAGAGGGCAGAGGCTGGAAGCAGGCAGACCAATTAGGAGGCGGATGCGGTGGTTCCAGGTAAGAGATCTGGAGGCAGGGGCTCACTAAAATAGTAGCAGCAGGAGCGGAAGGAAGGGGGAGGCAGAGATGGTATCAGGTGGAGACAGCAGGCTGAGTCACCAGCGACACGTGCACTGGTGCCCAGGCAGATGCCCAGTGCCTTGAACAGCCCCCTGGCTTAGGAAACACAAGAGGAGCAATTTTGGTGGGAGGAGAGTTTCCCTTGGACTTGTTGAGGCACCTGAGGGGCGCCCAGGCAGAGAGGTCTGGGAGGCAGCTGGAGAAGGGAGCCGGAGTCAGGTGATTTGGGTGGTGCTGGGAGTCCTGGTGCCGTGAGGTTGTCCACACTGAGTGTGAAGGGAGGGGCACAAGGGTGGGAGACAAGGAGGGACCAGTGCAGGTGACTGAGAAGGTACCATTAGGGGGAAAAATGAAACCAGATGACAACAGCACCCAGACACGAGGGAGGACAGAGCTTTGAGGAGCGACACGAAACACTGCAGAGAGGACAAGTTCAGAGGAGGCCCGCAAACTGCCCCGTGAGGACCTCAAGAAGAACAGTGGGCAGACATGAGAATGGCAGAGAGAAGACAACGGAGGCTCCCTCCTGAGAGTCTGGACTTAAAAATAAAAAAGAATCCATATCTCGAGACAAGATAAAGGATAAAGAGCAGGGTTTCAGTGACAGTGGATGTTCTCCTCAAATGGGTGTGATGTGAGCTTGTCTATAAGCTGAAAGAATGGAGCCTGTGCAGAAGCCAGATTACAGGCTTGATCGGTGGGTCCTTGGAGGGAGATGGAAGGCTCTAGAACCTTCAGGAAGGGGGCCAGCAGCCTTTTCCTGTAAAGGACCAGAGAGTACATATTTTAGGCTTCTGCTGGGGTCTGTCTCAGCTCCTCACCTCTGCTGTTGGAGCACAAAAGCCGTCATAGATAATGGGAAAATGGGAGTTGAAGATGCAAGGAACTGGATGTAGACAGTCTGGATGTGAGATAGTGGGGGGAGGTCAGCACAGGGAAGGAGTTGCAGGGTAGAAGGAAGTGGAAGAGACAGCATGGCAGGGGCATGGCTGAGAGCCAGGAGGTGCAGAGGCGGTGTCAGAAAAGGGGGACAAAAGAGTTGCAATTTCAGAATGGGATCTTGCAAGGAGAAAAGTACAGAGAAAAAATGTACTTCGAGGCTTTCTCCCATAGGCATGTGTGTAGATGTGTGAACATAGGTTCCCCACCACTTTTTACTACAAGAATCGTTGTTTTTTGTCTAGTGGGAGGAGTCAACATTCAGTTTAATAGAAAAATGTCTGGAGTAAGAAAATGACATGTCTTCTAAGTGGTTTTGGCCATTTTTCTCATATGTGTGTCTGCGTGTGTATTTTTGTGTATACATGTATGTACATGTGTTTGTGTGTGTGTATATGTGTATGTCCATGTATTTTTGTATATATGCATACATGGGGAGTGTATACATGCGTCTGTGTGTGTGTGACACTCTCATGTTCACTCCTGGGGGACAGAGCACCGGCTGATGCTCAGCCTCTAGCTTGGTATCCAGTTACCTTTCACTCCAATGTGTTGGACTTCAGGGCACCCCATAACCTAAGGAGAATTTCCATTTCCTAGAAACCAAGTGTTGTGGTGTTGAAGTTGTTGCTGAAAGCAGTGGAATCAGGTTGCCTGCCAAAAGAGTATTTGCTGAGTGAAAGTGTCGGTGAAGCCTTGGTGGGTTTTAATCAAAATTCACCCTGAATTTGGCATATTATTGATGGCAGTTAAAATCAGACCACATCACAGATGAGGTAACCATACTTCAGTTTGGACAATTTTTATATTAATAGTCAAATCAAGGCCAGGCGTGATGGCTCACACCTGTAATCCCAGCACTTTGGGAGGCCGAAGTAGGAGATTGTTTCAGTCTAGGAGTTCGAAATCATTCTGGGCAACATAGCGAGACCCCTGTCTCTACAAAAAATTAAAAATTAGCCGGGCATGCTGGTGCTCACCTATAGTTCCAGCTACTTGGTTGGCTAAGGCAGGAGGGTCACTTGAGCCAGGGAGGTTGAGGCTATAGTGAACTATGGTCGCATCACTGCACTCTAGCTTGGGTGACAGAGCAAGACTCTGTCTGAAAAAAAAAAGTCAGGTTTCTAAAAGGGAAGGAATGGGTGTTTCCACTGTTAAGACGGAGGTCCCTCGCTTAGGGGAGGCCTTGTCAGCGCAGCCTGCTCTAAGCCTCTGAAGATTAGAACCTGCAACTTAGGGGCCTACTGGGTGTCCGCACTCCCGCATCCCCCTTCCAGTCTGCAAACAGCCCTTTCTCAGGCCAGTTGTCAAGGGCTTGGTTCTGATCCTTTTCTAGAGAAAGGAGGGAAAGTTTGGCTCCTGAGAAGAAAACAGGAACAGAAGCCCAATTCTTACGAAAAGAAAAAGGAATTTGAATTCTGAAGATACTTGATTTCAGAGAAGCTTGGAGCCAGCTCCAGTCCTTGACAGCCCATTGCTACAAGAGGAGAAAAAAAAAAAAACCCAAAAGTGAGGAATGACGGGCACCCCCGTGGCTTAGGCACAGAGGGAACGATGGTTGCCCTCGGTGTGCATTGAAGTCTGCTGCTCTGGAATGTGTGGGTAGCCTTCAGAGGGTCCTGTTCATTTATTTCACACTCCTTGCCTAGCAGAATTGTCATGATTTTGCATCCTGCCTACTCTCCTTTTTCATCTTCCTGTTCTCAACCTGTCTACAGGCCCGTTTTACTCGGGGGCTGTTTGTCCAGACCCCTTCTCAGACATCACACATCCATTTTGAACAGAGGTCCTTCTGCCCCCCAGGGGACACTGGGCAATGTCTGGGGACATTTGTGGTTGTCACAACTGGGGGTGCTCTTGGCATGGAGTGAGTGGAGGCCAGGGATGCTGCTCAGCACCCTGCAGTGCTCAGGACGGCCCCAGCCCAGAGATGGATCCGCCCCAATGTCCACAGCACCAAGTGGGGACACACCCTGTCATCTTTGGTGATAATCAGGGCAGAGTAATAACTCTTGGCACTGACAACTAACTGGGTCCACAGGGAGTGATCCTGGTGCAAGAAAGGACGTGGTTGCCGGGCGCGGTGGCTCACGTTTGTAATCCCAGCACTTTGGGAGGCCGAGGCGGGTGGATCATGAGGTCAGGAGATCGAGACCACGGTGAAACCCCGTCTCTACTAAAAAATACAAAAAATTAGCCGGGCGTGGTGGCGGGCGCCTGTAGTCCCAGCTACTCGGGAGGCTGAGGCAGGAGAATGGCGTGAACCCGGGAGGCAGAGCTTGCAGTGAGCCAAGATTGCACCACTGCACTCCAGCCTGGGCGACAGAGCGAGACTCCGTCTCAAAAAAAAAAAAAAGAAAGGACGTGGTTCCACCATCAAAGAGAGTTCAAGAATCCACTTTTCGGCAAGGAGATGGCTTGGAGGTGTCCTCCCTGTGCGTGGGGCCAGGCCACACAAGCCTGAACAGTGGGGACAGAATCTTAAAACACGCATCACTTGGTCCGTAGACCTGGCCCTCAGAGGGGAGCCGGGAGAAGGAAATGGACAAGATTTTTCTGGGCAGCGTCATGACACTGGGAGTGTTAAGACAAGCACCAGGACAGAATCTGGGCTTTGAAGCAACCGGTACTCCTGAGAGCGCTCTGGGCTTGTTCCTTCTTGTTCGGAGGGAGGAAATTAATCGCTTTCTTAGGGCAGATGAACTCTGGTACCATCTGGACGCCAGCGAGTACCAGGAGAGGAGGAGCTGATGGCCGGAGGAGGCTGTGTGCCTCCCAAACACCAAGGCTCATTAGCCAATCAGAATGAAGGTAACTAAAACCACTCAGCTAACTCTGCCCCAATTATCCCCAAAGATGACAAAACATTGTCTAAATACTGATCCGAACTATGTGAGGCAGGTGACAGCTCCATTTGGCATATGGAGGAACAGGAATAGAAGAGAGATTGCTTAAGGTCGCAGTGAGTCAGCGGCTCAGCCAGGAACGGGCCCAGAAATTGCTCTCAGCGTTTTCTGCATTTCCTTTCCTGACATTGCTGGTTACTAGGTGATGGGAGTATTTTTCTGTAAACAGAAGCCTCTTCCCTTTGTGCCCAGGCAGATTCATTCATCACGGCCGTAGTCCAGGGCTGCTTCTAGCTGCGTCTCTCCTGTGCCCCCTCACATGAAGTCAGGAAGCCACGGGAGATGTTCCCACTGGCGCGTTTGACTCAGCAGTGGCTCCAAAAGGTCAAGTGCGCATCTGGTTCACTTGAATGTTCGTTCAAGGTCAAATGCGCGTTTTGTGGATTCCAAAGGCTGGTGCTGGCCAAGGAGGGGAAATTGCGCCGCTGGTTCTGTGCTTTTCCCCTTTATTTCATGCCCGCCCTGATCTTGGACCAGATGGTAAATGAAACGTGCTCGGCTTATAAACAGCACTCCGGGCATATTTCTGAGGCACGAGGGAGGGAGCTTTGGGCCAGCCAAGCCCGTTGGCCAGGCAGGGCCAGGCTGGGTGACAGGTCGTGTCTGCGGCCCCTCCCCTTTATATTGGCTGTTCCTCCTGTAACCCAGTCTAAGAGGACACAGGGGAAGGCAGTCAAAGAAAGACTGCCCAGGTCCTCGCCACAGGAAGAAAAACAGAAGAGAGGACAAAGGAACGTGAGAAAGCAAGGACGGCGGGGCAGTCACTGAATGGGTCCAAGTTCCCACGGCAGATTCAGGTTCAGAGAAGAAGCATGGCTTCCACTCACTCACATCTACTGTCTTGCGCTGGATTGAGGGGTTCCCAAACTGGGTGCTGCAAAGGTCCTCCACAGTGTGCGTCCCTGTGCCCTGTGGACTTTACGTTGAATACACCCACGCCCTTGGGGCCCTGCCCTCTCCCCACCCTCTGCTGTGCCCTCCTCTGCCAGGCGGAGGAGTTACTCAGGATCTAGCATCACCCCTTCTGGGAGGACCATGTGAGCTACCGCGCTCACCTGGAAGCACCGCCAGGACAATGAGCCACTCCTTCTGCTGGGCTGACAACTCATCGCTGGTGTCTTGTGTGTGTGTTTGTTTAACTCCTTATCATGGAAATTTCAAACATCCACAAAGTAAATACACAATGCAATGAAACTTATGAAGCTACCACCCTCTACAGGGTGTCAGGGTCCTGCCATTCTTATAGCACCTGGATACCCGTACCCACTCTCCATCCTCCTCTCCACCCTTGTATTTTTACAGGCTTTGTTGTCATTGTTAAAATTCACATACAGTAAGTGCACAAACCTTAGCTGGCTAATTTTGACAAATCACGACTCCATGTAACCCCACACTGTATTATCACACAGAATGTGTCCATCTCACTGGAGTGTCCCCTCCTGTCCCTTTCCAGTCACTCTCGCCAACCACCACCCGCCCCCCACCCCCACCATTATGATTTTTTTTTTTTTTAACTTTAGTTTTAATCCACTCTACTCATCTACTCTTTTGGACTCAACTTATTTCACTCAGCGTAATGATTTTGAGATTCATCCATGCATTGTGAATTTCAGTAATTAATTCCTTTCTATTCATGAAGAGTAATCCAGTAGTATTCCTCTATTAGCTTTTTAGCTATGCCCTTCTTTTCCATTTTTAGTGGTTGTTTTAGGGTTTTCAATATGAATCTTTAGATCATCATAATCTGCAATTTCTCATCCACTCTCCTGATGAGGAACATTTGGGTTATTTTTACTTTTTGGTAACTGAATCAAACTGCTATGAATAAGGTCGAGGCAGGCAGATCATTTGAGCCCAGGAGTTTGAGACCAGCCTGGGCAACATGGTGAAACCCTGTCTCTACCCAAAATACAAAAATTAGCCAGGTATGGTGCTGCGCGCCTGTAGTCCCAGCTACTTAGGAGGCTGAGGTGGGAGAATCGCTTGAGCCCGGGAGGTTGAGGATGCAGTGAGCTGTGATTGTGACACCGTACTTTATCCTGAGTGAGACCCTGTCTCAAAAACAAAAACAAAAACCAACAAACAAAAAGCTGCTATGAACATGCTTATACAAGTTATTATTATTTTTTTGAAGAGATATGTTTTCATGTCTCTTGGATAAAAACTACAAGAGGAATTCTGGGTTAAAGAGTAGGTTTAACTTTCTAGAAAACTGCCAAGCCTCTTTCCAGTGTGGTCATATCATTCATATCTACACATGGGGATGTGTGAGAGTTTTAGTTGCTCCACGTACTTACAACATTGGATGTTATCAGACTTGTCAGCTTTAGCCATTCTAGTGAGTATTTAGTGATATCTTGATATAGTTTGAATTTGCATTTCCCTAGTGACTAATGAGGTTGAACACTATTCATGTACTTTTGGGCATCTGTATATCTTGCTTTGTGAAGTGCCATTTTTTTTAAGTTTTGTGTCTTCTTATATTGAATTGTAGGAGTTTAGATAGATAGATAGATACAGATATATTAGGATCAAAGCCCTTTATGAGATACATGTTTTGCAAATATTTCTCCCAGGCTGTGGCTTACCTATTCATATTCTTAGTAAAATCTTTTAATGAGCAGAGGTTTTAAATTTTGGTGAAATCTAATTTCTCAAGTTTTTCTTTTGTGCTTATTTGTGCATTCTAAGAAACCTTTGTCTAACCTCCTATGTTCTCTCTGAGAAGTCTTATAGTTTTAGCTTTTATGTGTAAGCTTATGTTCTAACTTGAAATCATTTTTATGTATGGTGTGAGGTAGGGGTCAAGGTTCATTTATTTTCCCCAATATGGATATTCTGTTGATCCATCACCATTTGTTTAAAAGACTTTTCTTTCTCTGTTGAATTGCCTTGACACCTTTGTCAAAATCCTGTTGAGGAAGAAAAGAGCTGAGGCTCCCATTAGAAAAGAAAAAATCAATTGAATCTAAGTGTGGTTATATTATTTATATATTGCTGAATTTGATTTATTAATATTTTAAATTATTTTTGCATATATGTGCATAAGAGATATTAGTCTAAACACTTTTCTTGTAATATATTTGTCAAGTTTTGGTGTCAGGGTTTACTGACCTCATAAAATGAGTTGTGAAGTATTTTTTTATTTTCTGATGGCATTTGTGTAATAATTCCTTTCTCAGTATTTGATAGCATTCACCAGTAAAACTATATGTGCCTGAAGTTTTCTTTGTAGGGAAGTTTCCAATAACATATTCAATTTTTTTGTTATATGTATTACATTCACATTTTTTATTTCATCTGTGTCAGTTTTGTTATGTTGTGTTTTTTAAAAAGTGTCCATTTTATATGTTATTGAATTTATGGGCTAAAGTTGTTTGTAATAGTTCCCTATTATCATTTTGATTTCTGTAGAATCTCTAGTGATATATTTCATTTCATTCCTGATATTGGCAATTTGGGTTTTCTTTTCTTTCTTATCAGTCTTTCCAGGAGGAAGTTGTTAATTAACTTTTTTTTTTTTTTTGAGATGGAGTCTTGCTCTGTCACCCAGGCTGGAGTGCAGTAGTGCAATCTCAGCTCGCTGCAACCTCTGCCTCCTTGGTTCAAGCAGTTCTCCCACCTCAGCCACCTGAGTAGCTGGAATTACAGGTGCCTGCCACCACACATGGCTCATTTTTATGTTTTTAGTAGAGACAGGGTTTCGCCATGTTGGCCAGGCTGGTCTCGAACTCCTGACCTCAGGTGATCCACCCGCCTCGGCCTCCCAAAGTGCTGGGATTACAGGCATGAGCCACCGTGCCTGGCCAAGACTTGCTTTTTTAAAGAGCAGTTTTAGGTTCACAGCAAAATTGACAGGAAAATACAGAGATTTCCCATATACCCCATACCTCCACACATGCACATCCTCCCTCATTATCACCATCACCCACCAGAGTTGTACATTTGTTACAGTTGATGAAATCTGCATTAACACAGCATTTTCACCCAAAGTCCATAGTTTACTTGAGAGTTCACTGTTGGTGTTGTACATTCTATGGTTTGGACAAATGTATAATGACATGTGTCCACCATTATAGTGCCATACAGAATAGTTCCAGTGTCCTAAAAATCCTCTGTGCTCTGCCTACTTATCCCTCTCTCTGATCCCTGGCAACCACTGATCTTTTCATTGTCTTCATAGTTTTGCCTTTTCCATAATGTTGTTTAATTAGAATCATACAGTATGTAGCCTTTTCAGACTGGCTTCTTTCACTTCATAGTATGTGTTTACATTTCTTCCATGTCTTTTCATGACTTGATAGCTCCTTTCTTTTTTTGAAAAAATTTCAGTTTTGAAGAAATATTGCTTTTGTTCATTTTCTCCATTGTTTATGGAGTTTCTAATTTCATTAATTTTGTTCTTTATTGTTTTTCCTTCTTTCTATTAAGTTTAGTTTGTTTGTCTTTCTATAGCTTTTTAAGGTTGAAAACGTTCTTAAATCCTTCTAATATAAGCATATAAAGCTAAACATCTCTTTCTAAGCACTGCTTTAGATGTAGCCACTTTTTTTTCTTAATAATTTTACTTCTTTTTTTCACCTACAATATTTGCACCAGTGCCCACAAATTTTGACACAAAGTGTTTACATTATAATTCAGTTCAAAATATTTTCTATTTTTCTTTGGGGTTTATTATTTCACCCATGGATTATTTTGAAGGTGTATTTTAAGTTTTCTAAATATTTGGCATTTTTCTAACCTTCTTACTGATCTCTAATTGACTCCATTGTGGTCAAAGTGCATACATGCTCTGTATAATTATGGTATTTTGGAATGTATTGAGGCTTATTTTATGGCCCAGAACATGACCCATCATAGTGAATATTCCATGTGCATTTGAAAAGAATGTGCAGGTTTTGATTGTAGTGTTCTCTAAATGTCAATTATATCAATGTGGTTGATAATATAATTCAGATATTCTGTATCCTTAGTAATATTTTTGCTTAGTTCTTCTAACTTTGATTCAGTAATCAAAATTACTGAATGAAGGATGTTTAAAATCTCCAATTATGATTGTTTATTTCCTCCTTTAGTTTTGTTAATTTTAACTTTATGTATTTTGAAGCTGTATTACTAGGTACATACACATCTGTAATCAGTATGTCTTCCTGATAAACTGATCATCTTATCATGATGAAGTTTTATCTGCAGTAATAGTCCTTGTCTTGTCAATGTCTCTAGTATTGCTAGTAATATTTCTCATCTCAGAGTCTATTTTGTCTGATTATTACAGCCGCTCCAGCTTTCTTAACATCAGAGTTTGCAGGCCGGGTATGGTGGCTCATGCCTGTAATCCCAGCACTTTGGGAGGCTGAGGTGGGTGGATCACGAGGTCAGGAGATGGAGACCATCCTGGCTAACACGGTGAAACCCCGTCTCTACTAAAAATACAAAAATTAGCCAGGCATGGTGGCGGACGCCTGTAGTCCCAGCTACTCGGGAGGCTGAAGCAGGAGAATGGCGTGTACCTGGGAGATGGAGCTTGCAGTGAGCCGAGATTGTGCCACTGCACTCCAGCCTGGGCAACAGAGCGAGACTCCGTCTCAAAAAAATAAATAAATAAAAATAAAAAATAAAAGATCAGAGTTTGCACAGTGGATCTCTTTTTATTCTATTACTTTCAACCTATGTGTGTCTTTATTTTTAAGGAGGGTTTCTTTTAGGGAGCATATAATGGGATCTTGATTGTTATCCGGGCTGATCGTTTCTGCCTGTTCATTCAAGAATTTAGTCTATTTACATTTAATATAATATTAATATGTCTAGATTTAGCAAAGCAATTCTGCCATTTGCTTTCTATTTGTGCCATCTGTTTGTTTGTTTGTTTGTTTCTCCATCCTTTATTTCTTGCCTTTATTTGGATAATCAAATATGTTAAGTAGGATTTCATTTTATTTCTCTATTAGCTTTTTAGCTATACCTTTTTGTATTTTTTTTTTGTTAGTGGTTGCTTCAGAGGTTACAATGTGCATTGTTAATTCATCACAATTTACAGAGTTAACATGCTACTACTTTAGGTAAAATACAAGAACCTTGAATGTATAACTTAATTTGTCCCCATCCTCTGTGTTATAACTGTCATGGAGAACATCTACATATGATACAAACCCCACAATGGAGTGTTATAAAGTTTTTGTTAAATAGTTTTATGTATTTAAAATAAATTAAGAGAAGACAAGGAAAAATATAAAATATATAAAAATACGGTTTTTTATAATTACCTGTGTATTGATCATTTTAAGTGATATTTACTCCTAATAGATCCAAATTTACCATCTGGTATTAATTCCTTTCATTCTGAAAAACTTCTATTAGTATTTCTCATGGTAGGCAGAAAACTTTATCAGGTTTTGTTTATGCAAAAAATGTCTTTATTCCACCTTCAGTTTTTAAGAATAGTTTTGCTGGAGATAGAATTCTGGGCTGATAGGGTTTCCCCCCCCCCTCAGCATATTAAAAATGTCATTCCATTGTCTTCTGGTTGCCATTGTTATTGATGAGAAGCCAGTCATCATCTGTGCCCTTGTTCTCTGAATCTAATATGTAGTTTTTCTCTGACTGCTTCTTTTAACAGTTTAACTATGACATACCTATCTTGGCTTTCTTTGTATTCTTTTTAGGGTTTGTTGAGATTTTTGGACCTCTAAGTTGATATCCATCACCCAATATAGAGGTGTTTGGCCATTTTTCAATATTTTTTTCTTTTACATTCTCTTTTTCTCTTCTGGGACTCTTGTTACATATATATTAGACAGTTTGTTCTATTCATGTTTCTTCATATATTTTCTCTTCATTCTTCAGATTGGGTAAATGCTTTTTATCTATCTTTAAGTTCACTAACTCTTTCCATTATCTCTAACCAGCTGTTGAGTGCATCTAGTTAAGTTTTTATTTCAGTTATTGCTCCAGAATTTCTATTTGGTTCTCCTTTTATACTTTCTGTTTCTTGATTGAGATTCCCACATGTTTATTCATTATGTATATAATTTCCTTTAAGTTCTTGAAGTTATTTTTAGTAGCTGCTTTAGTCCTTGAATGCTATCTGTATCATCTGGGTTATCTTGGGTTTGGTTATAATTAACTGCTTTTCTTTTTTCTTTTTATTTGTTACTCTTTCTTTTGAGTGTAGGTTACACTTTCCTGTTTCTTTTCATACCTCATGATTTTTACTGGGTCCTGGACATCATTAATGATGTACTGTAGAATCTGTAGATTCAGCTGAGTTGCCCTGAAGGTAAGTGGCTTGGCTAGATTCAAATTCTCCCTCCTGCAACAGGCAGCAGCTGAAATCTTCACTTAATTTTTTTATCTTTGCACTGCTGGTTTTTCCCCAAGACCCCTGGTATCTCCCCCACACCTTTGTGGTGTAGTTGCTTAGCCAAAGATTCAGGTGTATTTTGTAGGAAGATTTGAGGGCTCACCCCTTCTGTGGCTTTCTCTCTTCCAGAATCTCCACACCCCAGCATTCAGAACTCTGTCCTCTGACCCTTCAGGATAACGACCCAAGCATTTGTGGATTGGGGCATGCCCGCAGGCAAAAAGCCACAAACTCATTGGTCTGACCTATAAGACAGCACATGGTAAATAGTGTGTTAAATTAGGGGAACAGGCTTGGCGCCGTGGCTCATGCCTGTAATCCCAGCACTTTGGGAGGCTGAGGCAGGCAGATCACCTGAGATCAGGAGTTTGAGACCAGCCTGACCAACATGGTGAAGCCCCGTTTCTATAAAAATACAAAAATTAGCCAGGCATGATGGTGGGTGCCTGTAATCTCGTCTATTCAGGGGGCTGAGGTGGGAGAATCACTTGAACCCAGGAGACAGGGCCAAGATCATGCCATTGCACTCCAGCCTGGGTGACAGAGCAAGACTTCATCTCAAAAAACAATAACAATAATTAATAAAAATAAATTAGGGGAACACATTCATGTGTACATGCCTGTGATGTGGAACAACTTGCTTTCTGGAAGGTGCATTCTGGCCATGGTGGACAGACCACGGTCCCGCCATTTATCCCCAACACTCTCACGGCCTCCTCTTACTTAAATAAGGTCTGGAGTTTGGAACAAAATTATTTCCACCTGCGGAACAATGAACTGGTCTTAGTCAAGTCAGCATTCTGACTTTATCACTGGTGGACTCCTTTCACAAAGAGTTCTAGTCAAATTATATCCTAGTATCACTGATGCTACCCACTTGACTTCAGATGGGAACAGCATGGTGGATGGTGTGCAAATTTAAACATTTAAAGGAAACTGAATACAAGCAGCTTGCAACAGAAAAATTCCAAAGGTCAGTTCTGTCAAAGACAGAGAGAGTGAGTTGAGGACTCAGGAAATACACAATGGGAAATTTACAATCTTTTGAAAGAGTAGAAGGTAGGAGGTGCAGGCTGTTTAAGGTTGCTGTTTAAGGTTTAGTTAACGCCCCAGCCAATTACCATGTGGCTCTGGGGCCATCTAGTGGTGAGAAGTGAGTCAGGCTCACACAGAACAGAAAAATCCCCAGTCACTGGCCATGGGGCTCTGGGTCGCACCTAAAGCATTTCGGAGGGGACGGAGGCCGGGGGGCGGTGGTGGCTGAGGAATAGTCCCCAACAATACAGATGGGATTAATCCAGCACACTCGAATTCAAACACACATATCCCTTTCTGCTTTCCTTAGGTAAATTAGTTTAATCTATTGTAAATTTGGCTTTTCATTTTTAAAAGTCTTAAAATTTTTTTTCACTCATTCTAAGAGATAAAAACTCTGGGGGTGATAGAGAAACGTAAAAGTTCTAGCAAATGTCTATTGTGTTCTATGTCGTGGGCACCGCGATGTATGTCTGAGGTTCAGTCCTCACCGCCCCCAGCAGGCAGGAGCCATGGAGACCCCACACTGGAGGGTGACATGCTCAGAGCTGGTGCCAGGACGGGGGACTGGTGTGCCTGATCACAAAGCCACCTCCCTACCTAAGTGTGTGTACTTAACTATGTCTCAAATGCTCAACATAGCCGATTGCTTATTTAAAAGTGAAGACTGTTCGACTTTTAGCATTTTCATGGAACAAATTTGTATCATCTGCCACGATATTAAATAAGTTGTTTTACATAGAATTTTAAAACTACCTATTTGAAAGATGTATGCCTCTGACAGCAAAGAAATATATGTTTATACTTTCTTGTGGGCAAAGATGGCTTTGAACAGAAGGCAGTTTTTACTTACTGCCAAAATTAGTGAGGGCTTTTATCCAGCCCAGGATAAAATGTACCGTTTCTTTGCTCCCTCTGCAGATCACCTTTTCTCTCCCTAGCCAGTAGTTCTCACACTGCCCCCCAGGGGTCACTTGGCAATATCTGAACACATTTGTGATTGCCACAGCTTGGGGAGGGGGTGCTCCTGGCATGGAATGGTGGAGGCCAGGGATGCTGCTCAGCACCCTGCCGTGCCCAGGAAGGGCCTCCAACAGCAAAGAAGTATCCAGCTCAAATGTCAATGGCGCCACAGTGGGGAAACCCAGCCTTAAGAGTTTCTCCCATTGTCATTTGGGGTGCAGTATCTCCCCAAATGGCAGTCACCCACCCAGAGCTTTTTATTTGCTGCATAAATGAGGAAACAATTGAGTCCTTCAAAATAGTTCAACCTGCTCAGACTTGGGCACAGAGCCATTGTCCTGGCCTTCCATTGAGGAATTCCTGCCATTGTGTGGTGACAGAGCTCTTTTTGGGTTTTATATTTGGAAAACTTTCTCTGGCCCCTCTCTCCTTCTGTGGGACAGTTGTGCAGCCTGTTCCCGCAGTTCCCCACTTAGGCGGTACCACCAGGGTCTCTGCCTTTCGACTTTCAAGAATGTAGCTGGTTACTCCTTCCCTCCCTTGAACTTGTTAGTTGCCTCTTTGGTTTTCAGTGCTTGCAGCCCTTGCCCACCCAATCTCTCTCCGCCTTTCTTTAGACCTGAGCATGCAGAATTCGGAGGGTGGAGCGGATTCGCCAGCGTCCGTGGCTTTGCGTCCCTCGGCGGCAGCCCCGCCTGTGCCAGCCTCCCCGCAGGTAACGCGCGCCTCTCAGCAACAACAGGGTGGCCACAGTGTGGACGCGATCCCTATGGGTTTGAAGGCTACTCGGATCTGTAAAGAGAGGAATCTGTATTTTTCCAAATGGACTTCTCAGCCCCAGTGCTGCTGCTGTTGAAATAGGCACAATTTCCTTAACTGTATTTGGCTTTTTCAGTATTTGTTTAAAAGATCCCATCAAGGAAACGATGACACGAATGGAAAAGAAACCACTCGCCCAAATCTGACTTGGTCTCTTCTTAGCTTTCAGTGGAGGTTTTCTTGTACTTGGAAATGACCCTTTTCCACAGAAATGCTTTATTAAGAAGGCAGGCTGGGTGCAGTGGCTCACACTTGTAATCCCAGCACTTTGGGAGGCCGAGGCGGGTGGATCACCTGAGGTCAGGAGTTTGAGACCAGTCTGAGTAACATGGTGAAACCCAATGTCTACTAAATACAAAAAATAATAATAATAATAAATTAGCCAAGCATGGTGGCGCATGCCTGTAATCCCAGCTACTCGGGAAGCTGAGGCAGGAGGATCGCTTGAACCCAGGAGGCAGAGGTTATAGTGAGCCGAGATGGTGCCATCGCACTTCAGCCTGGGCGACAAGAGCAAACATCCGTCCCAAAAACAAACAAACAAAAAAAAAACAAAAAAACATACAATTCAGCAAAAACAAAAAGGCAGACAGTGAAGCGGTTTATTTGATGTAGTGTGTATGGTCAGACATCTTTAGCTTTTATTTCTTGCACATATGGCAGTGGGGAGGGCGTCTTGGAAGCCCGTCTGAGGTTGGGATCAGATGCTGTCACGCTGCCAGCAGTTGTGGCCTGTTCCCTTGCCCACTTTAAACTGTCCAAGAGGAGTCAGCCCTCAGATCTTCCTGCCAAGCCCCTTTCTCAGGCTCTCCCAGGCCTAGGTGGACTCTGCCTTCCTCTGCAGCAGCCACCGTGGACAGGTCTCAGTGCCACTCATGGCCACCACGTCCGTCCCAGGTTTCATCACTGTGGTCCCTCTCTGAGGCCCTGCCAGGACCCTGTGAATTCTCCAAGCACACAGCGCCCAGCTCACCTGGAATCGGAATGCCCTTGTGCTGGTGTCCTTATTAGCACCATCTTCATCGTTAGCTCCACTCCTGCAACACAGGGGATGGCGTGTCCTTACCCATCACCCCTCATGATGTATATATGGCAGTCACTGCTACCTGTGACTTTCAGGGTTCATGCTGGGAAATCACAGCACTGCAGCCAATGACTCTGAAAGCCCCAGCTCTCAATAAACACACAAAACACTCCTGTTCCTCCCTCGACTCGAGTTCACTCTGACCCTTCCCATTTTCATAGCTTTGTGTGGCCAATCCGTACTCCCAGAAAAATAGCAAAGCCACACTGTGCAGACTTGACTTAGGAGGCTGGAGAGCAGTGGGGTCAGAGAGCGAGGGACCCAGACACAGGGCACCTGGACTCGAGTATTCTGTAGCCAGAGGCAGTACTTGAGCCCTCTGGCTTCATTAACCTCATTAGAAAATGGAGACAAGTCCGGGCTATACCGCAGAAGCGAGAGGCGCCACAGAGTGCTCTCCCAGGCAGTGGTGCGGACGGCTGTCCAGAGGGCCCCAGCAGTCCCCTCTGTACTAAGGATGGGCAGTGTCACCTTGCTGCAGACCACAGACCCACAGAGGCAAAGCTGCCTGGGCGGGTGAAGGTGCATGTGCTTCCGTGTATGTGTGTGTGCATACGTGTGTGTGTGCCCACAATTCGTGCATATGTGTGGTGCGTGGGGTGAGTGTATGTGCACACTTGTGTATGTATGTGCATTGTTTGTGTGCCTGCATGTACCTGCTGTGTGTCTGCCCAGGTCGGTGTGAGTGTGCAAGTCTGACCATCACCCCGCCGTCCCCTCTGATCAGTCCTGCCTATGTTTTAATAAAGAGCACATGAACAGACAAACAGCTTCTTACATTCTGTGTGTATCCTCAGCACTGACCTCTGACAAGTCTAACTGGCCTTCTCTCCCTTCCCTTTTAGAGGGTGTTGGTCCAGGCAGCCAGCTCCACTCCCAAAGGGGCCCAGATGCAGCCGATCTCCCTCCCCAGAGTTCAGCAGGTACCCCAGCAGGTAATGACAAGCACCACAGCACTGTGCACACCGGGGTGCAGTTAGTACTCGGCAATCCAGAACAATCTCTGAAGGAGGCATCCTTTTCTGTGGCTGCTGTTCCTTGTTGTAAGCTTCAGTTTCTTAGCCAAAGGGCTTTTCCAGAAGCTGTGCAATTAAAAAAAAAAATCATTTACTGCAGATAGTTTTGCAACAAGCCAAGAAAGCTGGTGATCTTTCATTCATTCAGAAATTCAGCAAGCATTTGGGGAGCCAGTGAGCACCCTGCGCCTGCTGGGTGGAGCTCAGGTAGAAATGCAGACAGAAACAAAGGGCTCTCGACTGGAGGAACCTTCTGCTAGTGAGTGCCATACTCTCGGATGTGGGCACAACAGAGGAAATGCTTCTTATGATTTCAATTATCTAAGAACAAAGTTTGAAAGCATGGCTGATCAGCCAAGTAGCAACACAGATCATCAGCTTGAGGACACTCTAGAAGCATGATTAGCAAACTGTTTCCAGAAAAGGCCAAATTATACATTTTTGGGGGTTTGTGGTCCAGGCAGTCTCTGGGACAACCACTCAATTCTGCCATTGTATCGTAAAAACAGCCATAAATGATATGCAACCAAATGGGCGTGGCTGTGTGCCAATAAAACTTTATTTACAAAAACAGGCAGTGGGCCAGATTTGGCCCTCAGGGCCGGAGTTTGCCAACTGTGCCCTGCAGAATCCTGAATTAAAGTTAACTCAGGCTCCTCCCTAAAAGGAGCCCTGAGGCCCTAGAGGATGCACCACTCTTCAAGAGGGTCCTGCCTAGGTTGGCAGTCTGTTCACAGGCATTTGTCAGGTGACTGTGTCCATGAGAACTAGGAAGGTTTGTGGGATCACAGGAAGGAAAAGGCTCCAGACAGGCCCAGCGGGGACCCAGGGCCTCAGGCCAATGGCTCTGTCTTAGCTACTGTCTGTCAAGGCACTCCCCAGAGACACCATGGAGAGGAGACAAAGACCAATGTATGATTCCAGAAGCTTCCACCACTTTTCTGGTGCTGGGCCTGCCCCAGCTCTTTCTGTAACTTCTGCATTTCACTTGGTCCCCCAGAATTCGACATTTGACTTCCACCCCTGGGGGCATCACCCAACAGATGTTAATCCCTGGAACTTGTGATTCTGGGGGCGGTGCGTTGGACAAGTGCATACCATGCTCAGTGGTCCCGGGAGGGGCAGGTCAGCCCCATCCTGCAGCTTCAAGCACAAGAGGAAGGTCACCATGACACCATGACACCCGAGCAAGCCCACTGCTGTGGCACTCCATCTTCTCACCCCAAAATTCAGTGGACGTAGGCAGCCACTAAGATGCCCTCTGGGTGAGAGTTTAAAGTCCCATGTGCAAAGCGTTTGGCTTCCACTGCTCGGACTAGAGTCCCTCGGGGCCTGTCAGCTGAGGCTCTGAACTGATGTTTCAGCGAGGGGAGGGCAGGGCAGCGGGGGTGTGCTGGGGTCCCCCCATTGCCCCATCTCTCCAGGCACGCTGCTCCTTCCCACTCTGTTCAGACCATCACATTCTCTCCCCTCCTCTCTGCCAGGGAAGGGGCACCAGGGCCACCCACGGGGGGTGTTGGGGCCATGTAGAGTCGAATCTGCTTGGCCCCCTGTGCACTGCAGCCTGCACGCCAGCCTGAGCTACAGAGGAAGACCCTGTCGCAAAAAAAAAAAACAAAAACAGAAACCAGGGACAGTCCTGTGAGCCAAGGCTGGGCCTCTGTCCACAACTCTAGTTTCCACTGCACTGGAGGGGCCTGTCATTCTCCTGGTCCTGCCCCCACGTGTACAGAGGAGCCAGGGCGCACAGACACGCTAGCAGAGCTCTGGGGATCAGTCGCAGCTCCCTGAACTGTGTGGGCCTGTTTGGAATATGTCGTCTGTACATTACTGTCTCCTCGGTGTCTTTCTAGGCGTGCCAACTGTGGGCGGGAACATTGTCATTTGGTACTAAATGTTCATAAAGGCAATAGAAGACACGTGTAGCTTGAATAAACTGCAGGCAACTCACGAGGGCGCGACTGGCGGTAACACAGCGTATCCGATGTTTCAGGTGCAGCCGGTGCAGCACGTGTATCCTGCTCAGGTGCAGTACGTGGAAGGGGGAGACGCCGTCTACACCAATGGAGCCATGTGCGTGCTTCTCCCGTGGGCCACGCCCAGAACCCTCTCCCTGACTCCAGCCTTTGCCACCTGGGGAGGCATTGAGCAAATTCCTCTCCCTTATGCGTTTGGCGATGTGTTCACCAAATACTATTAAAACGCTATTAGGAAACTGGGCAACATCTCTACAAAAAATTTTAAAATTAGCCAGACATGGTGACAAGTGCCTAGAGTCCCTCCCAGGTAATCGGGAGGCCAAGGTGGGAGGATCGCATGAGCCCAGGAGTTGGAGGCTGCAGTGAGCTATGATCACGCCTGACTGATGGAGCAAGACCCTGTCCAAACCAAAAAGGAGCGGGGTGGGGGGTGAGGGACTAGGACATCATAACACTGTGGAGATTTCAGAAATCACAGACTTTTGTACTTTTTACTTTTAGAAAAGGTAGTCTTGGGAAAAAAAAAAAAAAGGCTAATCCTAACCCTTCATTCTGAAGTCTCAGTCTTTGAGATCCAGAAACCATCCACCTCTGTGTGTTTTTCCCTCGCCTCTGTTAAACTCCAGCTTTGTATAATGTTGATAGAACTTGATTTTCCATGTTGCAAGGATGTCTACAGTTTTTTGCTCTGTAACTGTATGATGCTTGGGGCAGGAAAGTGTGCTTCTCCCGTGCAGCTCACTTTACTTTAGACGTGAGTCCTTTTGCCTGCTTGTCTGTTTCCATTTGGCCTGGATGGCTCCCCTCACAAGTGCAGGGGCTGTACATGAGGACCTGGCTGTGACTTCAGGGTTGTGATTGGTGGAGCTGTATGATTCTCTAAAGCATGATGTTGAAGGTTACAAAACACACAGAGACACAATAAGTGCATGTAAAACCAGTGACATTGGAGCAAGGTCTGTAAGTCCTACCAAGGTCACGGTCTTGGTTTTGATATTGTACTACAGAGATATAGACCTCCCCCTGGGTTAGGGTTAGGGTACAGGAGTGTACACCTCCGAGAGGTCAAAGGGGACCTTCCTGCCACCCAGAAGGCCTCCCCCTAGGACGCATCACAAACCTTACTCACCGATAAGGGAAGGCCACTCCTGACCACCTTTACCACAGCTGCATTACTCAAGTAAAACTTCAAATTTTCACTCTGAACAACGTAGTCACTCCTTTAATCGTTAAAGGAAGATTAGATGAATTATTGGTATCACTTAGAAATTCTTTTTTCTTATACAATCTCATTTATTTAAACTTTTTATTTTGAAATAATCAGAGACTCCACAAGAAGTTCTGAAATTAGTACACAGTTTGTGTACCCTTCCCCCAGCTTGCTCCAGTGGTGACACCATGCAGGATAATATCAAAACCTGGAAACCTACCAGCCAGGTGTGGTGCACACCCGTAATCCCAGCTACTCTGGTGGTCCACACCCCTAATCCCAGCTTCTGTGGCGGTCCACACCCCTAATCCCAGCTACTGTGGCGGTGCACACCCCTAATCCCAGCTTCTGTGGCGGTCCACACCCCTAATCCCAGCTACTGTGGCGGTGCACACCCCTAATCCCAGCTACTGTGGCGGTGCACACCCGTAACCCCAGCTACTGTGGCGGTGCACGCCTGTATTCCGAGGCTGAAGCAAGAGGATCACTTGAGCTCAGGAGGCTGAGGCTGCAGTGAGCTATGATTTTGCCACTGCACTCAAGGCTGGGCTACAGAAGGAGACCCTGTCTCAAAAAGCAAAACAAAAAAACCCCTGGAAATTGACATTGGGGTAAAACTGTTAACTAGCCCACAGGCCTTATTCAGTTCTACCAGTCTGTATGCACATGCTTTTGTGTGTGTGCTTGCATGTGGAGTGCATGTGGCTTTGCATGTTCATGTGTGTGCCCTTGCATGTGTGTGTGTGTCTATTTCTTTGCATTTTTAGCCCATGTGTAGATTTGTGTAACAATACCACCGTCAGGATACAGAACTGCTCCATCTCCATACAGGAGCTCCCTCATGTGACCAATTTATCCACTTAGAATTTTAAGTTTTATTTTATTTTTTTTAAGAGATGGGGTCTTGCTCTGTTGCCCAGGCTAAAGTGCAATGGTGCAGTCACAGCTCACTGCAGCCTCAAAGTCCTGGGCTCAAGCAGTCCTCCCACCTCAGCCTCCTGAGTAGCTGGGACTACAGGCACACACCACCACACCTGGCTAAATATTTTATTTTTTGTAGAGATGGTTCTCTCTATGTTGCCCAGGCTGGTCTCAAACTTCTGACCTCAAGCAATTTTCCCACCTTAGCCTCCCAAAGTGCTGAGATTACAGGCGTGAGCCACCACACCTGGCCTAGAATTTTTAAGTGGTCACTTTTCGATGAGTCAGCCTGTGGTCCTGAAGATTTTGCAACACGATGGCTCTGAACTTGCGCTGCATTTGAGTGTCACACGCCATGTCCAGATTGCTCCATATGTCTGGCCTCTCTGGGCTACAGCTTTTACATGATGTTTGGCTGGATATCTGTGAACTCAGACAAGGCATTTAAACGGGACAGCGTCCCATACGTGATTTCTCTCTTTCTAACAGACGAACAGCCTACACCTACAACCCCGAGCCTCAGATGTATGCCCCCAGCAGTGCGGCTTCTTACTTCGAGGCCCCAGGCGGCGCCCAGGTGACCGTGGCAGCCTCGTCCCCGCCAGCAGTCCCCTCCCACAGCATGGTGGGCATCACCATGGATGTCGGGGGGAGCCCCATCGTCTCCAGCACGGGAGCCTATCTCATCCACGGGGGGATGGACAGCACCAGACACTCCCTGGCCCACACCTCCCGGTCATCGCCAGCCACGGTATGTAGGAGGCTCTTGGGACCAGCGGGGTAGGCCATGAGTATTCTCACAGCAGCGGCGGCAGGGACCGTGAGTAAGAGGCAGCCGGAGGCCCGGAGGGGCTGTCGTCTGCTCTGGGCCCAGGCGGCCCCACAATGGAGTCGGGCCAGCCTCAAATGGGCCATGCAACCCTAGGCAGGCCTGCAGAGTTCTTTGAACTTCAGTTGGCCATTGGTATAAAGAGGACAAGTCATGTGTCGTGGGCTATCATGAAAAGGGAATGAGTCAAGCATCTCTCCACTGGTGGATACTGCAGACGCCTTTGCTCTTATTATTGTTGTCGTTGTTAATATCAAGCTCTTAGAGGCGTGGATCAATCCATCCACGAGACACCTGGACTGAATCAAGCAGGGGAAGTTTCCCTGCAGCCTCTGCCGAGTTCTCACTGCCATGCTCCCATGCAAAATAACTACTTATCTGCTTTTCCAAAGTCTCCACATTTAAAACTCGATTACCCGTGTTTACTTTTCATTTATTTTCCTTCTTAAATTAACACAAAGTAAAATCGACTTTTTGCTGTGCAACCTTGTGAGTTTTGACATGGGTAGATTTGTGTATAATCAGGACACAGAACTGTGCATTGCCCTGAAAACCCCCTCGTGGTATTTCTTGGCAGTAACAGCCTCCCCCATCCCCAGCCCTTGACAACTGCCGATCTGTTCCCTATTGCTGTAGTTTCATCTTTACCAGCGTGGTGTATAAATGGAATCATACAGATTGTGACCTTTTCAGACTGGCTTCTTTTACTCATTCTGGTGCCTTTGAGATTCAGTCAAGTTGCTGCATGAATCCGAGCTGCTTTTTTTTGTTACTGAGTAATATTCTATTACACTACAGTTTGTTTATTCATTCACTAGTTGAGGGCCATTTGGCTGGTTTCCAATTTGGGGCAATTATGAATAAAGAAGCTCTAAGTTTCACATGCAGGCTTTTGTAAGGACATATGTTTTCTTTCTTTTGGATATATACCTACAAGTGGAATTGCTGCTGGCTCATACAGAAGGTGTATGTTTAACTTTATCAGAAACCACCAGTTTCCCAAGTGGTTGCACCCTTTTGCATTCCCACCAGCAACATACAAGAGTTCCTCTTGCTCCACTCCGTCAGCAGCATTTGATGCTGCCGGTGCTCTTGGTTTGGGCCGTTCTAATAGATGTGTGGTGGTACCTCATTGTGGTTGCAACTTGCATTTTCTTTATAGCTAACGATGGTAGCAGCTTTTCATGTGAGTGTAGGTGCTGTGGTCAGGTGTTACTTCAAGTCATTTGCTTCTTTTTTAACTAGGTTGGTTGTTTTCTTATGGTTGAGTTTTGAGAATTCTTTATATATTCTGGATACAAGTCTCCTGTCAGATATGTGACTTGCAAATATTTTCCCCAGTCTTTAGTGTGTCTTTTCATTCTCTAAAAAGTGTCCTTTTCAGAGAAAAACAACTTTTTTAATTTTGATGATATCCAATTTGTCAGTTTTTCTTTTGTGGCTCATGCTTTCGATGTCACGTCTGAGAACTCTTTGCCTATTTGCACGTTATGAAGATTTTCTCCTGTTTTCTTTGAAAAGTTTTATAGTTTTACTTTTGTTTTGGGTTTTTTTTTCTTTTTCTTTTTTTTTTTTTTCTGAGACAGAGTCTTGCTCTGTCACTCAGGCTGGAGTGCAGTGGCACCATCTCGGCTCACTGCAACCTCCACCTCCCGGGTTCAAGTGATTCTCCTGCCTCAGCCTCCCAAGTAGCTGGAATTACAGGCACACACCACCACACCCAGCTAATTTTTGTATTTTCAGTACAGACAGGATTTCACCATGTTGGCCAGGCTGGTCTCGAACACCTGACCTCAAGTGATCTGCTCACCTCGGCCTCCCAAAGTGCTGGGATTACAGGCGTGAGCCACCATGCCTGACTATAGTTTTACATTTTACATTTAGATCTGCTTCCTGTCAAGTTAACATTTGTATAAGATGTAAGGTTTAAGTTGAGGTTCATTTTTTTTGCATATGATACAACATGTTGTTCTAGCCTCATTTGTTAAAAAGACTACCCTTTCACCATTGGATTGCTTTAACACCTTTGTCAAAAATCAATTGGCCATATGTGTGTGGGTTTATTTCAGAGTGTCCTATTCCATCCCCTTGGTCTGTCTGCCTATCCCTTTACAAATAGCATAGTCTTAATTACTATAGCTTTATAGTGAGTGTAAAATAGAAGAGAATGGTTCCTCCCACTTTATTCTTCAGTATTATGTTGGCTATTTATATAAACTCAAAGTTTCTATATAAGTTTAGATAAATTTATCTATATCTACAAAAAAATGCTACTGAGATTTTGATTAATTTGCACTAAACCAACTTGGGGAGAATTCCCATCTTTACTATGTTGAGGCATCCAATCCATGAACATGGTATGTTTTCTCCATTTGTTTAGATCATCTTTGATTTCTTTCATCAGCATTTTGTAACTTTTACAAAATTCTGTACATGTTTTGTTAGATTTATACCAAAGTATTTCATGTTTGGAGAGCTATTGTAAATGGCATTGTGGGTTTTCTTGGCATTGATCTTTAATTTTCTGTTTCCAACTGTTCATTTCTAGGATTTGAAAATGGTTGATTTTTGGCTGTTTATCTTGTATCCTGTAATCTTGCTGAACTCACTTTTTTTTTTTTTTTTTGAGATGGAGTCTTGCTCTGTCGCCCAGGCTAGAGTGCAGTGGCGCAATCTCGGCTCACTGCAAGCTCTGCCTCCCGGGTTCACGCCATTCTCCTGCCTCAGCCTCCTGAGTAGCTGGGACTACAGGCGTCTGCCACCACACCCAGCTAATTTTTTGTATTTTTAGTAGAGACGGAGTTTCACCATGTTAGCCAGGATGGTCTCGATCTCCTGACCTCGTGATCTGCCTGCCTCAGCCTCCCAAAGTGCTGGGATTACAGGCGTGAGCCACCATTCCCAGCCTGAACTCACTTTTTGGTTCTAGGAGCTTCTTGTTGCCTGCAAAGATAACCACTTTATTTCTTTCTTTCCAATATGGACAAAAAGAAATTTCATTTTTTTTTCTTGCCTTTTTGCACTGGCTAGCACTTGCAGTGAAATGTTGAACAAGGGTGGCAAGAATGGACGTCCTTGCCTTTTCCCCAGTCTTAAGGGAAAAGCCGTCAGTCTGTCACTGCTAAGTATGTCATGTTAGCTGTAGGTTTTTCACAGATGCCCTTCTTCAGGTTGAGGAAGTTCTCTTTTTTTTTCTAGTTTTCTGGAAGTCTCTATCTTAAATAGATGTTGAATTCTGTCAAATGTTTTTTTTTTTTTTTTTACATATGTAAGCATATTTTTTCTTCATTGGGGTGTTAATATAGTGAATTGCACTGATTGACTTTCAATTACACAGTAACTTCTTATTTTGGTGTAAGGCTAATCTCCTGAGATAGAAGGTGGTGGTCTAGCCTTCTCTGTTTTTTTGTTGTTTGTTTTTGGTTCTAGTGTGTTCTGGGGTCACCCCGGCATCAGAGAGGCCCCATTAATCTTGCTGTCCTCTCTCTTCCTATGTCCAGAGTGACCCCCAGGACCTGGCTCTGAGGACAGGCGTAGTGCCCCATGCCTCCTCCCTCTCTTCTCGGGAGGAGTCACTTGCTTTCTAGAGGCTGTGAAATTATAGGGTAGTGTCTGCTGCTTCTACCCCTAGCCGCTTAGTGCCTTGGTGCCATTAGCACCCCAGCCAGGCAGCCCCAGAAGACCAGACATACTTCTCCCCCATGGGATTAGCTGGGTGGAACTAGGTTTAGTTGTTATGGAACAGAAAGCTTTCCTCACAGACTACAGTAATTGTCACAAATGTGGCACATTTGACTTAGCAAACTGCATCAACTTATATCAGTAAAATAGACTAGAATTGCAAGTCACAGATTTACTGAGAAACAGTAATGTTCTCTGTGATTTCAGAATTACCTCGTTGCAGCAAACATGCTGCTCAGACCCTGGGCCACCACCCTGGAACTGTGGTTTGTTATGTGGGTTGCTCTGGAAGAACTGAATTATTAAATCAATTAGAAATCCATGAACAGGCTATGTTTTCACAGACACACACACACACACACACACCCCGCACCAAGCTCTGGGGGAGTCATCATCTTGGATAGGAATGTGATTCCTGGCTTCTGACTGCTCTGGTGTTGTTTATTGGCTTGTTGTTGGCATAAGAACATCCAACAAGGATGCCACAGAAATTCGAGAGACTTTCCAAGAGCCAAGAACAACCATGGCCCTGAAACTGCAACAGAAATGCAGCTGCTGGACCCAGCATTTGAGGCCTACCAGTTCGTTCACGCCAGAGTTTTGTTTCTTGGGACTTTCACTTAGTCCTAAAGACAGAGCACGAGGACTGAAGCAAGTCCTCACTGGTAGGTAGCCTCGACGAGTGACTCCAGACTCTTGGTGACCAATTTTCTCGAGTATTTATTTCTGGTTAAAATGTCATCTGTATTATAAATCTTAAAAGTTAATTGCCCAAATGGTGAGTTTTTGATACACACATTTCCTATTGTGCTTTTTTTCACTACGTGGAGCAGGGATACTAAAGTGTGAGTTTTATTCTTCTCCTTTCTGCCCAAGTGGAGCCTCCTTTTTTACTGTTTGGGTTGTGTCCAGGGGAGGCTGAAGGTCACTCAAGGGGGAACAAGAAAGAGACCCCTCCACCCTGGGAGCTGCCCTCGGTGGGCCCTTCCTCCTGCAAGACCCAGAGGCCACATGAGGCCATGCTGTGAAAACACACAGCCTCTGAGGGTCACACGGTGGGCCCTGACGAAGATAAAAAGTCTTTATCTTTTTAATCTTTTAAAAATTTTTTCTCATACTTTAATGAATCTTTTCTCATTTTATTAGTTTAAATCTGACTAATACAGCAGAAGATCAAAAAAGTCTAGTGGATTTTAATTGCAGCTGAAGTTAAAATGTCCTACTGTATTTTATTAGTTTAACAAGCTAAATATTCTGCCTTTGACAGCTTTCTTTTTGCCCAAGAAGGGTGTCTCATGATACACGATATATAATACCATTAGAAGAGAAACTTTCAGTAAATTAAACAAGAGTCTATCTGAGCAAAGAACAGCTCTCCAGCCAGGCAGCCCTCAGAACTAGAAAGGTTCAGAGAGCACCCCTTCCTGGTGGTCCATGGAGGTGGCTCGCGGAGGCCCATGGCACCTCCACGCAGCAGCACAGCTCATGACAGAATCATGAGTCACACACATCTCTTCTTCTGTGGCCTGGCTCTTCAGTGAAGATGTAGAATGAAAAGTCACCTGGGCACAGTGGCTCACGCCTGTAATCCTAGCACTTTGGGAAGCTAAGGTGGGAGGATCGCCTGAGCCCAGGAGTTCAAGACTAGCTTAGGCAACAGAGTGAGACCCTATTTCTACAAAAATCTTAAAAATTGGGCCAGGTATGGTAGCTCACGCACTTTGGGAGGCTGAGGCAGGTAGATCACAAGGTCAAGAGATGAAGACAATCCTGGCCAATATGGTGAAACCCCCTCTCTACTAAAAATGCAAAAATTAGCTAGGTATGGTGGTGCGCACCTGTAGTCTCAGCTACTCGGGAGGCTGAGGCAGGAGAATCACTTGAACCTGGGAGGCAGAGGTTGCAGTGAGCCAAGATCGTGCCACTGCACTCCAGCCTGGCAACAGAGCGAGACTCCGTCTCAAAAAAAAAAAAAAAAAAAAAATTAGCAGTGTGTGTCTGTAGTACCAGATACTAACTAAGGAGGCTGAAGTGGGAGGATCACCTGAGCTGGGGGAGGTTGAGGCTGCAGTGAGCCACGATGGTGCCACTGCACTCTAGCCTGGGTGACAGAGCAAGACCCTGTCTCTAAATAAATAAATAAAAATAAATCACTTGGGTACTCCTACCATCTGCCAGAAGCCTGCTCAGCCCCTGCATAGCAGAGCTTTTGTCCAATGATCAGAGCGAATTATTTGCCAGCCAACACACGTGATGATAATTGCTCTTCCCGCTGCCTGCCTTTGACATTCCCACACTCAAGATACTGTTTGATAAAGGAATTTAGCCAATGGCACATCTGCTTTTTCTCTCACTATGATATTTATCACCACTTTTTTTTAAAACTTCATAGAGTTCCCTTCATAGTGCAGTTTGAAGTTGTTCATTTGTTACATTTGTTGCAGCTGATGATCCAATGTTGATACATTATTGTTGACTACAGTCCCATTCACATTAGGGTTCACTCTTGGTGGTATGCATTCTATGGGTTCTGGCAAGTGTGTGATCATATCATCACTTTTGAAGCTGGGTTTTTTTTTTTTTTTTTGAGACAGAGTCTTGCTCTGTCTCCCAGGCTGGAGTGCAGTGGCGCGATCTTGGCTCACTGCAAGCTCCGCCTCCCGGGTTCATGCCATTCTTCTGCTTCAGCCTCCCCAGTAGCTGGGACTACAGGCACCCGCCAACACGCCCGGCTAATTTTTTTTGTATTTTTAGTAGAGACGGGGTTTCACCGTGTTAGCCAGGATGGTCTCGATCTCCTGACCTCATGATCCGCCCGCCTCGGCCTCCCAAAGTGCTGGGATTACAGGCTTGAGCCACCGCGCCGGGCCTCGAAGCTGGTTTTATAAGGTTTTTTTTTTTTTGCAAAGGTGGGAAAAGTACCCAGGTTCACACTTACAAGTAACCCTTTGAAAGATATGTCTGAAGATTTAGTCTCCGATTTGCCTGTAGTGACAAGATTAAAGACTGTCATACAAAAAGCACTATTTTTCACTTGTTCTGAAGCATTTCAATTGATTTACCAGATAAGTCATCCTTCTTTGTCTGAAGTGACATAACCTCACTTGACAAGGTGTTAAGACAACCATGGAGAAATGGATCATTGATCTAATAATCGATTAGCTACTGATGGATCTCTTGTGTGTTGACCCATTTCTTATTTTCCTGTTTTCTTTTATGGTACCGTATGCAAAATGATCACAGTATGTGATCCCAGATTGGGTCCTGGCCCAGAGGAAGGACGTTAGTGAGAAAATGGATCATATTCTATAACGTCCGTGGATTAGTTAAGAGTGTTGAAGTTAAGAGCGTGCAGTGGCTCTAGAAGAATCGGTCCTGCTGAGTGCAGTGGCTGATGCCTGTCATCCCAGCGGCTCTAAGAATCGGTCTTGCTGGGCGCGGTGGCTCACGCTGGTCATCCCAGCGCTTTGGGAAGTGGAAGCAAGTGGGACTGCTTCAGCCCAGGAGTTCAAGACAAGCCTGGGCAACATTGCGAGACCCCATCTCTACAAAAAATACAAAAATTTGCCGGTTGTGGTGGCACATGCCTGTATGTTCAGCTACTTGGGAGACTGAGGTGGGAGGATGGCCTGACCCCAGGAGGTCAAGGCTGCAGTAAGCTGTGATCGTGCCATGCACTCCAGCCTGGGTGACAGAGGGAGACCCTGTCTCAAAACAAAGAAACAAACAACAGAATTGGTCCAGAAAGATAGCCACAAAATATTAAGTAACAAACACAAGTTGCAGAGCTAAATAGAGACTGAGGGAAAATAATTAAAGCAAGTGTGAATGTGATCTTATGCCCCACAAAGGACGTGCACGGAGATATTGGTAGGGACTACCCCTGCCAAGTGGGAGTTGGGAGGAACAGACAAAGGGATTAAAATGCCCCATCTCCCTCCCCCAGCCTCTCAGCCCTGCTGGCCTCCTCTGCCTAGACCACAGCGTTGGGCTTTTCCCTTCTCCAGGCCTAATTCTATGACTTACCACTCTGCCTTCAAAATTCGTCATTCTGCTTTTCTCTTTTAAAAACAATCTGCATTCTTGGGCCAGGCGCAGTGGCTCACGCCTGTAATCCCAGCACTTTGGGAGACCCAGGCAGGTGGATCACAAGGTCAGGAGATCGAGACCATCCTGGCCAACATGGTGAAACCCCGTCTCTATTAAAATACAAAAAAAAAAAATTAGCTGGGCGGGGTGGCACGCACTCATAGTCCCAGCTACCCAGGAGGCTGAGGCAGGGGAATCACTTGAACCTGGGAGGCAGAGGTTGCAGTGAGCCGAGATCACGCCACTGCACTCCAGTATGGCGACAAAGCAAGACTCCATGTCAAATAATAATAATAATAATAATATAAAAACAATCTGCATTCTTTATAAAGACCCCAAAGGGTTGTTAGCATTTTAACTTTAATTGGCTTCTTCTATGGTAACATGTCTAAGTTCTGTTTTAGAACAGAGGGTGAATTAACTAGAGCAGGTTTAGGAGTGGCTCTCTCTGTCTTGTGTCTCCACATTTGGGTTTTTGGGGAATGACCTCCTCTCCCTCCCTACACCATGGCCACTTCTAGCTCCAGGAAATGAGCTGTGATCATGCCACTGCACTCCAGCCTGGGCAGCAGGGAGAGACCCCACCTCTTTTTTAAAAAAGAATGCAGAGGCATCAAACTGTCCTAGAAGTCACTGTATTTTTCATCACCACATGCTCACATTCTAAAAGATGTTTTTAACAGAGGAGAGAAAGAGGCTGGGTGCAGTGGCTCACACCTGTAACCCCAGCACTTTGGGAGGCCAAGGTGGGTGGATCACTTGAGGTCAGGAGTTCAAGACCAGCCTGGCCAACATGGTGAAACCCCACCTCTACTAAAAATACAAAAATGAGCTGAGCATGGTGGCGGGCACCTGTAATCCCAGCTGCTCGGGAGGCTGAGGCAAGAGAATCGCTTGAACCCGGGTGGTGAAGGTTGCAATGAGCCAAGATCGCAACATTGCACTCCAGCCTGGGCAACAGAGTGAGACTCCATCTCAAAAAAAAAAAAAAAAAAAAAAAAAAGGGAAGGAGAAGAAAGAAAGGAAATACTAGTTTCATTTAAGAATGTCCTTGATGGAGCAGTAAAAATTATTAATTTTATTAAATTTCAACTCTTGAGCACACATCTCTTTAGTATTGTGTGTGTGTGATGAGATGGGAAGTCCACCAGAGTACATGACCACCTCCAAGAAAAGCCTGTGTGTGCTTGATTGATGTGTGGGCAGAACTAGCCATTGTTTTCCTAAAACTCCATTTCTGGTTGAAAGAATGACAAACTTTGATTATTCAGACTCAGGTATTTGGCAGACATGTTTTCAAAAATGAACAAAGCCTGACATGTTAAGAAAAACAGCTGGCCAATGATAAAATTCAAGTTTTCAAACAAAGAAATGAAAATTTTGGAGTTGTGTCTGCCAACCAGGAAGCTGACAACTTCCCAAAGTTAATGACTTTTCTGATGAGGTTGGTGGTGATATTAATGAATGTGACTTCTTGACACTATTTAATGAAATGTGACAATGTTTGGAAGATCTGCAAACTCAGTAAACTCATATTTTTCAAGTGACCAATATATGATATTACAAAACCATACCCATTAGTAAAATACTCATTCAAGTTGCAAGGGAGACTGAAATTACTTTTTGAAATTAGTTATATGTATATTTTTCATTGAGATAGAATGTATGTAACATAAAATTCACCATTTTGAAGTGGACAATTCAGTGGCGTTTAATACATTCACAGTGTCATACAATCACCACCATTATCTAGTTCCAGAATATTGTCATCACCCTGAAAGGAAACCCCATCCCCACTAGCAGCCACTCTCCATTGTCCCTTCCTCCGTCTCCTGACAGCCACTAATCTACTTTCTGTCTCTAGGGATTTGCCAATTGTACATACTTTATGGTAAAGGAATTATATAATATATACTCTTTTGTATGAGGCTCATCCATGTTGTAGCCTGGGTCAGAACCTTATTTTTTGTGTGTGGCTAAATTATTCCATTGTATGAATGGACCACATTTTGTTTATCCATTCATCTGCTCATTGACGTGGGTTTTTCCACTTTCTGGCACTTTGACTAAGTCATTTCACTGCCCTCTAGCCTCCATGGTTTCTGTTGAGAAATCAGCCATTACTCATATTCTGGATTCTTTGTTTGTGATGCCACTTCTCTCTTACTGCTTCTAGGATTCTCTCTTTGTCTTTGCCTTTCAGCAGTTTAATTATAATGTGTCTTTGGTGTGGATTTCTTTGAGTTTATGCCACTTAAAGTTTGTTGAGGTTTTCGAGTGTATAGATTCATGTCTTTCATCAAATTTGGGAAGTTTTCAGCCATTACTTATTCAAATATACTTTACCACTTTCTCCCTCTCCTCTCCTTCTGGGACTCCTATTATGTGTTTGTTGGTAAGCTTGGTGGTGTCCCACAAGTTTCTTAGGCTCAGCTCATTTTTCTTCATTCTTTTTCCTTTCCACTCCTCAGACTGGATAATCTCAATTGACCCATCTTCAAGTTCCCTGATTCTTTCTTCTGCCTGCTCAAATCTGCTATTGAACCTCCCCTAGTGAAGTTTTCATTGTGGCTATTATACTTTCAACTCCAGAAATTTTATTTGGTTCCTTTTTACAATTTCTGTCTCCTTGTTGATATTCTACTGGTGAAACATCACTCTTGTGTTTTTTTTGTTGTTGTTGTTTTATTTTGTTTTTGTTTTGATGTGGAATCTCACTCTGTCACCCAGGTTGGAGTGCAGTGGCGTGATCTCAGTTCACTACAAACCCTGCCTCCCAGGCTCAAGCAGTTCTCAGGCCTCAGCCTTTAAGTAGCTGGAATTACAGACGCCCACCACCATGCCTAACTAATTTTTGTATTTTTAGTAGAGACAGGGTTTCACCATGTTGGCCAGGCTGGTCTCTGAACTCCTGACTTCAGGTGATCCACCCAACTCACCCTCCCAAAGCACTGGGATTACAGGTGTGAGCCACCATGCCCAGCCTGTCATGGTTTTTTATAGTGCTTTGTACATGATTTCGTTTAGCTCTTTAAGTATATTTTATATAGTTGATTTAAACTCTTTGTTTCATAAGTCCAATGGCTGGATTTTCTCAGGGATAGTCCTATTTATTTATTTCTACATATGGGCCATACTTTCTTGTTTTCTTGCATGCCTCATAATTTTTGTGGAAAACGATATTTTGAATAGTATAACATGGTGACGCTGAATATCGGATTCTTCTGTTCTCCCCAGGGTTTGCCATTGCTGCTTATAGGTATTGTTGATTGTTTGTTTCATGACCTTTCTGAACTAATTTTGTAAAATCTGCATTTTTTTTTTTTTTTTGAGACAGTCTCACTCTGTTGACCAGGCTGGAGTGCAGTGGTGTGATCTTGGCTCACTGCAATCTCCACTTCCCAGGTTCAAGCGATCCTCCTGCCTCAGCCTCCCCAGTAGCTGGGATTACAGGCGTGTACCACCACATCCACCTAATTTTTTTTGGTATTTTTAGTAGAGACAGGGTCTCACCATGTTAGCCACGCTGGTCTTGAACTCCTGGCCTCAAGCAATCCACACACCTCAGCCTCCCGAAGTGCTGGGATTATAGGCGTGAGCCACCGTGCCCAGCCAAAATCTCTATTTGGTTACCTAGTGGTCAGCTAGTGATTTGACGGAAATTTCCTTAAATGCCAAGTTTCATCTTTTTTTTTTTTTTCTTGATTAAGGGTTCACCTGTTTGCCATAATCTTTTAATTCACTTGCAGAGTTCTGATAAAGTCGATTCTGCAATTTTTGCCCATTTTTTCACTGCTTTTGTGAAGGGATGGGTTTTGGAGTTCCTTACCCTGCCATTGTCATGGATGTCAGCTCAAGATTAATGGATTTTAATGTAACTGAGCATGAAAAGCTAGTTGATATGGTTTCAGATTCCACATTGCAGCTAACCTTTAAGAAATTACCAGTTGTCAAGTGTTGCTATAGTATCAAGTAAAAATATCCACAATTATCTGAAAAGGCTATTAAAACAGTGCTCCTTTTCCAACTATATATCTGTGTGAGGCCAAGTTTTTTCAATGTACTTCAACTGAAACAGTATACAATAGCAGATGGAGATACAGAGGCAGATGTGTAGAGTTGTCTTCTGTAAGTCACGCACTCTACAGATTTGGGAAGATGTGGAATCATTCCGCTCTTCTCCTTTCATTTTTTTGTTTTTTTGTTTTTTTAAATTTGTAAAGTGTACCTATTCTTTAAGTGTTAACCTATAATGCGTTTATTATTTTTTAATGAATTAATACATGTTTTAAAAAATTATCTATTTTGATTTCTAATAAGAGAAATAATAGATTTAACTTTTAAAAACAAAAGCAGGCAGGGTGTGGTAGCTTATGCCTGTATTCCCAGAACTTTGAGAGGCCGAGGCGGGTGGATCACTTGAGGCCAGGAGTTCAAGACCAGCTTGGCCAACATAGAGAAATCCCGTCTCTGCTAAAAAATACAAAAATTAGCTGGGTGTGGTGGTACACGCCTGTAATCCCAGCTGCTCGGGAGGCTGAGGCATGAGAATCACTTGAGCCTGGGGGTCAGAGGTGGCAGTGAGCCAAGATCACATCACTGCACTCCAGCCTGGGAAACAGAGCAAGACTCTGTCTCAAGAAAAAAATAAACAAATAAAGCTCTTTTTCAGGGGTGGGTGGTGAAATCTCAAAATTTTGTAATAGTGTATTTTTTAATAGACCAAATGATTGAGACCCACTATGTTGGAGAGGCAGTGTTTTCTTCTCCTTCCCAGTCTGCTGGGCACGGGACAAGGCCCCCTGAGATTAGGGCAGACTTCTGGAGGTCATGCACTCTGCTCTCCCAGCACCCATAGGTGAGCGATGTCCCACAGGGCAGTACTCACCTGCCTGCCCAAGCTGCAGATCAGAATGGCCCCAAGACATGGGGGTGGCATGTGTGTTTTTTCTTTCTATCATAGAGGTGGCGATTGCCTTCTCATCGCCTGCGCCCTGAGGCTGATGGGTGGGGGAGGTCTCACCATCCTACTTTCTCCTGGTCCTCCACTGTACCTTCTGCACTTCTTAAAGGTGACCCTGATGTCCTCCTTGGCTTGAAGCAAGGGTAGCTAATGAGAGAAGGCAGAACCACAGTGGTCGGAGGCCGTGGGAGAAGCAGTTACCCTCTCATTCTTGAACTCAGCTCCGCGAGCCTGCTCTGAAATACACACTCAACCTGCTCTTTGCAGAAGTGTCAAGTCTTTGGCCTCCCTGGGTGTTTTAGGAAAGGAAGCGTATACTTCATCTCCTCCCGCTTCAGTCCTCTGGTCGTCGGGGTGGCTGCAGCAGATTTTACATCGCTGTTTTCCGCGTGCGAGTCTAGGACAAACCAAGTGCGTGTGAATGCCTTGGTGGTCACGCACAGCTGGGTGCCTCCTCCATTCCATGGACCTGCCGCCCACCTCCCTCCCCACCTCCATCAGGTCCTTCAGGATCCAACTCAAAAGTCCCTTCCTCCAGAAAGTTCTGCCATTAGCTCCCCAACTCTTTCTTCCAAAACTCTTTTCTCTTTTCCAAAAACCTTCTCCGCACAGCTCCCACTAGGTAAACATTCGCCAGACAGTGTCCAGTGGCCCTGGATCCTACGGCCTCCTGGTGGCAGGGTCTGAGTCTTTGGCCTCGCTGGTATTTTCCCAAAGCCTCCAGCAGTGGGGAGACCCCGGGCTTTGCAACAGGACAGCCTGGCTGGGGAGTCAAGGCTGCCATCTCTCCTTGCTTTTGTTCTGGTTCCCCATCGATGTGGCGTGGGGAGAGGAGCAGGTGACTGTGATGCTGGCTTGGCTGACACTGGAATGGATGCAGCAGCTACATATTAATGCTATGGCGTGCACATGCATATGCCAGGTTAAAATTCAGCAGCAAGTTTTTACAACATGATTTCTGCTGCTTCTGTTGGACTGGCTCTCGGGCTTACCTACGTGTGCGAAGCAACACTCCCTACCGCAGCTTTCATGCACAATTTAACTCACCCCTGCCCTGCCTGCGTGGAGCCTCATCTTTATTTTGTAGGAGCTCGAAGCATTATTTGGATATTAATAAAAACAAATCTTGGCTGATGCTAACCATCTGATTTCCTTTTTTTTTTTTTTTTCCATTTTGTTTTGTTTTGTTTCTGCACACATTTTCTTTAGCTTGAAATGGCGATTGAAAACCTCCAAAAAAGCGAAGGAATCACATCACACAAAAGCGGTTTACTCAACAGCCATGTAAGTGTGTGTCTGACCTGGCAACCTGTCCCTGCTCTGCTTGTAACCTGCATAGACATTTTTAAAACAAACAAAGGCAACCAGGCGCGGTGGCTCACACCTGTAATCCCGGCATTTTGAGAGGCTGAGACAGGCGGATCACTTGAGGTCAGGAGTTCAAGATCAGCCTGGCCAACATGGTGAAACCCCCTCTCTACTAAAAATACAAAAATTAGCTGGGCATGGTGGTGGGCGCCTGTAATCCTGGCTACTTGGGAGGCTGAGGCAGGAGAATTGCTTGAACCCAGGAGGCAGAGGTTGCAGTGAGCCGAGATCATGCCACTGCACTCCAGCCTGGGCAACAGAGTGAGACTCCATCTCAAAAAAAAAAAAAAAAAGAAGAAGACGACGACAAAATGACACCTTTAAAGCGTCATTTGTGAAAGGTGGTTGAGGGGGAAGCCAATCTAGAATCCTACATCCAGCAAAAAATACCCTCCAGCAATGAAGGAGAAATCAAGACAGGTTCTTTATTTGTAAAAGGTAGATAATAACAACACCTACCTCCTCGGGTTGCCATAGGGAGTAAATTATTTAATGTACGTAAAATACTTTCAACAATACCTGGCAGGTGATAAGCAGTATAGTTATATATGAAAAATAAAAACAATACAAAAATCAGCAACAGCAACGAAAAAGAGAGAAAATGACATAGGGTCGGGAATGCCTTAGACTCTTAGCTAATTTTCTTGAGGTCCTCTCTTGGAAAGAAACAGTAATTTGAGAAAAGCATAAAGCAGCTAATTCGTACAGATTTTAGCGTCTAGGATTTTTCTCCTCCCCTTGTCTCTTGGGAGAAGACCGTGATCACAGGCCCCATGACGGGAGGTTGGGGGCATCTCAGCTCTGCACAGCCCTGTAGCAGGATGGGACTGGGGGACGTGGCCGGCTCCGTCTTTACTTCCAGGGACAACAGAGAAGGAAAGCTCTGGCCCCCTCAGACTCATCGCTTTCACTTCTCCCCAAACGCTCTCGATTTGGCTTTGCACATAGCTGGAAATGTGTTCGGCATCTTAACACTGGGACGGGCCATTGAAGTCAGAATGTCCTTCTAGCAGTTGCTCTCCAGCACTTAAACTGGGCTCTGACATTCTCTTGAGAATTCAGACATCAGAGAAGAAGTCCCCTTCAGTGGACCCCAGTCCTCCCTGTGATCCCGCCCTGACTCCCATCCTCACTCTGATCCCGTCCTGACTCCCATCCTCCCTGTGATCCCGTCCTGACTTCCGTCCTCCCTGTGATCCCGTCCTGACTCCTGTCCTCACTCTGATCCCGTCCTGACTCCCGTCCTCCCTGTGATCCCGTCCTGACTCCCGTCCTCCCTGTGATCCCCTCCTGACTCCCGTCCTCCCTGTGATCCCCTCCTGACTCCCGTCCTCACTCTGATCCCGTCCTGACTTCCGTCCTCCCTGTGATCCCGTCCTGACTCCCGTCCTCACTCTGATCCCGTCCTGACTCCCGTCCTCCCTGTGATCCCGTCCTGACTCCCGTCCTCCCTGTGATCCCGTCCTCCCTGTGATCCCGTCCTGACTCCCGTCCTCCCTGTGATCCCGTCCTGACTCCCGTCCTCACTGTGATCCCGTCCTGACTCCCGTCCTCACTGTGATCCCGTCCTGACTCCCGTCCTCACTCTGATCCCATCCTGACTCCCATCCTCCCTGTGATCCCATCCTGACTCCCGTCCTCCCTGTGATCCCGTCCTGACTCCCGTCCTCACTCTGATCCCGTCCTGACTCCCGTCCTCACTGTGATCCCGTCCTGACTCCCGTCCTAACTGTGATCCCGTCCTGACTCCCGTCCTCCCTGTGATCCCGTCCTGACTCCCGTCCCCACTGTGATCCCGTCCTCACTCCCGTCCTAACTGTGATTCCATCCTGACTCCCGTCCTCACTGTGATCCCGTCCTCACTCCTGTCCTAACTGTGATTCCATCCTGACTTCTGTGCTGGCCGATGTGTAAAATGAGGCATTACTCAAAAGGCAGTGAGTAATTCTGGGGGCGCAAAGTGACATAGGACAGGTCCAGAAACCTGGGTTATGGGGTAGGCACAGGTATGGTCACCTGCTCACCGCAGCCCCTGACGAGGCCTCTGCCCTTTGCCTCAGGGGGCTGGTCACTAGAAGAAATGGCAGAAATATTTCCTTCTGCCGATTGTCTTGAAGCAAAAAAGACAAAACAAAACAAACACCATGCCGGACCCCTGCTGAGTGCCCCATCCCTCTCCAGGCTGGGTAGGATGTGGTCATCCTGTCATCTGTCACTGCTGGATGACATCCTCCCTGTAGATGAACTCAGGGAGAAGGGAGTCTTCGCACGTGCTTGGAGAGAGGATCTCCCTAGCCCTGAGTCTTAAACTCAGAACACATACACGGGAAAGTGTGCAGAATAACATTCCCCATTCAGCAAGGATCAGGCCATCTTCAGCCTGAACGCAAACCCATGCAGGCCCAGGGTATCAGCCCTAGGCGAGAGGGCTGCGTGACCCAGGCAGGATGGGGGCGCAGAGCCTGGACAGGCAGCGTGTCCACGGGAGAGTTAAAATGTCTGTGGGAAAATGGGCTGGGCGCGGTGGCTCACGCCTGTAATCCCAGCACTTTGGGAGACCAAGGCAGGCAGACCACTTGAGGTCAGGAGTTCCAGACCAGCCTGACCAACATGGTGAAACCCCATCTCTACCAAAAATACAAATATTAGCCGGGCGTGGTGGCACATGCCTGTAGTCCCAGCTACTCTGGAGGCTGAGACAGGAGAATCACTTGAACCCGGGAGGCGGAGGTTGCAGTGAGCTGAGATTGCGCCACTGCTCTCCAGCCTGGGAGACAGAGCAAGACTCCATCTCAAAAAAGAAAAAATGTCTATGGGAAAATGCATGAGCCGCTTGTCTCTGGCTGCTGGGATCCTTCCTGCTTTCTAACACTTCATCTGAAAGGCAGACTTTCTCGGGTCTCTTCCCCACAGATTCACATTCCCAAGCTGAAGGTAATATCTCCCGTTTCTTTTACTCACTGATGATTCGCTGTTGAGTTGTTTCCTTCTGTCATGAGCTGTGATCAGTAAGATTCCGGGCTTGGTGACTGGAAGCAAAGGAAGTAAAATAAGATCTTTCTAAAAAGTTCACCACACACACGGGTAGAGTAAACCTAGATCTTGTTTTGGCAAATGTGAGAGCCAGAGAGGAAGAGAGGAGTTAAAGCATGTGATCTGCTGATGGATGGGGTGACGTGCCCTCGCAACGGTTGTCCCCAGGGCTGCCTGTGGCTGAGACTGAGGTTGTGGTGGGCAGCGGCCTTCTGCAGGTCAGGCGGGGGCACAGCCACAGTCCCACCTCCCTTGCCAGCCTGGCCCTGCAGCAGATAAGCCAAGTGTGTGGGAGCAGCTGGGCCCTGGAAACCCATTTTCCCAGTGGCCTCCCAGACCTCCCTTCTCAGACAGCCCCAGGCAGGGTCCCCCCAGCAGCAGGGCTTGTGTGCCTCTTCCCTGCTGCCAGCTGGTGACGTCAGCCCACCGTCTACCGTGTGCAGGGTTCTGGCCAGGTCAGTGCCGAACATAGGGAGTAAAAAAGGAGGAAGTCACTCCAGGGAGCTTAGCATTTGAGGGCAGGAGGTGGAAGATGTGGGAAACCCCCCCCAGGGAGCCCCTCACAGAGCTCTCTGAGTGGAGCTGGCCACGTGTTCCTCGGAGCTGGTTCCCTCCTCTGCGCTGTCTCAGGAGGGAAGGGGTATTCAGGTGCTGGGAGCCTGGTAAAACGAGACAGCATTGTCCAGACCCAGCCAGTCAACAGGAGCTTCCCAGGCCTCCCCTCTAGGGGCTTGGACCCAGGGGGTGTGCAGGGCCTGGAGGTCTGCACGTTGGAAGAAGCTTCCAGCCAGCTGATGGTCAGCCTGGCATGGAAACCCCCAGGGAGGAGGAGGCCCCCTAGCAGTGTCCAAACTGGAAAAGGGCAGGATATGGCGCTGTGAAAATGGGGATTCGCTCTTCCAGAGGGAAGGGGACGGAGCTCAGGCTGGGGATGAAACATGTCTTCACCCGACTGGGTGTGGCAGGCCGCCGAGTTGAGCAGAAGAGGAGGCCTCAGCCCCTGGGGGGGCACCGGGCTGCCCTCAGGCTACCAGCCGACTGGGACCCCACAGCAAGTTCACCGAGTCTCTGCCACCATGAGGTGGCGTTGTCTACTAAAGTAAACGCATCACTTGCACACCCTGAGGGAGAGAGCTGCATGTGGAAGAGGCATATTTGGGTTATGTGACTTTTTGCTTTGAAATCAAGAAACATACATTGTCAAAGGTCATTTAGCTTTCAGCTGGTGACCTGTGTAGCCTGGCGCCATGGCTGTGCTGTCCTGCAAGTCACAGTGGGGTTGCTAGAGCCGGCAGCTCCTCAGAAAGGGCCTCTGTCCAGAAGTGCCGCTGTTTTCCCTTGGAATTCCTGCCTGCCTTGGATTAGCGTCTTAGCTCAGTGCGCGGCCTCCACCCTCAACAACCCCTGTGCCTCCCACAACCCCTGCGCCTCCCGCCCACGGTCCCATCCCAGGCAGGGGCAGCCAATCTTCCAGGCACTCAGCCCCCAACCCCACTGCGTCCTCGCCTCCCTGCTCCTCTCATGCCCACCCCCAGATGCTCTTCAACCTCACCTTCAAGAAAGATCCAGAACCAGGTGGCACCCCCCACTTCCTCCACCTGGACTACTTCCCGAGCCACCACTGTCCCTGTGGATTCTTTTGGCCACCTCCTAGCCAGCCGTCAGTGCCCACCCCTACCCAGCCTCCAGCCCCTTCTCACAGCAGCCGCCAGAGTGCTCCTGCTAGAACCCAGGTCAGATCACCGCACTGCTCTGCTCGGAAGCCTCCGGGGCTCCCCTTGGCCCTCCAAGTAGAACCGAGTGTTGTCAAAATGGCCCACAAGGCCCTGCAGGACCGGCTCTCTCCCACTCCTCACTCTGCTCCAGCCACACGGGCCTCCTCGCTGTTCCTCCAATGCACCAGGCTCGGACCTGCCCCAGGGCCTTTGCACTGTGGGGCCCTCTGCCTGAAGCTCTCTTCCCCAGCCTCCCCCTCACCTCCTTTGAGTCTTCACTCAGTGGGCCCTTTCTCAGTGAGCCCTGCCTGACACCGCCACCCCACCTCCACTTACTATTGCAGTCCTTCCTCCAGTCCCTCCGTGGCAGCGACCCCATCCCCTTTCCCAGGTGAATTTCTCTGACGGCACTCGGCACCAGCCCTCATTCGGTCCATTTTACTTATTTATTGTGGGTCTCTGCCAGACAAGAATGGACGCTTCCAAGGGGCAGGGGTTTTTGTCTTGTATTCGCCGTTGCATCCCCAGCACCTGGAACAAGGCCTGGCATAGAGCCAGCTCTCGTAAATATTTGTGGGATGGGTGAAAAGGTGGGTGTTCCAAGTCCGATTATGTCAACACAGAGCACACATGGATGGTCGGAATAGCTGCCCGAGCTGCTAGTGTATGGCCTGGCGAGACTCTAACTCACCAGTAGGAGCCAGTGTCAGGCAAATTTGCCCCCAGGAATAGAAACAAGTATCTTAGGAGACAAAGGGGGCCGGGTAGGTGGGCATGATCCCCGCCTTCCCACTGGCAGGTGAGGATATCTGTCCATAGGGGCTGTGCCTGCAAAGAGCCCAGAACCACAGGCCTTTGTTGGGGGGCAGGGGAGAGGGAGGCACTGGCATTTCAGGATTTTTTTTCCTTAAAAGGAAGGATTTGATCCATTTCATCAAGAAGTGTGCTGTCCTGACAGATTGTGGCAAATGTGGATACACATGTACATTTCCTTGGAAAGTGTTCTGCTTATTTGTGTTTGATATGGACACAGAAAGAATGCAAATATCAGCAGACAAAGCACACTGCAGAACATGCCCAAACTGGAAAGATGACTCCGTCCAGCTGCTGCCTTTCCTGGCATGAAGGTACCCGAGCCCTCAAGAGCAGGGGAGGTGGGCGAGGTGTGGTTGGAGCGGCTGGACCCTCGTGGTCGGTTTCATGGAACTGACCTGTGATGCTCGCCCCAGTCTGACGTGCCGCCAGGTGTGGACTCCGGCACTGAGTGATGGGAAGGCCCTGTGCATAAGTGGCTCCCAGCCTGCTGGTGAGGCGTAGACCCTGAACAGAGTCTGCAAGCCCATCACACTTCGGTTCTAACCCAGTTCCCCTCCCAGAAGTTCATCAACACAGAAGAGGGAGGAAATGGGCCCGACTGTTGCAGCCACTTCAGTCTTCTCTGTGGTTTCTTGATGTTGAGCAAGAAGGACTTGTTGTCAAGACAATTATGCATCCTTTTAGTGTCAATGTCAACATAATTACCCAAGCAAAGGATTCTACTCTTAAATAGCCTGGGGGGTCGGGGGCAAACAGCAGAAGGATCATCTGTTCCAAAACTTTCTTTTTATGTGTGAGCCAGTATGTCCTCTTGGTGGATGGAGTCTTAGACTCTAACCTCTCAGGACTCCTAGTCCAGTGCTCCTTCCAGCTCACCGCCCGCAAAATCTGGCCTCACACCTTTAGCCTGAAAATCCGCATTGTCATTTGGCTCCTTGAGATGTGGTGTCACTGGCCCTGGCTCCTGCTGCCTGTGGAGGACAGTCTAAGAAGTGGCACCTGTGCCCCCAGCCTCAGAATGACCAAGGGAAGCCTCTGGCTTCTTCACCCAGACACCCTCTGTTTGCTCCCCGCTACCTCCTCGAACAGTCTTGCTGCCAGGCTTGAGACATCTCCAGGATCCTGCAGATGCCCACATGGGCAAACCTGGCTCCATCTCCACCCTCAGGGAGAGCACACTCTGGGGGGAACAGGTGATAAATCAATCAGCACACATGACAAATCCGGACGGTGAAACCACTGTGAAGAAAAGCTTCAGGGCCCACACTGCGACTCCCGACTGTCATCCCAACACTTCAGGAAGCTGAGGCAGGAGGATCACTTGAGCCCGGGAGTTGGAGGCTGCATGAGCCATGATTGCACCACTGCGCTCCAGCCTGGGGTGGTGACAGGATGAGACCCTGTCTCTAAAAATATGTATATATCCCTGTCTCTAAAAAAAGAAAAAAAAAAGTATATATATATACTCACACACTAACTTCAACATCAAGGTTGTGGTTCATAGTATTCATAGTATTAAATACAGGGAAGACTCTGGAGCTCTTCAGCTCTTAAGGGTCCAAGCACTCTGCCAGAGCCGGACTTTGGAGGAGAAAAAAGCAACACTGCCTCCATTGTATCAGAAAAAGTCCAGTCTAGAAAGTTGGAAGATGAAGGGTGTGAATGACTTGATGGAAAGTGAAAACTCTGATGTCCCTTTTCCCAAAGAGGCAAGTGAGGAAGAGATGAAGTCTCCACTCCGGGGCCCTTCTCAGGGTCCTTTGTTTTAACTGTCCCTTATTCAAAGGACAAGAGGGCAGGGGTCCCTCCCTGTGCTTATGGGCACAGCCGAGCACATGGCACCCAACGCTGGACGGATGAAATTGGCAACTGGTAATCGATCACCTGCACTCATGGCCAGTGGCGGACACTGCACTTCACACAGGCCCTGCAGGCAGCAGGAGGCAGACTTTGTGGTACCAAGAGGGCGAGGGGTCCCTGGTGCTGAGGAGGAGGTGATAGGCTACTTGAGTGATTCAGGGGCTGCCAGGGAACTGGAATCCAAGCTCAGGGATTGCGGCAGGAACCATTCCTGTCCCTTGGGTAAGGAGGGATGTTTGGCCGCAGGACTTACCTGCAGGAGCAGGGCTGGAGGACAGCTTGTGGTCAGGAGCTCTGAAGCCCTCCTGGCTTGCCCCAGAGGCAGCATGTGAGGTTGGACCCACACTTCAAGGCTTAGGCTTTGCTCCTCTTCGTCCTCAACACCCACGTGGGCAGTGCCCCTGCCGGGTGACTCTTCCCACCACTTGGAGGTTTTGTCCTCAGCTCTTTGGTTGCAAAGTAACACCTCTGGTCCCAATCTCTACCCTGAACTCCAGCTCAAGACTTAACCTCCCCCTTCCTAAAACGGAACTCAGCCCCGCAGCTCACCTGCGATTCGGCTTAAGAGACCTCCGCGTTCAGGCCCCACACACCCCTTCACCTGAACCTTTGACCTGTTTGTCCTCCTGTGAAACGTTCTGGAACCCAGGGCAGGTCCTCACTCCACTGTGGCCCTCGATCAGCCCCCGTTAGGGCTGGAGGGGCCAGGACAGGCTGGATCGGGTGGGTCTTAGAGAAGAGGGGTTCTGAGGTGCTGGTCACTGGTGCAGGGCTCGTCAGAACCACCCCATAGCACCATTTCATAAAAAGGAGATGAAGCCCGGGTGCGGTGGCTCACGCCTGTAATCCCAGCACTTTGGGAGGCCAAGAAAGGTGGATCACTTGAGGTTAGGAGTTCAAGGCCAACATGGCAAAATCCCATCTCTACTAAAAATACAAAAAACATAAGGCGGACATGGTGGCACATGCCTATAATGCCAGCTACTCGGGAGGCTGAGGCAGGAGAATCACTTGAAGCTGGGAGGTGGAGGTTGCAGTGAGCCAAGATCGCGGCACTGCCCTCCAGCCTGGGTGACAGAGTGAGACTCCATTTCAATAAATAAATAAATAATAAAAAAGAGATGAATGCTTACTTCCTCCCCAGCTTCCAATGCTGAGTGTGGGGGAGGGGGGGCAAAAGACAGGCAAACGTTGACGGTGGGGCGGGGGGCGCCGTGGGTACGCTGTGGTGAGTGGACAGATATTTCCCAGGGGCCACACCTACTTTGTGTCTTGTGTGTTGTGCGCGGCACAGGGCTTCCCAGGCCAAGGGCTGTGCAGGAGCCCAACATGCCCAGTGGGGGAGGGCTGAGGACCCAGCACTGCCCACTCTGAAGGCCCAGACAGCAGGAGCCCTTCAGAGCTCTGGAAGGGGGGCTCAGCCTAGACAAAGCAGCCGACAGCCTTACACAAAGTGGACCAGGTAGGGACAGCCGGTTTCCCCCGACGCTCTTGACACGGAATCTGGACTCAGGCCTCGCTTCTGTGCGTGGAATTCCTGTCTTTCTCCAAATCGCAGGCATCAGTGAAAGCCTTTTGTATTCACATAGCAGACCTCTCTGGATCAGGGGACAGATGATAACAGAGGGAGAGGAGGAAACCAGAATTAAGCCGCAGTCTTTAAGGCACCTGGCTGAGGGCATCAGTTGGTGGGTGGGCCACCTTTGCGTCCATGCCCAGTGTGGGGACTGAGCTCTTCATGTGGACAGTTCTCGCAGCCCTTCTAACTGGATGTTCACCTCTCGAGGCACAGTCCTTGGCTCTAGACTCATTTAGCCCGTCTTTTTGTTTTGTTTTGTTTTTTGAAAGAGACGAAGTCTTGCTCTGTCGCCCAGGCTGGAGTACAGTGGCGCGACCCTAGCTCACTGCAGCCTCAACCTCCTGAGCTCAAGCAATCCTCCCACCTCAGCCTCCCAAGTAGCTATGTCCTGCCTTTTGACTTAGACACAAAACCGTGCATATTAGCATTTGTGTATTTTACTGAATTTCCATTTGTAACTCCCTCAATAAGGGATCTCAGTACATGTTAGCTCACTGCTCACTACAGAACACAAGGCTATGGGGCCCCCGAGTCTTCTTCAATCTTCCTGTTTAGCCTCAGAATTTCTCTCCATTCCTGTATGTTGAAGAGCTATTTGGTGTTTAAATCCTGTGTGGTGGTGTATGGGCATTTAAGTGACTGAAGACAGAATCTAATAGTTCTTGATCACACCCAGATTTTTACAAATTAAGTCCAGGAACCTGAAAACCAGGCTAAACGTGGAAGAATCAATAAGTGAAAGAAAATGAGTGATTCATTAATCTGCTTAGAGAACTCAAATCAGTGACCATAAAGATGGATTTCTGGCTCACGCCTGTAATCCCAGCACCTTGGGAGGCTGAGGCAGGCAGATCACCTGAAGTCAGGAGTTTGAGACCAGCCTGGCCAACATGGTGAAACCCCGTCTCTACTAAAAATACAAAAATTAGCCAGGCTTGGTGTCGGGCACCTGTAATCCCAGCTACTTGGGAGGCTGAGGCAGGAAAATTGCTTGAACCCAGGAGACAGAGGCTGCAGTGAGCTGAGACTGCGCCACTGTACTCCAGCCTGGGTGACAGAGCAAGACTCCACCTCAAAAAGAAAGAAAGAAAGGATGGATTTCCTCATCCCGTTTGGTAATACAGGGAACGCAAGTAATTCTCTTAACGAGTCCACGTTGGCACGTTCGCGTTCCTCAGGCTTCTGACAAACGCAGACGTGTCTTTCTTTTCGCAGCTCCAGTGGCTGTTGGATAATTATGAAACGGCGGAAGGCGTGAGTCTCCCCAGAAGTTCTCTGTACAACCACTACCTTCGGCACTGCCAGGAGCACAAGCTAGACCCAGTGAACGCCGCCTCCTTCGGGAAACTGATCCGTTCTGTGTTTATGGGGCTGAGAACGCGGCGGCTGGGCACCAGGTGGGTAGACGATCCCCAGCCCACCTGTTCTTCCTCTTCCTTTCCCAAGAAATGGAGCTTTTGGGAAAATGCGAGGCTCCCTCCTACTTTTCCAGGTGGCCTGATTCGCAGCCACCTCTGGAGTGCTTGCAGTTACTTTCAATTGGCAGCAGCCTTGGCTGTGGCCAGGTGTAGCCCGCGGTGTTGGCTTTAGAAGCCGGTGATGGGACATGGGGATCACTCTGGTTTTCTCTCTCCTTTTGAAAATTCCCAAACAATACTTTTCTTTTTTTCTTTTTTTTTTTTTTTAGAGCAGCCTCTGGGCCAGGTGTGGTGGTGCACACCTGAAATCCCAACAGTTTGGGAGGCCGAGGCAAGAGGATCACTTGAGACTAGGAGATCAAGACCACCCTGGGCAAGATAGCAAGACCTCATCTCTAAAAAAAAATTAAAAATTAGCCAGGCATAGTGGTGCACACCTATTTGCACACCTGTAATTTCACCTATTTGGGAGACTGGGAGGGGAGGAGCACTTGAGCCCAGGAGGTGGAGGCTGCGGTAAGCCGAGATGACACCACTGCACTCCAGCCTGGGCAACAGAGCAAGACCCTGTGTCAAACAAACAAACAAAATGTAGCCTCTGGTTTATCCAGCAGAGCTGGATTTACCATTTCTCGGTGTTTTGTTTTTGTTTTTATTTTTGAGACAGAGCCTTGCTCTGTCACCCAGGCTGGAGTGCAGTGGTGTCATCTCAGCTCACTGCAGCCTCCACCTCCTGGGTTCAACCGATTCTCCTGCCTCAGCCTCCCAAGTAGCTGGGATTTACAGGCCCCCACCAGCACGCCTGGCTAATTTTTATATTTTTAGTAGAGACAGGGTTTTGACATGGTGGCCAGGGTGGTCTCAAACTCTTGGCCTCAAGTGATCTACCTGCCTCAGCCTCCCAAAGTTCTGGGATTACAGGTGTGAGCCACTGTGCCCGGCCTCTTGGTGTCTTTTGCTGTACCTGGACCAATCCACCCTGCCTTCTCTTGGCCTATGGCAGCCCCGGGACATCACAGGCCACAGATTTATTGCAGGCAATTATGCCAACTCTCCTCTAACAGAAAAAAACAGCAGCATCTCCAACCCAAAGCTGGTGGCCCAGAGAGTGCTGGAGGCTGCTGCCTGCTGAGGCTGTGATCCTGTGGCCAGCGAGGCTCAGCATCTGCTTTTGTGGGGTTGGGGCTAACTCACGTGCTCTCAAAGCCTGTGTCCTGGCTGTCTATAAATGGTGTGGCGGTGGATCCACGAGGACCAGAGTCCCTTATTCTCTGACACTTTTTGACCCTTCACAGGGAATGCCTTAGGGAATGTGGATGCATAGAGGGACAGAAGCGGGAGGAAGCCACAGGGCAGCCTGGTCTCTGGGGACACAGCCCCTGCTCCCGGAGGGGCCTCCCCTGCAGAGCATCCCAACTGCTGGCTTCAGGATTAAGGCTGATTTCCCCGTTTTCCCCGCTCCGAGCACCTGGCTAAACATGTACCTCATCTAGAAAGGGCCCAGGCTGTCTGCTATTGCAATGAAATTTAAAAAGGAAAAGAAGGGCCGGGCATGGTTGCTCATGCCTGTAATCCTAGCACGTTGAGAGGCCAAGGCAGGAGGATCACTTGAGGTCAGGAGTTCGAAATCAGCCTGGCCAACATGGTAAATCCCCGTCCCTACTAAAAATACAAAAAAATTAGCCAGGCATGGTGTCACATACTTGTAATCCCAGCTAATTGGGGAGGCTGAGGCTGGAGAATTTCTCGAACCTGGGAGGGGGAGGTTGCAGTGAGCGGAGATCGCACTACTGCACTCCAGCCTGGGCAACAGAGTGAGACTGTGTCTCAAAAATATAATAATAAGAGAAAAAGAAAGAAAGAAAAAGAAAGGACCCAGGTGCTTCCTGCATGTCCCTGTTGCCAGCTCTGGAGAAATGGCATCCTGTGAGCTGGGTGTCTCCACAGCCATGTCTGTGGGTTAATGCTTCCCTCCTGTGAGGACTCTGTGAGCTGTTTTCTGAACTAAATTGTTTAAAGCCTTCTGATCATCATTCTCCCGTAATAAACTAATGTAATAGTTCCCAAACAGTGCCTTTTTCCAAAATGTGTTACTAGATGATTGAAGGGGATGGGGAAGGGTTGTTAATAATAATGGTAATAATAATAGAGATAGGCCACGCAGAGCTCAACAAAGCTGACCTGGTGTTCTCAGCACAGGACTTGTCCGAGACTTTATTATACTAGCCTGTGAGAGAGGACTCTCCATGACAATGGCATTATGGACAGAATTCCTTGATCACATTCCTCACGCAGTTCAGGAAATGCTGAACCAGAGAGGCCAAAGTGAAAGGCCAAGATCCGAGTGTCGTGGCACACACCAGCTACTCAGAGGCTGCGGCAGGAGGATCACTTCTACCATCCGAGTGTGGTGGCACATGCCAGCTGTCCCAGCTACTCAGAGGCTGAGGCAGGAGGATCACTTGAGCCCAGGAGGCCAAGGCTATAGTGAGCTGTGACTGCACCACTGCACTCCAGCCTGGGTGACAGAGTGAGACCCCATCTCTAAAAAAGAAAAAAGAGAGAAGAGGCCAGGCACGGTGGCTCACGCCTGTAATCCCAGCACTTTGGGAGGCCAAGGTGGGAGGATCACTTGAGCCCAGGAGTTTCAGACCAGCCTGGCCAACATGGCAAAACCCCATCTCCACTAAAAATACAAAAATAAGCTAGGTGTTATGGCCCACGACTGTCATCTCAGCTACTTGGGAGGCTGAGGCAGGAGAATCTCTTAAACCTGGGAGGCGGAGATTGCAGTGAGCCAAGATGGCACCGCTGCACTCCAGCCTGGGTGACAGAATGAGATTCTGTCTCAAAAAAAAAAAAAAAAAAAAAAAAAAGAAGTAGGAAAGAAAAAGAATCCCAACCTGTCTTGTTGTTCAGGACGTCTGCAAAGGGAGCTGACCCTGGGATGTTTGGTTTCCAGGGGCAACTCGAAGTACCATTACTACGGGATTCGTCTGAAGCCAGACTCTCCACTGAACCGGCTGCAGGAAGACACGCAGTACATGGCCATGCGGCAGCAGCCCATGCACCAGAAGCCCAGGTGGGTGCCGGGCCAAGCTGGGTGGGGCTGTCTCTCCCCTGGAGCATGGAGCGGGAGGTGTTTCTCCAACATGAAACAAACTCATCATAACTCCCCAGTCTCCAGCATCCTGGGAAAGCCATGGTGTACCCCTCTGCTGAGACTGAGGTGAGTCTAGCAGGAGACACAGGAGGCTGGGATGCAACCTCCTCCAGCTAACTTTTCAGACTTTTTTTAACCGTTTAAAACTGTTTTTAACAGACTTCATTTTTTAGAGCCATTCTAGGTTCACAGCAAAATTGAGTAGAAAGTACAGAGAGTTGTTCTACACCCACAACCCCGCTCCCCACCGCCTCTCCCACCATCCGCCTCCCCCACACAGCAGTGCATTGGTCATGACCCATGACCCTCTGCAGAGCCAGCATCACCCCCCAGAGTCCGCAGTCAACATCAGGGCTCACTCTTGGTGTTGTACCTTCGATAGTTTGGACAAACCTATAATGACATGTGTCCCCCATCACAGTGTCACACAGAGTCCTTTCACAGTCCTAAAAATCCTCCATGTTCTGCCTACCCAGCTTTCCCCCCGTACCCCAGTCTGCGGCAACCGCTAATCTTCTGCCATCCCCACAGTTTCCCCCTTCCCTAGTGTCATATAGCTGGAATCACAGACCCTTAATTTTTAAAACTTGGGAAGTAAAGAGAGAGAGGACACTGCAAATAAGCCAAGAAGCCAGGAGAAAGAAGCAGATGTGCTCAAGTCACGACTTCTTATTCACCTTTGGATCCAGTGGCTGGAAAGCCCTGGTCATTTTCTGAAATATCCTCTTCTCCATCCATCACAAACTTTCTCATCTTCTAAGGCAGGGGCCAGCAAACCTTTCCTGTAAAGAGCCAGAGAGCAAATATCTTAGCCTTGCAGGCCGGACAGTCTCTGTCATGACTGTTCAATTTGGCTGCATCCTGAAAGCAGCCACAGATAGCATGAAGATGATGGGCGTGGCTGTGTGCCAATAAAACTTTATTTACAGAAACAAGCAGCAGAATTGGCCCTCAGGCCATAGTTTGCTGGCCCCTGGTTTAGGGCCCATTCAAATATCGCTGCCTCCCAATGTGCCTCCACAAGTGCCCACCCTGAGGGCAGGGGCCGCATTGCAATAGCCCCACGTGGCACCTTCACGCCTAGTGCTGGGCCCTCTGCACAGAGCCACCAATGTATGTGTGTGGCTCAAAAACCCATTCCAGCTGCTCTGTGTAACCCATTGACTCCTGACCAGAGAGCCACTCCCAGGAGTTGGAGGTTCCAGGAGAGAGTTTCCAGAGCATTCCTTCTGTACCTCATTGTCTGCAGACATGGACTCTGGAGTTCACTGCTGTTGTTCAATTTGGGCCCCTGGCAGACACCTGTGAACCTGTGCTCCAGGCAGTGTGTCATTTTAGGAGTAGTGACACACATTTCAGGGGGACAGGCTGATGCCATTTGCATTTGGAAGCTACAGCCTGAGCCTGTGTCTGTGTGATGCCCACGGCCTGCCCTGAGCCAGGCGGTTTACACACACCTCGCCGGCATGTCTCCCGCCTCCCCGTAGGCCTGGCCCCGCTTTGTATTTGAGGAGGGAGGCTCCCTGGAGATGCTCTGGCTCAGGCCAGCTCTCTGCCTGCCTCCACCACACCACACACCGGGCTCTGAGGAGTCCAGCACCTGGAAAGCCTTCCTCTGTGAGTGTTTCTCAGCGCTGCCTGCACAGGCTGACCACCACTGTCTGGCTCAAAATGAAAGTCTCAGAACTTCTGAGATTCCACCAATAATAAGATGTTTGTGATTCATGCAAAGAATCTCCCTTTTATTTTATTTATTTATTTATTTATCTTGAGACCGAGTTTCGCTTTTGTTGCCCAGGCTGGAGTGCAATGGTGTGAACTCAGCTTACTGCAACCTCCGCCGCCCAGGTTCAAGTGATTCTCCTGCCTCATTCTCCTGAATTGCTGGGATTACAGGCATGTGCCACCACGCCCAGCTAATTTTGTATTTTTAGTAGAGACAGGGTTACTCCAGTTGGTCAGGCTGGTCTCGAACTCCCGACCTCAGATGATCTGCCTGCCTCGGTCTCCCAAAGTGCTGGGATTACAGGCGTGAGCCTCTGTGCCCGGCCAAGAATTTCACTTTTTTTCTAAAAGAGAAATGTTAGGGGAAAAATATATATCTATTTTCTCAAGTGTCCATTAACAAACTGTGGTTCATCCATATGATGGAATATTATTCAGCCTTAAAAAGGAGAAATTCCAACACAGGCTACAACTCGGTGGACCTTGAGGACATAACGCTCAGTGAGAGAGGCCAGTCGCAAAAGGACAAATCCCGTGTGACCCCACTCCTAGGAGGTCCCTAGAGTCGTCAGATTCACAGAGACAGGAAGTCGGATGGGGGGTGCCAGGGGCTGGCTGAAGACGAGGATGGGGAGTGAGTGTTTCGTGGGGACAGAGCTTTAGTGTGGGAAGATGAGCAAGTTCTGGAGATGACAATGGTGACAGTTGCACAACCACGTGAATGTGCTTAATGCTGCTGAGCTGTGCACTCAAAATGGTTCCGATGGTAACTTTTGTGTTATGTGTATTTGACCGCAAATTGTAAACATCATACACACACATGCCTGACTGAATCCTGCCCAGCCCCCCACTCCTTGGGCCCACCCCCAGTAGGGCTGCTGGGCCTCATGGTGGTATGTGTGTTCCCGGCCTAGGTACCGGCCAGCCCAGAAGACGGACAGCCTCGGGGACAGCGGCTCCCACAGCGGCCTGCACAGCACTCCAGAACAGACCATGGCCGCGCAGAGCCAGCACCACCAGCAGTACATAGGTGAGAGGCCTGGTCAGGCCCCGGGGTGGGACTCCCATCTGCTCCCCACACTCCTGGGTTTCAACACCAGCAGAACCAGTGGCGTCTAAGTGTCCGCTTCCGACAGTTTTCTTATGAGACACCTTTTCGGTCAAATAGAAAGTTCTCGATAAACCTTCTTTCTGACATCCCTAAGACTTTAGAATAATCAGCACATGCCAAAAATATTAATATATAAAATGACCATCAGAAAAATGAGAAAATAAAATCAAATGACCATCAGAAAGAACACTAGAGGCCAGGCGGCTCATGCCCGTGGTCCCAACACCTTGGGAGGCCAAGGCGGGAGGATCACTCGAGCTCAGGAGTTCAAGACCAGCCTGGGCAACATACTAAAAAATTAAAAAATTAGCCAGGCATAGTAGCAAGCTCCTGTGGTCCCACCTATTCAGGAGGCTGAGGCAGGAGGATCACTTGAGCCCAGAAGTTTGAGGCTGCAGTGAGCCGTGATCACGCCACTACTCTCCAACCTGGGTGACAGAGCGAGACTCTGCCTTTAAAATTAAAGAAAAAAAAAAAAAAAGAAAGAACGCTAGATATTCTCTACTCAGGGTGCACCAGGATTTGCCTGCCATCTGGGCTTTCTTCCTTCTTGCCTGGAGCTTTTGGGGTGCTTCTGGTTCCCCAACAAGAGGCAGTCTTGGCCTCCTCCCTGGGGGCTGCTCAGGGGACAGCGTTCTCCCCCAGCTGGCCTAGTGGTGGCGCCATCTCTGCCCCGGGAAGGCCCTAACTCAGAGCCTGCCATGAGGGAGGGCGGCCAAGGAAGGCCCACTGGTGTATCATGATTCAGGTGGGCTCCGTACACACTCAGTGGCTTCCATGTAGTTTATGATCTTTTTTGAGCCCAAACAGAACCCTCCTGGGTTGAGTCTCTTGCAGAGATTGAGGTGGGATCAGGCCCATCTCCAGGAGGTCACTGCAGGGACACCATGGCTGGCCTTCTCCCTGAGATGTGCTGCCCTGAGCTGGCTCTGCGGGTACTTGCTGTGTGCCAGGGCCTGGGCTCAGGGCTTTCTCTGTGTCTGCATATTTAATGTTCCTGGGAGGTGACAATATCCTCTCCATTTTCTACCTGAGAAAACTGATGCTTACAAATTCTCTGACTATGCCGGGCATGGTGGCTCACACCTGTAATCCCAGCACTTTGAGAAGCCGACGCAGGCAGATCACCTGAGGTCGGGAGTTTGAAACCAACTTGGCCAACATGGCGAAACCCCATCTCTACCAAAAAAATACAAAATTAGCCAGGCGTGGTGGCACACACCTGTAATCACAAATACTCGAGAGGCTGAGACAAGAGAATCACTTGAACCCGGGAGAAGGAGGTTGCAGTAAGCCAAGATCATGCCACTGCACTCCAGCCTGGGTGACAGAGCGAGACTCCGTCTCAAAAAAAAAAAAAAAAAAAAAAATGACCAGGCACGGTGGCTCACGCCTGTAATCCCAGCACTTTGGGAGGCCGAGGTGAGTGGATCACCTGAGGTCAGGAGTTCGAGACCAGCCTGGCCAAGATGGCGAAATCCCGTCTCTACTAAAAAATGCAAAAATTAGCTGGCATCGTGGCACACACCTGTAATCCCAGCTACTCGGGAGGTTGAAGCAGGAGAATCGCTTGATCCCAGGAGCTAGAGGTTGCAGTGAGCCGAGATCGTGCCACTGCACTCCAGCCTAGGCAACAGAGCAAGGCCCTGTCTCCAAAAAAAAAGAAAAAGAAAAAAAAGAAAAAACAAATTTTCTGACTGCATGGGGTGGGGCAGAACATCTGTTTCTGGGCCCCCATCCACCATGGCCTTCCAGTTGTCCACGGTGTCCTAAGAGCCCCGCCGTTTCTGATGTTCCCGTGTTCCTCCCCCAGATGTCTCCCACGTCTTCCCCGAGTTCCCAGCGCCCGACCTGGGCAGCGTCCTGCTGCAGGACGGCGTCACACTGCACGACGTCAAGGCCCTGCAGCTGGTGTACAGACGGCACTGCGAGGTGACCGCCCCAGCCCAGGCAGGCAGCTCCTACGTGTCCCTCCCGGGATACGCCAGCGCTCAGGCCAGGCGTCCCTGGGTGATGCTGAGGAGATGGAGCCCCGAGCCCCCCCACAATCATCCTCTCTGAAGCAGCAGCCCCTCCGCATCCATGTCCATCACCTGCTCCTCTCTTCTCTGTGGCCTCCCTTGGGATTCCAGGGCACCCTGCTGCAGCCCGGATCACGGCTGCACATGATGGGCACACGCACCCGTCTGTCTCACCGGTCCCTTCATTCCTAGGCAACTGTAGATGTGGTGATGAACCTCCAGTTCCACTACATCGAGAAGCTGTGGCTCTCCTTCTGGAACTCTAAGGCCTCCTCCAGCGATGGCCCCACCTCTCTTCCTGCCAGGTGACTGCCACACCCTGGCTGGGTTCACAGCACCCCCAGACTTAACCCCCTGCTGACGTCCACCAGTAACCCACAAACAAAAGCCTCAGCTCTCCAAGAATCAGGGCTCAGACCCCTCTGCCTTCGTCCCTGTAATTTTTAGACTTGGTAGAGTCGACTTGAAATTCACATTGCCATCCGCCCCTTTTCAAGGTCAGACTGTTTGAATAGGGAGGATTTTAGAGGTGACCATGATGCAATCCCAAGTAGAAGTGACCCCAACCCATAGCTGCAGTGAGACACAGTATGACAGTATGACCACTGGCAGGGGAGGGACAGCGTGGACCCTGGGGGAAACACGGAGGCGCCGGGAGCAACATGGAGGGAGGGGACCCATCGAGGCTCAGGGATGGGGAGCAAAACCCCAGCCCCACTGTTGGGCAAAAGTCCCGCAGCCCGGCTCTCTGGTCACTCCCGTGGCTGAGTGAGCCCACCTGGGACAGGCCACAGCTCACCTGTCCCCCCTCCCTCCACAGTGACGAAGACCCCGAGGGCGCCGTCCTGCCCAAGGACAAGCTCATCTCCCTGTGTCAATGCGACCCTATCCTCAGGTGGATGAGGAGCTGCGACCACATCCTCTACCAGGCGCTGGTGGAGATTCTCATCCCCGACGTGCTGAGGCCGGTCCCCAGTAAGTGACCCACGGCCCCACCCGGCGCCACTCCATCCTCTCTTCCTGCCTCCTCTGTCCTTTCTTACATGTACATCTTCAGCCACCTCAGACCATCGCTTTCACAGAAAACCCACACTGGTTCATGCCAGTGATCCCCACACTTTGGGAGGCTGAGGCAGACAAATTGCTTGAGCCCAGGAGTTTGAGACCAGCCTGGGCAACATAGTGAGACCCTGTCTCTAAAAAAAAAAAAATTAACTGGGGCCAGGCAAGGTTGCTCACATCTGTAATCCCAGCACTTTGGGAGGCCGAGGCGGGCAGATCATTTGAGGTCAGGAGTTTGAGACCGGTGTGACCAACATGGTGAAAACCATCTCTACTAAAAATACGAAGATTTAGCCGGGCATGGTGGCACACGCCTGTAGTCCCAGCTACTAGGGAGGCTGAGCCAGAAGAATAGCTTTAACCCAGGAGGCAGAGGTTGCAGTGAGCCAAGATCACACCACTGCACTCAGCTTGACTCTGTCTCAAAAAAAAAAAAAAAAAAAATGAGCTGGGCATGGTGGTGTGTGCCTGTAGCCCTAGCTACTCTGGAGGCTGAAGCGGAAGGATCACTTGAGCCCAGGAGTTTGAGACCAGCCTGGGCAACATAGTGAGACCCCGTTTCTAAAAAAAATACAAAAATTAGGTGGATGTGGTGTTGCGTGCCTGTAGTCCCAGCGACCCAGGAGGCTGAGGCAGGAGGATCACCTGAGCCCAGGAGGTCGAGGCTGCAGTGAGCTATGATTGCACCACTGCACTCCAGCCTGGGCAACAGAGTGAGACCCTGTCTCAAAAAAAATCCCTAAGCAAGAGCCGCTGTGGGCCGTAGAATGTGTGTCCTCTGGCATGCGTATCTATCCTTGTCTCTGACTTGAGGGGAAGGTCACAGTGGCTCTAGTGAGCTCTACTTGCTGTCAGGACACTGCCAAGAGTAGCTGGGCTGGGCTCGGTGCTTTCTTTTTTTTTTTTTTTTTTTTTTTGAGACGGAGTCTCACTCTGTCGCCCAGGCTGGAGTGCAGTGGTGCGATCTGGGCTCACTGCAAGCTCCACCTCCTGGGTTCATGCCATTCTCCTGCCTCAGCCTCCTGAGTAGCTGGGACTACAGGCGCCCGCCACCGCGCCCGGCTAATTTTTTGTATTTTTAGTAGCGACGGGGTTTCACCGTGGTCTCGATCTCCTGACCTTGTGATCCACCCGCCTCAGCCTCCCAAAGTGCTGGGATTACAGGCTTGAGCCACTACGCCTGGCCTGGGCTCGGTGCTTTCTAGAAGGTTCATTGGGGGCATGCAGGCCGGCCTCTGGGAGTAGCCTGCTCGCAGCCCTGGAGCCGCCACTGTGCGGAAGGCCTTGGCCCAGGGCCATGTGGGGTTGCTGCCCACCCTGGTCCTACAGACAACCACCAGCCACCTTCCTCCAGCCTCCCTTAAGCCCCACCGTGACACTTCCTGAGTGCCACCCCCTGTAGGAGGGGCAGAGACATAAACTTAGAAGAAGAAGCTGGGACACGGCCCTGGACTCCTGCAGCCTGTTTGGGTAGAGGCTGACCTTTAACCCCCAGCCAGACCCCACTTCCCAGCACCGTGGGATTCCAGGAGACATTTACACCCCAGCGCCCTGCCCTGTGATTTCCCACAGGACTTGGCGGGGGTGGGGAGAGAGTGACAGACACAGTGAGGAAAGAAGCCAGGCCCACAGCAGGGCTCACTTGTGCCCCTGGGGACCTCCCAGGGCCTCCAGCTCCTGAGGCAATGACAGCACCCACCACGAGGGGCCCCTCAGGCCAGGCCCGTGCCAAGCTCCCCAAAACCCTGGGGGTCATCAAGGAAGCTGGGCACAGAGGTCTGTCTTCATAAATCACAGCATCAGGACCACGGGCTGTGCCCCGCAGTCCATCCACAAACATCTGGGCCCGTGGGCCATCTACAAACGTGCGGGCCCGTCAGTACCAGGCAGCTCTCCGTCCTGCTGAGTAAACTCTATGCTCCCTTTGCTGGAAGATGGGAAACAGCAAAAGTATTGCATTTCTCATTTGGCCTGGCCTTGCCTGTCTGCCTGAAAACTGTTCAGGGCAGTGCCTTGTTCGAGTTTCTACGTTGTGGTGGGAGTTTGGGGTATCTTTCCTTTTGCATTTTAAGATATTTTTCTGGGTTTTTTTTGTTGTTTGTTTGTTTGTTTTGTTTAGACAGTTTAGCTCTTGTCACTCAGGCTGGAATGCAGTGGCGCGATCTCGGCTCACTGCAGTCTTTGCCTCCTGGGTTCAAGTGATTCTCCTGCCTCAGCCTCCCGAGTAGCTGGGATTACAGGCACCCACCACCATGCCCAGATAATTTTTGTATTTTTAGTAGAGATGGAGTTTCACCATGTTGGCCAGGCTGATCTCGAACTCCTGACCTCAGGTGATCCACCCACCTCAGCCTCCCAAAGTGTTGGGATTACAGGCGTGAGCCACCTCGCCCGGCTTTTTTTTTTAACAGTCTTATTATTTGCTTCTTATTCTAAGCCACTTTAAAATAAATTAGGAAGTTGGTAGAATGTATTTACGTGTGTGTGTGTTTCTGTCAAGGCCTCTTTCCCTTGGCACTGTTGATATCTGGGGCTGGATCGTTCTCTGGGGTGGGGCCCTCCTGGGCACTGCGGGGTGCTGAGGAGCATCCCTAGCCTCCACCCACTCCATGCCTGAGGCACCCCGCAGTCATGACAACCATTAACATTCCCAGACATCGCCCAGTGTCTCCTGGGGCAGAATCGCCCCTGTAAGACCCACATAGGCAGTGGGTGGTGACCAGCAGCACTGGGCCATGCCCGGTTCTTCCCTTTTCTAAGTGTCCTCGGTTCCCCGTCGCCTGTGTGGCTTGTTCTTCATGGTGGTCATTTTCATCGCACTTGGGCCAGCTCTTACACCGAATGCTGATTTCCAGGGTCCAGTCACTGCCTTTCTCCCTGGTAATATCATGGTCTGTATCCCCCAGGTACCTTGACACAGGCCATCCGTAACTTTGCCAAGAGCTTGGAAGGCTGGTTGACAAATGCCATGAGTGACTTCCCACAACAGGTCATCCAGACCAAGGTACGTCCGGGGCGGGGCCTGGGCTCCCCAACTATGGCTGGGAGGGGCTCCACTCCAGGACAGCATGAGGATCACTGTGCCCCAGAGAGCGCTGGCTTCTTCCCTGTGTCATGAGAGTAACCGATCCCTTCAGGAAGCCCCGAGCACACTGCCGATGACGCGTCAGTGCTGGCAGGAAGGGGAACAACAGAAGATGTCATTTGATGTCATATCTTTGGGTCAGTTCAGAACAGACTGCGTGTTTCTGTGCTCATCTTATTCGGGAAAATTAATCTCCTTGCTATGACCCTTATTGCTACAATCTTGGCCACAAATCAATCGAATCTGAATGTAGACCCTTGGCCGATGTGTGGGAGAGAGTGATTACCGACCATTCTCACAAGCGTTTCTTTTTTATTATTTTTTTTTGAGACAGAGTCTCACTCTGTCACCCAGGCTGGAGTGCAATGGCGTTATCTCAGCTCACTGCAACCTCTGCCTCCCGGGTTCAAGTGATTCTCCTGCCTCAGCCTCCCGAATAGCTGGGATTACAGGTGCCCGCCACCACACCTGGCTAATTTTTTTGTATTTTTAGTAGACACAGGGTTTCGCCATGTTGGCCAGGCTGGTCTCGAACTCCTGACCTCAGGTGATCCACCTGCCTTGGCCTCCCAAAGTACCGGGATTACAGGCGTGAGCCACCACACCTAGCCATCATGAGCATTTCTTGAAGGGCTCTTGGGTGAGAGGAGGCAGCTGCAGGGCACCCGCCTGCTCTTCAGAATTGATCTGTTAGGCAGTGATGCAAGCATTGATCGGGTCATTGTTAAAAATTCAGATTCAGGGCTAGTGCAGTGACTTGCACCTGTAATCCCAGCACTTTGGGAGACCAAGACAGGAGGATCATTTGAGGCCAAGAGTTTGAGACCAGCCTGGGCAACAAGCAAGACCCCATCTCTTAAAAAAAAAAATAAGATTCCCAGGCCACACCCACTAGAAGTCTGATCCTGTAGCAGCCAGGAGTCTGTGGTCTCAACAGCCCCTCCAGAGAACCACAGGGACTCTAGAAGTGGACATGGCGACAGTTGTGAATTCTAACTCAGCAGCATGCGGGCTTCGGTTAGTGACGCGTGTGATGCGCCGGCGAGGTCTCCTCTTCACTGATTCTCACTCACTGGGTCCTTAAGAATAGCAGGGGGTTCCCTCTTCCCTGCCCAGGTTGCTGTTTCCTGCTCCCTCCTCCCTGTGTTGTCCCTGAGCCCACGCACCCCTGCAAAGAGCGCAGCGGAACAGGCTCTCCCCGCGAACCCCTGCTCACCACGAGCCCTGGCTTACAGGTGGGCGTCGTCAGTGCCTTCGCCCAGACGCTGCGGCGCTACACGTCCCTCAACCACCTGGCACAGGCGGCCCGGGCAGTGCTGCAGAACACGTCCCAGATCAACCAGATGCTCAGCGACCTCAACCGCGTGGACTTTGCCAACGTGCAGGTGACCTCCTCCACACCGTCCCCAGGGCCTGGGCTTCCCGCCCTCCAGCAAAACCAGCAAACCCACCAAGTGGAGCCCGTGGCACAACCTGGCCCCTGCCCCGCGCCTGGCCACGGTTTTGTTGCATGACACGGGTCCCAGGCCAAAGCCCACCCACAGCCCCCAGCTCTCTCCACTCCGTCATCTCTCAGGGCCCTCTGGCGTCCAGGTGCTGTGGCCAACACTTCTGCTCATTTTCCTCACGAAGGCTCCCAGCTTCCAGGATCCTGGCACCACGTTGACTCTCCCCGTGGCCACTTTCCTGGCTCTGTCTCCTGTGCTTGGCAAAGTGCTGGCCCACAGCAGATTCCGAGCTATGCTTATTTCAGGCCCTGGCTTTATCCATTAAATAAATAAATGCACACACACACATTTAGAAGTGACCCCTTTAAAACAAAACTAAACGAAGACCTCGTATAGCATGAGCTTTGATCCAGAAAGACCCGGGTATGAGTCCCCGGAAGCCGGGTCGGATCCCCCTTGGCTCTCTATTCTGCCCCTGTGACGGGAGACACAGGGCTCGGCTTGCAGCTGTCAAGGTCAAGGGTGAGAAGGCTCAAGCACAGTACGATGTCCCGCCCTGAGCATGGCTAGGTCCGGGGAGGGCTGCCGTGGCTGGGGGTCCGCATTGCTGACGCTGGCCTCCATCCTGCCCACAGGAGCAGGCCTCGTGGGTGTGCCAGTGCGAGGAGAGTGTGGTGCAGCGGCTGGAGCAGGATTTCAAGCTGACCCTGCAGCAGCAGAGCTCCCTGGACCAGTGGGCCAGCTGGCTGGACAGCGTGGTCACCCAGGTCCTGAAGCAGCACGCCGGCAGCCCCAGCTTCCCCAAGGCTGCCCGGCAGTTCCTGCTGAAATGGTCCTTTTACAGGTTAGTCCCGCCAGACCTCCAAGAGAATTCTGGCAGGTGGGGGGCTCTGAGAGAAACTTATAGAGGGTAGGGGGCTTGGCTGGTGGGCTCAGAGAAAAACAGGGCTCAGCAGAGTTGCAGCAGTGCCTGAACCCACAAAAAACAACTACCTGGCTGGGGGCCTCACTCATGACCAGCGGCTCCCAGGGGCAGGCCCAGAAGGCCACCATGGCCTAAAAACTAAGTTGCAAGTTCTGCAGACAGAAATCATCACTGGGGGCTGGGCATGGTGGCTCATACTTATAATCCCACCACTGTGGGAGGCCAAGGCAGGAGGATGGCTTGAGACCAGAAGTTCGAGGCCACCCTGGGGAAAATATCAGGGCCTCTACAAAAAGTGAAAAAACTTAGCTGGACGTGGTGGCATGTGCCTGTGGTCCCAGATACTTGGGAGGCTGAGGTGGGAGGATCTTTGAGACCAGGCGGTCCTGGCTGCAGTGAGCCAAGATTGCACCACTGTACTCCAGCCTGAGTGACAGAGCAAGACCCCATCTCTAAAGGGGGGAAAAGCTATCTCAGAACTGAAGGGCACAAGGAGGGTCCTGGTGAAATTTCAAAACACCAAGTTTGAGAAACAACCATAAAAGCTTCCAGAGAGAAAGCAACAGGCTGGGGATGGGAGCACCATTAGACTTCCGAACAATGTGCAGAAACCTAGAAGGCAGTAGAGCGAAGTCCTGAGAGTTCTGAAGGGAAATCATTTCCAAGCTACAAACCTACTTTGTGCAGAGCAGGGCAGGGGAGCCAAGGCTTCCAGAGGGATCATCCCCAGGAAAGGCACCAAGATGCCTCCTGCAGTTCTGTCAGGGAGTTTTAGTCTTGCTGAGTACATGGAAAAGTGTGCATTTTTAAAAAAAGAGCCAGTTATTACCCCAAGAAAAAACAAAGCTGTTCTGTGGCTGACAGGCCCCATATGACCCAGCACATGGATGAGCTATGGCCACAGGGCCAAATTGTTATCCCCACCTGTATTAGTCCATTCTCACGCTGCTGATACAGACATACCCAACACTGGGTTATTTATAAAGAAAAATAGGTTGAATGGACTCACAGTTCCACCTGGCTGGGGAGGCCTCACAATCATGGCGGAAGGCCAAGGAAGAGCAAAGGCACATCTTCCATGGCGGGAAGCAAGAGAGCATGTGCGGGGGAACTCGCATGTATAAAACCATTGGATCTCGGCCGGGCGCAGTGGCTCACGCTTGTAATCCCAGCACTTTGGGAGGCCGAGGCGGGCGGATCACGAGGTCAGGAGATCGAGACCACGGTGAAACCCCATCTCTACTAAAAATACAAAAAAATTAGCCGGGCATGGTGGCGGGTGTCTGTAGTCCCAGCTACTCGGAGAGGCTGAGGCAGGAGAATAGCGTGAACCCGGGAGGCGGAGCTTGCACTGAGCCGAGATTGCGCCACTGCACTCCAGCCTGGGCGACAGAGCAAGACTCTGTCCCCAAAAAAAAAAAAAAAAAACAAAACCATTGGATCTCATGAGACTTATTCACTCTCAAGAGAACAGCACGGGAAACATCTGCCCCGTGATTCAGTTGCCGCCCACCAGTCCCTCCCACAACACGTGGGGATCATTACAATTCAAGGTGAGATTTGGGTGGGGACACAGAGCCAAACCATATCACTGCCCCAGCTCATTGTGCAAATGAAGTTTTATTGGAACCTCAGCCACATGTATTCATTCACAGATCAGCTACAGCTGTCAATGCAAACAGAACAGTGTGACTGTTGGGTACAAAGCTGAAAATATTTACTATCTGGCAAGTGTTAAAACGAGTTTGCCTGGCTGGGCGCAGTGGCTCACGCCTGTAATCCCCACACTTTGGGAGGCTGAGGCAGGCAGATCACTTGGGGTCAGGAGTTCAAGACCAGACTGGCCAACATGGCGAAACCCCATATCTACTAAAAATATAAAAATTAGTCAGGCATGGTGGTGGGCACCTGAAATCCCAGCTACTTGGGAGGCTGCAGCAGGAGAATCGCTTGAATCCAGGAGGTAGAAGTTGCAATGAGCCGAGATTGTGCCACTTCACTCCAGCCTGGGCAGCAGGAGCCAAACTCCATCTCAAGGAAAAAAAAAAAAAAAAAAAAAAAAAAAACAAGAACAAGTTTGCTGACCCCTCAGCTGGCCAGCCAGCACCCCTGTTCTCAGCTCTCTTCTTATGCACTCCCCTGGCCACGCTGCCTCAGGGCCTTTGCACCTGCCCCCCTTGCCTGGAACATCTTTCCCCCATACAGCCACGCAGAGAAACCCATCATCTGCAGAGAAACCCCCCACCCCCAGCCTCTGTAAATAAGACAGCCCATTCTTTCCCACTTTGCATGTCCCATGCCCTGCCTTTCTCCTGGCATTGACTGTCACCTGTCATCTGTTCACTTGTCTGTTGTCTGTCTCCTGCATGATCAGGCGCGCTACCCAAGTGCCGGGACCTCGCTTCTGTTTAAACGCTGGCGGAGTGAATGAATGAGGGAACCACACTAATAGACTGTGCGGCTCTGCCATGGACCTAGCACATCATTGCCACATAACAGAAACACCAGTGTAGCCAGAAATTACAATAAAGCCACACTGGGGTAATGGGGGAGGAAGAGCAAGGGAAGAGACAGCGTAGGGATGCCGATGCCAGTCTCCATGGACAGAGGGAAGGTTGCAAGCGGAAGAATCGAGAAGAGCAGAGTGAGCGCAGGACTGAGGTACCTGCCAGCCAGAGAAGAGCACAGCTCAGAGCTGGAGGGGATCGGGGTCACATCTGCAAGGTGGGGGTGCTCTTCATGGGGGAGACCGAGACAGTGTTCCACTTCATTCTCATTTGTTTGTTTGTTTTCTGAGACAGAGTCTTGCTCTGTCACCAGGCTGGAGTGCAATGGTGCGATCTCGGCTCACTGCAGCCTCCCCCTCCTGGGTTCAAGCACTTCTCATGCCTCAGCCTTCTGAATAGCTGGGATTACAGGCGCCCACCACCAGGCCTGGCTGACTTTTGTATTTTTAGTAGAGATGGGGTTTTGCCATGTTGGCCAGGCTGCTCTCAAACTCCTGACCTCAGGTGATCCACCTGCCTCAGCCTCCCAAAGTGCTGGGATTCCAGTCGCGAGCCACCGTGCCCGGCCTGACTTCATTCTTATGCACGTGCAGTGCCATCATAAAAAATAAAAATTAGGTTTACGGGATTTATTTCTGTAGCACCCACTAGAAAATGGTGGCATGTGGGCTGAGGCCTCGGCTGGTCATCCCCAAGCTCTGGCTGGGCCTCCCTTGGTGGTGGTCGGCCGATGCTCCTACCCTCTGGGAGCTGTGAGCCCATTTGGGAACCCAGAGATACCGAGGTGACTGCAGGCGATGTTCTGGAAATACTTTGGACTGAAGCATCGCACCAGACACCGGGGCTGTGGGAAAGCTGGTTGCAGAGTGCCAGCACCTCATCTGCGTGGGGGAGGTCTTTGGGGAAAGGGGGCTTGGGAGCCAAGCTGGGTGGGCCTGGGGGAACAGGAAGGGGCTGGGGGCTTTGCAGCTATGCTTAATGCCTAAGGATAGACAGCTTTGGTGGTCTTCATAGTGCGGCTGTCTTTGCCTTTCTCAAGCCTGTGTCTTCTTTTTATTGCTACAATACCAATTAGATGTAACAGAGTTTATGAAAATTTACTTCGAGCCGGGGCAGCTGGGCATTGGGGGCCGCCTGGCTTGTAGGCCAAAGTTTTTAATCAGGTGCCACTGTATATAAGTCCTTTAGGTCTTATAGGAGGACTGAGACATCGTTCCACTTCATTCTTTTTTTTTTGGAGACGGAGTGTTGCTCTGTCGCCCAGGCTAGAGTGCAGCGACATGATCTCGGCTCACTGCAGCCTCTGCCTCCCAGGTTCAAGTAATTTTCCTGCCTCAGCCTCCCAAGTAGCTGAGATTACAGGCATGTGCCGCCATGCCTCGCTAATTTTTGTATTCTTAGTAGAGATGGGGTTTCACCATGTTGGCCAGGCTGGTCTAGAACTCCTGACCCCAAGTGATCTGCCCGCCTTGGCCTCCCAAAGTGCTGGGATTACAGGCGTGAGCCACGGTGCCCAGCCTCTTTTGGTCTTATACTGATCCTTTAGATCAGGGGCCGCCTCTCCTGGAAAGAACCAGGTAGTATTTGCAGCCATCCTAGGGAAGACAACATAGGAACGGGCATGACGTGTGCCAGTGAAACTGTCTGTGGACACCAGAATGTGAATTTCATGTAATTTCCACATGCCACCGAATATAATTATTCTTTTGACTTCTTCCAACCATTTCAAAATGTAAAGCCTTGTCAGCTCACAGGCTGAGGGCTGGATGCAGACTGGATCTGGGCTGAAGTCTCTGAAACCCCTGCTTTCGCTGACAGAGACTAAAGCACCCTGGCTTTTTGTCTTGTTTTTAGGTGCCTGAAACCACAGGCTGAGGAATGGCGGGAGGTGGCAAGGATACGGGGAAGGTGGGGAAAGGCGCCTCCTGCTGGGGAGACAGGCACCAGCTGCCAGCCTGTGTTCTGATTGGGAGTCCGAAATGTCACTAGAAAGACTCACTAGCTAAGATCCCGTCCAGCGCCTGTGCTAGCACCAGCCACAGTTGTGTTTCCAGCAGCCTGTCGCTTTGGGGCTGACTGCCCGTCTCCCTCTCCTGTCCCCTGGGTGGTCTCTGGAACTGAGCGGGAAGGCCTGCCCTACCTGTCCATCACGTGGGCCCAGGGTCTCGGCAGCCCGTCGGCCCCCCGTAGGCCGGCGGGTCTTAGGATCACTCAGCCTCTGGGTTCCCCAGGGAACGTAGAGCCGGGGGCGTGTAGCTGCCATGAAGTCTGGCCCGGGGCCCAGGTTCCATGCTCCCCTGAGGGTCCCCAGCCTCTGTCCGCTTGTCGCCAGCTCCATGGTGATCCGGGACCTGACCCTGCGCAGCGCCGCCAGCTTCGGCTCCTTCCACCTCATCCGCCTGCTCTACGACGAGTACATGTTCTACCTGGTGGAGCACCGCGTCGCGGAGGCCACCGGAGAGACGCCGATCGCTGTGATGGGAGAGGTGAGGACCCTCCTGGGTGGGACGGCCGGGGCTTGGCCAGGCCTGTGGGGAGAGGGCGGTGTGCTCTGAGCAGCCCAGAGAGAGGACACTCGCAGGTCCCACTGCTCTGCCGCCAGGACAGATCCGCAGCTCGATAAAGAACAAGCCACAGAAACGGGCCCACTCGTGCCAGGGCACAGCAGTGTCTTTCAAAACATCAAAACCACAAGTCTTATCAGCACCGGGAAGGATCTGGAGCTCTGTCCAAGTTCGCAGTCACCATCAAACCGCTGGCTCTGGAAGGAGGTTGTCCTTGGGCGTTCTGCTACGCAGGGGAGGCCTCGGACACCCCGCCCAAAGTTTTCTTTTTATTATGGTAACATACACATAGGGTGATATTTCCATGTTAACGCGCACAATAAAGTGGCGTTTAGCACATTCACAACGTGCAGCTGGCACCACTGTCCAGTTCCAGAACATTCCATCACCCCAAAAGGAAACCCCATCCCCAGGAGCAGTCATTCCCAAGCCCTTCCTGCAGCACAGCACCCACGCAGCCCCCTCCTGCCTCAGTGGATCGGCCTGTCCTGGACACTTCATAGAAATGGGATCACACACTGTGTGGCCTTTTGTGTCCGGCGTCTCTCACTGAACGTAACATCCGCGCTGCGGCCGGGGTCAGAGCCTGGTTCCTCTCCTGGCTGAGTTGTGTTCCGGTGCGTGGCTGGCCGCGCTGTGCTGACCCCTCGTCCCTACGTGCTGCATGGTGGCTCCCTCTCTCTGACCGTCGTGAACGGTGCTGCTGCGGGCATGTGTGGGCGGGTGTTTGTGTGCACGCGCTCCCTCTCTGTGGCCGTGGTGAGCAGTGCTGCTGTGGGCGGGTGTTTGTGTGCATGCCTGTGTTCAGTTCTTCAGGGTCCACACCTTGGAGTGGACTTGCTGGGCTGCATGGGGTGGCCTGGAGGAAGAAAGGAAATGATGCCTGATGAATGGCGGGTCCCCGCACTCTTACTACCCAGAGGCCACAGCACTCTAATAAGAGTCGGTGGCCAGGGCCCCACAATGTGTGCAGAAACTGTGGAAGCTGTCTGTTCTCTGCACGTTTGCGTGGACCCCGGGCTCTGGGGCAGCCAAGGAGTGTTTTCATGCTGTGTACAGACTTCAGGGAGCAAAGATAACTTGGCCCATGGCCCTTCCATGCCACCTTAAAACCCGGAGCAGCCGCACCCAGGGGACCTTGGGAGCCAGCTGCTGTCCCCTCGCTGCCCTGAGCAGTCAGCACCCTCCACCCCCAGCAGCTCCCAGAGGCGGCCTGGACAGGGCACAGGGACCCACCCAGACACCTGGCAGCATCAGAGCCACATTTCAGGGCAGGCCCCAGCTGCTTCACTGTGAATGGAGGACATGGCTCAAGGCAAGGTTGGGCCGGCATCCCCAGAGCCCCCAAACAGCAACTGCCGCCCCTCTGCAGACGCCCCTGACTCCAGGTTTCTCTTTCAGGTCAACGATCTCGCCTCTCTGTCGCTGACGCTGCTTGACAAAGGTGGGTGCATCTGCAGCTTTCCCACCACGGCCCTCCCAGGAGGGTGGTACTCCTGGTGGTGGCCTGTCTGCCCCATCTCATGATGAGCAGGTGGAAATGGGGGCAGGCCCTTGGGGGGTGAGGGCCCTGGGATCTGGCATCCGGACAGTGGGTGATGCCTGGGCAGCAGGCGCCACTGCAGACTGGCTCGGCTGGGGCTGAGAGTGCCGCCGGCCTCTGGGTAGCTGCTGCCCAGGGACCTGAGCATCAGGTCCAGACCAGGAAGCCCCTGGTCTCCTGTGCCCACACCCAGCAGGAGAGTGGGGCAGGCAGGCCAGAGGGACCCCTCCCACACCCAGCAGGAGAGTGGGGTAGGCAGGCCAGAGGGACCCCTCCCACACCCAGCAGGAGAGTGGGGTAGGCAGGCCAGAGGGACCCCTGGGCCCCGTCTCTGCCCCACGCGGGTGGGAGGACCCCAGAGGCCCCAGCCCTGTGGGGAGCAGGCCCCAGGCCCGTTGGCGCCGGGGAAGGGAGGCACAGAGCAGAGGCTCTTTCGCCTGGCCCGACCTGGGGGCACCCCTGGGTGACCAGGCAGGTGGGGGAGGACAGGTCAGCCTGGAGCAGAGGCCGAGGCGGGGTCCACAGGCTGCCATGTGTCCTCAGTGCCCTGCCTGGCGTGCTGGAGCAGTTCTCGGAACATGCGCTTCCGTCTCTCCCTCTCGTGCCCTCCTGATGATGGACACTGACCCTACCCCTCCCTCCGCAGAGGACATGGGCGATGAGCAGCGCGGCAGCGAGGCGGGCCCGGATGCCCGCAGCCTGGGCGAGCCCCTGGTAAAGCGGGAGCGCAGTGACCCCCACCACTCCCTGCAGGGCATCTAGCAGCCCCGGCTGGCGCCTCCGCAAGATTCCAGAAGATGCCACCTGGTCACTCTGGGAACCTGAATTTCGCCGGCTCCACCAAATTAGTGCCTCTTAGACAATGTGATGTTTACGTTGACTCAAGCAGGGACTCCCAGGGTTAGCGTTCAAGAAGGAAAGCAGTTGTTGAAGCTACAGAAGCCCAGGCCGCGGCTCCCACTGGCTGTAGCTGTGCTCTGGGTCCCCAGGTCCCTGCGCAGCCACCAGGGCCACACCAGACCATGGGTTCCTTGTTCTGGACAAACTCTCCTCTGCTGGAACTCTGGACTTTGGCCCCAGTCCCGTTAAGAGCTGAAGGGGCTGTGCTGAGAGCACTGGCTTCTGCACTCAACTGGAACCAATTTTCACCATGACTTAAAAAATTTAAAAAATCTGGCAGAGCCCGAATAGAAAGGGATGGGCTCTCCCCTCCTACCTGCCACTGCTGGGGAGGCACAGAGCTCACCAGCGTCCCTGGAGTCCCCTCAGGAATGGAAAGTGGAGTGCCCTTGTCTGGAAGCACCATGTGGGAGGGACCCAGCTGGGCACAGCGCCCTGTGGCCTTTTAGAGCCAGACCTCCCTGCCCGATGCCCCGAGGCAGGAGGCCAGCCGTGCTGCAGGAACCCATCTGCAGATGCCAAAGGACTTGAGGGGCAGCTGACAATCGCTGTGTCCCGGCAGATCCACAGCTCAAAAAAGAACAAGCCACAGAAATGGGCTCACTCGTGCCAGCACACAGCAGTGTCTTTCAAAAAATCAAAACCAGAAGTTTTATCACCAACGGGAAGGATCTGGGGCTCTGTCCAAGTTCACCGTCACCATCAAGCCACTGGCTGTGGAAGGAGTTTGTCCAACAGGGTCAGTGTCACAGCCGCAACTTCAGAAAGCAGCCATCCCACGTGTCCAAACAGCAGTGCCTGCGTCCCGCTCCACGGAGTCTTCCAGAACACCTCCCTCTGAATTAATCCCGGAGCATCCCACCCCCAGTGAGTCCCACCTGGACCTCTTCAAAGTCAAAACTCTTCTCTGGGGACAAATATTCGGGACTTTCGAAGCCCTGAACTTGAAACACCAAGTTTGTCTCCATGGAAACACATAGCCCTGCCGTTGGACAGCTGCGTGCTGGAGTTCTGTCCCCAAACCAACTGCAGAGAAGAAAGACGAGCCTCGGCCCAGGACGCGATTTCTAACGAAATGCAATAGTTTTCTCTTTTTGGAAAAATGTTTATACCAATAGTTTTGTGCGCTGTTATTAGAACGTTTCTTATGAATGTGTACATTGCAGTATATTCAGTCCCAAATATTTTGTTCTCATTCACACAGAAGGTACTAATGTCAGCTCATGTGGCCTTTAAAAACCTTACTTCCCCCGCCGCAGGAGCTCAGAGCATTGCTCGGCCTGCGCCAGAGTGAGGGGTGCAGGAAGAGAAAGACGCGCGCTCACTTTAGGAACGAAAACTCGGGAATAATCACACTGTCTGGTCGTATAGCCCAAACCTTAGTTGAAATCAGACAGAAAGAATGTCTTTAAAATATACATCTCCTCTCCTTGGAGACACTGAAGCTCACAGTGAACGGATTGTAATGCCCGGCTTTTCCTCACTCCTGGTAACCAATACAAGCTGGTTTCTGCCTTAGGCTCCGGCCCGTCTTTCCGATCCACGAGGAGGAACAGAGGTGGCAGCGAAGCCACAAGCCTCTCAGGCCTGGTCTCGTTTTTCATAGCAGTAAACACACTGAGCGTGCCCATTTTTGGACTCACTGTCCACACTCCAGGCCCTGTCCCTCCTGCCCTGGGACACCAGCCTGCCAGGCTTGTGCTACTCAAGACCCAGAGGGGAAGCCACAGAGGTGCCCCCTGCAATTGCCTGCGGGCTCCCTGGGGATGTTCTAGTGCCTTCCGGAAGCAGCCCTTAGCAAGGCCCACCCTGAGCCAGTGATGTCGCAGAAACTGTTCTTTGTCCGGGATGGTCAATGGCTCCTGTTTACACCTTGGGTTTTTTTCTTTCTTTGTTTGTTTGTTTGTTTTTTTAAGAGACGGTGTCATTCTATCACCCAGGCTGGAGTGCAGTGGCACTATCATAGCTCACTACACCCACAACCTCTTGTGCTCAGGTGATCCTCCCACCTCAGCCTCCCCAAGTAGCTGGGACTATAGGTGTGCGCCACCACATCCAGCTAATTTTTGTTTGTTTGTTTGTTTAGAGATGGGGGTCTTCCTATGTTGCCCAGGCTGGACTCAAACTCGTTGGCTCAAGTGATCCTCCCACCTTGGCCTCCCAAAGTGCTGAGATTACAGGCATGAGCCACCGCCCCGGCCTCCTGTTTACATTTGTTACAGGCTAGACCCACTCGGATCTAGCGGAGGAAGTGGGTGCACCAGTCTCGGGTGCGAACCACTGGTCCACCCGGATCTAGCGGAGGAAGCGGGTGCATCAGTCTCGGATGTGAACCACTGGTTGTCTGCAGGGTTTACTTGGTACAGTCGGCCAAACTTCAGAATCATTGAGAATCAGTGCATGAGCTTGCTCAAAAATGACCGATTCCTGGAACCATTCCACGGGAAGCCTGACTCAGTGGGATTCGGGTAGGGGCCAGGAAGCGTGTTGTTGCTGCCATTCCCTCTCCGGGGACTGTGATGCCGGGATATAGGACTTTGAAGAAACCCTACAGAGGAGAGCAGTGGGCTCAGGAACCAGGCAGGGCCCACCTGCGGGAGAGAGGGTGGCCCCCAGAGGCTAATACAATTCCCGGTCAGCTGCCCCTAAATCTGTTTCCCGAGTGCCAGGCCAGTGCCCCGTATGCCCCCAGGGATAGTCAGTCTTTGCCCCAGCCCAGGCCTTTCTGTCCCAGGCGAACCAGAATCACCCCTAACTTCCCTGGGCTGGGACTCCAGGACCCCAGTGTGTCCTGACAGTGCCAACTTCAGCCAGGAAATCCACTTGCCCCACCCCCTGCTGGGTCACAATTTCAGACCTTCCTCCAGCTGAGACCCCTGAGCCAAATTAGGCAAGTGCCAACTCACCCACCTCCCCAGCCCCTGAAGAGCCAGGCCCAGTGTGGACTGCAGGGCCCAGAGTAGGAGACCCAAGCCTTGCCTATGGAGGCTGAGAGGGTGGGGAGAGCGGGAGCTCAGAGCATGGGGGATGGTGCCCCAGGAAAAAGGAGCCCGCTTGAGGTCCTCAGGCCATCATGTGCCTCCAAAGCCCTCTGGGTAGGTCCCCAGGGTGCAGGTGCCTCAGAAAAAAAGGGGAACCTTGGTCTTACCAAGCACCTCTAGGGAGTACTGGCCGTAATCATAGCAGGCTCCACGCTAGACACTTCTGTCCCGTCTCCTCTTGTTGATGACCTAAGGTAGATGTAATCCCCATTGTACACGTGGGAAAAGCAAGTCTGCTGGCTGGAATGCAGATGTGATGGCTGGAGCACAGCAGCCACAGTGGACCTCAAGGTGGAAGCCCCATGATAAGGATGGGAAAGCAATGAGTCAGAAGGAGCATGGGTCCCCGGTGATGATGGAACTGCCATTACAGCCCTGACCTCCAGACAGATATCAGCAAGGAGGGGTGGGGGCCCCAGAGATGTCCCTGCCTTCACAAACTTTCTGGTGGCAGGAACTCCCTTGCAAGATGGGAGGGGACCCCAGACACTGCAGCTGCCAGCGTGCTAAGAAGGGGGAGATGTGGGCCAGGCCCGGTGGCTGACGTCTGTAATCCCAGCATTTTGGGAGGACAAGGCGGGTGGATCACCAGGTCAGGAGATTGAGATCATCCTGGCTAACACGGTGAAACCCCATCTGTACTAAAAATACAAAAATTAGCCAGGTGTGATGGCACACGCCTGTAGTCCCAGCTATTGGGGAGGCTGAGGCAGAAGAATCGCTTGAATCCAGGAGGTGGAGCTTGCAGTTAGCCGAGATCATGCCACTGCACTCCAGCCTGGGCAACAGAGTGAGATTCCATCTCAAAACAAACAAACAAACAAAAAAGAAAATAAAAGAAAAAAGAAAGGGGAGATGCTCCAGCTGGAGTGCCCCCCACCCCCACCAACCGCCGCCACCCCTGTTTTCCTCCTGCCTCTGGCTGCTGCCCCTCTGCACCTGGGTCCTGCCCACTCCTCTCCTCTTTCTACCCCCTCAGTCACCTCAGCCACTCCCACGATGGAAATACCCTCCACGAGCTGCTGACTCCACCTCTGCCCAGAGCTCCTGGGTGCCTGGCCCTCGGCAGAGCAAGATAGCAGCCCGGCATCTGGTCGTCCAGACCTCCTCCCCATGTCTCCATCACAGCGTGGGCAGCACCGTCAGTCCCCGCATTGCCCTGCCCCACCCCGCCCCTTGGCCCTGCTCCCCAAAATGGCCATCATCCAACCGCTTCTCCCCTTCCTCTTTGCTACCCTCCAGCTCCTCCTCGGCCAGGAGAGGCACAGTGGCGGGGATTAGACTGCACAAGTTTGAGAGTCAGCTCCACGGTTATTCACTGTGCCCTCAAGTAAATTACCTTCATCAGTTTCTCCCACTGGAAAAAGAGACCATAAAAATACCTCACGGTGTTGTGAGAAAGGTCAATATACAGAAAGCACTGGACTAAGCCTTTAAGAGTTGTTTCTACCCCTCGGCACTGCAGATACCGCAGATGGTGGGGTGTCAGATAATTCTCTGGGGTGGGCCCGTACTGGGTACTGCAGGGTGCTGAGCAGCACCCCTGGCCTCCACCCACTCCTTGCCAGGAGCACTCCAGCCCAACCCTAACAACCAAAAGTGTCTCTGGACACTGCCAGTGTCGCCTGGGAGACACCTTCCTCTTTAGCACTCACCTTAATTGGCGCTTCTTCTGGGAAGCCTTCCTGGATGCTCCCTGGGTAGATTAGGGTCACTTAGACCCAACTTCCCCTGCCATACTTTATAGTCATTGTTTGCAAATCTATCTTTCCCACAAGCTCTGCGAGTGAGTAGCTATCATTTGCCTTGTTGAAATGGACTTCCCAAATCTATCACAGGGCATGCTCGGCAAACATTGAGGGCGTGAGGGAGTGAGGAGGGCCTCCCAGAGAAGGCGTTCTTTACGGTGATCATGGGAAGGAATGTTCTGTGCCATGGAGGAGAAAAAAATATCCAGAGGAATGACGAGGAATTCCAAAGAAACTGGAATTCAGGCAGGAGGCCACCAGAGGTTTTTGATGTAATCAAAGCTGGGCTTTGGAAAGATGTATTCAGGCAGGGTGGATTCACAGGAAGAAACAAAAGCAGGGGGGTCAATTAGGTGCTTGTTAAAATCGTACAAGTGAGGGGGAGAGTTGTGGCTGTGGGGTGGAGCAGGGGCACACAGGAGCCCTGTGGAGATCAAATTGGTGAGTTATACCCAGTTTGGTTTGCTTTTGTGTGTGTGTGGTTTGGTGTTTTGTTTTGTTTTGCTTTGTTTGAAACAGAGTCTTGCTGTTGCCCAGGCTGGAGTGCAGTGGCACAATCTCAGCTCACTGCAACCTCCACCTCCTGGATTTAATCGATTCTCCCCCTCAGCCTCCTGAATAGCTGGGATTACAGGAGTGTGTCACCATGCCTGGCTAATTTTTGTATTTTTAATAGAGATAGGGTGTTACCACGTTGGCCAGACTGGTCTCAAACTCCTGACTTCAGGTGATCTGCTCACCTCAGCCTCCCAAAGTGCTGGGATTACAGGCATGAACCATCGTGCTTGACTTTTTTTTTTTTATTCTTTTTCTAATGAACCAGGATAAAAATCTAACTAAAACATCAGCAGTGATGATGTAATAAAGATAAATATAGCTTTGCAAAATTTTCATTTCAGCGTATGTGTGAGTGCACATATACACATGCATTTATGGTATTGGGCTGCAATGTAAAATGCATATGCATAGGTCTCCAAAGCCACAGTACCATATATGCATGAGTATATGTGCACTCACACAGAGGCTCTCAGGAAGGCTGAGAGTTGTTCTCAGCCTATTGTGAGATCATGGGCCCCTCCTGGAATCCTGCCATGGACGTTTTGTGGGATTTTGCTATCCAGCATCCATCCTGCCTTCTTTTGGAATAACACCCTGATTCTCTTGGAGGAGTGACTGTCCTCTTGTGGCTTTAAATACTGTCTCTGTGTGGGTGGCTCTCACATATTGAGGGAGGCTGTTCCAGGTGGGAAGGGAAGGAATGAGCTCAGTGTGTTGGGGGTGGGGGGAGCAGTGAGGAGGCTGGTGTCACTGGCACAGAGTGAATGGCAGGGCAGGAGGTTGAGGAAGGCTGCAGAGTAATGGGATGGGGGCTTCCTAGGTCCCCGGGAGGAGCTGGGATGCCTCCACTTGGATGTCTCCAATGGCATCTCACACCACTGGCTGGGCACACAGAGCCCAATATGTATTTATTGCTCATTAAATATTTGATGGAAGGGCCAGGCATGGTGCCTCAAGCCTGTCATCCCAGCACTTTGGGAGGCCAAGGCAGGCAGATCACCTGAGGTCAGGAGTTCAAGTCCAGCCTGGCCAACATGGTGAAAACCCCATCTCTACTAAAAATACAAAAATTAGTTGGACATGGTGGCAGCGCCTATAAATCCCAGCTCCTTGGGAGGCTGAGGCAGGAGAATCCCTTGAACCCGGGACGCAGAGGTTGCAGTGAGCCAAGACTGTGCCACTGCACTCCAGCCTGGGCGACAGAGTGAGATTCTGTCTCAAAAAAAAAAAAGAAAGAAAAGAAAATATTTATGAAGGAATGAATTTGATTGGGGGTGAGCACAAATTAACGTACTGTACCCTGCTGACCCCATCCAACACTTTCTCCTTAGACTGAACCCTGAGCTGAAGGGTGAGACTGAAAGCAGCCAAAGTTCAGGCATCCTGGGGGAGACACCCAGCGCATTGTCCTCAGTGATTTTTTTTTTTTTTTTTTTTTTTTGAGACGGAGTCTCGCTCTGTCGCCCAGGCTGGAGCGCAGTGGCGCAATCTCGGCTCACTGCAAGCTCCGCCCCCCGGGTTCAGGCCATTCTCCTGCCTCAGCCTCCGGAGTAGCTGGGACTACAGGCGCCCGCCACTGCGCCCGGCTAATTTTTTGTATTTTTAGTAGAGACGGGGTTTCACCGTGGTCTCGATCTCCTGACCTCGCGATCCACCCGCCTCGGCCTCCCAAAGTGCTGGGATTACAGGCGTGAGCCACCGCGCCCGGCCAGTGATTTTTGCTTCTAAGACCTGTTGAAACTGCCGGTTGCTTCTCCTTTCTTTTTGGTCTCATGAACATCCTCATAACCTTCCAGCAAATTCCTCCTTGGCTTACATCTTCCAGAACTGCCTTCGGGGGGGTTGCAGTCAGTCTCCAAACAGGTACACCCTCAGCACCCAGGAATTTTCTAGCCAGTCTCAGAAAGGGATTCTCAGACCTCGTGAAGCCCTCCCGAGGTGACAGCCCGGGTTTTCAAGGTGGGTCGTCCATACGGCTTGGCAACCGCAGCAGCAGGCTGGGAGCGAGGTGCAACTAAGACTCCCTACCTCCACTTCCATGACCTGGCTCATGGAAGACGCCAGAACCCCAGCAGAGGCGGAGCTTACGTCCCGGTAAGTTTAGTTTCCCAGAAGGCAGCCAACTGCCCTTTTTCCTGGAGTTGAGTTTTGATTCCTCTCAATCCTCTGTTGCCCCCGAGTGGTCACTCTGTGACACAGCCTCTTCCTTTTCGCAGGGGATACAGAAAGTTTGATTTTGCCCAGAAGCCTGGCTGATTTGTTTACTTATTTGCAACGATGCATGATAAGAAAGATCGAAAACAAGGGAGTGAGTGAGCTAATTTCCTTCCTTCCCTTCTCCTCCTCCTCCCCTTCTCTTCCTCGAATATTTCCTATTTGTTTACAAAGGCCCAAAATATACCCCCAACATAACAATGGGAAAAGGTCACCTGGCAGATACCATTTAAAACAAGCGATTGGACGGGCGCGGTGGCTCACGCCTGTAATCTCAACACTTTAGGAGGCCGAGGCAGGCAGATCACTTGAGGTCACAAGTTCAACACCAGCCTGGCCAACGTGGTGAAACTCCATCTCTACTAATAATACAAAAATTAGCCTGGCGTGATGGTGCGCACCTGTAGTCCCAGCTACTCAGGAGGCTGATGCATGAGAATCGCTTGAACCTGGTAGGCAGAGGTTGCAGTGAGCCAAGATTGCACCATTGCACTCCAGCCTGGGCAACAGAGACTCTGTCTCAAAAAAAAAAAAAAAAAAAAAAAAGTATAAATCACCATTATGCGCCCTTGCTAGGATGCACTGACGCAGACACACATCGCTTCTGTGTAATCCCTGCCAAAAACGCTTAACCTGAGTTTCACTGTGAGGAAACATCAAACAAACCCAAAGTTAGGGGGCATTCTACCAAATAATTGGGCAGTACTCGTTAGAAACGTCGTTGTCAAGAAAAAGCATATAAAAAACAGAGGAAATGATCCAGACTAAAGGAAACTAAGGAGAAATACCTAAATGCAAGACAGGATCCAGGACTAAATCCTGGAACAGAAAAGGGATGCTAGAGCTGAACAGAGGAAATGTGAATAAGGTTTGCACATTAGTGAATAGTACTGTATCAGTGCGAATGTCCTGATTTTGATCAGGATGTGAATATGTGAGGAAGCTGATGGAGGTTATATGGAACTCTTTGTACTATTTTTGCAACTTTTTTTAAGTCTGAATTTATTTCAAATGTATTTATTTTAAAATTTAATTTATTTAATTTAAAATAAAGAGGCCAGGTGCCGTGGCTCATGCCTGTAATCCCAGCACTTTGGGCGGGCAGATCACTTGAGGTCAGGAGTTCAAGACCAGCCCGGCCAAGGTGAGCGGATCACTTTAGGTCAGGAGTTCAAGACCAGCCTGGCCAACATAGTGAAACCCAGTCTCTACTAAAAATACAAAAATTAGCCGGGCGTGGTGGCGGGCACCTGTAATCCCAGCTACTCGGGAGGCTGAGGCAGGAGAATTGCTTGAACCCGGGAGGTGGAGGTTGCAGTGAGCTGAGATTATGCCACTGCACTCCAGCCTGGGTGACAGAGGGAGACTCCATCTCAACAAAAGAAGAAGGAGGAGGAGGAGAAAAAGCAGAGTTGATCAGGAGATAGGAATGTGTCACCCAGCAAAGTGAAGGCTTGGGAACCCGACTATGGTGCCCTGGGCTCTCCACCTCTCAGCATTGCTGACCTGGTTGCAGATCAGGTCATGTGAAGGAGAATGTGGCCCTACCCCATGTTAATAGGATCCAGCCCAGCTTTCTTCCAGAGAGAAGCAATTCCAGTCCCAAATCCCTGGCTGATGTGCATAGTTTTTGGGACAGGGGTTCCTGCTATCATGGGCAAGGGGCCACCGTTGGTCACATCTGACATCCTGTTGTCAGGAACTTGAGGCCATGGGTTGAGGGAGAACGGGGAAGGCAGATGAACTAATAAGGCATTCACAATGAAGTCCCTCCAACCCCACCTGTCTCTGAGCTCTTTAAGGGCAGAAATTATACTTGATTGATCTCTAGGTCCTCAACCTCAGTGTGGGCTGTGCACAGAGCAGGCACTGAAGCACTGCCCTAGGAGTTAAAGAAACCTATGACTAATAGAAATTCCTGAATTTGCTGGATAAGAAAAGAAACAACTTACTGAAACTCCCTCTGCTTGTAAGATAACAAAACTGGCTGAAGTCAGTTGGAACAATATGGCGGACTGGAGTTTGCACAGAAAGAGCTTGCTGATGTCATAGCCTCAATTTCCACCGCATGTTTTAGACTAACGCTCCCCGAACTTGCACATGTGATCCATGAGGAGGGATGAAGAGATAACTGCGCATGCCAGAGGACTTTCCAGACTTCCTATTTCCTTCTACCAGTCACCTACCTACTAATGCCACAGTGTACCCCCTAAACCTCTTCTAATAAAGGTATTGACTGCCTTAGGGTGGGCGTAGTGTCTCAGGCCTACAATCCCAGCCCTTTGGGAGGCAGAGGGAAGAGGATTGCTTGATGCCAAGAGTTCGAGACCAGCCTGGGCAACATAGCCAGACCCCATCTCCACACATGCAAAGTACAGTCTTAAAGCTAGCACGGGGAGACAGCTTTGAGTTGGACTCCCATCTGCTTGTTAGTCAACTTGCAATAAAAAGCTTTTCTCACAAACCCGTGTCCTAGCATTGGCTCCTAGCACGTTGGACAGTAAAGCTCCTTTTGCTCCGTAAAAACATGACATGCTGGTTCCCTGCCCATGGTGGGAAGATGAAAACTCAACTGCAGCTGTGAGGCCCTTTTCCTGAAGCCCAGCTGCAGAAGCCATCGTCCTCCTTGGCTGCAGAGGAGAGAGGGACATAAGTCTTCAGAGCTCAGCCTGGGCTCGGGGAATCCTTGGAGACCTGTATCCTGGTGAGCCAAGGAGGAAGCAGACAGCAGGGAGGCCAATCAGCAGTTAAGGGCAAGTCATTTGAAGCCCTCCCATTTCCTGCCTCCAACCCCCGCAATTAGGAGAAAGCCCTAACTCCTCACTGCAGCCTCCACGGCCCTGCACGCTCCCTCCCTGAGCTCATCTCCACCACCTCTCTTTTTGGTCACTTGGCTGTAGCCACACCGAGCTCCTCACTGTGTGAAAGTATTCCCTCGGCCGGGTGCGGTGGCTCATGCCTGTAATGCCAGCACTTTGGGAGGCTGAGGCAGGCGGATCACTCGAAGTCAGGAGTTTGAGACCAGCCTAGCCAACATGGTGAAATCCCGTCTCTACTAAAAATACAAAAATTAGCTGGGCATGGTGGCATGCGCCTGTAATCCCAGCTACTCAGGAGGCTGAGGCAGGAGAACCGCTTGAACCCGGGAGGCAGAGGTTGCAGTGAGCTGAGATCCTGCCACTGCACTCCAGCTTGGGAGACACAGTGAGACTCCATCTCAAAACAAACAAAAAGTATTCCCTCTTTCTGTCACTATGTCATAGCATGCTGTTTTATTTTCTTTGTAGCACCCATCACTATCTCAAATTATTTTGCTTACCAGTCTACTGTTAGTCTCCCCATAAAAGGATGCAAATCTCCTTGAAGGCAGGGCCTGTCTAGTTCATCCCGGGAATCCAACATGTGCCTGACGCGTTGTAGGTGTGATGGATACATACTGCTGTGTAACGAACATCCTAAAGCTTAGTAGCTGATAATGGCAGTTCTTTATCTTTCATAGTTTCTGTGGGTGAGGAATGGGAAGGGCTAGGCTGGGTGGTTCTGACGGGGCTCAGGGTCTCTCATGCAATTAGCCAGCGGCTGCCGCAGGAGCTGTTGGGGGTTGGCTGGGCATCTCTTGGCCAGGGCCTTGCCATGAGATCTGTGTTTCAGCTTCCTTACAGCATGGCAGCCGCAGGGCAGTTGGACTGCTCACGTGGTGGCCAAAAGCTTTCAGAGAGACTGTTCCAGCAATGCTGCATCTCTGTCCGTTATGTCCTAGCCTTGTCAGTTACACGGTGCCATTTCCTGTGTGCTCTGTTGATCACCAAGCCCACCTACATTCAAGGGAAGGGAGCTGCACCCTCCTCTCTTGCTGGGAAAAGGGTCAACGAATTTGGGGCCATATTTTAAAGCTACCACAGTAGGTAACTGACAAATATTTGTGTAGGTGAATGTTGACTAAGTTAATTTGCTATGAGAGGCCAGATGAGGAAAGCTGGCAGCCATCAACACTCGGAGGAGGCTTGCAAAACCACTGGAAACGTCCTTGGCTCATCAGCCTGACAGGTTTTGTGTGTCTCAGTGTCCCCTGAAAAGCCACGACTGAATTATATTTAGCAAGTGATTACATGGTGCTGCGAGTTTCCCAAAGTGTGGGATGGATGTGGTGTGTGACGTTACTTTAGGCGACATGTAGACATGGCGTTAAACGACAATGAATCACATAGATTATGTTAGCCCGTTTTCAATTCTCTTTCACTCCTTCTCATCACGTCAGGAAGAAAGTTTCCGCCAAGTGCTGAAGCGTCTTCAATAACGCTCTAATACTTTGCTAATCTCCCTTTGTATCAAAGAAAAAGCAGGCCCAACACCTTGGCAGGCAACAGTATCTACTTTGAGTTTGGAAACATTGTTTCATGATCATGTTTGCTTTTACAATGGTCTACTCGTCGCTTAGTGGTTTTCCATTTTAAATGGTGATACAAAGTATCTGTTTAATGTACATTTAAACCAAAAGAAAAGTATCAAGTTCATTAAAGGTCACATGGTGCAGATACGGTAAAGGCTGAGAAGACCTACCCAAGAGAAGTTTGGGGAAACCTGAAAATAATGAAACCAACACCCTAGGAATGAAAGATGACTTGAATTCTACACACTGTGGGTGACCAGGGGGACTGACATTCGAGCTACTCTTAGAGAAGTTCTTTGGTTTTTTTTTTTTTTGAGACGCAGTCTCACTCTGTTGCCCAGGCTGGAGTGCAGTGACGTGATCTCAGCTCACTCCAGCGGCCATCTCCCGCACTCAAGCAATCCTCCTACCTCAGCCTCCTGAGTAGCTGGGACTACAGGTGTGTGCCACCGTGCCTGGCTAATTTTTTCTATTTTGGCAGAGACAGGGTTTTGCCATGTTGCCCACTCGGGCTGGTCTTAAACTCCTGGGCTCAAGTGATCTGCCTGCCTCAGCCTCCTGAAGTGCTGGGATTACAGATGTGAAGTTTCAAATTAACCATGTTCTTCAGAGACAAGGTCACACTCTGTAGCCCAGCCTGGAGTGCAGTAGTGCCATCCTACCTCACTGCAGCCTGCAACTCCTGGGCTCAAGCGATCCTCCCACTTCATCCTCCTGAGTAGCTGGGACTACACGTGAACACCACCACAACTAGCTAATTTTTTGCATTTTTTGCAGAGACAGGATCTCACCATGTTGCCCAGACTGGTCTTGAACTCCTGGGCTCAAGCAATCTGCCCACTTCAGCCTCCCAAAGTGATGGGATTACAGGTGTAAGCCACCATGCCTGGCCATATTGTGTATTTTTTTTTTTTTTTTTTTTTTTTGAGACAGAGTCTCACTCTGTTGCCCAGGCTGGAGTGCAATGGCACGATCTTGGCTCACTGCAACCTCCACCTCCTGGGTTCAAGCAATTCTCCTGCCTCAGTCTCCCAAGTAGCTGGGATTACAGACGTGTACCACCACGCCTGGCTAATTTCTTATTTTTTTAGTAGAGACAGGGTTTCACCATGTTGGTCAGGCTGGTCTTGAACTCCTGACCTCAAGTATTCACCTGCCTTGGCCTCCCAAAGTCCTGGGATTACAGGCATGAGCTACCACACCCAGCCCAGATTGTGTATTTCTAATAAACTTCCAGGTCATGCTGATGCTGCTGGTGTGCGGACACACTGAGAAAGTAGCAGGTGTTTGTTGTTGTTGTTGAGATAGAGTCTCATCTGTTGCCCAGGATGGAGTGCAGTGGCGCTATCTCAGCTCGCTGAAACCTCCGCCTCCCATGTTTGAGTGATTCTCCTGCCTCAGCCTCCTGAGTAGCTGGATTGCAGGCGCCTGCCACCACATCCGGCTAATTTTTTGTATTTTTAGTAGAGACAGGGTTTCACTGGGTTGGCCAGGCTGATCTTGAACTCCTGACCTCGTGATCCGCCTGCCTTAGCCTCCTGAAGTGCTGGGATTACAGGCGTGAGCCACCGCGCCCGGCCAAAAGTAGCAAGTTCTTGAAAAAAATCTGGTGTGTGGCCGGGCACGGTGGCTCACACCTGTAATCCCAACACTTTGGGAGGTTGAGGTGGGTGGATCACTTGAGGTCAGGAGTTCGAAAGCAGCCTGGCCAACATGGTGAAACCCAGTCTCTACTGAAAATACAAAGATTAGCCAGGCGTGGTGGTGAGCGCCTGTAATCCCAGCTACGGAGGAGGCTAAGGCAGGAGAATCGCTTGAACCCGGGAGGCGGAGGTTGCAGTGAGCTGAGATTGCGCCACTGCACTCCAGCCTGGGCAACAAAGAGAGACCCTGTCTCAAAAAATAAAAAAAAAGAATCCGGTGTGCTACTACTGTGCATCTCCTCCCGACTCTGGTGCTAGTGATATCACATTAGTAACTTAATATAGGCCATGGCTGAAGTATTCACATCAAGAAAATCAGCAGATGCTACAAATCAGGGTTCAATTTGTTTTATTAATTGTCTTGTGGTCTTAAGAAAGTGATAGAAAAATAAGTAAAATTTACAATAAACTATATACACACACATAAATACATACTAACAAACACATTCTCCTCCAGAGAAGCTGCTGTTAAATATTTACTACATCCCACTGGCTGTTCAGAAAAGCATAACAACCATGTAAATACATGTAAATACAGTGTCCTGGATTAGGAACTGGCAAACTTTTTCTGTAAAGACACAAACAGTAAATGCTTTAAGTTTTGTTGGCCAAAAAGTTTCTGTTAAAAAAAAAAAAAATTAGCTCTAATGTCATAGCTCAAAAGTAGCCAGAGACAATATATAAATGAGTAAGCATGACTGTTTTCAAATAAAACTTTATTTACAGACACTGAAATGTAAATTTCACACCATTTTCACATCAAGAGATATTCTTCTTTTGGTATTTTTTTTCCCAACCAGCTAAAAATGTAAAAAAATCAGCAGGCACGTGGCTCATGCCTGTAATCCCAGCACTTTGGGAAGCCAAGGTGGGCAGAGCACCTGAGGTCAGGAGTTCAAGAGCAGCCTGGCCAACATGGTGAAACCCTGTCTCCACAAAAAAACACAAAAATTAGCTGGGTATAGTGGCACACAGCTGTAATCCCAGCTACTCAGAAGGCTGAGGCAGGAGAATCACTTCAACCCGGGAGGCGGAGGTTGCAGTGAGTCGAAATTGTACCACTGCACTCCAGCGTGGGCAACAGAGCGAGACTCCAAAATAAATAAAAGAAAGGGAAGGGAAGGAAAGGGAGGGAGGGAACAAGGGGAGGGAGGGAGGAACCATTTTTAGCTCATAGACTATATCTGGCCCACAGATTGTAGTACTCCTCACTCTCTTTTAGATCACAATCAAAAAAGTGCAGAGCTGGGACTCAAACCTAGGTAAGACCTGAAACACAAGGTCCCAGGCAGAGAGATGAGCAAGTGCAAAGACCCTTAGGTTGGAATGAGCTTGTGCTCCAAGGATGGAAAGACCCATGCGGCTGAACAGCAATGAGCAAGGGGGAACAAAGCAGGGCATGGGAGCCAAGTTCAGGGGACTTCATAAACCTGAATAAAAGGTTTAGGATATTCCAAGTTCAGCTGAGAGCCCTCTGGAAGCACTGAGTGGTCTTGATATTTCCATTTTCAGTCTATGTATATATATACACACACACATATATATGCACACATATGTATGTATATATCTGTGTGTATATATATATAGATAAAAACAAAGTATATATGTGTATATATATGGGGGAGGTTCTTGCTCTGTCCCTAGGAAGGTGGCAGTGGCACTGTCACAGCTCACTGCAGCCTCAACCTCCTGGGCTCAAGTGATCCTCCTGCCTCCGCCTCCCGAGTAGCTGGGGCCACAGGCTTGCACCACCACATCCGGGTAATTTTTGTGTTTTTGTAGAGATGGGGTCTTGCTCTGTTGCCTGGGCTGGTTTTGAACTGAGCTCAAGCGATCCTCCCACCTTGGCCTCCCACAGTGCTGGGATTACAGGGGTGAGCTACCGCGTCTGGCTGATTATATTTTTAAAAGATTCCTCAGCCTGCGGCCATGTGCAGAACAGAGCCTGGGGCTTCAAAAGAATGCAGCAAAGGAGAGCTGAGAGGCGGCTGTCCAAGTCTTCCATGAGATAGATACGGACGATGTGGCCTAGGGTGGTGACAGCCTGGCTGGTGACAATGGGTGGATCTGGGCTGTACTTTGGAGGCAAGGCCAAGTCCGAAGGATTTGCTGAGAGATTCATAGCAGGTGAGTAGAACAACTCCAGGGTGTCCAGGACCCTCCCGTGAGCCTTGTGAGTGAGGCTGATGGTCCCATTTTACAGATGGGGAACCTGGAGGCACGCGGGGTCCAACACCCTCCCATGAGCTTGTGAAGTTGATTCTCGTAGCTCCGAGGGATCCAGTCCCTCGCGCCGGGTCCCCCCGCCCCCAACGCCAGCATCTGGGTCCCAGGGCTGCGCCCCCTCCTAGCGCCTGACCACGACCCCCGCCCCCGCCGATGAGCTCTGATTTCCCCCACAGTCCCAAGCACCCCGCGCCCTCTCGCCACTTCCCCCGTGGTTTCAGGAAAGCGTTTGCCAAAGGTACCGGCTCCTAAGGCGGGTAAACTGAGGCAGGAGGTAACGCGTCTCCCGCCCGCGCGTGTGGGAAGCCCCCGCAGGCCTGGGGATTTACCTGGAGGAAGGCCTCGACTGCGGCGCCCTGAACTGCTCACTGCCCCACCGCGGGGGAACCCCGGAAAACGAGCGGGAAAACGAGTGCTTCAAGACCCGCCTCGCGCCGCGCCGTGCCGCCTCACTAAACCTTAGTCGCTGCCACTGCGCATGCGCCCTTCCCGGCCCTTTCCCCGCCCCCTCAGTCGGCGGGAAAAGGAGGCGGGAGACGGCTCGTGCGCAGGTGCGTGCTAGGAGCGCGGCTCGGCAGGGCAGGCTGCTCGGCAGGGCAGGCGATCCGGAGCTCGCCTCCGCGCGGCATTCAGCGCGCAGGCGCGAGCTGGCCGCCTCACACGGAGTCGGCTTGTTAAGTGCGCACGCGCTGGAGTTTCTGGCAGAAAGCAGGCGAGCCTGGGCCGGCGCGGGGCCTTGTGGGAGGGCTTAAGGAAGTAAAATGGCGGACCTGGCGAACGAAGGTAGGGGAGGCGCCGTCGGGGACCAGCTGGCGGCCGGGGAACGGGCGGCGGGAGGACTAGGGGCCACAAGCCTTTGGGGGGAGCATCGCAGAGTGCAAAGGTTTCGTCCGCTCCAGGCTAGCGCCCTGGCGGGCCCTGCAGCCGCCCCCTACTGCGTCCCCTCAGGCCGGGCTCACCGGCCCGGCCCATCACTCCCGGCAACACCGGCCCCTGCAGCCGTCTGGCTAGAGGAGCCGGGTGGCCGTCGAGATCGCAGCCCTAAAGCCCCTCTGCGTCTCAGCCAAGCTCGGGGTTGAAGGGGGCGGGAGGCGCGGCCCCAGTGCTTCGGCCACGGATGTAAATAGACCTTGGGGCCTGGTCGTGGCCCGGAGCGCGCCACGCTCCCTCCCCGCCCCCTCGTCCTCCGCCACCCGGCATCTCCCCTTCCCCGGCCTGGCTGCCTGTCTCCTAAGCCCGTGAGGCCCTCGTTCTCCGCGGGCCAGCCGCACACCGTGAACGGAGGAAGCCCAGGCCGTTTTCACCCCGTCCCCGCCCCGAACTTCGGCCCCCACTTCCCGCCAGTTCCCCCCAGATCCTTCGGGGCGCCTCGTCTCCCCCCCCTCATTTAGGCCCCGCCGCAGGATCTGGGCCGCCGAAAGCCCTGGCTGCTCTTTGGCCCTTTTTGCTGCACTTCCAGACAGAGACCGTGCGAGTCCCTCCTCTGTGGAGCGCTGACAGCCCACCTGAGTGTTTTTGACAAGGTTACACTTCCAGATCCCCCGAGAAGGCACGATAAGGCTGATGTCTGCTTCCATCCACAGTCGTGTTGCCATCGCTGTAGCTTCAAGACTTCTGAGGCCTATTTTTAGCTCCCTCCCTTTTCTAGTTGCACAAATGCAGGCAAGCTCTCTACCTGTCTGGCTGTGATTCCCCCATTCGGTACTCCCTGTGACTGGAGGGTTTTCCCTACCGAATTGCACTAATGAATGAATGATGACAGGAAGTGCTCGGTCTTGTGGAGCATTTAGAGTAGTACCAGGTATGGTGCAAAGTCTTGACATACTGTTTTCCCTGGTAGGAAGTATAGATACTGTTAGCCCCATTCACTTGATGAGGAGACTGAGTCAACGTGGTTAAGTCGCTTATCCAAGGCATGTCACACAGCTGGGAAGGAGCAGCGATGTGAACCAAGATGGCCTGGCTTCAGATGCCAGACCACGGGTGCTCAGTCCCTGCAGATTCTGATTCTGTGTGGTGTTGGGCGGGCGCTAGGCATCTGTACAGGAGGCAGCACAGGTTCTCTCCCTGATTCTTGGCAATTTTATTTTATTATTTTTTGGGGGACGGAGTCTCGCTCTGTCGCCAGGCTGGAATGCAGTGGCGCCATCTCGGCTCACTGCAATCTCCGCCTCCTGGGTTCTGGCGATTCTCCTGCCTCAGCCTCCCGAGTAGCTGGGATTACAGGCATGCGCCACCACACCCAGCTAATTTTTGTATTTTTAGTACAGACGGGGTTTCACCATGTTGGCCAGGATGGTCTCCATCTCCTGACCTCGTGATCTGCCCGCCTCAGCCTCCCACAGTGCTGGGATTACAGGCGTGAGCCACCGCACCCGGCTGCTACATCTCTTTTTTTAAGATAAAGGAGCCCGTGGAGGGTTGCAGCATTCTAACTCATGAGATCTAGTTACAGAGGGACTGGATAAGTGGGAATCAATACATATTTTATGTATTTACATCCTGAGCCCATATAGTTTCTTGAACTCAAGACTGATGTCCAGCATCACATTTCTACATCTCCATTTGGATGTGTCATAGGCAAGTCTAGAGTGTTTCCAAAACAAAATCCTTATCTCTCCCACCACACCTGCCCATCCCATGGTCTTTCACCCATTGTAGTTAGGCAGGTCCATTCTTTGAATTCCTCAGGCCTCAAACCTTGAAGTCACCCCTGGTTTCCCTCTTTCTCATACTGCACAGCAAATTCTGTCATTTCTACCTTAAAATTATTTCCAAAGGGGGACCACCACTTCTCCCCACCAACACTGTCAATGCTTAGCCCCCCGTTCCCTCCACCCTTACCCATCTGAAAACTTCTCAGCCCATAGTGGGCCCCAATACCTCCCTGTCCTCTCTCGCCACTCCTCTGCTGACTTGCTCTGTGCTGACTACTATGGCTTTTTCAGTTTTCCTTGAATGTTGCATACACTCCCCACTTTTAGCCTTTTCTCCTGCTGATTCCTCTAACTGAAACAGTTTTCCCCCAGATAACCCCATGGCTCACTTCTTCTGGTTTTTACTCATATGTTACTTTATTAATGAGAGCTTCTCTGGCCACCTATTTCAAATTAAATCCATATTCTCTATTCCGTTCTCCCAGCTTGATCTTCCTGTATAGCTCTTACACTCCGGCATGCTAGATGTTATGTGCATGTCTGCCCCATGTAAGCTCCATGAGGTCAGGGATTTTTATGTCATGATCACTGATTGCCCCCTTGCATCTAGAACGGTGCCTGGCACAGAGTAGGTATACAGGAAATATTGGTTGAATGAATGAATGAATGAATTCACCAATGAGGACCCTGTTGTGAGGAATACATTTGAGCACAAAGGGGAAATTATGGATTGCCCTTTTCCAGGGGATACTGTTTCTAGCATATGCTGTCCACATGAGCTATTGGTTGTAAATGGGATAGTTGAACTGGTAAGGGCCAGAGAGAGAAATGGAATGTTTTGAACTTCACTTTTTTTCCCTTGTAAGTGCCACACTCACCTAGCATGTTGTTCCTGACACTAGTTCTGGGATAGCTGTCCTCAGGAAATCAAACCTTGGTGGACTTTGTGCCTCAGATATCCCTGCCGTCCTTTAATCAGTCATTGTGTGTTTCTTGAACACTCCATTTCTGGTTTTGGCTTGTACAGCCTGCCAGGATGTTTAATTTCTTATTCACTGTAAAGTGGGGCCTCCTTGCCTGTACGTTTTGAAGCTTTAGGGGCTGCCCCATGGTCATGTGTTTGCTCTTGCTGTTTAAGCTCTAGTCAAACGCCTTCTTGGCTTCTGCCTTTCCAGACTGAGATCATAAGTTGCTCCACCCTCACACCCAGTCCCTCCTCCATCCATTTGCCATCTCTCTTCTCTGGGCCAATCCCACCTCTGTGTCAGGCTGAGCAGCGGCTGTCCACCCGACTGGGCATCAGTATCACCTGGGGAACTTTCCTGAAACCACAGATGCTCAGTCCCCACGCCCTGCAGATTCCGATTCTCTGTGGTGTTGGATGGGTCCTGGGCCTCTGTACAGGTGGCAGCACAGATGATTCTCATGTGCAGCCAGGGTTGAGACCCGCTGGTTTGAGTAGTAGAGGGTAGGTGTCCTCTGCTTGTATACGAGGAAATGTTTTCTGTTGTGTAAAGCATCTTGTTGGCCCTTGTCACCATGGTGAATGCCTCATGGATGGTGACAGCAACTCTCACAGCCCTTCCTGTGGTCTGGGACTTTTAAAGTCCACCCGAGTGCTTTTCCTCTCAGAGAGTGTGTGTACATGTTTCACCCTTGCATCCAGGGATAAGTCTCCCCTGCTTGGCATTTCCCCATTGATACCTCCCAGACTCATTACTCATCCTGTCTGTAGGGTTATTCTGCATTGTAGGCTGACATCAGGATTTGAAGGCAGAGTTTTGTCTCTGGCAAAGGTAAAGAAGACTGGGAAGAGGGTGAGCAAAGCACGTTTGAACTCCAGGGAATCTTGGATTCTAGATCCTGACATGAAAGGCCCTGTTGGCCTGTGGACATGCGTGGTGGAAACCTGGGAGACTGCGTGAAGAAGGGCTCTCACCTTTGTGTGGTGCAGTTGACATTTTGATCGTTCTCTTTGGCGGGAGTGGGGCTGTCCTGTGTGTTGCAGGATGTTTAGCAGCACAGTAGCATCCTTGAACCTACTCACTAGTTGCCAGTAGCACACACCTCCCCTCACTCCTGGGGTCATCATGACAGCAGAAAAAGTCTCCTGACATAGCTTCTGGGGAGTGGGGGTGGGGAGGTTGCAGAATCGCCCCCAGGTGAGAGACTCACTGGTATTGATGGTGGGGACACAGCCTTCGGTCCTCATAGAGAACTGGGTTTGTGTTTTAACTCCGCTGTCCACTCTGAGTCATTTGGGGCAAATTTCTTAACCTCTTTGAGCCCCCATTTCCACACCAATAAAATGGGAATAATGATAACCATACCCACCTCGTGGTTGCCGTGAGCATTGAAGGAATGAGTGCACATACATTATTTAGCACCAATCTCTGCTCATAGTAATAAACACTCAGGTCACTGTTTTTACTACAGTGCACTCTGCTCTGGACACATTCAGCTTAAGGGTTCAGCAAAGTCTCCATTGTGTGGGTGAACCTGCCCCACTCAGAGTTGGCCCTGGGCTGAGCCCCTGGCAGGAGACCAGCAGGGCCTGGGCTCTGGGTCCTCCTCAGTTCTGTCCTGCCTGTCACTTAGTGATCTCAGGGATCCCAGCCTGAGCACTACAGACATCTGGGGCCAGGTAATTCTCTGTTGTGGGCGGTTGCCCTGTGCACTGTAGGATCTTAATCAGGATCCCTGGCCTCTACCCCACTAAATGCTAATAGCACATCCCCCTCCTCATCCCCACCAGTCATGACAGCGGAAATGTCTCCGTCGCCAGCGTCCCCCCAGGGGCAGAGTTGCTTTCAGTTGAGAACTACTGATTTAAAATAAGCCTGACCAGGTATGAGTCGAGAGATTTTCAAGGGTGGTTTGGCTTCTCTCAGTTTGCACCTTGTTGACTTAAAACCTAGCCTCTGAGAGGATGAGGTGCAACTGAATTTTTATTGGTTAGCTAGAACTGAAATAGTTGGAACCTATCCTAAACAACTTTTGGAAAATTTCTCGTGAATTTATGATGAAAACTAATTCTGGGATTTTTGCTGAGAGCAGAATGTGTGCTTTCACCTCCACTGTGCCTCCTATATCTGTAGCAGAAGGGGCCTGATGGTACCCAAGGGGTGTCCAGGCTGCAAAATCTTACTCTCTGAAGAGACTTTCCATTTTGTCCAGGATCCTGCGTATAGACAGAAAAGCCCTCACTGGGCTTCTGCAAAACGTTTCAAACAAGTCTTCAGCCTGCCTCTCCGTTTACCAGAAAATGGGATTTTCCCGGCACCCTCGTTCATTCATTAGGTGTTAGGGTCAACCTGGGTCTGGTGTGTGCTCCTCCTCTGAGGTGGTCGGAGTGGGCAGAAGCAGCAGGAATGGGGTGAGCTTCGAGTGGTATTTGGAGGAGCTTGGGGTGGAGAAGGGGGGTTGAATTCTGCCCTCCTACGTGAGTTCAGACAGTGAATAGGCCTGGGTGTAGTGGGAGATGAGGGCCATTTGGGGAAAGTTGAGATGCATTTGGGGAATCTGAGAAGAGAGCACCATTCCTCAAAGCTTACCAGAGGACCACAAAACTGCAGAGATGGCTGGTATTGGCTTGGCTGGGCATTTGGTAGCTCTCCATGGTACTTTGAAGCAATCATGGGGCAGTTGGGCTTGCATCATTATCTATTCAGGGCCTAGTGGTGATGTTTTCTTTGTTTTAAGGGGGTGCTGGTGGAGTGGTGTTCTGTTTGACTCTGCACTATGCAGTAGAGAATGACGTGGCCTGGGACTTCAGGGTAAAGCTCCTCACCACCACCTTCCACATGTCCACAGTTTGCTTCCTCCTCAGTAGTCTTGGCACTTAGAGCTGCCACACAGCACTAGCTATGGATCTCAGCCCTGGATGAGCTTCACACTTGTTTAAGGAGGTTGTCAGGGAAAATCAAAACTGCTGCCTGGGCTGCACCATTGGAGATGGTTCCAGGAGTTCTAGGGTGTCTGTAGTTTTAAAGAGCTCCACAGATGTTTAACAACATGAAGCCAGAGTTGAAAACCACAGGCAGAAGTTGCAAACTTGCTTGAAGGGCAAGCAGACATATTTACTTTGGCCCATTTAGGTTTTTGTTTGTAATTGGGAGCCAACACTTAAAATTCTGAGATTTCAGAGGGGAAAAAAATTGTATTTCTGATTTCTCTCAGAAAACAGCAACCACCCTTATCCTGCATTCTTGCACAGCAGTGATTTGTCAGTGCTAAGGAACAGCTGCGCCTGTGGATAGATTAGATTGGATACTGTGGTCTCCGCCATGTTACTTGGGGCCTAGCCCACTTCCTTCTCTTCCAGTGCCTGTGACCTTGGTTGGTATTTGGGTTTCAATCCTATTTTACAAACTCCTAGACTCTGCATTCTCTACACTTAGCGTGCTCTTTAGCTAGAACCTTAGCATAAAGCACCTTATGGTCTGTAATTTAGGATTTAGTGTCCTTGGAATGCTAGAACTCAGATAGCATATGGCAGCGGTTCTCAAAGATGGTCCGGGGCCCTGCAGTCCCCAAGACCTTTTCAAGGGTACTGCAAGTTCAAAACTATTTCATAACAACACAAAGACATTATCTGCCCTTTTTTTCACTCTCATTCACTTGAAAATGGACAGTGGAGTTTTTTTCCAGAGGTTATTAGATGTGTGATATACCAACAGATGAACTATAGAAGCAGATAAGAGAATTCACGCCGGGCACAGTGGCACACACCTGCAGTCCCAGCTACTCGGGAGGCTGAGGCGGGAGGATCTCTTGAGCCCAGGAGTTCAAAGCCAGCCTGGGCAACATAGCAAGGTCCCCTCTCTTTAATGAAAAAAAAAAAAGAGGGAGAGAATTCAGCTATCTTCTATTAAGCCAGATGTTAAAGAGATTTGTCAAAATGTAAAATAATGCCACTCTTCTCACTGATTTTAAGTACTTATTTTTCATAAAAATATGTTATTTAACTAAACCTTTCTGGAGTTTATTATAATCTTAAGAGGTCAGGAGATCGAGACCACGGTGAAACCCCATCTCTACTAAAAATACAAAAAAATTAGCCGGGCATGGTGGCGGGCGCCTGTAGTCCCAGCTACTCGGAGAGGCTGAGGCAGGAGAATGGCATGAACCCGGGAGGCGGAGCTTGCAGTGAGCCGAGATTGCGCCACTGCACTCCAGTCTGGGCGACAGAGCGAGACTCCGTCTCAAAAAAAAAAAAAAAAAAAAAAATCTTAGGTATTTTGAAATTGTCTTAGGTTTGATTTCTAATATGGTGTCAATAGTTGCTACATCCTACATTTCCAAAAGCTCTTGGGGATGTTCAGTCATTGACAAGCGTGGAAAGGGGTCCCGAGACCAGGAAATTTGAGAACCACTGGCATGTGCTAGCAGAGCCTCAGTGTACAGTGTGGGTTTCTTTGCTGCCTCGCCAACATCGGGAGAATTCTAAAGCAGGGCTGACCAGCAGGTTCCCGTTGGCAACTTGTGGCATGGTTGGAAGCACCTGGATTGGCTGTCCTTGGTTTGTGTCTTGCCTTCTGCCCTAGAACCATGGGCAAGTTGTCTGACATTAGCTCTTGCATCTGTAAAATGGGAATGATGATACGCAAGTCTGAGTATTGTGGTGTGAGAGAGAATAGACTTCTGGTAATTGACCTACTGGAATGTGGAGGTACATGTCAGTTACTCCTAGCCGTGATTCTCCTAATTGGATGCCTGAGTAGAGAGAAAGCACCCTGTGAGTTATACCAGGGTTTTTCCACCTCAGTATTCTTGACATTGGGGCTGGTGGTGGCCATCTTGTGCATTGGAGGATGTTGGGCAGCCCCTCTAGCCTCTATTCATGTGATGCCATAGCACCCACTCATCCCACCCATCCACTCCCAGTCATGGGAAGATAAAAGGTCTCCAGATACTTTCCAGTGTCCCCTTAGTGGCAGAATTGCCCCCACTTGAGAACCATTGGGTTATGGGATTTCACTGACACCCAAGAGACTTTGTGTTCCATAGTTATCTAACCTACTGAGGTCCTAGGAGCCTGTACACATTTAAAGTCACAGTCTGAGTGGGGAGGGAGAGAAGCGGTGAATCCCAGAAGCCGGGGTGGGGGATCACCCTGGTTTGTGCCATCTAATCTTGGGGATTTATTTTGGTGTATAATGTGAGTTAGAGATCCAGCTCAATTTTTTTGCCCAAGATTAATGCAAAGTTTCTTGCCCTCAGCTCAATTGACATTTGGACTTGGGTCACTTGGTGGTAGGGCACTGTTCTGAGCCTCCTAGGATGTTGGTCAGCATCCCTGGTCTCCATCCACTAGATGCCTATAACAGTTTCCTCCCCACCCCCACAAACATGACAGCCACAATGTCTCCAGACTTTGACCAGTGTCCCCAGGGAGATGAAGTTACTCCTGGGTGAGAACCACTGGTCATAGGATCAAAGGAACCTACCCAGGAATAAATTAATTGCCAGCTAGAGTTTAAGGCCCCTCCTCCCAACCTTATTTTTCTATTCTGGCCTTTTGGCAGCTAAGTAGGCCTCAGTGGACATCATATCCCTCTTGAGGAAGAACCGTCTTTTCCTTGACCTTTAACACTGCCTCTGGTCCAGGGTGAGGACCTGACAGAATGTAAGGGCTGGGAAGAACCTTCAGGGATGCCTGAGTCCTGGCTGCACCATTTCACAGGGGCTGAAGCCCAAGGCTATGGAAGCAGGTAGGGCTGGCTAGGGCCAGTGCGCCTGTCTCCAGCCATGGTGTCTAGGAGTTCATGCTTGTCCTTCTCGTTAAGTCAATAAACTCGAGGTAATGGGCACTCGTTCTCCCCTGAAAACTGACCCGCATAGGGCACTGCATTTCGCTGTCGCTGTTTATGGTGTTCAAAGAAAGGGAGGAAATTCTAGAGACAGTAGTAGTTACTCCATACACATGTTTGGAAGGCAGGCCTTGCCTTTTGCAGTAAGTTTAAAATGCCTTTGCTAAATTAAACTCCCCCAGGTTTGCCACAGAGAATTTTGGGAACTTGTTTACCCAGAATTAATTCGCGCGTTGCATCTGTGAGAGCAGAGCGTGAGTGGAAAACGGTCCTTGAGAACTTGCCTTTCTCCAGGGGAGAGGGTGAGAAAACAGGCGGTTACCCTCTGCTCAGAGGAGAGAGGATGTTTTGCAGCATTGATGGTGATGGCCACTGGGTCCTAAGAGGCCAGAGCCTGGGCCCCAACCTTTACACTGGATAAATCCAGATTCCTCAGCATGGCCTGCAAGGCTGAACGTCCTGTGGGCTCCACCCAGCCCTTCCTGTCCTCCTCCCCTCCAAACATGGGCCTCCAGGCTCTTCCTTTCCTTAGAACTTTTGACTTGGGGTCTCCTCTGCCTGGGATCCCCTGCCTTCACCTGGCTCATCCCTGCTCACCCTTCATGTGTGAGCTTCAGTGAGTCCTTCCCCATTCACTCACTCTCTCCCACCATCCTGTGGTATTTTCTCTGCAGCACCCAGCTCCAGAACCACCCAGTTATCTCTGCACACAGCAGGTACTTGTTTGTTTTCTCTTTCCCAGTAGAGAGCTGCGGCCTTGTCTGCCATTTCTTTCCTGTCTCCAGTGGCAAGCTCGGCGCCTAGCACAAGTCTGTGCTTGGTAGATCCTGCTGGCGAGAGCAAGGCTTGGCCGCTCGGCTCGGCCTGCCTTCAGATCCCACCTGTTTCCTGTGACCTCAGAAGGGCTCAGGCATTCCGAGCACCTGAGCGTTTGCCTTGAGTGTCCCAGCCATGCAGGCAGCTCTTGGATCCAACCATTCCACCCCCTAAAGGGGGTCAGACTCTGACGCATTTGTCATTGCCGGGCACTGGCAGCTGTCCTTGAATCCAAGGCCCATGCTTTAAGGTGGCATCAATGTGTTTGCAATCTTCCGAGCATAATAATGCTACCAGTGCCAGTGTGGAATCATCCTGTGTGCCAGCTACTTCCCCAAACACGGCATGTGCAGCATTTCATTTCATCCTTGCCGAAGCTGCCTGGGGTGAAATAACAGCCCTGATATGCAAATGAAGACATTGTGCTGGAGGTACATTGTCTTATCTGGGATCCCAACCACAAGTAAGTGGCCAGGGCAGGTTTGAACACACACAAAGACCAAAGACCAGAGCCGGCGCTCTCCAGTATCATCAGTTTTGCTCTGCTGCCTGAGCATAAATTCTGTAGTTCTTGGATTTCCTTCTCGTAAGCTTCCGTGTAGAGAGGAGGGGATTTCTGTTGTCTCTACTGGAACTTTCCCCGAGTCTTCAGCCACTTGCATGTTACCTCAGCTGTGTTGGTGTCACACCACCTAGTGGCGGAACAGAAAAGTGCCGTTAAAGCTGGATCCTCCATCTCTCCATACAGTTTTTTCTTTTTTCTTTCTTTTCTTTCTTTCTTTTTTTTTTTTTTTTTTTTCTTGAAACAGAGTCTCACTCTGTCGCCCAGGCTGGAGTGCAGTGGTGCTATCTCGGCTCACTGCAACCTCCACCTCCCGGGTTCAAGTGATGCTTGGGTCTCAGCCTCCTGAGTAGCTGGGATTACATATCCCACCAGGCCCAGCTAATTTTTGCATTTTGGGTAGAGACAGGATTTCACCATGTTGCCCAGGCTGGTCTCAAACTCCTTTCCTCAAGTGATCCACATGCCTCGGCCTCCCAACATGCTGGGATTACAGGCCTCCCACTGTGCCCAGCCATCCATACAGCTGTAGGCAGAGTTGCTGACTTTGTATAACTTTATGGGGTTTCTGTTCAGAAGTGCAAGTTCTGCCCCCAGGGGCTTACTGTCTGGGTGGCGCAGGAGTGGAGGCTTAGAAGGGTTTGGCTGCAGGGCTGATAAAGGTAGAAATAAAGAAGGCAGAATGTGGCTTGGCCCTCATGGGGTGGAGTGGGATATAAGGAGGATGTCATGGGGATGTGCCCATGATAAATGAGACTAGATATGTAAAGTACCTACCTCGGAGTCCAGTAAAGGCCTTTTAACAAATGCCTGTTGCCCCTGCAATGCTTGTTGGAAGTGTAAGTATCTGGTGGTGAGATGAGAGTGGTGGAGATTGGCTTGGAGTTTGGTAGTTGAAGGTAATGCCAAGATGATGAGCGTTCCAGAAAGAAGTACATAAAATGTAAGATATCATCAGCTCCAAAAAGTGTGTCCCCATAATCTCCATGAGACCAGTTGAAAGTTATAGAAATATATTCGAGTATTGAGAAAAGAATGGAGTCATCCAGGGTCCCACCGCCTTCCACTAGCTGGGCTGGAGAACCCCAAGCATGCTATACACGGAGATCCGCGGAGGCATCACCTAGCAACTGCATGTTTGAGATCAGTTCCATTCTGTACCAAAGAATCAGTTGGAGGACAGACCTGACACGTCAGTGACAGATTTACCTTTGTGCTGTGGCACAGAACTGTTTATAATAGTTTCTGAAAAAATAAATGACTTGAAGGGTTGTGATCATGTCACCAGATTACAGGAGTTGCCACATTTTAATAGACTGTTATTTGTGTTGGCGAGATGCTTTCCATATTTTTTTCACAGGTAAGAAGATTAAGACATATCAGCCCAGGATTAAAGCTAATTTTATACAGGTACCTTGCTGACAGTTTGGTCAGGAGTTCTAAGTCACTTTCTAGATGAGGGCAGTTTCTTGACAGGTATTGGAGTCATCAGTCAGGAGGCGAATAAACAGAAAAAGCAAAGATATTCCAGATTCTCTCCTATATGTGTTTTCCCGGGCCTACGTAGTTTCTTCTATTTAGTTTTAGCGGGAGATCCAGCCATGGGCCGGTGGGGAGGCAAAGCTTACTGCTAGGCAGGGCTGCCCTTGCTTCTTTGTAAATTATTCTCTGCAGCAGTGAGGAAAGAAAGTTTATATGGAAGAGGAGAGAGGCGGAGGCGAGAGTGTGTGTGTTGTCAGCTTAGATTCTGAATACATTACGCAAAGCATTCCAAGGCCGAACATTTGACAGACGAAGACAGAAAGCAGCTTGTGTCACCATTGAGTGTGTGCCTTGGAATATGTCTTTGATCCTTGTCTTGACAACCTTAAAGGATTTCAGTCTTGTCGGGAATCAGCCATTGGGATAATCACACTGTGTTGGCTGAGGCAGGTGGTCATGTGACCTACGGGAAGCCTTGCACTGACCCCGGAACTCATGACTAGCCCCCTAGTTTGGTTCGTGCTCCTCCATAGGTGCTTATCCAGAATGGCAACTAACAGCTACTTTATTCCTGCTGTCATTTCTCTAAAGAGAAGAGTGTATGTGTTGCAGCTCTGAGGCCTACCTGCGCAGAAAAGGTGAGAGGAAGCAAACTGCAGTCCCAGGTAACTCCTCCCTTTTGCACACGTAGTTCTTGGCCAGCAGTGGAGTGGAGCGTGGCGCTCAGGAGCCTGGGCCCGGGCTTCAGAGTTGGCCCACCTGGCCCGAAGACCCAGGCCCACCTCCAGCAGGTCGCTTGACCTGATTATCCTTTTCCTTTCCTGTGAAAGGACGTTGGTGTAAGCCACCTCCTAAGGTGGTTGTGGAGATTCAGTGACATGATGCAGATAAAACCTAACACATAAAGAAGTGCTCAAAGAACGCTGGCCACGTATATGAAACCATCACGCATCTGGGATACCCCATTTGTGGATGCCTTTGCTGTGCATATCATGGCAGAAGCTAAGATAAGTCTAAGAGGTAGAACAGGATTCTACAACCCTTCTTCATCTGGAGGGTTGGGAAACTCACCTTTCTCCCCTGGGCCACTGCTGGGGTTCAGCCCAGCTCCTTGCTTTCTCCTTTCCTTGCTTGCAGTAGGCTGCAGAGACCTCACTCCTTTCCTTAAGTCTGGGAAGCCCCCACCACCCACCCTGTCCCAAGGGGCTCTACAGCACCCTCTCCCCTCCTTGCTGCCTCTGAAATAGACACAGAATTCATTTTGTCATCAAAGTTTTGCCACCAGTCAGTCTCTTGGCAGGAAAAATACAGATAGAACCTTTGAGTCCTGGTCCCTGGAGGCTGCTTGTAGAGGTGCTACCAGGAAGCCTGCTATTTAACTCTCACATGTGGGCTGTTGAAACCGCCCTCCTCCTTTCACTCTCCTTACTCTTTGAAGAGGCAGTATCTGGGCCCTTTCCCTAGACAAAGATGCTATCCACCAAATTACAGAGGTGACTTCATCAGGGTTCAGGGTGAGGGTTTTATGGACTTCGCACACACACCCTCAAGCCACCTGGGTCCCGGGTCGGTCATTTCTGCTTTAGAGGAAGGGCCCACCTCCTCAAGCTCCCCACCTCCTCAGAGACCTACTGCCCCCTGCAAGGAGAACAGTTCCTCTGGGGTCAGGAAGAAGACTGTATCCCTCCAGGGGAAGCGAGGCCCTTCCACTGGGACCCCCACCTTCATTGCAGCGATCTTTGGCTCTTTCCTCGAAAAAGCTATCATAGGAACTGCTTCAATTTGATTGGAGTTTCCTTCCTAGGAGCTTCTACACTGACCCATGCAGGTGTAAATGTGCAGACCTCAGACCCCAGGGAAGGATAGAGGTGCCCCCCGCCCCCCACTGCCTCCACTTAGCTCCTTTTGCCCCAAGCTGGCCTGTTTTCCAGTCTGTCCCCAAGACATGTCCCAAGCACTAGCACAGTACTAGGCTTGCTGCATGTGCTACCCTGACGTGGTTCCTCCAGCACTCCTCACTCTGCTGCTGTGTGCTTCCCTGTTCCTGGTCACGTGGCGAAATACTGCTTGTCCTTCTGTCCAGACAGCCCCTCTCCCAGCAGCCTTTCCTGATTCACTCCCTTCACAGCCTCACTGGTTTGGAAGCCCCAGCTCTATGTTCCCAGGGCCTGCTGTACCTCCCCTGTGTCATATGTTCCATAAGGTGTGATGGGCATTCTAGACAGATAGGGACGTATCTCCCTGTGTCACTGCTGTGTCTCCAGAGGCCGACGCAGTTCTTAGTGCACAGTGGGTGCTGGGATGTGTGGAATTGCTGAGCGAATATTAGGATTGAATCTTCTCATTCTCTGCAGCTGGCTGAGTGGTTCCCAGGCTCAACTAGGTGGGACAGAGCACCCTGACAGCCATAGCCACATGAGGATGACTGGGCGGAGGTTGGGGGGCAGGGCCAAGCAGGTCTAAGGGGTTCCCAACATCTGGCAGAAATTGGGAAGGAGAGCAGAGATGGCCAAGCTTCCTGTGCTGGGGCTGGCTTGCTTCTTAGCCTGTCTGTGCCCATCGCTGGGGCTGCAAAGACCAGGACCAGGACACCGGCCCTGTCCTGGGGAATCCCAGCTGGTCCCATTTTGCATCTGAGCCTCACAAGTGGGTTGAGGGTAGCAGGGGACGGGAGGGAGAGCCAGCACTGTGGGCCCGGATGCCAGCAGGGGCTCACTCCTTTCAGTTTCTGGCCAGGCCATCTTGCCTTGCTGTTTTCCTGGGGGACCAGGGGCAGCAGGGGACTCTCTCTGGCCCGGGTCTGTGATCATCACAGGATCACAGTTGTTGGGCTCAGGCTGGGTGCCGTCTGGGCATGTGAGCTGAGGAGGGTTGCAGGGTAGAGGATGCTGGATGGGACGAGGGTTTTGAATTCAGCAGTAGCCATGTGGGACTTGGTGCGCAGTGCCCCAGAAAGCCATGGTGAGGCCAGAGAGGAAGTATGTGGTGGGCCAGAGCAGCACCTCACATGTTGTTTGAGGTGACTTGTGTCCAAGGAGGAGGGGCTCAGAATCTCCCCCACTTCACACACCAGTGTTGTCCACGGTGGTCCATGAAACGTCATTCTCAGGCCTCATCATGGATGTCCCTGGAAATGGGGGGACTCCCTGGTCAAATAACTTTGGGAAGCATCTGGTCAAATGAGTTTGTTAACTTTCTCTCTGTTTTTGAGACAAGGTCTCACTCTGTCACCCAGCCTGGAGTGCAGTGGCACAATCATGGCTCAGTGCAGCCTCTAACTCCTGGGCTCAAGCAGTCCTCCCACCTCGGCCTCCCGAGTAGCTGGGACTACAAGAGTGCGCCACCATGTCTGGCTATTTGTTTATTTTTTGTAGAAATAGGGTCTCATTATGTTGCCCAGACAGGTCTTCAACTCCCGGGCTCAAGTGATCCTCCCTCGTCAGCCTCCCAAGTGGTGGGATTACAAACATGAGCCACTGTGCCTTTATTGGTTTTCTAATCTCTTAATATACTGATGTGTAAAGTCAATCTCCAGACAGACTGCATTTTTACAAACTAGGTTTCAACAGGGAGCATGTTGCAAGACCAAAAACAAAAACAAAACCTAACCACTTGGTTGACAGATTCTGGGTCAAAGAGTCTGCATTTGATTCCTGTTTTAATATTAAAGGTCTTCATGGTGGGTCTCTGGAAATCTCCAGTGGTGATTTTCCCTTGACCTGTGACAGAAACGCTGGGCTAGGAATTGAAGCAGGTTGTTGAAGGCTGCCCTACTTCTGGCTGCCTGTCCATTCCCCAAACTTGAGTTGGAGGTAGCTGAACACATGCTGCTTCCTCACTGATATAGCCAGAATCAGCCTGGTGATAGGGAATGGTTACGAACAGCAACCCATGCCTCTGGTGGTCGGGGGCAATGGGGCGGTCCTGCCTGGAATGGGGCTTGTGTGTGTTGTCTGTTTGCAATAGCCGTGCTGATTTGCAGTTGATCAACCTTTGGTCTGAGTAGAAATGCAGCGTGAGTAACTGACGCTCTGTGTTTTGGGTGGAGATGTGACTAAAGCTCATTTCTACCTGTTAGTGCAGTGGCTGGATCAGTCATGAATGCCAGACCTGCTATCAGCAGGGGTCCCAGTGGGCCGAGATGGGCCAAGTTCATCTCCTATTGCTGTATCCTCTTGGTTCCATTCCTCTGGAAAGCCCTGACCATGCCTCCCTGGGTCCTAGTCCTTGTGACATGTGACATTTCATTCACTCCCTAATTGCCAGTTGACTGCCTGTTAATTGTGAGGCTCTGTGTTTGGCACAGAGAATACAGAGAGAAACAGAACAGACGAGGCCCCACTTTCTAGAACTTACATCTGGGGTAGATGCTGTCACCACACACCCGTCTGGGAGTGCCAGGGCTCCGCAGTGCCTGGTCACCAAGTGCAAACACGTCCCTCCCTTTCAGTCAGATGTTTTCCCCTGAAGCGTCTGCCCTCAGCTTCCTGTTCTCCACTCTTCCTGTGGCGCCCTGCACAGAATGAGGGCTTAGTAAATATTTGTGAGTGCATAGCAGCTGGTGTTGTGTAGATGAACGACAGAGAGAGGGCCTAGTTCAAACACTCATTGCAGGGTGTTGATGCGGTGTGCGCTGGGTGATAGGCTGTTCCAGCTGCTGTGGCCATGGTCTCTGCGTGCCCTGTGGCAGGATATAAGGCCTGCTCGGGAGGGAGTGCAGCAGGGCGGGCACGCCTCTCACAGTGGGAGCTTCCTGAAGGAGATGGTGTCCCTGCAGGAGTAAGCACTGGCCACGGAAAACAAGGTGAACCACGGGCTCTTGGTAGTGGGACTAAACCAAGCAGAAGTCCAGAAGTGCACCCTAAGTGTGGGGCGTGCAGGGACAGCGGGCTTTTCAGTGCCACCACAGTGGGAGGTGGAGGGTGAGTGGCTGGGTGTGGCCTGTCTCAAGGCGCTCAGCCTCTAGTCTGGGAGACACTGCAGTTTTGTTTTGTTTTGTTTTTCTTTTTTTTTTTTTTCGAGACGGAGTTTCGCTCTTGTTGCCCAGGCTGGAGTGCAATGGCACAATATCAGCTCACTGCAACCTCTGCCTGCCAGGTTCAAGCGATTCTCCTGCCTCAGCCTCCTGAGTAGCTGGGCTTACAGGTGTGCGCCACCACGCCTGGCTCAGTTTTTGTATTTTTAGTAGAGATGGGGTTTCTCCATGTTGGTCAGGCTGGTCTGGAACTCCCGACCTCAGGTGATCCGCCCACCTCGGCCTCCCAAAGTGCTGGGATTACAGGCATGAGCCACAGTGCCTGGCCGACACTGCAGTTTTTGTTTTGTTTTGTCTTTTTGAGACGGAATCTCACTCTGTCGCCCAGGCTGGAGTGCAGTGGCGCACTCCAAGCTCACTGCAAGCTCAGCCTCCCCAGTAGCTGGGAGTACAGGCGCCCGCCACCATGCCTAGCTAATTTTTTGTATTTTTAGTAGAGACAGGGTTTCACCGTGTTAGCCAGGATGGTCTCGATCTCCTGACCTCGTGATCTGCCTGTCTCGGCCTCCCAAAGTGCTGGGATTACAGGCATGAGCCACTGCGCCCGGCCAACACTGCAGTTGTAAGTGTGCATTTCATGATAGTCCTTCTGGCTGCTCTGTGGAGGCCAGATCTAAGGGAGTGAGAGTAGAGGCAGAGAAGGAAAGGAGGGCTGAATGGTGACAGGGATGGATACAGGAACAGGAGATGGGAGGCAATTGGGGAGGATCTGATTGGACGTCACCCTGGCTTTCTGTTCTCTGGGGGGTTCCTTTCAGAGCTCGACCCTCACGTCCCCTTCCATAGCCTCCCTCTGTCTCCAGCTGGGTCACATGTCCAAGCACAGGGCAGGGTTGTTGCTCCATCAGAGGGTCCCTCTCCTGGCCCATGCCCCCCAGCCCTGCTCTGTGTCCAGAAGGCTCCAGGCAGGACCTTGGCACCACAGCCAGCCTAGGCCTCCCATAGTTACTCAAATAGCTGCAGTCCCTTCCATGCACCTGCAGATCCACTGACACAGTTCTCATCACCAGCAGGCACTCCTCTCCCGTCCAAATGGTGCTCTCTGTTCTAGCCCTTCCTTACTAGCCTGACACCAAGTGTCTTCGCCTCACATTTTCACTAATGTCCTCCTCCCCTCCCCCTTCATGAAGTGTTTGTTGAATCCATATAGTGTGCCAAGTACTGTTCTCAGGCCATGGGGTACCCAGGGGAACAAAGCAGTCTCCGATCTCATGGCGTTTATATCTTAATGGGTGAGACAGACCATAAACCCATCAATATGGAGTGGATCAGGCAGTGACACTTGCTATGAAGAGAAAGAAAGCATCTTAGTGTCACTTTGAGGCCTGTCCAAGGTCTCTTCCACAGATGCTGGAGTGCAGCATGTGTGTAATTCAGTCTGCAGTGGCTGGACCGCGCCTCTCTCAGGGCGGAGTCTGTTAGTGACAAGTGGCAGAAATCGAGCTCAAACTGGCTTAAGCAAAAATCAGCACGGATTGGCTTCACTGAAAAGTCTGGGGGCAGAGTTAGCTTTGGGCCAAGCTTGACTCAGGGCCGAACACAGGCCAGATTTTGTCTTCCCCCTCCCTCTGTAACTCTGATACCCTCTGGTTGGCTCTGGTCCAAGGCACCTCTCGGTGACATGGGATTGCTGGCAGCCTCAGGGCCATTCACCAGCAGCTCAGCAGCCCCAGGACCTCCAGCGAAAAGGCCTGGCCTTGTTAATGTGCCGCGTGTTTGCCGATGCATGCGGGGCTCTCCTTGTCAGGCCTGGAGCTGGGGCTGAGCTTGGCTCCATCTGGGGGGTGGGGGGGACAAGGGGTGGGTAACTCCCTGAAGAAAATGGGGTTGGAGAGTGCCGAGCTGGCTCAAACCCTGGCTCCTTCCTGTGCATCTTGTCACCTTGGCAGCTGGCAGGGAGGCAAATGCAGAGGTCAGGGCTGGGCTTGTGGGGTACAGGCGCAGCACCAGAAGACCTCTAGGATCCTGGTGGCAGACATGGTGTGGATACGCTGCTGCTCTGTCCCAGAGTCCCCCAGCATTCCTTTGACATCATTTATTGCCTGGTATAGGTGCATTCATTCATGTTTGTCAAGAAGCACCTGTGCGCTGTGTTGGCAAGAGGTCTGCTCAGGGAAACCTGGAAGTCTGGTTGGAGACCCATCTGACCCCCACCTGCTCCCTTGTAGCCCCTGGGTCTTGTGCACGCCACTCACCCCAGTGTTCGCCTTGGCTGTACACAGTGAATCGGACCCCGGTGTGCCGAGGCTTTGGGGAGCATTGGGGGGTGGAATGTCACCATCAGTGGGCTGCCTGGCTGTGGACTGTTGCCCCAAGGTCAAGACCAGAGGCTGTCCTGCTTCTGCAGGAGTGGGATGGTGTCTGTTTGGTCATCTTGGTGCTGTCCCTTTCCACCTCAGTCACTACCCACCTGGTCTCCCCACAGCCACCCTCACTCTCCCTTCCCCAAACTGTTCGCTTTCAACCTAAACCAACCCCAGGCATCCCCTTGCCTTTTATGACATTTCCCCAGGAAGTCAGCATGCCTACCGCCTGCCCCCGCCCCCATCACCCCACAAGCTGTGCCTTCGAGCTGCTGCTGCTCTCCCTTCCAGCTCTTCTTGAGACCCCAGCACAGCCCCCTCTTCTCAGGGACCTCCCCTGGACTCCAGAGCAGACCAGGTGAATGCCCAGGCAGAGTGCGTTCGTCGTGATCACGGGCATCGCATGCTTCCTAGCTAATGTCTGGCTTCCCACGAATGGGGAGCTCTGTGAAGGCAGGGCTCTTCCCAAATCCTGCTCACTGCGGAGGCATCAGTGCGCAGCCCGCAGCGGGCACTCACCAGAGTCACAGCTGCTCTTGCTTGGCCTCCACACTGGGCCCTCAGTGCCCTGAATGGTGAAAGAGGCCCTGGGAGCACCCCCAGGGTTCATCAAAGCGCATGCAGGCCCAAGGCCATGAGGCAGGTTGGTCTGCGCCTCCTTGTGGGGTCGAGGCAGTCCTCATCTGTGCTTCCCGTGCAGGCAGCAGAAGCTGGGCTGCCACGCACTCCGGGGCTGAGTGGCACAGGGCTGTGGATCTGGCTGCCCCTGGATAGGAGACAGATGGTGTTGCGTGGGCATTACAGGCCGCCTTGCTCTTGTCCCATCAAGTGACAGAACACCTCAGAGTGTTTCTTCCTTCAGTCGCTGTGCAGATGGATTCTCAGACCTCTAGCAACTCCAGACATCCTTTCCTCCCAAGCAGCACTCACTTAGAGATCCAGGTTGAGCGTTAGGATTCTTCTACCAGAACTGTCTGCAGAGAGCACGAGCAGCGCGGCCCTTTTTGGTTGCCCTCTGGCCTGTAAACTTTAAAAAGCCAAATTAGTCTCTAACATTTGCAACTCAGGAGGTGCCACATAAAAAGCTGGTGTCTCTGCGCCACATTCCTGCAAGGCCACGGTTGATGGCACCAAATAGCGCTGCCACACTCTCCACTGCTCTCCCACTCCCATTTACACGCCTGCTCTCAGTGAGTCTTGAAAGCTCCTTATTGATGATAAATACATACAGCAGAGGGCACACGTCACATCATTCTGGGTGCGTTTCACAAACCCAGCACACCTGTGCATCCAGGCATCCAAGTCAAGACACTCTTCTAAGCGATTTGATGTTCTCCAGAGTTACTAGTTTTATTTATATATATGTTTAACATATTACAAACAAATGTAGCTTTGTTTACTGTATGCATATAGTGTTGGGGGGAAAAAAACTAATTTTTCTTTTTGCAGAAAAGCCTGCCATTGCTCCGCCCGTCTTTGTGTTTCAGAAGGATAAAGGACAAAAGGTAAGGGGCCGGTACGTTCTCTCTTCACTTGGTTACTCTAATTTGTTCTCTCTTTACTGAGAGTCTCTTTTCCAGGTCGCGTTGCCAAGGCCACTTCTGCCCACAGACGGGGAGATCTAAGCAGAGGCCTTTACACCTTCACATTGAGCTTGGAAGGAAAAGGCCTGGTGGCTTTAGATTACCATGGAGAGAGGTTAGGATGGGTCTGTTGTGGAAAGGGCTCAGAGAGTACCATTTATTGAAACAGTGTTAGAAAGCGTCTTCCTAATTCGATGATTTGTTTGAGAAATGCCCCTGTACCTTAGGAAAACCAACAGCAGAGGGACAGTAGGGGGCAAAGGGAGGAAGGAAGGTGGGGAGGGAGTCAGGGAGGGAGGGAAAGGAGGAGAGCAATGGTGGTTACGGGGGAAACAAGACCTTTAAGGCTGGATTTATTGGCCCTAACCAACTTGGCATACGTGCATTTAGAGTAATTGTTCATTTGTTTGCATTATATTTATCCCCTGTGTCTATGAGGCTGCTTCTCCCTTGGATTCCGGGTGTCTGGGTCGCAGTGTGGTTGGAAGTACCTCACCTGATTCATGGCAATGAGCTGGCAGCCTGTGGAAGGTCTGATTGGCACGGCAGCAGGGTTCTGTGATAAGACAACGATGGATGCTATTTACCTTGAAGCCATCGGCTTCTCTCCCTGACAGATCAGTGTGGAAGGTCAGAGTTGTGTCAGAAGTTAGTCGGTGCTGTGTGGCAGTGACTCAGCTTGCATGGGGACCCCCACTGTTTATCCAGAAATAATGTATGGTCCCTCCCCACTGATGCCCAGTGACGGCGCTCCCTACCTGATACCTGCTGCAACAGTCCCACTGATGCCCAGCGGCAGCACTCCGCACCTCATACCCATTGCAGCATTTTAGAGTGACCAAGTGTTGTGCTGAATTTGGTGCATTTTGAGGATGTCTGCATCTTGTTGGTAATAGCAGCATTTGAGAATCTCATCAACTCCGTTCTCCTGTGGCTTCTGTCCCCTCCCAGGCTGGAAGCTGCTCTCACGATCTGGGACTCACGGCTGCTGGTCTTAGGTCCTGTCCCAAAGCCAGCATTTATCTTGATGTGGCCCGGTTTTCCTGAGCAATGTTGAAGTGCTCTGTGGGGATCGGGTGTGTGTTTGTGGGGGTTTGGGGAGGAGGGGAAAATGGTTCTAAACGTCTCCCAACACACCCCTCCCAGGATACCTGTGTGTTAGCCTGGACTTACCTACTAGGCTTGTAACTTTGACTCGTGAAACCTTCCCATTGTTATTTTTTTTGCTGAAGAAGCAATCCAGAAACATGAAAACTTTCTTCTAGTTTTGTTTTGGTTCTCCAGGTATTTCCAAGATAAATCTGCCTCTGCTATCTCCTCTCCCTTGGGCCCTGACAAGTACAGCTTAGTGACGTGGTTTTATGATTTGTCTTTTGGAGGTTCCGTCAGTACCAAAGGACTGGTGCATTTCTCTAGTTTTAGAGAGTAGTAAAGTCTCAGGAGTTGGGTGTATTAGAGCTCTGTTGGAGATGTTATAGTCATTCCTCAGGTGTTCAGTAAAATCAGGATTTTCTAGAATTTTGCATTTTATTATTATCTTTTGAACCATTTTTGGTTTACAACAAAGGTTAGCAAATTAAGGCACAGCACTGCCACCTGTGTTTTTTTGTTTTGTTTTTTTGCTGTTGTTTTATTTGTTTATGTTTTTATCTTTGAGAGACAGAGCCTCACTCTTTGGCCTAGGCTGGAGTGCAGGATCGTGATCATAATTCACTGCGGTCTGGAACTCCTGGCTTCAAGCAATCCTCCCGCCTCAGCCTTCTGAGTAGGTGGGACTACAGGCACCACCACCACAGCCGGCTAATTAAAAAAAAATTTTTTTTTTAGAGATGGTGTCTTGCTGTGTTGCCCAAGCTGGTCTCGAACTTATGGCTTCAATCAGTTCTCCTGCGTCAGCCTCCCAAAGTGCTGGGATTGTGGGCATGAGCCAACAAGAACAGAGCCACAGCTATCCCCTTTGTGGTAGCCTGTGGCTGCTACAGCAGTAGTATTTGGACAGAGACCGTGTGGCTTGCAGAGCATTAAGATATTTAGTATCTGACCCTTTGCAGAAAACAGTTTGCCAACCCCTGGTTTAAAACAAATAATAGGGATCAGAAATTCTTTAAATCTGAATACTTTAGGGCAACCAGCAAGATGAAATAGTAACGTGTAATATTTGCTCAGATGAATTTAAAGTGCTTTTAAAGTCACTAGCTGCTGTGTCAGTACTGTTTTCACAGCTAAGGGGGTTTTGTTGCTTTGTGATTTGCAGGCTAATTTGCATGTATGACCATCAAGGAGTCTATGCCAATTAGATAAACACGTTGGAGTTGAATTGGAAGGCTAGCCTGGAAGGCATTTTAAAAAATGCCAAGTAGGCCAGGCACGGTGGCTCACACCTGTAATCCCAGCACTTTGGGAGGCCGAGGCGGACAGATCACAAGGTCAGGAGTTCAAGACCAGCCTGACCAACATGGTGAGACCCCCCATCTCTACTAAAAATACAAAACATTAGCTGGGCATGGTGGCAGATGCCTGTAATCCCGGCTACTCAGGAGGCTGAGGCAGGAGAATCGCTTGAACCCGGGAACCAGAGGTTGCAGTGAGCTGAGATTGCACCACTGCACTCCAGCCTGGGCAACAGAGTGAGACTCCGTCTCAAAAAAAATTAAAAATAAAAATTAAAAATTAAAAATAAAATGCCAAGTATAGTTCTTATCAAAATATTGGCTCATAGCCAATTCTAAATGGACTTCTAAAAATAACTGCCCTCCAGCCTTGGGAGTTGGGCTGCCCACTACTGTCACTCGCACTTCTGTGGCACCATCGCCGAAGAGGCATGTGGGAAACCTCTGTGCTGAGGCCAGGAGCGGGAGGAGCGTGTTTGCTTTGCTGTTGGAGGACAGTGTCCACATGGCCCTGGAGTCCTTTCTGCAGTGAGTGAGGTGGAAAGTAAACACACAAGGCGGGTGACTGGCTTTGTTTCTCTTTGGCTTTCTGGTTCAGGGCCTGCAGGGAGCAGCTGCAGTGTGTGTCAGAAGTGAGGGTTTGAGAGCCCTTCTGGTTTCATTCTCTCTTGTGGAGGTCATCAACCCATCCTTGTCTTGCTCTCCAGAAGCCGAGCTGGGAGTGAGCTGTTAGAGCTGCTGCCGTTGTTTTACTGAGGAGGTTCCCCCCCACCCTTTTTGCTTCAACATTTTATTTTGAAAATTTTCAAATCCTTGGAAAAGAGTGACACTGCAAACACTTGGGTATCTTGCCTCTGACCTCTCTGTTAACATTGCTGCCCTCAGCTCTCATACTGGAAGTTAAGCCCATGTGACATTTCTGCCCTAAATTCTTCCACGGGTGTCTCATAGGGATAAGGCCATTCTTCTGCATGGCCTTACTACCATGTTACTCCTACGAAAATGTTAATTCAGTAATATCCTCCAATATATAGTCCATGTTTTAAATTGTCCTAATTGCCCCTCATATGTCACTTATAGTGACTTTAACAACTTCTTGATGCTCAAAAATCAAGAAGTCTCATCAGCTGTGGGACCAGCTGACTTACCTTTCCGTAAACGAGATCTCAGACCACCCGATGGAGTACAAGTAGAAGAGCCCTTTCCTCTCCACCATCCCCCTCACGCCATTCAAAGGAGACAGCTCTGTATGCTCAGGTTTTATTGCTGAATCATGATTCAGCATGATTTGGAGTTGAAAAGAAAGATATGAAGCTGCCAGCCTAGGGATTTTTTGTTTTTGTTCAGTGGCAAAGCCACAGAGCGGTTTTCTGTGGGTCTCATTGATGTGCCAGATTGCACTTTAGCACACTGCAGATTGGGACCGTGGCCTGCGTGTGGGTGCCGGTGGCATCACTTAGCCTTGGGTGAGGTTGCCAAATCCTATCGTTCCAGGGTAGAAAAAGCCATGTGTGGTTTTAATTGTAGTCCTAGCGCCTAAAACGAAGCCATGGCCAGATTGGCAGCACAGGGATGTTACTGCCTTCCCATGCCTGCGCTTCCTGGGGAGGGCTCTGCTGTCTCGGCAAAACGCCTGCGTTTACATGCACCATTGTTTCCAGGGCAAAAATGAAACCTTTCTTTCTTAACTGCCTTGGATGGAGGTAGAGTTCTTTCTTTTTCTTTTTAATATGAAGAGAATTCAAATATCCTTATGTAGACTGTTCCATTATTTGTAAAGACTAAACATTTCTTTCAGTTGCTCTCTCTCCAGAGCATTTGTTAATCTGAAGCGGGGAGGCTTTGAGGTTGTACTAGCAGAATAATGCCCATTTGGTAAAAAGAAGGCAGTTACAGAATCGCTATTTAGCAGAAAGTACAGTATCACTGAAAATGTGGTCGTAGGGTGTTTAGACCTGCTTTTGAGGCTTACCGTTGGTGTGATGAGCTTAGCCCTGGTGGACGTGATTTTTGCCAGCCATGTGTATTTTAGGGTGAGGTCAAAGGCTGGCAAAATCTTGATGTCTGATTTTATCAGACATGTTGAAAAACTCCAGGCTTCACCTTTGTTCTTTAGAGCTTACGCTTCCTGCCCAGGAGAAATGCTAGGACCTGAGTAGAAAATGCTGGAATGACATTGTTAATTCTCCCTTCTGAGAGAGGAAGTGATGTAATACTTCTCAACACTTGTAGGAATCATTCATCTTAACCGAAGATGACAAATTTGATCCTGTTTTGATGTCTTGATTTCCATGTTTATGACTTACTTCTTGGTCCTCTTGTTTAGCATTTTGAATTGCCATGAGGATGTTTGAATATTTACATTTCAAAAGCAGGGATTACAAAAAATTCAAGTGGTTCTAATTAGAGATAGGCAGTCCCCCACAGAGCTCTGGGTTTAATTTTTCTCTTGTGAGGTGTTAAGTCTCTCACCATAAAGTAGCAACAAACATGGGTGGCTGGACCAACCACGGTGTCCTGTGTAGGTTTAGAGAGCAGCTGGTCTGTGGATCTGCCCTGGATACAAAGAGGCGACAGTGTCCCCTTGATTACTTTTGAGATGTGAAGATTGCTTTTGCTTTCTTACGAATTTGTGCACATTCTGTTACATCCTCTTTCTGTAGCTCCTTTCCTCCTCCCAGATCACTGCTTTTTAAGTAGTGCCCAAACCCCGTCTAAAGAGGTCAGCCACTTCACACCCAGAAGAAACACAGCCACATCCACAGGGAGACGGGGCAGCCCTGTAGTCATGTAGGTCACCGAGTGCGAGAAATGGCTCCATGTCTTTGGACGATGCCAAGAGGGAGGTTTGGGGACTGGAGGGACACCAGGTGTTTAACCCATTTCTCAAGAAAAGTCTTGGAGTTATGGCCACAGAGCTCTCAGCCCATGGAAGCCCTGCCGGAGTCCCAAGAACCACCTTAAAGGATGCCGGGTGTGTACTGTGGGGAGGAAGACTTCCAGAACCGGCTACTCTCACCTTGGCAGCTTTCCAAATGAGCCCTTGCCCAGGGTGTTGAGGATGCACCTGGGAGAATCCTAGGCCGAGGGGCTCTGCGGATGTGCCCCCCTCCTTCATCTGAACTACCCGCCTGCCACTGATGCAAAAACCAGCTCTCAGTGTCTGTGTCACCCCAAACCTGCACTCACTGAGGTGGGAAAGCACTTTCTGGATCCTGGGTGTAAACAGAACAAATGGAAAGTGCTAGAAGAACTGTAGCGAGAGGCAGAAGCCCTTGACCCCGGCCTCCCTGGTTTCTCCCTGTGGGGTCCCAGGCCCGCCTCCCTCTTTCCTAAAGCACAGAAATGGTGCTGATGGCCAGCTCCCCCACTTCAGTATTTTTGAGATCCTGAAGGGGTTTTAATATTTTGCATGATCGTCCCTGTTCCTTGATCACCAAGGCCCATAAGCGAAGTAGCTCCTTGCCAGGCAGCCCATAGTTTTGGAAACGAGGGTCCTGCTTCTCATACACCGTAGAGCTCCTTGCAAAGTCACATGGCACGTAGTCCACTCTCACTTCCATCAGCCGGGAGAGCTGGTTTTGTTGAGCAGAACCCAGCAGCAGGTGCCTGCTCTCCCCACCTTCCTGCCAGGCGCCGGAGCTGCCGCAAGCTGAGCCAGCTCCAGCCTCTGACCCCTGCCCGCCCTTCCTGCTGTGTGGTGCAGCCTTTATTCACATTGAAGGAAAATTGTCTTTTTTGCTCCCAGTCCCCTGCAGAGCAAAAAGACTTGTCGGATTCGGGAGAGGAGCCTCGGGGGGAGGCTGAGGCCCCCCACCATGGCACGGGTCACCCCGAGTCAGCTGGCGAGCATGCCCTAGAACCTCCTGCCCCTGCTGGCGCCTCAGCCAGCACTCCTCCGCCTCCCGCTCCTGAAGCCCAGCTTCCTCCTTTTCCGCGAGAACTGGAAGGGGTAAGTCCACACCTACCCGGCACTCCTACTGCCCAGGGGGAGCCCAACCCAGACCATCCCCTTTCCCTTCGGGTCCCTCGGATCCTGGCCCTAGCTAATTGTAAGCAGCTAATGGTAACTTAAAAGATGACAAGGATTTCTTCCAACTCGCTTAATTCATGCTGCTGAAAAGTCAGGGAAGATCGAATCTCCTTTTAGCCTTTTCTAAATTGGGGGAATATATACCCACAGCAAGAGGTGAATCCTGTTTCCCGAAAAAGACACGAGGGGTCAGGAGGAATTGAGTCATGTGAAGTAGAACTTTCCAAACCTTATTTGACCCCTTCACCCTGCTTCCATTTTTCTTTCTTGTTTCCCTGAATGCGGGCATTCAAGTTTAGCATCTTAGAAACCCAAGAAGCTAAGGCTTCCTTTGATATCTAGGAAGAGGCGCTCACCAACACAGATTGCTTTGCAAGACTGATTGTGTTTGGACTGTGGTTAAGGCAGTGAACTGATTGTCTTCAATCAAAGCAGGAAGAAGAAAAGACTCTTCCTTTGAACCCAGAAGGAATCCCCTGAGCCCTTTATCTTTGTATTAAGAAGCCTTTTGAAGATTATAGGTGGAGAAGATTGTGAACTCTCAAGAACAAGAAATGTCTTGGGTTTTTGAAGTTTGATAAATTGGGAAAGGTAAACATTATCCTACATTCAGGATTGAAAACTCCATCTAGGTAACTCATGACAGAAGACCCCTATTCTCAGGACAGGGAAAAAGGACTCTTAAGAAGAAAAGAAGGGACCCAGCTCTACCTGCCTGAGCACCAGGCAGCCTTCCAGGCTGGTACAGTCCCAAACCTTACCCCAGACCTCAGCGTTCCTTCTAGCACACACCAGTCCCCGGTTTTTAAGGAAACTGTTAACATTCAGCTACAGCCACCAAACCCCAGGACACTTAGGAAGCACTGTTCAGCCAGGGGTGGGTTGCAGTCCTGTGTTAACATTTTGGAGGAGTCAGTGTGTGATGGAAAAAGAAGCAACAGTCTTGTGCCAGAGGCTATGGGTGTGGGGGAGGTAACGGCGGTAGTGGCCTTTGTGGCACAAAAGTGGGCTTGGGGTAGTGAGACATAGGAGCCACGGGAAGGAGTCCAGCCAGGAGGCACTTGACCCACAGTGCACTGGGAGTACAGCCCTCCCACGAGCGCACGTGACAGCCACCAGAGCAAGAATTAGGAGGTGGCTGCGCCCTTCTTTTGTTGGCAGAGGGGCTGCTGGAAACTTCTCCTAAGTCACGTATGGTGAGTTACTGCACCTCTGGTCTTTGAGGGCACAGGAAATGGTGTTCTCAGGTTTCCGTCTTTAGCTCTCTGGGAACAGATGGTCTTTAGGGTCCCCCCCAGAGGCCTTCCGCAGGTGCCTGGGTTTGAAAAATGCAGCCCACATAGGACTCTCCAGCTGCAGAGGTGACAGGTTCTAGAATGAGAGTAGCAAACAAGTGCATCACAGAGATTTGTGGTAGCATGTGCTCTTCAAGAGCACACGCGCTGTTCTGTGCCCTGCGTACTTCTCACAGAGGCCCATGCTGGAGTGTCCAGAGGGGCCTCACCTCGTCCAGATGTTCATCTCTTTGGCCTGGCCAGCCCAGGTAGATCTCAGCATCCTGATTCTCATGGACTTTGGGTCTGAGGCTCTGATCCTGAGAAATTCAAGCAGTCCCCAACACTGGCAGGTGGAAGGTGAAGCTGTATGGCAGGGAGCCTTGGGATGAGCTTGTGGTCACCGTGGGAGAGCCAGGATTGGAGGCTGCATAGAACAGTATGTAAATGTTCCAATGTAGTGCTGGTGGCCATGCGCATAACATGCACCTTGTAGTTTTAGCACTCGTAACTTTTGGACACCCACTTTCAGGAGCCCCAGGAGAGCCATTGTCAAGCCCCTTGTGACAGCTCTGAGCCAGCCAGGGCTCTTCCCTCAGGCTGTCTGCAGAGAACACCCTGACTGGTTGCTAAGGACTCCTGTTAATTGGCTTTCTCTACTAATCGGGGCTGCTCAGAGCAAAATAAACTTTATTTTAGGTTAGTTAGGCCATAGATCAAGTCAGATGGAACCCGATGCCAACCGCTTCTTGGCCTGAGACTTTTTTGTGTGTGTGAACTCAGACTGTTTTTGTTTGCATCAGAAGAAATTTGGGTCTCACTCTGTATCACACTGGTGTTCAGGAAACCACCCCCGTGTTACCCGGCAGGTCTCATCCATCACGTCTAGTCTATTCACTTTATTCCATGGTCTCTGGGGGGAATATAAAGCTGAGAGTTCTTGATAGTAAATAGTGGTGCGCCGAATTGTTACTTGTAAAAGGCCCTTATCATCTTTCAGTCTCGTCAGAACCCTGGCCATGGAAGAGTCAGTACCAGGAAAAAGTCTCTATATATCAGACTTCCTGGCTTTCAGAAGACAGTCTGAAGAAGACCAGACCACATCCCGATTAAGTTCTCTGATGCGGAGAAAGCAGGCAGCTCTGGGCCCTCACTCCGAGCCTGGTGGAATTGTACTGGGCTGAAGCTCCCTGCCAAGGACCTGCCGAGCTTCAGATATGTTTATTAGACCCACCAGGGAGCTTAAGGAGGTTCTGGAATGAATCCCTCTGGCCAGACAGCTTCCCCCACCTTCTAGCCCCTGCACAGGATTTGACCCTCAGCACCCCTCAACATTCAGACCTTTGGAAGCTGCCTCTCACTTGCTTTTCTCAGGGCCTGCCCTTTTGACAAGAATTTCTGAGCTGGTTGCCTCTGCCACAGAATAAAAAGCATTGAACTGGCCCATCATTTATTTTGTATCCCAGGCATCCAGCCATGACCAACCAGGTTTTCTAACTTGTCAGACTCACTGAGGCACTGGTATGCCGCTTGGTTGCCACAATTTTCTAGGGGGAATTTATCTTTTTTTTTTTTTTTTTTTTTTGACATGGAGTCTCGCTCTGTCGCCCAGACTGGAGTGCAGTGGCCCGATCTCAGCTCACTGCAAGCTCCGCCTCCCGGGGTTCATGCCGTTCTCCTGCCTCAGCCTCCTGAGTAGCTGGGACTACAGGCGCCCGCCACCACGCCCAGCTAATTTTTTTTGTATTTTTGGAAGTGACAGGGTTTCACCGTGTTAGCCAGGATGGTCTCGATCTCCTGACCTTGTGATCCGCCGACCTCGGCCTCCCAAAGTGCTGGGATTACAGGCGTGAGCCACCACACCCAGCCATCTAGAGGGAATTTTTCTGACATGGCCTTGCTTTCTGGCCTTTCCTAGGGGATCAGGTAGACAGTGCCATTCCTTCCTGCTTCTTCCTTGTCTTTGTGTCAGTGGAGTCGGCTTCTGAAAGCTTTGTCCCTTTCCCTGGGCCGCCTTGGCACCTCTGTCCTCCTTGAGGCCACACCAGGCTGTCTGACAAGACCCGTGTTTTTTGGACAGGGCAATTCTTAATAAATGTGACAACCGTGATTTTCACTGTTTCATTCCTTATGCAAAGAACAAACTTCCCACCCCTGCATTCCCATTCCAGATGGGATGTGCCCCCCTGTCATGTATTTAGTGACAGGGACTCATGCGCCTCACAGAATTGAGCTACTTCCCGCAAGCTCCCTGTGGCTCCTGGTGGGGAGCTTGCTGCGCCGCCAGCCCCCACCCCGCCGGCAGGGACACGGGGCACATGATCAGCACTCACAGTGCTCACTCCCGACCAGCCTGCAGCCCAAGCCGCGGGAGGGCTGCTTCACCTTTTCTGAGCCTGCTCCGTTCGCTCCTGCTGTCCCAATGCCAGAGAGAGAAGTCAGAGGGCCCTCTGGTCTTCTTTCTCTTCTGCTTCCTTATTATTACTCTGGGATGTTGTCATCGTGGTGTTGAAATGGATGCTGACCCAGCATTCCCAGGTGTCATCCTGAAGCCTTGGGCCTCGAAGCAGTGGAGTCTAGTTTGGGAAAAGCGGAGGAGGAGAAGGAAATGGGGCTCTCATATCCTGCTTCTGTCCTCTCTCCTTACCATTAAGCTCGAGTCTTCGGAGCTTGCTCTTTTGTTTTTGTTGTGGTTTTTTCTCTTTTCCTTTTTTTTTTTTTTTTGAGACAGAGTCTCACTCTGTTGCCCAGGCTGAAGTGCAGTGGCGCCATCTCAGCTCACTGCAAGCTCCGCCTCCTGGGTTCAAGCGGTTCTCCTGACTCAGCCTCCCGAGTAGCTGAGATTACAGGCATGCACCACCATGCCTGGCTAATTTTTGTATTTTTAGCAGAGACAGGGTTTCTCCATGTTGGCCAGGCTGGTCTCGAACCCCTGACCTCAGGTGATCCACCCGCCTAGGCCTCCCAAAGTGTTGGGATTACAGGCGTGAGCCACCATGCCCGTCCTGGAGCTTGCTCTTAAGATCCTCCTGAGCTCTGGTTGCAGACCTCTGGGGGCTGACCCTGAGTGTGTCCCAGGCATTGTTCAGGACCAACCCCTGAGGACCCACTGCCTTGTTTGGGGGGAGGGGTGGCCCCAGACTGCCTTGACACCAAACAGGTCCAGACTCCTGGGCTGCTGAGTCCAGGAAATGGAAAATGTGGAGCTGGCATTGGCTGTGTGCGGGGCTGGGTGGCTTAAAGGAGGTTCCTTCACCCCAAACCTTTTCCTGCTTTGGAAAAGGCAGCACAAGCCAGCTGGACAGCAAGTTCCAATGTCTCCTGAGAGGAGAGGCCCTCCATCCCAGCAAGGTGCAGGGTGTGGAGGCCTGGACGGGGCAGAGGGCAGGCGGTGCCTCACATGGCCAGCGGGTTAGGATTCTAGAAGAGCTCTGTCCACAGGCACGCGTTCTGTCTTCTTGCTTCCTTCCGCTGGGTCTTAGTGGAGAGTTGCTGGCAGGAGGTTCCCCCGTCAGAATCTTCCTGTGTTGTTCCTTCCCAGGCCTTGGCTTCCGAGCCTTTCCAGGACAAAGAGGCCCCCCCACTTTGCTGCAGGCAGGTTCTTAGAAGATATTTGGGGCACGGATTTGAGGGTCTCCTGAGGTCAGGGGTCAGGCAGCATCTGAATCTTGTCTGCCTAGGCACCCATTCTTCTCAAGGTCACTGAAGGGGACATGGTGGAGGACACGGACTCCACCCATGCAGCAGGTCCTCAGCAAGCGCCCTCTGTGCGGGTGTCCCGGGTGTTTCGTGAATGAACTGTGTTGTAGGAGACACCTCTGAGATCATTTCCGTCTGTGATAGAACAAAACAGGGTAGCTCCCGAGAGGGGATGGGGTAGGGAGTGAGCACGAGCTTACCCTAGAGGTGGTGCTCACAGCATCTCAGACATGCAGGGACCTGGAGGTAGGGCGCCCATGGAGAAGCAGCACTCAGTGAGGCAGGAGCAGCCAACATGTTCAGAAAACAGGAGGCCACATGGCCAGAGCCTGGTGGCAGAGGGGACCCTGTGCCTGAGGAGGCCACCAAAGCAGGAGGGAAAGGTACGTTCTTGGGGGGCTAGAGCTAACGGGACTTGCTGGCAGGTTGGAGGTGGTGGGTGAAGGGGAGGACAAGTCCAGAATGCCTGGGGGCACCACAGTGTTCCCGGGGCTGCTCCTAGAGCTACAGGTAGACCCCAAGAGACTGTTGGGAGCCCCGGAGCCACACTCTTGACCTGGACATGCTGCTCTGGGGAGAGCATCCATGGCATCCACGATCCCTGAGAGGCATGGGGTATCGTGAAAAGAGCCCCCAAAATACTCAAAGCAAAAACGGACAGAACTGAAGGGAGAAATAGTCGAGTCAACTGTAAGAGTTGGAGGCTTCAGTACCGCACTTTGAGTAATGGATAGAACATCTAGACAAGATCAGTAAGGAAACAGGACTTCAGCAACACAAAAACCAACCAGACCTAACAGACATACAGGACACCCCACCCAAACAGCGGGGTGCACGGCCTTCTCAAGTGCACATGGAAAATTCTCCATGGGAAGCCATTTGTTGGGTCACCAAACACATCTCAAATTTCAAAGGATTGAAATATGGAGTATGTGCTCCAACCACAAGGATATAAAATTGGAAATCAAAAACAAGGAAACTAGGAAACTGACACGTGGAAATTAACCTAGATAACCACTGAGCCAGAGAGTTAGGTGTGGAGGTGGCAGGAGAAACATCCCATGCAGGGGTGAGGAGACATGAGGGAGCTCGGGGACCAACTCCCTCCGTAAGGCCGGACTCAGGTCTTCGGCTTCTCCATGGCCTGCAGGGGGCCTGGGACGCAGTGTCTTTTGTTGAACAAATGCTAAACGGGCTTCTACTGTGAGGTCCAGTTCCTTCCTAAATCTAGTGGAGTCCTTGACACAACTCCCAGGATCAGAATAAGCCACAGAGAAAGAGTATAAGGGGCCTGGAGGTCATCTCACCAAGGGGTTCATTCTTGCCTGAGGGAAAAGGACATCACTGGATGAGACAGCAGGTCGTCTACAGAGGCCAGAGAGGGTATGGCCATCTCCTGGTCCCAGAAGTCATTTAGGAAGGGACAGATCCCCCAGGACCAGGGAGGACACCGTGTAAGGGTTTTGGTACAGTTGAAATGCTCGTTGGATTAAAAGGGGAGAGAAAAGTCTAGAGCCACAGGATAGGACTTGGGGGCGGGGATGTCCTGGACCTGCTGTTAGGAATGGATAGGAGGACTGGTGAGGCCAGGGAAGCCAGAGGTGAGGCGAGCAGTGCAGTGTCCGAGGAGATCGGGCTGTGCAGAGGCGGCTGGCCTCAGACAGGGACCTGCACAGATCGTTTGGAGGCCAAAGCCAGCCTACAGGGCTCTGAAGGGCATGGGTTACCCAGAGGGCAAGGAGGCTGTGTCAGGTGTCGTTTCTCACAGCTGCCTGTGCTGGGAGGCTGATGTAAGGACCCGTCGAGGGCAGTAGCTGCCCCAGGCATGAGATGCCCAGGCTTGGCTGGATGAGCAAAGGTTTTGGCTGCCCAGGTGGGCAGATGCTGCTGCTCTGTGTTTCTGTCACCTTTGCTAAGTATGAGGGTGAGCGATAGCTGGAGCCTGTACCCACCCCACAGATGTCACCCAAGAAAAGGGATGACAAGGTGGTGATGACAGCTCAGCACTATGAGATGCAACCCCAGGCTCTGGCATTTCTAGAAAGGTTCCCAGTCCAGGTCCCTCGCCTCCTGGCTGCACCCAGGACTCACTCCACACCCCTGACTACCCATTCATGCCTGCCTTGAGCTCTAAGACTCACTCCACACCCCTGACTACCCGTTCATGCCTGCCTTGAGCTCTAAGACTCACTCCACACCCCTGACTACCCATTCATGCCTGCCTTGAGCTCTAAGACTCACTCCACAGCCCTGACTACCCATTCATGCCTGCCTTGAGCTCTAAAGCCCTGCCCCCAGCGTAGCCTCGGGGTTTTACATGGGTTGGGAGTTTGGTCTCATCAGGTGTGGGTCACGAGCATTGTAATCATCTGCTCCCAGCATGCAGGGCACCGGGCTGAGCACCTTACCTGCCCTGCCTGTCACCTCATGCATCCCTGTTTTCCAGGTTTCCATTTCCTAGAAAATGGCAGAGCCGGAATAAACTGACAGTTCTTCCGGCCTTCAAGAGGCAGCAGGGACCAAGCAGCCTCTGCACCCCTCGTGCTGTTGTCCTGGCTGGAGTTGGTACTGACTCTAGGGCCAGGCTGCTTGATGGCATTGCGTTTTGAATTCAGTGGTACTTCACAATTGCCCCAGTGACTAATAGAACCCACTGTTGTGTTACAAGGATTTTGTGTTTCCCACACACTTTGATGATGTCATCTCGTGGGGATAGTGATAATCAGCCCTCACTCATACAGTCCCCTGGGAGCATTTCCAAAGCCGTCTCAGAACACGGGCCTCAAGCAAGAAGCTCAGGCTTGCTTTTCCCACACAAACCCATGCTGTCAGCTCACACGGGAGGAGAAAGTCCAGGGTAGCTTTTTTTCTGACCGTCGTGAACGAGCTATGTGACTTCAAGTCAACTTCCTACCTTCCCTGGGCTCTCACTGCCACACACTCCAGTCCTGGGCCTGTAAGCTAAGATGATGTTTACATTTTTAAAGGATTATAAAAGCAAAAACAAGAATATATGACAGAGACCAAATGTGGCCCACAAAGCCAGCAGTACCGACAGTCTGGCCCTTTATGGGAAAATGCACTGCCCCGACTGGAGGGGGGTCTCCCTTGGCTCCTGTGCTCCCCGGTTTTATTTATTGCAGTTTGCTTTCCCAGGCACTCTGCAGTTTGCAAAGCACTTTCACATGCATTACCTCCCGTAAGCCCCAGCAGCTCGTCGAGGCAGGCGGGCCTCACTTGGCTAAATTTGACCTCTGAGGAGCATTTTTGAAAATAAGAAAATTGGCTTTTCTCCTTGCTCTTGCAGGGAGCCTGCCAGGAGGAGCGGCCCTCACTCATCGGTGCGCTTTGGGCTGCTAAATTCTGAGACAGGACATAAATGAGGGATTGTGTTTTAAATTTTGAGTTTGTTTTGATTTGTTTTGTTTTTTGAGATGAGATGTGTCCTTCAGGCTGGAGTGCAGTGGCATGGTCATAGCTCACTGCAGCCTCAGACCCCTGGGCTCAAGTGATCCTCCTGCCTCAGCCTCCCGGGGAGCTGGGGCTACAAGCATTCACCCCCGTGCCCAGCTGATTTTTTGTGGTTGGGTTTTTTATAAAGACAGAGTCTCACCATGTTTCCCAGGCTGGTCTCAAACTCCTGGGCTCAAGCGATCCTTCTGCCTCAGCCTCCCAAAGTGCTGGGATTACAGGCATGAGCCACTGCACCCAGCCCATTTTAAGTCTTTTTTTTTTTTTTTTTGAGACAGAGTCTCGCTGTGTCGCCCAGGCTGGAGTGCAGTGGCATGATCTCGGCTCACTGCAATCTCTGCCTCCCGGGCTCAAGCAATTCTTGTGCCTCAGCCTGTAGCTGAGATTACAGGCGTGCGCCACCACGCCCAGCTACTTTTTTTTTTGTATTTTTAGTAGAGAGAGGGTTTCACCATGTTGGTCAGGCTGGTCATGAACCCATTTTAAGTCTTGGTTGCTAGTTGTTCACACTCTAAAGCTAAAGTTTGTGGAATAGGGAATTCTTCAGGCCCCTTCCTTCAGCCTGTGACTGGGCTTTGTCTTTGATGGTTCTGTTCTAAAAGCTTTGCAAGTGGGCTTTGGTCCAAAACATCCAAGCTCTTGCTTGCTCTGGGAATAACAGCCCACCCTGAGACAAGGATGTGCATGGTAGAATGTTCCAGGGCAAGGAAGGGAAAACCGCTCCTATCCGGTGTGACGCGACCGTTTTACACAAGTCCGCTGCCCTCGGGTGGAGAGGGTTGCTTTTCAGCTCTTGGCAGGATGAACGGGGGCCAGATGAGGTTCGGCTGTGTTTGAGTTTGGGGGTGGCAGGCCAGTTAGCGTAACCTGTGGAGAAACAAGAAACTAATCCCGGTGCTGTGGCTGCTTTCCCAGCCACTGAGAGAATTGTTTGGCACCTGTTTGTGAAGCTGGGTGCAGAGGTTCATCGGGGGGATTTTTGAGCTTTAGGCTGAAATCCTGGCTCTCATTCGGGTGCTGGGCTCTGGGAGTTAGCTGCCCATGGTGCATGTTGGGATATTTGTTACGGAGCTGAGAGTTGCTCGGCTGCCGTGAGCCTGATGCCCTCTGACCCCGGCTGTGTGCTCCTTGTTTCAGAGGTCAGCTGGCGGCTCCAGTCCTGAAGGCGGAGAAGGTAAGGAGCTCTCTAACACCTTTGACCATCTTCAGTTTTAAAGACAGAAGCAACCTGATTTTTCTCCTCCTCTTCTCATCATTTTCTGTAGATTCTGACAGAGAAGATGGAAATTACTGCCCTCCTGTCAAGCGAGAAAGAACGTCCTCTTTAACCCAGTTCCCACCCTCACAGTCAGGTAAAATATGCAAACTTACTGAATGGTGAAAGCGTTTATGCTTACAAACCTGCCATTCCCCTCAGTGCCGCGCATCATCTCCTGTGTCCTTCCTGCCCAGCTCTGGTTAGAGTCGATCTGAGGCTCGGGCGGTCAGGAGTGAGGTGAGAGCTTGCCCAGAGTGCAGCACCAGGGGTCCTTGTCTAGAATCAGTGACACTGGCGGCATGGTGAGACTTGGTGGCCTGAGGAAGACTGTGAAGAGATCGTCCCTCTGAAATGGAGGAAAGGGGTTGACTGCTGAGAGCCCTGTTGGGGCCTCTGCCTGTTAATTACATCTCCTCTTTCCAAGGCTGGGCACAGACTAGGGGTTTAGGGGTGGGGTGTTCTCCTGACCCCTCAGCTGCACGCCCAGCGTGGGCAGTCCAGTGCAGTAGCCCAGACACGCACATGCATGTACACACAAGCACGCACACACACGGTAACCAGCAAGCCAGGAGGCCCCAGCAGAGGCCTGTGTGTGATGCTGTGAACTCCCAGAGGAGAGGAGCTTGCGGGGGCCTGGAAGGGTGGGCCAGGCTCGAACTGTGGAGCAGGGCAGGCTAAAGGGCTTGAAGGCCCTGGACGTGAGGCCTGGTCTGAACACAGGCATGGAGGTCGGCCTGGGGACTCATGCAGGCTGGTACAGGAGAGAGGTTCCTGAGGCAGATAATGCCATCAGCACTACTTAATGTGACACTCAGAAAGCCCGGCCTCCAGCCATGGGCACAACTCTGCAGATTTGAGGGTAAATGCCACCGCAGGGCTATTCTCTCGTCCCCGTCTTGGCTTCCCACTCTGGCATTGTCCCGTGGCCTCTGTCTTAGCTGTCTGTAGCGCCAACTTGGACATACGTGAGTGTTTAGACAGGTTCTCCGGTTACCCAACTGAAATCCATTCCTGGAAAGTTCATGTAAATCATTTTACAGTCCTGAACCTTCAGGATGTAAAGTTGTTTCTGCTTACAGAAGTCACGCATGCGTTACAGGAACACCCAGCGTAGGAAGCCAGGGTCCTTCCCAAGTCACCCCTCCACACCCTTGTTTTCATGCCCTTTTCTCATCACGTTGGTTTTGGACAGGGCCGCGTCTTTTTGCACAGCTGCATTAGGTTTTCCAGTGCTATTACACAGTCATCTGCTGACTGGATATTGCGGAACTGTCCAGATGGCTTGCAGTCCAGGATGCAGTTGACATCCTTTATTTAAGGATCTTTGCGCCCATGGATAGGTGTTCTGTGGAATGAGGGAGCTCCGCTTCCTGGTCGTTGATTTTATTCCTTCCCACTCACTGCCCACTGCTGAACCATGCTTGCTGCATCGAAAACCAGCATAGAGAAGAAGAGGTGTTTGGGCTGTGAATGTAGGCTAAAGAGGCGAAGGACCACCATTCTTCTCCCCTGGCCCTCTTCAAATCACCTCCCATCCAGCGCAGCAGCCCCTAAGAGACACTCAGCTCTCCAGGGTAACTAGAGGCATGAGGGGCACCAATAATTTGAACTGTGTTGTCTTTGGTTCCATTCTGCGTAGAGTGAGTTCTTCCCCTACGAATTCCACTTCATTTGTGGAAACCTGTTGGCCGGCCCACACCCTGGGAAGTAGTTGCTTTGGTGAAGGAAGATCTTAGATGGGGGAGGGGGAACCCCGTGGGCAAGCCTTGACAGGTGAGGAGTCAGGGCCTCCAATGTGGCCTGGAGCATCCGGCACCTCCCCTGCCGGCTGCCCCTGCAGGGGTGCAGGGACAGGGGGTGCCCCCAGTTGACCAGAGTTGACTGTAGTCATCAGACAGATGAAGGCCGTCGGGCTGGAGAGCCTCGTAGTACTGTAAAGAGTCTTGGGGTTTGCTTTTCTGGGGAAAGACTGAATGCCCTGTTCGCGTGCTGTTCCGTCTCCTCCCGTGGGACGTGAGAATCCACCCCTCAGGTGGGAGAGGTGATCTCTGAGGGTCCATCCCACCCATTCATGCTGTTTTTCCTCTTGTTCCCTCCCCTACCTGCACCTCCTTGCCGACAGTTTCAAAAAACAATGTTTTTATGCCATCAAGCTTCTGCGAGCCATCTGCAGGCAATTCCGACTCAGAGCCAGGTGAGCCCCCGCCCCTCTGCCTTCTCGCCCGGCCTAGGGGTTCTCCTGGGAGGAAAAGCAATCGGTGTTGGAAAATCAGATCTTCAGTGGGTATTTAAAGTCAGTTCTTTTTCAGCTGTTAAAATTTTTCCCCCAACTCTTCAGCTCATAGTCTGGGGATCTGGCATCAGATGAGGTTTCATAAGCTCTCATGTTTGTTTCTGCAAGCAGGGCCTGGTTGCATGGAGCTCTAAGTCCTCTAAAAACAACCTATGAAGAAATGTATCACTCATTTTTCAAAATTTTATACAAGTAATGCATTCATAATTGGGGTTTTTTGGTTTTTTAGACAGACTTTCACTCTTTTTGCCCAGGCTGGAGTGCAGTGGTGTGATCTCAGCTCACTGCAACCTCTGCCTCCCGGGTTCAAGTGATTCTCCTGCCTCAGCTTCCCGAGTAGCTGGGATTACAGGCACACACCACAATGCCGGGGTAATTTTGTATTTTTTTTAGTAGAGACGGGGTTTCACCTGTTGGCCAGGCTGGTCTCGAACTCCTGACCTCAGGTGATGCACCCATCTCGGCCTCCCAAAATACAGGAATTACAGGCATGAGCCACCGCACCTGGCCCATAATTGTTTTTTTCTTTAAAGTAAATCAGAAATATTTCAAGTAAAAAGAATCCCTGCCCCTTCCCCACTCACCCTGCCATCCCAAAGGTAACGCCTGTGAAGTTGGTGAATTTCCAGACCTCTTTTTTGTGTATTAAATTCTCACATTAATTTTGCTTAGACCTACCTAGATAAGTATGTTTAATCACAACTTCAAAACTTTTTTGTGTGTTTTGGAGATGGAGTTTCGCTCTTGTCCTCCAGGCTGGAGTGCAATGGGGCGATGTTGGCTCACTGCAACCTCCGCCTCCTGGGTTCAAGCAATTCTCCTGCCTCAGCCTCCCAAGTAGCTGGGATTACAGGCATGTGCCACCATGCCCAGCTAATTTTTTGTATTTTTTGTAGAGACAGGGTTTCACCGTGTTGGCCAGGCTGGTCTCGAACTCCTGACCTCAAGTGAGCTGCCCACCTCAGCCTCCCAAAGTGCTAGGATTACAAGCATGAGCCACCACGTCTGGCCCCCAGCTTTAAAATTTTAAGGAAAGCCACTCCCCCTTTCTGAAGAATATGGAGCCTGCCTTTTTGGTCTTTCACTGGAGAACCAGCTCCAAGGTTTCCCGAAAGTTTCTCCCACGTGGCTGAAATTCCTCATAAAAGATTTAACAAGCGAGTTTAACAACCTGAATTCTGCAACCCAACCTACCATATATAAATTCATTGCCGACTTCAAAAGCATTGTGAGATAAGTTAGCTGCTGGCGTGATGTCCGTGTCGAGGGAAGAGGGGGGTTTTTATAACTCTCAGCGTTGAACTGATGGCCCCGTTTCAAAGAGGCATTTTGACTCTAAAAGCAAACTGTTTTGAGCCGACCGCCTGGTCTCATCATGCAGAGGGGCTTGGTGTTTCCGGGTCCTCAGGAAGGGCACGATGTTGGTTATTCCTGGGGTGTCTCTTAGCAGGTGGTGGTCTGGATGGGGGCGCAGAACCTGCCTCACCGCGGCAGGTTCTGCTTTAGGTGATCAGTTACTGAAGCCGTGTATCTGGACCCATTTGTGCTGCTGAGCTCTGTTACAAATCTCATGATCGCTTCTGAGGTCTGTGAGCGACGGCCTCCCTCCTGTCTCTCTCCCCACAGACCTTTCCCCTCCAGCCTCAGGAGTAGGGCAGCTGTTTCGCGGGCCCTGACGTGGCATGGTTTGAAGCCCCAGTGCCCTCACGCATGAAAAGGCAGTCATATTAGCCACACATCAGTTCTGCAAAGCCAACTTCACATCCTTGTCTGCCTACCTTCTGCTTTTTAGCTTTAATTTTGAAAAGCTTTAACACTTAACAGAAGAATTTCTCTGTCCCTTATGTCTGGAGACCCCATTTAGCTTTCTCCAGTCAGCTCCATGAGTCCATTAGAAAAAAGGACTCAGGCCCTGGTCCTGCCTCACATACCTCCACTTTCATTGGGAACGGGTCTTCAGGCTTCCCTTGACTTTCATGACCTCGAGGATTACAGGTCAGCTGTTGGGTAGAAGTGTCTCGGTTGGGGCCTGTCCAGTATGTCCTGGTGGTGAGACCCAGGTGTGGCATCTTGGATGAGAACGTCACAGAAGCCATGCACAGTACTCACTTGTCCCCTTACCAGCACGGGGTAGCTGTGCTCCTCGATCAGGGTGCTGTCTGCCAGGTTTCGCCACAGTAAAGCTACTTTCCCCTTTGTGCTGGATGGTTTCTGAGAGACACTTTAGACTCTGGGACTGTGTGTACCTCGTCACACTCCTGCCCTCCAGTGCTCGCACCTAGTGATGTTTTTGGAGTGATGTTTCTCGCTGACGACTGCCCCGTGGGATTCTCTTCCCTTTTGAGACAGAGTCTTGCTCTGTTGCCCAGGCTGGAGTGCAGTGGCACAATCTCAGCTCACTGCACCCTCTGCCTCCTGAGTTCAAGAGATTCTCAAGCCTCAGCCTCTCAAGTAGCTGGGATTACAGGCACGCACCACCCGTGGGATTCTCTGAGCACCATCCCTGCCGCGTTGATTAGTGGTGTTCACTGGAAGGAGGAGCTTGCCCTTCTCCCCACATGCTTGTTCCTTGATTGATTGTGTCAACATGGACAGGTGAGCTTCTGTTGGCATCAGTGGGTGACCATCTGTGGTTACTGGTTTTTATTTAATGTTTAGGTTGTCCCAGATTCGGCCAGTGAAAGCCCTGTCAGGCAGGTCCCCATTGTTCATTTGAGCACTTCCCTTACTTTGTCACAACAAGAGCCTCCTGGCTCAGCTTGTTTTCTCATCCCAGCCCTGGAATCTGCATTTCTCAGAGGCACGCTGGTTCTTCAGGGAACATGGTCTTTAGAAACCAAGGTCTGAAATCACTCCGTGCGGTACTGCGATCTCACTGCCTCAGGTGTAGCCCTGCTCCCGGCCCTCCGCAGACAGAGCTGGGGACACACACATCTTTGTCCACATGATGTCTTACTCTCTGCCTGCCTGCCTGCATGTGGAGATGACGCCAGGGGCATGTGGGTGCCTCCCTTGGTATATTCCGCCCCTCTTCTGGCACTAAGAAACCGGCGCCCTCTGTCCTCTGTGCATCAGGCATCACTCCCTGCCCACCGCATGGCTGAGCCTCCTCCCCACCCTGCACCAGCGCCGTCCACACACAGACCCCAGCTCCAGCCAGGCTGCCTTCTCAGCATCTGATGCACACAGTCTCATTCCCATCCCTTCCCTGGTTAAATCGGGGCTCCCTGGGCGACAAGCATGGCTTCCCACAGACATCACTTGGGGCTCTCTGAGGCAGGCGAAAAGCACCCTCAGACAGGGAGCCTGCCGGCTTCCCAGGAGGGCAAAGGCTGCCAGCGGGAGGGGTCCTCTTCCTCTCTGGAGTGATGCACGTCCCTCAGAGACTGGTGCAGCATCCTCTACAGGCCCACACCCCTTGGGTATGTGGCGGGCATCGGGCTCTGGCCATGATTCAGCAGCTTGTATTGCGACCTGTGTTGCAGAAGAAAGTTTCTGGAAGGAATGAGAAGAAACCACCCTTGTTTTCATGGAGCAGGGCCTGTGACAGGGACCTCCAGAGTTTGGCTGCCCCTGGAGCGCACCTTGTCTGTCTGCAGCTCTGGAGAGGGCCATGCTCTGGGCCTAGCACTAGTGGCAGGTTGGTGGCAGAAATTATCCAAGTCTCCCACTTCCTCCTGGCAGCTTGGGCCAGCCCCCAGGCTCCTCTCAGCGTTAGTGCCAGCTCTGCATGGAGCAGTGTGGAAGGGCAGTAGTCTGTGGCCAAAACATCAGCGTGGAGAGCCGGCTTGAAGAGCCTGCTAAAAACTGTCTAAATGGTGAATTTGACCTTTTAAAAACGTATCTAAATTGCCAGTCTTCTCCTGCATAGCTCCGTGCTTTGGAAATGTAATTGAGTGTTTCCTTCGGAAAAGGAACATCTGGCGGTTCACCCCGGTATCCTGCAGGATCTGGCTCTCCTGAGTTTGTTTTTTATGACCAGTCTGTTACGGGAGAGGCACCAGCTCTGCTAACACAGGCTGCCAGAAGCCCCTGGGGCTCGACTGCCTCATACAACTATTATAGTAAGAAGGGTTGCTGCAATCCTCTTGCTGCCCAGGCACAGCGGCGCCTCCGGGACACAGCGGGAGAGAGGTCTTCCTTGGCCTGCTGAATCTTGATTTGATTTTGAGTCTGAAAATTTGGGCTGACAAGGTGTTTTGGGTTTTGTCGTCATCGTTTTAGTGTACAATTGAGTGGTTTTAGTACATCCACAGAGTTGTGCGAGCATCACGTGATTAATTTTAGAACATTTCCATCATCCCAAAAAGAAACCTCATCCCCGTTAATCACAGCCTGCCCCCAACTTGAGCCCTGGTAACCGCTCAGCTCCTTTCTGCTTAGTCTGGCATTTCACAGAAATGCAATCAGACAGCATGTGGGGGTGTCTTTCTATTGATTTACACCTTTAATTTCTTCCAACAATGTTTTTGTTTTGTTTGAGACAAGGTCTCACTCTGTCACCCAGGCTGGAGTGCAGTGGTACGGTCGTAACTCACTGTAACCTCAAGCTCCCAGGCTCAAGTGATCTTCCCACCTCTGCCTCCTGAGTAGCTGGGACTACAGGCATGTACCACCATGCCTGGCTAAGTTTTTAATTTTTTGTAGAGTTAGGGTCTTGCAGTGTTGCCCAGGCTGATCTCAAACTCTTGGGCTTATGCAGTCCTCCTGCCTCAGCCTCCCAAAGCACTGGGATTACAGGCATGAGCAACTGTACCCGGCCCTAACATTGTTTTATAGTTTTATCTTGTGAAATGTATTCCCAAGTATTTTATTCCTTTTGGTTTTATTGTAAATGGAATTATTTTCTCAATTTTGCTTTTGGGTCATTCACTGCTGGTGTTAGAAACTCAATTGATTTTTGTATATTGATCTTGTGTCCTGTAGCTTGACAAGGGGGTAAAGCTTAGCACAAATGCAGGGCCACCTCCAGGAGCCATAATGCCACAGTCTCTGTGCCTTGCCCAGGAACAGGCTTGCCTGCCTGAGTCACAGGCCTTTTATGACAATCCTTCCCGTTGTGGATCAGACTAGACCACCATCCCCACTCCCTGTATGGGCACAGTTTCCAAGACACACAGATGAAGGGGTCCATGTGGACAGGTGGCTGGGCGAGGCTGGGCTCTCGAGCCATCCCAGGAGCTCCTGGGCATTCACCTTTCCCTCTAATTTTGTGAATTTGTCAGCCCAGACTCCAGCCTAGGGGGAGCTGGCCTCCTCCACGGCAGCCAGAAGTGCCCCCTCACTGAGACAGGAAGCTCTGCAGGCACATCTAGAAAGGGGAGGCAGGCTCACTGTCTGCCACCTTTGACCTTTTCATCACAAAAACCTGTCTCACTTCCCAGACATCTGTAGTGGTGCCAAGGTTCTTCCTGGCCACAGACGCATCCTCTGACAGACAAGCCTTCTAGGAAAGGGAAGTGGGGCCTGGGCGCCTGTGTTCCGTGGCTCCCTGACATTCTCCAGAGCCAGGTACAGGGCCGCTGAGCAGCTCAGCTCCTAAGCCTGCAGCAGGTCATAGGCAGCTGGGAGGGCGGCTGATGCCCCACCTGCCCCCATGGTCAGCAGCTGGCCCAAGGGCCATTGTTCCTCCTGTCCTTGCCTCTCCCCTCCTCCAGGCGCCTTCCAGGCCTGCTGATTGCACGAGACTTCTGTTGTAATTTGGAAATGTTCTCCCTGGTTCTCCAGGCCCGAAGTCACTGAGGCCAAGACCACGGTCCTCTCCTGCCCTTGCCCCCCAGGCCCAGCCCCCGCCCAGGCAGGCCTGCTGTTGATATTTTGTGTTGTGCTTTTAGAGGAAAGGAGCAGTGGCTTCCGGTTGAAGCCACCAACGCTGATCCACGGCCAAGCCCCCAGTGCAGGTAGGTCGTCTACCTCCCTGGGGCGGGGGGTGGCTTCCTGACGTTTTTCAGACCTCTGCTCAGCCACACCAGGACACTGCGGGCTCATCCTGCTTTCTAGAAAGATCACTTGTAACCTGACCCACGAGCCCTGGAAAGCTCCTTTAAAGAGAGGCTGTCTGAGCTGGGAGGTTGGGACCCCTGACTGTGAGCCTCGTGTGTTCAGAAAAGTGGGCGGTGGTGGCACGGGAGCAGGCTAGGCGGGGTGCATTGGGCGGGCTCCATGCCCAGCAGTAGCCCACTTGGTTCAGCCTGTCTGTCCTTCATGTTCTGGCCCCCACATACCACAGTGTTCACCCCAGTTAGCAGGGTGGCTGCATTCCAGCGGCGTGCTGCTAGTGAGCCGGCTGCTGTTGAGGCTGCCAGGGATGCTGCACAGGGCAGGGCACATGCAAGGGTCCTTGCCCCATCTGCCTTTGGCAGAGGGACTTCCTCAGCATGGCCGTTTTGAAAAACAGGTGCAAAATGTGCCTGTATGTGACCCCACACCGAGTCCTGAGCCTCCGGGTAGCTGCCTGTGAATTCACTGCTCTCCCGTCACAGTCTCCACTTGACTGTTGAGTCTTTCGACACCCGGTCACGTTACTGTGCTAACTGGATTAATTCACAGACATCGGTTACTGGGAATTTCACTTAATCACATATAAAAATAACAATAGCCAGATCTGCCTGTCCAGTTGTTAAAAAAAAAAGACCTCAAGTTTTTAAAAAAGTGCTTCCCTGCAAAGTCTAGCCTGCAAGGGGCATGAAATGGGTTGCCAGGGGTCAGTCTCTGAAGCACCTGGGGGCAGGCAGTGGTCCGTGGGCACTGGGAAGGCCACCTTCTGTTCCTAGGTCTGCCAAGCCAGAAGCCCAAGGAGCAGCAGCGGAGCGTGCTTCGCCCGGCAGTGTTACAAGCTCCGCAGCCAAAGGCGCTGTCCCAGACCGGTAAGAAATGGCAGCCCTGGCGCCCAGGCCCAGACGGCAGGGTAGAGTGTTCCTGAAGTCGCACCCGGGACAGCAGTGTTGCGACAGAGGTGACTGCTGAATGCACCAGAAATACAGACAGATCAGGGAAGATGATCCTTTAAATCACCCCCCAGCCGTCTGCAGCCCCAAGCCTCCCGAGCCCTGGCAACGGAGGAGTGAGAGGCGGTTCCACAGCTTCCTCACAGCCCTCGGCCGAGTGTGACTGTGTGGGTGAAACCTGCTTTGTTCATTCACTGTCTTCATAAAAGCAGGCCGGCTCCTGGGAATGAGATTTATCCCTGTGTGTTTGCAGATAGAATTTCAGCCTCAGTTTTCACAGGTTATCTTTAAAAAGTTGAAAGGTCATTTTATTTATTTATTTATTTATTTTAGAGATAGGGTCTTGCTCTGTCACCCAGACTGGAGTGCATTGGTGCAATCATAGCTCACTGCAGCCTCGAAGTCCTGGGCTCAAGCGATCCTCCCACCTCAGCCTCCCAAGTAGCTGGGACCACAAGTGTGCACCACCACACCCAGCTAATTTGTTTTATCTTATTTTAGAAACGGGGACTTGCTCTGTTGCCCAGGCTGGTCTCAAACTCCTGGCCCCAAGCAATCTTCCTGCTTCAGCCTCCCAAAGCACTGGGACCACAGGCATGAGCCACAGTGCCTGGCAGGTTTCTCTTTTTTGTTTGTTTCTCTTGTTTTTTTTTAATCCAAGAATTTTGGCTCTTTGTAGAGATACCAGGTCCTTCCTTAAAAAGGAGACGTGGTGTGGGGCTTTACCGTGGGTGGGGCCCTAGACTAGACATGGCCCAGCCCCTCAGCTACGCGAGTGGGGGTGGGAGGGCCACCAAGCACCTGTGATTCCCCACTCTCCTTCCCTCCCACAGTCCCCAGCAGCGGCACCAACGGGGTCAGCCTCCCAGCAGACTGCACGGGGGCAGTGCCAGCAGCATGCCCCGACACTGCTGCACGGAGAAGTCCTTCCGAAGCTGCTGATGAGGTGTGTGCACTTGAGGTCAGTGGGTCCTGGGGCAGGGAAGCGCTGTGTGCTGGGCCCCTTGGGAGCGGGAGGGCAGCCTTCCCAGCACGCGGTGGAGTCCACGCGCTGTCACCTGTTCCAAGCAGTTTCCATGTGGGCCTACTGTCAGGCTCTCTGGATTTGCTCAGTAGGCTCTGAATAACAGTACCTGACAAACCAGATCTAGATTCCCAAGGGTGGTCTTGCTGGTCAGGCAGAAGAAGAGTGTCTCCCAAGCAATCTCTACCGGAAGGGCCTGTTGCCCAAAGTTCTGCCGGAAGGGCCTGTTACCCAAGGCTGACCGCCATGTGTCTCAAGGGAGTGATCCTTGAGGGAGGACCTGAACCACTGCACTCTGGGGAGTCACTAGGGCCCGAGGAACGGCTGTCACTGATGGGTGTCTTGCAATGTTTAACATGAGGAATGTCTCCCCTCTCTGTGTCCACACCCAAACCACCCCTCAGAGACTCCTATCTGTGTGGTTCCAGTTGAAAATTTTTCCTTGGGAGTCATCTCAGAAATAGTTTGTTTAGGCCGGACACAGTAGCTCACACCTGCAATCTCAGCACTTCGGGAGGCCGAGGCAGGTGGATTGCTTGAGGCCAGGAGTTCAAAACCACCCTGGGCAACATAGCAAGACTCTGTCTGTACAAAAAATACACAGATTAGCCAGGCATGGTAGCATGTACCTGTAGTCCCAGCTACTCAGGATGCTGAGGCTGGAGGATTGCTTGAGCCCGGGTAGGGGAGGCTGCTGTGAGCCGAGGTCGCACCACTGCATTCCAGCCTGGGCGACAGAGCCAGACCCTGCCTTAAAAAAAAAAAAGAAAGAAATAGTTCCATTTAAGCGGGGGTGTGGATCGGATTATATGGGCCAAAAGCTTTGTGTTTCACAGCCACTGTGAAATAAGGGACGTTGATGAAGAGCCTCCTTTGAAGTTGGCAGAGATGGGTTTGAAGTCAGAGTTGGGGTAACACCATGTGGTATCTTCCGTGTAAAAGCCAGATTGGATCTTTGTGTTTATTTTCCACTCTGTGTCCATGGCCTGCAGTTTTATACCCCCCATCCCCAGTAGATGTTCTGGCTCAAAGGGTGAAAATGGCTGTCCACATCCCCACGCCCTTTTTCAAACGAGTTTGCTGAATTGTTAATAGGGATCATTTCCACTGCATACTGCGGCTTGGAAGCTTTGACTGTTGAGGTCTCCTGAGCAAATCAGGTGTACAGTTCTGAGTTGGAGAAGGACTTAGAAGTGACCCAGTCCATCCCGCCATCTCCCAGTGTCTCTAATTGTCCCCGATGGTGAGCACACAGGCTGACCTGGCGGCACCCGCTACTGAGAGCTTGTTCCTCACTGGAGAGGCCTTTGCTCTGTCCCATCCCAGGGGACGAAGTCCGTCTTCCTGCCGATTCCAGCCCCTTCTCAGCAGTGCACACAGCTTGTTCCCAAATCGTTGAGCTCAGAAGTTGTGATGTACTATCTTCCCTTCAGCAAGCTGGGCAGCTGCAGTAGCTAAAGTTGATCCTTGGACCCCATGGTCTGCTGGCTGCCATTCCCAGCTCCTGCGTCTGGTTCCAAAGCCACTGCTCCATGTGGGTCTGGGGTGGAGCCACGCGGCCACACCCACACTGCCCTCTGACCACACCCAGTACTGTTGAGATTCACCAGGCTCGCCATGTGTATTCTTCTCTGGCCCTGCAGCAGGAGCCCGAGCTTTTCCAAGCCGCCCACGAACATGGCACACAGTGCTCATCGGGAACGTGAGCTATGAGGCATCTCCTCTAAGGAGGGCTTAGATGTTGGGGGCGACCCATGGGGGAACTCCTGGTACCGTCTTTGGGAAAGTGGGGAAGAGGCTTCCCCTCGTGCCCCACACACATACACAGTCTCAGACTGGTTACAGGCCTCGGGATTTGTTTATCAGTTTAAGCCAATCCTCTAAGCAGACCCTGCCAGGTCACAGACATACCCTGTGGTCAGAAACATTTTGCTGTTTGCCTGCCCCATCTCAGGTGACTCTGTGGGCTCTGCCCACCCGGGATTAGCACCAGTCGGTGTGAGCAGGGGGCACACAGCGCACAAAGCCAAGAGCCAGGGAGTGTTTCTGCCGGAAGTGCATCCCCCACAGTCTGCAGGCAGCCCCAGTGGGGCTGGGGATTAACCCATCCTCTGAGGACTTCCAGGTCGCCAAACACGGTGTGTGTTTAATTTTAAAAAGCCACGTTCACTCTTGCACAGGCACAAGGATGCAGCGTGAAGTCAGCAATAGTAGAATTTCTAGGGAGCACAGTAGAGAAACGTTTAAACTCTTCACTTTCTTCACAGTTGGACCAGAAAGTGCCCTCAGCGCTGTGATCCGCTGATTCTGGGCCTGGCATTGTAACTCCAGGCTTCCCTGCCCGCTGGACACGCTGAGCCAGTCAGAAGCTGCCTGCAGCCTTTCTCACCTCCGAGTTCACGGTTGTCAGGTCCCTTCACGACATCTCCCAGGAAAACGCTCCCTGCCTCACGTTCATGTCCACTGTACACATCGCCAGAGACTCCAAAGATCTGCCAAAAGCCTTTTAAAATTTCTTTTCAAATTCTACAACACCTGGCCGGGCGCAGTGGCTCACGCTTGTAATCCCAGCACTTTGGGAGGCCAAGGCGGGCGGATCACGAGGTCAGGATATCGAGACCACGGTGAAACCCCGTCTCTTCTAAAAATACAAAAAATTAGCCGGGCGTGGTGGCGGGCGCCTGTAGTCCCAGCTACTCGGAGAGGCTGAGGCAAGAGAATGGCGTGAACCCGGGAGGCGGAGCTTGCAGTTAGCCGAGATTGCGCCACTGCACTCCAGCCTGGGCCACAGAGCGAGACTCCGTCTCAAAAAAAAAAAAAAAAAAAAAATTCTACAACACCTTTTTTATCATGTGGTATAAGAAAGACATATACAAATTACTAGCAACTCCATATTCCATTATCTCAAGATAAATGCATTTGGTCTTAGGATATTTAGTTACAAAAGTCATGCCTACATGTTGAAAATGTTTACACAAAATGGAAATCCTAGAAAGTAACAAGCGGGAGCCACCCTCCAGCTAAGAGGTTCCCGGGTAACCTCTGTCGGTAGTTTGAATTCTCTCTCCTGGCTTATTTTCCTGGGCACGACTCAACACACAGACACACACACACACACACACACACATACACGGGACTGGGTTGGCTTTAACAGAAATGGAATCGCACTTCCGTGTCACACACACACACACACACACACATACACGGGACTGGGTTGGCTTTAACAGAAATGGAATCGCACTTCCGTGTCCCACAAGCTGCTCTCTTCTCTGATCCGTGTACTGTAGGCATGTCAGAGGCCTACCTCCCTCTCAGTGGTAACAGCTGTGCTGCACTTTTTTTTCCCCATATTTTCTATCGTAAATTATTTCGTTCCTTGGCTAATGATGAGCATCCATTATGCTAATGATGAGCATCCATTATGCTAATGATGCTAATGATAAGCATCCAGAGGACATTTCCTGTCCTCTGCCAGCACTAAGGCTTCTGCAGGGCACAGGTGTTTCTTTTTTGTTGTTTGGAGACAGGTTCTTGCTCTGTCACCCAGGCTGGAGTGCAGTTGTGTGATCTCAGCTCACCACAACTCCCAGGCTCAAGCAGTCCTCCTGTCTCAGCCTTCCGAGTAGCTGGGACTGCAGGCACGTGCAGAGGAGATTGTGGAGTACATGATCTGGTGCGGGATTGCTGGGCATCTGTCTGCGCCAAGTGTGTCACTGGTTTTGATTACTCTGTTTTGTTTTGGTTTTTGATAGGAGAAAGAGCCCCAGAAAAATGAGTCGAGCAACGCCTCTGAAGAGGAGGCCTGTGAGAAAAAAGATGTCACCGCACAGCAAGCCTTTGTGTTTGGGCAGAACTTGAGGGACAGAGTGAAGGTATGTGAGCTGCTGAACCAGCACATTGACTTTTTATGCCTTCCCCAGGTTCAATAGCAGGCAAGTCGGTAGATTTTCCTTTTAACAGGAGAGGGGAGCGTGGGACAAAGAAGGTATTAGCGAGGCAGCCCCATGGCTCATGGCACCGTCCGCTGCTGGTGTGCGTGTGCTGGTCCCTGGCACTTCCCCACCAGCGGCCCAGGCTTCGGAGGCCTCACCTGCAGTGACTTCTCAAGTCAAGGTCCCTGGTACTCATGGTAGCAGGGGACAGGGAAGGTGACTGAACCTGAGGCCTCAGGCTTTCGTAGCAGAGAAGAAAGACAGCATAGTCCAGTGTTCTCAGCTCTGCCCAGAGGTTTTTGTTCCCGTATTTCAGAGTTTCTCTGTTTCAGCACTAGCAGCATTACGGCTGGACCATTCTTAGTTTCTGAGGAGTCGCCCTGGGCACTGCAGGGTGCTGAGCAGCATCACTGGCCTCCACCCACCCAATGCTGCTGACATCTGACAACCGCAAATGTCCCCAGACGTGGCCAGTATTCCCAGTGGAGTAGAATCACCGCCATTAAGAACTGTCACCTTATTTTTTTTTAAGTGGGGCAGGGTGGGGTGACAACACTGTCTTCTCTCCTGAAAGGGAGCAAAGCGTCTGCCACCTCGTGGCTGCCCTCCAGGCATGTGGTCCTAGTTTGGAGATTGTGGGGTGGGGAAGGGCTGGCAGTGGTTGGAAACGGTGGCCCTGGACCATGCACTGGGACAATAGGAAGACCAGGTGCAGCTCCACTGACAAGAAGCTTCTTTCAAAGCCCGAGAGGCGGTATTGGTGGCTGTGTCTAGAGACATTCGTGGTTGTCACAACTGGGAGGTACTTCTGGAGGCCAGGGATGCCACTCCACCCCTTGCAGTGCTCAGGATAGCCACACCACAGGGAATGTTCTGGGCCCAGTGTCAACATGGGGAGGGCCCAGAAATAAACAAAAACCTCTCTAGCATGCAGAAAGCACCAGCTTGTGTTTTCCGCTTTCCTTTCTGTTACCGTCTAAGAGAAGCCCAAGTCGAGAAGCGTGGAAAGTTGATGTTGCTGTCACCATGGCTTTAGGCAAAATAATGAGTCCCTCAGGGGCTGCTCCCTCCAAGGAGGAAGGGAGGGCAAGAGGTGAGGAAGGGCTTGGCCTGTGGAGTTCAGGCCCTATGGAATCTCTGCCTTGAGTCTGGGGAGACAGCTGCTTTGAATTTGGTGGGGTCGGCTTCTTGCAGAAGTCAGAGGCTTACGTGCACTTCGCAGTCTCAGTCAAATCCTAGCCTCTCCTTCCAGGGCAAACGTGAGCCATGGATTCTTTTTTTTCCTTTGGACACGAAGTCTTGCTGTGTCACCCAGGCTGGAGTGCAATGGCATGATCTCTGCTCACTGCAACCTCCACCTTGTGCGTTCAGGCGATTCCCCTGCCTCAGCCTCCCAAATATCTGGGATTACAGGCGCCCACTGCCACATCCAGCTAATTTTTTGTATTTTTAGTAGAGGTGGGGTTTCTCCATGTTGGCCATGCTGGTCTCGAATTCCTGACCTCAAGTAATTCCCCGCCGCCTCAGCCTCCCAAAGTGCCGGTATTACAGGCATGAGCCACTGCGCCCAGCCAGAGCCATGGTTTCTTAACCCTCTGAGCCTCTGCTTCCTTGTTGGTCAAACAGGGTTCCTAACATCCCCCTCCCAGGCCTAGTGAGGATTAAAGCAGATCGTGCATTTGACAGACTCAGCATAGCAGCTGGTAGGAAAGAGGCCCTCAAGAAATGCTGCTTCCATCATGTTCATAGTAAACCCCCCAAAACACCAGCTTTGTAACGTTGTGTTCTTGGTATGAAGCGTTGACCGAGAGGCCAGCTTAGGCATGGTTTTATAACAAGGTGGAAAAGGCTCCTTGAAGCTTCATGAGCTCTCTTTCCATCTTAACTGTTAAAGGAAAAGGTGGTGGAGTTGATTATAGCCCTGCCCCCCAGCGCATGCACGCGCACACACACAGGGGGGTACAGGAGAGGGTTCATGGCTCTGAGCAGCTCCATGCAGCTCAGGGGGTCTGCAGACACTGAGCTGTGGAACTCCAGGCACCACCCCACCCCCGATTACTGAGCACTCTGTCTCATTCCCAGCTGATCGATGAGAGCGTGGACGAAGCCGACATGGAGAATGCCGGACACCCCAGCGCAGACACGCCAACTGCAACGAACTATTTCCTCCAGTATATCAGTTCCAGGTGTGTGTCTCGGTCCCAGCGGCCAGCCCAGCATGGCAATGCAGGTGGCTGTGAGGGCTTCTGCCACAGAGGGGTCTGTGGTCCCCATGCCTGACTCAGGCCCAGAATCCAGGTTGCTCTCGGGCCCCTCTCTCTCATTCCCCACTCTGGGCACAACCTTGGGTGGGCCAGGGTGGTGGGCCTTGTCCTGGGATTCACTGGACGCCTGAGACAGGACCAGAGTTCTCTGCGGTTGTCCAGGGGCCCATGGAGGCTACAGCCCAGCCCTTGGAGTGTGCCCTCTGTCTTGTGGACCTCATGCCCAGAGCAGAACAGAGCAGGCCAGAGGCGACTTAGGCACCCCCTTATCCTGGGTTTGGGCACCTGGGGCAAAGACCTTATCATGCCCTTGATTGACATGGCTGGGGGTGATGCTACCCACGGCCCAGCTGCCCCTCCAGGTGTCTCAGAAGAAAGCATGTCCCGCCTGGGAGATGGGCAGGTAGAGCAGGTGGAAGGTGGCTTCCCTCATGCTGTGGGGCCCCTCCATCAGGGCGAGCTAAGGGTTGATGTTTCCAATGGCACAGGGAGGTGTGTGGCTTCCTGCCTCTGACACGCCACCCCGTGCACGGTGGGGAAGGCCCCTCCACTGTGCCCTCTGCGCCAGTGTCTCCTCCACGGGTGCCCACACATTTGCCTGGCCACGTTCCCACGTGACACCCCCACACTCACTGCACGTCTTCTCTTCAGTTTAGAGAACTCAACCAATAGTGCTGACTCCTCCAGCAACAAATTTGTATTTGGCCAGAACATGAGCGAGCGAGTTTTGGTGAGTGGCTGTGTTGGGAATGTTCTTAGGGACCAGAGGCTCTCGGCGCCAGCCGCAGGTCAAGGGGACGTGGAGAGCGGGGCTGCTGCGTCATCCTGTGTGAGATGGGGATGCCTTCAGTAGCAAGTGAGAGAGGGAAGACCTTGCTCAGACTCAGCGTGAAAACTGGCCAGGGCCACTGGCTGCCTAGGAACTGGCATTCGCTTTTCCCAGCTCCTCTGTGCTGACCAGGGCCAACTTCATCCCAAGATGGGCTTCCCTGGAGCCTGCAGGGTCCTGCTGGCAGTCGGGGTCCACAGTTCCTCCCCACCAGGCCAACTGACAAAAGTCCTGTGGGACCGGGCCAGCCGTGCCGGCAGACAGGGCTGCTGGCCTCCCTGCTCCTGTGAGCATAACCGCAGCCAAGGCCTCGGGTGCATGAAAGGCCCATCTCTGTTCCCAGGAGCCCAGCCAGCCTGGGAGAGGGTTCTAGAATGGCTTTCCTACCTCTTTACACGTGTTCCTTTTTCTTCCTGATTCCACCCAGCTCCACTGCGACTGCGTGAGGGCCTGTCCTGAGCCGCCTGGTCACTCTAGCTCTGTCTCGAGTTATGCTGCATTAAGGACTCTGCAGCTTCTCTTCCTTCCAGGCCACGCTGTGCTTTTTCTGTTTCAGTGAAACCTTCAAAGTCTTGCCTCACCCAGACGGAGTGACCATTGTGGCTCGAGGGGACTGTCGGCTGGCGGCACTCACCCCGTAGTGATGCCTGAGGGACCACGTGGGGAGCTCCCAGGCAGTTCAGGGTGTCACCGGGAGCGGGCAGGAGTGCTGGGGGCAGCGTGGTGTTGGGGGCCAGGCAGAGGTGCTGAGAGCTGCTGCTGAAGGACCACACAAGTGCCCTCTTCTTTGTATGCTTTTGTGTCCCTGCAGAGCCCCCCAAAATTAAACGAGGTCAGTTCAGATGCCAACAGGGAAAATGCAGCTGCCGAGTCAGGGTCTGAGTCCTCATCCCAGGAGGCCACCCCTGAGAAAGGTATGTTAGCATCCCACCGCTGCATGGGGCTCATGGTAGGTCATCTTGGGGGATGATGAGGGGATGCTGGGTCCATTCACACCCCCAGCCGGGAGGGATAAGGGGCCCAACTCCCACAGCAGTAACGACCACATGTGAACCAGCTCCAGGGCCCTGCCTTGCAGTGAGCAGAGACGGGTTTGTGTTACAGAACTCAAGGGCCTGTGTCGCCTTGTGGCCGTGGGGAGGGTGGGGAGGCGCAGGCAGTGGGCGTGGAGGAGTCCCTCACTGTTCCCCTGTCCTCTGCTCAGCAGGAGCACGAGAGTCTGGGGCCACACTTGGCCCCCAGATGGTCTCCCTGCAGCTTCTGAGGCCACGTGCCCTGGCTGTGTCTAGGGTCCACTTGGGTTGCCGGGGCAGGCCAGCCAGGGGCAGCAGGCATCCTTGAGACCAGAACCAACCCTCTCATCTCCTGTGGGATGAGGGGAGATGGCTCTCCTCTCGCCAAATAGTCAGTCTTTTTGGCCAATAACTTTTCAGAGTCCCTGGCTGAGTCGGCAGCCGCCTACACCAAGGCAACAGCGCGGAAGTGTTTGTTGGAAAAAGTGGAAGTCATCACCGGGGAGGAGGCGGAAAGCAACGTGTTACAGGTGAGGGGCCGGCCCCTCCTTGGTGGCCCTGGGTCTTCCATGCACCTGGGGGTCCAACCGCAAGGGCTGGGCCCACATCCTCTGAGCACACAGGCCTGCCCCTGAGATGACAGAGGGGCCACTGGCCCCACACTCTGGGACTTTGTTGGTGGCGTTTGTAGAGAGAGCTTAGGCTTAGGGGCTTCTCGCGTGTCTTTGGTTTAGAGAAGGAGGATCTGTTTGAGACATTCTTTGTTTCTTTTTTTGTTGTTGTTGTTGTTTTGTTTGTTGTTGAGACAGTGTCTTACTCTGTCACCCAGGCTGGAGTACAGTGGCACAATCTCGCTCACTGCAACCTCTGCTTCCTGGGTTCAAGGGATTCTTGTGCCTCAGTCTCCTGAGTAGCTGGGATTACAGGCATGCACCACCACCCCAGGCTAATTTTGGTATTTTAGTAGAGACAGGGTTTCACCATGTTGGCCAGGCTGGTCTTGAATTCTTGACCTCATGTGATCTACCCGCCTTGGCCTCCCAAAGTGCTGGGATTACAGGCATGAGCTACCGCACCTGGCATGAGACATTTTTGGTGGTTCAGGAAATGACAAAGACTGTCATAACAAACATCTTCTCTTGTCACCCAGAGCTGGCAACTGTAATTGTTTGTCACCTGGCATCCTGTGGTGTCTTCGTAGGGAAAAAAATCAGGTGCAGCCAGAGCTTCCATCCCACTGTCCCCTGTTGGCGTCCCCCCTCCCCTCCTCCTGAGGCCACACCACCCAGGTTGGGCAGCATCCATCTGCTTCCTCTCCTGTGGCATATAAGCATGTGTCTGTGTCTGTAAATCGGGTGGCATATTGTGGGGTTCTTAAGAGCACTATTCTTTTTTCCCAGTTACCATTTTGTCATCTGTTCATGTTGAAAGAGACTTAGGGGGTATGTGGAAAGCCATGTAGGGGTGTCTGTCTCGTATTTTTCTTTGTTTATATATACAAAAATGCTGTATGGAAATATAGTACACATGCTATATAATCCATCCATTTAAAGCATACAATTCCGTGGTTTCTAGTATATTCACAGAGTCAGACAACTTTCACCACAATCTAACGTACAACATTTTTGCCCCCAAAAAGAACACTGTCCCATTCCCCCAGAAAGAGCATCGTCCGTTCGCAGTAACTCCTCCCTCCCCAGCCCCTGGCAGCCACGAATGCACTTCCTGTCTCTGTTTTTTGCCTGTCCTTGACATTTCATATAAATGGTGTCAACGCACTATATGGCCCTTCGTGTCTGGCTTCTCTCGCTGAGCCAGAGGTTCATCCATGTTGCGGCAGGGGTCGGAGCCTCATTCTTTATTAAGACCGAGTGAGATGCACTGTAGGGGTGGACCATGTGTGTCATTCCATTCCTCCTTGAGACTTGGCTACCGTGAATGATGGTGCTGTGCACATTCATGTGCGATCTGTGTGTGAACACAAACAAATGTTCCATTTCTCTTGGGTACATACCGAGGAATGGAATTGCTTGGGCGTGTGGTAATTCCTTGTTGAGCAGTTTGAGGAGCTGCCAGACTTTTCCACAGCAGTGGCACCATGCGGCCTTCCCACCGGCAGTGTGTGAGGGTTCCAGCTTCCCCACGTGGGTATAGCCATCCTAGAGTGCGCACAGAGGTTTCTCACCGTTGTTTTGCTTTTCATTTCCTTAGTGATTCTTTTAATTTCAGATACCCCTTTTACAACGTAAAGCCTGTTCTAGCTTGAGGGCAGGACAAAAAACTGACCAAGGTGGCCCCCAGGCCATCGTTGGCTGGCCCTGGCAGTCCCCACAGGCTAAAGGGCGACTCTCAGGGTGTGGCTGCAGCAGGACACCAGCTGGGGTCCCTGCTCACCGGCGGCCACTGTGTTCCAGATGCAGTGCAAGCTGTTTGTCTTTGACAAGACCTCACAGTCCTGGGTGGAGAGAGGCCGGGGGCTGCTCAGACTCAATGACATGGCGTCCACCGACGACGGCACACTACAGTCCCGACTAGGTGAGCTGCAGTGGGCGGGGGCTGTGGCCGGGTCCCCATGGGGAGGGCTGGGGACTGTGAAATTCCAAAGGGAATGAAGTCGGGGGAGATCCTGACCCTACCCTTGTGAGAGTAAAGGCACAGAGTCGGTCTCCCATGAGAGCCACTCCCCAAACCCCCTCCCTGCACACAGCCCTCAACACCACCCTCACACACTGGCTCCAGTTGTCAGCTCGTCCGTGACCCTCTTAATGTCAAAATGGACAAAAGTCTATGGAAGTTTTTAAGCTGATTTTCTGACAAAGTTGCAGGTTTATGATAGAAAGGAAAATGAAATCAAACATCAAGTCTAATCTCTTGATAAAGAGAAATTTTGGCCAGGCGCAGTGGCTCATGCCTGTAACCCCAGCACTTTGGGAGGCCGAGGTGGGCGGATCACCTGAGGTCAGGAGTTCAAGACCAGCCTGGCCAACGTGGCAAAACCCTATCTCTACTAAAAATACAAAAATTAGCCAGGCATGGTAATACATGTCTGTAATCCCAGCTACTCGGGAGGCTGAGGCAGGAGAATTGCTTGAACCTGGGAGACGGAGATTGCAGTGATCCGAGATTGAGCCACTGCACTCCAGCCTGGGCGACAGACCAAGACACCATCTCAAAAAAAATAAAATATACTGTTTTTGAAAAACTTTTATGTTAATATTCCATTGACAGTCAATGGACTTTTCCCTATTGGTGGACATTTAGCTTGGAGTACCTGCATACATACACCCACTTAAGGAAATCAGCCTGTGTGTGTGCACATTTGAAATGTGGGCGTGTCTTTTTTTTCCTTCTAGAGGTGATTTCACTCCATCACCCAGGCTGGAGTACAGTGGCATGATCGTCGCCTCAAATTCCTGGGCTCAAGTGATCCTCCCACCTGTGCGTCTGTAGTCCCACTACAGACGCACAACCACGTCTGGCTAATTTTTTTATTTTTGTCTTTATAGAGATGGCATCTCCCTGTGTTGCCCAGGCTGGTCTTGAGCTCCTGGCCTCAAACAGTCCTCCCACCTCAGCTTCCCAAAGCGCTGGAATTACAGGCGTGGGCCACTGCGCCAGGACCATCTTTTTGTTTTATCTTCCCGAATCAAAGTGTCTTCTGGCCTTTTCATAAATATGGGTTTCAGGCCCAGCAGTAACTCAAGCGGCCCCCTTGAAGGGTAGTGTTCGTGCACTTCGATCAGAAACACTGCCCTGGTCAGAACAGACAGGGGTGTCCCTGCAGGCTGGGACTGCTCTTTTGTTCCCCATGGACGTCTTTTGTTTTTGAGACGGAGTTTTGCCCTTGTTGCCCAGGCTGGAGTGCAGTGGCTTCGTTTCGGCCCACCACAACCTCCGCCTCCCAGGTTCATGCGATTCACCTGCCTCAGCCTCCTAAGCAGCTGAGATTATAGGTACCCGCCACCAAGCCTGGCTAATTTTTTTATACTTTGAGTGGAGACAGGGTTTCTCCACATTGGTCAGGCTTGTCTTGAACTCCTGACCTCAGGTGATCCGCCCACCTCGGCCTCCCAAAGTCCTTGAATTACAGGCTTGAGCCACTGTGCCTGGCCTTATGGACGTCTTCTTGTGTTTTTCCTTTTGTCTCGTGGAAATATTCAAATGTCAGTGGAAGGAGAGGGCATAGACCCCTGAGCCCCCAGGTCATCCCCTCTGCCTGGGTCATCAGCCTGTAGCCCTGTGGCAGCAGTGCCCTCCCCAGCCTCAGGGAGAGCAAAATCACCCCTGTCTTTCTCCCACTCAGCCTCTGAGGTGGGCACCTGGGCTCAGGGAGATCTGTTCGCTGGGCCAGGGCAGGGGGACAAGTTCCTGACCCTCTCCAGGCCTGCTCCAGTGGGGAGAGGAGGCCGTCAGGAAGGTAGGGGCTTGGCTGGGTCCACGGGGTGGGCCCAGGCCAGGCGCAGGGGTGTTGCATCATCTAGAGAGCCAAGGCCCTCCCATTTTCCTCCCTAATCTGCTGCCCTCAGTCCTCTCGTCCCCTCTTCATGGAAACGCTAAGCTTCAGTCCTACTCTGCCTTCTCCTAAGGAAACCAGAGGGCAGGGCTGGCCCACTCAGGGGAGGCCAGTCAGGAGGGCGTGGACTCCCACGGAGGCCAGTGTCTCACACACACAGGAAGCGCATGCACCTTGAGTGTCAGCCCCTGCCTCCCGCAGCCCATCCTGTGCTCCTCTCTAATCCCCGCTTCTCCAAGGGAACTGCCATCCTGGTGCCCACCTGTGTGAACCAAACACAACCTCCCACAAGCTGCATGTGGCCTCTGGCCACTGATCTGCAGCACCAGCCTGTGCGGCCACCTGCAGTTGTGGCCTTCAGTGGTCTAGGCTTGGGGAGGAGGAGCCCCGCCCCGGGAGCAGGTGTGCCAGGGCTGGCCTCAGGGAGAAGTCTTGCTCTGTGGGTGGGTCCTGGGAGGATCATGGGCTTTTGCGCGGTGATGTTGCTTTCCATCTGGACTGTGCTGGCTCTTGGAGCTGGCTGTTTGTGAGAGGGCCGGGGTGGGGGCCAGGGCTGAGTGGCCTTGTTGGTTGTAGTGATGCGGACCCAGGGGAGCCTGCGACTGATCCTCAACACCAAGCTGTGGGCCCAGATGCAGATCGACAAGGCCAGCGAGAAGAGCATCCGCATCACAGCCATGGACACCGAGGACCAGGGCGTGAAGGTCTTCCTGATCTCGGTGAGCCAGCCACGCGGGTGCATCTGGGACCCCTCATCCTGCCAGCCATGTGGGGGTTCCTGGGCACACAGATCAGGCAGGACGGTGGGGAGGGGTGGGGGGAGGGGCTTCATTTGCTGCCTGGGACACAAGAAGCACTATGGGACCCGCCAGTCCCAGCCTTCAGGAATAGAGATCATGGTCCTTGTCCTCTTCTCAACCCAGAGAAGCCGCTGGGGTTTGGCTGAGGGGTTGTGATGTGTTCAGGGCTAACAGCCCTGTGGGGCGGTCACCTCTGTCCTGTGTCATGGTGTCACAGTCGAGTCCACCAACCCTGACCTCTGGGATATTCCCAGCCACCTGGGAGTGGTGGCATCCTTTCAGGGAGAGGCCGGCAGGCCCAGGGCCAATGGCCTCCCCACAAGGCCTTGTGGCAATGTCACCTCTGAACCTTGGGACTTGGCACTTGTGTTCTGCAGAAGGCAGGAGAGGGTAGGACTGGGGTCTGGGGGTCTCATACCCTCCTCCCTTCCCAGGCCAGCTCCAAGGACACGGGTCAGTTGTATGCAGCCCTGCACCACCGCATCCTGGCCCTGCGCAGCCGCGTGGAGCAGGAGCAGGAGGCCAAGATGCCCCCGCCTGAGCCAGGGGCAGCCCCATCCAACGAGGAGGACGACAGCGACGATGACGACGTCCTGGCTCCTTCAGGGGCCACCGCAGCTGGTGAGTTGGGTGGTCCTTACCCTGGGGGGGATAGAAAGAGCTGCCCGCTGTCCTTGATCCAGTGCTGATCTCCCAGCGGGGGTGGCCAGACCTGGGAAGTGCGGGCTCCATCCTGACGCGGGGCTGCTGCTTCCCTGCAGGTGCTGGTGACGAAGGGGACGGGCAGACGACCGGGAGCACATAGCGGCCGGGAGCCCGGCTGCACACCAGGCTGCTGCTTTGTCCGTCTGTCCGCCCGCCCACCCGCCCCCACCCCGCCGGCAGTGTCCAGGTGCGGGACTGGGAACCACACACCCCGCTGGGCCGGCCACAGTCTGGACCCGCACATCCTGTTCAAAAGCAGACTCGGGAACTGCCTGAATGTGGTTTGGGACACGAGACCTCATCATATTGATGAGCGAAACAAACAAGAACATTTCCTCCCTCCCCTCCTTTGAATTGAAATGGCACATTAAGACTTGTCACGGCTTCTCACTGGGACTGGAGACCTCGTTCCTTCACCCCGCGTGTCGCCAGCCTCTGGGTCCAGCCAGAGCCCCTGGCTTCTCCGCCGCCCACACCCTTCCCACCCTGCTGCGGGGCCCCACCCTTGTGGGGAGCAGCCAGCCCTCTGCCCCTGCCCGGGGCTCCCCAACTACAGGCCTGGGACCCCCGCCCAGCCTGGGGGGCTGCTCGTACAAGTGTAGACACTGGGCCTATTGGACGTGCTGTTAACTACTATCTTCATTTCCCACTTCCCCTCTCTGATTGGGGGTGTATATTTTACATCTTTTTTTCTTTTTAATTTCAAAGGCTTTGTTTTGGTTTCTTAGGTTAAGATGCTCTCAAGCGTTGAGCAGGCACAGCTCTGTCGAGGTCCCTGTCCCCCACCTGTGGTTCTGGCCTCTGAGGTTGGGGGGCCACTTGTTTCCCACCCCAGGTTCCTCCAGGCCAAGTCATGGGGGTGATGAGTTGGGGCCCTGTCTGTCCTAGGCCTGGAGAGTGCCTATCTGGGAAAAGGTCACTGGACCTGGAAGGGTCCCCAGGGTCCCCTGACTCCCGTCTCCATCTGTCGCGTGGTTCACCATCATCAGGCACCAGGCACAAACTGCTTCCCGCTGTTGGCCGTCCCTTCCCCAGCTGCAGGTATCCCTGCCCCCAGGACAGTACAGGGCCAGGGGCCTCTGTGAGAGGCAGAGGGGGATCCTCACCAAGTCTTGGTGGAAGGGCCCGGGGACTGGTCCCAGAACAGGCAGTCTCAAAAGCACGCAGCACACTGGAGTGGACGCCTGTGCCCACCCGACCCTGGAGCGTGGCCAAGAGCCAGCTTGCACCACCAACCTGGGGAGGCCGAGGAGGAGGTCCCCTGGGCACAGGGCCTCTTTGGGACTTCAGAGGAAATCTCCCAGCCCCACTCTCGGAGGGTTAAGAGAAGGCCTCCTGCAGCTGTGCTGCCCACACCTCTAGGTTGCCAGAGCCCTGGCCCCCAGCCCCCAGCAAGCCTGAGCCCGGGAAGAACCAGAGGCCCTCCCGAGAGACCCAGTCACACGTCTCTGCTTTAAGCCTTAGCCAGCTAGTGACGAGTACAATGAGATAACGCCCATGTGTTTTGGAACATTTATGTAAGATTGTCATATGAAATGTATTTGGGAACTACATTAAACTTTTAACTAAAACCCTGGCCTCTGCATGCCCCAGGAGCCTCAGGAAGCCCCTGACCAGGAACGGCCTCCATCTCCCGGGTGAGGACCTCCAGCAGCCTGTGGCCTCATGCTCCCACCCAACGTGTCACCAGTGCCGGGGTCCAGCCACAGCCCTGTTCTCTCCACTACCACCCGTACTTTACCCCCAACCCCCGCTGCAAGTCCCCGCAGGTCTTCTGCCCCCGCCCAGAGCTCCCAGCCTCGGGCTGCTCACAAGAGTGTACATACTGGGCCCGCTGGACGTGTTAACTGCTAGTTTTATTCCCCATTTGCCATCTTCTGATTGGGGATTGATGTTTTACAGATATTTTTTTCAAAGGCTTTATTTTGGTTTCTGAGGTTAGGATGCCCCCTTGCCCCTCGCTCCACACCTGGGCAGGTCTAAACTTCCTTCCAGGGTGGCCTCTACACACGGCCTCCCACCCGGGGTCACCTGGCTTCCTGGAGGACCCGCAAGGGAGGGGCGGGAAGCAGCAGTCCGGGTGGGGGGATCAGGGGACCTCGGCGGGGGCATCCACAGGGGCTTCAAGGCCTCGGGTCAGCATGGCGTGGGTGGGGAGAGCGTTTCTCCCTGGGGTCCTGAGCCAGTGACTCCTGTTAGGACCTTTGTCCCACCTCCACCTGGTGGCCCAACAGGGACCTGGTCTAGCCAGTCCTGCAGCCTCCACTCCCCCACCTGCCCCTCCCTGCTGTGTGGTGTGGCTACCCAGGAGAGAAGGGGCCCAGGGAAGGGAGGTCTCTGGCGGGGGTTGGGAGTGACAGGCCAAGGCAGCAGGGCTGAGCTGGAGCTGCTCACAGCTGCCAGGCACTGGTCATCATGGCCACAAACTCCTCATCCGTGTCCATGGAGGCACTCACGCCGCTGTAGTAGTCCTGGAATTCCGCCAGTGTGACCTGGGAACAGAGGGCAGTGAGGGGGCACGGCCGAGGAACTGCCTGGGGAGGGGGCCCCCCCGCGCAGCCACCCACCTACCTGCCCATCCTTCTCAGAGGAGTCGAAGTTGTCCAGGAAGCGGCGCAGCACCTCGTCCTCGGTCCACTTCCCACTGCGCACCTTGGGGTGGGCACGGCCACTGTACACCCCGCGGAGGTCGTCCACCGTCACGACACCGTCCCCACTGCGGTCCAGCTTGGCAAATGCAGCTGCGATGACTGCCTCCCGGGCCTGAGACATGGGGGGCTGGGACAGGAGGTGGAGACTAGGGGTGGTGGGTAGCAGACCCAAACCCCCAAGATGCTGTGCAGAGCACCCGGGCTGTATGCCCCAGCAGGCACCTCTTAACAGCGGCTCTTAGGGAGGAGTCCCGTCTCCGCATCTCAGCATCCTCTGTCACCCCATGCCCAGGGCACACGCCTTGATTGTGAGATGGGGGCTCACCCGCAGCGCCCGAAGGAACTCCTCCAGATCCAGCATCCCGCTGCCGTCGCGGTCCCACTTCCTGCACACACCCTCTGCCTCCGCCTTGTCCAGCACCAGCCCGAGTTTGGCCAGACCCTGCCGGAACTCATCAGCGTCCAGGGATCTGCTCCCGTCCCAGTCTAGTTGGCGGAAAAACCTGGAGGCAGGGGACACGGTTGGAACAGTGGTCTCAGGGGCCGGGGTCAGGAAGGTGAGAGGGGACAGCTCACCTGGCCAGGCCCTGGATGCCTGAGGCCCCGCGGGACAGGCACTGTGCCCGGAGTTTCTCCATGGTGGCATCCACAGCATCCATGCTTGGTCTGGGCTCTGGGCAGCTGGAAGGGAGAGAGGTCAAGGTGGGGACTCCCACAAGCCTACCCTGTGGCCGACTGCCCCTTGTTCAGTTGCCCACCTGGCCTGCGTCTGTCCCAGAGTCCTGCCTGCGGGTCCTTGTGTTAGCTGTGTTGTGCCTGGGGAGACTGTTGCTAGTGGAATGTGCCTCTGGAGATGGGGCGGGGCCCAGCTGCATGAATGCACTATGCGGGGCAGTGGGGAGTGGGGGAGGGATGGGTGCGCCCAGCCTGACTGCTTACTCAACTGCCAGCCCCACAGGGCCTGGGACAGAGCCAGATCCCTGTGGCACTGCATCGCTTCCTGGCTCCAAGGAGGAGGGGCAGGCCACTGCCCTTGCAGGGGCTGAAATGCCCTGGATGGAGACAAGTCCGTGGCTGGGGAGGCTCGAGGCATGATTCCTGTGTGACCCTGGACATGTTCCTTTCCCTCTCTGGGCTTCACAGGGGCTTCTCAGCCCGAGCCAGGGCTCACAAAATTGCTGAGGAATCAAAGTTCAAAAGGGCCCCGGGTTCTGACCGGCCACAGCGGCTCATGCCTGAAATCCCAGCACTTTGGGAGGTCTAGGTGGGAGGATCACTTGAGCCCAGGAGTTTGGACCAGCCTGGGGAACATATAGAGAACTTGTTTCTATTGTACAGCAACAAAAATGCCCCAGGTGGGCTGGGCGCGGTGGCTCACGCCTGTAATCCCAGCACTTTGGGAGGCCAAGGTGGGCAGATCACGAGGTCAGGAGTTTGAGACCAGCCTGACCAACATGGTGAAACCCCACCTCTACTAAAAATACAAAAATTAGCCATGCATGATGGTGGGCGCCTGTAACCCCAGCTACTTAGGAAGCTGAGGAAGGAGAATCGCTTGAACCCAGGAGGTGGAGCTTGCAGTGAGCCAAGATCACACCACTGCACTCCAGCCTGGGCGACAGAGCAAGACTCCATCTCAAAAAGAAAAAAAAAAAAAAAAGGCCCCAGGTGGCCCAGGTCCTGGGGCCCCAAGACCTCCTGCCCAGGCCCACCTCCAAGGGCAGGTCCTGCAACCCGCAGGGACTGAGCTGAGCCTGAGGGACACCTGTGCTCACTGCCACAAAGCTTGTCACTGGCGGTCGTTAGGAGCCAGTCCCAGGACTTCTGTCTTTATGGATCTTTTGTTGTTGGTTTTCAGGCCTGAAACGTGACTTAGTGGGCTGGCTCCGGACAAGGTGGTGAGCCAGAGGTTGTGACCCCAAGTGGAGAAGCAGCCCTGATCCCGGACATAAACCTCAAGAGACGAAGCCACCTCACCAAAGGCCTTCAACGGAGACGTCGGATATACCTGCCCGCTAAGATGGATGGGTTTTCCAACTTAAAAAAAGAGGCCAGGGCCCAGCGCGGTGGCTCACGCCTGTAATCCCAGCACTTTGGGAGGCCAAGGTGGGCGGATCACTTGAGGTCAGGAGTTCAAGACCAGCCTGGTCAACATTTTGAAACTCCATCTCTACTAAAAATAAAAAATAAATAGCTGGGCATGGTGGTGCATGCCTGTAATCCCAGCTACTCAGGAGGCCGAGGCAGGAGAATCACTTGAACCCTGGAGGCGGAGGTTGCGGTGAGCCAAGATCACACCACTGTACTCCAGCCTGGGTGGCGGGGTGCCAGAGCCAGACTCCGTCTCAAAAAAAAAAAAAAAAAAAAGAGGTTGCCTTTCGAGTCTGAAACCAGTCTGTAGGTTACAGGCATCCCAGCATCTTGATTCAGGCCACCACTGATGTAACATCATCAGTTTTATGAGAAATCATGGTGACATCTGGCTGCCAAAATCCTGATGGCTCACTACAATCCAGAATTATTTAAATAGGCAGAGAAATACTTTCGTGTCTATGAGTGTTACAAGCAGCAATTTTTTTTCTGTGTAGAGAACTATAAAATATAACCACTATTATTGAAGTGCTGTTTTGGAATCTCATTTGTAAACGTTTACTAAGAATTTCTTGGGAGGCCAATGTGGGAGGATCACTTGAGGCCAGGAGTTCAAGACCAGCCTGGGCAATGTAATGAGACCTTATCTCTAGAAAAAATGCAAAAACACAGCCAGGCATGGTGGCATATGCCCGTGGTCCCAGCTGCTTGACAGGCTGAGGTGGCATGATAGCTTGATCCCAGGATTTTTTTGGTTTTTGAGACGGAGTCTCCCTCTGTCGCCAGGCTGGAGTGCAGTGGCACAATCTCGGCTCACTGCAGCCTCCATCTCCCGGGTTCAAGCGATTCTCCTGCCTCAACCTCTCGAGTAGCTGGGATTACAGGCACGCGCCACCACACCTAGTTAATTTTTGTATTTTTAGTAGAGACAGAGTTTCACCATGTTGGCCAGGCTGGTGTCGAACTCCTGGCCTCAGGTGATCCACCTGCCTTGGCCTCCCAAAGTGCTGAGATTATAGGTGTGAGCCGCCACTGGCCCAGCCGAGACCAGTATTTTGAGGCTGCAGTGAGTTGTGATCACAGCATTGCACTCCAGCCTGGGGAACAGTGAGACTTTATCTCTGAAAGAAAAAGAAGAGAGAGAGAGAGAGGAGAGAGAGAGAGAGAGAGAAGAGGAGAGGAGAGGGAGAGAGAGAGAGGAGAGGAGAGAGAGAGAGAAAGAGAAAAGAAAGAAAAAGATAAAAAGAAAAGAAGAAAGAAAAAAAGAAAGAGAAAGAAAGGAAAGAAAGAGAAAGAAGAAAGAAAGAAAAAGAAAGAAAGAAAGAAAAAGAAAACAGAATTTCAGCAATAACGTCCCCCAGAATTGGAAGTGGTCCTGGCCCTCCAGACCTGGAGTGTGTTCCCTTCACACCTCTGGGCCTGTTTTTTTTTTATTGTTGTTTTTTCTTTGAGACTGAGTCTCACTCTGTCTCCCAGGCTGGAGTGCGGTGGTGCAATCTCCACTCACTGCAACCTCCGCCTCCCAGGTTCAAGCAGTTCTTCTGCCTCAGCCTCCCGAGTAGCTGGGATTGCAGGCACCCGCCACCACACCTGGCTAATTTTAGTATTTTTAGTAGAGACGGGGTTTCACCATGTTGGCCAGGGTGGACTCGAACTCCTGATCTCAGGTGATTCACCCGCATCCCAAAGTGCTGGGATTACAGGCGTAAGACACCGCGCCTGGCCTGGGCCTCACTTTCCACAGCTGTAAAATTAGGACAACGCCTGTGTGTACAGGGAAACTCGAAGATTACATGCAATCGGTGTAGAGAGTGCTTGGCCTGCGCTCCCTAGATTCTACCTGGCCCAGCAGGACCCTACCATGAGGCGCAAATAACATAGAGGGCCTCCCTCTTGCCCCCAGGCCAGGATGAAAGGATTAAGGACCCAGGCCAGGAAATCGTCCAGTTTATTCTTGAGCACAGGCCCCAGCCTGCCTTTCCTTTGTACAAACAACCCCCCTCCTTGTTCATCCAGAGGAGAAAATGGGCCCATTGTTACTGCACTGAGGGGTCACTGTTGCCAGGCAGGCAGGCGGGCGCCATCCTGAAGGCCATGGGTGGCCTCTGACCTTTCTGGTCTGAAACAGGCTGTGCCTCTCCACGGTTCCTGGTGTGACGGTTCCCTGAGTGAGGAGGTAGGGGAATGGCTGTCGACCAGGCCAGGGTGACAAGCTGGCCCAGAAAGGCACAGGAGTTTTCTCCTTTCCCTGGTTTGACAACAAGCAAAGCACCCTGAATGTCTTGGGCTAAGAAGGACAGCGCAGAAACAAGTTCAAAAACAGATTATTTAGGGCGTATAAAAAGGAGACAGTTGCATGCTACAAAAGCTAGGCTAGGGCCAGGCACGGTGGCTTACGCCTATAATTGCAGCACTTTCGAAGGCCGAGGCAGGTGGATCACCTAAGGTCAGGAGTTTGAGACTAGCCTGGTCAACATGGTGAAACCCCCCCCGTCTCTACTAAAAATATAAAATTAGCCGGGTGTGGTGGTGGGCGCCTGTAATCCCAGCTACTCTGAAGGATGACACAGGAGAATGGCTTGAACCTGGGAGGTGGAGGTTGCAGTGAGCCAAGATCATGCCACTGTACTCCAGCCTGGGCAACAGAGCCAGACTCCATCTCAAAAAAAAAAAAAAAAAAAAAAAACAAGCTAGGCTGGCTCGAGGGGGCCTCATCACGTCAGCAGATGTACTAGGGGTCCCCTGGCTCCCTTTAGGAGCCCTCAGACCCATCCTGTTCTTCCTGGGGTGTGTCAGGCACTGGTGACAAACAGAGAACAAGACGGACAAAAATTCCTGCCCTCATAGAGCTTAGACTCTGATGGTAACAAGTTAAGAAAATAAAATGAAGCTGGGTGTGGTGTGGTGGCTGATGCCTATAATCCCAGCACTTTGGGAGTCGAAGGCCAGGAAGATTGCTTGAGCCTGGGCAATATAGCGAAACCCTGTTTCTACTAAAATTTAAAAAATTAGCCAGGTGTGGTACCTGTAATCCCAGCTACTCGGGAGGCTGAGGCAGGAGAATCGCTTGAACCCAGAAGGTGGAGGTTGCAGTTAGCCAAGATCGCACCACTGCACTCCAGCCTGGGCAACAGAGTGGAGCTCTGTCTCAAAAAAAAAACAGACCAACAGAAACTCACACCCTGGCTAAAGAGGGTGCCCTGAACTCCAGGCAAGCTTGGCCAAGTCTTGCCAGAAATCCAGATCTTTGTGTTTGCATTGCCAGGTTTTTAGCAAGGGTGACTGATTGAAAGCTTAAAAACAAACAAGAACACTTCTGTCTGAGTTAAACGTCTGCATCTGGCCTGTGGGCCTATTTGAAAACTTTTTGACTGTTCAGCCTGTTCTGATGCTTAGACAGGACTTTGGCTCTGCTGTGGGGTCCCCCTGCAGGGCGCTGGTGACTCCCAAGGACACTGACAGTACTGGATTGCTGTCTCCATTCTGTAATCTGCATTCCGGGCTCACACTGTGGTCCCAAACACCGCAGGCTGGAGGTGGTCCCTGTCCACTTCTTCCCCAGTGCTGTTGGCAAGGGGTGGACCAGGCCCACCGGGGGGTGGGTGGCCGGGGTCACTGGCCGGCAGGGCCCCCAGGTGCTCAGCCCATATCACCTTTGATGATGAAGGCCGAATGTTAACTTGGATGGAAAGTCATCCAAACAGCGATATTGTCTCTGGCCCTAGTACTTTCAAAACCTCACAGAATATTAATTTAGCAGTATTTAGGATAGGGTTTGAGCTCTGAAGACCTACAGTGTGGTTATTTGTTCATATGGCTGTTTTCCATACTAGACCATGAGCTCCATGAGGGCAGGGTCTACAGTTTCATCTTTCTGTCCTAGGCACTCAGTTCAGTGCCCGATACATAGTAATAGAGGCACAAATGTTTCAAGAGTTGAGGAATTTTCAACTCTTACTGAACGAATAGAAAGATATAAAGGCTTCTCAGAGAAGGTATTATTTAAGCTGATTTTTTTGCGTGTTTTTTTGTTTTTTTGAGATAAAGTCTCACTCTGTTGCCAAAGATGGAGTGCAATGGCGTGATCTCAGCTCACTGCAACCTCTGCTTCCCAGGTTCAAGTGATTCTTCTACCTCAGTCCCATGAGCCACCATGCCCGGCCTATGTAAGCTGATTCTTTAAGGGTGAGTAGAAATTTTTTCCAGGTGAATAAAACCTTGAGATATTATTCCAAGCAGAGACCAGTAGGTGCAAAGACACAGGAATATAGAGATGTTGAAGTTTACCAAACACTGCTAGATTAAAAAAACAAAAAGGAAACTATGAAAATCAAAAATTAAAATTAAAAATCACCTAAAATAAAAACTATGAATGGGCTTGGCCAGAGGTCACATCGCAATTGAGTTAACTATGACCATAGACACTCAGTAATGGATGGACGTTTTAGGGAAAAAACATAACATTCTCAGGTTGTTGGCAGAGAATCTGGAACAGTTTACAAATGCAGGCATTGAATTCTGGGAATAATTACACTGTAGTGATACCGTGTCCTTCTCTGCGTATGAAGCATGTGTGTATCGCACACTTCTCCAGGTGCTGAAAACCACACTCTTCTGGAGGAGCTCATGAGGAATCAAGGGAGACGGATGGGTGAGCAGCTGATTATCATGTGACAAGTGAGGTAATAGAGATATGACTAAGATGCTATCTAAACAAAAAGAAAGGAATTATTGGTAATATATGGAGTGCTGGGGAAGATTTCTCAAATGAAGCCGGCCGGGCGTGATGGCTCCCACTTGTAATACTGGCACTTTGGGAGGTGGATGTGGGACAGGAGGATCTAGGAGTTCAAGACCAGCCTGGTCAACAGAGCAAGACCCTGCCTGTCTCTCTATTTGAACAAAAATAGATAAATTTTTCAAATGAAGTGATATTTGAGCACTCTGGAGCACCATACAAATACAGGACAGACCGAAGGAATGTATCCAGCTGAATTTGAGTTAACATTTTTTGAAATTTTGTATTGCAAAAATAGTATGTATTCACTGTTTTGAAACTAGAAAGAATTGATAGGCAAGGAGGGCTGTCTACAAAGCACTCCATAGATCCACCATACTGAGACAATGCTTAATGCTTTGATGGACTTATTGTATACTTTGTATGCATATGCATGTAGTATATACATACATGTGCATGGTTAAATAGAAATGGTTCTCCTTGGTGTTCTGTTTATCCATTTATTGTTATGAAGTAAATCCCCAAAGAGCACATTTGCTTTGCCCAAGGGAGTCTTTTGCTACATACTGAGGTACATAATGAAAACTAAACAAGGGGCTAACTATTCAGCCTTGTGACCTTGTGGTGATTCAGATAGAGGCTTCATCAAAGGCAGATTCAGAAATGAACTTGGTGTGTGGGTGGTTATGCTTGGCATTATTGTTTGTAATAGTATGATAGGGATGACTTCAGTGTCCACCAACAGGGAACTGGTTAAGTAAATGGTGGTACATCCAAATGATGAATACTGTGCGGTTGTAAAGAAGAATGAGAAAGACCTCTGTGCTCACTTAGAAGAACGCACATATATTGTGTGTGTGTTTTCAAAGCAACAAGGAATGGTATAGTATGCATGGTATGCTACTTTTTGTGTTGAGAGAGAAGAGTAGAATAAGAATATACACGTGTATTTGCAAAGATAAATTCTGAAATGATCTATAAGAAACCAATTAAAAGTGTTTGGCTGTGGAAGGAGAATAAGACTGTGAATGGGATTTGGCCACATACTTGTATAGGTAGTTATATTTAAAAATTTTCTGAACTATTTATTTGTACACATGACCCTTTTATTTTTTTTATTTAATTAATTAATTTATTTATTTATTTTTAGACGGAGTCTCGCTCTTTCCCCCAGGCTGGAGTGCAGTGGCGCGATCTCGGCTCACTGCAGGCTCCGCCCCCCGGGGGTTCACGCCATTCTCCTGCCTCAGCCTCCCGCGTAGCTGGGACTACAGGCGCCCGCCACCTCACCCGGCTAATTTTTTGTATTTTTCAGTAGAGACAGGGTTTCACCGTGTTAGCCAGGATGGTCTCGATCTTCTGACCTCGTGATCCGCCCGCCTCGGCCTCCCAAAGTGCTGGGATTACAGGCTTGAGCCACCACGCCCGGCCACACATGACCCTTTTAAAAATAAGTGAATGAAGGAATGAAGTAGGATTATGAGAAAGAGATAAGAACAAATGATCTAAGGGGCTGCCCATCATTTTAGTACCCAGTGAATATTAATACATAACAATAGCAGCAAAAATTGGAAGAGTAGCCCCAGGAGGGTAGGGAGTCAGCCTTTCCTTTGTCTTTTCCTCAGTTTCATATATTAAACAAAATAATCTGAGAACAATGAAACGACCTGAAACAAAAATGTCTCCAGATCTCTTAAAAAGAAGTTGGGGCAGGTTTTTGTAGTGCACCTCCCAAAAATGAGCTGATTTACCTCAAGAGGCAGGGATTCTAGCCTACATGGGATACATACAGGAGAAAAAAAATCAGAAAAAGAAAAGAGATTTAAATATAAATAAATGAAAATAACAATTCTCCCTGATTATAAAGGAAATCATTCTTTTTGTAATAATTTGGATGACAAATATTAAGAAAAATCTTTAATTTGCCACTCAAAACATTCTGGTTTGTTGCTTTTTATATGTTTTTATGCATATAAACCTTTTAAAAAGTAGAATTGTAATATATAGTCTTTTGTCACTTACTATGTTTGGGGCATATTTCTGTGGCAGTAAATATATCCTGGCATCATCATTTTTAATAGCTGGATGTATATTAAGTTAATCACTACCACCCCAGAGGTGAATTTTCTTATACATACATTTTAATGGGCTCGAGCAAACATTTTTGGACTGAATTCATAGAAGTAGAATTTCTGGAGGAAAATAATTTTTAGGGTTTTTAATAGAAATGTTCAACTTATTCTCCAGGAAAAGTGACTCAGGTTATAGTCCCACCAACAAGGACAGAGCTCCGGGTTCCCCTTTCCATTTGTCATCTTTGCTGCCTTTATACAGAAAATCTCATTGTTTTCATGACATTGCTTTGATTTCTTGTGCTTTTGAATCTTTTTATATGCCATTGGCCATTTTAATTCTTGTGAGAAGTGCCAGTTTCTCCATTGCCCATTTTCGGTTGAAAATCTTTTTTTTTTTTTCTCAGTAATTTTAAAGATTTCTTTATAGGCTAAGGTTACAAACCTTTTATCTGTCATTGAGGTTAAAAAAACTTTCTCCCAGTAAGTAATTTGTCACTTCATTTTTTCTTCCTTCTTTTCTTTTCCCTTTCCTTTCCTTTCCCTTTCTTTCTTTTTCTTTCTTTTCCTTGTTTCTTTCTTCTTCTACCTTCCTTCCTTGCTTTCATTTTCTTTCTTGCTTTCCGTTCTTACTTTCTTTTCTTTTCCCTCCCTCCCTCCCTCTCTCTTTCTTTCTTCTTTCTTTCCTTTCTTTTTCTCTTTTTCTTTCCCTCTCTCTCTTTCTTCCTTTCCTTTCTCTTTCTTTGTTCCCTCCCTCCTTCCTTCCTTTCTTCCTTTTTTTACTTTCTTTCCTTCACTAGCCAAGCTCCAAAGTCACATTTCACTTAATTTTTATCCTGCCAAATTTGAAAGCCTTTTAACTTAGTGATTTTAGTGTAAACAGGAGCAGGAGAAAGTGTAATTATCTAAGTCTCGCTCTGTCACCCAGGCTGGAGTGCGGTGCCATAATCATAGCTACTGCAGTCTTGAACTCCTGGCCTCAAGCAATTTTCCCACCTCAGCCTGCCAAGTAGCTAGGACTACAGCTGTGTGCCACCACACCCAGCTAATTTTTAAAAATGTTTGTGGAGATGTGAATTCGCTCTGCTGCCCAGGCTAGTCTTGAACTCCTGACTTCAAGTAATCCTCCCACCTTGGCTTGCCAAAGTGCTGGGATTACAGGCGTGGGCTACTGCTCCTGGCTGAGAGTTTAGTTTTGTTTGCTAGTGGTGTTCTTGGTATCTTCTCATATTTGAGGCTTTGGAGCTAGTGCTGAAGTATTACACTCACCATCCGAGGTTTACAGGACTTTTGGTTTAATATTGAACAGATGGAACTGTTTAGTTCTGCATCTTTGCAGGTATACAGAATGTGCCTACCAGGCATCTGCTTTATATCCATTGAAAGCAAGAAATAATACAGTAAAACTTTGCCTGGCTAGAGGCTTTGAAAGAATGGCGTATTCTGGTTTAATTCTATGAACTTGGAAGTATGAAGGTGGAAAAATAATTCAAAACTTAAATTTCCTGTTGAATGCAATTTGAAAATATAGCCAATGATTCCAATTTTCTTCTCTAGTAAGGTTGGACATTCTGATTTACTTGGTGTTTTATTATAGAACTGCTAGTATGCCTGAGTCTTACATTGTGAAGATACTTTTTTTTTTATTAATTTTTTTTGCATACAAAAACAATAAACATTTTCTAAAAATACATACAAACAAAAAGACGCGTATCAAACATATTAGGAAGGTTGCACATGGGAAGTTGGGGAATAGAAATGGGGGGTGGGAGTTAAATGAGAGAGGGACTTTATATGGATCAGTGATAATAACTCAATCCTCTATTTGACAAAGAAGAGGGAGAAGGAAGAGGAAGAAAAAGAAAGTGGGATAAAGGATCAGAAAGGGAGGAAAATAGAAAAAATTAGAGTATGACTCCAGGGTAGACCTGTTTTGTTGTCACTGAGTTGGTTGGTTGGTTTGTCTGTTGTATTCTTCATGTTTCGCCAAGTTGGCCAGACTGGTCTCGAACTCCTAGCCCGAAGTGATCAACCCGCCTCGCCCCCCAGAGTGCCGGGACCACAGGCGTGAGCCACCACGTCCAGCCCCCACATTGCTTCTGGCCTCCGTGGTAGACCTCCCAGACGGAGCGGCCAGGCAGAGGAGCTCTTCACTTCTACCCAGACACGGGGCGGCCAGGCAGAGGGGCTCCTCACTTCCCAGACGGGGCGGCCAGGCAGAGACGCTCCTCACTTCTTCCCAGACGATAGGTGGCCGGGCAGAGGCGCTCCTCACTTCCCAGACGATGGGCGGCCGGGCAGAGGCGCTCCTCACTTCCCAGACGGGGCGGCCGGGCAGAGGCGCTCCTCACTTCCCAGACCATGGGTGGCCGGGCAGAGGCGCTCCTCACTTCCCAGATGGGGCAGCCGGGCAGAGGCTCTCCTCACTTTCCAGACGATGGGTAGCCGGGCAGAGGCGCTCCTCACCTCCCAGACGGGGCGGCCGGGCAGAGGCGCTCCTCACTTCTTCCTGGACGGGGCGGCCGGGCATAGGCGCTCCTCACTTCTTCCCGACGGGGCGGCCGGGCAGAGGCGCTCCACATTGTGAAGATACTTTTATAAAACTTGAGATGTAAGAGGATGTAAATGGTTTTGTAGGAGATCAGGCTGGATGAGAACGGACACTTGTAAACATACTTTTTAGACTAAATCTCTGATTGCCACTTGTTTTCTTATTGAACTCATAAAAACAAAACACATCGGATGGAGGGTGGGAGTAGGAAGGAGATTTATGTCTTTTAATTGCATGTCATTGTTTCCTAACAAGGCAGAACATATGGTAACCCTGGCTTTGGACCTACAGAAGGAAGCACATTTTACTACCTGCTGTATGCCAAAGGTTCTCGAACACCTGGAGGGATTACTGCAGCACAGATTGCTGAACCCTAATCTAGAGTTTCTGATTCACCAGGTCCAGGGTGGGGCCTGAGAATTCGCACTTATAAAAAGGTCTCACGTGCTGCTGGTGCTGCTAGTCCATAGACTACATTTTGAGAACCACTCTTGTCTATTAACTGTAAATCGTAGAACTCTAGAAAAAAGCTTAGTTTGGTCTGGGATAAGAACCACACAGGTTATGGAGAAAATCATGAAAGATTCAACCCCTGATCCCAGCCTAGTGTGGATTTCGGGTAACAAGCAATACACAGTGACATAACACAGTTCTTGGTTTTCATGATTGCAAGTCATAGCCAGGTATCAAGTGAGAAATTCAGTTTCATTTGCAAGGCTCAGAGAGGCCAGGTGATTCTAGAAAAATGGGCCTTGTATTTGTTTTAAACCAGTAAAGAGCTTTAAGTGCTTATTAAATTGAACGCTTTGTGTTCTTACTATTTTGTATTTTATTTTATTTTATTTCTTTTCAGATGGAGTCTTGCTCTGTTGCCCAGGCTGGAGTGCAGTGGTGTGAGCTTGGCTCACTGCAACCTCCGTTTCCTGGGTTCAAGTGATTCTCCTGCCTCAGCCTCCCAAATAGCTGGGATTACAGGCACCCACCACCATGCCTGGCTAGCTTTTGTATTTTTAGTAGAGACAGGGTTTCTTCACGTTGGCCAGGCTGGTCTCAAACTCCTGACCTCAGGCAATCCACCCACCTCGGCCTTCCAAAGTGATGGCATTACAGGCGTGAGCCACTGCACCCGGCCCAAAAGCTTTGTGTTTTTAAAGATATTAGACATGTTTCTTGTTTTTAAAAGAAATCTTAACAATAATGTAGGAGAATAAGACAAACATTTTTCCAAAAGAGAGAAATCATTGTGCTTATTTTGTCCTATTGGGATGTTGGATACTATAGTCGGCTTCATTAATCATCAAGCATGCTATGGATTTTCCATTTATATAGGATCTATATCTCAGTTAAGGTAATATTGTAATTCTTGTGCTCCATTTGAAGATGAAAAATATAGGCCAAAATCACAGACTTTGCATAGAAGCTGGATAATGAAGACAGCTCTGGAGGAACACATAGATACACACATAGATACACACACACGGACACACATATATCTAAAGTATACACACATATATTTTTTAAAGTTTACTTTTTACAGTTTTAAAGCTTTTAAAGCAAAAGCCAGCCCCTCCCCTCTCCCAGAGTGGGGGGCCCCTCCCCTCTCTCTGAGTGGGCGGGGTCAGCGGTTGCATGGGCTGCTTTCCTTATGATGCCACAGGTCCTTCTGGACATGCTGCTGCCTGGCCACGCCTCCTTTCCCTTTCATCTTTCTCACTGACCAATGGGCTTGGAGCATTAAGGCCACGCCCCTATTCTGCATTCTAGTGGGGCCCTGGTTACGCCTCTTGTGGCTCAGTCGCACAGCTGCCTGGTAGGTGACCGGAGGCATTCAGCAGTGCTCACTGGGATTTCGCTGAGGTGGCCCCAACCCCGCCTCCCTCCACATCCCGCGATGTCAGAAAAAATACAACAGGGGAAATTGGCCGCAGCCAAGAAAAAGGTAAAACACACCAGGTCATGGCCCCCAATCCAGCCACAGACGCCCTCTGATGACAAGACCGGTGCCAGAGTCCATACCAGTCCTGAGGCATACCAGACTGGGCCCCCCAACCCCAGCGCCTCTGGGCTCCCCCGACCAAAAGTCTTGTCAGTCAGCCCCACCCCTTCAGCAAGGAGCCCAGTCCCTGCCCTTGCCAGTCACCCCAGGGTGACTTTGGGCGGGTGACTCCTGGGGCTCCCTGCTCCATACTCGGCCCTCACCTCCTGTGGCCCCAAGCCCAACCTCCCTGGGCTCTTTGGGCTTGCGTCTCCCAGGACCTGGGTCCCCCAGCCCCAGGCCCCGCCCTCGCCAGTCATCCATGGGTGACTTTGGGCTGGTGACTCCTGGGGCTCCCTACTGCAGACTCTGCCCTCCCCTCCTGCTGCCCCAAGCTCGACCTCCCTGGGCTTCTTGGGCTGGCGTCTCCCAGGACCTGGGTCAAAACCCCGTGTTTCCCTTCCCCATCGTGGAGCGGTTACTTGGGCATCACGCTGATGTGGTCCCCTCCCCTGGGAGGAGTGGAATGTAGTGATGTCACAGCCCCCCTAGGAACTGTCATTACTGCTGCAAGACTGGCAGTTGATCTTACAACCCCTGAGTTTTTCTCACCCCATTTCTGAGGTGGAGCAGCTACAAGAGGAGACCAACCACCTCAGGAAGGAGCTGGAGAACATGGGAAGACAGCTGCAGGCCGAGGTGGAAAACAATCATTTGTTGAGTCTCCTCAACATGAGACAGGAGGAGAGGATACATGAACAAGCTGAAAAGATACGTGAACTGGAGACGAGGCTGTGCCAGCAGAAGCTGCCAGGGCAGGAGAGGCTGCTGGAAGTGGTGGAGAAGCTGTTAGAACAGGAGAGGCGGCTGGAGGAGCAGGAGAGGCGGCAGGAGGAGCAGGAGAGGCTGGTGGATGAGGTGGAGGAGCTGCTGGAACAGCACAGACTTCGGGAGCAGGATGAGAGGCGGTGGCAGCAGGAGACTTTGCGGGAGCTGGAGAGGCTGCGGGAGCTGGAGAGGATGCTGGAGGTAGGGTGGGAAGCCCTTTACGGGTAGCGGACCGAGCCACACAGTGGCTGCGAGGAGCTGGTGCGTTGCCCCACCTGGGGAGGCTGCCCTCTTCCCTAGCCCTCAAGGCCTTTGTTTCCCCACCTGTAAAATGGGGCATCGTAGCCTTCACATGAAATGGTACTTCTAAAGGTACCTGCGAGCCAGAGCCCTGCTCTGATGGCTGTGGGAGAGAGGGGATGATTTTTCTAACCTGCCTCCACCCTTCCTGGTGCCATGGGAGGCAGACACCAAGTTCTGGGGTCTCCAGTTTTAGTGGGTGGCCACTGATTGCTTCTCTCTGTCCAGAACAACGAGAACAAGAGCACAGTCCAGTTGGAGGAGCTGAAGAAGCTGGGTGAGCTGAAAGAGATGGTAACCTCCGACCCATCCAAGAATGGCTGGGAGGCGGGCACCAGCCTCTGGGGAGGGGAGGTGCCAGGCCAGAGGCAGCTGCAGCCTGGGGGCAGGTGACTCCAGCACCCTCCAGGGCAGTCCTATGACTATTTCTTGCTTCCTGTCCTCTGACTTTTAGAGGTGGGTAGCCCTGGGCTCCTCCCAGGTCTGGACATCATCATCCCAGCTAGAGGCATGGAGCCCCCCAATCACAGAGGAAGAGACAGTGGTATAAGAGGCTCCTTATGTCGGGTGTGGTGGCTCACACCTGTAATCCCAGCACTTTGGGAGGCTGAGGCAGGACAATCACTTGAGGTCAGGAGTTTGAGACCAGCGTGGCCAACATGGTGAAAACTCATCTCTACTAAAATTAAAAAAAAAAAAATAATTAGCCGGGCCTGGTGGTGCATGCCTGTAATCTCAGCTACTCTGGAGGCTGAGACACGAGAATCACTTGAGCCTGGGAGGTGAAGGTTGCAGTGAGCTGAGATCGCACCGCTGCACTCCAGCCTGGGACACAGAGTGACACTGTCTCAAAACAAAACAAAACAAAAACAAAAAAGACTCCTTAGATTCAAACTGGATTCTGACCTCAGTTCCACTGGTCATAATTCAACTACTTTGCCTCTCTAAGCCTCTGTTTCTTTAACTTCAAAAGGAAGTTAGCCTTTTCCTTGCAGAGGTGCTGAGGATTACATGAGATAATATGTGGAAACATGAGGCATGTAGCACACTTAGCAGATGGTGGTTGGCTCCCCCTGCTTTTCCACCAGTCTGTGGCCTACAGTTTAAATGCTGGGAAAAAGGACGTGAGATTTGAGGCTGGGGAAGGAGGCATGGGGTTCTAGGCAAGGGAGGCAGTCTCTTCGGCCTGGAGCAAGGGCTCAGGGGCCTGGGCAGGCCACAGAGCCCCACAGTGCCCTTGCTACCCTATTAATGGGCCAGGAATCTGGAAGCCGGCCACCACATGCCCTCATGCCCAGGGTCTTCCTGCAGGTGGAGCTGAAGAGCCAAGAGGCTCAGAGTGTGCAGCAGCAGCCAGACCGGTACCTGTGTACCGCTCCAGGAGCCCCAATCCCACAGGAGCTGGGGTGTTGTTGACAAGCAGCGTGGTGAGTAGAGCCCTCAGGTGGGGTGGGCAGTCAGGAGCAGGGGAGGCTCGCATTGTGCTCAGATTCACACCCCGCTCCCTCCCTCTGAAGATCTTTATGAGGTGAGCCTCATTGATAGCGTGGAGCCTGCACCAGGAGAGGACAGGGAGGGTTCTCCCCATGACAACCCCACTGCACAGCAGATCCAGCGGCTGCTTTCTGTAACGCAGGACTCCCCAGGAGCACCCAGGCTTGGCTGGAGAAGCTGTTGGTACAGGAGAGGCTGCATGCCATTCTTTTCGGGCTGCCGAGAACAGGGAGATAAACATCACCATCAGCGAAGCGCTGGTCAAGAAATTAAAAAAAAAAAAAAAAGTTAAGGGGTTAATCTCCTACACAACTCATTTACTTCATTTGAAAGTTAGAGCCACTTATGTTTATTTGTGTTTCCAATTTATAGTTTAAATTTGTGTTTCTAATTTACAGTTTAAATTTATTTGTGTTTCTAATTTATAGTTTAAATTTATTTGTGTTTCTAATTTATAGTTTAAATTTATTTGTGTTTCTAATTTATAGTTTAAATTTATTTGTAAAAAGTTAAAGGAGAGTGGGTCTTTCCCTCGTGTTCACTCTGACATCCTTTAGCATTTTTTTTAAATTTGATAATTATAGGACGTTAGCATGCATATCGAGTTTGCCCTTATGTGGTGGGAGTTCAAACACACAAAGACCCACTATATGCACTCAACTGTTCTTGCTGGTTTGGGATAGGCTGCCATGCTTTTTCAATGTTAGTGCAGCATGTATATTCATTAGAGAATTCAGATAAAATTTGCTTACGTTCTGCTGTTATGTTTGATCGAATCCTAATCACAGTGAGCTCTTCATTAGCTCAATATGTGGTTTGCCCTCCAGTGCGCAGTTTATTACTTTGTAATATGCCACTGTGAGTACTGACATTTACAGCTGTTTAAAGGCGGAACACTGGAAACAGCCTTTCCCCCTTTTTCTGTGTATTGGGGATGGGAGTAATAACATTTTGGGGAGCTTTTTAAATCTCCCAGAAGAGGAGAGTGGCCTGCTCTGGCAGGTGTGTGCAGGATAGAAGATGTTTCATTTGTTCCGGTGCCAAGAATGAGCACTGTACTATGGTAGTTCCCTTAGGATTTGTATGTGCTCTGGGCTCATGAAGATACTGCATCATGAGCTGTGGCAGTTGTACTCTTTTTTGACGACCTGAAAAGGGATTATTTCTGAGGAATGAAAGGCTCCCATCATGACTCTGGATGTGGAAAACCTTTTGTAGCTTAGAGCATTTGTATCTACAATACATTTTAAAGTCAGAGTTCACGTTCCCTGTTTTAATCACATGACTACATGTCCCAGTACACAAAAAGGCACTGGTTGGCATTCTTCTTAATGTATTTAGTAAAGATCAGAAGAAATCCTTGAAGAGTTTAAATGTCCCTGGAACAGGCATACAGGCTCTAGTCAAGAATGAATTCGAGTGAAGGAAAGCTGTGTGACACCTGGCATTCCTCTATGTTCATGGAGCTTATTTGAGGCTAGAAGATGGATTTTACCATCTAGACCTCTCTGGCTAATGCCTAGTCTTCAACCATCTGACATGGGAATTTACTTCTTTTCTTTGAATGGAAAACACTTTAAAAATAATAAGAAACGTTACTATAAACTAACACATGTGAGAGTACTTAGTTGAAACAAAAAGGAGTTTTAGTAGACAGTATTATACTACATTTGAAAATCAAGGAGAAATTGATGCAACTTAAAATGTTTACAAACTGCAGCGCAATCTACTGTTTGTGAATGTCAAAGTGTTATGAGGAAAAGTGTCTATACAATTACAGAGTTATATTTCCTCACAAAGTTCTTTACGAAGAGTGAAATATGTTTTTACACCTGTCGGTTTCAGTTAGAGGCATATTTTGTGTAATATTTATGTTAATGTGCATGATCAATGAATTATTTCAGTCATGTGTTGCCTAAATCATAACTGGAGGATGCCTGGGAAAGAATCAACAGCTAAAACTTCATGAAGTTCTAATGTCTGTGTTCCAAAATACATCATATCATTAGGATGCAGGGAGAGTTGTATCTGCGCTCCCTGGGGTGGGCATTTCTAGTTACTAGACCATCTCCATTTTTAGCATTTGGCATCCTCATGATACTTTTATAAATATGACATTAATAGATCAATAATAGGATTTTACAGATTGAATAAGAGAATTGCCTGCATTCACTGAAAGAGTGCAAATATCGAGCCCTTGTGACTTCAATTGACTCTTCCAAATTGTATGAATTTATCAATGTATTAGATAAACTCAGTTTCAGAATGATAAAGAAAAACTGTTAGACCAAATAATGTGGCTACTTAACAGTGGCAGGATTTCCAGCCCAAGGGTTTAAAATGGACTTAAGGTCCTGTTCTTGCCTTTTATTTTCTGAACTTGCCGCTTTTGCATTCTTTGAGTTCAGTTTAAAGACAGTTACTTTAAGTCCATTTTAAACCCTCGGGCTGGAAATCCTGCCACTGTTAATTAGCCACATTATTTGGTCTCACAGTTTTTCTTTATCATTCTGAAACTGGGTTTACCTAATTCATTGATAAATTATTTCAAAGGTATTTTTATAGTTCAAATCACTTCACTTTTACCCTGACACATATAAATGACTAGGAATGACCTTCAGATAGCGTTTAGCATCTGCAACCAATCTGACAATAATGTGTTCATCAGGTACCTATGGATTAAATCACATACGGGCATATTTAAGCTGAATGTCAGTCGGAAAAATAAATGTACTGTATTAACTGAAATACCACTCTTTGTGTAGGTATTTTGTCATATGTTTAACAAAAAGCTAAAAAGAACGGAAATCGTGTGACAATAACTTAAGTCTTTCTTCAAAGTGCACGCAGTCTTTTGCAATACCTCATTCAGCCAAGTGTTTGCGCTCTTCCTCATTCAGTAAAAGGCAGCTTTCAATTTGCTTAGAAGGCAACATTAGAAGGTTAGAGATCATCAGAAACAGAATTTTAAAATGTGAGTTTAACTGAATAAATGTGAATTTCTGTAGGAAGAATCAAAATACCTATCTAAAGACTGCAATATATGATAATTATTTTTAAGTATTTCATTAAACCTGATAGGTTTTCTCAAAATGAAAAAAATCAGTTCTAAAACCAAAGCTAATTTTTTGAAAATGTGAAAATGTAAATCAGCCCTATCCATAATATAATTTCTCTAAAACTTTGTTAGTCATTTAAAAATAATATAACCATTCAAAAATGTAACTGCTATCTTAATGTTTTGAAATCAGTTAAAACATTTTAAATACGAATACTGTAGTTTAAAAGAAAGAAACCAGGGGAAGGAAAAGTAGAGAAAGAAATGCCAATTCCAGTCCAAAGCTTTATTTGCCAAGTTTTCTTAGAATGACTTTTACCTACTTATCAATTCTTACAAACAGAATGTATAATGGAAATACTGACTTTTGCCTAAAGTGGCATTGTTGACTGCTGTGATGTTACTGTAATGTAATAAATTATGAAATTGTTGCAAAGTGCTGTTTTTGCCTTAAAATTTTGTGTGTCTTGAAAACTATAGTATTAAATACTATAGCGTGCAAATAATGGGCACGCTTGGCATGAGATAATCTGTTTTTATTTTTACAAAATTCTAACTATATAAGTGTGTTTATTAAAAGAACAAACAAAGTTATGGGATGAAAGAGTTATGGGATAAAAAATGTGGAAAAGTGTGTCAAAAAAAGTAGAAAAAAGTTGTATGAAAAGTTATTTAAAAAGTTATGAAAAAGAAGTTATGGGATTAAAAAAAAAGTCAGGGGATATAAATAAAAACAAATAAAAGCAGGCCCCTGTCAGCATAAGCCTGGAGAAGTGCGTCTGGAGTCTCCGCTCCCACCATGTCCCTGCAACCCCTTCCCAGTCACCCCTTTACCATTAGGGTAGCAAGACAAGACCCCTGTCTAATAGGGGGAGACAGACCGTTTGCCACCTTGACCAGGGCTGAGTCCTTAAATTTCTGGACGATGATGCTTGTTATTTAAGAGCCAGAGGTTGGTGGAGTTGGTTGGTTTGGAGGAGGTCTGATGGCCTCCTTACTCTCACCAAAGCAACTTTTCCCTCAGGGGGCTCCCATCTTCTTCAGAAAGGCAGCTGAGGCGGGACAGTGGGGCTAACAGTAGACCAGGCGAGGGCACGGGCTGCTGGGGTGACCCCCACTTCCCCAGTGTATATATCGTATCTGTATAACATTTTGTATATTCTAGGGGGTGTGACCGCCCCTCTATCGTACCTAGTGGAGGTTGGAGCTGGCATATGGGGAGAAGGTTCTAATAATTACTTGCATCTGGGAAACGTATTTATTGCTAGCATAGGACAGAGGAAGAAGGCGGAGATGGGGTCCTGGCTCCCTTGGTGATGCGACTTCTGTTTATTTTGCTTTTGATTTTGGAATAAATGGATTTAGCCATACTGCTCAGCCTGGTGTGTTCCCGTTTCCTTCACTGGGTCCTGGAGTTTGTCCCAGTGAACGAGGAGCCCCAGAGTGTCTGAGCATGTCCAGCTGGGCTGTTGGGGATCTTCCAGGCCTGTTACCTGTATGCTGCCTAGTGACACCTGGTGGACTTCACAGGGACTGCCATGGCACCTATGGGGCACAGTCCGGCCCTGACAGCCAACAGGCTCAGAAGCCTGATCTAGCAGTGGCCGGAAAGACAGATACCAGCACCCAAGGGCACTGACTTCCATCCACCCCAGGCATCTTCCCTTCCGTCCCCTTGCCTCCCTTTCCTGTCTGCACCGGGTGGCCTTTTCTGTCCGTCCCCTTGCCAGATGTGGTGGCAGGTGCCTACAGTACCAGCTACTCAGGAGGCTGAGGCAAGAGAATCGCTTGAACCCGGGAGGCGGAGATTGCAGTGAGCGAAGTTTGCCCTGGGCGACAGAGCAAGACTCTATCTAAATAAATAAATAAATAAATAAAATTCAAAAAGAAGAGGGAGATGGGAGGGTCCGAATCAGAGAAGGAAACGTGCCAATGGAAGCGGGGTCTAGAGTGATGCAAGAAACGGCCCCAAGCCAAGGAATGCAGGTGGCCCCTGTACGCTGGGAAAGGTGAGGACACGCACTCTTCCCTGGAGCCTGCAAAGGAACACGGCCCTGCTGATCATTCAGACTTGTAACCTCCCGAACTGGCAGACAATAAATTTTGTGTTGCCTTAAGTCAATCCATTTACGGTAATTTGTTACAGTGACAGAAGCTTGAGACAGCACGTTTCTTTCTTTCTTTTTTTTTTTTTTGAGACAGAGTCTTGCTCTGTCACCAGGCTGGAGTGCAGTGGAGTGATGTTGGCTCACTGCAACCTCTGCCTCCCAGGTTCAAGCGATTCTCCTGCCTCAGCCTCCCAAGCAGCTGGGAATACAGGCACCCACCACCACGCCCGGCTGATTTTTTATATTTTAGTAGAGATGGGGTTTCACCATGTTGGTCAGGCTGGTCTCAAACTCCTGACCTCAGGTGATCCGCCCACCTCAGCCTCCCAAAGTGCTGAGATTACAGGCATGAGCCACCGTGCCCGGCCGGAGACAGCAAGTTTCTTTATCTCTTGGGGCCTCTGTTTCTGAAAGCGTGAATCAGTGATAACTGAATCCCTGCAGTGTTGTACTGAGGCTATTCAATGCAGATAACACCAAGTGTTGAGGATGGTGGCTGGCACTCAGCAAGTGCTTGACCAGTATTAGCTATCATTATCTTCAAAGTGTTACCAAAACACCAGGGGTCTGGTCTAGGTCATGCTGCTCACAGCACAGAAAGCCAATAAGGGAAGAAGGCTTTAACTGGGTGCTACCGCTGACGAGATGGTTCAATCTCAAATTCATCTCCTTGACCAGCTAAAATCAGGGGTTTATATAGCAGGGAAGAAATGTAACAATGTGTAAGAAAACAGGAACTAGGGAGGGGCAGGGAAGCAAACATGATGAATGAGAAGTCCATTATCTTATTGTCTGGATGTGATGATCTGGTGAGTTTCAGTTCTTTGATACTTTTTGTTTTTGAGAGGCCTGAAAGTGAAAGGAACTCAGATAAAACAAATTAAGTCTCAAGCTTAAAGACCAGAAGGGTCAATTTCCTATGTTTATCCAAAAAACTATCTATGGGACTATTGGGTCAGTTTCAAAAGTGTAGGCAAAGTATACAATTTTATTGTATGCCAGGCATTTTATATAAAAGAACATTAGAGACTCTGAAGTAAATAAAGTTTTTCCTCAGAAAATGGCACACTCAGGCTGGGCACCATGGCTCAGGCCTGTAATCCTAGCAGTTTGGGAGGCCAAGGTGGGCAGATCACTTGAGCCCTTGAGTTCAAGACCAGCCTGGGCAACTTGGAGAAACCCCATCTCTACAAAAAAATACAAAAATTAGCCAGACATGGTGGTTGGCACCTGTAGTCCTAGCTCCTTGGGAGGCTGAGTGGGGAGGATCACCTGAGCCTGGGAGGTTGAGGCTGCAGTGAACTGTGATCGAGCCACTGCACTCCAGCCTGGGTGACAGAGTGAGACCCTGTCTTAAAACAAATAAACAAATAAGAAAATGGCTCACATTTCTCCTGTTGAGCCACAAGAGGGAGGGGCTGTGTGAATCTCATCTGTAGTTTAGGGGCAGCTTTTGTTGGAGTTTCTTTAACGCCGGCTTTAAATGTGTTCAGAGTAGAATTAGGACTTTCCCTTCAGCAGAGCTTGGGATCTTAGCCCTGGCAGAATTCCAGGGATGTCTTTATGTTTTAAAGTCGCCAGCTTTTGGAACTGTGGGAGGCCTCTGGTATTCAGCCCTGCCGCCAGACTGTGGGGCCACTGGGGTGCTCCCCGCTCTCCAGTCTCACCCCCACTTCTGTACCTCAGGAGGTTTCTCTGCACCGCACTCCCTCACGCCCAACCTTCCATGAAGCCCGTGTGAGGCGGTGTGAGGGAGTTGGCGGGGGGGACAGAGGCAGGCTGTGCTGGGGCTCACTGGAGTCTTCATCTGTCATGCCAATCCCCACACGGTCATGAACTTCCACTCATTTCCCCTCACGTGGGGGCATCCCGCCCTCCTGCCACGCACCAGGATGAAAACTGTGGGCTCCTTCCCCAAGGAAGGGCTCGTCCTGTCTGCATTTTGATTAATTTAGGTCCCTTTGCATTGCCAGCTCTCAGCTGGCTTTAAATTTGATTTTGTTGCTTGTTTGGCTCATTTTCACCTTTAGGGCGAGACAGTCTTTTGTAACGTTTCTACCTTCTGACTAGAAGTGGATGCCTCCTGCATTTTCTCAACACCTCTTCCCCCAGCTTATTTTGGAAATTGTCAAACCTACAGAGAGCTGAAATAACAGTACAGTTAACATCCGTTCACCCTTCACCCGGATTCACCACTTGTGAACATTTGAATGCGTTAACTTTATGTGTCTGTCTACTTACATATGCATTTGTATGTGTATACTTTTTTCTTTTTTTTTCCCCTAACCCATTTGAGAGTAAGTTGCAGCCATCATAACCTGGATCTCCCAAAAACAAAGACGTCCTCTTGTATGACCACAGTTGAATTGTCCTACCTTAGAAATTCATCACTGATGTGATAATACTAAGGTAGACAGTCCACAGGCCATCCAGAAAATCTGGAAACATTGACAAATATGCATGTCATTGTCAAGGTCATCTCCAATCTGTGAAAAATAAATCATCTGCATTTCTCGACATCTATTAATATTTTAATTCTCCCCAGCTTTCCCCAAAACATCCTTTTTAGCTGCTTTTAAAAAATTCGGGGTCCTTCGAAAGCACCATTGTTGCCTGTGACCTGCCTTTTTACCTCTTTTTACCTAGAAAGTCTCACTTCCTTTTTTTGGGAGACTCTTTTATGACAGTGACATTGTGCTGTGTCCAGGCCAGTTCTTTTATAAAATGTTCTGCGATCTGGATTCACACATGTATTTCCACACGATGCTGAGTATTTTAAGATAAGTCAAGAATCAGGTGGCCGGGCGCGGTGGCTCACGCTTGTAATCCCAGCACTTTGGGAGGCCGAGGCGGGCGGATCACGAGGTCAGGAGATCGAGACCACGGTGAAACCCCGTCTCTACTAAAAATACAAAAAAATTAGCCGGGCGTGGTGGCGGGCGCCTGTAGTCCCAGCTACTCGGGAGGCTGAGGCAGGAGAATGGCGTGAACCCGGGAGGCGGAGCTTGCAGTAAGCCGAGACTGCGCCACCGCGCTCCAGCCTGGGCGACAGAGCGAGACTCCCTCTCAAAAAAAAAAAAAAAAAAAATCAGGTTTTCATACGAAACAATCGCAATGCTTTGGCACTGCACAGGCCACAGAAGCCTGTGGCTGCCTCCGGCCCCGCCTGCACCCCCTCCCCCAGGCCTACCCTGCCCTTTTTCTTCTCTCCCTGCTTCTCCCTCGCCCTCAGCCCAGCAGCGTCTCCTGGACAGTCCTGGCTTTCGGGTCCGGGTTGGGCAGCAGCCCCTGCAGCCGGCCCCACTGAGTCTGCCCTGCCTTCCAGATTCTGGTACAGGTCAAAGAGGTCCTCTCCAAGCTGAGCACGCTCGTGGAAACCACACTCAAAGAGGTGCGCGTTGTGGGGCAGTGCAGGGAGGGCCAGCGGGGGTGGGCTCTCTGGCCGGGGAGGGGCCACAGAGCTCAGGAACTCGCAGATCCACCTCCCTCTCTCCCTCACACCCCCACCCCTGTGCCTTTCCTCCTGAATATCCCATTTCTCTCCTGGCCTCTTGGGCTCTGTCCCATCCTCTTCATTTGTGTTCCCTGCTTGTCTCTTTTGCATGATTCTTCTGGGTCTACTGTGAACTCTTACCCTTCCCCTCACCTCTGCCCCCTCCCCACGTCTCTCTCTGGGCCCCTCCCTCTCCGGTGGCTTTTCTTTCAGACAGAGAAGATTACAGTATGCGGGAACACCCATGGCCGGTTCTATGACCTCCTCAACATATTCGAGCTCAACGGTTTACCCTCGGAGACCAACCCCTATGTATCCTTCTCAGCAGAGCCACCCTCTCCCCACCTCCACCCCCAGCCCCAGCCTCAGATCTGCACAGAGTGGGAGGAGCCCCTGCCAGGGAAAAGACGTGACCTTGGAAAGGAGAGGCCTGGCCATGCTGGGGCACCAAGGTGTGGGTGGACCTGCAGGCTGGCCATGCACCCCAGGCTCCAGGCTCAGACAGGCCTGGGCCAGCACCCACCTGCTATGTGACCTGAGCTGGTATCTCAGTCTCTCTGGGTCCTGGCTTGTCTTCGTCTGCCTCAGGATCGCATTTGAATGGCACCTGGCACTGGCCACACTTGGGTTCCATCCTGGCTTTGCCACTTCCCAGCTGTGTGACCGAAGCAGGTTACTTCACTGCTTGGTGTCACAGTTTCCCCACTTGCAAAGGGGGATAATAATATGTGCAACCCTGTTACTCAACAGTTACTGGGAGGATCGGTTAAGAACAGGGCCCGGCCCACACTTGATGCTGTATAAGTATTTCCCCATATTATGGTATTTGCTTGATGAATGGCCACTTGCAGGGCCACTAGGCCTATGCATTGTTGAGTGGGAGGGCCCGTGTCCCATCTCCCCCACGCTCCAGGCCTCTCTGAGGAGAGCTGAAGCAGGTGGACTGACTAGTCCCCGCACCTCCCCGCCATTGGCTTTCCGGGAGACAGGAGGCAGGTCCTCAGTGCCACACTACTGAGGCTTAGCCACCAAGCTCTGGCTGGAGCCACAGTGAGGAAAGGATTAGAAACCCAGACCCCTTGAGCCCTGCCAAGTCCTCGCTCCTTGGGAGGTGCTGACAGGAGCCTTGAGGCCAGGCAGGGGCGGCCCATATCTGCCCATTTTCTGCCACCACCCCCCACCCCACCCCACCCCTTCCCCTCCACGCTTGCCGTGCTTTCCTCAGCAGGACGGATATTTCATGGTGACTTTGTGGACCGAGGCTCCTTCTCTGTAGAAGTGATCCTCACCCTTTTCGGCTTCAAGCTCCCGTACCCAGATCACTTGCACCTACTTCGAGGTGAGCTGGGAAGTGACAAGGTTTGGGTTCATTGTGGGGTCCTGGGTGGGGCACTCACTCTGCAAGGATAATAGCTGCAGCTGTATTTATTCTGTGGACTCGGAGATCATGCACAGGGCGGCCTTTTAAGATTGAGTATGTTGTGCACTGCACGATAGCATCACACCAAAGGACGCATTTACATCATAGCTAGTGTAGAAATGGATGTTTACTCTGACCGTTTTTCAGCAGATGGCAAACAAGGGTCTGAGGATGGGCCCCTTTTTCTAATTTGCACAAGGGCATGAAACAGGCTCCTGGGTGGCCCTAAATCTGGCACTAAAGTCAAGCTGAGTGACTGAGTGAACAGACCAGGGCCCGAGGGTGGGAGCAAGGAGATTGTTGATGAGGCAGCTGTGCCCCCTCAGATTCAGGCTTGGTGTCAGATTTGGGTTCTTTGATTGAAGTAGAGCCTGGAGCTGAGTGTGCTGGTTCACACCTGTAATCCCAGCACTTTGGAAGGCCAAGGTAGGAGGATCACTTCAGCCCAGGAGTTTGAGACCAGCCTGGGCAACACAGTGAGACCTTGTCTCCAGTAAACATTTTTTAAAAAGGCCGGGCGCAGTGGCTCATGCCTGTAATCCCAGCATTTTGGGAGGCCAAGGCAGGTGGATCACCTGAGGTCAAGAGTTCGAGACCAGCTTGTCCAATGTGGTGAAACCCCGTCTCTACTAAAAATATAAAAATTAGCCGGGCATGGTGGTGCACGCCTGTAATCCCAGCTACCTGGGAGGCTGAGGCAGGAGAATCACTTGAACCCAAGAGGCACATGTTGCAATGAGCCGAGACTGCGTCACTGCACTCCAGCCTGGGCGATAGAGTGAGACTCAGTCTAACAAAAAAAAAAAAAAAAAAAAAAAAGCCAGGCATGGTGGCACCGTGCACCTGTAGTCCCAGCTTCTTGGGTGGCCAAAGTGGAAGGATTGCTTGAGCCCAGGAGTGTGAGGCTGCAGTGAGCCATGATCACACCACTGCACTCCAGCGTGGGCAACAGAGCGAGACCCTGTCTCTTTGAAAAAAAAAAAAAGTAAGGAACTTGAAGTAGAGCCCAGAGTATTTGCTGGAGGAAGAGACACAGGTGTGAGACAAAGAGGGAACAAAAGGGGCCCTCTAGGGTTTTGGCCGGAGCATCTGGAGGGCTATGACTGCCAGTGACAAAGATGGGGAGATGTAGAGCAGGGTGTGGCCAGGAGCTGAGGCGCTCCCCTTCGGATATGGCTGAGATTCAGGAGACATGGGATGTGGGTGGGGTTCCGAGGGGTGTTGAAAATGTAGGTGTCGGCCGGGCGCGGTGGCTCACGCTTGTAATCCCAGCACTTTGGGAGGCCGAGGCGGGCTGATCACGAGGTCAGCAGATCGAGACCACGGTGAAACGCCGTCTCTACTAAAAAATACAAAAAATTAGCCGGGCGTGGTGGCGGGCGCCTGTAGTCCCAGCTACTCGGAGAGGCTGAGGCAGGAGAATGGCGTGAACCCGGGAGGCAGAGCTTGCAGTGAGCCGAGATTGTGCCACTGCACTCCAGCCTGGGCGACAGAGCGAGACTCGTCTAAAAATAAATAAATAAATAAAAATAAAAGAAAATGTAGGTTTCTTGGTGTCCAGATGAGATTAGACAAGAGGAGCTCACCGCGATGTGAGGGCCACAAAGGGGAGGCCCTGCCCATGGCGGGGTCGGGGTGAGTTGGGAGGTGAGTGATAGGCTGGGGCGAAGCCTGCATGCCCATGTCCCTGGGCTCACAGGGTTCACGCAGCAGTGTCCAGCACAGGGTCAAAGCTCAGGAAGCACCTACTGTGGGCCTCGTTGCAGGAGGCAACAAGTGCTCAGGCCAAGGAGTTGGACAAGCAGAGTCTGAGCAGATGCGAGACTGGGCAGCCTTCTCCTTGCCCCCAAGCTCTGGTAGGAAGAAGGAGGCCGGGTGCTTGTGTCTGAGACAGAAGGATGGAGCTCAGGGTGGGGTGGGCTGGGGCACATGTTCTGTAGATGGGCCTACTTTTTGTTTTTGAGACAGGGTCTTGCTCTGTTGCCCAGGCTGGAGTGCAGTAGCATGAGCATAGCTCACTGTAGCCTCCACTTCATGGGCTCAAGTGATCCTCTGGCCTCAGCCTCCCAAGTAGCTCGCACTACAGGCACGCACCACCATGCCCAGCTAATTTTTAAAATTGTTTTGTAGAGAGATCTCAGTATATTGCCCAGGCTGGTCTCAAATTGCTGGGCTCAAGCAGTTCTGCCTTGGCCTCCCAAAGTGCTGGAATTACAGGCATGAACCACTGTGCCTAGCTATGGACCTACTTTTTGTCAAGATTCCCCCCTTGGTACCTCCAGTCTGGAAGGCACCGCAGTGGGAAGTGCGAGGCCCATGGGGGAAGGGACACATGCACAGTTCTGGGCCTTGAGGGTGCCAGGCTGGAGGACACTGATGTACCTGGGGGCTGAGCTTTCTCTTCTGTCCCCGTATTGGCCAGGCAACCACGAGACAGACAACATGAACCAGATCTACGGTTTCGAGGGTGAGGTGAAGGCCAAGTGCACAGCCCAGATGTACGAGCTCTTTAGCGAGGTGTTCGGGTGGCTCCCGTTGGCCCAGTGCGTCAACGGCAAAGTGCTGGTGAGGACGGCCTGAGCCCCCAGTGTGGGTTCCCCACCCAGCCAAACCTGGGCAGAGGTGCTGGTGAAGGAAGTTGGGGCCTGTGGGTGGGTGGCACCTTCCCTCACAGCGGCATCCCCCAACTCCCCAGATCATGCACGGAGGCCTGTTCAGTGAAGACGGCATCACCCTGGATGACAGCCGGAAAATTGAGCGAAATCGACAACCCCCAGATTCAGGTGAGCAGGGTGGGGCCAGGTGTCTCCAGCAGAAAGGGGCAGCCTGGGCTGAGCAATCCCTGCAACCCGGCCCTGCCTCAGAGGATGGGCTTTGTGTCATTGGCAAGAAACAGCGGGTCTGAGCTTCAGTTTCCTCACCTGCGACTTGGGCCAGTGCACCTCCTTCATGGGGCTGTGATGGCAGCACGGTCGTGACCATGGTGTGGGGTGAAGGCACGGTCACCGCCGAGCACACCTGTCCTTATTTATTTGTGAGTTCAGCTGTGGACCCCTGGAGGGAGGGGAGGTCTTGGGGCTCCTGTCCTAGTGTCGGGCACACTTCAGAGAGTTCACTCACAGGTGCACACGCACATGCACCCTGTGAGTGCTGCAGAGGACATGGATTGGGTGGGCTGGTGCCAGGTGGTCGGGAAGGCCTCTCCAGGGAGGCGAGGTTTGAGCTGACACTGCAGGAAGCAGAGGCACCTGCCGAGCACAGAGCCTGATGAGCATATTCCAGGCTCGAGGAGGGGTCCCAAGGCAGGGAGAAGTTGGCGAGTGGGCAGGGCTGTGCTTTGAGGGCTGACGTTGGACATGGGGTTCACTGGGCCCAAATCCTATGGCGCTTTACAGGCCTCAGTGAGGAACTTTGTTCCTAGGGCAGTGTGGAGTCACCAAAGGCTTTGAGCGGGAGACGGGCCTGATCTGAATAGTGTCATTGAAAGCTCTATCTGGCTTCGGGGCCACAGGGGATTGAATGGGGTCTGGAGGGCAGATCAGCAGAGAGGGTGGGGGTGGCTCAGAATCACAGTTGCCTGTCCCGAATGTCCATGTCCATGCTGGATGTCCCCTGCCCAACACCCACCCAGGCTGGGCTGTGGGGTCAGCACCTGGCCGGGCCAGGAGGTGGCCTGTGAGTGACCACCCCCGGGGCGGTGGACGGGTCCCTAATGTTTCCCTCACTCCCCACCAGGTCCCATGTGTGACCTGCTCTGGTCAGATCCACAGCCGCAGGTGAGGCTAGGGTGGGGTGCAGGGCCAGCGGGTGTGGGCTGTGGGCAGCAGGTGGAGGCAGACAGTCACCCTGAACCCGTCTCTCCCATCTGCCCACCCTCAGAATGGGCGCTCGGTCAGCAAGCGGGGCGTGAGCTGTCACTTTGGGCCTGACGTCACCAAGGCCTTCTTGGAAGAGAACAACCTGGACTACATCATCCGCAGCCACGAGGTCGAGGCCGAGGGCTACGAGGTGGCTCACGGAGGCTGCTGTGTCACCGTCTTCTCTGCCCCCAACTACTGGTATGTCTTTGCCTTTCCTGCCCAGGGCCTCTACCAAGCCATGGGTTTTTGTCTTGGTTTTTGTTTTGCCTTTTTATGATGGAACATTTCAAAGACAGGCAAGAGCAGATAAAAGAGCATGACAAACACCCCTGTGCGCGTTGCCCACCCGTGCAGCACCAGTGGGGCCAGCCTGCGGGTGCTGACCAGCCGCCCCGTGTTACCGCAAGCCCCGGGCACTTCATCTTTCTCCCATTGATTGCCCAGCACGTTTCAGAAGGAAAGGGATCTTTTTCTTAACCACAATATCATATTTACACTTTTGAGTGCTGGCTGGGCATGGTGGCTCATGCCTATAATCCCAGCATTTTGGGAGGCTGAGGCAGGCGGATCACCTGAGGTCAGGAGTTTGAGACCAGCCTGGCCAACATGGTGAAACCCCGTCTTTACTAAAAATACAAAAATTAGCTGGGCGTGGTGGTGCACACCTGTAATCCCAGCTACTCGGGAGGCTGAGTCAGGAGAATTGCTTAAACCCGGGAGGTAGAGGTTGCAGTGAGCCAACATTGTGCCACTGCACTCCAGCCTGGGCAAGAGTAAGACTCCATCTCAAAACACACACACACACACACACACACACACACACAAGTGCTGATCCCTTGCCCCCACCCAAATCCTGCCAAGTTCTCTTTCTCCTGGTCTCTCCTAAGTGTCTTTTCCAGCTGACTTCTTCCAGACAGGACCTAAACAAGGACCACATTTTCAGTCTCTTTGCCTGTGAGTTCCCTGTCTTTCCCTACCAGCATCATTTATTTGTTGAAGAATAGGCTGCTGTCTGCTGTACGAGTCACTGTTTCCTGGACTAGACTGACTGCATCCCTGTGGTGCCATGTGACATGTTCCTCTGTTCCCTGCATCTCCGGGTGGGCAAAGCTGGAAGCATGGGCAGATTCCTAGCGGGGTCTGGTGAGCGTCCACCTCCATGAGCTACACTCTGCCCCTTCCTGCTCCTGCTTCCCTCACTCCCACCCTCTTTTCCCCATCCCCATCCCCATCCCCATCCTCCTGCCCCTCCCATTCTTTCCCCTGGATTCCTGTCTTTCCTGTCCCTGTCTCTCTGTCCATCTGTGTCTGTCATGGCTCTGTCCCTCCCTCTCTCTGTCCCTTCTTGCCCAGCCCTTCCTTCTCTTAACCCTCCAGCCCCGCCCAGTCCTGACCACACTGCCCACTCTGCTCCTGTCCCTGCAGTGACCAGATGGGGGAACAAAGCCTCCTACATCCACCTCCAGGGCTCTGACCTACGGCCTCAGTTCCACCAGTTCACAGCAGTGGTGAGTCACCCCTCAAGGCCCCCGCCCCTCCCATCCCGGCCTGGGGACAAGGAGGCTAAGACCCTGGTAAGGGGTGAGAGTAGGTTCCGCTGGTGGGTGCTCTGGGTGCTCAGAGGCTCTGTTCTGACTTCTATCCCCCCTGCCCTGGTCCCACAGCCTCATCCCAACGTCAAGCCCATGGCCTATGCCAACACGCTGCTGCAGCTAGGAATGATGTGAGGTGACGGCGGGGTGGCCTGCACCCCAGGGCCCCTCCACTCCCACCGGACCTGGGCCCCGGGCCAGGGGCAGAGCAGGCCCCACCCTACGGCAACGTTGGATCCCCTTTTACTTTGTAAAGTTTGTATTTATTCCCCTTTAGGTTTGCAGAGGGGGTAGGGGCAGAGTCAGGGGCTGGCCAGACGGTCTGCTCCCTGGACAGAGAGGAAGGAGGTGGAGCAGCTGGGGCTGGGGGCACAGCCCGGGCATTCTGTGGGGAGGCCGTCCTCGGGTTGGGGTGGGGCCAAGTGGCTGCCCTGCCCCCCTCATTTGCATGGCTCCTCCCACACTCAAGCAATAGGGCCCCACCACAGGAAGACCCCCAGAGAGAGGGTCAGCAGGGGGGCCTCGCCTACGCCTCCCCTCCTGTAGCCCCATGGTGGGGCTAGGCTGGGGCTCACCCCCTCCCCAGCTATTTTATGTCTGTAATTAAATATGTTAAAATAAAGTCATTATCGGAAGTCAGCTTGTCTCTGGATGATGGAGCCGCAGGAGCTGCCCGGGTTGGGTTACTGCCTGCTCAGGAGATCCGGAGGGCGGGGAGGCCGCGAAGTCCCACTGGCCAGGCCCACCCAGCTCTGGGCTGACCGCCCAAGTGGCCCCTGCCTCTGCCCAGCACCGTGGGCTCCCGGGGAGAGTTCTGCCCCCTGGGTGGGGCGATGAGGCCAGCACTGAGTGGAGCAGAGCAGAAGCGGAAGCGGAAGCAGCTCCTCATCCTTTGCTGGCTCCAGCAACAAGCATGACAGTGCCGCTCCCTGCTCCCTGCTCAGGGCAGGCCCAGCAGTGGTTCTTAACATCACACAATGAGGCAGGCATCTCCAGTCATCCAGGGAGACCAGAGGACCCTTGTCTCACTCCCAGTTGGCTCTTAGTCACTGGTAACATTGGATTCCATTCAGGCTGCCCTGCCAGGCCTTGGCCTTCCAGAGAGATTGCGTTTTCAAGTTTGAGCTCCTCTGGACTCAGCTTTCTCCAGTGGTATGTGGCGCTGGGGGATGGTCTACAGCAAATGACTCCTGCAGGGCCAAGTCCGGGAGTGTTTGGCCCTTTGGAGGCCTCCCAGGCAGACACGAGGCGTCCGCGGTCCTGATTGCGCGTAGGCGCTGGGGAGGTGTTCTCTGAGGCCCATCAGCCTTACAGTGAGTGCACCGCCTTCTAGGGGCAGGTGCGCCAGGGTCTCATCAGCCTTACAGTAAGTGCACCGCCTTCTGGGGGCAGGTGCGCCAGGGTCTCATCAGCCTTACAGTAAGTGCACCGCCTTCTGGGGGCAGGTGCTCTGGGGTCCAGAAGCCAAGTACACATGGCTTCAGGAAAACAGGCACGAGGCCCAGGTTGCCAGTGCCATTCATTTCCCATGGGAAAGACAAAAACAGCCACCATGGCTGTCGGGAGGGTGCTTCAGACCTGATGGGAGTCAGCCAGGCGGGCAGCTGTGAGGCCCTCAGACTCACTGGGTGTCGGGGTTCCCTGCCGCTGCAGTTCAGGAAGTCTCCCAGGACCCAGTATGGCCATTATCCTCACAGTTAGGGCCTATTATAGTGAGAACATGGGGATGAGAATGAACGGAGGGAAGAGGCGGGCACGAGCGTCCCACTGCCCTCTCCCGTGGAGCTGTGCGGACAGCACTTATTTTCCCTGCATGGATGCGACAGCGGACTGGAGTGTGGCCACCTAGGGAAGCTCACCCGGGCCTCTGCATCCAAGGTTTTCTTCAGGGATTGGTCATGGGGACTGCTCACCCCGCGTGGCTGACCGTAGCCTCCAGAGAGACCCACAGCCCCCACCCTAAATCACATCCTTAGTATAGACTGTCCACTGTGGCCCAGGGCCCCAGATAAAGAGACGTTCCTATCAGGGAGGACACGCCAAGGGCTCCCAGGTGACCTCCCAGGAGCCAGCCTTTTCTTTAGTCCAGGCTACAGCCGTGCTGCACAGCTGCATAGCAAACACCCTAACCCTCACCAGCTTAAACAATGAATGCCTTGCTGTCTTCTCAGTTCTGTGATTGGCTGGGCTTGGCTATGCAGGGCGCACCTGAGGGCTGAGGCATTTGTGGTCAGGGGGCATTTGGGGCTGGAGGCATCTGAAGACTCGCCCGGCTGGACTCCATGGGGGCTCACTCCTGTGACTGCAGTTGCTGTGGGCTGTTAGCTGGGCCGGCACTTGAACGCCTGTGTGTGGCTTCCACGTGGCCTGAGCTTCTCTCAACGTGGCAGCTGGGTCCCTCAAGGGAGCAATTAATGTTTACATTTAAATCAACCAACTGCATTCCAGCTGTAGCACGTGCCTCAGCAATGTCCTGCCACACATTCAATTGTCTCTTTCATTTCCTGCAATCTGGAACATTGCCTCAGCCCCTCTTTGTCTTTGACATGGACGTTTGTGGTGATCACGCTCCTCTCCCTCCCTGTATCTGAAGAGTGCTCCCTGACTGGCTGCCGTCTCCTCCCTGTCGGGTCTGGCTGGGCTCTCCAGTGGGAGTGCCGCGGAGGGGACACAGCAGAGGCCCCATGCTTGTGATGTATGTTGCAGATCATTTTCTCCCGTTCTGTCCTTTTTTGTTAAATTGTGGTAAAAAGCACATAACATAAACTGTACCACCTTAACCATTTGAAAGTATATATCCCAGACTGTCTTTTATCTTTAGACTTCACTTGTGGTTTGTTGCCACGGTACAAGTTTATTTTTACGAAGCCAAATGTATCAGTATTTCTTTAATTGTGCTGGCGTGGGAGTCAGTACTTCTCCCTACACCCGAGTTTCAGGGAAGTTCCCTCAGGTTTCTTCTGGATTTTGTACGGTTTTCTTCTTTATGTCAAGATCTCCAGTCTATTTGGAGTTCCTTCTTGTACGTGATGTGAGGAATGGGTCTAATTATATCTTTCTCCAAGTGGCTATTGGAGGAAGTTTTTAAACGAGAAGAGAAACTCAGAAGATGCTGCAAGAGATGGGACCTTTACGGCGATCAATGTCTCAGTAAAGTCAGAACAAAGACACTCAGGCACACCCACCACGAGTACCAAAACTTTGAGCAGATCAACGCCACAGAGCTGGGCTCGGGGAAACGGAAGGGCCATGGGAGGGAGGGAAAGCATTTAATGGGGGAAGGTCTGGGTAAGTCGATAAGTTTTGGGGAATCAAGGGGGATAAATACACATGAGTAGGGCTCTGAAGTTAGAGGCAATGAATTGAACCAAAAAGAAACAGTAACTTCCAAAAGGGAGTGTGACGGAGAGACGCCCATAGAAGCAGGTGATGGACATCCAGGGCTGGCCGGGCACGGGGCTCACGCCTGCGATCCCAGCACTTGGGGAGGCCGAGGCACGTGGATCACTTGAGCACGGGAGTCTGCTAAAGTAGGGGACACCACTCTAGTTAAAGTTTGGATCAGGGTCATCACGCTGGGGACGTGCCAGGCACACGGAGGTGGGGGAGATGCTGGGGGCAGGTGTGGACACTAAGCAATGGTGTCGGAGGCTGCTGGGGAGTCTCAGGGTCTAGCAGGAGCAGATGTGGACTCCCAGGAGTCGTGGACATGAATTAGGGGTCCTAAGAAGCCTCGCCACCGACAAAGGAAGCTGTGAAGGAAAGACCAGAGAACCGGGGGGAGGTGGGGTCTTAGGTGCTTCCCACCCCATCGACCAGGATGGACCCAGGCATCTGCCCAGCTGGATGGAACAGAGACTCCAAGGCAGGAAGAACCCGAATTCTGTCTCCTTGTCGTTCTCTTGGACCCTTTCATGCTGTCTTCCCCCACCCCCATCTGTCAATGGCCATGATTAGGTCACAGACCCAAGCTCTGGCCACCAGGGCAGGCAGAAAGATGACCTAACCTCCATAGCACCGGGTGGGGCCCCTGCTTCCCACCTGTGGGGGGTGTCAGTTGCTTGGCAGCCAGAGGGACGGAGGCCACCACCCCACCCCTCCCGGCCAGCACCACAGATGGAGAAACTGGGCCCCTGGTTCCCTCTGCCCACACCCTCCCGTGGCTCTCATCTCCATGGTCCAACAGATGGGGGGAAACAGGTTGAGGAATTTGGACACTGGAAAATGGGTGGAAGCAGTTAAAACCTGAGGGGACCAGGAGGGGCGGGGTGGGCACCCATCTCAGGATGAGTCGAGGAGCAGCAGGGTGATTTTCCATGCCCCGCCCCTTGGCCCTGTTCTAAGAGTTTACACGCATTAACATTTCATTCTAACTCAGTGACTCAGACACTTTTCAGATGCCCATTTTACAGATAAGCAAGTTGAAACAGAGAGGTTAAGTTACATGCTCAGAGTCACACAGCCAGCAAATGGCAGAACAGGACTTGAGCACCAGCTGACTGGCTGCAGAGTCTGTGCCCTGAGCCAGTTTGCAGTAGCATTGAGCACTTGATGTGTCGGGCGGTTTACGGGCACTTGGGGTCCTCGCAACAGCCCCATTTTACAGATGAGGAAACTGAGGCACAGAAGCAGCAATATGCCTGAGGGCACACAACTAGGAAGGAGGATAGAGTGTATTCACTGGGAGATAATAAAACCTTTGATGCCTAATGCTAAAATAATATTTGGGGAAAAACTTTTGACCCCTTTTAGCAAACAAAAATTTTAAGATGGCAAGAATTTATCCTGCCTGGTTAATCTGATTTTTCCCTTTTTAGTACACGGGTGTTCCCTAACCTCACCCCTGAAGAGAAAACTCACGACTTCCCCCAGAGCTGTGCATTCTCAAAGGTTTTTTTTTTTTTTTTTTTCTTCCCTGAGATGGAGTCTTGCTCTGTCGCCCAGGCTGGAATGCAGTGGCGCAATCTCGGCTCACTGAAGCCTCCGCCTCCTGGGTTCAAGCCTCCTAAGTAGCTGGGATCACAGACGTGTGCCACCAGGCCAAGCTAATTTTTGTATTTTTAGTAGAGACGGGGTTTCACCATGTTGGTCAGGCTGGTCTCGAACTCCTGACCTCACGTGATCTGCCTGCCTCGGCTGCCCAAAGTGCTGGGATTACAGGTGTGAGCCACTGCACCCGGCCTCAAAGCATTTTTGTTAGCGGTCTTTTTAAGATTTCTCCACCCGGCGCGGTGGCTCACGCCTGTAATCTCAGCATTTTGGGAGGCCGAGGCGGGCAGATCACGAGGTCAGGAGTGTAACACCAGCCTGGTCAACATGGTGAAACCCCATCTCTACTAAAAATACAAAAAAATTAGCTGGGCATGGTGGCACGTGCCTGTAATCCCAAATACTCAGGAGGCTGAGGCAGGAGAATTGCTTGAACCGGGACCCAGGAAGCGGAGGTTGCAGTGAGCCGATATGGCGCCACTGTATTCCAGCCTGCTCTACAGAGCGGGAGTCCGTCTCAAAAAAAAAAAAAAAAAATTTCTCTTGGAACTGTTCTGTGACTGTCAACTGTATGGCGCTAGGGGGCGCTGCAACACCACGGTGTTTTATAGTCATTACAACACTCTTCCAGCAGACGGCGGCAAAGTGTTGGGGAAAGAGGGTGCCTTTTTGCCAATCCCCATATATTTTTCTAATTTTCTTTGTATGGTATGCAAACATTTCCAATTCTCAAAATTTGGTCTCAGCTACCATTCTAACTATTTGAGGCTTAGGCTTCTCTGTTTCCCCTCCACTCTGGGCCGAAGTCTTCCTGTCAGTGAAACAGGGATGTTTAAAGTTGTTTTTTTGGGCCCCTTTCCCGGAGCTGTCCTGATGGCCCATTTGGGGCAGTTTCTCTCTTTTTGGAGCATGGAGCTGCTCTTAAGGCCCTGCCTGCTGGATTCTCAAATAGCATGGTGGACACTCCCCTCCAGACCTCCTCTGTGGGCCCAGCCTCCCCTCTCTTAGCCCCTTGGAGTTCCCGCCTCTTCTGGGCCCCAAAGTCCTGTCTCTAACTCAAAGACAGTTATCTGTGTTAAAATAAAATAACATGGGTGGGGCGTGGTGGTTCACGCCTGTAATCCCAGCACTTTGGGAGGCCGAGGTGGGTGGATCACCTGAGGTCAGGAGTTCAAGACCAGCCTGGCCAACATGGTGAGACCCGATCTCTACTAAAATTAGAGGGACTGACTCGCCCTGCAGGTGCTGTTTGAAGGCCTCTGGGATGAAATATAATAGCGAACATCCTGTTCTGTCTCAGTTACTAGAGGATTCCCCCTACCTGTGGGGCCACCCTGAATGCTCACGGTGGGGATGCTGGGAACAGGAGTTCAGAAAAGGTTGTGTTCACTCGAGGGGGAACAAATTTTGACTCAGTGGGGGATAGACTTGCCCAAAGCCTCAGGGCCACCCAAAAAGGCTATGCAAATAAGACCCAGGGATGGCCGGGTATACAAGTAAGACTCGGGAGGCTGAGGCACGAGAATCGCTTGAACACGGGAGGCAGAGGTTGCAGTGAGCTGACATCGTACCACTGTACTCCAGCCTGGGTGACAGAGACTCTGCCTAAAAAAAACAAAAACAAAAACAAAAACAGACAAATAAAAAAACCCAGGGAGACGGTGTGAAACTCTGTTTCTTTTTGTTTGTTTGTTTTTTGAGACAGGGTTTTGCTCTTGTTGCCCAGGTTGGAGTACAATAGCGCAATCTCAGCTCACCGCAACCTCCGCCTCCTGGGTTCAAGTGATTCTCCTTCTACCTCAGCCTCCCAAGTAGCTGGGATTACAGGCATGCACCATCACACCCAGCTAATTTTTTGTATTTTTAGTACAGATGGGGTTTCACCATGTTGGCCAGGCTGGTCTCGAACTCCCGACTTCAGGTGATCCACCCACCTCGGCCTCCGCAAATGCTGGGATTACAGGCGTGAGCCACCGCGTCCGGCTGGGAAACTGTTTCTGCATCTGTGTGTCTGTGACTGCCTGGCTTTTGAGTTCCTGTGTGATAACATGTGAGTGTGCCCATGTGGCTGAGGGAATCAAAGTGTCCAACGGCATCTAGCAGTGTGTGACGGGTCCCGAGTGGGTGAACACGTTGACATTTCCAAGTATGTCAGTGTTTGTGTGAATGGGTCTGTGAGTGTGTGGGGGTCGGCTTCCCAGAGCAGTGGGTCTGTGTGCCTCTGTGAGTACATGTGTGTGCACTACATGTGTGTGTCCGTGTCTGTGTCTATGTATGGGCAGGTTAATCATTATATCTGTTGGTGAATGTAGGTCTGCCACATTCTGAGTGTACGTGTCTGTGGTATGTGCCGTGACTGCGTGCCTGGATCCGAGTGTGCATGTGTCTATGTGTGTGTACACGTGTATGGCAGAGAGAGAGACTGACCCAGTGTTGCCTGATGTCTGTGAAATCCATGCAGCTCCTCGTTTAAATCCATCTTGCCACTTGTTTGGGGTCCACACCACTTTCTTTCTCATGGGCCCCCGATGTTCCCCCGAGACCCCCCATAGCTCTGGGCACTGCAGGGAAGAGCAGAGAGACTCGCTCTGAGCCTTCATTTCCTGCATTCGTGCCGTTGGCTTGTCCAGTCTCCGAATCCCTCCAAACATCTGTCTCTGCTGTTCCTTTTTACCTTCCAGCTCCTCAGGCAGGCCAGGTCCCCATGGTCACGAGACCTCTGCCCTCCGAGGTGGGCCGTGACAAAGGACAGCCTCCCTCCCCACCACCAACCAGAACCTTCCCACCCAGCCTCTCTTCCTCCCCACACCTGCAAAACCTCCCCTCCAGGTGAGGTCCACAGCTTGTATTTCTTCCAAACCCCCCAGGGCCTCATTCTTGCCAGGCTGCGAGCCGTGGACTACACGGCCAAGTATCCCCCAGCATGCACAAACGGGCTCTAGCAAGGCCACGCGGCGCACCAGGCAGCACGCAGCACCAGCAGTAACCACTCCGTTCAGAAAAGAGCTGGGGTGGGGCGCAGTGGCTCACTCCCATAATCCCAGTGCTCGGGGAAGCCAAGGCCAGAGGATGGCTTGATCCCAAGAGTGCAAGTGAGCCGTGATTGCAACACCGCACTCCAGCCTGGGTGACAGAGCCAGACCCCGTCTTGAAAGAAAGAAAAGAGAAAAGAGAGAAAGAGAAAGGAAAGAAAGAGAGAGAGGAAGGAAGGAAGGAAGGAAGGAAGGAAGGAAGGAAGGAAGGAGAGGAAGGGAGCGAGAGAAAAAAGAGAAAGAAAAAGGAAGGAAGGAAAGAAGGAAGGGAGGGAGGGGGAGGGGAGGAAAGGGGGGAACGGGGGGAAGGGAGGGAGGGAAGGAGGGAGAAGCATGGAAGAGAGAAGAACAAAAGGAGGGTGGTGGGATAGAATTCTTTACTTTCCAGAGAAAAAAATAAGAAACTCAGGCCAGGCCTGCAAGCAGTTAGAAAGATAGACAGGCCCTTGGACCTCCATGAACTCCCTTTTCTCCTGCCCTCAGCAAGGCTAGAGTGTGGTCATTTGCTGTTTTTCACTGCTGGGGGTTATGGGGAAACAAGGCAATACAGAGAGAGGCCCCGAGCTTCCTCCTAACCTCCACAGGGCTTTAGCAACCCAATTTCTTCCCAATTATAGGAAGCAGTTGGCCGGGCACAGTGGCTCATGCCTGTAATCCCAGCACTTTGGGACGCCGAGGTGGGCGGATCACTTGAGGTCAGGAGTTCAAGACAAGCTTGGTCAACATGGTGAAAACCCATCTCTACTAAAAATACAAAAATTAGACAAGTGTGGTGGCACACACCTGTAGTCCCAGCTACTCGGGAGGCTGAGGGAGGAAAATTGCTTGAACCCGGGAGGCGGAGGTTACAGTGAGCCAAGATCATGCCACTGCACTTCAGCCTGGGAGACAGAGTGAGACTCCATCTCGGGGTGGGGAGGGGGGAAGCAGCAGCAGCAATTAGTGCACAATACACACAGCCTTTTTTTTTCTTTTTTTTTTGACAGAGTCTTACCCTGTCACTAGGCTGGAGTGCAATGGCATGATCTCGGCTCACTACAACCGCCACCTCCCGGGTTCAACAGATTCTCCTGCCTCAGCCTCCCGAGTAGCTGGGACTACAGGTGTGCGCCACAAGGCCAGGCTAATTTTTGTATTTTTAGTAGAGACGGGGTTTCGCCATGTTGGCCAGGATGGTCTTGATCTCTTGACCTCGTGATCCACCCGCCTCGGCCTCCCTAAGTGCTGGGATTACAGGCGTGAGCCACCACGCCCGGCCAACCACAGCCCCTCTTTTGGGCCTTTTCCTATTGCAATGATTTTTCAATGTGTCCAGTGGCTTGGTTGCCCAGATGTTGGTGGAGCTTGATGCAAACAGAATTCAGAGCCACACAGGCACCGCTAGCAAATCCACATCTCTGGTGCCGAGGGCCCCAGAATCTGTGTTTTGAATGCATTTTTCAGACGCTTTTACTGTACCTTATAACCAAGATCAGGTGAGGTGTGCAAACCAAGGGCCCTGTCCCCTCCAAACCAGCAGAGCCCAGGGGCATGAGGATGGCAAGCGAAGTGACAACATAAACACAGGTGTCTCCATCATCAAGGATGGGAGTGGAACAGACAGCAAGGGCCAGGTCACCCCCAGAGCATTCGTCAGTTGTCAAGTCCAAAGCTAAGAAATCAGTTCATAAATGTTTTTTTATTTGCATGTTGGCTCAAGCCCTTTTTAAGTCCAAGGAGGCAGTCCACGTTAAGTGTGCAGGCAAAAAAGAGATGGGAAAAGGAGGCAATTTCTCCCCTACCCTCCCTCTCTCCCTTTATCAAGCTGAGCACCTTGAGTTGCATTTGAGGAAATTAAAACTATAGGTGACGCAACCCCATTGTATGGAATTCTTTCTTTACATTTTTTGGGTTGCTACAAGGAATCAGTATTTTTTTTCTTTAAATCAGGTGGTGTGTGTGGTGGCTCACATCTGTAATCCCAGCACTTTGGGAGGCCGAGGCAGGAGGATCACTTGAGGCCAGAAGTTTGAGGCTGCAGTGAGTTATGATCATGCCACTGCACTCCAGCCTGGACAACAGAGTGAGACCCTGTCTCTAAAAAATTTTTAAAAAATCAATGCATGAACAAAACTTTAACAAGAGAATAAAGAGGGTTGTTAGGTGGAGACGCGGCCAGCACTCCACCTCCACTTTCAAGTTCAGAGGCAGAAAGAGCACCTCTCCCTCCCACACTTGGAGGGAGGGCCCGTGGGCTGTCTCCAGCCCTCGCCTCACAGCTGGTCTTCTTGCTCTCCCTGCTCAGCTTCTGCTCTGGCCTCAGCCCTCAGCACCCTGAGGTTCCTGGCCTCGCCTGCTCTGGGGACTCTCTTGGGCAGGGTTGGCAACCGGGGAGCGTGCCAGAAGGCTCTCCGGCACTTGCGAAACCATGAAAAGTGTCCAGGGGTCTGGAACCTCACTGTCTTGACCTGTTTCCGGGCCCTGGCTCCTGGAGCTGTTCCTGTGGCCCCTTGGGCAGCTGAGGCTTCGGCTTCCTGGATACCTGGGGCCCCTGCCCTCTGATTATATGCAGCCTCTGCCCTCTGGCCAGCCCGGGCCTGTGCCCTCTGATTATCTGCACCCTGGACAGCTGGGTCGCGTTCCCTCTGGTCATGTATGGCCTCTTCCCTTTGATTATCTGTAGCCTCTGACCCCTGGTCGGCTGGGGCCTCTGCCCTCTGATTATCTGCAGCCTCTTCCCTCTGATTATCTGCGCCCTGTGGCCTCTGGTCAGCTGGGGCCTCTGCTCTCTGATTATCTGCAGCCTCTTCCCTCTGGTTATCTGCAGCCTCTGCCCCCTGGTCAGCTGGGTCCACTGCCCTCTGATTACCTGCAGCCCCTTCTTGCTGGTCAGCTATGGCCTCTTCCCTCTGATTATCTGCAGCCTCTCCCCCCTGATCAGCCTCGATGGCTGCCCCCTGACCTGTGGGCGCTGTCTGCTCCTTCGTGCGGCGCCGAAAGGAGGCCCAGTTGATCTTGGGCCTCCATCGCCTAGGGGAGGCCTGGGGCACACAGATATCTCCCGCGTTTCCCACGTGATCCCCCGGGCTGGTGCCATCTGGCGCCGATGATACCCCTGCGCTCTCCACTGCGGTGGAGGCCAGCCGGGCCTCCTCCACCCTGGGGCCCGCCCTCGGCGCCCAATCCTTCACCCTCCGTTTCAGCTTCCCCCAGGACACCTGGCTGACATACTCCCGCCACCCGTCCGCCTTGGACAGCTGAGGCCCCAGGTTGTCCTCAAACATGGGCACTGGCAGGTTGACGCGACGGCGGGCAGGCGGCGCGCTGGGTTGCTTCTCCTGTCGCCGGAGGAAGGCCTCCACCAGTTCCTCATCATCCTCGCTCTCCAGGTCGCTTCCCAGGAACTTGCTGCCCAGGTAGCTGACGGGCATTCTGCGCACCTTCTTGCCCCGCCGCAGGCCCTGGCGGTTCTTGTCTCTGGAGGTCTCGAAGTCGCTGAACTCGCTGTCGCTGGCGTTGCTGCTGTCGTACGTGCCCACGACCAACCGGGGCGGAGGAGTCACCATCTGCTGCACTCTCCTCCTCACTCGGGGCTCCTTGGGCTTTTGGGGGGGCTGGGGCGGGTGCGGGGTGCTCTTCTCGATGATGCGGGCCACGTCCTCCGGGGTGCGGCCCTCTTCTTCCAGGAACTGGGTCAGCCGCTCCCGAAACTCTGCTTCCTTGGTGGCGGGCTTAGAAATGACTCTCCAGACGCCCCCGGCCAGCCTGACCTCCCGGGGGATGAGCAAATAGTCGACGTCCTCCCCGATCTGCAGCATCCCCACCGTGGAGTCCTCCTCCTTGCGGAACACCTTGCCGATCTTCTTAAATGTCCCCACGGGCTTTAGGACTTCCACGAGGACGTCCAAATCCACATCTTTGCAGACATCGGGGACGCTCCAAAGAATGAGGCAGTCGGGGGACGGCAGGAAGCCCCAGGGGAACCAGCCCCCCACGTGGCTTTTCTCGAGAGTCTTTAAGATCTCCAGGGTGATATCCGGGGTGAGGGGGCAATGAGCCCCAACAAACTCCTGTAGCCCTTAGTCTTGAGGGAGGGACTGGGATGGGGGGAGTCCCAGCAACGCTGACCGGAGAGTCTCACCTCCGCAGCCAGGGACAAGCCAGCGCCTCCAATCTCTGCGCCTGCAACAAGTCCAGTCTTGACCAAGTCCCGCTCCCCGACCAAGGACTTGGGGGAATCAATTTCCAGGATGCCTACGTGAGCCGGGGGCGAGGTCAGTCCCAAGGCTCAAGGCCCACTCCAAGTTGGAAACGTGGTGTCCCAGCTCCAAGTTGGGGCGCGCGGGCTGCCAGCGACTCTTCCTTCCCCAGGCCCCAGGGACGCGGCTGGAACTTGGGAGAGGACTTCGCAGACAAAGACGGTCCAGCCGAGGCTATTCAATATGGCCGAGGCGCTGGGAGGCCCCAGCCCGGCCCCCCCAGTAGGGTCCCCCGCCCCCAGGCAGGCCGCCACCATCTCCAGGCTGACCTTGACGCGCCGCAGCCTGCCAGCCCGCGCGCTTAGAGCTCTGCACGGTGGAACGCACGGGCAGGAAGTTCCCCCTCGCCCTCCGCCAGAACGAGGCCCACCTTCCCCGGTCTCATCTTACACTCCCAGAGTCTGGAAGACTGACAGGGGGGCTGTCCACTCCCTTCCGGGCGGCCTCCTTCCCCTCCCCCACAGGGGTGAGGCCGCGTCCCGGGCCTAGCTGGGCCCATTGCTTCCCAGCGAAGCGGCAGTGGCCCACGTCAGCACCTTTCCTGAAAGGCAGCGATTCCCAAACCTGCCATCCGAAATGTGCAAGCTTCCAGCCAAGTCCTGGAGGTGGGTGTGCTAGGGGGTTCTACTTTTTGAGAGCCACTGGCACCATAGATTAGCATTTTAAATTCACGCGACTATCGGTACCCGTACACCACCCATATGCGTGTGTAGACAAATGGGTACCGACGTCTTATTGCAACAGTCCCGCTGTGGCGCTTGGCAGGTCAGGGCTCAATATATATTTTTGAGTGGATGAATAAACCTAAATGTTCATGGCCAGGCGCGGTGGCTCGTGCCTGTAATGCCAGCACTTTGGGAGGCTTAGGTGGGTGGAACACTTGAGGCCAGGAGTTAGAGACCAGCCTGGCCAACATGGTGAAACCCTCGTCTCTACAAAAAATACAAAAATTAGCCGGGTGTGGTGGTGCGCGTGCGTAGTCCCAAACTACGCGGGAGGCTGAGGCAGGAGAATGGCGTGAACCTGGGAGGTGGATGTTGCAGAGATCGCGCCACTGCACTCCGGCCTGGGCAACAGAGGGAGACTCTGTCTCAAAAAAACAAAACTGCAAAAAAAAAAAAAAAAAAAAAACCCACAAATAAACAACAAAAAACCCTAAAAGTTCATGAGTAGAGGCCGGGCGCGGTGGCTCACGCCTGTAATCCCAGCACTTTGAGAGGCCGAGGAGGGTGGATCACGAGGTCAGGAGATCGAGACCACGGTGAAACCCCGTCTCTACTAAAAAGACAAAAAATTAGCTGGGCGCGGTGGAGGGCGCCTGTAGTCCCAGCTACTCGGGAGGCTGAGGCAGGAGAATGGCGTGAACCCGGGAGGCGGAGCTTGCAGTGAGCCGAGTTCGCGCCACTGCACTCCAGCCTGGGCGACAGCGAGACTCCGTCTCAAAAAAAAAAAAAAAAAAAAGTTCATGAGTAGAGACTGCCTCTATTTTATGGTAGTATCTTACAGTGAAATATTTTGCAACTTCGAAAAAAGAATGAGATGGCTAAGGATAGGCACGGTTTATGAGGCGCTTCCTATGTAGTAGGCACCATTCCCAGTGCTTTCTATGAATGAACTCAGGAAATCCTTGCTATAACAGGAGACTGGTAGCATGAGTACAATTCCCATTAGACAGCTGAGGAAACAGGCCCAAGGACATAAAACCAGAGTCTCAAGGTCACAGCCAGGGGGAGTGGTTGAGTTTGGATTTGAATCCAGAATAGTCTGCCTTTTGTGTCGACCAAAGAGTCAAGACGGCCGGGCGCGGTGGCTCATGCCTGTTATCTCAGCACTTCGGGAGGCCGAGGCGGGCAGATCACAAGGTCAGGAGATCAAGACCATCCTGGCTAACGCGGTGAAATGCTGTCTCTACCAAAAATACAAAAAAATTAGCCGGGCGTGGTGGTAGGTGCTTGTAGTCCCAGCTACTTGGGAGGCTGAGGCAGGAGAATCTCTTGAACCCAGGAGGCGGACGTTGCAGTGAGCCGAGATCGCACCACTGCACTCCAGCCTGGGCAACAGAGCAAGACTCCGTCTCAAAAAAAAAAAAAAAAAAAGAATCAAGATGTGGACCAATGCTAGTCGCATTCGGCCGGGAGCTCGGTTCTTGAGATGCGAGTCTACCGAAGCTCCCAGCAGTTGAGAGGCGAGTCTGCCGAAGCTCCCGGCCGAAAAAAGCCAAATCCTTCCTTAACCCGGTGTCTGAGGGGTTTTGTCCGCGACTCCTCCTGCTACAGTACATGCGACTAGCATTGGTCCACATCTTTGGAACCAGGCATCGGGAGATATGCTGAATAGGCCTTGTTGTTAGGAATCCTCGGAGGTACATGGTAAGGCCAGTGCCATCGATCATCTTTTTACAGATGGGGAAACTGAGGCTGGTCTGAAGTTGCACAGCTCTGAGTGGTGGATCTAATATTAGAACCAGATCTTGGGCATTAGCATAAACACTAGCTGACGCTAAAGACACAGCTAATCCCATTCTCCTAAATGTGTTGAACCATTTAACCACTTAACAGCCACAATACTTGCAGCCACTCTTGCCTGGATGTGTACAAATCCCCCTCACTGGGCTCCCCGCCTCCCCATCACTGCTTGCAATCCAGGCCCCATCCAGAAGCTGGGGGCATCTTTTAAAAACTTAGGTCCGATCTGTCTCTACTCTTTTGAAAATTCTGCATCTCAGGCTAGGCACCGTGGCTCACGCCTTTAATCCAGCACTTTGGTAGGCTGAGGCGGGTGGATCACCTGAGGTCCGGAGTTTGAGACCAGCCTGGCCAACATGGCAAAATCCCATCTCTACTAAAAAATACAAAAATTGCCGGGCGCGGTGGCTCACGCCTGTAATCCCAGCATTTTGGGAGGCTGAAGCGGGTGGATCATCTGAGGTCAGGAGTTCGAGACCAGCCTGGCCAACATGGTGAAACCCCGCCTCTACTAAAACTACAAAATTAGCCTGGCGTGGTGGCGCATGCCTGTAATCCCAGCTACTCCGGAGGCTCAGGCAGGAGAATCGCTTGAACCCGGGATTCAGAGGTTGCAGTGAGCTGAGACCGTGCCATTGCACTCCAGCCTGGGCAACAAGAGCGAAACTCCGTCTCAAAAACAAAGACAAAAACAAAAAAGCCAAAACGAAACAAACAAACAAAAATACAAGAATTAGCCGGGCGTGGTGGCACATGCCTGTAATCCCAGCTACTGGGGAGGCTGAGGCAGGAGAATCGCTTGAACTGGGAGGCGGAGTTTGCAGTGAGCCAAGATCGCGCCACTGCCCTCCAGCGTGGGCGACAGAGCGAGACTCCGTCTCAAATAAATAAATAAATAAATGTTATCTTATTTAACTCATAAAGGAACCAGGCAAATTTTTAAAGAGGGAACGGAGGAAAAGGAGACGGGCGAGAGCTAAAGAAAAGATGTGGGGGCTTAGGGGAAGTTAAGGTCTCAGCGAGCGGCCTGTTCACAATTACTGGCTTATTCAGGTTGTTTTTCTCTTGCAGAGCCAGGTCGTTGGGCTTCGCTGGATTTTTCTCCTCTTACTCCCTGGCTCGGTCCCAGCCGCCGCGCTCAGCCCTCCGGCCTCCCGCGGCCCCGCCCCTCCCCTCCTCTCGCACAGTTTGTGGCCTCCGCAGTCCGGCGGTCTCCATGGCAACCACGGGACGCGCTCCTCCGCGCGGATCAAAGCTAACCGGGTGGGGCGGAGGCGGAGGCGAGGCTGCAGGGAGACGGTGGGGGTGGGGGCGCCACGGAGGACGAGGACAGGAGCTCCTCTTTTCTGCCCCTGGTGCCTCCCTTAGCCCTCATCCCCAAAGCCAGCTTCCCTGAAAAGCTGTTTGTAGAAACCAAAAAATGAAAAATCTTAAGGACACCTAGGTTTCAGGAATGCTGGTTAAAGAATCGCAAGACTGAGGGCTCGTGACAATGCCTTCCAAGTGGTGACCTCGCAGATGAGACGTTTCGGTTTTGTAGTCATAAAAGGGCTTTCGTTTTGTTTGTTTTTCTTTTTTTATTTGGTGGGGGAGCAGGGAGCGGCGCAAGGAGGATAATCTTGGAAATGAAAATCCCAAATGTTCCACATTTTTGCAAAAATTGTCAACCCCTGACCGGGGGGCGGTGACTCATACCTGTAATCCCAGCACTTTGGGAAGCCAAGGCAGGAGGATCGCTTGAGCCCAGGAATTTGAGACCAGACTGGGCAACATAGCGAGACTTAGGTCTCCACAAAAAATTTAAAAATTAGCCGAATATACTGGCCGGGCGCGGTGGCTCACGCTTGTAATCCCAGCACTTTGGGAGGCCGAGGCGGGTGGATCACGAGGTCAGGAGATCGAGACCACGGTGAAACCCCGTCTCTACTAAAAATGCCAAAAAATTAGCCGGGCGTGGTGGTGGGGGCCTTGGAGAGCCTGAGGCAGGAGAATGGCGTGAACCCGGGAGGCGGAGCTTGCAGTGAGCCAAGATTGCGCCACTGCACTCCAGCCTGGGCGACAGAGCGAGACTCCGTCTCCAAAAAAAAAAAAAAATTAGCCGAATAGATGGTGTGCGCCTGTGGTCTGAGCTACTCGGGAGACTGAGGTGGGCCTATTGCTGGAGCCCGGGAGGTCAGGGCTGCAGGGAGCGGAGATCGCCCACCTGCACGCCAGCCTGGGCAACAGAGCGAGCCTCCGTCTCAAAAAAAAAAAAAAAAAAAATTGCCAGCCCCTGAGCGGTTCAGCTGTGGGTGTTTTTAATTGCACAGATCTCTGGCAGGTGAGACCCTTCTCCAGCCATCACAGAATAAAATAGTAAAAACGAGAATTGTAGCCTCACTTTTGCATTTGTTTAAAAGAAATGGAAAATTGGAAAAGAATGGGGAAGAGAATCAAAACACGGCTGAAATCCCTCTACCCAGCTACATTTTGTTGCCATTTAAAAAAAAAAAAATGAGACACACGGGCCAGGGGCAGTGGCTCAAGCTTGTAATCCAAGCACTTTGGGAGGCCTAGGCGGGCAATCGCCTGAAGTCAGGAGTTCCAGACCAGCTTGGCCAACATGATGAAACCCCGCCATCTCTACTAAAAGTACAAAAATTAGCTGGACACGATGGCAGGTGCCTGTCATCTCAGCTACTAGGGAGGCTGAGGCAGGAGAATCACTGGAACCCAGGAGGCACAGGTTGCAGTGAGCTGAGATGGTGCCACTGTACTCCAGCTTGGGCAATAGAGTAAGACTCAGCCTCAAAAAAAAAACAAAAAACAAAAAACAAAACAAAAAAAAAACAGATACACACACACAGTCAGAAAAAGCAAAAGTTACAGAAAGGTACATTTTTTTCAAAAATGGATTCTTCTCCCCAAACCCCACCTTCCAGCCTCCGCCAAAAAGTAACCAGTTAAACATCTGTATTTTTCCAGAGAAAAAAAATGCTTGCATTAGTGTGTTAATTTTATTTTATTTAATTTATTTAATTTATTTATTTATTTATTTATTTATTTATTTTTATTTTTTTTTTTTGAGATGGAGTCTCGCTCTGTCGCCCAGGCTGGAGTGCAATGGCGCGATCTCTGGCTCACCGCAACCTCCGCCTCCCGGGTTCAAGTGATTCTCCTGCCTCAGCCTCCAGAGCAGCTGGGATTACAGGCCACCCCACCCAGCTAATTTTGTATTTTTAGTAGAAACAGGATTTCTCCATGTTGGTCAGGGTGGTCTCAAACTCCCAATCTCAGGTGATCCACCCTCCTTGGCCTCCCAAAGTGCTGGGATTACAGGCGTGAGCCACTGTGCCCGGCTTTTTTTTTTTTTTTTTTTATGTTAATTTTGGAATTTACCTCACAGAGATTTTTTCCCCCATCATCCTAAATTATTTTCATCACAGCACTTACCACTTTCTGGATTTTTTTTTTTTCTTTGAGACAGGGTCTCACTCTGTCACCCAGGCTGGAGTGCAGTGGCATGATCACAGCTCACTGTAACCTCGAACTCCTGGGCTTAAGCAATCCTCCCACCTCGGCCTTCTGAGTGTCTGGGGCTACAGGTGTGTGCCACCATGCCTGGCAATTTTTAAAAATTTTTCGTAGAGAGGTGTTCTCATTATGTTGCCCAGACTGGTCTTGAACTCCTGGCCTCAACTGATGCTCCTGCCTCTGGGTCTCAAAGTGCTGGGATTACAGGCGAGAGGCACCACGCTGGGCCTATTTGTATGTACTTATTTATTGTTTCACCCTATTAGGATAGTATCCCCATGAGGTCTGGGATATGAGTCTGGTTTGTTCACTGCTGAAGTCTCAGCTCTAGAACACTTCAGGTAGGAGCTACAAATATTTATTAACTGAATGAATGCTGGGAATTGCACTAGATCTATTACTATAAAATGTGTTTTCACTTAATGTCCTTCTGTATCAGTGCTTGCCAGTCTGTTTCTTTTTGTCACAACAGCTTCCATCTTTATTCTTTCAAGCCAGGAATGTGACACTGATAATAATTCGTTTTTACTGAGCACCTACTTTATCCTTAGCCCTGTGCATTTTCTCATTCAGTCCTTAGAACCCTTCCTTAAGCAAGTGTTATTCCCATTTTTCAGATTAAAAAAAAAAACTGAGTCCAAAGAAAGTCATGCAGCTAGGTAGTGGCAGAGCCAAGCTTTGAATCACTCAGGTTTATTAGATGCCAATTTCCACACACATTTTGTTTGTTTGTTGATTTGTTTGTTTGTTTTGAGACAGGGTCTTGCTCTGTCGCCCAGGCTGGAGTGCAGTGATATGATTTCTGCTCACTTCAGCCTCGACCTCCTGGGCTCAAGCTATCCTCCCATCTCAGCCTCCCAAGTAGCTGGGACTACAGGCACATGTCACCATGCCCAGCTAATTTTTTGTAAAGTTGGAGTTTCGCCATGTTTTCCAGGCTGATCTCGAACTCCTGGGCTCAAGCGATCCTCCTACCTCAGCCTTCCAAAGTGCTGGCATTACAGATGGAAGCCACCATGCCTGGCCCCAATCTCCACACTCGGTGGGGTGGATCGCTTGAGCCCAGGAGTTTAAGACCAGCCTGGGCAACATAGCAAAACCCCATCTCTACAAAAATTTTGCTGGACGTAGTGGTGCACGCCTGTAGTCCTAACTACTCGGGAGGCTGAGGTGGGAGGAACGTTTGAGCACAGGATGTCCAGGCTGCAGCGAGCCATTATTGCACCACTACACCCCAGCCTGGGTGACAGAGTGAGACCCTGTCTCAAAAAAGTTTAGAAGAAAGAGGCCAAGGGCTGGGCGCGGTGGCTCACACCTGTAATCCCAGCACTTTGGCAGGCCGAGGCGGGCAGATCACGAGGTCAGGAGAGCGAGACCATCCTGGCTAACACGGTGAAACCCCATCTCTACTAAAAATACAAAAAATTAGCCGGCCGCGGTGGCAGGTGCCTGTAGTCCCAGCTACTCGGGAGGCTGAGGCAGGAGAATGGCGTGAACCCGGGAGGCGGACGTTGCAGTGAGCCGAGATCGTGCCACGGCACTCCCGCCTGGGCGACAGAGTGAGACTCTGTCTCAAAAAAAAGAAGAAAAAGGAGGCCAAGGAAGATAACACAGAGGCAAAGCCGTACAGAGTGGAGGAGGCGATGTGGATGTGACCCTGTAGGCAGAGGCTGGAGAGATGCAGTCAACAGCCAAGGCACTCCTGGAGCCACCAGAAGCTTGAAGAGGCCAGTTCCTCCCCTGGAGCCTCTGGAAGGAGCTCAGCCTTGCCAACACCTTGCTTTTGGATTTCTGTCCTCCAGAACCGTGAGAGAATACATTTCTGATGTTTTAAGCCATCTAGTATAGGGTAGTGTGTCACAACAGCCACAGGAAACGAACACAGAACCCGCTGTGTGGCCACGAATTCCCCTGACTCCAGTGAGAGCAATCCCAAATTAAAACATGCTGATTTTATTCTGTGACCTTGTCTCTCAGGAATAATTATCCCTGAAGACAAAGAATTCTTGTACAGTGTCCTGTGCCCCAGGAATTACATATGGGTGACAGGCACCTTGGAAGTGGTGGGGATTTTTCTTGTTTGTTTGTTTGTTTTTTAGACCGAGTCTCACTCTGTTGCCCAGGCTAGAGTGCAGTGGCCCCATCTCGGCTCACTACAACTTCCACCTCCCGGGTTCAAGCAATTCTGCCTCAGCCTCCAGAGTACCTGGGATTACAGGCATGCGCTACCATGCCCAGTTAATTTTTGTATTTTCAGTAGAGACGGGCTTTCACCATGTTGGCCCAGCTGGTCTCAAACTCCTGACCTCAAGTGATCCACCCACCTTGGCCCCCCAAAGTGCTGGGATTACAGACGTGAGCCACTGCATCCAGCCACTGCTCTGATTTCTGTCCCTATAGTGTTTTTTTAGTTTTATATAAAAGGAAGTATATAGTGTGTGTCCTTTTTGGTCTGACTTCTTTCACTCTGCATAACGCTTCTGAGGTTCACCGATGTTGCTGTGTGCATCTGAGGTTCGTTCCTTTTTTTTGAGATGGAGTCTCACTCTGTCACCAAGCTGTGACAGGAGGAGTGCAGTGGCACAATCTCGGCTCACTACAACCTCTGCCTCCCTGGATCAAGAGATTCTCCTGCCTCAGCCTCCCGAGTAGCTGGGACTACAGGCATGCGTCACCATGCCCAGCTAGTTTTTGTATTTTTAGTAGAGACGGGTCTCACCATGTTGGCCAGTATGATCTCGATCTCTTGACCTCATGATCTGCCCGCCTCAGCCTCCCAAGGTGCTGGGAGGGCGACCATGCCCGGCCAGTACATTCTGTTTTGTTGCTAGGTCATATTCTACTGCATGAAGACACCGCAATTTGTTTATTCATTCACCTGTCATTGGCCATCGAGTTGTTTCTAGTTTTTGGTTCTTAGAAATAAAGCTGCTATAAATATCCCAGAGCCTATGTTTTAATTTTTTTTAATTTTTACTCTGAGGTGGGGTCTCACTCTGTCACCCAGGCAGGAGTGCAGTGGCACGCACGGTCGTGGCTCATTGCAGCTTTGACCTCCTGAGCTTGAGCGAGCCTCCCGCCTCATTTTTTGATTTTTTATAAAGACAAGAGCTCACTATGTGGCCCAGGCTGGTCTCGAACTCTTGGGCTCCAGTGATCCTGCCACCTCACCTTTCCAAAGTGCTGGGATTCCAGGTGTGAGCCACCACATCTGCCAACCCTGTGTTTTTTGTTTTTGTTTTTTGAGATGGAGCCTTGCTCTGTTGCCCGGGCTGCAGTGCAGTGACATGATCTCAGCTCACGGCAGCCTCTGCCTCCCAGGTTCAAGCGATCCTTCTGCCTCAGCCTCCCGAATAGCTGGGACTACAGACGTGCGCCACCATGCCCGGCTAAATTTTGTATTTTTTTAGTAGAGACGTGGTTTCACCATGTTGCCCAGACTCATCTCGAACTACTAACCTCAAGTGATCTACCCACCTCCGCCTCCCAAAGTGCTGGAATTCCAGGCCTGAGCTACCGTGCCTAGCCAAGCCTATGTTTTTAATGCAAGATGTACACTCTCTGCTGCAAAGAATCTTGTGGCAGGGGTATTATTGGCTCCACTTTGCATATGAAGAAACTGAGGCCCAGAGAGGTAAAGTCACCTCCCTGAAGTCACACAGCTAGTTAGTAACAGAGCCAAGATTTGAACCCAGGTCTGCCTGTGCAACTCCAAAGCTTTTGATGTCTTCTCTATTATGTCCCCTGTTGATGCTGGGACACAGGTTGAGTTCTGTCTCCTGAGGGGCAGTACCTTGGAATAGTCACCAGTTTGCCTTTTGGTGTCCGAGACTCCAAAACAACTTTTTATTAGCACATGGAGAACAGACTCCTCTCTTGGGAAGCTGGGCACATCTTTATCAAGTTCAGGAATCTGAGCTATAAAACCAGGCTAGCTCACTGCAGAGCTAAAAAAACAAAAAACGAAAAACAGGCTAATATGTTCTATGTCAACACAAAACAAATTATCACTGGACCCAGGATTGCAGGGGCCAACATTTAACAGCTTCCTCCCTCTTTGTTAAGTTGCTTATATATATTTACTCCTCCCTCAGATTTTGTGAAATAGGTTACTGCTATCTCCATTTTACAGATAAGATACCTGAGGTATAAAAAGGTGAAGTGGCTTGCCCAGGCTCATGCCCCGGGAAGTGAAAGAGTTAGGACTTGGGTCAGACGCCGTGGTCCACGCCTGTAATCCCAGCACTTTGGGAAGCCAAAGCTGGTGGATCATTTGAGGTTGGGAGTTTGAGACCAGCCAATATGGTGAAACCCCACCTCTACTAAAAATAAAAAATTAGCCAGGTGTGGTGGCGCGAGCCTGTAATCCCAGCTACTTGGGAGGCTGAGGCAGGATAATCATTTGAACCTGGGAGGAGATGGAGGTTGCAGTGAGCCGAGATGGCGCCATTGCACTCCAGCCTGGGCGACAGAGGGAGACTCTGCCTCAAAAAACAAATAAAAAGAGTTAGGACTTGAACCCAGGCCACATGTCCCACACGACTCTTTGCCTCCAAACCTCCACACACAAGACAGAGGCATCTGTTGCCTTAATTAGCAGGTTGCTTAGTGAGCAAGCTGATGAGAGGGATTTTATGTGCAATTCCACTATTCACTTCCCTAGATATTTATCCATAGGATGTATTTATCACTGTATGACCATGTCTTGTATTTTCTGCGCCTAAAATCTGGGGCCATGCCGACCCTGAAGGGACTGCTCTTCCCAGGGTCAGCCAATTTCTAGACCTAGTAAACAACTTGCCCTTGAACAGGCTCTTCAAAAGCAAAACAACCAACCAAGAGCCCACGCCCCCAACTGCCTCCTTTATTGGGCTCTCATATTCTGGGTCACCATTCACCTTCCCCAGTCGCCCCAGGGATAGGTTCTAGACAACCAGGGATAGCCCCTATGCCCCACATCCCACTGAAAATGCTAACCCTGTTTACCTTGCCTCACCCCTCCTTCCTGCAAAAACCACTTAAGACTCTCATTTGAGGCCGGGCGCGGTGGCTCATACCTTGGGAAGCCAAGGCAGGTGGATCACCTGAGGTCAGGAGTTCGAGACCAGCCTGACCAACATGGAGAAACCCCGTCTCTACTAAAAATACAAAATTTGGGCCGGGTGCGGTGACTCACGCCTGTAATCCTAGCACTTTGGGAGGCCGAGGCGGGTGGATCACCTGAAGTCAGGAGTTCGAGACCAGCCTGGCCAACATGGTGAAACCCCGTCTCTACTAAAAATACAAAAAAAAAAAAAAAAAAAAATTAGCCGGGCGTGGTGGCAGACGCCTGTAATCCCAGCTACTCGGGAGACTGAATGAAGCAGGAGAATCGCTTGAACCTGGGAGGCGGAGGTTGCAGTGAGCCAAGATCATGCCATTGCACTCCAGTGTGGGCGACAAGAGCGAAACTCTGTCTCAAAAAAAATACAACATTTGCTGGGCATGGTGGCATATGCCTGTAATCCCAGCTACTCGGGAGGCTGAGGCAGGAGAATCGCTTGAACCCGGGAGGCGGAGGTGGAGGAGGTTGCGGTGAGCCGAGATCCTGCCATTGCACTCCAGCCTGGGCAACAAGAGTGAAACTGACTCAAAAAAAAAAATACCCTCTTTTCCTTGTTTAGTTCCCCCCTCCCTCTGCCTCCAAGCCCAGGGCTTCCCTGTGAGCCTCTTCCATCTGTCAGAGGCATTTAAACCAGAGAAACTCCATCTTGAATAGGGTTTGGGTAAAATGAGGCTGAAACCTACTGGGCTGCATTCCCAGACAGTGAAGGCATTCTAAGTCACAGGATGACATAGGAGGTCAGCACAAGATACAGGTCATAAAGACCTTGCTGATAAAACAGGTTGCAGTAAAGAAGCCAGCTAAATCCCACCAAAACCAAGATGGCCATGAGACTAACCTCTGGTCGTCCTCACTGCTACACTCCCACCAGCGCCATGACAGTTTGCAAATGCCATGGCAATGTCCGGAAGTTACCCTATATGGTCGAAAAAAAGGAGGCATAAATAATCCACCCCTTGTTTAGCATATCATCAATAAATAACCACAAAAATGGGCAACCAGCAGCTCTCAGGGCTGCTCTGCCTGTGGAGTAGCCATTCTTTTATTCCTCTACTTTCTTTTTTTGTTTTTATTCTGAGATGGAGCTTCGCTATTGTTGCCCAGGTTGGAGTGCAATGGCGTGATCTTGGCTCACTGCCATCTCCGACCCCCAGGTTCAAGTGATTCTCCTGCCTCAGCCTCCCCAGTAGCTGGGATTACAGGTGCCCGCCACCATGCCTGGATAATTTTTGTATTTTTAGTAGAGACCAGTTTTTGCCATGTTGACCAGGCTGGTCTCCAACTCCTGACCTCTGGTGATCTGCCCGCCTTGGCCTCCCAAAGTGCTGGGATTAAAGTCATGAGCCGGCCGGGCACGGTGGCTCACGCTTGTAATCCCAGCACTTTGGGAGGCCGAGGTGGGCGGATCATGAGGTCAGGAGATCGAGACCACGGTGAAACCCCGTCTCTACTAAAAATACAAGAAAATTAGCCGGGCGTGGTGGCGGGCGCCTGTAGTCCCAGCTACTCGGAGAGGCTGAGGCAGGAGAATGGCGTGAACCCAGGAGGCGGAGCTTGCAGTGAGCCGAGATTGCACCACTGCACTCCAGCCTGGGCGACAGAGCGAGACTCCGTCTCAAAAAAAAAAAAAAAAAAAAAAAAGTCATGAGCCACCATGCCCGGCCTACTTTCTTAATAAACTTGCTTTCACTTTACTCTATAAACTTGTCCTGAATTATTTCTTGCACGAGATTCAAGAACCCTCTCTTGGGGTCTGGATCAGGACCCCTTTCTGGTAACACATCATAGTATGGCCTCTTCCCTTGGGATCTGTGAGTAATGAACATCTTTTCAGCAGTAGTCATCTGCTGAAGTCTCTTGGCCTTACCATACCTAAATCATAATAAAACCTATATTAAAACAATCCCACATATTTCCTGAGCACCTGCTATGTGCCAGGCACAGTGCTGAGTCCTGGGGATAAGAAGACAGACCCAGTTCTGCCCTCTGGGAGCTCACAGTCTTGCAGGGAAGAGTGGCATCAAAGATTTATGCAAATAAAATTAATCAGCATTGAGAGGTTTACCAAGCTGGAAAAATACAGGGGGGCTATGAGAGGATAAAATAGGGGCACCTAGACAAGTCTGACCAACATGGTAAAACCCCATCTCTACTAAAAATACAAAATTAGCCGGGCATGGTGGCACATGCCTGTAATCCCAGCTACTTGGGAGGCTGAGGCAGGAGAATTGCTTGAACCTGGGAGGCAGAGGTTGCAGTGAGCTGAGATCACGCCATTGAACTCCAGCCTGGGCAACAAGAGCAAAACTCTGTCTCAAAAAAAAAAAAAAAAACAAAAAAAACTGGGGCTCCTAATCCGGTCTGAGGTGTCCAGGAAGGTTTCCTGGAGGGAGCGGGTAGAAAGCCAGAAGGGCAGCCAGGTGCGGTGGCTCATGCCTGTAATCCCAGCACTTTGGGAGGCCGAGGCAGGCAGATCACGAGGTCAGGAGATCGAGACCATCCTGGCTAACACGGTGAAACCCCGTCTCTACTAAAAATACAAAAAATTAGCGGGCGTGGTGGCGGGCGCCTGTAGTCCCAGCTACTCGGGAGGCTGAGGCAGGAGAATGGCGTGAACCCTGAAAGTGGAGCTTGCAGTGAGCTGAGATCGCGCCGCTGCACTCCAGCCTGGGTGACAGAGTGAGACTCTGTCTCAAAAAAAAAAAAAAAAAAAGAAAGCCTGAAGGGCGACTGAAAGTCAGAGGGAACAGCAGGTGAAGAGCCGTGTGCTCTGTGCCCACCTAGGCACATATGCCCACCTCTTCCCTGCCCCCCTAATTTCCTGCCCCATCAGCCGGGGGTCCCACAGGCACCAGAGGGCACATGCAGCTGGGATATATATATATATATATATATATATATATATTTTTTTTTTTTTTTTTCCTTTTTGAGACGGAGTCTCACTCTGTCGCCCAGGCTGGAGTGCAGTAGCATGATCTTGGCTCACTGGAACCTCTGCCTCCCAGGTTCATGTTATTCTCCCACCTCAGCCTGCTGAGTAGCTGGGATTACAGGTGCATAACACCACGCCCGGCTAATTTTTGTATTTTCAGTTGAGATGGGGTTTCACCATGTTGGCCAGGCTGGTCTCAAACTCCTAGTGATCCACCTGCCTCAGCCTCCAAAAGTGCTGGGATTACAGGCATGAACCACTGCACCTGGCTGGAATCACAAGTTACGTGTCGGTCACACAGAGTCTCAGAGCCTGCCTTCAGAATCCCTGTTTCTCACCAAGGACTGCTGGGAGGAGGCCCTAGGGTGCTGTCTCCCTGGATTCACCAAGACCCCATTCCTCTTCGTGCCATGCCAGCCCGCCATGTGGTGGAGCACGTGGGCTCTGGAGCTAGGCTGCCTGGGTTCAAATTCTGGCTCTATCACTCTGTGGCTGTGTGATCTTGGGTCAGTTCCTTCACCTCTCTAAGCCTTGGTTTCCTTCTCTGCAAAATGGCAGTTGTAATGAGACTTAACCTCATGGAGAGGTTGTGAGCAGTTCACGAGACCATGATAGGTACTGGCACAGAACTCGGGGATGGTAAATGCTCACAGTTATTAGAAAAGGTAGAGTGGGCCAGGTGTGGTGGCTCATGCCTGTAATCCCAGCACTTTGGGAGGCCAAGGCGGGCAGATCACAAGGTCAGGAGATCGAGACCATCCTGGCTAACATGGTGACACCCTGACTCTACAAAATACAAAAAATTAGCTGGGCGTAGTGGCACGCGCCTGTAGTCCCAGCTACTCGGGAGGCTGAGGCAGGAGAATCACTTGAACCCAGGAAGCAGAGGTTGCAGTGAGCCGAGATCACGCCACTGCACTCCAGCCTGGGCTACAGAAGGAGACTCCATCTCAAAAAAAAAAATCAACAGAGAAGCCGGGTGCGGTGGCTCACACCTGCAATCCCAGCACTTTGGGAGGCCGAGGCGGGAGATTGAGACCATCCTGGCCAACATGGTGAAACCCTTCCTCTAGTAAAAATACAAAACTTAGATGGACATGGTGGTGTGTGCCTGTAATCCCAGCTACTAGTGAGTCTGAGGCAGGAGAATCGCTTGAACCAGGGAGTCAGAAGTTGCAGTGAGCTGAGATTGCACCTCTGCACTCCAGCCTCGTGACAGAGTGAGACTCTGTCTCAAAAAAAAGAAAAACAAAAAAGAGATTAGGAGTCTCTGCCATTACAGTTTGGTAGGCTGAGTCTTTGTGTTGTGTGTAAGTTACATTTTTGAAAAGAGATTCAGCTCAAACCTTTGCAGATCCTTGAACTAACAGAAGTTTGCAAATTGACAGGTCTGTTGTCTCTGAGCAAAAGATCTGCCTACTCACATGTATTTGGATTTTACCTGATTTTTAAAATTCTTCTTCACCTCAGTGTTAACGTCGTTCATTGGTAACTCTTGAAAATGGCCTCTTAATTATTTACCTCCTTTTGGACCATTGCCCAGAAGCCTTGCCTCTTCTTTAGAGAGTGGAGTTCACTCCTCCTCACCAAGCCAGAGCTTCTGGAATTTAACTTGGGGAGACTCACACCCTCAACCTGGGCGCCAATCGGGGCAGAAGGGTCCTGCTTCTTACCACTTCTGTAAGAGAGACTCGGCGTGTAGAGAAAGGCGACAGCTTTTCAAGAGCCGCTCACAGATCAGTGAGTTCCTCAGAGGTGGGGAGCAGGCAACTCACTCTCAGCCATGGTTTCTGCTTGACATGCGCAAAACAGGGTGGCCCACTCCGAACAAGTTTGTGCCAGAGGTACATTCAAGGTACATGCTTTTGAAACACAGAAAACGGCTCTAGACTTTGCAATAACAGGATTTCCAGGAGGGCGCAAAGCTAGAAGGGTCCGTGCCGCCCGCCTCCCCCCAACAAGAGAGGCCGTCCCCAGAATCAGGCCGCGGGTGACAGCCGAAGGAGGATGGCGGCCCTTCTCCCGAGTAGGGATCTCCCTGACACGTTCCTCCTGGATCTGCGTGAGTTTTCTTCAACTCCAGTAAGAGATCTGCAAAACCTTGGAATCCAGGACCGTTTCCCCCTCCTCCATTTTCTGCAAAGGGCGCAGGCGCCTGGGGGGGCAGCCTGTGGTCTCCATAGCAACGGTGGGACGCGCTGCTAGCTTCTGGCTCCGACTGCGCCTGCGCGGCTGGTACCGCGGGGTCTCCCGGGTGGCGGAAGATGTTTGTGAGTCTTTGAGACCCTTCCTCACTTAGAAATTACTCTCATCTACCCAAATGATACCCATTCACATATTCAGGTGTTACCCGTACACTCTCAAATATTACCCACAACTACTTTCAATTATACGCGGATGCCACCCACACCCTCTAATGCTGCCCACACTCACTAATGTGTATTCAAGTAACCCAAATGTTACCCGCACCTACTCAAATAGCTACTATGAGAGTCACGGGCAAGGTTTTGGTCTGTTTATTCCGCTTCTGTATCCCCAGTGCCTGGCACACTGTAGGTCCTCAGGAAATTTTGTTGGTTGCTTGGATACATGGATGAATGAGCAATCCACACTCAACCAGATTTTATGATCATTCAGCTGTTACCCACATGTACTCAAATGCTACCTACGCTCACTCCGATGTCTCCAAGTAATTCAAATATTACCCACTTACTCTGAGTGCCATGAAGGCAGGGATTTTTATTGAGTTTACTCCCTTCCATATCCCCAGCTCCTAGAACAGTACCTGGAACATAGTAGGTATGCAATAAATATCTGTAGGATGAATAAATGAGCCACGGGCACCCAGACGTTAACTACACTCACTCAGATGTAACCCACAAGTTAGTTAACTCAGATAAAGATATCCACCTCTTTCGCACTAGTCAGATGTTACCTGTGCTATCCAAATGATACCCATTCTTACTCCAAAGTTACCCACTCACTAGAGTTATTCCCACCCTCCCTTGCATTACCCAAACTCACTCGTACTCCTTAAACGTACTGAGGTGGTACCTACCCTCCCACAGTCATCACCCACACCCCCTCAGACACTCCCCACGCCCACCCGATGCCACCACCTCACAGCTTCTTGTCTGAGAGGTGATGCCGCCGGCGGTTTTTCTTGTTCTTCCTTTTGCCCCTCTTGCCATCTCCAGCCTTGCTCTCCTTCTCGGAGGAGTCCAGAGGTGGCACCGCGTCCATCCGGACGGTGGCCCCAGCCTCCAGCTTCTCCCCCAGCCCAGGCACACAGCACTTTCTTGGAGGCAGCTCTCTGGGGCCCGTGGCTGGGGGACACAGTTCCTGCCTCAGGACCCGGGCCATATCCTCCACCGTCCTGCCCTCACTCTGCAGAAAGAGGTTTAGCTTGGTCAGGAATTCGATGTCCTGCTTCCGGGGCATGTAGACCACTCTCCACACACCGCTCTTGCCCTTGATCTCCCTGGGGACCACGGCGTAATTGATGTCCTCCGTCAGCTGAATGATGGCCGCCTTGGATTTATCTTCTTCCAGATAGGCCTTCCCAGCCACTTCGAACTTGCCTAGAGGTTTGAGGGGCAGCCGAATAATCTCTTCGAATTCCTCGTGGTTGCAGTCCTCTGGGATCCCCAGGATCATCAGGGACTTGTAACTGTCCACCTCCAGGGCCTTGCACCCGTGCTCCAACAGTGCAATGTCCTTCACCCCGAACAGCATCTTGCCCAACTCTTTGAGGCAGCAGTATGCCCGCTGGTGGACACCTGAGCTGCCTCGGGAATCCACGAAATTATCCAGGATGCCGCGATTGCTTCCCAAAGGCTACGAGAGAGTGAGGCCTCAGGGGCCGGAGGCCGCTCCCAGGACCCCTTCGTCCAGCTCAGTGAAGGATGCCCCCAGCCCCTGCCTGCAGGGCTGTGCAACGTCGGGGCTTCTGTGGCTCCCTCTGAGTGGGCTCGAAGATTCCCAGGGACTTACGAGTGCTGGAGAAGCAGAAGGCCGTGTTTGCTACCTGACTCGTGGCTCCCGGGTCCTGGGCAAGGCTGCACCAAGGAGGGTCTGAAGATGATGCTTCCCCTTTCTTGGCGTGGCCTCCAAAGGTCTGGCAGGCCCCAACAGTCTCTCTGGATCTGGGACTGCTGATCTCCCTGGGGCAACAGCCAACGGAGTATCGTAGGCGGGGCCCTGGCAGGCAGGGAGGCGCGTCCCTCACCGCTGGCCCAGAAGTTGCCCTCAGTGCCCTGTGGCGGGACTAGGACGAGGATGTGGCCGCTGCACTTGCACCCGCAGTGACGTCACCACCCCCTTCCGCTCTGCGGCCTGGCGGTCTCCATGGCAACCGCTGGAGCATCGCCTCTGCCATTGGCCGACTGGCCGCATTAAAATCAAGAGTCTGAGGGGGTCATTCGGAGGTGATGGGTCGGCCACCAGCCATCAGAAGGGCCCGCGATTCTCCTTTGAATAATAGCTGATTCCAGGGGTGAGGGGACAGCAAATGTACAAGAGGCACCCGGGGCATCTTTTGGGGTCAGAAAGTAAGGAAGTGCTTAAAAAAAAAAAAAATGATGAGAACACCTGGAAAGACACAGGAACCAGCCTGAAAGCCTCCCACTGGCCAACCCTGGGACAATTTGAGCATCAACGTTAAAAATGAAAGTAACAGATTATAACCCCTTGAATAAAATTAGAATCTATGAGTTGATGTAGATATAAGTACATGAATGCAAAGTTTGGTGATGAATGTGAACAATCACGTTGTCTCCAAGTACCTGCCCATATAATACTCATCAAAGGGAACAAATGTATCTTTACAGTGGAATGTTCTTGCATGTAGGACACACACACACACTATAATATTCAGAGCGATATGACTATTTACACTCAAAATGTCTCAGGGAAGAAAATTTTTTTTTTGAGATGAAGTCTCCCTCTGTCGCCCAGGCGAGAGTGCAGTGGCCCGATCTCGGCTCACTGCAACCTCTGCCTCCTGGGTTCAAGCGATTCTCCTGCCTCAGCCTCCCAAGTGGCTGGGATTACAGGCGTGCACCACCATGCTCAGCTACTTTTTGTATTTTTAGTAGAGATGTAGTTTCACCATGTCAGCGAGGCTGGTCTTGAACTCCCAACCTCAGGTGATCCGTCCACTTCGGCCTCCCAAAATGCTAGGATTACAGGCCAGAGACATCACACCTGGCTGTGAAAACGTTCTTTATACTATATTTGCAACTCTTCTGCAGGCTTATGGTTGTTTCAAATAAATGTTTAAAAATAAATAAGAAATGTCTCCCCCATGTGATGACATCCACGTTGTCTATTCCTCTCCTCCCCAATCCCCATCAATAAAGCCAAAACATTTGGGTTAGGTCGACACCCTTTATACCCCCAGTTCCAGGGATAAGCCCTGATTGGCTTGAACCAATTAGCATAATCTCATCTCCTTGCCACAGTGATTGGTTCAGAAATGGTCACCCAGGTAACCTGGACAAAAAGCAATTAGTGCCTAATATGCCCCTCTTCTCTGAGATTGATTAAAGGTTAGACACGTGAACTCAGTAAGTCCAATCAGAATGAAGGTAAAGATTTCTGCAACTGGTAAGAGGAGGAAGACTCTCTCTTTCCTCCTAGACATGAAAGACAAAGTATAGGCGCTGCAGAAGGCTGTCTTGGAAGCATGACAAACTCTTTCTCTCTCTCTCTCTCTTTCTTTCTTTGACAAACTCTTTCTCTCTTTCTTTCTTTCCTTCCTTCCTCCTTCCTTTTTTTCTTTCCTTCCTTCCTTGTTTCTTTCTTCCCTCCCTCCCTCCCTCCTTTCTTTCTTCCTTCCTTCCTTTCTTTTTCTTTTCTTTTCCTCTCTCTCTCTTTCTTTCCTTCTCCTTTCTTTCTTTCTTTTCTTTCTCTTTCTTTCTTTCTTTCTTTCTTTTCTTTCTTTCTTTCGACAGAGTCTTGCTCTGTCACCCAGGCTGGAGTGCAATGGCACGATCTCAACTCACCGCAACCTCCACCTCCCAGGTTCAAGCCATTCTCCTGCCTCAGCCTCCCTAGTACCTGGGATTACAGGCATGCACCACCACACCCAGCTAATTTTGTATTTTTAGTAGAGACAGGGTTTCACCATGTTGGTCAGACTGGTCTCGAACTCCTGACCTCAGGTGATTCACCCACCTTGGCCTCCCAAAGTGCTGGGATTACAGGCATAAGCCACCGTACCTGGCCAATACTAGATATTATCAGGCTTTTTCACTTTGGATATTCTGGTATGTGTCTCATCGGAGTAATCTCCTGAGTGAAATCTTGTGTTTTACATTTGAATATTCCTGATAACCAATGAAATTGAGAATTTATTTTCAGATACTTATTGGCCATTTGGATATTCTGTTTTGTGAAGAGTCTGCTAAAGTCTTTCACTTGTTATTCTATTGGATTGTCATCTTTTTCTTATTGAATTGTCATCTATCCTTTTCTTTCTTTCTTTCTTTCTTTCTTTCTTTCTTTCTTTCTTTCTTTCTTCTTTCTTTCTTTCTCTCTTTCTTTCTCTCTCTCTCTTTCTTTCTTTCTTTCTTTCTTTCTTTCTTTTTTTGAAACAGGGTCTCATTCTCTCACCCAGGCTGCAGTGCAGTGGCCCAATCATAGCTCACTGCAGCCTCAAACTCCTGGACTCAAGTGATCCTCCCACCTCAGCCTCCTGAGTAGCTGGAACTACAGGCATATGTCACCACGCCTAGCTAACTTAAAAAAATTTTTTTTGTGGAGATGGCGTCTTACCATGTTGCCCAGGCTGGTCCTGAAATCCCAGACTCAAGCAATCCTCTCACCTCTGCCTCCCAAAGTAATGGGATTATAAGCATGAGCCACTGTGCACGGCTGTAATTTTTTTTTTTTTTTTTTGAGATAGAGTCTCGCTCTGTCACCCAGGCTGGAGTGCAGTGGCGTGATCTCAGCTTACTGCAACTTCCGCCTCCCGGGTTCAAGCAATTCTCTGCCTCAGCCTCCCAAGTAGCTGGGATTACAGGCACCCACCACCACGCCCAACTAATTTTTGTATTTTTAGTACAGATGGGGTTTTATCATCTTGGCCAGTCTGGTCTTGAACTTCTGACCTCGTGATCCACCCACCTTGGCCTGCCAAAGTGCTGGGATTACAGGCGTGAGCCACCGTGCCTGACCTTTTTTTTTTTTTTTTTAAGGCAGGATCTGGCTCAGTTGCCCAGGCTGGAGTGCAGTAGCACGATCTTGGATCACTGCAACCTCCACCTCCCAGGCTCAAGCGATCCTCCCACCTTAGCCTCCTCAGTAGAGTTGGGATTACAGGTACACGCCACCACACCTAGCTAATTTTTGTATTTTTTGTAGAGCTAGGGTCTTGCTATGTTGCCCAGGCTGGTCTCAAACTCCTGAGTTCAAGTGATCTGCCCACCTGAGCCTCCCTCAGTGCTGGGATTACAGGCATGAGCCACTGCACCTGGTCCCCAGTTGTAATTCTTTATATATGTTGGACATTATCAGGATTGTTTTAAGGTGATTTAAGTTTTATTTTCTGTAAGTTGCATCCCAAAAGACAGCTTAACTACCACAGAAAGACTCATGAGTTTGCCACACACAACATTTTGTTTTGTCTTTTTCACGTGTCATAATTGTTATGACCATAAGCTGATTCTTTTTTTACAACAGAGGCAGCACAGTAGGTTTATTACCTACTGAGAAATTTCTCTCTCTCAATTTTTTTGTTTTATTTTGTTTTTGGGGGGGCCAAGTCTCTGTCGCCCAGACTGGAGTGCAGTGGCGCGATCTCAGCTCACTGTAACCTCCACCTCCATGGTTCAAGCAATCCTCCTACCTCAGCCTCCCGGGTAGCTGGGATTACAGGCATGCCACCATGCCCGGCTAATTTTTGTATTTTAGTAGAGACTGGGTTTCACTGTGTTGGTCAGGCTGGTCTTGAACTCCTGGCCTCAAGTGATCCTCCCACCTCAGCCTCCCAAAGTGCTGGGATTGCTGGCGTGAGCCACTGCACCCGGTTGTCTCTCTCAAATTTCAAAGACACTTCAATTCTCAGTGCCTCCTCCTTTGAGTCCTCCTGGGAGCAGACTGGAGACTGGACAGGTAGACTGCTTGATCTTGAGGGCAGGACTAGCAGGGATCAGGAACTGACCTAGAACGTGACGAGTCCATCTAACTGGGAATCAACTTAACTCCATATTTCACCTCTGTATGACACCTTGCACTCAGCACTTTGCAATGGCACCCCACGCATCCATGTGTGCCAGCACTGAATGGCTAGCATAGGTATGTCAGTGAGCATGTGGGCAGTGTCTCAGGAAAAGTGGGGAGTATTACAATGACCTTGGGTAACGCCTTGGGGAAGGTCCGTTTGTTAGAAGAATATGTTTAAATCAGAGGCCACAGATTAGAAGTCTAAACAGTGGAAACGGGGCTTCAGATATGCTTTATTTGTTCAACTCTACGTTTCAAAAATTTGAGGCTGGGCATGGTGGTTCACACCCTGTGCCACCAACACTTTGGGAGGCCGAGGCAGGAGAATCCCTTGAGCCTAGGAGTTTGAGACCAACCTGGGCAACATAGTAAGACCTTGTCTCTACAAAAAAATCAAAAAATTAGCCAGGCATGGTGCCTGTGGTCCCAGCTACTTTGGGGAGCTGCGGTGGGAGGATTGGTTGAGTCCAGGAGGTGGAGGCTACAGTGAGTCATGATTGTGCCACTGCACTCTGGCTTAGGGGACATAGAATTTGTCTCAAAAAAAAGAAAATGATGTTGGCCGGGCATGGTGGCTCACCCTTGTAATCCCAGCACTTAGGGAGACTGAGGCAGGAGGATCACTTGAGGTCAGGAGTTCAAGACCAGCCTGACCAATATGGTGAAACCCAGTCTCTACCAAAAAATACAAAAATTAGCCAGGCATGGTGGCGCATGCCTGTAATCTCAGTTACTCCAGAGGCTGAGGTAGGAGAATCACTTGAACCCGGAGGCAGAGGCTGCAGTGAGCCGAAATGACCCCACTGCACTCCAGCCTAGGCAATAGAGGGAGACTCTGTCTCAAAAAAAAAAAAAAAATGATATTGCTAATAATGATACTACCACAAATACTACTACTGCTAACGTTGGTTTTAACATTCATTGGTTGGCATTATGTATCAGTCAGCATAGGTTAGATTACAGAGCAGGAACAAGTAATGGGGAATTGGAAATAATAGAAACACAGTAAAGTCCACCACAAGCCCACACAATGTGCACTGCACCAGGTTCAGCTCTGTACACATTGTTTCATTTCACAACAACTTTATGACATGGGCACTTTTTTTTTTTTTTTAGACGGAGTCTAGCTCTGTCGCCCAGGCTGGAGTGCAGTGGCATGATCTCGGCTCACTGCAAGCTCCGCCTCCCAGGTTCATGCCATTCTCCTGCCTCAGCCTCCCGAGTAGCTGGGACTACAGGCTCCTGCCACTACGCCCGGCTAATTTTTTTGTATTTTTAGTAGAAACAGGGTTTCACTGTGTTAGCCAGGTTGGTCTCGATCTCCTGACCTCGGGATCTGCCCATCTCGGCCTCCCAAAGTGCTGGGATTACAGGCGTGAGCCACCGCGCCCGGCCTGATGCCTCCGGTTTTATAGTCAGGAAAACTGAAGATCAGAGAGGTTAATTCACTTACCTAAGGTCACAGAGCTAGCGAATGGCAAAGCTAGACTTCCCGCCTCAGCACCCTGACTCCTGGGCACACAGATTTAACATTATACAATACCATGGAGTTCCCTGAGAAAGGGGTCCCATATTGTGTCACGTGGCTTAGTTCCTGCTCTGTTGTGAAGTTTCTGGATGACGGTTCCCTCTCTCGGCTGTATGCGGATTTTGTTCAGTGCCAGTTTAGCTAAGCTGGGCCTGTGTGTCCTAGAATAGCTTTCTGCAGGTGGCTGTTGGTTAGCATCGTCTAAAAGAGAAATGTGCATTAGATTTACACAGCGGCTGGTGTTGTGAGAAGGTCTGCACAGGGTGCGGGTGCCACATGGCTCATGCATTTCGTGACTGGTCTGTGGGCTCACCTTGTTGGCTTAGGGCAGCCTCTGGGACTCCACCTGCTCCTGCCGGTCTCCTTTTCAGCGTCGGTGAACTTGGGGCCAGCACCGGAGCAGCTCTGTGGGGGCGAAGGGCACCAGCTTCCCTTGCAGGTCAAGAGTGGAATTGAGGTTGAAGGTGGGAAAAGAGACGTTGGTGGGGGGCGGGGGTTCCAGTTTGTCTTCAAGGATTCTAATTATTATTTTTCCAAAAGCTGACACTGTATTGGGCCGACAGAGCAGGAACAAATAAATTAGACATATAATATGTCATGTGGTGATCAGGATTGGTTATGGGGAAAAATAAAGCAGGAAAGACAGAGAAGAGCCAGACGCGGGGACTCACACCTGTAATACCAGCACTTTAAGAGGCCAAGGCAGGAGGACTGCTTGAGCCCAGGAGTTTGAAACCAGACTGGGCAACAAAGTGAGACCCCATCTCTGAAAAAAAAAAACAAAAAACAACAAAAAAAAACTAGTCGGGTGTGGTGGCACACACCTGTGGTCCCAGGTACTCGGGAAGCTGAGGTGGAAGGGTTCCTGGAACCTGGGAGTTCGAGGCTGCAGTGAGCTGTGATTATACCACTGCGCTCCAGCCTGGGAGACAGAGTGAGATCCCATCTCAAAAGAAAAAATTAAATTAAATTAAAAAGACAGAGAGAGGGCCGGGCACGGTGGCTCACGCCTGTAATCGCAGCACTTTGGGAGGCCGAGGTGGGCGGATCACAAGGTCAGGAGATTGAGATCATCCTGTCTAACACGATGAAACGCCGTCTCTACTAAAAATACAAAAAATTAGCCAGGCGTGGTAGCGGGCGCCTGTAGTCCCAGCTACTCGGGAGACTGAGGCAGGAGAATGGCGTGAACCCGGGAGGCGGAGCTTGCAGTGAGCCAAGTTCGCGCCACTGCACTCCAGCCTGGGCGACAGAGCGAGACTCCGTCTCAAAAAAAAAAAAAAAGAGAGAGTGAGAGAGCGAGAGAGACAGGCATAGAGAGTGTGTATTAGGAGAGGATGTTATAATTTACAGTGTGCCAAGTAAAGGTTCCATGGAGGTGACATTTTGAGCAAAGACCTGAAGGAGGTAAGAGAGCCACCTTATGAATATGTGAGGGACTGTGTTCCAAGCAGGAAGAACAGTCAGTGTGGCCGGGCATGGCAGCTCACGCCTGTAATCCCAGCACTTCGGGAGGCCAAGGCGGGGGGATTGCCTGAGCTCAGGAGTTCGAGACCAGCTGGGCAACATGGTGAAACCCTGTCTCTACTAAAATACAAAAAAATTAGCCAGGCGTGGTGGTGTGTGCCTGTAATCCCAGCTACTCGGGAGGCTGAGGCAGCAGAATTGCTTGAACCTGGGAGGCGGAGCTTGCAGTGAGCTGAGATCACGCCACTGCACTCCAGCCTGGGCGACAGAGTGAGACTCCGCCTCAAAAAAAAAGAAACAAAACAAGTCGGTGCAAAGGCCCTGAGGCTGGAGCTTGCCTGGTGTATTTGAAGAACAGCAGAAACCAGTGGTGCCTGGCTGCAGAGGGAGCAAGGGAGTGTTGAGAAGAAACCCAAGAAAAAGCTGGCCGCGCGAGAAGGGAGGTGACAGCCAGATCTTACAAGACCTCAAAGCTCTTGGCGGGGACTTGGGACTTTTCTCTGGGTGAGATGGAACACCCAAGGTGGGGAGGTTTGATGAGATAACTGAGGGCCAGGGCGTTATAGGAGTTTGCCAGTCAGGAACGATGTTGGAGTAGGAGGATGTAGGTTTCTGAGAGTCGAAAAGGAACAATTAATCCTTCACACAGCAAATATACATATTTATACATTTAACTCTGGCTCTGTTCCAAACCTTGTGTTAACAGTGAGCCCAATAGATATTAATACAAATAAAATGTAATGCTAGGAATTTAGCCACTCATAACTTACATGAGTTATGAACTTTTTTTTTTTTGAGACAGGGTCTCTCTCTGTCACCCAGGCTGAAGTGCAATGGCATCATCTTGGCTCACTGCAACCTCCGCCTCCTGGGTTCAAGTGATTCTCCTGCCTCAGCCTCCCAAGTAGCTGGGATTACAGGAGCACACCACCACACCCAGCTAATTTTTGTATTTTTAGTAGAGATGGGGTCTCAACATGTTGTCCAGGCTGGTCATGAACTCCTGACCTCAGGTGATACACTTGCCTCGGCCTCTCAAAGTGCTGGGATTACAGGCGTGAGCCACCACGCCCTGCCTAAGGTGTCATTTTTGACATTTAAATCTGCCATCTAGGCTGGGGATGGTGGTGCATGCCTGTAATTCCAGCTACTTGGGAGGCTGAGGCAGGAGAATCGCCTCCACCCAAGAGGTGGAGGTTGCAGTGAGCCAAGATGATGCCACTGCACTCCAGCCTGAGAGACAGAGTAAGACTCTCTCTCAAAAAATAAATAAATAAATAAATAATAAATCTCCAATCTACCTCTAACTTTATACCTTTCCAGATGGCTATTGAGTGTCTTAGTTTTATGGAGAAAAGTCCATCTCGTTTTCAATGATATGAAATTCCACTGTTAAGATGTAAATTCCTGGCTGGGTGTGGTGGCTCATGCCTGTAATCCCAGCACTTTGGGAGGCCAAGGCGGGCAGATCACGAGGTCAGGAGATCGAGACCATCCTGGCTAACACAGTGAAACCCCGTCTCTACTAAAAATACATAAAATTAGCCAGGTGTGGTGGTGCGTGCCTGTAATCCCAGCTACCTGGGAGGCTTAGGCAGGAGAATAGCTTGAATCTGGGAGGCAGAGGTTTCACTGAGCCAAGATTGCGCCACTGCACTCCAGCCTGGGTGACAGACCAAGACTCCGTCTCAGATAAAAAAAAAAAAAAAGATATAAATTCCCGCATGTATTTCTGGCTCCTCTAATCTGTCCCTTTTAACCAGTTGTCTGTCCATTTATGGGCCAGCCCAAACTGTTTGAAAACTATACTTTTATGATCAGTTTTCAAATGCAGAAGTGCTGGTTTCCTCTTACTTTTTCAGAAATGTTCTGGATCTTTTCACATTTTTTTTTCGTTTGAACCTCAGAATCAACCTGCCTAACTTTAAAAGAGACTTCTAGTGTTTTAAATAAGGCTAGATTAAATTCGTAGATTCGGGGGGAAACTAGGTTCAACTTTTTAATACTGGATCTTCCCAGATATTCAAATCTTGTATGCTCAGCCCTAGCAGCTGTTTCAAATTTTTTGAACTAGATCTGGTGCCATTTTTGATAAGCTCATTCCAAGATATTTTTATTATCTTTTAATTCTTTTGCAATGTTCTTTTCTTCTGCTTGTTTTCTAAGCCAGTTTTCTGTATACTGGCACTTGTTTAGGTTGAGGATATTAATTTTGCAACCCCAGAGCCCCCTTGCTCAATTCTCATTTCTTCCAATAGTTTATGGGTTCTCTTTCAAAGTCTACAGTCACATTGAGGCAGGAGAATAGGGCCTGGAGGCAGGGAACCTAAGGCTGATTCACCCTGACTTCTAGAACTACATCAAAAGAAAAACCTCAACCTTCCACGCTTAAGTAACGAAAGGACCAGGGGAGACTCCTGCAAACCCCGACCTTTTCTGTGGGGCAGATGGGAAATCGAAGGTACTTCTGATTGGTTGCAGAAAGCATAGGAGTGTAACTTCCTAACTTCACTTCAGCCTCTGATTGGTTGCTGTACACAACCACTGTCCACAACCAATCAGACTGATTGAAGGCGAGGTCTTTGTTTGCATAGAAGTGCAACTTTGTAACTTCACTGTAGCCTCTGATTGGTTGCTTTTTGCAACCTATCAGAATGATTGTGGACCACCACTTAATTTACATGGGGTGAACACCAAGTGGCCAATGGAAGGGCCGGGTGCAGTGGCTCAAGCATGTAATCCCAGCACTTTAGGAGGCCAAGGCCGGCGGATCACCTGAGGTCAGGAGTTCCAGACCAGTCTGGCCAACATGATGAAATCCCGTCTCTACTAAAAAATATACAAAAATTAGCCAGGCGTGGTGACAGACACCTGTAATCCCAGCTGCTCGGGAGGCTGAGGCAGGAGAATTGCTTGAACCCGGGAGGCAGAGGTTGCAGTGAGCCAAGATCGCACCATTGCACTCCAGCCTGGGCGACAAGAGTGAGACTCCATCTCAAAATAAATAAATAAATAAAAATAAGCGGCCAATGGGAAACCTATAGGAGGTATTTGGACCTGAGAACATTCTGTATCTGGGGCCCTTGAGCAGCCGCTGGGGCCTGCTCCCACACTGTGGTGTGTACTTTCACTTTGGATAAATCTCTGCTTTCCTTGCTTTGCTGTGCGTTTTGTCCAATTCTTTGCTCAAAACACCAAGAACCTAGACAACTTGCAGTCAAGACCCTCTATCGATAACAACATCATCTCTGAAGAACAGACACACTTCCTTCTTTCTAAGGTTCATACTCTTCTTCTTTTTCCCTATATAATTACATGAGTCATGTTCCTTGAATCTGAGCCCAGCACTCAAGGTTTTTGCTTCCTGGCACAGGGCCTGGGGCCTCTGTCCATCCTTGGAATTCTTTGTCTATCATTTTCTGCTCCAAAAGGGTTATACCCAAAGGTGCTTTACCGTGACTTTTTCTCAGGCTTGGAGGCGTCACTCCACTGGGAGCCATTTTGGCAGGAAGCTTCTCTGACTGTCCTGGTCCTCATTCCAATAAACGTAAAAATAACAATCGTATTATAGGCATTGACATGCATTCTGAAGAGCCTTATATTCTGCTCAATAGCATGTTTGTTTTTGTTTTGTTTTTTGTTGTTCTTTTGTTTTTTGTTTTCTTTTTGTTTTTTGTTTTGAGATGGAGTCTCGCTCTGTTGCCCAGGCTGGAGTGCAGTGGCGCGATCTCGGCTCACTGCAAGCTCCGCCTCCCGGGTTCACACCATTCTCCTGCCTCAGCCTCCCGAGTAGCTGGGACTACAGTCACCCGCCACCACGCCAGGCTAATTTTTTGTATTTTTAGTAGAGACGGGGTTTCACCGTGTTAGCCAGGATAGTCTCGATCTCCTGACCTCGTGATCTGCCCACCTCGGCCTCCCAAAGTGCTGGGATTACAGGCGTGAGCCACCGTGCCCGGCTTGTTTTTTTTTTTTTTTGAGATGAAGTCTCGCTCTGTTGCCCAGGCTGGAATGCAGTGGTGCGATCTCGGCTCACTGCAAGCTCCGCCTCCCGGGTTCTGGCCATTCTCCTGCCTCAGCCTCCCGAGTAGCTGGAACTACAGACGCCTGCCATCATGACCAGCTAATTTTTCATATTTTTAGTAGAGACAGGTTTTCACCGTGTTAGCCAGGATGGTCTCAATCTCCTGACCTCGTGATCCACCTGCCTTGGCCTCCCAAAGTGCTGGGATTACAGGTGTGAGCCACTGTGCTCGGCCTGTTTTTTGTTTTTGAGACAGAGCCTCGCTCTGTTGCACAGGCTGGAGTGCAGTGTCTTGATCTCGGCTCACTGCAATCTCTGCCTCTCAAGTTGAAGCAATTCTCCTGCCTCAGCCTCCCCAGTAGCTGAGATTACAGGTGTGTGCCACCACAACTGGCTAATTTTTGTATTTGTAGTAGACACGGGGTTTCACCATGCTGGCCGGGCTGGTCTCAAACTCTTGACCTCAAGTAATCTGCCCACTTCGGTCTCCCAAAATACTGGGATTACAGGCGTGAGCCACTGTGCCTGGTCAATAGCACGTTAGAATTAAATGAGCCTTTTGGGAAAACTTAGGCGAGGGTAGGTTACCCAAAGACTATGAAGCCACGTTCAAACCTTTGGTGGTTTATGTATTCATTTAGAGACAGATTCTCAATCCTGTCACCCAGGCTGGAGTGCTGTGGCATGATCATGGCTCACTGCAGCCTCGACCCCCTAGGCCTGGGTGATTCTCGTGGCCACCTCAGCCTTGTGAGTGGCTGGGACTACAGAGATGCACCACCTCGCCCAGCTAATTTTTTTTTTTTTTTTTTTGTATTTTTGTATTTTTAGTAGAGACAGGGTTTTGCCATGTTGCCCAGGCTGATCTCAAACTCCTTGGCTTAAGCGATCTTCCTGCCTCAGCCTCCCAAAGTGTTGAGATTACAGGCATGAACCACCACACTCAGCCCTTTGGTGTTTTTTTTTTGTTTGTGTGTTTGTTTGTTTGAGACAGAGTCTCGCTCTGTTGCCCAGGCTGGAGTGCAGTGGCGCCATCACGGCTCACTGCAAGCTCCACGTCCTGGGTCCACGCCATTCTCTTGCCTCAGCCTCCTGAGTAGCTGGGACTACAGGCGCCCGCCACCACGCCCGGCTAATTTCTTTTTTTTGTATTTTTAGTAGAGACGGAGTTTCACCGTGTTAGCCAGGATGGTCTCAATCTCCTGACCTCGTGATCCGCCCGCCTCGGCCTCCCAAAGTGCTGGGATTACAGGCATGAGCCACCATGCCCGGTCCTTAATTTTTAAAGTTTTTGTAGAGACAGGGTCCCACCATGTTGCCCCAGCTGGTCTTGAACTCCTGGGCTCAAGTGATCCTCCCGCCTTGGCCTCCCAAAGTGCTGGAATTACAAAGTGCTGGTGGCATGAACCACCTTGCCCAGCTGTGTACACTTCTAAATGGTTCATTTTATATTATGTGAATTTCACCTCAATAAAAAACTTTTTTTTTTTCAGACGGAGTTTCCCTCTTGTTGCCCAGGCTGGGGTGCAATGGCGCGATCTCGGCTCACTGCAACCTACGCCACCCCAGGTTCAAGCGATTCTCCTGCCTCAGCCTCCCGAGGAGCTGGGATTACAGGCGCACACCACCAGGCCTGGCTAATTTTGTGTTTTTAGTAGAGATGGGGTTTCACCATGTTGGTCAGGCTGGTCTCAAACTCCCGACCCCAAGTGATCCGTCTGTCTCGGCCTCCCAAAGTGCTGGGATTACAGGCGTGAGCCACAGCGCCCGGCTTTTTTTTGTTGTTGTTTTTTGTTTTTTTTAATTGACTCAGCTTTGGGCTTGAACTATTAGAATGATGGTGCGTCCATTCACTGAGATGAGGAAGCTCTAGGGAAAATGAACTTGGGAGTTCCAAGAATTCCATTTTGAATGTCTTAAATTTGATATGCCTCGTAGGCTTCCAAGCCGAGTTACATTTGTGAGCCTGGAGTTCAGAGATGGGGTGGAGATATAAATTTAGAAGCCATTGGCACCCAAGAAATATCTTAAGCCATAGAGCTAGATGAGATCATTTAGGCCAGAGGTGTCCAATCTTTTGGCTTCCCTGGGCCACATTGGAAGAAGAATTGTCTTGGGCAACACATAAAATACGCTAACACTAACAGTAGCTGATGAGCTAAAAAAAAAAAATTGCAAAAAAAAATCTCATAATTTTTTTTGTTTGTTTTTTGTTTTCGAGACGAAGTTTCTCTCTTGTTGCCCAGGCTGGAGTGCAATCGCCCAATCTCGGCTCACTGCAACCTCCACCTCCAGGTTCGAGTGATTCTCCTGCCTCAGCCTCCTGAGTAGCTGGGATTACAGGCGTGTGCCACCATGCCCAGGTAATTTTGTATTTTTAGTAGAGACGGGGTTTCTCCATGTTGGTCAGGCTGGTCTCGAACTCCTGACCTCAGGTGATCCACTCACCTCGGCCTCCCAAAGTACTGGGATTACAGGCGTAGCCACCACACCCGGCCAAAATCTCATAATGTTTTAAGAAAGTTCACGAATTTGTGTTGGGCCACCTTCAGAGCCATCCTGGGCCGCATGCAGCCCACGGGCCGCAAGTTGGACAAGCTTGATCTAGGGAAAGGGTGTGGGGAAAGACGAGGAGATGGCCCAAGCCCATGCCTCCGGCACTCCCAGCGTGTCAGTGTCAGACAGCAGACAAAGAATCCAGGAGACAGCAGAGGAGGGCTGGGGGGAACCCCAAGAGCGAGTGTTTGAAAAATAAAGAGAGTAACAGCAATCGGTTGGAACTGGACTGAATATCCATTTATAGAGGACTATGCTTAGTGGTACATAAACATAAGTTGTGGCGCATCTGTGTAGTAGAATACTATGCATGGTTACACGAAATAAGGAGGACGTTCTCTATGCGCTGATATGGGAAGATTTCCTTTGTATGAAATGATTTGCTGACATCCTCACAACATACTGTTTAATAAAGCAAGGTGTATAACACTTAAAAACAAAGAGAAGAATTTCATCTTCTTTTTTCTTTTTGAGACAGGGTGTATAACACTGTAAAAAAAATAGAGAGAGAGAAAAAAATTCCTTTTTTTTTTTTTTTTTCAGACAGGGTCTCACTCTGTCACCCAGGCTGGAATGCAGTGGTGCAATCATGGCTCACTGCAGCCTCCCAGGCTCCAGCAATCCACCTGCCTCAGCCTCCCAAGTAGCTGGAATTACAGGCACCCACCACCACACCCAGTTAATTTTTGTATTTTTAGTAGAGACAGGTTTTCACCATGTTGGCCAGGCTGGTCTCGAACTCCCAGCCTCAAGTGATCCACCCGCCTCAGCCTCCCGAAGTGCTGGGATTACAGGCGTCAGCCACCGTGCCTGGCCACAGGACTGGCTTTCAATAGGAAGCACAGAAACTTCCTCCAAGGGGCAGGAGAGAAGGACAAGTGCACACACAGCAAATGCAGATTTCCTGGTAAGAAGCTGAAGAAACAAATTTTATTTTATTTTATTATTTAACAAAAATGTATATGATGCTTACTATATGCCTGACCCTGTTCGAAGCACTTTGCAAATACTTCATTTGCATGGAAAGCCTTTGAGGTAGCTACTGTTATATTCTCATCCTCATCTTACAAATGAGGAAGCAGACACAGAGGACAATCACCTTCCCCAAAGTCACACAGCTGGTAAGAGGCAGGTCTGCTTAAAGGTGGGCAACCGGGCAGCAGAATTCACACTCTTAAACACTACTCTATAATATTTCTCTGTGCTTGACCTCCTGGGCTCAAGCGATCCTCCTGCCCCAGCCTCCCAAGTAGCTGGGATCACAGGCTTGTACTACCATGCCTGGCTAATTTTTTTGTGTTTTTAGTTAAGATGGGCTTTCACCATTTGTCCAGGCTGTTCTCAAACTCCTGGCCTCAAGAGATCCTCCAGCCTCAGCCTCCCGAAGTGCTGGGATTACAGGCGTGAGCCACAGTACCCAGTCCTCTGTGCTCTGTTCTTGATAAATGACATTTTATTGTGCAGATGTGTTTTATTTTTAGATGGAAGATCAGTGGGTGAGGATTCAGGCTGGTTGGGGGCACTGGTAGTCTTGAGGAGAGAGGAGAGTCAGAAGCTGCCGTCTTGGAGAAAAAAACTTACTAGAAAAACAGGAGGGCTCCACATTTGAGGTTTGTGGTGCTGGGTTTTCAGTGAAATCCCAGAGGCTGGCTGAGATTTTTCCTGCTTCGTGGGAGGAAATGGCTTTTGCATGGGACAGGGAAAGATAAGCATGGCCCAGTTCACAGTCCGTCTGCAAAATCCCCAGGCACTCTGGTTCCCCAGTTCTCTTGGGGTGAATCTGGTGCTGGTGGCCTGTCTGCCCTTCCACCTGGCCACCTGGTCCCTGTGAGCTGAACTCCGGGAACCCGGCATGGCCAGGCCAGGCTGCGGGGGAGGGAAGGGCCTGGAAGCCTGTTCCCAGGCCATGGCCAAAGGAAACAAGTTACCTTCCAGGAACTGGAGCCCAGAGGCAGGGGTGGGGAGCTGGGGGCCTGGAGGGAAAGCAGTGCCCAGAACTTGCAGGGCCTCTGAAGCTGGGCTGGAGTTTGGTTCTGGGCACTAGAGCCAACATGGCCTGTCATGCCTCTCCACCCCACGATCTAGGGGCTGAATCATGGTCCTCAAAGACAACCACCTCCTAAGCCCTGGAACCTGTAAATAGGTGACTTCATGTAGCAAAAGGGACTTGGAAGATGATCCTGAATTATCTGGGTGGGACAAATGTCATTACACAGGTCTTTATAAAGAAGGCCAAGCTCAGTGGCTCACACCTATAATGCCAACATTTTGGGAGGCCAAGGCAGGAGGATGGCTTGAGCTCAGGAGTTCAAGACCATCCTGGGCAACACAGTGAAAGCCCCATCTCTACAAAAAAATTTTTTTTTTTTTTTGAGACGGAGTCTCGCTCTGTCGCCCAGGCTGGAGTGCAGTGGCGCAATCTCGGCTCACTGCAAGCTCCGCCTCCTGGGTTCACGCCATTCTCCTGCCTCAGCCTCCCGAGTAGCTGGGACTACAGGTGCCCGCCACCGCGCTCGGCTAAGTTTCGTATTTTTAGTAGAGACAGGGTTTCACGTGTTAGCCAGGATTGTCTTGATCTCTTGACCTCGTGATCTGCCGGCCTCAGCCTCCCAAAGTGCTGGGATTACTGGCGTGAGCCACCACGCCCGGCCTAAAAAAGTTTTTTTAAGAAATTAGCCAGGCACTGGCTGGGCGCGGTGGCTCACGCTTGTAATCCCAGCACTTTGGGAGGCTGAGGCGGGCGGATCACAAGGTCAGGAGATCGAGACCATGATGAAACCCCGTCTCTACTAAAAATACAAAAAATTATCCGGGCATGGTGGCGGGTGCCTGTAGTCCCAGCTACTCGGAGAGGCTGAGGCAGGAGAATGGCGTGAACCCGGGAGGCGGAGCTTGCAGTGAGCCGAGACTGCGCCACTGCACTCCAGCCTGGGCGACAGAGCGAGACTCTATCACAAAAAAAAAAAAAAAAAGAAATGTGTCCTTTTAGTTTTTTGTGGTTATTTTTGGCCATACAGAAGGTATTAATTCTTATGAAGTCATATGTAGCTATATTTTCTTTTCCGTTCTAGTTTTGGTACTCATCTTAAAAGACCTTCTTCTCTCCAAGAAAAGCAAATGTGAAGCACATCAAAGTCTTTTTTTTTTGAGACTGAGGCTCACTCTGTCACCCAGGCCGATGTACAGTGGCACGATCTCGGCTCACTGCAACCTCCGCCTCCCAGTTCAAGCGATTCTCCTGCCTCAGCCTCCCAAGTAGCTGAGATTACAGGCACCTGCCACCACACCCGGCTAATTTTTTGTATTTTTAGTAGAGACAGGGTTTCACCATGTTGACCAGGCTGGTCTCGAACTCCTGACCTCAAGTGATCCACCTGCCTTGGCCTCCCAAAGTGCTGGGATTACAGGCATAAGCCACTGTGCCTGGCTCAAAGTCTTAATAGTTATAATTGCTTTTGTTTAAACTTATATATAATGTGTATACACACACTCATACATATATACACACATATACACAAACATATACATTCATATATCACACATGCACAAATACATACAACACATACTCATATACATATGCATATATCCACCCATATATACACACAAATGCACATATATATGCACATATACATATGTACATAAATATATTTATATAGACACAGAAAAGCAAACATATACATAAATTCACACACATATATACACAAAACATACACTTAGACACAGAATTATAGACATACACACAAATTCAGGCCCACACCCATAGACACATATATGCATATATACATGCGTGTATATGTCCGTATAGAGAGATCTATGCTGGAATATACAAAAACATTTTTTCTCTTTTGAAGGAAAATGAGAACCTGCTATGGCTTTTGTGGGAGGTTGGGGAGAAGCAGATGGGGCACTCTCCGTTTCTAATTTTGTACAGCTGGAATGTCTAACACTCTGCATATCTTATTTTAAAATGTCTACATGGGCTATTTTAGCAGCGGGATGATAGGTCATTTCTTGTTTTCATCTTTATATGGCTCTTTATTCAATAAAAACAAAACCACTGCCACCTAAAAATAAAATGTCTTAGGAGCCAAGACCACGTTATAGGTTACAGCCACAGTCATTCTTTTTTTTCTTTATTTTTCTTTTTCTCTGGGTCTGGTATAAATCTTTCATTTAACCTGATTTACTCTTGCCAATCTGTCGCTGAATAAGCCATTCGTAGCCCTATCTGCCGATCCAGGCCTGGGCATGTCCTGGTATATCAGATTGTCCAAGCCAGCAGCTGCCATGGTTCCCATTCTTCAGGCTTCAAGAAATGACAGGAGCATCTGCCAAGGGTTCATCCAGCCATGGTGACCTGAGAGCTTTATAACAACAAGTGATTGTCTAATGAATTTGAACACAAGGGTTTGCTGTTCTAGTGGCTTCACAGTGCTACGTTCAGGGTATTTCCCATGTGATTTTTTTAATTGTGATAAGAAATAAGAGTTGTGCAATTCCGCTCAGAAATACAAAAAAAATCCTCCACCAGGACACTTTGAATCCTTCTGGATCTATGTAACCAGGATTAGAACAGGCAGCTGTCTAAATGCCATTACTAGGTCTCTCAAGCTATGACACTGCTGGAAAGAAAGGGAGACTAACTCATTGAACAACCTACCAAATCCAAAAAAGAAATACAATAATTAAGACTGGGCGAAGTAGCTCACGCCTGTAATCCTAACACTTTAGGAGGCTGCGATGGGTGGATTGCCTGAGCTCAGGAGTTTGAGACCAGGCTGGGCAAAATGGTGAGACCTCCGTCTCTACTGAAAAAATACACACACAAAAAAAAAAAATTGGCTGGGCATGGTGGCACACGCTTGAGGTCCCAGCTACTTGGGAGGCTGAGGTGGGAAGATTGCTTGAGCCTGGGAGGCGAAGGTTGCAGTGAGCTGAGATCATGCCACAGCACTCCCACCTGGGTTACAATGTGAGACCTTGTCTCAAAAACAAAACAAACAAAAAAACAGTAACTTAAAATTTTTGAAAATGGATAAAATCACATGGATGGAATGAGTTCAAATACACACATTCATGGTTTTTTGTGTTTTTTTTTTTAACTTTATGATTTTTTTGGTCACATACAATCTTTAAACTCCAAATGCATGGCCGGGCACAGTGGCTCACACCTGTAATCCCAGCACTTTGGGAGGCCGAGGTGGGCGGATCACTTGAGGTCAGGAATTCGAGAGCAGCCTGGCCAACATGGCAAAACCCCCTCTCTACTAAAAATACAAAAATTAGCCGGGCATGTTGGTTCGCACCTATAATCCCAGCTACTCGGGAGGCTGAGGTGGGAGAATCGCTTGAACCCAGGAGGTGGAGACTGCAATGAGCAAAAATCATGCCACTGCACTCCAGCTTGGACAACACAGCAAGGCTCTGTCTAAAAAAAAAAATAGGCTTCATGGTGCGTGTCAGTAATCCCAGCTACTCGGGAAGCTGAGGTGGGAGAATCACCGGAGCCCGGAAGTTTGAGGGTGTGGTGAGCCGTGATTGTGCCACTACCCACCAGCCTACGTGACAGAGGGAGATCCTGTCTCTAAAAAAACAAAAATAAAAATGTTTAGAAAAAGTGCTTGGCATGGCCGGGGGCGGTGGCTCACGCCTGTAATCCCAGCACTTTGGGAGGCCAAGGCAGGTGGATCACAAGGTCAGGAGATCAAGACCATCCTGGCTAACATGGTGAAACCCCATCTCTACTAAAAATACAAAACATTAGCCAGGCGTGGTGGCGGGCACCTGTAGTCCCAGCTACTTGGGAGGCTGAGGCAGGAGAATGGCGTGAACCCGGGAGGCGGGGCTGGCAGTGAGCTGAGATTGCGCCACTGCACTCTAGCCTGGGCGACAGAGCAAGACTCTGTCTCAAAAAAAAAAAAAAAAAGAAAAAGAAAAAGAAAAGAAAAGTGCTTGGCACACTGTATTATATAAACTTTTGTGAGATTAAATAAGTAAGCACTTTTTCAGTTTTTTGTTTATCTTTTTTTTTCTGTGGATTTCCTATTGAGATTCATTGCCAGGTTATTCTGTATTTCTTTTCTTGATATGTACAAGCTCTTTGTGATTCGAGGAAATTCTCTTGAGTCCATCCTTGTGGTAAATGTGTCCCCGGGTTTGTTGTTTGTCATTTGACTTGTGGATTTTTTTTTTTTTTCTGTCTGAGGATTTAAATGTTTGTATAGTCAGGTTGATTAATCGTTTCCTTTATGACTTCTGGGCTCGGCTGGGTGCAGTGGCTCATGCCTGTAATCCCAGAGATTTAGGAGGCTGAGGTGGGCGGATTGCGTGAGCCCAGGAGTTCGAGATCAGCCTGGGCAACATGGCGAGACCTCGTCTCTATAAAAGATACAAAACAGCCATGCGTGGTGGTACATGCCTGTAGTCCCAGCTACTTGGAAGGCTGACGTGGGAGAATCGCTTGAGCCCAGGAGTTCGAGACCAGCCTGGACAACATAGGGAGACCCCATCTCTACACAAGATCAAAAAGACAGCCGGGCACGGTGGCTCACGCCTGTAATCCCAGAACTTTGGGAGGCCAAGGCGGGCAGATCACCTGAGGTTGGGAATTTGAGACTAGCCTGACCAACATGGAGAAACCCCGTCTGTAGTAAAAATACAAAAATTAGCTGGGCATGATGGTGCATGCCTGTAATCCCAGCTACTTGGGAGGCTGAGGCAGGAGAATTGCTTGAACCCAGGATTGTAGTGAGCCGAGATCAGTCCATTGCACTCCAGCCTGGGCAACAAGAGTGAAACTCCATCCCCCCCACCAAAAAAATAAAGTTAACTCAGTATGGTTGTGTGTGCCTGTACTCCCAGCTACTAGGGAGGCTGAGGTAGGAGGATCACTTGAGTCCAGGAGGTTGAGGCTGCAGTGAGCCACGATCACGCCACTGCACTCCAGCCTGGGCAACACAGCAAAGACCCTGTCTCCAAAATACAAAAATTCTTCTGCTTCTAAAATTATAAGTAAACTCATTCCTATTTTTACCTAAATTTATTGATTTCATTTTTCACATTTACATCTTCGATTCATCTGGAAGGTATCTGAGGACTCAAAGAAGGAGCTAGGGAAACCAACTTTATTCTTTTTGTTTTGTCCAAATGGCTAGCCAGTTTTCAGAGCATTAGCTAAGTTTAGAAAATCTCTTTTCTCTCCTGCTGATTTAGAATAAATAGCACCATGGCTGGTCATAGTCTTAAGTTCTCAGATGTATGAAGCTCTATTTCTGAGTTCATGATTCTGTCCCACCATTTTGTTGGCCTAGTTCCTCAACACAAGTAAACTACAGTGACATCGTATCCTCACAATCCATTCCTTGATCTATCAGTGGGACTAATCCACTGACATGAATTTTCATTTTCTGGAATATTCTGGCCATTAACAGAGGGTAGTCGATTTTTATTTTTTATTTTGTTTGTTTGTTTGAGACAGGGTCTTATTCTGTCGCCTAGAGTGTAGTGGCAGGATCATAGCTGACTGTAACCTTGAACTCCTGGCCTCAAGCGAGCCTCCCACCTTAGATTCCTTAGTAGCTGGGATTATAGGTGCATGCCACCATGATTTTAAATGCAGTAATTTGCTTTATAATATCAGGACGTGGTTTGGTAAAACCAACCCAGATGCTTGTAAGTCAAGGATGAAAAACTTGGGTCACCTGGCATCACTAACATTCCCTAAGAGCTGAACACTTTCCCCTCATAAATGTCTGGGTCACGGGAAGCAACAGGAAAACCTTCTCCAATGACTCCTCTGGGGTGGCTTGTTGCGCCCTCCCTCTGGACCACGCAGCCCCTAAAAGTCAGTCCCAGACCTTGAGCTCAGTGTAATATCTAGATTCATGCTAGATACGTGAATCAAAGGTTCAATTTTATGAGAACGAATGTGTAGGGCCTGAATTTTAAACACGGAGCCATGCTAGGCTGCAAACAGTCTTAAACCACAGCATGCTGATCAGAAGTGTAAATGAGACACACAGGGAGGGCAGGGGCAAGCTTATTACAAGATCTATAATCACACACAAGATGCGTTAAACTGGGCCCATCAGTGACTGGCTTTGGTGTGCAGTATTGCTATAGCTTTGGCTGTTATTCAGTGCACAGGATTGTAAAGATGAAAATAAAATAGCCACCCCATTGCTTTTTATTTTATTATTATTATTTTTAATTAATTAATTAATTTTTTTGAGACGGAGTTTCGCTCTTGTCACCCAAGCTGGAGTGTAATGGCGCCATCTTGGCTCACTGCAACCTCCGCCTCCCAGGTTTAAACGATTTTCCTGCCTCAGCCTCCCGAGTAGCTAGCATTACAGGTGTGTGCCACCACGCCTGGCTAATTTTCTATTTTTCGTAGAGATGGGGTTTCACCATGTTGGCCAGGCTGGTCTCGAACTCCTGACCTTAGGTGATCTACCCTCCTTGGCCTCCCAAAGTGCTGGGATTACATGCATGAGCCACGGTGTACAGCCCCATCAATACTGTTGTATCAGTACTGCATTCCTGTTTATTGCTGGGTAAGCTTCCACTGAAGGGTTGTACTGATGCAGGATAGGCAAGCCCCCAAATTGAGGGTTAGTCCAGGAGGGTTCTTGGCTTCACCCTTGAAATAATTCAAGGGCAAGCTGGTGGTGGTAGCAACTTTTCTTGAGGCCGCAGTGCACAACCGCAGCAGAGAGACTGCCCCTTGCAAAGCAGGGCTACCCCATAGGCAGTATGCCTAGGGGAGCAGCTCAGAAGCAGTGCTGCTGTCATATTTATACCCACTTTTAATTATATGCAAATTAAGGGGTGGTTTATGCAGAAATTTCCAGGAAAAAGGTGGCAACTTCAGGGTTGTCAAGGGCATTGCCATGGAAAGGGGCAGTAACTTCCAGGTGTTATCATGGCAATGGTAAACTGGCATGGTACAGTGGTGGCCATGTCTTCTAGAAAGCTGCTTCCACCCCAGACCTGTTTTAGCTAGGTCTCAATTTGGTCCAGTGTCTAAGCCCTGCCTCTAGAGTTGAGCTCCACCTCCTACCGCAGTACCACTCCTAGCTATATAGAAGAGAAATCTATGCCCACACAAAAACTGGTACACCTATGTTCATGGTGGTATTATTCAAAATAGTCAAAAAGTAGAGGCAACCCAAACGTCCGTCAACCAATGAATGGATAAATAAAATGTGGTACAACATTTGGGCTGTTACCAGATTTAGGCTAATATGAATAAGTATGCTATTATGAACATTTGTGTACACATATTTGGAGGATATATATTTTCTTTTTTTTTTTTTTTTTTTTTTTTTTTGAGACGGAGTCTCGCTCTGTCGCCCAGGCTGGAGTGCAGTGGCGCAATCTCGGCTCACTGGAAGCTCCGCCTCCTGGGTTCACGCCATTCTCCTGCCTCAGCCTCTCCGAGTAGCTGGGACTACAGGCGCCCGCCACCACGCCTGGCTAATTTTTTATTTTTTATTTTTAGTAGAGACGGGGTTTTACCATGGTCTCGATCTCCTGACCTCGTGATCCGCCCGCCTCGGCCTCCCAAAAAGAGGATATATATTTTCATTTATCTTAGGTAAATACTTAGGAGTGGAATGTCTGTGTTATATGATAAGGGTATGTCTGATTCTTTTTTTTTTTTTTTTTTTTTTTGAGACAGAGTCTCGCTTTGTCACCCAGGCTCAACTGCAGTGGCGTGATCATGGCTCACCACAACTTCCACCTCCCAGGTTCCAGCGATTCTCCAGCCTCAGCCTCCCAAGTAACTGGGATTACAGGAGCCCGCCACCACACCCAGCTGATTTTTGTATTTTTAGTAGAGATGGGGTTTGACCATGTTGGCCAGGCTGCTCTCGAACTCCTGTCCTCAAGTGATCCACCCATCTCAGCCTCCCAAAGTGCTGGAATTACAGGCGTGAGCCACTGCGCTCAGCCAGGGTATGTCTAACTTTTTAATGAATTTCCAAACAGTTCTCCAAAGTGGTTGTACTATCTCTGGTTACTTTCAAATAAATGAATATAAGTATTTATTGTTTGTGGTTGAAATATTCAAAGACAAGATGAAAAGTGGGACTCTGCTGGGTGTGGTGGTACATGCCCGTTATCTCAGCACTTTGGGAGGCTGAGGCAGCAGGACAGCTTGAGGCCAGGACAAGCCTGGGCAACATAGGGAGCTGTCTCCATTAAAAAAAAAAAAAAAAAGTAAAACAATTAGCTGGGCAATGTGGTGTGCACTTGTGGTCACACCTACTCAGGAGGCTGAGGCAGGAGGATTGCTTAAACTCAGGAGGTGGAGGCTGCAGTGAGCCGTGATCATGCCACTGTACTCAAGCCTGGGCAACTGAGGGAAATCCTGTCTTTTAAAAATTAAAATTGGCTGGGTGCAGTGGCTCACGCCTGTAATCCCAGCACTTTGCATGTCTGTAATCCCAGCTACTCAGGAGGCTGAGGCGGGAGGATGGCTTGAACCCGGGAGGCAGAAGTTGCAGTGAGCCGAAATTGCACCACTGCACTCCAGCCTCGACAACAGAGCGAGAAAAAAAAAAAGTAGAAGTCACAGGAGAAACACCAAATCTCACCCTGGGCACTGGGATGATGCCTCATGTCATGTTGCCAAGCTGAGACCTGCCACGCATTCTCTTGCTATTATGTGACCATCAGGTCTGAACAAAAGCCAGGACCCAAGGGGTTTGCAAGAGTCACACCTGAGTTTAATTAAGTGGGACAGATGTGCTATTTAGAACCAGGACAAGTGGGAGCAATTTTAAAGGACTGGACGTGCCCTGCCTGTGATGAATTTTAGCACAGACCAGCACAGTTCCCTAATCCTCTTAATTGTTCATACCACTACAAAAAGTGCAAATCTAAAAACAGAAATGGATAGAAAAAATTATTGCATTATCGTTAATCTGACCACAATGGCTAATGTTGCTTGAATAATGCATTTGGGCGCTTTTAAAAGTCTGCAGTCAGCCTGGACAACATGGCAAAACCCTGTTTCTACCAAAAAATACAAAAATTAGCTGGGCATGGTGGCTTGCACCTGTAGTCCCAGCTACTTGCAGAGGGGCTGATATGAGAGGATGGCTTGAGCTTGGAAAGTCAAGGCTGCCGTGAGCCAAGATCGCGCCACTGCACTTCAGCCTGGGTGACAGAGCGAGACCCTGTCTCAAAAAAAAAAAAAAAAAAAAAAACAACTGTGATGTTTTATTTTTTAACGTGGGGAAAATATTAAAAAGTAAATTGGTCAGGTGCGGTGGCTCATGCCTGTAATCTCAGCACTTTGGGAGGCTGAGGTGGGCAGATCACGAGGTCAGGAGATAGAGACCATCCTGGCTAACACGGTAAAATCCCGTCTCTACTAAAAATACAAAAAAAAAAAAAAAATTAGCCAGGTATGGTGGCAGATGCCTGTAGTCCCAGCTACTCGGGAGGCTGAGGCGGGAGAATGGTGTGAACCCAGGAGGCGGAGCTTGCAGTGAGCCGAGATCATGCCACTGCACTCCAGCCTGGGCAACAGAGCAAGACTCCATCTCAAAAAAAAAAAAAGTAAATTAAAAAATATATGGGTCATGGCAGGGCACAATGTCTCATGCCTGTAATCCCAGCACTTCAAAAGATGGAGGCAGGGCCGGGCGTGGTGGCTCACACCTGTAATCCCAGCACTTTGGGAGGCCGAGGCAGGTGGATCACGAGGTCAGGAGATCGAGACCACGGTGAAACCTCATCTCTACTAAAAAAAACACAAAAAATTAGCTGGGCACAGTGGCGGGCGCCTGTAGTCCCAGCTACTCGGGAGGCTGAGGCAGGAGAATGGCGTGAACCCGGGAGGCGGAGCTTGCAGTGAGCCGAGATGGCGCCACTGCACTCCAGCCTGGGCAAAAAGAGTGAAACTCCCTAAAAAACAAAAATAAAAACAAAACAAACAAAAACACTATGCTGAGGAAAAGAAGCCAGACACCAGAAAAACCATATGCTGTATGACTCCACTTATATGCAGTCCTGGGACAGACACACTGAGCTTTGGCTGGAAAAATCATTACGGTGCTCACCTCTGAGAGCTGGGGCAGGGACCGACTGGGAAGGGGCACAGGGAGGCTTTCTAGGATGAAGATATTGTTCTGTATCTTGTCGCAGGGGTGGGTTACACAGGTGCCTGCCTATGTCCAAACTTATCAGACCGTTCACTTAACATCTGTCCATTTCACTGTATATAAATGTTTTATTTTACCTAAAAAATGAAAATGTAAAAAAAAGGAATAAATGAATAAGTAAATCAACACAACCCACGTCTTTCTCCTTGGCAGCTCTGCTAACCAGATCCCCAAATGGGTGGCTTCTTCTTGGGACTCCTGGCTCCAGCCATGGTCATCTCCCCACTAGGCTCTCAGCTGCCACCTCACCCTCTGCAGTCTGTTCCCCACCAGGCTTCCAGGGGGAGCCTGGAAACAACCTACGTAGGATCCTGACGCTGTGCTCAGCACCCTCCCACGGCTCCCATCTCTCAGATTAAAGCCGGAATCCATCCTGGCCACACCTGTGGGGCTTTGCACACCAGCCTCCAAAGTCCCCTGGCCTCTGCTCCTCACCTCCTCCTTGCTTTTTTATTTTTATTTTTTTTTGAGACAGAGTCTTGCTCTGTCGCCCAGGCTGGAGTGCAGTGGCACGATCTCAGCTCACTGCAGTCTCAACCTCCCTCAAGCAATTCTCCTGCCTCAGCCTCCCAAGTAGCTGGAACCACAGGCACGCGCCATCAAATTTTTTTTTGTATTTTTAGTAGAGACGGGGTTTCACCATGTTGGCCAGGCTGGTCTTGAACTCCTGACCTCAGGTGATCTGCCAGCTTCAACCACCCAAAGTGCTGGGATTACAGGCGTGAGCCACTGCGCCCAGCCTTACTCACTTTCTGAAACAGATCAGAGCCTCCCTCCACCATGACTGTTCCCTCTGCCCAGGAGGCCGTCCTTGGCCAACTGCTTGTCTCACCTCTCACCCCCTTCAGGTCTGTTCAGACATCGAGTTCCCAGAGTGGCTCCTCCAACCACTGTAGGCGACAGCCAGCCGCTTCTGCACACTCACCTTGCCTGCCTCTCTTCCTGCTTTATTTATCATGGCAGAGCTTCCCGCCCTCTCCACCTTTATCTATACAAGGTCTGTCCTCACCTGAATGTCGGGCTCCAGGAGGCCTTTGTCTTGCTCCTGGCTGTCGTATAGCAGTATAGCAGATTCTCAATGAACCTTGCTTGAATGGCAGCATGGGCGACCAGGACACTTTGCCCTCGAGCCCTGCTGGTGGCATCCACAGCTCTCCATCTTCCTGCAAACACTCCAGGCCAGCCTCGCCCCAGACGCACCCCTGAACAGAACACCTCCACCCAGGGCGATGAGGTTTCCTTGAAGACAGCTTTCATGTGCTCCAGCCTTGGATTCCCCCCATTTTTAGGGCATGTAGGCCTTTCATACTTTACTGACAGCCTGGGCATAACCAGTGTGAGTGACTATTATTGTGGGAGGTACTTAAACATCTTGGCCAAATAGGGCTTTTCCCATTGTGGGGGTGTGGGGGCATCCAATAAATAGACCTTCATCCAGATGCTTCTATGGGTACATGGCAGTTCCTAATGAGCTCTGTGTCCTCAAATCCCAGCTTCCCTTTTGGTCTCTTTCACATCTTTCCTCACAATCCCCATTCACTTTCACAAAACCCCAACCTGGGCCCCTAAGGACAGTTCCCTTTCCCCAAGTCTGAATTATTCCACCTGAAGCTCTCCAATGTGTATTATTAATAGAATTCTTGGCTGGGCGTGGTGGCTCACGCCTGTAATCCCAGCACTTTGGGAGGCTGAGGTGGGCGGATCACAAGGTTAAGAGATCAGAGATCGAGGCCATCCTGGCCAACGTGGTGAAACCCCATCTCTACTAAAAAAAATACAAAAATATTAGCCAGGTGTGGTGGCACACCCCTGTAGTCCCAGCTACTTGGGAGGCTGAGGCAGGAGAATCGCTTGAGGCGGAGGTTGCAGGGGGCTGAGATCATGACACTGCACTCCAGCCTGGGTGACACAGCGAGACTCCGTCTCAAAAAAAAAAAATTCTCAGGAGAAACTGTTTAAGATGCAGATAACTATGTACAACCCCCAAGAGATCCTGAATCAGCAGGTAGGGCCACGAAATGGTACCTTGAACAGATTCCAAATGACTGATGTAGTGGCCACCCTGGTTCAGGAGTTCCTGGGGAGGGGCAGGGGAGGGCCAGAAGAAAAATAAATTTTTAGCTAAAAGACCTCAGCTTCTGGCTGGGCGTGGTAGCTCACACCTGTGATCCCAACACTTTGGGAGGCCGAGGTGGGCAGATCACTTGAGCCCAAGAGGTAGAGGCTGCAGTGGGCTGAGATCGTGCCACTGCACTCCTGCCTGGGTGACAGAGCGAAACTCCATCTCAAAAAAAAAAAAAAAAACCTTGGCTTCTGTGTGAGGGAATAGGGAGAGAAAGGTTTTCATCTTCCAGCTGTTTATAAAAAAATAAACTGGCACTTTGAGGTAATTTGTGTCACCAGATACCTATTCTAGAAACCCCGAGATCTGTGGGACATCCTTCCACATCGGTGGAAAGCCATTCGCAAAGAGGACAAACGGCTTCTTCTCTCATGGATCATTAACAATTCTCGAAGCTTGAACCCATATCTGATAACCAGTCACATCTGGCTGGGGGCACAGTTTGAAGGGGGAACCCTTTCCTCAAATTTAATAGTCCATGCAATCCCCACCTACAAAAGAGACTTAACAGGACACTTAATTTGCTAAACTTTATTTTATACATACACGTTTACATTTACTAGTCATGGTGTCAACTTGTTAACACAATGGAGCCCTAATGGACCCGTTTTGAAATTAGAAGCTGGACAGTTGCAGGCTTTGGTCTCTTCAAGAATCCAATTCACCCCTGGGTTTTGTTTGGCACACACCCCAGGAGAACTTTGATGCACACAGCTGTGTAGCTGCAAACGGAAACCACTCTCTTTCCTCTTGTATTTTTCAGTCAGACTCACTCAGGATTTTGAAATGCATCATCACGAGAAATTTGTTTTAAAGTTGAATCACTGAGAACATCTAACAACTGTTTACATTCTTTATCACAAAAACTGAAGTCGGAAAAGACGCCCTGAAAACTTGCAAGGGCTAATACTCTATGATAGAATATCACTACTGCTCACCATGTTAATACATTTACTTACTACCACACAACTGAAGAGTCACAGCACAACAAGAGCATGTGAATGACGAAAGGAAACTCGCTTTCAGGGTGTCAGATTATAGGACATGCACAGGAATTTCTTCCACTTCTAACCTCGCTCATCAGTCACATTTACAAGAAACTCAATTTTAAGCAAAGAGATGCCAGAAATAACTAACTCAAGACATGTACAAAAACAAGTTAACCTATGAACACAAGGTAATATTCTGATAGTCTTCAACGTGACTTCCAACATATCTGAGTAGTCACTTTTCAGTTTTTTAAACATGTGAAAAAAATAGGTTCGGATTACATCTTTGTGGACGTCTAGGATACAGTTTGGAAACCATTATCTCAGGGACCCTGCCCTCTCCTCTACACATGCGCACGCAAACACACACACACACACACACACACACACACACACACACTGGTCTGGTCTAATATAGTGTGTCTGAATTCAGAGGGCAGACATTAACAGCCAAATTTTTTTGTTTGTTTGTTTTTTGAGACAGAGTCTCACTTTGCCGCCCAGGCTGGAGTGCCGTGGCACAATCTCAGCTCATTGCAACCTCCGCCTCCTGGATTCAAGCAATTCTTCTGCCTCAGCCTCCTGAGTAGCTGGGATTACAGGAGCACGCCACCACGTCCAGCTAATTTTTGTATTTTTAGTAGAGATGGGGTTTCACCATGTTGGTCAAGCTGGTCTCAAACTCCTGACCTCAAACCCGCCTCGGCCTCCCAAAGTGCTGGGATTACAGGCATGAGCCACCGCGCCCTGCCAACAGCAAAGTTTTAAAAGATATTTTTCCCCTCTTACTATAATGTGAGTAGTGACCTTCTGCTGCAAAGATGGTGACAGTTTGGTGCAAAGATGGTGTGACAGTTTGGTAGACGGATGGAATTGGAGCTGGGGGCCTAGGAATGCCTGCATCCTTCCCTACAATCACCCCCCTTCCCCACAGGATTCCTAAGAGGGCTCATCCCAAATGGGAATCAAAGTGCCATTTTTACTAACAGACTCTAAAACTCAAAAGACTTTGAGGTCTAGGCAGACATTCTTTTTCCCTAAAACTAACTCTTGGGACCTCCTGGCTAGATAACTGGAGAATAGAAGCTGAGACTGAAGGAGCAATGAAGCCAGGTTTGCAGTGAAGGTCCTGGCTTAACTTACCCCGCTGGTTACACGAGAGGAAGGCGGGAGGGAGAATACGGCAGGGCCGCCCAGCTCTTCCAAACGCCAGGGCCTGCAGAGGTCGCTGACCATTCCGAGGAGGGAGCGAGGCGTGGGGGAGAAAAGCTGAACATGGATGAGTGTTAACAGTGACCCTGCTCATGCATAAAGGGGAATGAATGTTCTAGAATTTTCCCAATCCTCTTACCAACTCTCCTGCCTCTGAAGGGAAGGTGAGTAGAGGAGGCGGGAGTAGAGGAGGCGGTGAAACGGCAGGCCTGGTAGAGAAAAGAGCATAGAGATCCACCTCCCTTCCCCAACTCCCTCCCACCCAAGACCTCACCTATCGTTTACCTCAGAGCCAGATCTCTATCAACAGGGGCCCTAAGAGAGTCCAAAGTCTTATTTTATTCAGTGGCAAGAGAAAACTTGGTTGACTTGGAACTTCTTCCTTGTTCTTTCAACTCCTCAGTATGGGTGGTCCCCCAGATCAAACCTTTCTGGATTCTGCAAATAAATGAGAGAATAGCTCAAGAAGGGAAGCAGAGAGGTGTCATTAGGAAATGCATTACTTCCAAGAAATTTCTGGGTCCCTGAACATTTCTGTTCCCCAGCCAGGTCTCTAGAAAACTTTACCCTTAAAGCCACATACCCCGCAAACACTATAACTCCAAAGTATTAATTTTTTTTTGGGGGGGGGGGGACAGGGTCTCACTCTATCGCCCAGGCTGGAGTGCAGTGGTGTGATCTTGGCTCCCTGCAACCTCCACCTCCCAGGTTCAAGCAATTCTCATGCCTCAGCCTCCCCAGTAGCTGGGATTACAGGCACAAACCACCATGCCCAGCTAATTTTTGTATTTTTAGTAGAGATGGGGTTTCACCATGTTGGCCAGGCTGGTCTCAAACTCCTGACCTCAGGTGATCTGTCTGCCTTGGCCTCCCAAATCATTAAATTTTTTTTTTTTGGAGACAGAGTCTCACTCTTGTCACCCAGGCTGGAGGGCAGTGGCACAATCTAGGCTCACTACAACCTCCACCTCCCAGGTTCAAGAGATTCTCCTGCCTCAGCCACCCGAGTAGCAGGGATTACAGGCGTGTGCCACCACACCCGGCTAATTTTTTGTATTTTTAGTAGAGATGGGGTTTCACCATGTTGGCCAGGCTGGTCTTGAACTCCTCACCTCAGGCGATCTGCCCACCTTGGCTTCCCAAAGTGCTGGGATTACAGGCGTGAGCCACCAAGCCTGGGCCCAAACCATTAAATTCTCATCAAGGAAGATGGGTCAGATGGAGTGGCAAATGACCACAGCAACACTCATTGATAAACAACCGGTCAGTGGGTTTGCTCTGCTGCCTGCTGCCCACCAGATGTCCCCAGCATCAGCCTTCAGGGGCTCCTGGAAGGGCAGTCTGGGCTCTTACCCTCCTCAACTGGTGTGTCATCCACCTCCTGCCATGCACCAGGGTCCTCCTCATCACCCGCTTGACCCACCACCTCCTCAGGCTCCTCTGCCCCACCTGCCACTCCTGCTCCTCCTGCCTCATCCACTTGCTGGCACGAGCCCAGTCACTTCTGCTGTCATTCTCACCATTGGTGGCACGCCGAGGAGAGCCTTCTGGCTTGGCCTTCGGACCCCTAGAGGTTGAGGCTGTTGCCTCGGCAGGCTGCTGGCCTCGAGGGGCCTTCTGAACTGATGCTTCCCTTCTTGAGCCCGGCCCTTTCTTTGGCATCACCGGCTTCTTCCTGCCATCTTCTGAGTCAACCAAGACGTAAGAGACAGGGCCCAAGCTCACCTTCTTCTTCTTCCTCATGGGAGCGGGGTTCTTAGCAGAGACCCAGGCCATGGCCTTCTTCTTTGGTGGGCTTTCATGGCCACCATCTTGGTCTGACTCAGAGGCGCCTCCTGGGCTCTCGATTTCTGCCCGGGCATCCTGAGGTGGCTCTCTGGGACCCTTCCAGGCACATTTTGCCATGGGCTTCTTCAAAGCCAACTCCTCCTGCTTCACACAGGGCTTTCTGCTGCCCTTGATTGGCTCTGAGATCGCCATGCTTTCAGCATCACTCGCCTCAGGATCCTCCAAGTTGGCTGTGCTGTTGGAATTGATGCCTTTGGGTTTTTTCCAGGGCACTGCTTCCTGCTTGGGGTTCTTCTTCTGCTTCTTTCTCCTGGAGCGAGTCTTAGCTCCAGCCCTGCGAACCAAAGGTTTGGGAGGGTCATGCTGGTCTTCCGTGGCATTCCAGTTGTTGGGGGTCTCTGCCTTTAAGGCAGAACCCACCTCTGCTGCAAGCCCCGGTTCTTTCTTGACCTTCCTCCCTGCTGCTAAAGCCCAGGCTGCCATCTCCTCGAACTCAGCGGCCTCCTGGGCCCTGGCTTCCTCCCGGCTGCGGATCTCGGCATCCATGCAGAAGATGATCTGCACCACCGCTCCCAGGAGCACCCCCAAAGCTTCTGCCCAGTTCTCTGGGGGCTGATGCTGGTTCTGGGACAGTGTGGGGTGGTTGAGCTGGAGCAGGCGGACCACATCCTCCCAGGTGCGCCCCTCGGCATCCAGGAATTCATTCAGATTTTTTAAAAACTCAGCATCCTGGGTAGGGTCTCTACAGACCACTCTCCAGACACCACCCCTTCCTGGGAATTCACGGGGGATGGTGCTCAGATTCACACCTTCACCAACCTCAATGAGGGCAGCTTTAACATTCTCTTCCCTCACAAAAATCTTGTTGAGCACGCGGTACGGGCCCAGTGGGGAGAGGACCCCATTCAAGGTCTCCTCAATTTCTGCCTGGCCACAGTCCTCTGGGATGCCTGTGACCAATAAGGACCTGTGGATGTCCACTTCCATTCCCCTGCACCAATCCTCCAGAAGGTTCATCGCCATGGTCTTGGACATTTAGCGGCTCTGACCCTACTACGTGTAGTAAATAGTCTATCAGGTGGACGTGGGCTGCAGCGGTCCCCAAACAGTAATCCTGCAAGGTGACAAGGGAGCGAGGTCAGGTTCCCAGGAAGATGGCCAAGCTCACAGATCCTAGCTGCCCCCTCCGCGGCTGGCCTGCAGGAGGCCTCGCGCTTTCCCAACACCTTCCTCCCCAACCCAGGCCCCGGTGCTCACACGTGTCCCGGAATCTGCCGCAAAAGGCCCTCGGACCCTCCCCCGGGTCCCGGAATCTGCCGCAAAAGACCCTCGGACCCTCCCCCGAGCCTGACGCTCCGCCTGCCGGGCCGGGACTTACTTGGCAGACCAGCCTCCGACCGCCCAGCCAGGCCAAGGAGAGGCAGCGAGATGCAGCCGTTTCCCAGTCGCTGGCTCCGGCTACCCCGGCGCCCCTGCTAGAGGCAGAAAGGGCCAAGAAGGCGCCGTCCGCCCCCGCTCCGGCCCAGGCAGGTCACGAGGCGTCCAGCCTCGATCTCGTTAGCTGCCAGAAGCCGAGGTTGGCGTCGCAGCGCGCGTCTGCGCACTGGCTGCCGCACCGCCGCTGGGGGTCTTGGGCTGCGCAGGTGCCGACGTCTCCATGGCAACCAGGCGTGGGTTGCTAGGACTGAGCCCCGCCTGCTGCCGGCGCTGCCGTTGGACCTAGGGCGCCGGGTGCAGGAGTGGCCTGTTCAGGTCGCAGAGCAAGGGGGTCTGGATACACCACGGTGGCGCCTCCACGGAGGCCCTCTTTCCACCAAAGTGGGCCTCGCGAACACTGGGGATTAGGTCGGTGAGAAGTGCCAACATCTGTGGCTGCACCCGCTGACTCTATTATCCTCTGCCCCACCTGTTGGATTCACCCAACGCAACTCTTGGGAGACACGAAATCAAGAAAGGAGGAAAACGAGGCTTTAATCGTCTTGGGTTCCTCCAACAAAAGGTACAGCCCCTGTTGGGCTCGTAGCCTTCTCTATTACAAGCAAGCTCCTGGGTTCTTCCAGGAATTTCCAGAAACTTCTACAAATTTCTCACTCTCCTCCCCGACCCCTTCTAGCATGAGGATAATAATGCCTCGCCTTTTCTTGTTTCCTCAACGTGATGCAGGGCAGGTTCTTGGCATCCTCCAGACAGGGGACAATGTTACAGCTCAGTGACTGCCCCTGCAGAGAAGTGTTAGTCCAAACTGCAACCATTTTGTAAGCCCCCGACTATTCTGCAGATCTTGGTCAAAGTGAAATATTCCACGGGGTTCGGGCCAGTGAGAAACATCCTGCCTAATTACCTGACCACAAGGCGGACAAAGGCCCAACTAAAGAAACATTATCATACCCTATCGGGCAAAGGCCCAACTGAAGAAACATCCCTATCATATTCTGCTGGGAGAAAGTGCAGAGAACACCACATTCCACCAGAACAAGGGCCAGAACTGTCTCATCATGGAACCATCTTATCAATATCCTGCTGGGCAGCAAGCCATACTGCCCAGACCCCTCCCACCCATAGCTGTAAGTACCCCCAGCCTATAAGCAGCGGTGGGCTCTGGCATTAGGCTGGTTCCCCACTTCCACAGGTGTCTGCAGTATACCTGGGTTGCTGTTGAGCCACCTTCTGTGTCTTTAACGCTCACCTTCCCTCCAGTACCTAACAAGGAGGGCTACCCTCTAGGCAGTGTGCTGAAAATAGCAGCTCGGGGCAAGGCTGCAGTCACATTTATACCCACTTTTAATGACATGCTAATTAAAGGGTGGGTTTTCAGAATTGGCTAGCAAATTGGCAATAACTTATGGGTGTTGCCATGGCAATGGTAAACTGTCATGGTGCTGGCAGGCATGTCTTATGGAGAGAGGCTTTCGGTGCCTTTTCCAGGTTTTGGCCAGTCTTCAATGTGGTCCTCAGTGGAGTCCCCTGGGCCTCCGATCTCAACCTTGCTGCCCATGAGCAAGAACTTTGTTAATAGTTTATTAAAGCCCAGCGCTGTGGCTCACGCATGTAATCCCAACACTTTGGGAGGCTGAGGAGGGCGGATCACTTGAGCTGGGGAGTTCGAGAGCAGCCTGGGCAACATGGCAAAACCCCGTCTCTACCAAAAACGCAAAAAGTTAGCCAGATGTGATAGCGGTCACCTGTGGTCTCAGCTATTCGGGAGGCTGAGGTGGGAGGATTGCTTGAACCCAGGAGGCAGAGGTTGCAGTGAGCCAAGATGGCACCACTGTACTCCAGCCTGGGCAACAGAGTGAGACCCTGTCTCGAAAAAAATAAACAAATTAATTAAGCACTCCTATGCGACTCGGTTGGACTGGCCGTCTGGTTTTTTGTTTGTTTGTTTGTTTTGCCAGGCCCTCACTGATCCACCTACTAATGCCCCTTCCTGGCTGTGTGACCTTAGACAAATAATTTGAGCCCTCTGAGCTTATTTCTTTTCTTTGTAATAGGAATTCTAATAAAAAATCTTCCTGATTCGGAAGTTTTGAAGATTCGGGGGGATCTCATCTGACAGATGCGCAGAAGTACAATTTGGGCCTTGGTATTTAACCAAAATCTGTTCTTTGGGTTCATTTTTGAAATTGACCTTTGCAAGGCCAAATAGCCAAATGTTCATTTCACTGTCATCTCTGGCATTCCTAAATTTGGGCATCATCAATATTTGTGTGATTGCCCAAGTTCCCGTCATATTTTGTGCTAAAAAGTTGTGTCATTCAAATCGTTAACCTCTGATTATTCACATAATTCACACCTGAATATTCCAATAAACACTCTAGCTATGATTAAAGTCTTTAAATCTCATGTGCTTTATATGTTGAAATTCTATGTATTAGTGGAAGAATGAGTGTATATTTTTAGGCAGTGGTTTAAAAACATAGCCGTAAATTCTCTGACACTTCTATTGAGAAGTGAGGATCTATGTCCCCTCCGCCTGAATCTGAGCAGACTTGTGACTACTTTAACCAGTGGAGTTTAGTGAAAGGGAAGCTATGTGGCTTCTCAGACTATGTTACAGAAGGGCACTCAGCTTCTTCATTCACTGGAACACTTTTTTTTTTTTTTTTTTTTTTCTTTTTTTTTTTTTTTTTTGAGACAGGGTCTCGCTCTGTCGCCCAGGCTGGAGTGCAGTGGCGTGATCTCGGCTCACTGCAAGCCCCACCTCCCGGGTTCACATCATTCCAGGTTGGGAAGAACAATGAACAGTTTTTCTGAGAGATGGCTAATCACAATCCCCCATGGACACAATGACCTCTTTCTGCATGTAGCACCCTCCAGCATGCCCCTATGAAACTTCCTTCCAGTCCCTGCCTTTTTGCAGACAGCCCCCTTCTCTGCTGTGCTGCCCATTGCAACCGTGCGATGTATTTTCATATCTTCTGTAATAAATCTGCCTTTCTTTACCTACAACTGTCTCGGTAAATACCTTTACTGCCCACAACACCCGCCGCACCTAGTCGTACCCGTGACAGTTGGAGGTGACTCAAATGACTGAGAGTGAGAATCATCTGGGAGTTTCTTCACTCACATATCTGGTGCCTGGGCTGAAATCCTTTGAAAGCTGGGCTCAGCTGAGAAATGTTGATGGAAGCACTGATGTGGCTTGGGCTTCCTCACAGCATGAAAGCCAGAGGGTAAATCGTTGAACTTCTTACTTGGAAGCTCAAGGATGCAAGAACAAGAGTGTTCCAGTGAGGCTAGGCGTGGTGGCTCACGCCTGTAATCCCACCCTTTGGGAGGCTGAGGCGGGCGGATCACGAGGTCAGGAGATCGAGACCATCCTGGCTAACATGGTGAAACCCTGTCTCTACTAAAAATACAAAAAAATTAGCCGGGCCTGGTGGCAAGCTCCTGTAATCCCAGCTACTTGGGAGGCTGAGGCAGGAGAATGGCCTGGCCAACATGGTGAGCCGAGGCTGCACCATGGCACTCCAGCCTGGGGGACAAGAGCGAGACTTCGTCTCAAAAAAAGAAAGAGAGGCCGGCGCAGGCTCATGCCTGTAATCCCAGCACTTTGGGAGGCCAAGGCGGGCAGATCATGGGGTCAGGAGATCGAGACCATCCTGGCTAACACAGTGAAACTCTGTCTCTACTAAACATACAAAAAAAAAAAAAAAGCTGGGCGTGGTGGCAGGCGCCTGTAGTCCCAGCTACTCGGGAGGCTGAGGCAGGAGAGTGGCATGAACTCGGGAGGCAGAGCTTGCAATGAGCCGAGATCACGCCACTGCACTCCAGCCTGGGCGACAGAGCGAGACTCCGTCTCAAAAAAAAAAAAAAAAAAGTTACTCTAGAGAAGTAGTTGGGACCCCCAGGGGAATGAGATGCATCTACCACCGTAACAGGAGGGGCCTCTGCATCCAGGACATCTGGGTCCAGGAACGCTAGCAGGAGTGAAGGTAGGAAAATGAAGACAGGCCGGGCTACGGTGGCTCACACCTGTAATCCCAGCACTGTGGGAGGCCAAGGTAGGCGGCTCACCTGAGATCAAGGGTTCAAGACCAGCCTGGCCAACATGGAGAAACCCTGTCTCTACTACAAATACAAAAATTAGCCGGGCATAGTGGTGCATGCCTGTAATCCCAGGTACTTGGGAGGCTGAGGCAGGAGAATCGCTTGAACCTAGGAGGCGGAGGTTGCAGTGAGCTGAAATTGTGCCATTGCACTCCAGCCTGGGCAGCAAGAGCGAAACTCCGTCTCACAAACAAAAAAAAAGTAAATTATTTTTTAAAGATAAATATAGGTTAAAATAGTGAACTTTATGTTATGTGTATTTTACTACAAAAGTGAACAAATAATGCATTACAGAATGGAGAGATGGGGGCAAGGGAGGGAGAGAGATGCTTTCAGCTTTGCCTCAAAAGCCAGGTTTCAGCTTTCTGCAGAGCCAATATTCCGAACAGTCCTGGCTGCCCCTTGAGGAATGCCACCCAACCCCAGTGCATGCACACAGAATCAAAGTTCTGGAACTTTCTCTCCAAGGAGAAAACAAAACATCTCAGTGTGTTTGAAAATTCTGCTAAGGAGCTGTCAGACCAAAAAATAAAAAATAAAAAAAAAAGGAAGAAGAAAATTGTCAATCTGGACAGGATAAAAAGTAAATTTGTACTAGCAGTGGATTGTAAAACATCATAACTAAAATGAAGTGGAATGGATGTTTGCTGAATCTCAAAGGCTTTTGCTATGTTTGCCAAGTAGTTTTACAAATGCAGGAGGTTGTTTGTGATCCAGGCTGCAGACAAAGTTGCTGCAGTGGAAACTGAGTCACACAGTGACTCAGTTAGAATTAGACACTGTCCGTTTTTTCTTCTTTCTTTTTCAGTTATTTATTTTGGCATGCAAGGGAATGATAGACACTGAGTTTTGATAAATATTGGATTTTTAAATGCAGTAATCCTCAAAGTGACTATCTCTGGGGAGAAGAAGAGGGCAAATCATATGGGAGGTAGGACACAGCCTGTTTAAACAATAATTTCGTTTAAAGATGTGTAAATAAATTTAGCATAGTATTAAGATTTGATAAAGAATGGCAGGGGATGCATGAGGATTAGTTATATAAATATATTTTTTTTTTTTTCTGAGACTGAGTCTCACTCTGTCACCCAGGCTGGAGTGCAGTGGCGCCATCTCGGCTCACTGTAAGCTCCACCTCCTGGGTTCACGCCATTCTCCTACCTCAGCCTCCCAAGTAGCTGAGACTACAGGTGCTTGTCACCACGCCCGGCTAATTTTTTGTATTTTTAGTAGAGATGAGGTTTCATCGTGTTAGCCGGGATGGTCTCGATCTTCTGACCTCATGATCCGCCCCCCTCGGCCTCCCAAAGTGCTGGGATTACAGGCGTGAGCCACCACACCCAGCTTTTTTTCTTCTTGAGACAGGATCTTGCTCTGTCTCCCAGGCTACAGTGCAGTGGCAGGATCACAGCTCACTACAGACTCAACCTCCTGGGCACAAGCGAGCCTCCTGCCTCAGCCTCCTGAGTAGCTGGGACTACAGGCATGTACCACCACGCCCAGCTAATTTTTAAAATTTTTTTTATAGGGCCAGGGTCTCACTATGTTGGGTAAGATGGTCTCCAACTCCTGGCTTAGGTGATCCTCCTGTCTCAGCCTCCCAAAGTTCTGGAATTATAGGCATGAGCCACCATGCACAGTCAATTCTCTGTTCTTGACTTTGAGTTTGGAATATTCCATAATTTTTATTTTATTTTATTTTATGAGATGGGGTCTCACTCTGTCACCCAGGCTGGAGTGCAATGGCTCAATCACAGCTCACCGCAGACTTCATCTCCTGGGCTCAGGCACTCCTCTTGACTCAGCCTCCCAGGTAGCTGGGACTACAGGCATGTGCCACCACACCCGGCTAATTTTGTATCTTTAGTAGAGACAGGGTTTCTCCATGTTGGTCAGGCTGGTCTTGAACTCCCGATCTCAGGTGACCCACCCGCCTTGGCCTCCCAAAGTGCTGGGATTACAGGCATGAGCCACTACACCTGGCTTTTTTTTTTTTTTTTTTTTTTTTGAGACAGAGTCTTGCTCTGTCTCCCAGGCTGGAGTGCAGTGGCACACTGCAACCTCTGCCTCCCAGGTTCAAGCAATTCTCCTGCCTCAGCCTCTCAAGTAGCGGGGACTACGGGCATGCACCACCACACCTGGCTAATTTTTGTACTTTTAGTAGAGATAGGGTTTCATCATGTTGGCCAGGCTGGTCTCAAACTCCTGAGCTCAAGTGATCCTCCTGCCTTGGCCTCCCAAAGTGCTGGGATTACAGGCATGAGCCATTGCATCTAGCCACGTTTTTGCCATTATTTTCAATGGCAAAAACTGCAATTAATTTTGCCTCAGCCTAAATATTATAAAGGTACAACTATGTGTGTGTATGTGTGTGTGCGTGTGTGTGTGTGTGGAGTCAGCTGCCTGCCTGCTCTCCCATTAAAGAGCCACCGTGATTGCTAGCCGATTTAAAAATAGTTGAAGCACCCTTAACAGGAATCATTACAGTGGTTTCCATGACAACACGATGTGCTGTGGTTTCCAAGGCAACAACTGGCACTGTGGTTTCCATGACAAAGCATCCCTGCAGCCCCAACCCTCCCCTCCATCTCTGCACTTCCAGTTTAGGGTTCTCCTTCCATCCTCTTCCTCTGTGTTTCATCTTTGGGTTTTTATTTTGCCCTGCTGTGTATTTTCAGTGAGAACCCACAGAGTTTCCATAAACACTAACCCAAAGAAAGTCCAGGGGGCTCTGGGATCCCGCCTAGATGTTTCCTCCTGAGTCAGTTGTAACAATCCCTCATGGTGGTTCTGTGACTCGCCCTGGCTGGCTCTGTCCGATTTGTTCTGTGAGAGCCCCTTCTTGCTCCAGAGTTTCCTTTTTTAAATTATTTTTTTTCTTTTCTTTTTAATTGAGGCGGAATCTTGCTCTGTCACTCAGGCTGGAGTGCCATGGTGTGATCTTGGCAAGGATTACAGGTGCATGCCACCACGCCCGGCTAATTTTTGTATTTTTAGCAGAGACGGGGTTTCACCATGTTGACCAGGCTGGTCTCGAACTCCTGACCTCAGGTCATCCGCCCACCTCGGCCTCCCAAAGTGCTGGGATTACAGGTGTGAGCTACCATGCCTGGCTTTATTTTCTATTATATCTACGTGTGTGTGTGTGTGTCTCCTAGGTCACAGCAAAATGTATTTTTTATCACGGATCATGATCAAACACGTGTGACAGCCACTGCCATAGGTTAATTACCTAGCCCCTATGGATAGCTATGCAGGTTGTTCTCTATTTTCTGGTATTTCAAATGAAGAGCTGAGAAGGGCTGGTGGCTGACGCCCTACAGACATCTACGTTGTTTGGATTCAGGTGTGACTTCTTAACTTGTTTGAAAACACGGCCGGGCGCGGTGGCTCACCCCTGTAATCCCAGCACTTTGGGAGGCTGAGGTGGGTGGATCACGAGGTCAGGAGATCGAGACCATCCTGGCTAACATGGTGAAACCCTGTCTGTACTTAAAAAAAAATACAAAAAATTAGCCGGGTGTGGTGGCGGGCGCCTGTAGTCCCGGCTCTTCGGGAGGCTGAGGCAGGAGACTGGCGTGAACCCGGGAGGCAGAGCTTGCAGTGAGCCGAGATCGTGCCACTGCACTCCAGCTTGGGCAACGGAGCAAGACTCCGTCTCAAAAAAAAAAAAAAAAAAAAAAATATGATGCTTTTCAAAAGTTACAGTGTCAGCTGGGTGCAGTGGCTCACGCCTGTAATCCCAGCACTTTGGGAGGCCGAGGCAGGCAGATCACTTGAGGTCAGGAGTTCGAGATTAGCCTGCCCAACGTGGTGAAACCCCATCTCTACTAAAAATACAAAAATTAGCTAGGCATGGTGGCCCACGCCTGTAATCCGAACTACTTGGGAGACTTAGGCAGGAGAATCGCTTGAACCCGGGAGGTGGAGGTTGCAGTGAGCCGAGATCGCACCACTGTACTCCAGCCTGGGCGACAGAGCAAGACTCTGTCTCAAAAAATAAAATGAAATAAAATAAAATAGCCCGAGACGGGAGGATTGCTTGAGGCCAGGAGTTCAAGACTAGGCAACATAGGGAGACACCTGCCCTCCCACCAACCTTATGTCTATTTGTAAGATAAAAAATTAAGAACAGCTGGGTGCAGTGACTCACGCATGTGATCCCAGCACTTTGAGGGGCCAAGGTGGGCAGATCACGAGGTCAAGACATCGAGACCATCCTGGCCAACATGGTGAAACCCCGTCTCTACTAAAAATACAAAAATTAGCCAGGCGTGGTGGCAGGCACCTGTAGTCCCAGCTACTCGGGAGGCTGAGGCAGGAGAATTGCTTGAACCTGGGATGTGGAGGTTGCAATGAGCTGAGATCGCGCCACTGCACTCCAGCCTGGTGACAGAGCGAGACTCTGTCTCAAAAAACAAACAAACAAAAAATTAAGAACATAAAGGCCAGTAGTTTTATGCCACAATCCTGGCAACTCTGTACTGGGCCGTTCTGAGTTAGCTCTCTCTCTCTCTCTCTCTGGAAATAACCAATAAAACCTTAGGATTATGCGGCGGGAGAAGAGATGAGTTCTCCTTTGAGCTGGTGGGGGCGGGGGTCGGGTTACAGCCACAGCTGCAGGCCCTGAATTTCCTTCTGACAGAAAAAACGCCAGCAGCTGTCTCCACTCTCTACAGTGAGGGAACAACATTCCAAGAGGAATTGTGGCCAGGAAACCGAGAGAGAGGCCCGATGTCCTTTTTCTTTTCTTAATGTATTTTTTCTAAAACACACACACACAGACACAGCAAAAACAATCCACCAATAGGATTGCATTCATATAAGATTCAAACATAATCAAATCTACCGTGTGGAGAAATTCCTAGTTTGTTAATAAGCATACATGTGTATAGAAAAGGCGACGTTTATCACAAAACAGGATATTATTTATCCCTGGGGCAGGGAGGGATTTCAGATGGCCAGAGCACATGAGGGGCTTCTGGGAGGACGATGATTTCTAGATGAGATGACAGTAACATAGGACTTGCTATGTAATTATTTGCCAAATTATATGTTTGTGTTTAGGGCACGTTTCTGGAGGCATGTTACATATTCTACAATTGTAAAAAAAATTTTTTAAAAAAAAACACAGCTACACATTCAGGGTTATAGTGGTGAAATAAATGTTATCACTATTTTTTCTAGAATATTCTATGGCTGAAAACCTGAACGCAGTACAAGTACACGTTTTTAAAATGACTCATAAACCAAATGCACAAAACACAGTCAGGTGAAGTTTCTCTCATTTGTTATGGAGGTTGGTCGTATTTCTTCTGGTGCCTGGAAGATGTCAAATGGTCCGAACACAGTCTTGGCTGGTGATGATTCCTGATTTTTGTCTGAAATCTTTGGCCAAAGAAAAGAAAGAGAACAAATGTGTCTCTTATTTTTTTAAAGAAGGTTTGTATCATATTTCTCGAATTCTAAATGTATATTTATGTTTGACAAAAGTTATAAATATCTACTTAAAGAGGTAACACAGGACAAAAACAACTGGCAAGCCAAATTTAATAAACGTAATGAAGAGTTTACGTTGTGTTATGTGGGGAGAGATCATAGTCTCTTGTTACGGGAGGAATCATATTGTCTTGTGGGCTTGGAAGATGTCACACAAAGGAAATAAGAATCACATACATTTACAGACAGGCCTGGCCAACATGATGAAACCCCATCTCTACTGAAAATACAAAATTAGCCAGGCATGGTGGCGGGCGCTTGTAATCCCAGCTACTCGGGAGGCTGAGGCAGGAGAAACACTTGGACCCAGAAGGCGGAGCTTGCAGTGAGCCGAGATTGCACCACTGCACTCCAGCCTGAGTGACAGAGTGAGACTCTGTCTCAAAAAAAAACAAAAACAAAACAAAACAAAACAAAACAAAGATGACATAAATTTAAGCCCTAAATGCAAGGAAATAGGTTAGGTAGGACATTAGGACCGAGGGGTCACCCTAATTAGGAACAGAAATGTATGATCCAAGAGTAGAGAGATTTTTTTCCAACTGAAACAAGATTTCTGCAGGAATGAGGCCATCTTTCAGGGCCACCCACTCAGCCTGGGGAGAAGTTTTTATATTAGAGGTTGAAGAGAAAAATGAATCATTTGGACATCTTTCCTCTTTTTCCCTCCCCTTGGCTACAGCCAGTATTTCCATTAAAATGCTCCACGTCCATCCCACCCTACTTAGTCTACTTGCTTTTGTTTTGTTTTTTTTCCCCAGCACCATTTATATAGACTTTTTTTTTTTTTTTTTTTTGAGACAGAGCCTCGCTTTCTTGCCCAGGCTACAGTGCAATGGCATGATCTCGGGTCACTGCAACCTCCACCTCCCGGGTTCAAATGATTCTCCTGCCTCAGCCTCCTGAGTAGCTGGGATTACAGGCACATGCCACCACACCTGGCTAATTTTTGTATTTTTAATAGAGACTTGGTTTCATCATGTCAGCCAGGCTGGTCTCGAACTCCTGACCTCAGGTGATCCACCCTGCCTCAGCCTCCCAGAGTGTTGGGATTACAGGCGTGAGCCACCGAGCCCAGCCATAGACATTCTTTATCTGACCACAAAAGTGATGTATGATTACCGTAGAAAAACTTGATAAATGGGGGGGGAAATCACCCCTCATTTTGCTGCACATACATCATTACCATTTCACTGTAGAACGTTTTGCTTATTAAAGTTAGAATATTGGTTTTAAGGAGTTCGAGGCTGCAGTGAGCTGTGATTGCACCACTGCACTCCAGCCTACATGACAGAGCAAGACCCTGACTCACACACACACACACAAAAAGGAATGTCATATCAGCAGTCAGACTCCCTGGGTGTCAACACTTCCTGGTGGTGTGGCTTTGGACAAGTAATTAACTAACTTCTCTGTGCCTCAGTTTCCTCATCTATAAAATGGTAATTATTAGACTAGCACCAAACTCATAAAGAGGTGAGGATTAAAGGAGTTAATTCAAGTAAAGGTCTTAGAACGGTGCATCACAAGTATCCAATAAATGTGAGCTATAATTGTCATCCATGTGAGGATGCTGTTAAGGATGAAATGAGTTCATTCATACAAAGTGTTTGGAACAGCCCCCTATAAAATGGGACACCTTGTTGGCTCTATGTAAAGATTCACTATTAAAATTAAGGAAAATGTTTTAATTGGGGGATGCAAGAGTTTCATATCTTTATTTCACATAGTTACAAACTTAAACTAAGGCTAGATTCTAAAAATATGTCTGTTCATTCAAAGCACATAAAAAGATGCTCAATATCGTTCATCATCAGAGATATTATTAAAACCGTGATGAGCTGCCAGCCTCCTTGCTTTCTTTTATACACAGCAACTCAGGCCGGACGCAGTGGCTCATGCCTGTAATCCCAGCACTTTGGGAGGCTGAGGCAGGAGGATCACTTGAGGTCAGGAGTTCAAGACCAGCCTGGCCAACATGATGAAACACCATCTCTACTAAAAATACAAAACTTAGCTGGGCATGGTGGCACGCGCCTGTTAATTCCAGCTATTCAGGAGGCTGAGGCAGGAGAATTGCTAGAACCTAGGAGGCAGAGGTTGCAGTGAGATCACACCACTGCACTGTAACCTGGCAACACAGCAAGACTCCGTCTCAAAACAAAACAAAACAAAACAAAACAAAACAAAAAAAAAGAGAAAAGATGGAGAATAACCTGAATGTCCAATAATGGGACTGATTCCAAATATGGTTCATTCACACAGTGTAATACTACACAATTGTTAAAAAAAAAAAAAAAAAAGGCTGGGCGCGGTGGCTCACGCTTGTAATATCAGCACTTTGGGAGGCCGAGGCGGGCGGATCACGAGGTCAGGAGATCGAGACCATGGTGAAACCCCGTCTCTACTAAAAATACAAAAAAAATTAGCCGGGCGTGGTGGTGGGCGCCTGTAGTCCCAGCTACTCGGAGAGGCTGAGGCAGGAGAATGGCGTGAACCTGGGAGGCGGAGCTTGCAGTGAGCCGAGATCGCGCCACTGCACTCCAGCCTGGGCGACAGAGCGAGACTCTGTCTCAAAAAAAAAAAAAAAAAAAAAAAAAAAGCATGAGGAAGATCTCAATGTGCTGATAAAGATGTCCAAGCTACAACGTTAAATGAAAAAAGCAAAGTAAGGATCATTATGCATAGGGTGCTACTATATGTGTAGAAAGTAAGTAAAAAAGGCATCTATTCGTATATACTTTATATGCATTAAAAATACCTGGAAGTGGCTGGGTGCAGTGGCTCATGCCTGCAATCCCAGCACTCTGCAAAGGAGGTCGAGGCAGGCAGATCACTTGAGGTCAGGAGTTCAAGACCAGCCTGGCCAACATGGCGAAACCCCGTCTCTACTAAAAATACACACAAAAGGACCAGGCGCAGTGGCTCACGCCTATAATCCCAGCACTTTGGGAGGCTGAGGTGGGTGGATCACCTTAGGTCAGGCATTCAAGACCAGCCTGACCAACATGGTGAAACACTGTCTCTATTAAAAACACAAAAATTAGCCAGGCATGGTGGCGTGTGCCTGTAATCCCAGCTACGTGGGAGGCTGAGGCAGGAGAATCGTTAGAACCCAGGAGGCGGAGATTTCAGTGAGCCGAGATTACACCATTGCATTCCAGCCTGGGGGACAGGGCGAGACTCCATCTCAACAAAACAAAACAAAAACAAAAAAAATACACAAAAATCAGCCGGGTGTGGTGGTGGGTGATGGTAATCCTAGCTCTTTGGGAGGATGAGGCAGGAAAATCGCTTGGACCTGGGAGGCGGAGGTTGCAGTGAGCCAAGATCGCACCACTGCACTCCAGCCTGGATGACAGAGTGAGACTCCATCTCAAAAAAAAAAGAGAAAAGAAAGAACACCTACCTGGTAACAGCATCTCCACCAATCACGCCAACTCTGGTTTTGAGCCTCTAGAATCAATAAACTCTGCTTTCAAGCAGCTTATGTGAGCTTCTCTTTTTGGCCAAGAAAAGCCTCCCTTTGTCCCCCCTCCTCAGACACATCTGTGGCCTGCCATAGCCCTGCATCCTGGATTACAATCCTTTGTGCTTACTCCTGAATACATTCCTGCTATCAGAAGATATTTTTCTCTGATGTCTTTTTTTCAGGTTGACACAATAGATAGCTTGTTTCTTTACCCCGTTTATTGTCCGTGTCTTCTCAATAGACCATCAGCTCTGTGGGTGGGGACTTTCTATCTGTTCTGCTCCCTGGTGTGCCCCCAGCTTCTAGAACAGGGCTGTGCTGTGTTGAATTGTGTCTCTCCAAGTTCATGTCCACTCAGAACCTCAATGAAGATGAGATCATGCTGAATTGGGTTGGGCTGTTGATCCAATGACTGGGTCCTAGGAAAAGGAAAGGTACAACCAGGTGCGGTGGCTCACACTTGTGATCCCAGCACTTTGGGAGGCCAAGATGGGCGAATACCTGAGGTCAGGAGTTTGAGGCCAGCCTGGCCAACACGGTGAAACTCCATCTCTACTAAAAATACAAAAATTAGCTGGGTGTGGTGGTGGGAACACCTGTAATCCTAGCTACTTGTGGGGCAGAGGCAGGAGAATCGCTTGAACCCAGGAGGCGGAGGTTGCAGTGAGCCGAGATCGTGCCACTGCACTGCAGCCTGGGCAACAGAGTGAGACTCTGTCTCAAAATAATAATAATAATAATAAATCCTAATACAGACACCTCTGCAGATACTTACAGAGGTTGTTGGGGGTATTTTATTTTTTATCAGATAAAAAGGGGAAAGGGTCATAGTGTATGAACTTTTCTTGCATCTCACTGTGTTCACTCAAAAGGTCCCAGTGGAAACTCTCCAGTCCGTCCTTTCAAGACCACAGAAGAACCCATGTGCGGTTGGACCATGGTTCACTTGGCCATTCTCCTATCTGTGGGCATTTGCAGGGCCTGGGCTGCTTCACCAACACAGTGAAGCCACCCTGATGCTTAAAACTTGAGCCCGTGCCAGCCTGTGGTTGTGCTAGAAATCCTCACTCTTTATGAACCAAGTCATCTCGTGCACCGCGGTGGTTTGGTTGCTTTAAAGCCATCATTTGCTAAATGTCACTGATTAAATTATACCACCATTCAGTGGTATGACTGAAATGCTTTGACACACCTTCACTTTCTAATGAACCAGGAGACTTCTCTAAAAAGCAGACTGGGCCGGGCGCGGTGGCTCACGCCTGTAATCCCAGCACTTTGGGAGGCTAAGGCTGTCGGATGACGAGGTCAGGAGATCGAGACCATCCTGGCTAACACGGTGAAACCCCGTCTCTACTAAAAACACAAAAAATTAGCCGGGCGTGGTGGCGGGCGCCTGTAGTCCTAGATACTCGGGAGGCTGAGGCAGAAGAATGGTAAGAAACAGGGAGGCGGAGCTTGCAGTGAGCCGAGATTGTGCCACTGCACTCCAGCCTCGGCCACAGAGCGAGACTCCGTCTCAAAAATAAATAAATAAACAAACAAACAAAATTAAAAATAAACAATTAGCCAGGCGTGGTGGTGGGTACTTGTAATCCCAGCTACTCAGGAGGCTGAGGCAGGGGAATTGCTTGAACCTGGGAGGCGGAGTTTGCAGTGAGCTGAGATTGCACCATTGCACTCCAACCTGGGCGACAAGAGCAAAATTCTTTCTCACAAAAAAAGTGTTCACAAACTCCCAAACCCACAATTTTAAACACCACGCTCCAAGACTCATCAGTCTAGATACACACATGCATACAAGCCTATATACAAACACAGATCAATACAGACACCCACACTATGTGCAGACACATACACCTACTCATGCACACATTCGCACATTCACTCACATAGACACCGACACCCATACACACCCTAATGGCCGAGGGGTGAGCACACACCTGTATGCACCCTGGGACACTCAGACATTGATTCACATACACATCCCTAACTGTACACACACATACACTCAGAGACACACATGTCAATCACACACAAGGTTTTGATCCTCCCACCCCCTCTGAGTATCCCTGACACTTTGGGCAAATCTGTCTCCCACTAGTCTCTGTTTCCCCCTTGAGTGGACATAATATTTTCTGCACTCCATCCCCAGCATCTTCAGTGTGACATCCAGTGAGGCCCCAGGGGTGCAAGGAGCCCTTGGGTAACTTGAGATGAGATGCTAACACAGGCGTCAATATTTTCAAATCAAGGGGGTTTCAAATGGAGACTGCAGAGCCAGTTCCCTTGAGGTAGCCGGTTGATGCCTCTGGGGTATGGTTTCAAACGCCCCAGAAAACCAGATTTGACTCCAAATCAACCTTCATCTGGACCAGTCCAGCCACCCCTCACTGTCACTAAAGAGAAAAATGAGAGGCCACAGGTGATTCCACAACACAGACATGAAGGGGAGAGATGCTACCCTGAGATAGGGGTGGGGGAAGGGGGGCTTTCTGGGTCCCCCTCCCAGGCTCACTGGGTGTGACAAGAGAAGAGGAAATGGTTAGAGATGGGAGGAGGGGTTTGGAGCCCCGCTGCCTGACTCCCCCAGCACTGCCCCTTGCAAGCTGTGTGACCTTGGGCTGATTACTTGACCTCTCAGTGCCTCCACATCCTCATGGGAAATGGGGATCTTAGCGGAGCTTTCCTCCCAGCACTGCCCAGGGGACTGAAGAGGGTGTGATGTGTTTGTGAGGTCATCTCGTCTTATTTCTGCTACGTATCAGCGGCGGCCAGCTCTTCACTGCACACCTCAGCCCTGACAGGGACCCTAGGGCAGCGGTGCCCACCCTGGCTGCACCTGGCATGACCCAGAGCCCATGTCCAGCCTGCACATCTCGGGAGCTGCTCTCAGAATCTCTGAATGGTTCAGGGCACGGCTGGGGCAGCAACAGTCCCTAAAGCTCCCCGGTGATTCCAAGCAATGGGCAGCCGGGGCTCACAATCGCCACCCTAGGGGTCCTAGAGACCATCAGACCCCACAGCTGTGGTTCTCAAACTAGTCCCGCATCGCAGGCACCTGGGGGTCCTTTGAAAATGCAGCTTGCTGGGCCTCATCCCCAAAGGGGTTCTGTAGGTCTAGGGTGGGCCCGAGAATGTGTATCTAGTTCCCAGGAGACGTTGACACAGGTCCAGGACCTGACTTTGAGAACCGCTGTCCTGCAGGAAAGTCCGCTTTCCCCAGCCTGGCGTTCAAAGACCAGGGAGGGTTGTCCCTTTAAGGCGCTGGGGAAGCGCCTTGGCACACGATTTTAAACGGCGGAACTGGGGTGCCTCCTGGTGGAATCAGCGGGCACCGCAACTCGCGCGGATTCTTCCCCTGCTCTGGAGTCGTAGGTTGCTGGGGCAACGGGAAGGGTCGTCTGCGGCCCCTCTTTCCTCCTTGCAGTTCTAGGACGTGGCCACATTCCCAGAGTTTGGGGATCGCTCATCTCCCGCTTAAGCAGGCCGAGGGGCCAAGACAAGTTCAGCCTCTAGGGGAAAAGGTCTGGACCCCAAGATTCTTCGCGGTGGGGAGGTGGCGGGGGGAGGGGGGAGAGGGAAGAGGTGAGGGAGGGTCTGGGGTCTGGACCCCAGGATACCTTGGCCTCGTCCTCGGGGGAGGATCATTCCTTCCCTCCCCTGGGGCCGAGTGGGCCGATTATTCCAGGGAGCCGTAGAGTAAGACAAATGTGGGTTCTAGCTCCCTTCCTTTGCCTCTCTGAGCCTGGGTTTCTCTATCTGGGAAATGAGGGTGAACATCTGCCTTCATCCTCTTCCCTCCTTCATCCTGCCCTCCTCTCTACAGAGCCAAATAAAGACGCACAGACATATACATTCGAATGTGTCCACCCCCAGATCCACACAGAGACACAAACACACACACACACAACCTCAGCCCTCCAGTCACCTGGTCAGCTGAAATCAGGCTCCTGAAAACTCTTCACCCTCTTCCTGCCATCCCCACCACCTTGCGCCAGTCCAGCCTTAGGCCTGTCCCCTAGGTTCCCGCCCCAGCCTCCTCCTGCTCCAGCCTTGCACCCTGCACACGGCAGACCTAAAGCACAAGCCTCTCCCTCTCCTGCTCAAATCCCCCCCATGGCTCCCCAACTCTTAACGAGGCCCTAAGGCCCTGCCAGTCTGCACGCCCTACTCCAGCGACCTCTTCATGCTCATTTGCTGCCTCAGGTGAAAATCCAGCCAGACAGCGACCACCATGGAGGCAGGTGGCCTTCTTTGGCGTCACTGCCTTCACTCCACCAGCACTTAGCCTGGCATGGAAGGGACAGTAATTACACGCTAATAACCCCCTATAGTCATACCCTTGGCTTGGGGCTTTTGCCCTGGCTCTTCCTACACCCCGGTCATGGACTTCTCCCAGGCATCCGCCGGCCGCACCTCCTTCGGGTCTTTGCAACATTCAGAGACCCCGTCTCTATAAAAAATACAAAAAGTAGCTAGGCTTGGTGGCGCGTGCCTGTGGTCCCAGCTACTCTAGAGGGAGGCTGAAGTGGGAGGATCGCTTGAGCCCAGGAATTCGAGGCTGCAGTGAGCCGTGATCGCGCCACTACACTTGTCACCTTCTCAGTGAGGGCTTCCCAGGCCACCCCGTTTATGACGACTGCAAACCCTCTCCTGCCCCGGCCCTCCTCAGGCCCCTGCTTGCCAAACTTTTGTCCCCCAGCAGGTCTCACCCACTAATGCGTGGATTTCGTCCTTATCTAGGGATCGTAACCCCAGCCTCCCCACCGCATGCTCCCTGCGGGAGGGTCCTGTTTCCTGCACCTAGAACAAGGCCTGGGACGCGCCTGCCCCGGATAAATCTCATGGACTGCGCAGACGGCGCTGAGGGCTCCTCCCAGACCGTCGCCTTCTCTCCCAGGAGGGTGCAGCCGCGCTCCGCTCCACCCGTCGCCAGAGGCTCCACGCGCGGGACAGACCCGGCTGCTGCAGCCTGTGCTGGTCTCTGCACCGGGACCCTTCCCTGCAGGACCTCAAGGCCTTTACGCGGCTGCTCCTTCGACCCCAAACGCTCTTCCCCATCCCCTCGGGAGCACTCCCTCCAGGAATGAGGGAATGAAAACAATGTTTCTTTCCAGCACATTCCCCACCAGGCGTATCTGGGATCTGACTCACCCAGTCCGCGTGGTTCATTCCGACCGTCAGTCATTCAACAAATAACAGCAGCCGCCGCGTGCCAGGCACGGTGCTGGGGCTGGGGACACGAAGGGGAAAGGCCAAGCCACAATTTTCCCTACGGAGCTGGCCCTGAGCCGCCCTGCGGCGCCTCTCCCCGCCACGCCCACCTGCCCCCATGCCGCGTAGGTCCCCACAGCCATCTCTCAGGGTCCTCTGCAGGGGCTGCTGCTACTGCGAGCCCACGGGGCTCTGGGGGGAGTTTGAAAGCAGGAGGAAAGGGACGCCATTTGGGGGAATGCTCAGGCCGTGGTGGCAGCGGCAGCTGGCGGTCACTGAGGTGAACCAGGGGCTCCCGGGTCCCTCCTCAAGCAAGCCGGCCCCGTGCGTGGAACTTGGCGGTCCTACACCCGGGCTGTATCACCAGCATTTCCCAAGTGGCTCCTCCAGCCCTCGGGAGGGAGCAGCTCCCTGCACTGCTAATATTGGGACAAAAGGACCTCCTTGTTTTTGCACTTCCTGATTGCAATACCCCAGTCACCAATTTCCTCTATTAACCTCCCTGACAAGTACAGTTGGTGCGCTACTGAGAAACAAATGAGTGTGCCAGGGGGCAGTCATAGCTCTGAAAAATAAAGGGAGGAAGTGCAGAAAGGGTTACTTTTTTTTTTTTTTTTTTTTTGAGACTGAGTCTTGCTCTGTCACCCAGGCTGGAGTGCAGCGGCGCAATCTCAGCTCACTGCAACCTCTGCCTCCCAGGTTCAAGCGATTCTTCTGCCTCAGCCTCCAGAGTAGCTGGGATTACAGGTGTGCACCACCACACCAGACTAATTTTTATATTTTTAGTAGAGACGGGGTTTCACCATCTTGGCCAGGCTGGTCTTGAACTCCTGCCCTCGTGATCCACCTTCCTTGGCCTCCCAAAGTGCTGGGATTACAGGCATGAGCCACCGTGCCTGGCTGGCCACAAAGGGTTACATTTTTATAGGTGGTCAGGGAAGCCCTCCCTAGGAACGTGGCATTTGAAGAAAGGTCTGAATGACGTGAAGGTTGGAGCCACGTCTATAGCCCAAGGAAGGGCACTCCAGGCTGCAGGAAGAGCAGTGCAAAGGCCCTGAGGCAGGAATATGCCTGGTGTGCCTTGGAGACCTGGGTGGCTGAAGCCACAGGAGACAGAGAGAGGGCAGTGGGAAGCAAGGCGGAGGGTGAGATGGGGGTAGTGTGTGTAGACCTGAGCTGTGCGGGAGAGCTGCGTGCAATGGTGGCCACGTCCTGCACCAGCACTGTGCAATGCGGTAGCCACTGGCCACGTGTGGCTCTTGAGCACTTGTGACGTGGCTGGGAAGACTGAGGACATGGATGTGTATTTTTATTTAATCTTAATTACATTTAAATCCAATTTATCCGTGTGATTACCTAGTTGAACAAAGCGTGTCTAGACAGTCATAAGAACTGCAGATGTGACGGCACAGGAAGGAGCCCTTGGGGGATTTGGGGAGGCGAGGGATGCAATCAGACCCCAGGTGTGACTTCTGAGAGGACATCTCTGGCAGCCATGTATAGTGGGGGGACACAGGATGGAGGGAGGCAGAAAACTCAGGTAGGATGGAAGGCTGAGTCTGAGGTCCAGGCACAGGCGAGGGGTGGAGGCTGGGGGGAGGGTGCCTGCAGCTGTGGCCTGGCAGAGTGTATCTGGGTGGAAGCTAGGGTGGGGATTGGCTGGGCAGGGTCTCCATGGGTGTCCAGGGGCTTCGGAGCTGAGGCTGAGGACTGAAGCTGGAAGTGGGGAGGGCATCAAGGGTGGGAGTGGAAGCTGGCTCAGATCTGCAAGGGGCGAGATGATGCTGGGGGGTAGGGCTAGCCAGGCAGGGATCCCGAAGCAGCAAAGGACAGTGTATGTAAACCAGTGACAGGACAGTTCCCAGGTATTCTGGGCAAACCACAGTCAAGACCGTGGACATCTGTGGCCCACGCTCCCACACCCCCCTGCCCCATTGCCCAGAGCACAGAGAGAGCACAGTGCCGAATTTCACTTTACTGGAGGACCCAGGTGACACAGTGCACAGGGAGAGAAGCCTAGGACTGCTACGAGAGAAGCACACCTGGGGCCCTCCCCACCCACAGGCAACACCGCAGGCTACTGTGCCCAGTTCAAGGTGCACCCGGCCTGGTCCTCAGTGGGTGGGTCACTGTCCAGGGACAGCCTCCAAGCAGAGAGGAGCACGCACGCCCTGCAGCAGGTCTCAGTCAGCTTCTGCATCTGGGTGTCCCTGACATGGGACTGGGACAGTCTGGTCGAGCTGTGAGGTCACACCCAAGCCCCCCTATTCCTTCCCAGAGACAAGTGGGGCAGGGCCCCCTGGCACGATGGGCTCCTCACTGCCAGGGAATGGAAATTGGGATGAGGAAGCACACACATTGCCCCAGGGACAAGAAGGCATGAACGAAGGTGGGGTCCTGTGGAGACTGATATTTAGGGAAAAATCAAGCTCAGCAGGGGTTGCAGGAGCTGAAGCATACGGCACGGCACAGCACAGACTCACACACAACTCAAGCGTGCTTGGGACAGCAGGTGGTGAAGCCTCACAGCACCGGCCCGCCTACTCTGGAACCTCCAGGGCAGGGCTGGGGTTTCCTCCCCAGGTCATTTCATCTCCTGTAAGGAGGGACACGCGGCCAGCTTCTGCACTGCCCAGGCGAGCCTCTGTCCCTCACAGTGCCCTTCAGGGGCCCCTCTGGCCTTTAATTCACTCAGGGGGTGAACCCAGGGACTTTCAAGGCTTCTAGTAAGGGCTGCAAGGCCAGCGCTGAGCGGTGGGTCAGCTCCACTGGAGAGGGGGGACCCAGGGGAGCCACAACCTACGGGAGGGACCAGGGCCCACTCAACCCAGAAGAACCAAAACTGGATTTTACGTGAATTGCCCCAAATTGAACACCTCTGCAAATAATTAGAATGTTGGGAAGCACTGCAGTCTGAGTGACAAATTCAACTTGTGGTCAGGGGCAGGTGGCCTTGGCCTGGGGCTGGTTCCTCTGTATCAGGGGCGCCCCAGTGGGCAGGGCTGGCATGTGTCTTCCCTCTGCTCCCCCTCTCCCCCTCCTCCTCCTCTTGCCCCTCTCCCACCGTTCCTCTCCCCTTTCCTCTTCCTCCCCTTCCGAACCGCCTTCTATCTCTCAGACTTTCCTTTCTGGAATCATCTCTTCCCCTGGTTGGGAGCTGGGGTGTCCCCTGGCTGAGAGCTGCGCCCTGACACGCGCTGCACGGCTGGTGACTGAGCCTCCACCACAGACCCAGGGCCCAGTCAGACTGGGGTAGGGGCGACAGCGGCCGACAGCACCTGCCAGGCGCAGGCCCCGAGAGCGCCACGAAGAGCCCTGCTCGCCTCTGCAGGTGCCCGGCGTCCACACACACCCCCTCCGGGGGCGACCCGGCCCCCAATCCTGGTCCACTCGGCGCGTCCCCATCTCGGTCCTGAGCGGCTGCCTCGGGCGCCCACTTCTCTTTCCTCCTCCCATCCCGGCTTCCTCCGTCGGGATCGCTGGCGCCCCCGGCCTGCGAGGGCCAGAGGGGGGAACGTGACGCTGGCAAAACGCGGCCCGGGCGCGCTGTGAAGCGAGGAGATTGCGTCTGCGGAGGACAGAAAGAGGGGAGGGGAGGGCGGGGGCCACACGCGGGGGGGCTCCCTGCGGGGCCTGCTCGCAGCCTGGGCGGCTTCCTGGGGGGCCACTAGCGGCATTTAGGGGGCAGCCTCCGGCCCCGACGGGCCTTCTTCCCGCGCGCGGCCTTGGATCCAGTGGGCGCCTGGCCCTTGGCCTCGCCTGCCCTGGCATGGGCCGCGGCGCCCGCGCTCCCCTTCTTCTTCCTGCTTCCCGTGGCGTCGTCCTGGGCCGAGGCCCGGCTCCCAGCTTTCTTCTCGGGAGTGACGCCCCGGCCTCGGCCTCGGCCGCCCGCGCGGGTTTTGCGGGCCCCGGACGCGGTGGGGGGCGCGCCGGCTGGAGTCAGGCCCCGGGGGGCCGTGCGTGCCCTCTTGGCCCGGGGCTTCCTGGATGCCCTGTCCTCCGGCTCCGAAGCCTCGCTCTCGGTGTCCTCCGACTCCTCCTCTGACTGTTCGTCCGAAGCCTCCTCCGACCCCTCGTTGGACCCCATGTTCTCCCGGGCGGCCAGGAGCGCCAATACCTCCCCCAGTTTGCCTTTGGGGTATTTGTACTTCCCGCCTTCCCAGGCGTTTTCTTTTTCCTCCTTCATCACCTCCGCCATGTCCTGGGCAGCCAGGAGCGCCACCAGCTCCAGAAGGCCCCCTTCGTCCTCACCGTGCTCGCTCCAGCCCCGGAAGAGGCCACGCCCAGCCTTCTTCGCCTGGGGAGGGAGATCTGGCTGCGCCAAGGTGGAAATGCACTCCCGGAGGTCCCCGTCGTCCCCGGCCTTGCGCAGGACCACGGCGTCCACCTCGCGGCCCGCCTCCTCCACCTTCACGCGGGTCCCATTAGTGTCCTTGGACATGACGGACAAGACCTGTCGGAGGGCGTCTCGCTTGTCTTTCTCGTCGCTCCAGCCCAGCGACTCGATAACAGAAGCGATTTTCAACATCTCCTCCCGGGCCCAGGGGTCCGACGGGTCGGTATAGGCCACAATGGCCACGAACTCAGGATTATCCAACCCCTCTGTTTCTTGGTCCCCACTTTCTTGCGAGTCGCTCTCCGAAGCGTCGCTGTCCACCGGCTCCTCGTCCGGGGTGTCTCTCACAGCCAGCAGGGCCACTAAGTCGGGGATGCTGTTTTTGTCTTCTTTGGTGTTCAAGCGGATGGATTCGGCCCCAGCTGGCTCCTTCTCTGCCTCTTCTTTCTTCGCTTTGTCGGTGACAGTGACCAGAGCCAAGAACTCGCGGGGACCGTCTTCTTCCCCCTCGGAGTTGCAGGGCGCCCACTGCCTAACCAGCTCCCTGGCAGCCGCCTGGAGCGTGGCGTACAGCGCGCTCTGGTCCTCTTCTCCGCTCAGGTCGCCCTGGTCTATCTCCTCGATCACGATGCCCAGGCTGTCGTCGGAAGAGTCCTCGGCCTCACTCCTCGCGGGAGCAGACGGCCGCCCTCCTCGGCTTCTCTTCTTGCCCTTCTGGGTCAACCTGTTGCGTCTGGTTCTGTTTCTGCGACCCCGACGGCCCCTCCTTGTGTTCCTGGCTGCCCCAAGAAGCGAGCCAGCCTGCCCTGTCACCTCCCCAGAATCCTGGGCCTGGGTCTCCGAAGTGGGAGGGGTGGGCGCCTCCCCGGGGGTCCCAGACTCCACGGCCTGCGTGGGCCCATCATCCAGCAGCAGGCGTCTCATTTGCCTCAGGACCCTCGTGTCCTGCGCACGGTCCTTCCACAGAACCCTCCAGACCCCATCCTTGCCTGGGATCTCCCTGGGAATGGCAGCGTGATTGACGTCCTCCACAAACTCCACCAGGGCGGCCTGGGCCTTCTCGTTCATCAAGCCCTTCATGTGTCGCAACCTGAACGTGCCCAGGGGCAGGAGGGTCGGCTGCAGGACGGCTTCGACGTCCGCCTGCTCCAGGCCCTCCGGGATGCCGGTGACCAGCAGGGCCCTGTGCGCGTCCACGTCCAGGCTCCGGCACCAGTCCTGCAAAATGCTCATGGCCATGGTGCCGCCCCCTCGGCGCTGATCTTGGGGCAGCAGGGAGCCCGAGATAGGGGTGGGCTGCAGCGCACGGTGTCAGTGCAACCCTGGAAAGCCACCTGCAGGCTTAGAGTCCCGGTTCCGGTGAATGTGGCAAGGCTGGAGTGGGGCTCCGGAATCGGGGGCTGTAGCTGCCTGCTGGCCGGCTGGACGCAGTGACCTTCCCCCGGGACCCCTCTCCAGAGCTGTCTGAGGATCCGCAGGGGGCTTACGTGTCTGCTTTCCAGGGCAGCTCCCTCCCTCTCTCCCTGACACAGGCCTGAGTGACTCGGCACCGCGGCCAGGTGCAGGGGGGCGGCGCCGAGTGCACCTGGAGGGGCGTGGGAGGTAGCAGCCGCCGCTTGCCTGGCGCTCGCGCAGCTTCTGAGCGCGCACCCTGGGCCTGAATCTCAGCAGTTCCGCTGCGACGCGGCTGCTCGGGCGTGCGCCTGCGCAGACGGAGCCGCACACCCTCCCCTGCCCCCCGCCCAACCGTCTCCATGGCAACGGTGCAGCCTTGAGCTGGGGTCTGCGTCGCTGTGGCCTGAGACGCTTTTCTTAAAGGTCTAGATGAGAAGGACTTGGGGCCTGGAAGCACCACTTTCATTAACCAGCAAAAAACAATGCCGAAACCACAGAGAGCCAGAAATCACTTAAAGAGACCCGACCTCATTCAGGGGATAGAGGCCTCCTTCCAGACGGTACGGGCATCACTGGGGATTACAATTCCCCCTTCCAGTGGCCAGGTGGAATTCAGGAATATATAGGCCTAAATCAAAGGGCACTGGCCTTGCAGCGTAGGACCAGGACTTACTCGGGATACTGGCCTCGTTCACAGTAAACAGGTCTCAGTATCAAATAGGGGGGCCCAGGCCCCACCTGCAACCAAGACACCATTCAGGGTATATGGGCCTCACTTGCAGGGTACAGGCCCCACTCAATGGGACCGGCCCTCACTCCCATACACGTTCCTGTATTCTGAACTATGCATGCACAATAAATGCTGTGGTTTTGCACACGCTTTGAGCATATGTATGATTGTGAGACCAGGCATGAATTTTGCAAGAAAGCATTTGCCTTGACTGGGACAGCAGACTGGGGCGTGTGAACATCAGTCATAGCTACTGTAAACATGCATTTGCCTCTCTGTCCCTTGTTGGCCATGAGGCTGTCCCCTACTCTATATGAATCTGGCTCTGTAGCCCAGGTGGTAGGTTTATATCTCAATCATCATCCCTACCTCAAAGGGTTTTGTTTTTTTGTTGTTGTTTTGGAGATGGAGTCTTGCTCTATCAATGGCACAATCTTGGTTCACTGCGACTTCCGCCTCCCATGTTCAAGCGATTCTCCTGCCTCAGCCTCCTGAGTAGCAAGGATGACAGGCCTCCCAAGTAGCTGGGATTACAGGCATACACAATCATGTCTGGCAAGTTTTCGTATCTTTTGTAGAGAGAGGTTTTCACCATCTTACCCAGGCTGGTCTCGAACTCCTAACCTCAAGTGATCTGCCCACCTCAGCCTCTGAAAGTGCTGGGATTACAGGATTATATGGTGAGCCATCATGCCTGGCCTCAAACGGTTCTCATGAGGATTAAAGGGAATAATCCGGGAAAACATTTAGAAGAGCGGCTGGCTCACAGCTGGTGCTCCATGAAAGATGGCTAAGAGAAGTATTTATTGAGAACTTACCATTATAAAAGCATCTGTTTTGTTGGTTTGTTTTTGAGATGGAGTCTTGCTCTGTCACCCAGGCTGGAGTGCAATGGAGCAATCTCGGCTCACTGCAACCTCCACCACCTGGGTTAAAGCCATTCTCCTGCCTCAGCCTCCCGAGTAGCTGGGACTACAGGCAGGCACCACCATGCCCGGCTAGTTTTTTGTTTGTTTGTTTGTTTGTTTTTTTGAGACAGAGTCTCGCACTGTCACCCAGGCTGGAGTGCAGTGGCATGATCTTGGTTCACTGCAACCTCCGCCTCCCGGCTTCAAGCCATTCTCCAGCCTCAGCCTCCCAAGTAGCTGGGATTACAGATGCCCGCCACCACGTCCAGCTAATTTTTTGTATTTTTAGTAGAGACGGGGTTTCACTATGTTGGGCAAGCTGATCTCAAACTCCCGACCTCGTGATCCACTCGCCTCGGCCTGCCAAAGTGCTGGGATTACAGGTGTGAGCCACCGCACCTGGCCTAGTTTTATATTTTTAGTAGACGGGTTTTCACTATGTTGGCCAGGCTGGTCTGGAACTCCTGACCTCGGGTGATCTGCGGCGTCAGCCTCCCAAAGTGCTGGGATTACAGGCATGAGCCACGGTGCTCAGCCCAAAGCATCTGTTAATAAACAAATAAATAGGAAACCAAGCACCTCGAGTTTTTTGTTTTTGCCACCAGGCCCAACCCCCTACTTTTGTGTTTGGATTTTTTTATGTTTAAGGAGAGTTTAATTGCAAGGTTACCATGGCAACTGGGCAAACCACTTACTCACTCCTATTTTCCCCCACTTTTTCCTCCTCTGATCTTCCTGATCCACAGATGGATGTGATATGACTCTTTTCTCCAGAGCAGCGTTGTCCGGCAGGAATAGAATGCCAGCCCCAAATTCGAATCGCATGTGTAATGTTAAAATTTCTAGTTGCAGCCAGCCAACACTGACCTCAGATGATCCACCCACCTCAGCCTCCCAAAGTGCTGGGATTACAAAGTGTCATTTTTGACATTCGAATCTCCAATCTAGGCTGGGCATGGTAGCGCACGCCTGTAATCCCAGCTACTTGGAGGCTGAGGCAGGAGAATCGCATGAACCCGGGAGGCAGAGGTTGCATCAAGCCGAGATTGCGCCACTGCACTCCAGCCTGGGAGACAGAGCAAGACGCTGTCTCAAAAAGAAAGAAAGAAAAAAAAAAAAAACCGAGCTGCTTTTTCTGCACCTATTGATTTAAAAAAAGAAGAAGAAATATGGCGGCTCACCATGTAATCCTGTAATCCCAGCACTTTCAGAGGCTGAAGCGGGTGGATCACTTGAGGTTAGAAGTTCGAGACCAGCCTGGGCAACATGGTGAAAACCTATCTCTACAAAAAATGCAAAATTTTCTAGGGGGCCACCTTCAATAAATAAAAAAGAAGTAATAAAAGTGAATTTTAAGAATAGATTTTGGCAGGCGCAGCGGCTCACGCCTGTAATCCCAGCACTTTGGGAGGCCGAGGCTGGCGGATCACTTGAGCCCAGGAGTTTGAGACCAGCCTGGCCAACATGGCAAAACCTCGCCTCTACAAAAAATACAAAACTTAGCCAGGCTTAGTGACACACATCTGTAGTCCCCGACACTCAGGAAGCTGAGGTAAGAGGATCGCTTCAGCCCAGGAGATCAAGGCTGAAGTGAGAGATGATCATGCTACACTGCACTCCAGCTTGGGCCAGAGGGTGACCTTGCCTCAAAAAAAAAAAAAAAAAAGGAAAAAGAAAAAAAGAAAATAAAGAATATATATTATTTATCCTGAAACATACAAAGTGTTGTCATTTGCACATGTTGTCAATGTAAAACAATTATTAATGGGCTACCAGACACTCTCTTTTCATAATGAGTCCCTTTGGAGTAGCCGTATTTCAAGGGCTCGGCAGCCACACAGGGTCACTGGGAATTTGTTTGCAAGAATTAATTAGGGAGAGAGAGAGTGTGTCTGTGTGTGACTACACTCAGCACAACTGTTATTTATAACTGCAAGGTTGGAAAACACAACAAAAAGAGAAACAGGAAGCTTGCACTTTTCATGCGGGTGTGTGTGTCTCTGTGTGTGTGTATTTTAGAGTCAGTCTTGCTCTGTCTCCCAGGCTAGAGTGCAGTGGCATGGCGATGGCTCACTGCAGTCTTGAACTCCTGGCTCAAGCACCTCTCCCACCTCAGCCTCCAGAGTAGCTGGAACTACAGCACACCACCACGCCTGGCTAATTTTATTTTTTGTAGAGATCAGGTCTTGCTATGTTGCTCAGGCTGGTCTCAAACTCCTGGGTTCAAGTGGTCCTCCTTCCTTGGCCTCCCAAAGTGCAGGGATTGCAGGCGTGAGCCATCATGCACGACGAAGCTGACACTTTTCTAAGTTGTTGTGGATAACCACGGATGAAATTCTTGTAAAAATGAAGACTCATATACCATATAACCCACCCATTTAAAGCGCACAACTCAATGGCTGTTAGTTTATTCAGAGTTGCGTGACCAACAGCACGATTGATTTTAAAACATTTTCATCACCTCAAAAAGAAATCCCACACTGCTTAGCCATCACCCTCCAACCCTCTAATTTCCCCCAAGCCCCTGGCAACCACTCATCTGCTTTCTGTCTCTGTGGACTTCCCCGTTCTGGACATTTCGCGTCAATGGAGTCATACAATACGTTGTTCCTTTGTGTCTGGCTTCTTTCACTCAGCATCGTTTGTTCAGTGTTGTGTGGTAAGTGTCATCCAATGCTCTGTTCCATTTATTTAGAGTCAGAGTCTCGCTCTGTCACCCAGGCTGGAGTGCAGTGGCGCAATCTCAGCTCACTGCAACCTCCGCCTCCCGAGTTCAACAAGTTCTCCGAGTTCTCCTGCCTCAGCCTCCCGAGTAGCTGGGATTACAGGCACCCACAGCCACGCCCAGTTAATTTTGTATTTTTAGTAGAGACAGGGTTTCACCATGTTGGCCAGGCTGGTCTCAAACTCCTGACCTCAGATGATCTGCCCATCTCGGTCTCCTAAAGTGCTGGGATTTCAGGTGTGAGCCACCGCACCCAGCCTCCATTCTTTTTATGGCTGAGCAATGTTCCATGGAATGGATAAATCAATTTTTCTTTATCCATTCATCAGTTGATGGACATTTGGGTCGTTTGCACTTTTTGGCTATCATGAATATGCTATGAACATAGGAACGTGATGAATATGCTGTGTGCAAATTTCTATGTAGACATATGTTTTCATTTCTCTTGGGTAGACACTTTCAGGAGAGGAATCCCGGGGCATATGGTAACTCTATGTTGAGTCATTTGAGGGGCTGAAGGGATGCTTTTAGCAATGGTCAACTCAGAGCAAGAGTCTTTCCTACTTCCCACAAAGGCACTGTAAGTGCTAACATGGAGTTAGGTTCTGGACCCAGATCATTGTAGACTGATTTTTCAACAGTGTCACACAGGCTGGGTGGCTTAGATAACAGAAATCTATTTTCTCCCAGTTCCAGAGTCTGGAAGTCCAAGATCAAAGTGCCATCCAGGTTAGTTTTTTACACTTGCCCAATAACCAAGCAAGTCACTTTTTTTCTCCTCATGGCTCTGTGTCCCCAGTTTATCGTGAGGTTGTGAGCATTTAAGAGGTGTGTGTGTGTGTGTCGTGTGTGTGTGTGTGTGTGTGTTGGAACAGTGCCTGGCCCTGAGTGTTACTAGGACGAAGATTTCATTCTCACTGTGGGACAGGATGGGGTGGCACGCTGGAATGCAGAGGGGACTCCCCAGGAGAGCATCTGGTTTATAAGAGGACCCAAAGGTACAGAGGCTGAATTATGTCTCTTTAAAATTCATATGTTGGAGCCTGGGTGTGGTGGCTCACGTGTGTAATCCCATCATTCCGGGAGGCGGAGGCAGGTGGGTTGCTTGAGGTCAGGAGTTCGAGACCAGCCTGGTCAACATGGTGAAACCCCGTCTCTACTAAAAATACAAAAATTAGCCAGTTGTGATGGTGAGTGGCTGGAATCCCAGCTATTCAAGAGGCTGAGGCAGGAGAATCGCTTGAACCCGGAAGACAGAGGTTGCAGTGAGCTGAGATTGTGCCACTGAACTCCAGCCTGGGTGACAGAGCATGACTCTGTCTCTAAATAAAATAAAATAAAATAAATAAATAAAATAAAATATAAAATAAAAAAATAAAATTCATATGTTGGGCTGTGTGTGGTGGCTCACACCTGTAATCCCAGCACTTTGGGAGGCTAAGACAGGCAGATCACTTGAGGCCAGGAGTTCAAGACCAGCCTGCTCAACATGGTGAAACCCTATCTCTACCAAAAATACCAAAATTAGCTGGTCATGGCCAGGCGTGGTGGCTCACGCCTGTAATCCCAGCACTTTGGGAGGCTGAAGCAGGCGGATCACGAGGTCAGGAGATCGAGACCATCCGGGCTAACACAGTGAAATCCCGTCTCTACTAAAAATACAAAAAATTAGCTGGGCGTGGTGGCGGGCACCTGTAGTCTCAGCTACTTGGGAGGCTAAGGCAGGACAATGGCGTGAACCTGGGAGATGGAGCTTGCAGTGAGCCGAGATGGCACCACTGCACTCCAGCCTGAGTGACAGAGCGAGACTCTGTCTCAAAAAAAAAAAAAAAAAAAAAATTAGCTGGTCATGTTGGCGGGTGCCTGTAATCCCAGCTACTCAGGAGGCCGAGGTAGGAGGATTGATTGAGCCTGCCAGGTCGAGGCTGCAGTGAGCCATGACTGAGCCATGACTGAGCCACTGCACTCCAGCCTGGATGACAGAGTAAGACCCTGTCTCAAAAAAAAAAAAAAAGATAGACTATGAACCCCAAGCCCTGTGCACAGAAGATCTTACAGGGACCAGCCAGGCAGGGACATCAGGAGCCCCAACATGTCCTGCCCAGTCCCGCCCTGGGCATTTCCCCTGGAATCATGATCTCTTCTTAGGCAGAGATGAGCCTATGACTCACCAAGCCACTGCCTCTAAGGTTCCAATGGAAACAGCTGGAAGAAAGGGTGTAAAATGTTCAAGGCTGGGTGTGGTGGATCACGCCTGTAATCCCAGCACTTTGGGAGACCGAGGTGGGTGGATCACATGAGGTCAGGAGTTCAAGACCAGCCTGGACAACACGGTGAAACCCTGTCTCTACTAAAAATACAAAAATTAGCTGGGCCTGATGGCATGCACTTGGAGTCCCAGCAACTCGGGAGACTGAGGTGGGAAGATATCTTGAACCCAGGAGGCGGAGGTTGCAACGAACCGAGATCGCGCCACTGCACTCCAGCCTGGGTGACAGAGTGAGAGACTCTGTCTCAAAAAAAAAAAAAAAAAAAAAAAAAAGTTGTTCGAAATTCTTCTCCCCCTCATTTTGTGTTTGAGAAAAATACAAGTGAATCTGCTTAACTGGAATTGGCACTACTGGAGCAAGGGTTCTCTCTCTCTCTTTTTTTTTTGTTTTTGAGATGGAGTCTCGCTCTGTCGCCCAGGCTGGAGTGCAGTGGTGCAATCTCGGCTCACTGCAAGTTCTGCCTCCTGGGTTCACGCCATTCTCCCGCCTCAGCCTCTCAAGTAGCTGGGACTACAGGCGCCTGCCAACCACTCCCAGCTAATTTTTTGTATTTTTTTTTTTAGTAGAGATGGGGTTTCACTGTGTTAGCCAGGATGGTCTCCATCTCCTGACCTCGTGATCCGCCCGCCTCAGCCTCCCAAAGTGCTGGGATTACAGGCGTGAGCCACCGCGCCCGGCCAGAGCAAGGGTTCTCAAAGTGTGGTCTGGGGACCTCTAAGGGTTGCAAGGGCATTCCAGGGCATCCATGAGATAAAAACCATTTTCATACTACTAAACCATTATTTGTCTTTTCACTCTTACTCTCTTACCAGTGTTCAGTGGAATTTTCCAGAGGCCACATGCCGTGTCATATTGCAGCTGACTGAACCAGGAAGTAGGTCAAGGATTGTTGAGCCAGATATGAAAGTGAGTTGAAACACACCAAAATGCCACAGTGCCACTCTTCTCACTAACTTTGTTTTGTTTTGGGAAATATATCTATTTTTAGGGCCAGGCAAGGTGGCTCACACCTCTAATGCCAGTACTTTGGGAGGCCAAGGCAGGAGGATTGCCTGAGCCCAGGAGTTCGAGACCAGCCTGGACAACATAAGGAGACCCCATCTCTACAAAAAATACAAAAAATTAGTCAGTTGTGGTGGCCCATGCCTGTAATACCAGCTACTGGGGAGGCTGAGGTAGGGGGATTGCTTGAACCTGGGAGGTTCGAGGCTGCATCGAACCATGATTGTGCCACTGCACTCCAGCCTTGGAGACAGAGTGAGACCCTGTCTCAAAAAAAAAATCCTATTTAAATAATATATGTTATCTACATGAGTGTGTAACATGTTTGTCACTAGGCAGGACATTTTCGGGATCCAGATGTCCCTACTTGGCTGGTCACCATTAGATCTCATGTGCACAGGGCCTGGGGCTCAGGGTCTGTTCTTTTTGCTCTTTTTTTTGAGACAGGGTCTTACTCTGTCACCCAGGTGGAGTGCAGTGGCTCAATCATGGCTCACTATTTTTGAAAGGGTTAATAAATACCATATTCTTTTAATTTATCAGGAGAGATTCCTAATAGAGTAAATATCGACACATATAACCCACATAAACAAATGCTCTTTAGGGTCCTTGATAATTCTTAATAATTTGAGAGGTCCTGAGACCAAATGGTTGAAGAATATACATACTAGAGAATATAACACAATGTTCCCTAGGGCCCAAAATAGAAAAAAAATGTTTTTCAGCCAGGCGTGTGTGTGTGCGTGTGTGTGTGCGTGTGTGTGCGTGTGTGTGCGTGTGTGTGTTTCTCCAGCAAGTTACAATTGAATCATGGGAGTTAAGTGCACTGCAGACTCATCTCCCATCTCCCCTCCATTGTCTTTCTGCTCCTCTCTTTTCAGCCTCACCAGCAGTGTTGCCAGGGAAACCAGATCAGCACATCCTCAACGCAAAATCAATTTATCTCCTGTGTGTCTGGAGAGTGATGGCAGGTGTGCCTTTCAACACGTTTACATCCAAGGAGCTGTCAACTCCGCCTGCCTCCACGTCTTAAAAATGCCGTTTTATCTTCATCCCCCCTCTCCCATTCCTTTTCACTTTTCATTTTGTGATGGCTGTCCTTTTATTTTCATGTGTTCTTGCAAAATGTGCACTGCTGTTTGGAGGCATCTAGGCTAAATTTGCGTAACTTGTTTTCTATGATCTATCTCTTTTTGTTTCTCATGGTTTTTGTGTGTGTGGTTTTCGTTTTTTTTTTTTTTTTTAGCACTCAGCAGTAACGTGCCTAAGATTGATCCCAGTTCCCTATCTTGCTGGTAATTTCACCTGCTGAGTGGGGCTGCACCGTTGTTAAACATTGTTGCAAGTTCTTTAACTCCACTGAGAGGTGGGATCTACATCCTCTTTCCTTGAAGCTGAATCTGGGTGAGTTTGTGACTAACTCAACTGCTAGCATACATCCACTTGCTCTGTGTCTTTCAAGGGTAGCTGGATGCTAGGTGACTTCCAAGATTAGTTATAAAAGGCTTTTGCCTGGTTCTTTTGGAATAATTACTGCTTGGAACTTAGCTGCCATGCTGTGAGGAAGCCCAAATCACATGGAGAACTCTGCTCCTTGTGATTTGGGCTTTGTGATTTGCACATGTGGGTGCTCAAGTCAACAGCTCCAACTAAGCCCAGTCTTCAAATAATCTCAAACCAGGCACCAGACATATGAGTGATGAAGCTTCCAGATGATTCCAGACCCTAGCCATCGGGGTCATCCCAGCTGTGGCCCTACACATTATGGGGCCAAAAGAAGCCAGCCCCTTTCATAACTACCAACCCATGGAATCTATGGGCATAATGAGATGTTGCTGCTTTATGACACTAAGGGTTGGTTTGTTACACAGCAAAAGTAACCAGTGCACACCCAGATCCATCTCCTGCTCCCACATACACACAGCACAAAGACTCTACCATAAATGTTCTTGTACACGTTTTCTTACAACGTTGAATGAGAACGAGACACTGAGACTGCCCTTGGCATAGGTCCCAGGAGCATAATTGCTTGGGTCTGCATATTCCTCTTTTTTTTGTCACTCAGTGACAGTAGCCATCATGGCTCACAACAGCCTCAACTTCCTGCACTCAGGTGATCCTCTTGCCTTAGCCTCCTGGGTAGCTGAGACTACAGGTGTGCACCACCACATCTTGCTTATTTTTAAAAATTTTTTGTAGAGATAGGGCCTCACTATGTTGCCTGGGCTGGTCTCAAGCTCCTGGGCTCAAGCAATTCTCCTTCCTAAGCCTCTCAAAGTGCTGGGTTACAGCATGGGCCACTATGCCTGACTAGGGTCTGCATATTCCTAACTCTACCAAGTCCTTCAAGTCACTCGGTGCAATGAATGTCCCTAGTTACTCACATATGAGGATTCCTGTGCCCCCAGTGCCCACTGCCACCTCTGGAGATTGTCCAGGCTTCTAGGATTTGCCCATCTCATGGGCGTAACGTGGTGGCTCATTGTTCTCCAACTACAAATGAGTTTGCACATCTCTTTTTTAGTTTATTTGGAAATCCCCTTCTTTAAATAGCCTGTTCATAGTGTTTTGCCCATTTTCTCATTGCTGTTTGTGCTTTTACCACCACAACTGCTGACTTTTTTTTTTTTTTTGAGACAGAGTCTTGCTCTGTCCCCCAGGCTGGAGTGCAGTGGTGCGATCTCGGCTCACTACAAGCTCCACCTCCCAGGTTTATGATTCTCCTGCCTCAGCCTCCCCAGTAGCTGGGACCACAGGTGCACGCTGCCATGCCCGGCTAATTTTTTGTATTTTTAGTAGAGATGGAGTTTCACTGTGTTAGCCAGGATGGTCTCAATCTCCTGACCTCGTGATCCGCCCGCCTCGGCCTCCCAAAGTGCTGCGATTACAGGCATGAGCCACCGCTCCCGGCCAATTCTTGACTTTTTTAACAGAGCCCAGTGCAATTCCTAAAGGTATTTTAGCTCTCTGTTGCTCCAATAATACATTGTTAAATGTGAATAAAACTTCTATACTATAAAGAGGATAGTATAGCATGGTGCTCAGTAAATCCTGTATTGAACAGATGGAGGAAGAAAGGAAAGGAGGAATTACAACATCACACACACCATGTCAAGGGATCATCTTATGCCAGACATTGCCTAGAACAGCCTTTAATATATTGCTTCATTTAATCTTCACCACAGTCATGTAAAGCCAGCCCCATTATTGTCTCTATTTGCCAGATGAGAAATCTGAGGCTGTGTGTGTGCACACACATGCAGGATGGAAGGTCTTTTACAACTGGGAAGTGGTGAGACATCAATTTGACCTCAGGTATCTGTGCTTCCAAACCTCTGATTCTTTTTTTTTTTTTTTTTTTGAGATGGAGTCTTGCTCTGTCGCCAGGCTGCAGCGCAGTCACGCAATCTCAGCTTACTGCAACCTCCGCCTCCTGGATTCAAGTGATTCTCCTGCCTCAGCCTCCCAAGTAGCTGGGATTACAGGCACCTGCCACGTCCGGCTAACTTTTGTATTTTTAGTAGAGACGGGGTTTCACCGTGTCGGCCAGGATGGTCTCGATCTCTTGACCTCATAATCTGCCCGCTTTAGCTTCCCAAAGTGCTGGGATTACAGGCGTGAACCATCGTGCCTGGCTCCAAACCTCTGATTCTAACAGTGATACTAGGCAGACTTTCAGCAGCACCATCCCTCCTCAGCACTCATTCATTCATTTGTTCATTTAATCATTTAGCAAACACAAAGAACCTACATGTGTGGGGTATGACTGTGACCACATCAGACCAGGGCCTGGCTGACATCATAGGGAGATCAGATATGAACCACTAATAACTACTGTCTAATTCATAATGATGAAAAGAGTGAATAAATTACTTCACAGCCTTTCTGTGGATTTTCATGTGATGATGAAAAACAGTGAGCTGGGTCCCAATGTATTTCCTGGCAAGTGGCCACATTCTATTGTTGCAGAGAAGAAAGCAAGATACAGGATGAAGTGTATCAGTGATTCCATTCACACTAGAGCAGACCATGAAATATTGAATTCAACCTTAGTCAAGCCTCATCATGAAACTCTGTCTCAAAACACACACACACACACACACACACACACACACACACACACACATAAATGAAAAACAGTAAAAACAGGCATTCAGTAAGATGTGACATGCACCAAGGAGGAGCCATATGAGGTGCCGTAGGAGGAGTAATGGCTCTGGGGGGCCGGAGGGGTCGTGAGAAACAAAAGTCAGTGTCCCAAGAGATAAAACCCGCTCCTGGGGCGGGGCACGGCAGCTCACGCCTGTAATCCCGCACTTTGGGAGGCTGAAGAGGGTGGATCACTTGAGGTCATGAGTTTGAGACCAGCCTGGCAAACATGGTAAAACCCCGTTTCTAGTAAAAATACAAAAATTAGCTGGGCATGGCGTGGGCACCTGTAATCCCAGCTACTCAGGAGGCTGAGGCAGGAGAATCACTCGAACCCAGAAGGCGGAGATTGTAGTGAGCCAAGATCGTGCCACTGCTGTACTCCAGCCTGGATGACAAGAGGGAAGCTCCATCAAAAAAAAAAGAAAAAAAAGAACCCACTCCTGGGAGGAAACAGCTAGTGACCCAAGTTGACCAGGGTCTGCTTTAAGACAAGGAATGAAGAGGTCTCCAAAGACCAGAGTATCCCAGGGGACCACATAAAAATGTCTTTAGTTTTTAAAATAGTTTGTGTAACTGGACCCTTGGGACACTGGCCTGAGAAGGAAGGAATTAATCAAGAGATGGCCGATGCCAGAAAAAGCTTTTCCTTGGAAAAAGACCCTGGTTTAAGTTCAAGTTGGCTTCACGAGTGAAGAAGCAAGACACAAAAGCGTGTATCTTTTTTTTTTTTTTTTTTTTTTGAGATGGAGTTTCGCTCTTGTTGGCCCAGGCGGGAGTGCAATGGCACAATCTCAGCTCACCGTGACCTCTGCCTCCTGGGTTCAAGTAATTCTCCTGCCTCAGCCTCCCGAGTAGCTGGGATTACAAGCATGCACCTCCACGCCTGGCTGATTTTGTATTTTTAGTAGAGGCGGGGTTTGTCCATGTTGGTCAGGCTGGTCTTGAACTCCCAACCTCAGGTGATCCACCCGCCTTGGCCTCCCAAAGCACTGAGATTACAGGTGTGAGCCACCACGCTCAGCTAAAAGCGTACATCTTTTTATGATTCCATTTATATGACGTTCTAGGACAGGCAAAACTATAACCTATGGTGGAAAAAAATCAGAGCAGTGCTTGCCTCTGGAGTTCAGGGACTGGCTGGAAAGGAACATGCAGGAACTTTTTGGGATGATGGGGTGTTCTGCATTTTTTTTTTTTTTTTTTGAGATGGAGTCTCACTCTGTCGCCCAGGCTGGAGTGCAGTGGTGCGATCTCAGCTCACTGCAAGCTCTGCCTCCCGGGTTCACGCCATTCTCCTGCCTCAGCCTCCCGAGTAGCTGGGACTACAGGCGCCCGCCACCACGCCTGGCTAACTTTTTTTTTTTTGTAGAGATGGGGTTTCACCGTGTTAACCAGGATGGTCTCGAGCTCCTGACCTCGTGATCCGCCCGCCTTGGCTTCCCAAAGTGCTGGGATTACAGGCGTGAGCCACCGTGCCGGCCTGTTTGTTTGTTTTTTCTTTTCTGGGACAGAGTCTCACTCTGTCGCCCAGGCTGGAGTGCAGTGGCGCGATCTCAGCTCACATTGCAACCTCAGCCTCCCGGGCTCAAGCAATTCTCCCACCTCAGCCTCCCCAGTAGCTGGGATGACAGGCACACCATCACGCCCAGCTAATTGTTGTATGTTTTTGTAGAGACAGGCTTCTGCCATGTTGCCCAAGCTAGTCTCAAACTTGTGGACTCAAGCAGTCCTCCCGCCTCGGCCTCCCAAAGTACTGGGATTACAGGCATGCGCCCCTGCGCCCGGCCTGAGTTCTGTATTTTAACAGGCATTTGGTTTTTCAGGGGTATGTATTTGTTAAAACTCAGTGAAATTATACCTGAGATCTGTGCATTTTATTGTGTGTATTTTACATTCTTCTATCAAAAGAACAAACAAATATTAAACCTTAGTTAATGATATGAAGCATTAAGAGGGCAGTGGACAGATAATCTATAATTTATTTTGAAATGCATAAGAAAAGATGGTTTGATGGATATGGGATACAGCCACACCTGTGATACAGCAGGCATGATAAAATGTCAATGGTAGAATCTAGGAGGTGGGGATAGGGGTGCTTGTTGTGAAATCTTTCAACTTTGCTCTGTTTGAAAGTTTTTGTAATAAAGTGTTGGAAGGACTCTAGTAAAATTGTTTTTTGTTTGTTTGTTTGTTTGTTTTGAGATGGAGTCTTGCTCTGTCACCCAGGCTGGAGTGCAGTGGCATGATCTCTGCTCACTGCAAGCTCCGCCTCCCGGGTTCACGCCATTCTCCTGCCTCAGCCTCCCAAGTAGCTGGGACTACAGGCACCCACCACCACGCCCAGCTAATTTTTTGTATTTTTAGTAGAGACGGGGTTTCACCGTGTTAGCCAGGATGGTCTTGATCTCCTGACCTCGTGATCCGTCCGCCTCAGCCTCCCAAAGTGCTGGGATTACAGGCATGAGCCACCATGCCCAGCCTGTACTAAAAATGTTTAAAAAGATGATACTGGGCCGGGTGTGGTGGCTCACGCCTGTAATCCCAGCACTTTGGGAGGCCAAGGCAGTTGGATCATCTGAGGTCAGGAGTTCGAGACCAACTTGGCCAACATAGTGAAACCCCATCTCTACTAAAAATACGAAAATTAGCTGGGCGTGGTGGTGGGAGCCTGTAATCCCAGCAACTCGGGAGGCTGAGGCAGGAGAATTGCTTGAACCTGGGAGGCAGAGGTTGCAGTGAACTGAGATCGTGCCACTGCACTCCACCCTGGCCATGGAGCAAGACTCCATCTCAAAAAAAAAAAAAAAAATGATACTGTGTACCGAGAGGGTGGGGGCTGGCACCATGGGGGTCTGAGTATTAGGGAGAGGAGACCAAGTTTAGTTACTGCAGGGACAAACGCTTATTGAGCACCTACTGTGTGCCAAACCATGTTCTAGGTACTGGGGACACAGCATCAAACAAAACACAAAAATCCCTGCCCTCACGGAAGTGATGTCACAGGTGACACGGATAAGTGATAAAATATATATACATATATATACACACACACACACACACACATATATACATATATATACACATATATATACATATATACATATATATGTGTATATATATATACGTATATATATATATACGTATATATATATATAGTGGCTGGGCACAGTGACTCATGCCTGTAATCACAGCACTTTGCGAGCCCAAGGTGGGCAGATCACTTTAGCCCAGGAGTTCGAAACAGCCTAGGTGACATGGTGAAACCCCATCTCTACTAAAAAATACAAAAATTAGCTGGGCCTGGTGGCACACACCTGTAGCCCCATCTACTCAGGAGGCTGAGGTGGGAGAATAGCTTGAGCCGAGGAGGTCAAGGCTGCAGTGAGCCAAGATTGCACCACTGCACTCCAGCCCTGGGGACAGAGCGGGGCTCTGTCTCTCTCTCTCTCTCTCTCTCTCTATATATATATATATATATATATATATATATATATATAAAATTTAAAGACATAAAATACATAGCATGTCAAGTGTAAGTACCAAGGTAATATTAAAACAGTGTAAGTGGGGAGTGGGTGCAGGGGTGCTCAAAGAGGATCTCAGTGAGAAGGTGACACAGGAGCAGAGAGCAGAAGGAACTGAGGGGCAAGACATGGGGAGACAAGGTACAGTGTGCAATAAGTACCAAGGCCCTTAGGGGAGCTTGGCCCATTGGAGAGTCAAAAGAACAATGCAGGAATGGGAGGCATTCAGGGCCCTACTGCTCTGATAAAAACGTTGGGTTTTGCTGTGGGTGAGATGGGAGCCACGGGAGGGTTTTGAGTTTTCGAGTGGATGTTATCTATTGCAATAAAACATGCCATCCCCAAAACTTTGTGGGTTAAAGCAGTGGCAGTATATATTTTCTCTTGATTTTGCAATCAGGACTGGGTTCAGCTGGCTGATTCTTCTGCTTTACGGACTTCCATTAGGGTAGGGATGTCCAAGATGGTTCCTTCACTTAGATGTCTGGCACCTCAGATGGGATGATTCTAATGGCTGGGGACTGTCTGGCATCTCTTTCTTCACACAGCCTGTCCACATGGCTGGCTTGGGCTTCCTCATACCATGGCAGGATCACAGGGGTCAGGCTTCTTACATGGTGTTAAAGCAAACTAAATATGGCCTGAGAAGGATTCTATACTCCTATTTTTGAGTCCTTGTGGACAAGCTATAACCTAGCTTAATAGGCAGACAAGATCGAAACCCTAATTCATACTGTGTTCAAATAAGGCAAACACCAACATGTAACCAGTCCTGCTGTTTCTGTACCTCACTGCTGATTTTTGTATGCCATTTCCCGTTTTTCGTGTGTGTGTGTGGTTTTTTTTTTTTGGCAATGGAGTCTCGCGCTGTCACCAGGCTGTAGAGCAGTGGCGCGATCTCACCTCACTGCAACAACCTCCGCCTCCTGGGTTCAAGGATTCTCCTGCCTCAGCCTCCTGAGTAGCTGGGTCTACAGGCATGCACCACCAGGCCCAGCTAATTTTTGTATTTTTAGTAGAGATGGAGTTTCACCACGTTGGCCAGGAAGGTCTCCATCTCTTGACCTCGTGATTCGCCCGCCTCGGCCTTCCAAAATGCTGTGATTACAGGCGCGAGCCACTGAGCCCAGCCACTTCCCTTTTTTATCTATTTGTTCTGACCAGGAGGCATCACTGGAGTCTCTCTGAATCTGCTGTGACTCTGGGGGCTGCCCGATTCACAAATTGTTCATTGTTCAATTAAACTTTAAATTTAATTCAGCTGAAGTTTTTAACAATGGTGGCTGGCTTCTAAGAGGGAGGCAGTGAATCCTGCCATGTCTCTTAAGGGCTACACCTGGAACTTGTATCACATCATTTGTGCTGAATTCTATTGGTCCAACCAAGTCGGTAAGGCTAGCCCAGATTCAAGCTGAGGAGAAACAGACCCCATCTCTTGATGGGAAAGGTAGTGGGCTCATAGGGGAGGAGAACTGATAGCAATCGTCTTGGATACCATGCCCCACAGTGTGCCCTGTGGCAACAGCTGGCAGAGAAAAGACCCGAAGAGTCTAAATCTGTGTTTCTCTGGAATGGACACAACCATCTCTGCCCCCGGGACGCCACGAGAGCATCAGCCAAGGGCTCAGCTATGAGATGGGCACTTTTGTAATCCAGAGATGGCAGCAACAATGTTCATTATTTTTAACTCAAGGAGGATTAAATTCAGTTCCCAAATTCATGGTTATGGCTTCAGAAAATAGGATTTTCTTTTCTTTTATTTATTTATTTATTTTGAGGTGGAGTCTCACTCTGTCACCCAGGCTGGAGGGCAGTGGTGTGATCTTGGCTTACTGCAACCTCCGCCTCTCGGGTTCAAGCAATTCTCCTGACTCGGCCTCCTAAGTAGCTGGGATTACAGGCGTGCACCACCACGCCTGAACTTGCTCAATGCACCAGCCATCATTTTTCCATAGCACCCCCAAATAAATACCGAACTGTTCAACTCCTCATCGGGTGAGATCTAAACAACCCAAGTATTTCTGTCCTAAGAACATAGTAGCCGTGGCCAGGTGCAGTGGCTTGGCCTGTAATCCCAGCTCTTTGGGAGGCAAGGCAGGCAGATCACTTTAGGTCAGGAGTTTGAGACCAGCCTGGCCAACATGGTGAAACCCGGGTGTGGTGGCAGGCGCCTGTAATCCCAGCTACTCAGAAGGCTGAGGCAGGAGAATTGTTTGAACCTGGGAGGCGGAGGTTGCAGTGAGCCAAGACTGCGCCACTGCACTCTAGCCTGAGTGACAGAGCAAGACTCTATCTCAAAAATAATAATAATAATAAACTTTTTTCAATTTATGTGATGAAAATATTTGATATGAGGAGGAGACAGTTTTCAAAAACACTTTCGGTGGCACCAAAACAAAGTTTGAAGTCCTCTATCCTGGGGCCTTGTATTTTCTTTTCTTTTTTTTTTGAGATGGAGTCTCGCCCTGTTGCCCAGGCTGGAGTGCAATGGCACAATCTCGGCTCACTGCAACCTCTGCCTCCCGGGTTCAAGCAATTCTCCTGCCCCAGCCTCCCCAGTAGCTGGGATTACAGGCGCACACGACCACGCCCAGCTAATTTTTTGTGTGTCTTTAGTAGAGATGGGGTTTCATCATGTTGGCCAGGCTGGTCTTGAACTCCTGACCTCGTCATCTGCCCGCCTCGGCCTCCCAAAGTGCTGGGATTACAGGCGTGAGCCACCGCGCCTGGCCGGGCCTTGCATTTTCTATAAATGTTCTTACTTAGTTTAAAGCGAGACGGGAGCACAGGACCCAGTCCTGGGAGGAAATGAAGTCTCAGAGGGAACTGGCAGGCAAAGCTTATAAAGACCACAGTGATTAAGCCAAGGTCAAGAAAAGAGTTGGGGAGGGCGGGGCAGGCTCCACCTTTTGAGCAGGGCAGCAGGGAACTCCCCCAGCCATCTCTGCGCCCCACAGGGATAGTCACACATGAACATGCATGTGTACAATGAGACCGTCTGCCATACAAACGGCATCGTATTCTACGTGCTGAGGACTGCTGTAACAAACTATCACAGAATGGGTGGCTTCAATGACAGAAATTAACTTTTTCACAATTCTGGGGGCCAGAAGTCCAAAATCAAGGTGTTGGCTAGGTTGGTGTCTGCTGAGGCCTCTCTCCTTGGCTGTGCAGATGGGTCTTCTCCCTGTGTCCTCACATGGTCTTCCCTCTGCATGGGGCTGTGTCCTGGTCTCCTTTTCTCATAAGGACACCAGTCAGGTTGGATTAAGGGCCCACCCACGGGACCTCATTTTACTTTTTTTTTTTTTTTTTTTTTTGAGCCGAAGTTTCGCTCTTGTTGCCCAGGCTGGAGTGCAATGGCATGATCTCGGCTCACTGCAACCTCCGCCTCCCAAGTTCAAGCAATTCTCCTGCCTCAGCCTCCCGAGGAGCTGGGATCACAGGCATGCGCCGCCATGCCAGGCAAATTTTGTATTTTTAGTAGAGATAGGGTTTCACCATGTTGGGCAGGCTGGTCTCGAACTCCTGACCTCAGGTATCTGCCCGCCTCGGCTTCCCAAAGTGCTGGGATTACAGCTGTGAGTCACCAATGCACCCGGCCTCATTTTACCTTAATTACTCTTTAAAGACCCCCATCTCCAAATACAGTCACATTCAGAGGTGCTGGGGGTTAAGACTTCAACATACAAATTTGGGGATGGCGATAGCATAGTATATCGTAACTCTATGTTAAACTTCCAGAGGAACTGTGGCCACAGGTAACTCTTTAACAGAAACTTGCCTATGTTTTCTTTGCACTCATTCTGCCTTCTAGAGAATTCCTAGGAACCAGGACAAAGGTAGCTGGGCACAGTGGCACATGGCTGTAGTCAAAGCTACTCAAGAGGCTGAGATGAAGAATGCCTTGAGCCCTGTAGCTTGAGTCCAGCCTGGGCTACACAGCAAGACCCCCACCTCTAAAAAAACAAAGACAAAGCTAACCTACAAATTGTTCTCAAATGTAAAGACATGGAGGCTGGGCATGGTGGCTCACGCCTGTAATCCCCAGGCCAAGGTGGGAGGATTGCTTGAGGCCAAGAGTTTGAAATCAGCCTGGGCAACATTGGGAGACCCATCTCTATAAAAATAAAAAAATTAACCGGGTGTGGTGGTGCATGCCTTCGGTCACAGCTATTTGGGATGCTGAGGTGGGAGGATCACCTGGGCCCAGGAGGTTGAGGCTGCAGTGAGCTGTGATTGCACCACTGCACTCCAGCATGGGTGATAGAGCAAGACCTTGACTCAAAAAAAAAAAAAAAAAAAAAAAAGACATGACAGAAATATTCAACAATTACTTGACTTGATTTACTATGAAATACTTAATGATGCATTAGTTAACTGTGATTTTGCCAGTTTCTTCTGTATTTTGAAACCGATACTTTTTTCTGGCTCAAAAAAGTTTGGAAGGTGCTTAAGAAATAACTGTTCCTCCCCACTGGGCCTGTGGAGACTTGTAGACAAAGTACTAAAGTAACTCAGCACAAATGTGCAAAGTTTGTAAATTTGGGTCTTTGATTTTCATAGCTATGAAGAGCTCAGCACGACTCTTGATAGTTAAGAGGCAAATTTTGCTATTATTTCCTCTTCCTGCTGCAGCTGTACTATTAATAAAATCATTCTGAACAGCTTTCCTGAAATGTAAAAATAAGCCAAGATGTCTATTTTGTGGATTTTTTTTTATTATATGTATAAGCACAGGAAAAAACAAATCTGGTAGGACCTGCATCAAAAGGTTAGCAGGGTTCCTCTCTGGGCTGGGGGCTTAAGGGAGGGGTGTCTGCTTCAGCCATATATTGCTGTTCACAACCCGCTAAAGTTTAGTGGCTTCAAACAATCACTTACTAGGATTCAGAGGGTTGACTGCATGGTTCTGCTGCTGGTCTCTCCCTCGGTCACTTGTGTGGCTAATGTCAGCTGGTAATGGGCTGATTCTCCCCCACATGGCCTCTCTGCATTCACCTGGGCTTTCACTATTTCGTAACCTAGCTTTAGCTTCCTTGCAAGATGGCGGCTGGCATGCAAGTGAGCAAGTATGGGTGTCGCCCGGCCTCTTAAGGCCTAGGCTTGAAATTGACACATCACTCTCCTACATTCTATTGGTCAAAACAAGTCACGAGGCCTGCCCAGAATGAAGGGGAGGGGAAATAGACCCCCCTGGTGATGGGAGGAGTGATGCCTGTATACAGGGAAGGGAGGAATTGTTGGAAGCCATCTTTGAAGGCTGCTGACCTCCGTGTCTTTCTTTCTGTGTTTAATAGTATGCCTAGAATAATAATACCACCTAGAATATTATATAATAGCGCCTAGAATATTATAGAAAAATAATACCAGACATGTATTATTTTTATGATGATAAAGATTTTTTTTTAATAATGTAATAAATTGTGGGAAACTTGTTGGTTAGACCAAGAATCTACAGAAGTGAAACCCGGCTGGGCACGGTGGCTCATGTCTGTAATCCCAACACTTTGGGAGGCTGAGGTGGGCAGATCACTTGAGATCAGGGGTTCAGGACCAGCCTTGGCCAACATGGTGAAAACCGTCTCTACCAAAAATACAAAAATTAGCCAGGCATGGTGGCAGGTACTTGTAATTCCAGCTACTTGGGACGCAGAGGTGGGAGAATCGCTTAAACCCGGGAGGCGGAGGTTGCAGTGAGCCGAGATCGTGCCAGCCACTGCACTCCAGCCTGGACGATGGAGCGAGACTCTGTCCCTGTCCCACCCCCTCCAAAAAAAGACATAGCAAAAGAAAAGACACAGAGAAGAAGAGAAGGCCAGAGACTGGAGCCAAGAGACATCAAGAGCCCCTAGAAGCTGGAGGAGGCAAGAAAGGATTCTCCCCTAGAACCTTCAGAGCCAACAAGGCCATGCTGGCATCTTTGTTTTGAACATCTGGCCTCCAGAACTGTGAGAAAATAAGCGTGTGTTATTTTTAGCCACCAAGTTTGTGAGAATTTATGACAGCAGCTCTAGAAAATGAACACAGACATAGACAGAGAGAGGGAGACTGATCTGAATGTAGATGGAGATGTGGATATAGCTGCAGATAGAGGATAAGCTACCAATAAAGATATAGCTGACCCTATGGTGTAGGTATAGATTAGGATAGAGCTGTGGGTGTAGACATGGATATAGACATTAACATCAATGTAGACATAGATATTACTGTGGATATAGACATAGAAGAGATAAAATAGACTTTGAAGGGCCGGGCACGGTGGCTCACGCAAGTAATCCCAGCACTTTGGGAGGCTGAGGTGGGCGGATCACCTGAAGTTAGGAGTTCGAGACCACCCTGGCCAACATGGTGAAACCCCATCTCTACTAAAAATACAAAAATTAGCCAGACGTGGTGGCCCACATCTGTACTCCCAGCTACTTGGGAGGCTGAGGCAAGAGAATTGCTTGAACCCATGTGCAGCTTCAATCTCCTGTGCTCAGGTGATCCTGTTGCCTCAGCCTCCCAAGTAGCTGGGACCACAGGCATGCACCACTTTGTGCAGCTAATTTTTTTTTTTACTTTTGTAGAGATGGAGTCTTGCCATGTTGCCCAGGCTGGTCTCAAACTCCTGGGCTCAAGGATCCTCCCAATTTGGCCTCCCAAAGTGTTGAGATTACAGGTGTGAGCCACTGTGCCTGGCACCCCCGATTTTATTCTAACAACTTTCCCCTTTTGATATAGCAAGCTGAGGGGGTAATGAAATCGTATAGCATTACTTTCGGGGAGCACTATTGGCTGGGACAGATGGGTATATAGTCATTTTTGATAGTTGCATAGTCATCTTAGACATGTGTGATAGAGTCCTTAGGTTCTCCAAGTTGTCTAATGCAGATGGGCATCATTGGTTGCATGAGTGGCTGTTGAGAGGCATTGGAAACCCTTGAGAGGATGCAACTCCCCGGGAGGTTAATATCATGACTAGGAGGAGAATCATATAGCCAAGGATTGGAAAATTCGTGAGAGGAGAGATTCCCAGGAGCTAAGATGTAACCAACTAAATAAATAAATGGAAAAAGTATCACCTATCTGATAAGATTTACATCTGTTCTTTAAAATCCTCTGAAGTGTGGGCAAAAATTCTTGATATATTAACACAGAAACGACAGCTTCATTCATTACACCTCCTTGTTGGGCATTTAGAGTAGCTCAGACTCATTCATTTTGTGAAATTATTGAAGCAAGGCTATAAACCTCAGTTTGTAAGACTCAGAGGAAATTAACAGTGTCACTGAAGTTTTTTTCTAAAGTTTTAGAGCATTTATAATAGCCCCTTCCTTCCTTCCTTCCTTCCTTCCTTCCTTCCTTCCTTCCTTCCTTCCTTCTTTTTCTGTTTTTGTTTTTGTTTTTATTTTTTGATGTGGAGTCTTGCTGTCTTGCCCAGGCTGGAGTGCAGGAGTGCAGTGGCATGATCTTGGACCACTGCAACCTCCCCTTCCTGGGTTCAAGTAATTCTGCCTCAGCCTCCTGAGTAGCTAGGACTACAGGTATGCACCACCATACCTGGCTAATTTTAGTATTTTTAGTAGAGATGAAGTTTCACCATGTTGGCCAGGCTGGCCTTGAACTCCTTACCTCAAGTGATCCACCCACCTCGGCCTCCCAAAGTGCTGGGATTACAGGTGTCAGCCACTGTGCCTGGCCCATAATAGCCTTTTCTAAGTCAGAGACACCAATTGGAATTGGAGCTCTGTCCATCAAAGGAAATCAGTGTCATGTGTAGTGAGAGGGTTGGTGCTTCTTGGATTTCTCTAACAGGGTGCTATCTTCTGAACAAATGAGCCAAGATTGGTGGCTTTACTGTAGAGATAGTCTATTGTATCTGAATATTGGGAGGGATTACTGCCAATCCATAATGACCACGACTCTTGTTTGGTGTTGGCTGTGGTGGCTGCCCTTCTCCTGTCATTTTGCTCAGTGCCCGCGGCTGGCAGTGCTGTGAGGCCATCCCAGGGTTCCCGGGTGCCCGGTACCTGACAGGTGCATTACCTGGTAGGTGCATTTCCGGTGCAGTTTCTTCTGGTCCTTGTACCACTGCATGAGCCCCTTCATGAAGGTGACTGTCACTTTGTCATCCTCAAGCTTGGGTCCTCTGTACTCATCCTCGATGGCTGGGGTGTGAACAGGGGAGATATGAGAGTCAGCGACCCCAGCCACTGTGAAGGGGAAGGGGGTCTCGCTCCCAGGGATGAGGTGGACCTTGCTCTGGACACACAGGTTGAGAGAGGGACGGAGCGAGTGAAGAGTCCCCTCTCTGGTCAGGTCTGGCCCAGAGGCCTCTTCCTGACCTCCCCCTCTTCCTTCACCGCCCCCCACCCCACTTTACCCTATTCAGTTTTATGGTACTTAGCACTATTCATTTCATGACTTGTTCATCATCTTATCTGCCTCCCAGAATATCAGCTCCATGGGGACAGGAAGGGCTTTGTTCATAGCTGTACCCCCAGTGCCTAGGACAGTGCCTGGCACATAGGAGATGCTCAGTAATCATCTGTGGGATGAATGGCTGGACCTTCTCAGCATCTAGAGGTGAACTAGACACAGCCTGTGGGGACAGGGCTACTGCCGGGAGGGAGGGAGGAGAGGATGATAGAGTGGCCAAGAAGCCAGCATGGAGAAGGGCCCGGGCAGGGGTGATGCTGGTGGGTAGGGAAGGTGTATTAGTCCATTTTCACACTGCTGATAAAGACATACCTGGGTAATTTATAGAAGAATAAGAGGTTTAATGGACTCACAGTTCCATGTGGCTGGGGAGGCCTCACAATCAAGGCAGAAGATGAAAGGCACGTCTCACATGGCAGCAGTCAAGAGAGAATGAGAACCAAGCGAAAGGGGAAACCCCTTATAAAACCATCAGATCTCGTGAGACTTGCTCACTACCATGAGAACAGTACGGGGGAAACTGCCTCCACGATTCAATTATCTCCCTCCAGGTCTCTCCCACAACATGTAGGAATTATGGGAGTTACAGTTCAAGATGAGATCTGGGTGGGGACACAGCCAAGCCATATCAGGGGGGTGTTGCAGCTCCTGACCTCGCCCATTGGGAATCATGAGATGGAGCTTTGGGTTGTGGATGGAGCGCCCTGGAACGCAGGCAGAGGAGCGACAGACAGCAGCCTGGGGGCAGAACAAGGGGCTGAGCCCACCCCAACCCCCAGGGAATGGAGAAGGCCCGTGTGGAATGTTCTGGGCTGGAGTGTGGAGCATCCAGGCCTGACTCACTCATGCTCTGGATGTCCAGCGAGTCCACCACGGAGCGCTTGTGCTCGTCACCCGCGATGGCCCGCTCAAAGGCCTTCTGCTTCACGATCTTGTTGCACTCGTGGTATTTCATTATGGTGTCCTTGTTGTGGGGCTTCACCTTGACCACCTGGGTGGGAAGGAAGGGGCGTGCACACTGAGGCTGAGGTGGGGGCCCAGCGGCTGCCCCCAGGCTGCCCAGCCCTGGGTTCCATGAACACGGAAGTCAGGCCGCCTGGGCACCGGTGCTGACGGTGCAACCCTGGACATGTTGAACCTCCAAGTCTTGGTTTCTGCACCCCCAAACCGTCCATAGCTAAGCTGCTCACACCGGCGCACTTCATCAACCTTAGCTGTAACTACATTAAAATCAAACACCTTGCCCGTCTGAGGACCGTGGGCTCAGCTCCTGGTCCCCCGTGGGAACCAGTGCAGGCAGTGACAACTCCAGGCTTCCCGGCCTTGGACTCCAGGACTTATGCCAGCTGCCCCTCAAATTCTCAGGCCTTTGGCTTCGGACTGAGAATTACACCATTGCCTTCCCCAGTTCTGAGGCCTTTGGACTTGTTCGGAGCCATGCTCCCTGCATCCCAGGGTCTCCAGCCTACACACAGCCTCAGGACTTCTCAGCCTCCATAATTGAATGAGCCAGTTGCCCAGTAAACCCCTTCTCCTATCTCTCTCTACACATATCCTGTTGATTCTGTCTCTTTGGAGAACTCTGATTAATATACTTCCTCTATGAAACAAACAGGGCCGTTCCTAGCCATCTCCCAGCCCCTAGGGAGATGAAACCCCACGGCATACCTGGCCACCGCAGGACTCAATTAAGATGAGCTGTAATTATTATTATTATTGTTACTTTGAGATGGAGTCTCGCTCTGTCACTCAGGCTGGAGTGTAGTGGCGCAATCTTGGCTCACTGCAATCTCCATATTCCGGGTTTAAGCAATCCTCCTGCCTCAGCCTCCTGAGTGGCTGGGATTACAGGTGCCTGCCACCACACCCAGCTAATTTTTGTATTTTTGTAGAGATGGGGGTTTCACCATGTTGGCCAGGCTGATGTGGAACTCCTGACCTCCTGCCCACCTCAGCCTCCCAAAGTGCTGGGATTATAGGCGTTCACCACCGTACCTGGCCAAGGTGAGCTGTCATTATTCTTTTTATTGTTATTCCCACAGCCCTGGAGCCTGGGGCTCTGTGCCTGCTACTGCCTGCCAGACAGCGAGGGGCCTGAGCCAGCAGGGCCATTCTCCTCCCTGCCAGCTCAGTGCCAGGCCCCTCTGGCTGCCTGCCCAGCCCCAGGACTCCTGAGAGCCTGGATCCGGGGTCCTGGGGGGTAAGGGGCTCCTCCCAAAGGCTGCTGTTGCCCAGAACTCTGACGCGGCCTCAGCAGCAACCCCCATGCAGGCTGCTTCCATCCCAGGGAAGTCCACCTTCCACCCCATCACCCAGCTGAGATAGCCTCATCCTGGACTCCTCCCGACCCCTCGGCCCCCACAGCCCGGTAGTCACTTCACTTCTGCCAAGTCGGCCTCCTGAACATCTCTCAGATCCAGCCACTCCCTTCTCACCCTCCAGCCCTACCCAGCCCTGGCCTGGCCTCTCCTGCCCAGGTTCCTGGCTCAGCCTCCACCTGGCCTCACAGCCTCTTGTACTGCCCCTCCGGAGGGGTGTTCCTAAGGCACAAACCTGACCCTGTCCTTTCCCTACTCAGAAACTCCCAAGGCTTCCCAGAGCCTCCCGCAGAAAGCCCTGGCTTTCCCCACGGCCCTGCGTGATCTACTCCCTGCAGCTTCATCATAACCCCCCACACACACTGCAGCCCCACTCACTGCCTCCATGCCAGGCTCCGCTCACCTCTGGAACTTTGCCACCGGGTTCTTTCTGCCTGAAGGCCAAAACCATCGACCCCCTAGGGAGACCCCCAGGCATGTGTCCAGAGACCCAGCATCCCCCATCCCTCGTCCACTATCTCACCCCACTGTGAGAGCTGAAATGTTGTTTCTGCCCATTCAGGGACAGAGCCCACCCCAGGAGGCCCACTAGATTCTTCCTCAGGCCCACCAGGGCCGACGAGTGGCAGGACCCACCCTGCGGGACTGGGAGCCATGACCCTCCAGGAGCTCTGCCTGGGGACACAGGGCCCCAGGCCTGGGCCAGGTCAAGAGATGAGTGGCTGGCAGCTCCCAGCAGATCACCAGGCTGGAGACGAACGCCGAGGGTGAGAGAGACTCCTCTCCCAAACCAGGAGTGGGCTAGGGTCCTGGACTTCGCCCCAACATCCCCCTCCCACGCCCTGAATGCCTCCAGCCCACCCCATTCCACGCCTTCAGCCCACCCCTTCTGCAGCCTCCTGGTGAGGTCCAGCCTCAGCCTCACCCGTCCCATTCACACACATGACATCGAAAACTTGACCCTCCCCCTCCCCTATTCCAAATTTTCTGTAGCTCCCCAGTGCCCCGGCAACAAGTCGGGTTCCTATGAAGCCCTGTATCCCGCAGTCCCACCCTCTCCCCAGTGTTAAGCTCTACTCAGGTGGGGTTCCTCTGTCTCCCCCTACCGGGCTGTAAACCCCCCGGGAAGGTAGGGCCTGGGCTGTTTCAGTCCCCATCTAGGCAGGATCAGACCCTGGTGAATGCATGTGGAGGGAAGAAAGGGAAAGAAAGGGAGGAAGAGACAGAATAAGAAGGGAAGGGAGGGTGGTGTACTTTAAAATCAAAACCTCTGGTTTCATCTTTCTTCCCGGAACTGGCTCCCCATGCCCACCAGAGGGCGCTCTGACCCAGCAAATCCCTCATACAGCAACAGCCAGTTCTACACACAAAAGGGAATTATGAAAATGAGGATTGACACCAATAATCGATACTTAAAGCCCTGCTGTGACCAGTACCTGTGCTAAATCATCCACGTGCCTAACTCAACACAGCAATTCTGAGAATATCTTATAAATGAGGAAAGAGAGGCTCAGAGAGGTCATTTAACTTTCCCAGTGTCACACAGCACATAAGCTGCAGAGAAGCTTCCAGCTCTGGCCTTGGTGACCCCACAACCTTCCGTTCCTTGGTCATACCCTGACGTGACCAACCCACAAGGCCCTCTGTGCCTGGCCCTGCCACCTCCTCCCCAACCCCCATCCCTCTGCTCAGCCACACCCTTCCACCCCCAGCTCCTTAGACATCCTGTTCTCCATTTAGTCACTGGAATCTTAGCCCATTGGCTGCCTCGAAAGCACTTCTTCCCTTTCCCTACCCCCACCTCCCACAAATGGTCACCTCCTCCTTTCAGCTCAATGTCACCTCCTCTGAGTAAGCCTGTCCTGATCCAGGGTTAGCTCCAGCTCTTCAGACCCACCTCCCCTAAGAATCCAGGCTTTCCCTGCGCTCCAGGAGGCAGGGCTTCAGTCATCATCGCGTCCCCAGAGCCCTGCACAGGCACTACAGAAAGACTGAATGAATGAATGGATGAATGAATGAATGAAGTCTACGGGGTTAAATAAATGAGCACTCAGTGAGTGACACCCTCTCCCTCTCCCCCAGCCAGAAACTGAGACATTCTCCAACAAACACCCACAGCCAAGAAGAGGAGATCCTGGACCCACTAGCCAAGAGTGCACGCTTCAGGCTCCCAGGACCCCCAGAATTCATCCTGCCGAGGCTGTCGGAGGATGCTGCCAGGAGTCTGTTGGAAGCCACGGCCCTAGGGCTCCTGGAGAGGGTCCCATACTCCCTGCAGCCCCTCTCCAATCCAGGTACAGTGAGTCTCACTAATGCCATCATGCCTTTAGGGCAGAGTCTCCTGCTTTCCAGCCCAGAGTCCACTTCCCTCTCCTGAATGATTCACCTCCATTTCTCTCCTGAGAACCCCCCTCCCCACTCTCCCTCCAAGTGACTCCTACAGGGCTCACCCAATCCCCTGCCCACCCAAGCCTGGCCAGTCAGTGCACTCCCTCCCTCCCTGGTCACTGTGATTGGGGCAGGGGCAAGCACATGATCCAGTTCATCCAATAGGAGTCAGCCCTGGGTCCTGGGCTAAATTAATGAATGAAGAAGCCCTAGAACCAGCCATGTCTGAAGCCAGTGAAACCCTGGACTTTTTTTTTTTTTTTTGAGACAGAGTCTCTCTCCATTGCCCAGGCTGGAGTGCTGTGGCACGATCTCAGCTCACTGCAAGCTCTGCCTCCCGGTTTCAAGCCATTCTCCTGCCACAGCCTCCCAAGTAGCTAGGACTACAGGCACCCGCCACCACGCCCGGCTAATTTTTTGTATTTTTTTTTTTTTTTAGTAGAGACAGGGTTTCACCATGTTAGCCAGGATGGTCTCAATCTCCTGACCTCGTGATCCGCTCACCTCGGCCTCCCAAAGTGTTGGGATTACAGGCGTGAGCCACTGCACCCGGCCAACCCTAGACTTTATAGTAACATGAGCCAGTGAATTCGTTTTTCACTAACCTGCTTAAACATGGCTAACTTGGGTTTCTGTACTTGGGACCTAAACAGTCTTGTGTATCCCACTCCTCAAAGCATTCTCCGAGCCCCCAAGGGAAGGAGGGTGGGGGGTGGCTTCTCAGTGCCCTGCCAGTCAGTACATCTGGCTCCAAATGCTGGACCAGGAGTTAGGGGGAGAGGGAAAGGCTCTTCTGGGGTTTTTAGACCTGGCACCATCATTTGCCATATTCCTGAGTCTTTTCACCTTGTTCCTGGGGCTCTGGGTCTCTTGTCAACAGGGAACAAGATGACAGCTGCCTGGTAGAGATGGTATCACCATCCCTGGAGCAGATCTGTCTGGCAGGCATATTCTCAATCCCTGCATTTGCAGGACAGACCCAAGCTTGCACAGAGGTCAGACCAGCAGCTTAGTCATGGGGTGGGCTGAAGATACGAAACAGCTGATTTTTCTCTCCATTATGTTGCCCAGGTGGAAGAAGGAATGAATGAATGAACCCTGGGGTTCATCCTAGGGCCTGGGGCTTGGCTCACCATGACAGTGTTCCCAGACACGGGGTGCAGCCCAGGAAAGTAGTGAGGCCACCCTGGGGGTGCTGGTGGGACAGTTAGCAAGACATGAAAGGGACCTCTTGGGTGTCATGACATGATCATTTTCAGGTGTCCCAGGGGTTCTTCCTGAAGCCCAAAGATTCCCCCTTCCCTCCACCAGCAAGTCCTCACCTGAGCACCCCGCCTACTTCCCACGCACAGCAGGCCCCAGCAGGGTCATGGTAGCAGTGGCTGCCCAGAGGTCGTGGTTTTTCATTTTTTGCTCTGTTGCCCAGGCTGGAGTGCAGTGGTGCGATCTCGGCTCACTGCAACCTCCGCCTCCCGGGTTCAAGTGATTCTCCTGCCTCGGTCTCCTGAGTAGCTAGGATCACAGGTGCACACCACCATGTCTAGCTAATTTTTGTATTTTCTTTTCTTTTTTTTTTTTTAATTTTTGTATTTTCAGTAGAGACAGGGTTTCACCATGTTGGCCAGGCTGGTCCCAAACTCCTGACCTCAAGTGATCCGCCTGCCTCGGCCTCCCAAAGTGCTGGGATTATAGGCATGAGTCACTGCACTCAGCCGGTTGTGATTTTTTACTTTATTTTTCTTTTTTTTTTTTTTTTTTTGAGACAGAGTTTCGCTTTTGTCATCCAAGCTGGAGTGCAATGGCGCAATCTCGGCTCGTTGCAACCTCCGCCTCCCAGGTTCAAGTGATGCTCCTGCCTCAGCCTCCTGCGTAGCAGGGATTACAGGCTCCCACCACCACGCCCAGCTAATTTTGTATTTTTAGTAGAGATGGGGTTTCATCATGTTGGTCAGGCTGATCTTGAACTCCTGAGCTTGGATTTGCCTGCCTTGGCCTCCCAAAGTGCTGGGAATACAGGCGTGAGCCACCGTGCCCGGCTGGTGGTGGTTTTTTTACCTGGATAGAATCTGTGCCCCTGCATCAGGCCCAGCCCACCGCACAACCTTCACTCAGTCTCTGTTTCACCTGGCCCGCCCTGGGTCCTAAACATCAAACTCACCCTAGATCTGGAGCCTGGTGCCCCAGAGGGAGGCCTGGTCCCACTGACTAAGCCTAGCTCTCTGTGTGAGGCCTGTCTCCCAGAGTCACGAAGGGCCCCAGTAAACAAACCAGATGCATAGTCTCGTTTTCAGTGGGCTTCTTAAAACAAAAAATGCTCGGTCCCTGCAACAGCCAGAAAACAGTTGTCATGGAAACAGCAGTAGCCAATGGAGGAGGGAGAGACAGGCCCCCCCCAGAGCCCAGGCCTCCTGCAGTGGCTGATGGGGCACAGAAGAACCATCAAGATTAAGGGGCAACAGGGAGGGGGGTGTCCCCATGTGGCTGGAGCGGGAGGAGTTTCCTCATCTGGTAGCTCTGAGAGGGAGCTGCTGCTCTCAAAGGGACGCCCGAGCATCCCTGGAGAACAGATCCGTAGTCTCCTGCGGATCCTCAGACAGCTCTGGGGAGGGGTCCTGGGGAAAGGTCACTGTGTCCAGCTGGCCAGCAGGCAGCCAGGACCCCCGAGCCCTCATCCCCACTCCAGCCTTGCCACATTCACTGAAACCGGGACTCTAAGCCATGCGGGTGGCTTGCCAGGGTTGCACTGACACCGTGCACTGCAGCCCACCCCTATCTCAGGCTCCCGCCTGCCCCAAGATCAGTGCCCAGTGGGCGGCACCATGGCCGTGAGCCTTTTGCAGGACTGGTGCCAGGGGCCGGGACATGGACGCGCACAGGGCCCTGCTGGTCACCGGGATCCCGGAGGGCCTGGAGCAGGCGGATGTCGAAGCTGTCCTGCAGCCGACCCTCCTGCCCCTGGGCACGTTCGGGCTGCAACACATGAAGGCCCTGACAAATGAGAAGGCCCAGGTCGCCCTGGTGGAGTTTATGGAGGACGTCAATCACGCTGCCATCCCCACAGAGATCCTGGGCAAGGATGGGGTCTGGAGGGTTCTGTGGAAGGACCGTGCGCAGGACACGAGGTTCCTGAGGCAGATGAGACGCCTGCTGCTGCATGACGGGCCCATGCAGGCCGCGGTGGCTGGGACCCCCGGGGAGGCGCCCACCTCTCCCGCTTCAGAGACCCAGGCCCAGGGGTTGGGACAGTCATCAGGAAGGCCGGTCCCCCTCCTGGGGCTACAAGCAATAGTAGCAAGAAGAGTAGGGGTCACAGAAATTGAGCCAGAAGCTAAAAGAGGGCCTGAGGTACGTGTCCATTTTCCTTGGCAAAGAAGGAATCGGAGAAAGTTCCCCAGGAGAGCTTGGACATCAAGATCAAGGAAGCAGATAAGGGGGCTTGAGCAGAGATGACAGTGACGGCAGGCTGTACACAGCGCTCCAGGCAGCAGCCAGGGAGCAAGTCCACAAGAAATGGACCCTCTGAAGCCACAAAGACGAGGCAGGTGGTCCCATGGAGTTCTTGCCCCGATGACCAGGACAGACAAAGCCAAACAGGAGATGATGGAAGAAAGCCCTCTGATTTGATGCACTTGACCATCAAAGAAGGCAGGAGCAGTGACTCCCACATGGTGGCTCTTCTGGACACCAGAGACATACCTGAATGAGATGCTGAAGGGCTGTAAGGCTTCAGAAAGTGGGCGGGTGCAACCACCGGGTCACAGAGCGGGGCTGGAGGACCCTGAGTTCCTGACCACTGTGGCCTGTACCAGCCCTTCAGACACCAAAAGCTGCCAGAAGGTGTTGAAAATCGCTTCTGAGGCGGGGCACAGTGGCTCATGCCTATAATCCCAATACTTTGGGAGGCCAAGGTGAGCAGATCACCCGAGGTCAGGAGTTTAAGACCAGCCTGGCCAACATGGTGAAGCCCTGTTTCTCCTAAAAATACAAAAATTAGCTGGGCATGGTGGTGTGCACCTGTAATCACAGCTACTCAGGAGGCTGAGGCAGGAGAATTGCTGGAGCCTGGGAGGCAGAGTTTGCAGTGAGCTGAGATCGCGCCACTGTACTCCAGCCTGGGCGACAGAGCAAGACTCCATCAGAAAAAGAAAGAAAAGAAAGAAGAAAGGAAGGAAAGAAAGAAAGCAAGGAAGGAAGGAAGGAAAGAAGGAAGGAAGGAAGGAAGGAAGGAAGGAAGGAAGGAAGGAAGGAAGGAAGGAAGGAAAGAAAGGGAAGGGAAGAAAAGAAAAGAAAAGAAAAGAAAGAAAATTGCTTCTGTGATTGACTCTCTGGGCTGGAGGAATGAGGAAGAAAAAAAGACGCCCTCTTGCAGGTCTTGTCTGTCCTGTCTGAGGACACTGAGGTCCTGCAGAAAGCCTGAGACGACAGGAACCTTCTGGAGTGCATTTTCACCTTGGCGCAGCCAGATCCCCCTCCCGGGAGGAGGAAGGCTGAGCCTGGCCTCCTCGGGGTCTGGGGCGAGGATTAAAAGAGACAAAAAGGACAAAAAGAGCGAAGTGGCTCCTGGAGCTGGTGGTGCGCACCTGGCAGCTCAGGCATTGCTGCAGCCGGGAGCACCACCTGGGGAAGAGAGAAAGAGGAAAAGGGTGGGGAAGTGGGAAATTCAAATACACCAAAGGCAACCAAGGGACTACGCAGCTTTCCAGGCTGCCAGTGAGGACGTAAAGTTGGGAAAGGAGGCTACAGGGGCAGCAGACGCAGAGTTCGAGGACACAGAGACCAAGGCATGGAAGCCCGAGGGCAAGGAGTCCAGGAAGCCCCTGGCCAAGAGGGCGCGCACGGCCCCCCGGGGCCTGGTCTTGAACTACAGACTCAAGTGATCCTCCCGCCTCAGCCTCCCGAAGTGCTGAGATGATAGACGCAAGCCACCATGACCAGCCTGGTGTCCACTTCTTACTTGTCCCATTCCTTGGTCTGAGCACTTAGGTTCCACCCATGGTTTCGTGTTTGGCTCATCTGGGCCTGCTCAGCATATGTGAACTTCAACCTGGGGGTCCGTGGCAACTGAAAAAAACTCACCATTTTATTCCACGAAGTTGAACCGGATTAGGCTGGTTCTGAGGTTACATGAACAACAAGTTACCTGCTGTGACTCTGGTCCCAACTCACTCCCTACCTTGGAGGGCTGTCACGTGTTTCTCTCAGTAACAAAGACGCCCTGAAGTCCCAGTGCCTTGCAACAATTAAGGTTTCTTTTTTCTTTTCTCTTTTTTCTTTTCTTTCCTGAGACAGAGTCTCACTCTGTCACCCAGGCTGGAATGCAGTGGCGCCATCTTGGCTCACTGCAACCTCTGCCTCCCGGATTCAAGCGATCCTCCTGTCTCAGCCTCCCACGTAGCTGGGACTACAGGCCCACGCCACTACGCCCAGCTAATTTTTTTTTTTTTTCAGTAGAGATGAGGTTTCACCACATTGGCCAAGCTGGTCTCAAACTCCTGACCTCAAGCGATCTGACCGCTCAGCCTCCCAAAGTGTTGGGATCACAGTGTGAGCCACCACGCCAAGCCTAAAGGTTTATTTTCACATACATATTGGCAGTAGTGGCTGTGGGTCAGGCAGAAGGGAGAGCCCCTGTTTGGATCTGCTCTGCAGGGGCTCACAGCATGGCCACTCATACAACACAGACCGATGCAAGTCACAAGTTGCCTCTTTGGGGTAAGAATGCATCCCCTCCCACAGGGGTACCCCAGGCCACATGGCGACAGTCAGGGACCTATATCCTCCTAGAGGGAGGCAGTGAATGGAACAACAAAATAATCTAACACATCACCCGCCCCCCATCAGAGGCAACACCTCTTCCCATGCGGCTGATAAGATCTTGTCTCCCCCACCAGACTGTGACCACCGTGGGGACAGATTTTGTTCACTGTTGTGTCCTCAGTGCTTGGCACATTGTAAGAACTCAATGAATATGTGTTGAATCCATGAAAAAATAAACAAGTAAGTCTTGCTTTCCTGTCTCATATCTGACTCTCCCCAACTGCTCTCCCCAAATCAGTCTTCCTAGACTCAAATCCTGAATCCACCGCTTACCACCTGTGTGACCTTGGATAGATATTTAACTTCTCTGAGTCTCAATTTGTTTATTTGTAAAGTGGGAAGGATATAGGGTTGTTATTGTAACTTATCTCACACACACACACACACACACACACACACACACACACACACCCTGTGCCTGGTATGTAGAGAGTCTTCTATACCAATTAGCTGTTGTTGTTGTTGTTGTTGTTTTGCAGAGGGGGGTACCACTCTGTCACTCAGGCTGGAGTACGGTAGTGCAATCTCAGCTCACTGAAACCTCTGCCTCCCAGGCTAACGCGATCCTCCCACCTCAGCCTCCCAAGCAGCTGAGACCACAGGCTCATGCCACCATGCCTGGCTAATTTTTTGTATAGACATGGGTCTCACTATGTTACCCAGGCTGGTCCCAAACTCCTGGACTCAAGCAATCTGCCTGCCTCAGCCTCCCAAAGTGCTGGATTACAGGCATGAGCCACGCAGTTGTTGCTGCTGTTGTCCCTGTGGGGAAGTGGCCAAGGGCACAGGTTTGGAGCCAGACGGTCCTGGTCTGAGTCTCACTCTGCCATGTGTTATGTTTGGCCTCAACTCCCTGAGCCTTAACGTCCTCACCTGTAAAACTCAACCTCAGGACATTCTTGTGAAGTTCAGGCGTGATTTTTTACGCAAAGCATTTAGCACGCCCCTGGTGCGATGTAAACACAAGCCATAGCTATGAGGATGTAGGAACACGGTGGGAATCCTGCATGTGTTGATGACTGCGTGTGGAGCGCCCCTGCTGGACAATCACAGAACAGCAGGACTGCCCTGACGGAGACCTCTCTATCTCAGCATCCTCAACTGTAAAATTATGGTAACAGTAATGCCAATATGAGATTGAGGATTCGCTAATACGTGTAAAGTTTCTCAAGTAGCATGATGGGTTAAAGATGAATACAAATTCCTTATCCTTCTCCACCACCCAGAGGTGGAGTTTATAGAATGAGATGGAAGTAACATTGTTACTGATGTGAGAGGTAGACTTCAAGAAGACTGGCAGCTTCTGCTTACTGACTCTTAGAACACTTGCTCTTGGGACACGTCTCTGAGAACCCAGCCACTATGCTGCGGAATCTCAAGCCACATGCAGAGGCTATGGGTAGTTGCTACAGTTGACAGCCCCAGTTGAAATCTCAGCCAATAGTCAACATCAACTGGCAGGCATGTGAGTGCACCATCTTGGGTGTTCCAGCTCATTCAAGCCCCCACGTGACTGCAGCCCATCCAACATTGCAGGAAGCAAGGAAACCGTCCTGTTAAGCCCTGTTAACCCACAGAATCATAAGAGACAATAAAATAATTATTGGGGTTTTTTTTTTAGACAAGGTCTCACTCTGTCACCAAGGCTGGAGTGCAGTGGTGCGATCATGGCTCACTGCAGCCTCGACCGCCTGGACTCAAGCCATCCTCCCACATCAATCTCCCAGGTAGCTAGGACTACAGGTGTGCACCACCACACCTGGCTAATTTTTCTGTACTTTTTTGTAGAGACGGGGTTTCACCATGTTGCCCAAGCTGGTCTTGAACTCCTGGGCTCAAGCGATCCACCTGCCTCAGCCTCCCAAATTACTAAGATTACAGGTGTGAGCCACTGCACCTGGCCAATAATTATTGTTTAAACCACAACATTCTGGGGTAGTTTGTTATGCAGCAATAAAGAGTTGAAACAAATAATATCTAGAACATAGTAACCATAACCTGTTATTATTATGTCATTTAATCTTCACAACAACTCCGTAAGGCTGACATCAATAGTACCTGTATTAGTCCGTTTTCACACTGGTGATAAAGATATACCCGAGACTGGTCAATTTACAAAAGAAAGAGTTTTAATGGACTCACAGTTCCATGTGGCTGGGGAGGCCTCACAATGATGGCAGAAGGGAAAAGTCACGTCTCACATGACAGCAGACAAAACAGTGAGAGCCAGGGAAAAGGGGTTTTCCCTTATAAAACCATTTGATCTCGTGAGACTTATTCACCACCACGAGAACAGCATGGGGGAAACCGCCCCCATGATTCAACTGTCTCCCACTGGGCCCCTCCCACAACACGAGGGAATTATGGGAGTTACAATTCGAGCTGAGATTTGGGTGGGGACACGGCCAAATCATGTCAGTACCCAGTTCCACAGGTGTGGAAACTAAGACTGCACCCTTAACCACACTGTAGCATTTGATGGAAGTTGAGGGACCTAAAATGGATTTCTTGTGTCAGAAGATTTAGCTGAGGGAATCAAATATATATAGATCTGTGATTTGGGCAGGAAACAGAAACCCAGAAACCTTTTGGGAAGCACTTCCCAGGAGTATAAGATACATGCACGGCCGGGCGCGGTGGCTCACGCCTGTAATCCCAGCACTTGGGGAGGCCGAGGTGGGTGGATCACGAGGTCAGGAGATCGAGACCATCCTGGCGAACACGGTGAAACCCCGTCTCTACTAAAAATACAAAAAAAAATTAGCCGGGCGTGGTGGTGGGTGCCTGTAGTCCCAGCTACTCGGGAGGCTGAGGCAGGAGAATGGCATGAACCCGGCGGGTGGAGCTTGCAGTGAGCCGAGATTGCCACTTCACTCCAGCCTGGGAGACAGCGAGACTCCGTCTCAAAAAAAAAAAAAAAAAGTTACATGCACTTCCCATCTGTGGAAAAGTTAACAGAAAACTGTGTGTATGCCTGGGGATAAGTTACTTATCTACTGGTGGAAATTTTCTTTATTATTTTATTTACTTATTATTGTTATTATTTGAGAAAGCTGGAGTGCAGTGGCATGATCTCGGCTCACTGCAACCTCTGCCTCCCAGATTCAAGCAATTCTCCTGTCTCAGCCTTCTGAGTAGCTGGTATTACAGGTGCACGCCACTACGCTTGGCTAATTTTTGTATTTTTTAGTAGAGACAGGGTTTTGTCATGTTGGCCAGGCTGGTCTCGAACTCCTGACCTCAGGTGATCTGCCTGCCTTGGCCTCCCAAAGTGCTAGGATTACAGGCATGACCCACAGCACCTGGCCAGAAAATTTTTTAAAACAAGTTTCAAATACTTAGATTCTGGCTTGGTTAAAACTATGGTTTAAGGCTGGGCACGGTGGGTCACATCTATAATCCCAGCACTAGTTTGCGTGGCCAAGGCAGGTGGATCACTTGAGGCCAGGAGTTTGAGAACAGCCAGGGAAACATGGTGAAACCCCATCTCTACAAAAAAAAAAAAAAAAAAAAAAAAAAGCACACATGTAGTCTTAGCTACTTGAGAGGCTGAGGTGGGAGGATCACCTGAGCTCAGGAGGTTGAGGCTGCAGTGAGCCGTGATCACGCCACTGCACTCCAGCCTGGGCAACAGAGTAAGACCCTGTCTCAAAAAACAAAACAAAGCAAAACAAAACGAAACAAAAACTATAGTTGAAGCTGTTGGCAGCTAGTTCCAAAGATATTGGTGGATGTATTAGTTTGCTAGGGCACATATACTGGGTGGCTTAAACAACAGAAATCTATTTACTCACAATTCTGGAAGCTAGAAATCTGAGATCACAGTGTTGGCAGGATTAGTTTTTCTGCAGCCTCTCTCCTTGGCTTGCAGATGGCCGCCTTCTCCCTGCGTCTTCACGTGGTCTTCCCTCTGTACCATCTGTGTCTAAATTTCCTCTTCTCTCTCTCTTTTTTTTTTTTTTTTTTTTTGAAACAGAGTCTCACTCTGTCCCCCAGGCTGGAGTGCAGTGGTGCGATCTCGGCTCACTGCGGCCTCCACCTCCTGGGTTCAAGCGATTCTCCTGCCTCATCCTCCCAAGTAGCTGGGACTACAGGCGCCCACCACCACGCCCGGCTAATTTTTGTATTTTTAGTAGAGACGGGGTTTTGCCATGGTGGCCAGGCTGGTCTCGAACTCCTGGGCTCAGGTGATCCACCTGCCTCAGTCTCCCAAAGTGCTGGGATTACAGGCGTGAGCCACTGTGCCCGGCCTAAATTTCCTCTTCTTATAAGGACATCCGCCATGTTGGGTTGGTGCCCACTCTAAAGACCTCATTTTAACTTAATTGCCTCTCTAAACACCCTTTCTCCAGGTATAGTTATATTCTGAAGTACTGGAGGTTAGGACTATCAACACAGGAATTTGGAGGGAACACAATTAAACCCGTAATAATGGGAAACTCGGGACTGGAGCGACTGTGGGCACAGGTGTTTCCCACGCAGGCGAGGGAAGGTTCTAATTAGGTTACAAGATTGTAAAGCCCATATGAGCAGAAACCTATGTTCGAGTTGTTCACGTCTATGTTCCTGAATTACACTGGCACAGAAGAGATGCTCAGTAAATGGAAATTGAATGAACGAAAAAAGGAGGCCGGGCCCAGTGCCTCACGCCTGTAATCCCAGCACTTTGGGAGGCTGAGGCGGGCGGATCACCTGAGGTCAGGAGTCCGAGACCAGCCTGGCCAACATGGTGAAACCCCATCTCTACTAAAAATATGAAATTTAGCCAGGCGTGGTGGCCTGAGCCTGTAATCCCAGCTACTCCGGAGGCTGAGGCAGGAGAATCTCTTGAATCCGGGAGGCGGAGGTTGCAGGGAGCTGAGATCTCATCATTGCACTCCAGCCTGGGTGACAAGAGCGAGACTCAGTCTCAAAAAAAAAAAAAAAAAAAATGGACATTGGATCTATACACATATTTTACTTTATGTTTATTTCCTGAGTGAATTGTAAGCAAAAAGCTTGCCTGTAAGACAGAACGTTAAGCCCAATGGTCTTGTGTTGGTTCCTTCTGGAATGTAACTCTTCATCTTGAGACTGTGGTTCCTATAAAGTTTGTTTCAAGTGTTTATTATATTTAATTATTGCATTTTTTTGAGACAGGGTCTCGCTCCATCATCCAGGCTGGAGTGTAGTGGTGCAAACATAGCTCACTGCAGCCTTGGGCTCCTGGGTTCAAGTGATCCTCCCACCTCAGATTCCCAGTGTTGGGATTACAGGCATGAGCCACCATGCTTAGCAAATTCAGTGCTTTTAAACATAAAAAAAAGAGCCCATTCTCTCCTGCAGCTATATAGGAAGGGGTTCTATTTTGCACCAAGAAATTGCTCTAAAGAATTAGTTTTTTCACTTTAGGAGGCCGAGGAGGGCAGATCACTTGAGGTCAGGAGTTTGAGACCTGCCTGGCCAACATGGTGAAACTCCATCCCTACTAAAAATACAAAAAAATTAGCCCGGGCAATGGTGGCAGGCACCTATAATCCCTGCTACTCGGGAGACTGAGGCAGGAGAATCGCTTGAACCTGGGAGGTGAAGTTTGCATTGAACCGAGATCATGCCACTGCACTCCAGCCTGGGTGACAGAGCATGACTGTGTCTCAAAAAAAAAAAAAAAAAAAAAAATCAATTTTAATAGAGTGGCACATTGAGAACATTCCCTAAACATTCATTCTGTTCTCTCATGCAGCCAGGAGCTCCAGTTAATTTTCCTGTTACCAACCTCATTTGTTAACTCTGTTCATTTGTGTCTTTTCTTGAGAGGATAATTTGAACAAAAGAGTCTAAGATTTTTTTAGAAATTGTTGCAATATCTGAAAAAAAAAAAAAAAGAACCTCCCAAAGAAACCTACATTCTGATTGGTTGTCTTCCTTGATTATTTGTTGCTATGGTGACCAGGAGGTTAAATAGCATCTCTGTATTTCCTAAAGAATAAATACTGGTTGGTTTTCTCTGGCAAATCAGAAAAGGATCATTTCTCTCCTTCCATGAACATGATGTAATAAAAGCCTAGGGCTCTTCTAGATTTATACTTTATCAAAGAAAGTGAGAGTCTTGTCTTATCCAAATTAACAGAAGCACTTAGTCCAGTGTCCAGTCGCTTGAGTGGCGGTGGCCACTCTCGGAACGGCAATTAGAAACTGTACTAATAGTAAGTCCAGCGCGCCATCTGGTGGTCAATTAGAGAATAGCATGACCGTATCTAACTAAAAGGCGACTCACCTCCCTTCCTGTCTGTTAAGGCTGCCCTAGCAAATTAATACAATAAGCTTGTTCCTGTTGGTCTTAGTCTGATTGAGAGAGAACCCTTGACTGCTTTGACCCATAGAATATGACAGATGTGACACACTGTGCTGAGCATGGTGGCTCACGCCTGTAATCCCAACAAGAAGCAGAGGTGGGCGGATTGCTTGATCCCAAGACTGCAAGACCAACCTGGGCAACACAGAAAGACCCCAACTCTACTAAAAATAACTTTTTTGTTTTGTGGTGAGACGGAGTTTCGCTCTTGTCTCCCAGGCTGGAGTGCAATGGCATGATCTCGGCTCACCACAAACTCCGCCTCCTGGGTTCAAGCAATTCTCCTGCCTCAGCCTCCCGAGTAGCTGGGATTACAGGCGTCTGCCACCACACCTGGCTAATTTTGTATTTTTAGTAGAGACAGGGTTTCTCCATGTTGGTCAGGCTGGTCTCGAACTCCCGACCTCAGGTGATCCGCCCACCTCTGCCTCCCAAAATGTTGGGATTACAGGCGTGAGCCACCACTCCCGGCCAAAAAAATAACTTTTAATAATAGGCTAGCGTGGTGGCCCACACCTGTAGTCCCAGCTACTCAGGAGGCTGAGGCAAGAGGACCCCTTGAGCAGATTCCGTCTTGATCTCTTTGGCTCCCAGGCTGCTATGTAAGAATTGTAACTCCCTGGCTGGGCGCGGTGGCTCACGCCTGTAATCCCAGCACTTTGGGAGGCCGAGGCAGGCGGATCACAAGGTCAGGAGATCGAGACCATCCTGGCTAACACAGTGAAACCCCGTCTCTACTAAAAATACAAAATTAGCCGGGCGTGGTGGCGGGCACCTGTAGTCACAGCTACTCGGGAGGCTGAGGCAGGAGAATGGCATGAACCTGGGAGGTGGAGCTTGCAGTGAGCTGAGATTGCACCACTGCACTCCAGCCTGGGCGACAGAGCGAGACTCCGTCTCAAAAAAAAAAAAAAGAATTGCAACTCCCCTAAGAGCACGGAGCTGTGAGAAGGCCCAGGAGAATTGAAGCTTCCAGACATGGGAGTAAAGAAGCCATCTTGGAGGTGGGTCCTCCAGCCCTCATCACATGATGCCACGTGGAACAGAAATGAACATCCAGTCAAACCCTTTTCACATTCCTGACCCACAAAATCCTGAGCAAGCTTGGGAATTAAGCTATTACTGTGCCATTTGTTGTTGTTGTTGTTGTTGTTTGTTTTGTTTTGTTTTGGGGGGGGTTGGGTTTTTTTTGAGACAGAGTTCTGCTCTTGTCACCCAGGCTGGAGTGCAATGGCACTATCTCGGCTCACTGCAACCTCTACCTCCCGGGTTCAAGTGATTCTTCTGCCTCAGCCTCCTGAATAGCTGAGATTACAGGTGCCCACCACCATGCCCGGCTAATTTTTGTATTTTTAGTAGAGACGGTGTGGTTCGCCACGCTGGCCAGGCTGGTCTCAAACTCCTGACCTCAAGTGATCTGCCCACCTCGGCCTCCCAAAATGCTGGGATTACAGGCATGAGCCACCGCGCCCGGCCATTGTGCCACTTTTATAGAGGAGGAGATTCAGGTTCAGAGGCCCAGTTGATGGTCCAAGATCACACACTGGGAAGTACTGGAACCAGGGTTATGAAATCCTGTCTGCTTGGCTGCAAAGACTCTACTCTTCCACACTGCATTATTTAGGAAGACAGACAGGCTTTGGGCACGAGCATGGGCCTCACTGAGGGAAGAGGGGCCTTCTGGCCTCAGTAATATCCCTGTTCCCTTCTCTGACTGTCACTTCCCCCTTAGAGATAGAGTTTCTGCAGAGTGGAGTCTCTTCTCACGCCTGGGAGAGTTTGTGCAGGAGACATGAGAGCTGAAGATCTGGCACCACCTTTGCCTTAAAGACAAAAGGTGACATTTGGGAAAAGGATGCCACTCTTCGAATGGTACTTAAGGATCCATGGGCTGAAACTGCCTCTTTTTTTCCCCCAAGTGATTTGGCAAGGACCTTCAAATAAATCCAGTGGAGCTTCTTGGGGCAGCATGGCCCACTGTCAAGATTTTAGCCTTTGAGCCAGGTGTGGTGGCTCACGCCTATAATCCCAGCACTTTGGGAGGCCGAGGCAGGCTCACTTGAGGTCAGGAGTTCGAGACCAACCTGGCCAACATGGTGAAACCCCATCTCTGCTAAAAATACAAAAATTAGCCGGGCGTGGTGGCGGGCACCTGTAATCCTTACCGAGATTGCACCACTGCACTCCAGCAAATGGCCTCTAGTTCCATCCATGCTGCTGCAAAATACATTATTTCATTCCTTTTTATGGCTGAGTAGTATTCCACTGTGTTGTGTGTGCACGCATATACACCACACACACACACACACACACACATATATATAATTTTCTTTATCCAATCATCCATTGCTGGACACTTAGGTTGATTTCATATCTTTGCTATTGTGGACAGTGCTGCTGTAAACATACAAGTGCAGTTTTTTTTTTTTTTTTTTTGAGATGCACTCTTGCTCTGTTGCCCAGGCTGGAGTGCAGTAGTGTGATCTCTGCTCACTGCAACCTCTGCCTCCTGTGTTCAAGTAACTCTTGTGCCACAGCCTCCCGAGTAGCTGGGATTACAGGCACATGCAACCATGCCCAGCTAATCTTTTTGTATTTTTAGTAGAGACAGGATTTCTCCATGTTGGCCAGGCTGGTCTTGAACCCCTGACCTCAGGCGATCAAGTGTTGGGGCCTCCCAAAGTGTTGGGATTACAGGCATCAGGCCACCGTGCCCAGCTATCTTTGCCTCTTTGATGTAATGATTTATTTTCCTTTGGGTATATACCCCATAGTGGAATTGCAGGGTCGAATGGTAGTTCTATTTTTAGTTTTTTGAGAAATCTCCATACTGTTTTCTGTTTTCTATAGAGATTGTACTAATTTACACTCCCACCAACAGTATATAAGTGTTCCACTTACCGAATTCTTAATTTCAGTTATGGTACTTTTCTACTCTAGAATTGTCCTTTCTCTGGTAAAATTACCCATCCTTTCATATAATCCCTGCATTTTTTTTCTTTTGTCTTGAGCATATTAATTCTAGCTATTTAAGATCCTTGTCTGGTAACTCCAATATTAAGATTATCCATGGGTCTATTTATACTATCTGTTTTTTCTTTTGCATTTCAGTCATTTGGTCTTGCCTCTAGCATGTCTAGCTATTGAATGTCAGGCATTGTACGTGAAGAAGTGTACATACTGCTCCAGAGAGGAAATTATCTTTATGCAGATAGAGTGGTGCTCATCACTTTAATTCAGTCAAAAACTGGGCTGAATCTAGACTGCGTTGCCATTTTGGAAAGGCACTATGCATATCTAGTTTGCACTTGCTCATGGATTTTCAACTTGGAGCCTGGGTTATAACCTGAGGGTCCATGGCCCTGGCAGCTCTTGAACTCTTCTTGTCTCTTCAGCATTACAAGTCTGCTGAAACTCTATTCTGCTTTTCAGAGCCTTTCTTCCTGGCTTCTTAGACTGTACCCCACGTAGCTTCAGAGTTCTGCAATGCCCTAAAACAAGAACCAGAAAATCATTAGGCTCTTTTTAACTTCTCCTTTCCCCAGGTCCTAGTCCTTCAAGTCTAATTTTGTCCTTCCTGCTCTGTGGGTGTCTGAGAAGAATTCTTCTGCCCAACTCTTTTGCCCAGATCTTCAGTCTCCTTCCCCATGCCCAGAAGCATCAAATGCCCTGGAGACAGAAACTGCAAAATGTTGGCTCAGCTCATCTCTCTATACTGTTACCCCGTATTTGGGATTTTGTTCTCTTGACTCCTAGTTGCCTTGGCAGCTCACCAATGCTTTGAAATAATCATTGCTGCTTTTTACATTTTTAATTGGCATTTCAAATTACTCCTAGCAGCACTATTGGTCTTTCATAAACAATTTCATCATATCCAGAATCATGGGTCGTTGTATTTTGAGGTTTTTTGGTATTCATAGCTTAGCCCGTACCCTGACTAACACATAACTTGGCACCTGGTAGTGGCGCTGCAGTAACAAAACCCTAAAATATGTGACATTGGCTTAACAATCAGGCAACAGGTAATTTAAAATACAGATTATTGGCTGGTCATGGTGACTCACACCTATAATCCCAGCACTTTGGGAGGCTGAGGTGGGCAGATCACCTGAGGTCAGGAGTTCAAGACCAGCCTGGGCAACATGGTGAAACTCCATCTCTACAAAAATACAAAAATTAGCCAGGCATGATGACAAGTGTCTGTAATCCCAGCTACTCGGTTGACTGAGGTGGGAGAATTGCTTGAACCCGGCAGGCAGAGGTTGCAGTGAGCCCAGATGGCACCACTGCACTGCAGCCTGGACGACAGAGTGAGACTCCATCTCAAAAAAAAAAAACCAAACAAACAAAAAAACAAACAGATTTTGCAAACTTCATGGCCAATGACCCCTATGGGGCTGTGTAAAATCATTTGGTAGAAAAATCATCTGCAATAACATGGAAGAGAGTCCACATACTTATGAAGTCTATAGTTTAGGGAGCTGTTAAAAAATAGGGTTTTTTATTGTAGTAAAATATATGTAACATAGAAGTTGCTATTTTAACCACCGTTAAGTGTGCAATTAAGTGGTATTAATTGCATTCACAATGTTGTGAAACCATCACCACTATCTATTTCTAGAACTTTTAATCACCCCAAACAGAACTCTGTAATCGTTATTTAGGGACTAATTTGTTGTTATAATGTTTACATTGAGATATCATTCATCTACTACAAAATTCACCTCTTTTAAAGTATACAATTTAGTGTATTTTATATATTCACAAAGTTGTGCAACCATTACCACAATCTAATGCTTGACCTTTTTCATTGCCCTAAAAAGAAACCCCATACCCATTAGTAATCACTCTCCATTCTCTTCTACCCCCAGCCCTTGGCAACCTCTAACCTACTTTCTGTCTATGTAGATTCGCCTATTCTGGATATTTTATAAAGATAGAATCATACAGTATGTGGCCTTTTGTGTCTGGCTTCTTTCACTGCGCATAATGTTTTCTGGGTTCATCCATGTTGTATCATGCATTCAAATTTCAGTCTTTTTTTATGGCCGGATAACATTCCATTGTATGGATATCCTAAAATTTACTTATCTATTCATCAGTTGAGAGACATTTAGGTTATTTCTATTTTGGGAATCTTATAAATAATACTGCCCTAAACATTCATGTATGAGTTTTTGTGTGAACATATGTTCTTGGGTATATATCTAGGAGTGGAATTGCTGGGCCATATGGTAACTCTATGTTTAACTTTTGAAGAGCTGCCAAGTTGGTTTCCAAAGTTGCTACACCATTTTACATTCCCCACCAGCAATGCAAGAGAATTATAATTTTTTCCACATCTTTTCCAAGACTTGTTATTGTCTGTCATTTTTATTAAAGCCATCATAATGGGTATAAAGTATCTCATTGTGATTTTGATTTGCATTTTCCTAATGACTAATGATATTGCCTTCTTTTCATGCACTTCTTGGTCATTTGTGTATCTTCTTTGAAGTAATGTCTATTCAAATTATTTTCCCATTTTAAATTGGGATTGTTTATATTTTGGTGTTGTTGAGTTGCAAGAGTTACATAATATATATACATATATATACATATTTCTTGGATGCTAGACTCTTACTATACATATAATTTACAAATATTTTATCCTATTCTGTTTGTTGTCTTTTTACTTTCTTGATGGCACCCTTCAAAGTGTGAAAGTTTTACAATTTGATGATGTCCCATTTATCTATTTTTTTCTGTAGTTGTTTATGCCTTTCATGACATATTTAAGAAACCATTGCCTAGTTTAAGATCATCAAGACCTACTCTATGTTTTCTTCTAAGATTGTATACTTTTAGCTGTTACAATTAGGTCTTTGATTTGTTTTGAGTTAATTTTTGTATATGGTGTGAGGTAGGGTTCCAGCTTTATTCTTTTGCTTGTGGATATCCAATTATCCCAGCACCATTAGTTAAAAAGACTATTCCTTCCCCCATTAAATGATCTTGGCACTCTTGTTGAAAATCAATTGACCATGAATGTGAGAGTTTATTTCTGGAATCTCAATTCTATTCCATTGATCTATATGTCTGTGGGTGAATGGCTTTTAAAAGGCAGGATATTGATGTATTCTGGCTACTTCCTGCTGATTTTAAAAAATCATAAGTCAGAAATGCTCCTAGGCAAGAACTGACCAGTTCACAAACAAAAATGGACAGAAGTAAAATTCAGCAAAGGAAAGAGGTATTTTCTTTCTTTAGCCTAACATCTAAATGTATTGTGAGTCTAGAGGCTTGGAATCTTACCGATTGACAAGGTTACTAAACAACAAGAGAGAGCCTCCAAGCCTTTTTGAGAATTGACATTAAAATTTCATGGCCGGAAAAGGAGAATCAGACCAGTAGCAAAAATCTGATTTCATATATTATTGTTCCATTCAAGATTGTTGTTTCCAATGGTCTCAAATAGCTGCTATAAATATGGAGTGATCACAGGAACTATCAATGGCTTGCAGACACCTTATGGAAGCTCACTGCACCATCTGTAAAGTTGTCTTGCCAAAGAGTGAGATTTAAATTTGATTGAGCTTCTAGTTCTAAATACTAGTTTACAGGATAAACAGGGAACAGAGGAATACATTAAGAAACCCCACATGGATGCAGTCAGCAGAATTCAGAATATGGAAAAGCTATAGGAGAAAATGACCTGGTTTCTCCAAAAAATAACTGCAAGAAATTAAATAATGATCCATGCTACAATATGGATGAACCTTTAAAACATTATGCTAAGTGAAAGAAGCCAGACACAGAAGCCCACATATTGTATGATTTCATTTATATGAAATAGCCATAATAGGCAAATCTGTAGAAAAAGAAGAAACTGAGTGGTTGCTGGGGCTGCCAACCGGCATGGGGTTTCTTTTTTGGGATGATGAAATGTTCTAGAATTAGATAATGGCGATAGTTGGACAACTCTGTGAATATACTAAAAGCCATCGAATTGTAACCTTTAAATGGATGGATTATATGATACATGGATTTTCTCTAAATAAAGCTATTTAAAAATCACAAAGGAAAAAAGAAGGGGAGATGTATTAGTTGAATGAAATATATGGGCTTTGTTTTTATCCTAATTGAAAATGTTTTAAAATTATGAGACAATTGGACAAATTTGAACACTGACTAAATACTTGGTTATATTAAGAAAGTATTGGCCAGGTGCAGTGGCTCATGCCTGTAATCCCAACACTTTGGGAGGCCAAGGTGGGAAGATTGCTTGAACCCAGGAATTCGTGACCAGCCTAAGCAACATAGCAAGACCCCATGTCTACAAAAAATAATAATAATAATAATAATAATAAATTAGCCAGGCATGGCGGCATATGCCTGTAATTCCAGCTACTTGGGAAGCTGAAGTGGGAGAATCACTTGAATCAAGGAGGTGGAGGCTGCAGCGAGCTGTGATCATGCCACAACACCCCAGCCTGGGCAATGGAGCAAGACCCTGTCTCAAAAAAACTTAAGAGAAAATATTTTTAGTATTGGGAGGGTATTGTAATGATATTGTAATTATGTTTTTAATAGTAGTTACCTCTTGGAGATACATACTGAAGTGTTTACAAGTTAAATACTATGTCTGAAATTTGCTTTAAAATAATCCAGTCATAAGGGAAAGTAGGAGTATATAGATGAAATGAGACTGACATATATCGACAATCATTGAACATAAGAAGGTTCATTATACATTCTCTGTGCTTTTGGACAGTTTGAAATTTCCCATAACAAAAAAAAAAGAAAAAAATCTAAATGCTTAAGAATTATATCTGGAAGAGATCTTTAGGGGTGGGACTCATCAGTGGAATTGATTGGAAGCAAATAGACCAAAAACTTACCAAGCATTTGAGGAAATTTTCTTACTAAGGAACCATAAGCCTAATCTATAAAAGACTAATTCCTCAATATCTCAGAGAGGTGAGTTGACTTCTGCAGAGTCCCTGAAGACATACAGAGAGGAAATGATGCAGAAGTAATATTGAAAGACATAACATCTGCAAATGTTTCAGAACTGATGAAAGACACCAATCCACAAATTCAAGAAGTCTTTCAAACTCAAAATAAACACAAACGAAATCAAACATGGACACATTATAGTAAAACTCCTAAAAGACAAAGGCAAAGAGAAAAGTCTTAAATGCAGTCATATAAAAAAAGGGTACATTACCTTCAAAGGAGGAACATTACTAAAGCTGACAGCTGACTTCTCCATCAGAAGACAATGAATCATATTTTTAAAGTGCTGAGAAAAAGTAAATGCCAACCTAGAACATATACTCAGTGAAAATAAGATTATGACATAATGTAGTGCCAGCTTAAACATACTATATAAGATTCTTTTTAACTTTATGGACTCAAACTAATATTGAGCTACTTAATGAATAATCTTTGAACACCTGGATAATGTATAAGTATGGGTTAATATATAAGATTTTTTTTTTTTGAGACGGAGTCTCGCTCTGTCGCCCAGGCTGGAGTGCAGTGGCACGATCTCAGCTCACCGCAAGCTCTGCCTCCCAGGTTCACACCATTCTCCTGCCTCAGCCTCCCGAGTAGCTGGGACTATAGGCGCCCGCCACCACACCTGGCTAAGTTTTTGTATTTTTAGTAGAGATGGGGTTTCACCATGTTAGCCAGGATGGTCTCGATCTCCTGACCTCGTGATCCGCCCGCCTCGGCCTCCCAAAGTGCTGGGATTACAGGCGTGAGCCACCACGCCTGGCCAATATATAAGATTTTAAAAAGAAAATGAGAAAGAAAAACAGACTGTCTCATGCCATCTGGATGATGGGCAAAAACAGTAAAACTAGAATTTGATTTTTTGTTCTGGCTTTAAAATGACAAAGGGACCTTAAAGTATTCAGTCTACTCTCAGCAAGACATAGTAAAAAGTTATTCTTTACTTTCTGTGAAATTTGTCCGGGTAGCAGAGGTTCTTGCCTTACTAAATATTCTTGTTTGAGAAGATTTAACTTTTTCTTCCTTTTTGCTGACCTTTGTCATATTGTTGAATTGCTTATTTTTTAAAACGTGCAGTAAAAGATTTTCACTTACAAAAAGCTAAATTCCCTTGTAAGTTACCTTCTACTTTATTTATTTATTTATTTATTTATTTATTTATTTATTTTTGAGACAGAGTTTCACTCTGTCACCCAGGCTGGAGTCCAGTGGCATGATCTTGGCTCACTGCAACCTCCGCCTCTCAGGTTCAAGTGATTCTTCTGCCTCAGTGTCCCGAGTAGCTGGGACTACAGGCGTGCGCCACCACGCCTGGCTAATTTTTCGTATTTTTAGTAGAGACAGGGTTTTGCCTTGTTGGCCAGGCTGGTCTCAAACTCCTGACCTCAGATGATCCACCCACTTCAGTTTACCAAAGTGCTGGGATTACAGGCTTGAGCCACCGTGCCTGGCCTGTATTTCCTTTTTTTTTTTTTTTTTTTTTGAGACAGGGTCTCACCCTGTCACCCAAGCTGCAGTGCAGAGGTGCAGTCACGGCTCTCTGCAGCCTTGAACTCCCAGAGCCAAGTGATAATCCCACCTCAGCTGGGACCACAGGCATGCACCACCAATGGCCAGGTAATTAAAAAAAAAAAATTGTAGAGACAGAGTCTCCCTATGTTGCCCAGGCTGATCTCAAACTCCTGAACTCAAATGATCCTCCTGCCTCAGCCTCCCAAAGGGTTGGGATTACGGGCATGAGCCACTCACTGTGCCTGGCTTATTTTTGAATATCTTGATTGTCATTATGGTTAGTAGGGTAGCCAAGCTATAATTACTCCTTTCTCTTAGGCAATTATGCACCTATTTTAGTCAAGTTATCAGTATTCTGGACAATTCTTTTTGATGTTTCCTTTCAAAAAATCAGACTATAAATTCAGAAAAGTTAAAAATCATCAAGATGTTTGTACATTCAAAATAACCTTTGGCCCTTCCTGGGTGGCCAAAGCACCAAAGATCTGTTCCCTTGCCTTGTAACCCACCATAGGAAATACACACACAGAGCGGGATGCTAGAAATCTTAAGTATATTTGACATGCTTTTTTTTTTTTTTTCGAGACAGAGTCTCACTCTGTTGCCCAAGCTGGAGTACTGTGGCGTGATCTTGGCTCACTACAACCTCTGCCTCCTGGGTTCAAGCGATTCTCCTGCCTCAGCTGGAGAATGTTGCCCAGGCTGCTCTCGAACTCCTGAGCTCAAGCAATCCACCTGCCTCGGCCTCTCAAAGTGCTGGGATTACAGGCGTGAGGCACCATGCCCAACCTATATTTGATATGCTTCTGTTTTTAAAATGATTCAACAATAGTGTAAAAACCTCCCTGATTTTTGAACACACAATGTGAAAAATGCTTTCAAATTAAAAAGATGAGCTCAGCCTTCCTTAGATTAATTTTGTGCATTAGATGTCACTATTATAAATATATCTCAGAGACTGTCTACTTTTACAGGGTGGTGATGTGTCAATATCTTCAGTGTCCGTAATCTGTTCTTGTCCCCAGGAGAAACACTGATCTAATTCTCTTGGAATAATTATATAGTATGCCCTAATAGAGCATTCCATTTTCTTCTTATTGGATAGTATTAGTCACTGTAGTAAACTCCCCATCATTGTTTAGTCCTACAATCAATAAGTGACTTCTGCTTTCCTTTCATGCTTTCCTGAAGGTTAGCTGGAAACTACAGGCCAGAAATTGGGTCTTGGACAAAGGAGAGTCAAAGTGCCTCGATGAATAGACAATACCTGATACCCTGAGCTATTGACACTTCAAGAAATAGACTCACTGGGTTCAGGCTTTCCCATGTATATGAGTCTGTTTTCATGCTGCTGATAAAGACATACCTGAGACAGGGTGATTTATAAAGAAAAAGAGGTTTAATGGACTTACAGTTCCACGTGGGGCTGGGGAGGCCTTCCAATTATGGCAGAAGGCGAAAGGCACATCTTACATGGCAGCAGGCAAGAGAGAGAACTTGTGCGAGGAAACTTCCCCTTATAAAACCATCAGATTGGCTCTCTACTCCTCCCGTTCAACAGACAGCCTCATCTTCTTGTGCTTTGCCAGCCACGTACATCCCTGAGACACCATGGTGAAGTTGAAGTCCAGAGACCATGGACTTGTTGGAACTGGGAGCCTGGTTACCAGGGCTGCTTTTAACTCTAGTAAAGTAGATATTGTTGCCATCAATGACCCCTTCATTGACCTCAACTACATGGTCTACATGTTCCAGTATGATTCCACCCATGGCAAATTCCATGGTACCATCAAGGCTGAGAACAGGAAGCTTGTCATCAACGGAAATCCCATCACCATCTTCCAGGTGCGAGACCCCTCCAAAATCAAATGGGGCAATGCTGGCACTGAATCCATCATGGAGTCAACCGGCATCTTCACCACCATGAAGAAGGCTGGGGTTTGCTTGCAGGGAAGAGCCAAAAGGGTTATCATCTCTGCCCCCTCTTCTGACGCACCCATGTTCGTGATGGGCATGAACCATGAGAAGTATGACAACAGCCTCAAGATCATCAGCAAGGCCTCTTGCACCACCAACTGCTTAGTGCCCCTGGCCAAGGTCATCCGTGACAACTTTGGTATTGTGGAAGGACTCATGACCACAGTCCACGCCATTACTGCCACCCAAAAGACTGTGGATGGCCCCTCTGGGAAACTGTAGCATGATGGCCTTGGGGCTCTCCAGAATATCATCCGTGCCTCTACTGGCACTGCCAAGGCTGTAGGCAAGGTCATCCTTGAGCTGAGTGGGAAGCTCACAGGCATGGCCTTCCATATCCCCACCGCCAACGTGTTGGTCATGGACCTGACCTGCCGTCTGGGAAAACCCTGCCAAATATGATGATGTCAAGAAAATGATGAAGCAGGCATTGGAGGGCCCCCTCAAGGGCATCCTGGGCTACTCTGAGCACCAGGTCGTCTCCTCTGACTTCGACAGCGACACCCACTCTTCCACCTTCAATGCTGGGGCTGGCATTGCCCTCAACAACCACTTCGTCAAGCTCATTTCCTGGTATGATGATGAATTTGGCTACAGCAACAGTATGGTGGACCTCATGGCCCACATGGCCTCCAAGGAGTAAGACCCCCAGACCACCAGCCCTAGAGAGAACATGAGAGGAAGAGAGAGGTCCTCACTGCTGGGGAGTCCCTGCCACACTCAGTCCCCCACCACACTGCGAATCTCCCCTCCTCATAGTTTCCATGCAGATCCCCTGAAGAAGGAGGGGCCTAGGGAGTCCCACCTTGTCGTGTACCATCAATAAAGTCCCCTGTGCTCAGCCAAAACAAAAGAACAAAAAAACCATCAGATCTCGTGAGACTTATTCACTATCACGAGAACAGCACGAGAAAGACCTGCCCCCATGATTCAATTACCTCCCACCGAGTCCCTCCCACAACACGTGGGAATTGTGGGAGCTACTGAATCCAAGACGAGATTTCGGTGAGGACACAGCCAAACCGTATCACCGTGTAAACCGGCATTGTCATCCCAAGCAGACACCTGTGATATTTTGTACCAGAAGCAGAACCAGGATTTCCAGAGTTCTTTCTAGTCCATAAGTAGATTATTTCATGACGACTAACCCTGTATCTGATAAAAATAAATAAACAGGCCGGGCGCAGTGGCCCACGCCTGTAATCCCAGCACTTTGGGAGGCTGAGGCGGGCGGATCACGAGGTCAGGAGATCGAGACCATCCTGGCTAACACGGTGAAACCCCGTCTCTACTAAAAATACAAAAAATTGGCTGGGTGTGGTGTCGGGCGCCTGTAGTCCCAGCTACTCGGGAGGCTGAGGCAGGAGAATGGTGTGAAACCGGGAGGCGGAGTTTGCAGTGAGCCGAGATCGTGCCACTGCACTCCAGCCTGGGTGACAGAGCAAGACTCCATCTCAAAAAAAATAATAAATAAAAATAAATAAACAAATAATTTTTAAAAAACAGACTTCTATTTACATAGAACAAAATGAAACTGATGAAGGAAATCTGCTTGTGGTTATTTATTTTTAATATTATTGAGAATTGCTTTACAAATCTTCTTTCTTTTTATGGGCATAGGAAGAAGCTCTTTTCCTTTCTTCGTGACCCACTGCCAACTCTCAATTTAACATTTATACTTGTGGAAATTGGAATGAAAGCCTCTCAGTAGTATTTTTCCATCTGACTCTTCCAAATTCTGGAAAACATATCCTGTGTCAAATCTCAATATAAATTATAAACTGTCCGGGTGCAGTGGCTCACGCCTGTAATGTTAACACTTTGGAAGGTAGGGGTAGGATGATGTCTTGAGCCCAAGAGTTTGGGACCAGCCTGGGCAATACAGCGAGACCCCATCTCTACAAAAGTTAATTTTTTAAAAATATTAGCCAGACGAGGTGGCACACGCCTGTAGTCCCAGCTCAGGAGGCTGAGGTGGGAAAAGTGCCTGAGCCCAGGAAATCGAAGCTTCAGTGAGCCATGATTGCACCACTGAACTCCAGCCTGGGTAACAGACCAAGACTGTCTCAAAAAAAAAAAAAAATTATAAGCTAACAAATCATCAGAGACTGAAATATTATAATAATTCTAATCAGAATGCAGATGAATGCGTTTATGATGGGTAAGGCTTAGAAAAATTATAACTGCTCCTTAACAAAGAACATTGGCTGTGCTTGAATTTTATGGTTATAATGTATCAATAAATAACTGAACCATATTTACATATATTATGTCTGGAAAGATCCATAATGATTCTGATAAAAATATGAAAAACATCAATTGACTAAGTAGTCGGTGCAACTACTTAGAATAATGGGTAGATATTATTACAAATAACTTCGTCCTTTCTGACAATGCAGAATAACTTCAACCGTTCTGACAATGTAGCATTCTCATGAGTTTAATACACGTTGGCTGCCATTGTTGCAAGGATATAGACAAATCAAATGTACTACCAAGGCTATACTGACAATATCGTATGTGAGAATAAAGCCAGTTAATCTAGTATGAAAAGCCCACCATTATGGAACAAAGGCTGATGTGTAGAACTTCATTTGTAGAACCAGATCCTACAAGCCCTCCCAGGAAATTAAACCAGTACATATGCTGTGGTTTACAGGATCTCAGTCCAGACTTAAAGGATCTTGAAGGAGGGAGAATTCACCCATAAAAGTAGGCAGCAGGGCGCGGTGGCTCACGCCTATAATCTCAGCACTTTCGAAGGCGATCACCTGTGGTCAGGAGTTTGAGACTAGCCTGGCCATATGGTGCAACCCCATCTCTACCAAAAAATACAAAAATTACCTGGGCGTGGTAGCACGTGCCTGTGATCCCAGCTCCTTGAGACCCCAAGGTGTGAGAATCGCTTGAACCCGGGAGGCAGAGGTTGCAGTGAACCAAGATCGCGCCACTGCGCTCCACCTCTAGGTGACAGAAGGAGGCTCCGTCTCAAAAAAAAAAAAAAAGTACACAGTAAAAGGAAGTTCTATTAGTTCCAGACTAATAGAGTCCAGTCCAAATATACAACTCTAGATTCCTTACATAATCTCCAGACAGAAGCTAATTCTCTGGTTTTAGCAGTGCTCACCACCACATAATTCTAGATTTACTAACCATACAACAAGGAGGCCTCTGTGTGCAATTAGCACCTCTTGTTTTATCTATGTAAGTTTACCAAGCCAAATAGGACACAGCCTACGCTACATAAAGGCACAATTCAGAGACCACATGAAATAGCCACCACTGAGTCTGTGTACTAATATAAATGATATACAAACGTTATTGATCATTGGGATTGGGAATATATGCCACAAATTAAGCTCCAATTTGTTTTCTATTTCCCATAACAATTGTGGGTTCTCCGATATTTTAATTAAGGATAGTACAGACCAGAATGAGACCAGCCCTTTATTTTATCAATAGTTACCTTTAGAGATAACATGATTCAGGAGCTCTGTGCAGGAAACTTATTCAACACTTGGAAAATAAGATTGAAAAATGATTTTCGGCTGGCGCAGTGGCTCACACCTGTAATCCCAGCACTTTGGGAGGCGAGGCAGGTGGATCACCTGAGGTCAGGAGTTTGAGACCAGCCTGGCCAACATCGCGAAACCCTGTCTCTACTAAAAATATAAAAATTAGCCAGGCGTGGTGGCGGGAGCATGTAACCCCAGCTACTCAGGAGGCTGAAGCAGGAGAATTGCTTGAGCCTAGGAGGCAGAGGTTGCAGTGACCAGAGACTGCACCACTCCACTACAGCCTGGGCGACAGAGCAAGACCCTGTCTCAAATAAAATAAAATAAAATAAATAAAATAAGATAAAATAAAATAAATAAAATAGATAAAAAGACTAGAACACCTGTTAGCCAATGAGGATAAGTGACGATGAGGGAAGCTGCATTTCCGGCATGCTTGGTCTCAGAGCAACACTGGCAGGATAAGTTATAGCACAAGTGTCAAAGCTAAAATGCAGGTTGGGAGCAGGTGGGTCAGGTACTGCAAAAACACGGCCAGGCGTGGTGGCTCACACCTGTAATCCCAGCACTTTGGGAGGCCGAGGCGGGCGGATCATGAGGTCAGGAGATCAAGACCATCCTGGCTAACACGGTGAAATCCCATCTCTACTAAAAATACAAAAAATTAGCCGGGCGTGGTGGTGGGCGCCTGTAGTCCCAGCTACTCGGGAGGCTGAGACAGGAGAATGGCGTGAACCCCAGGGTGTGGAGCTTGCAGTGAGCCGAGATCGCGCCACTGCACTCCAGCCTGGGTGACACAGTGAGACTCTGTCTCAAAAAAAAAAAAAAAAAACACAAATAGAAAACACAGCTGGGGCTGGGGTTGTGGGGCCCACCCCGTGTACGCTCCATGTGGCCCAGCCGAGAGCTCCTCAGGTTGACACAGAGCACAGGCAGACAACAGGTATCCTAATTTGCTTCCAACACCAAGGCCCTAGCATATTTCAGACAACCTCGGAAACAAACCCTAAATGCTCAGCATTTGGAGGCACTAAAAACACGCACAAAACACACAAGCATTGAGTGATTTATTTGCCGTGATCTCTTGCTGCTGTTCAGATCCAAGAGACCTCAGGGAGAAGGGCTGAGCAGGCAGGGGTGTCCATCCCGCCACCGCCTCTCCCTTTCCTCTCGAGGGCTCTGGGGGTGTTGGACTTACATGAATAATCCCAGATCTGAGGACACTGACACTGTCATGATGGGACAGAGAGCAGTCACCAGACCAAGCCTGAGCTCTCCTGGGGCTTCCGGTCTACAAGGATAAGTGGAAACTAAATAAATAACTAGAAATAGAATCATTTCGTGGAGCAAAGACACACGCTACCAGGAAAGTCCAGCTAGGTGATGTGGTGGAAAATGACTGCAGGAGGACTCTGCTTTAGGTAGCAGGGCTGGGGAGGGTCACTCTGAGTTGGTGACACCTGGCAGGGAGGAACACAAAGGAGGTAGCCATGGTGGGCAAGGGCAGTGACAAGAGAGGCCCAGGCATGGAGAAGAGAAGAGAAAGTGAAAGTGCAGAGATTTTTTTGTTTTTGTTTTTGTTTTTTGTTTTTTTGAGACGGAGTCTTGCTCTGTCTCCCAGGCTGGAGTACAGTGGTGCAGTCTCAGCTCACTGCAACCTCTGCCTCCCAGGTTCAAGAAATTCTCCAGCCCCAACCTCCCGAGTAGCTGGGATTACAGGTGCATGCCACCACGACTGGCTAATTTTCGTATTTTTGTAGAGACGGGGTTTCACCATGTTGGCCAGGCTGGTCTCCAACTCCTGACCTCAGGTGATCCACCTGTCTCAGCCTCCCAAAGTGCTGGGATTACAGGTGTGAGCCACCATGCCCGGCCAGTACAGCGCTCTTTAGTGAAGAACTTGGAGGACTTGAGGATCTGAGAGAGGCCAGAGGACAGCCCCCAGTGAGCAAGACTCAGTGAGTTCTCAACTTGAGGCAGGAAGAGATCAAGATACAGAGGCTCCTATTTTATTTCATGCATAAGACAGAGCCTTGGAGAGTCTTCAACAGGGGTGACAAGACCTGGATTGTGCTTTTTTTTTTTTTTTTTTTTTGCAGAGTCTCACTCTGTCACCCAGGCTGGAGTTTAGTGGTGCAATCTCGGCTCACTGCAACCTCTGCTTCCCGGGTTCAAGCAATTATCCTGCCTAAGCCTCCCAAGTAGCTGGAATTACAGGTGTGCACCACCACGCCCAGCTAATTTTTTTGTATTTTTTGTAGAGAAAGGATCTCACTATGTTGCCCAGGCTGGTCTGAAACTCGTGGACTGAAGCGATCCACCTGCCCCTGACTCCCAAAGTGCTGAGATTACAGGCATGAGCCATCATGCCCAGCTGGATTGTGCCTTATAAAAGTCCCTTTGGCTGAGTGTAGAGAGAAAATTTGAGGAAAGCAGGAGTGGAAATGGGTGTCCAGGTTAGAAGGCTGTTTGCTCAAGCAGGAGAGAGACCACTGTGGCTTTGGTGAGGGTAGAGGGAGAGGGAAGTAGATTCAGATTTGAGATTGATTTTGCAGGCATGACCAACCTGTGTCCTCACGAAAATGGATTTGTCCTCAGAGCAATTACAAGTCTACGTGACACCAAGGTTCATAAGACAGGAGAATCATCAAAGGGAAAATAGGGCCCCAACCAATAAGACAAAAGGAATAGATGTAAGGAGAATTGGAACAGGGCCCTAAGATCGAGAAGTGCTGGTGTTGGAGGTCAACAGAGTGTCATTCACTTTGTCAGCCAGCATTTCCACCCCTCTGGTTTGGTGTCAGTGTTTATCTGCTGGCTTTCTGCTTCATTCTCAGCCATCAGCACCCTCCTTTGTACCACCAAGCTAGAAGCCTGCAAACTACATTGCCCAGCCTCCCTGGTGAGATGGCTTCCCAATAGTTTCTGCTTGCAGGAAGCACCATTTCTCAATTCTTTCTGCTTCTAGGAGGGCCTCTGGCCACAGCCAAAGAGGTGACCAAGGTCCCAGTTCCCACTGGTCATGAATTTGTAACGTGTCAATTTCATTAAGCTGGAGGAGGTTTCCCACAAGCCCTTCCCTATGTAACTGAAAGTTAGCATAGGCCCCAGGAGACAATGTGCGTGAACGTGGAAGGCAGAAGGGAAGCAGAAGCCTTATGCTTTTGTGTTGGGCAGGTGGGTGCAGGCCCAGGCACCGTGGCTGTCATGCACGTTGTTTGCACCTTGAGGCTCTCCCTGGGGATGTGAGGCAGCAGCCAGGCCCCTACCTCTCCCAGCTCCACAGGATCTTCCTGGAGGAGCACATTTAACTCCAAATCAAAGAGCAGTGACTTCTCCTGGAAGACATCCGCTCGTGAAAATTGGGGTCCTGGAGACTGCAAGGGTCCCGTCTGTCTACATGGCTTCCCACTGATGCTCTCAGTTCGTCTGCCCTGGCTTCCCCACTTCGTGTCCCATCTTCCCTTCCCAATACCTGCCCTGCTGACTTCAGGCTGTACCAGCAGATGCAGAGAGATCACCCTTACAGCGATGGCTCAACCAGCTTATGCAATGCATATGGTCAAATCCCTATCACCCATCCCTTACGAATTGTGATATTCAGCTTCCTATGTCCATTTACCTAGATGATATGGTTTGGCTGTGTCCCCACCCAAATCTCGTCTCTGAATTGTAGCTCCCATAATTCCCACGTGTTGTGGAGGGACCTGGTGGGAGGTAATTGAATCATGAAGATGGTTCCCCCATACTGTTCTGTAGTAGTGAAAATGTCTCATGAGATCTGACGATTTTATAAGGGGTTTCCCCTTTCACTTGATTCTCATTCTCTCTTGCCTGCCACCATGTAAGACGTGACTTTTGCCTTCTGCCATGATTGTGAGGCCTCCCCAGCCATGTGGAACTGTAAGTCCATTAAAAATCTTTTCCTTTATAAATTACCCAGTCTTGGGTATGTCTTTACCAGCAATTTGATCAAACACTAGTACCCAGTTATTTGATCAAACAGTAGCCTAGGTGTTGCTGTGAAAGTATCCTGTACATGTGACTGACATCTACTATCAGTTGACTGTAAGTAAATTATCCTAGATAATCTGGATGAGCCTGATCCAATTAGTTGAAAGGCCTTTGGGGGAGCAGAACGGAGGTTTCCCTGAGGAAGAAGGAATTTTGCTTTTGAATGACATCAACTCCTGCCTGAGAGTTTCCAGCCTGCCCTGTGGATCTTGGACTTACCTAGCCAGCCCCAAAAATGGCAGAAGCCCATTCATTTGCAATAAGTAAATACATAAATACATAAATAAATACATGTACACATATATGCATGCATATATACATGTATGTATATATATGTGTATGTGCATATATCTTAGTCTGTTTTGCTTTGCTATCAAAAAAATACCTGGGCTGGGTGCAGTGGCTCACACCTGTAATCCCAGCACTTTGGGAGGCCAAGGTGGGTGGATCACAAGGTCAAGAGATTGAGACCATCCTGGCCAACACAGTGAAACCATGTGTCTACTAAAAATACAAAAAAAAAAAATTAGCTGGGCGTGGTGGCGTGTGCCTGTAGTCCCAGCTACTCGGGAGGCTCAGGCAGGGGAATGACTTGAACCTGGGAGGCAGAGGTTGCAGTGAGCCGAGATTGCACCACTGCACTCCAGCCTGGCGACACAGCGAGATTCCATCTCAAAAAAAAAAAAAAAAGAAACAACCTGAGCCTGGGTACTAGGTAATTCATAAAGAAAAGAGGTTTATTTGACTCACCAGTCTGCAGTGGTGAGGGCCACAGGCTTCTTCCACTCATGGCAGAAGTGGAAGGGTACCTGGCATGTCCAAATCACATGGCAAGATAATGAGCAAGAGAACAGGAAGATGCCAGTCTCTTTTTAATAACCAGCTCCCAGGGGAACTCTTGCAGGTGCTAATAGAGAGATAACTCACTCACTACCAAGAGGCTGGCACCAAACCACTCATGAGGAATTCACCTTCATGACCCAGACACCTCCCATTAGGCCCCACCCCTGACATTGAGGATCAAAATGCAACATGAGGTTTGGAGAGTCAAATATCCAAACTTCAGCAGCATATATGTGTATGTATATGCATATGTGTATATATCATATCTATATCTCCTACTGGTTCTGTTCTTCTGGAGAACCAGGACTGATACCTGGATACATATATGCATATCCATATCTCACTCCTCATCATTCTCTTTCTCTGACTGACCCCTGGCTGGTACTCTGCTCTCCCAGAGCAAACCCAGAGAAGATATTTTATTTTGCCGGTATTTCACTATCCTACTTGCTCTTGAGCATCTGTCTTTTAAAAACTTATGTGAGAACTAACAACTTTTGTTCATGCATTCCTTCATTTATTCCACAAACCTTTTTTTTTTTTTTTTTTTTCTTTTGAGATGGGGTCTCACTGTGTCACCCAGGCTGGAGTGCAGTGGTGTGATCTTGGCTCACTGCAACTTCCACCTCCCAGGTTGAAGTGATTCTTCTGCCTCAGCCTCCCAAGTAGCTGGGATCACAGGCCTGCGCCACCAACCCCAGCTAGTTTTGTATTTTTAGTAGAGACAGAGTTTCGCCATGTTGGCCAGGCTGGTCTCCAACTCCTGGCCTCAAGTGATCCGCCCACCTCAGCCTCCCAGTGTGCTGGGATTACAGGTGTGAGCCACCACTCCCAGCCTTAGTTTGAACAGTTCTGACTTCATAGTTGTGTTGCCAGATAAAGCAAGGTCACTCACATTTATCATGACCCCGCGAGATTTATCCCAGGGATGCAAGGATGGTTCAACCTATGCAAATCAGTCAATGTGATACATCATATCAATAAAATGAGGGAAAAAAACCATATGATCATTTCAACTGATGCTGACAAAGCCTGTAATAAAATTCAACATCCCTTCATGATAAAAACCCTTGAAAAATTGGGTATAGAAGGAACATACCTCAACACAATAAAAGTCATGTATGACAGACATACAGCTAGTATCATACTGAATGGAGAAAAACTGAAAGCCTTTCCTCTAAGATCTGGAGCAAGACAAGGATGCCCATTTCCCCCACTGTTCTTCAACGTAGTAGTGGAAGTCCTAGCTACAGCAATCGGACAAGAGAAAGAAATAAAGGGCATCCAGATTGGAAAGGAAGATGTCAAATTATCCTTATTCTCAGATAATATGATCTTACATTTGGAAAAGCCTGAGGGCAAAAGATCAGAATAGACATTTTTCAGAAGACACACAAATGGCAAACAGGTATATGAAAAGGTACTCAACATCAACATCATTGGCCATCAGAAAAATCTGAATCAAAACTACAACGAGATATCACCTCACCCCAGTTACAATGGCTTTTATCCAAAATATGTAATAATGAATGCTGGCGAGGATGTGGAGAAAAGGGAACCCTCGTACACTGTTGGTGGGAATGTAAATTAGTACAGCCACTCTGGAGAACAGTATGGAGGTTCTTCAAAAAACTATAAAGAGAACTACCATATGATTTAGCAATCCTATCCTATGTATCTACCCAAAAGGAAGGAAGTTAGTGTATCCAAGAGATACCTGCACCCCCATGTTTGTTGTGGCACAGTTCACCACAGCCAAGATTTGGAAGCAAGCTGAGTGTCCACCAACAGACATATGGATAAAGAAAATGTGGTACCTATGCACAATGGGGTACTGTTTTGTTGTTGTTGTTTTTGAGATAGAATCTCACCCTGTTGCCCAGGCTGGAGTGCAATGGCACGACCTTGGCTCACTGCAACCTCCGCCTCCTGGGTTCAAGTGATTCTCCTGCCTCAGCCTCTGGAGTAGCTGGGATTACAGGTGCGCACCACCAAGCCCAGCTAATTTTTTCTTATATCTTTAGCAGAGATGGGGTTTCGCCATGTTGGGACAGGCTGGTCTCAAACTCCTGACCTCAGGTGATCCTCCCACCTCAGCCTCCCAAAGTGCTGGGATTACAGGTGTGAACCACCATGCCCAGCCACAATGGGATACTTTTCAACCATAACAAAGATTGAGATCCTGTCATTTGCAACAACATGGAGGGAATGAGAGATCATTATGTTAAGTGAAATCAGCCAGGCACGGAAAAATAAATGTCCCATGTTCTCACTCATTTGTGGGAGCTAAACATTAAGACAATTGAGTTCATGGAGATGGAGAGTAGAAGAATGGTTACCAGGGGCTGGGAAGGGTAGTGGAGCAGGGGGAAGTGGGGATGGCTCGTAGTTATAACAATATAGTTAAATAGAATGAATAAGTTCTAGTATTTGATAGCACAACAGGGTGACTACAGTCAACAATACATTTTAGGGCCAGGCGCAGTGGCTCACACCTGTAATCACAGCACTTTGGGAGGCCGAGGCAGTGGATCACCTGAGGTCAGGAGTTCGAGACCATCCTGGCCAACATAGCGAAACCCCGTCTCTAATAAAAAATACGAAAACTAGCCAGGTGTGGTGGTGCACACCTGTAATCCCACCTACTCAGGAGGCTGAAGCAGGAGGATCGCTTGAACCCAGGAGGCGGAGGTTGCAGTGAGCCGAGATTGCACCACTGCACTCCAGCCTGGGTGACAGAGCAAGACTCTGTCTAAAAAAAAAAAAGAAAAAAATAAACACATACTTTACCTTTTAAATAACTAAAAGAGTATATTTGGGGTGTATGTAATACAAAGAAATTGTACATGCTTGAGAGGATAGATACCCCATTTACCCTGATGTGATAATTACACATTGCATGCCTGTATCAAAATATCTCATGTATCCCATAAATGTATACACTTACTCTGTACCCATAAAAACATTTCAGGCTGGGCACGGTGGCTCATTCCTGTAATCCTAGCACTTTGGGAGGCCGAGGCGGGTGGATCACGAGGTCAGGAAATCGAGACCATCCTGGCTAACATGGTGAAACCCGTCTCTACTAAAAATACAAAAAATTAGCCGGGCATGGTGGCAGGTGCCTGTGGTCCCAGCTACTTGGGAGGCTGAGGAGGAGAATGGCATGAACCCAGGGTGCGGAGCTTGCAGTGAGCCGAGATGGCACCACTGCACTCCAGCCTGGGCAATGGAGTGAGACTACATCTCAAAAAAAAAAAAATTTTTTTTTCAAAAAGAATTTTTTATAAAAACATGTCACCCAGTTAAATTTGAATTTCAGATAAACAACAAATACTTTTTTAGTATGAGTATATCCCATGCAACATTTGGGATATACTTATAGTTTTTAAAAAAACACCTCATTGTTTATCTGAACTTTAAATTTAACTTGGCTTTCTATCTTTTTAGTTGCTAAATGTGGCCACCTTCCTCCAAGGCAGCACAGGGCTCAGGAGTGGAGGAGCCAAGCTAGGGCCTGTGGTACCAAAACCAGCCAGCAGGTTAGAGGTGAGGACACAATGATGACAAACTCCTGGCAAGGGAGACACGGAGGCAGGATCAGCAAAACGTCAGGGAAGAGGACTGAGCTTTTTTTTTTTTTTTTCTTTTGAGACAGAGTCTCCCTCTGTCGCCCAGGCTGGAATGCAGTGGCACCATCTCGGCTCACTGCAAACTCCACTTCCCGTGTTCAAGTGATTCTTCTGCCTCAGCCTTCCGAGTAGCTGGGACTATGGGTAAGCACCACCACACCTGGCTAATTTTTGTTTTTTTGTTTTTTTTTTTTTTGAGACGGAGTCTTGCTCTGTCGCCCAGGCTGGAGTGCAGTGGCACAGTCTCGGCTCACTGCAAGCTCCGCCTACCGGGTTCACGCCATTCTCCTGCCTCAGCCTCCCAAGTAGCTGGGACTACAAGCACCCGCCACCATGCCCGGCTAATTTTTTTTGTATTTTTAGTAGAGACGGGGTTTCACCGTGTTAGCCAGGATGGTCTCGATCTCCTGACCTCGTGATCCACCCGTCTTGGCCTCCCAAAGTGCTGGGATTACAGGCTTGAGCCACTGCGCCCGGCCAGATCTAATGGTTTTGTAAGTGTTTGACAGTTCCTTCTTCACATGCTCTCTCATTTCCTGCCATATAAGACACGCCTACTTCCCCTTCCGCCATTATTGTAAGTTTCCTGAGGCCTCCTTAGCCGTGCAGAACTGTGAATCAATTAAACCTCTTTTCTTTATAAATTACCCAGTCTTAGGCAGTTATTTATAGCAGTGTGAAAACGGACAAATACACTGGTATAAAACAACAATGAGCCAGGCGTGGTGGCTCATGCTTGTAATCCCAGCACTTTGGGAGGCTGGGGCAGGCAGATCACTTGAGGTCAGGAGTTTGAGACCAGCCTGGCCAACATGATGAAACCCCGTCTCTACTAAAAATACAAAAATTAGCTGGGCTTGGTGGTGCACCCCTGGAATCCCAGCTACTTGGGAGGCTGAGGTGGGAGAATCGCTTAAACCCAAGAGGCGGAGATTGCAGTGAGCCAGGATCGTGCCACTGCACTCCAGCCTGGGTGACAGGCTGAGACTCTATCTCAAAAATCATCATCATCATCATTATCATCATCATTTGTTATCTCTTGCAGTGCCTCGGAGTCAGGAATTCAGGAGCAGCCCAGCTAGGGAGTGGCAGCTCTAGGTCTCTAATAATTATGTTTGCAGTCAGACAGTGGCTGGGTGTGGGATCATTTTAAAGCTTTCCTAAATTACATGTCTGTACCAACGCTCCTTGGCTCCCTTCTCTCTCCATAGGGTCTCTCCACCATGGTGACTCAGAGCTCCCAAGGCACAAGTCCCAAGACAGAGAGACCCAGGGAGTGGCTGTGCCACCTTTTCTAATCTAGCCTCGGAAATCACTTATCATCTGTTCATGAGAAGCAACTCAGTAGGGGTGCCCATATTCTAGAGGACAAGAACTGGAATCCACCTTTTTATTTTTTCAATTGTTAAATATATTTTTTTAGGCAGGGCGTGGTGGCTTACGCCTGTAATCCCAGCACTTTGGGAGTCCAAGGCGGGCGGATCATGAGGTCAGGAGATCGAAACCATCCTGGCTAACACGGTGAAACCCTGTCTCTACTAAAAATACAAAAAATTAGCTGGGCGTGGTGCCAGGCACCTGTAGTCCCAGCTACTCAGGAGGCTGAGCCAGGAGAATGGCGTGAACCCAGGAGGTGGAGCTTGCAGTGAGCTGAGATGGCACCACTGCACTCCAGCCTGGGCAACAGAGTGAGACTCCACCTCAAAAAATATATATTATATATAATTTTTTTATATATATTTATTTAATATATATATATATATATTTTAATAGAGACAGGGTCTTGCTCTGTTGCCCAGGCTGGTCTCTTAGGCTCAAACAATGCTTCCACCTCAGCCTCCCAAAGTGCTGGGATTACAGGTGTGAACCACCATGCCTGGCCAGAATCTATCTTTGTATAAGAGGAATGTAAAGAATTTGTAGACACTTATTAAAACTACCACAGTAGGTACTATTTTATGCCCATTTTACAGACAAGAAAACTGAGGCACAGGGAAGCTAAGTAACTTGCCTAATGTCACACAACTTGGGCTTCTCGCACGGTGGCTCACACCTGTAACCCAATACTTTGAGAGGCAGAGGCAGGAGGATTGCGTCACCAAGCCCAGCTAAGGAGGCAGGAGGATTACTTGATCCTAAAAGTTCGAGACCCACCTCAGCAATATAGTGAGACCTTGTCTCTACAAAAAAATGTTTTTAAAAATTAGCCAGGCATGCTGGTGCAGGCCTTTGGTCCCAGCTACTCGGTAGGTTGAGGCAGGAGGATAGCTTGAGACCAGGAGGTCAAGGCTGCAGTGAGCCATGTATGTGCCACTGCACTTCGGCCTAGGTGACAGAGGAAAACCCTATCTTAAAAACATAAGTAAATTCATTTAAAAATTAAATAAAATGCAAGTCTCCAACCATTAACAAAGGGAGTGTCAAAAAGTAATGGAAAAAAGGGTTTTTTTTAAAAACAATTTAAGGAACATAATGTTTAAAATGTAAAATAGAAGTGAATATATTTTTTCCCTGCAACTACATGGAAAGAGATACTGTTTTGCATAATAAAACTGTCTAAAGAATCTGTCCTGATAACGTAATTGAAAATATTCCCAAGAATGTCTATCTTGTTTTGCTGTGCAGTCAGGAGCCCTGAGTTCCTGTCACCACCTGGTCTGTTCATTTAAGACTGTCCTTGGAAAGATAATTGGAACAAAAGAGGCTTGTGAGAGTCTCCTAGAAATTGTTGCCAATCTTGAGAAAAATAATCTCCAGAGAAGCAATTCTGATTGGTTTTCTTCCTGATCATCTGTTGCCATGGTGACAGCCATCATCTCTCTATTATTAAAAGGAAGAAATGACTGTAGGTTTTCTCCCTCTAAACCAGAAGAGGATCGTTGGCACTTTTCTCCCACAAACATAATGGAAATAAAAGCCTGTGACTCTGCTAGATTTTTTAAAAAAACAAAGACATTGAGAGTCCTGTCTCATTTAAATGAATCAAAGCACTCATCCCCACGCACAGATAGACATAAATGGTGGTAGCTGTGGGCATCGCGGTTGTGGTCGGCCGTCATCTTCACTTCATCAGAGCGCCCACTGGTGGGGAATGAGAGAACAGCAGGGCTATCCTCGCTAGGTGACCCCCTTCCCTCCCTTCCTCTCTGGAGGGTTCACCACCCCAACTAGCCAGGCTTGCAGTGGAGGGCAGAACTAGGGACAGAAATCCCTGGATATTCTGCCAAGGGTGGGAGGATAGCCCCTCCTGCTCTCAGCCCCCATCATGGTCTCCTATTGTGTACCAGACATTGTTCTATCCCCTCTACATTCTCCATGCTCACTGCAACCCCTTAAGTGGGGAATTATGATTGCTCTACCTACAGATGAGGATTCCAAAACCAGAGAGGTTTAGTCTCCTGCCCAAGGTCACACAGCCATAAACTGGAGGAGCTATGAGTTATTCAAACCCAGGTCTCTCTGACAGTAGGCAGAGAACTTCAATGTAGAGGGAATGTGGCAGGACTCAAAAGGCTCCCAATCCACCCTCAAGAGAGACTTTTCAGGACTGATTGGGTTTATCAGCAAGAGGCATCCAACACCCAGCTATCTAATAATCAGGGTAATTCATGGCAAACAGTTATTGAGCTCTCATTACGTGCTATGTTCTGGGCTAAGTACTTTAGATGTATAATCCCACTAAATCCTCCTGACAAATTTTGGGAGAAAAATTACAATTGTGCCCATTTCACAGAAGAGAAGACTGAGGTTCAGAGAGGCCCATTAAAATGCCCCAGGTCACACAGCTGGGAAGTATTGGAGCCAGGTTTGTAAACTCGTGTTTGCCTGGCTCCAAAGCTTCTGCTCTTCTCCAGTACACTATTTAGAAAGACCAGCTTTGGATATGGGTGTGGGCCTGACTCAATGCAGTAAGTGCTTTCTGGGCCCAAGTAAAGGCCCTGCCATTTTCTGATTTGCTGTTTCGTTTTTTGTATTAGTTATTTATGGCTGTATAACAAATCACCCCAAGATCCAGCAATCCCACTACTCAATATACATACAGAGGAAATGAAATCAGTATGTCAAAGAGATCTCTGCACTCCCTTGTTCATGACAGCACTACTCATAATAGCCAAGATATAGAATGAATCTAAGTGGCCATCAACAGATGAATGGAGAAAGAAAATGTGGTACATAGACACAATGGAGTACTATTCTGCCTTAAAAAGAAGGAAATTTTGTCCCTGGCAACAACATAGACAAATCTGGAGGATATTGTAAGTGAAATAAGCCAGAAATAAGCCACAAATAAGCCAAAGAAAAACAAATACCACATGATCTCACTCGTATGGGGATTGTAAAAAAGTTAAATAGACAGTAGAAACGTAATGGTTATGGGGGGTGGGGGGTTGGGGAGATGTTGGTCTAAGGGTACAGATTTTTAATTAGATAGGAGGAATAAGTTCAAGAGATCTATCTTATAATATGGCCACTATGGTTAATTACAACTATAATTATTCTATAATTATCTAATTATACTATAATATTCAAGAATGAATTTTACTCTTGAAAATTGCTAAGAGAATAAAAAATCACCCCCAAACCTGGCAACTTAAAAGAACAACAATTATTTATTTTACTCACAAATCTGCAGTTTGGAGAAGGTTTGTCAGGGACAGCTCTCTGCTCTACAAGGTGTTAGCTGAATAACATCAGAATCTGCTTTCAAGAAGACAACTACTTTCCTAGCTATTTTCTGGGAAGTGTGAGCTTGGGACCTCATTCCTCTTCATATGAGCCTTTCGTCTGGCTCCTTGAACTTCCTCACAACATGGCGACTGGATTCCAAGAGCGAGCATTCTAAGAGAACAAGGCATGTCTTTTTTTTATTTTTTATTTTTTTTTAAGACAGGGTCTCGCTTTGTAGCCCAGACTAGTCTTGAACTCCTGGGCTCATGCAGTCTGCCCACCTCAGCCTCCCAAAGTGTTGGAATTACAGACATGAGCCAAATGCCTGGCCTATGCATGGCATTTGTATGATCCAGCTTTGGAAGCCATATCGTCACTTCCACTTTATTAGTCAAGGCAGTCACCAAGGACTGCTCAAGCTCAAGGGAAGAGATGTAGACTCCACCTCTTGATTCTAGAAGCATGTGGAATAGGAGATATTATTGTTTCTATCTGTAGAAAGTAAAATCTGACATACTCTCAAAGGCAGTGTAGGGTAGAGCGGAATATCCCACTTGGTCTCTTGTTGCCCACTCTCTGGGAAAAGGGGGAAGTTTTACTGCAGAGGATGGTAGGGTGAAGACCCAGCAAAGTCTTGGCCTTGGAGCTCTAAGAATCCAAGAATCTAAGAATAGTTTTAGGGACAAGAGTGTCATTTGGAGAGAAGGTGTCTCTCTGGGGGATATTTAAGGATCCATGGGCTGGACCTGCCTTTTGTTAAACAACTACTAAAGACCTCTAGATAACTTACGGCTAGCTCTGGAAGAAGAATAGCACCAAGGTCAAGATCCTAGACATTGGGGCCTGGTAGGCCACTGTCGCAGTTCCAGCTATCTGTGTATTCCTTGGTCACTATCTATGTATTCCTTGTCCGTTGAAGCATCAGTTTCCTCATTTGTAAAATTGGTATAAAAATAATATGTAGTACAGGGCCAGGTGCGGTGGCTCACGCCTGTAATCCCAGCACTTTGAGAGGCTGAGGCGGGCGGATCACGACATCAGGAGATCAAGACCATCCTGGCGAACACTATGAAAACCCGTCTCTACTAAAAATACAAAAAAATTAGCCGGGCGTGGTGGCGGGCACCTATAGTCCCAGCTACTCTGGAGGCTGAGGCAGAAGAATGGCATAAACCAGGGAGGCGGAGCTTGCAGTGAGCGGAGATGGCACCACGGCACTCCAGCCTGGGCAACAGAGCGAGACTCCATCTCAAAAATAATAATAATAATATGTAGTAGAGGTTAGGTGAAGCCTGAGACCTGGTGGTGTATGAGCCAGAGCAGAATCCAGAGTAAAACCCAGTATTGGTGTTGCCTCAGGCCCTCTGTGGCCAGCATCTGTCTCCATCTGTGCCATCAGTGCCTGCCCCTGTAGGGGCACTAGCTGTTCCAACTGGGTCACCCTGGCTGAATTCAAGATCACTTACAAAAAGCCACATCTTGGCTGGGTGCGGTGGCTCACGCCTGTAATCCCAACACTTTGGGAAGCTGAGGCAGGTGGATCACCTGAGGTCAGGAGTTCAAGATGAGCCTGGGCAACATGGTGAAACCCCGTCTCTACTAAAAATACAAAAATTAGCTGGGCATGGTGGCACATGCCTGTAATCCCCACGTACTTGGGAGGCTGAGGCAGGGGAATTGCTTGAACTCAGGAGGTGGAAGTTGCAGCGAGCCAAGGTCACGCCACTGCACTCCAGCCTGGGCAACAGAGTAAGACTCAATCTAAAAAACAAAACAAAACAAAAAAAGAGCCACAACTTTAAAGTTGTGGAAATTGGATGCCATTCACATTGTCAACAAAAGTTTTTGAAATACCAGCCGGGCACAGTGGCTCATGCCTGTAATCCCAGCATTTTGAGAGGCTGAGGAAGGCGGATCATCTGAGGTCAGGAGTTTGACACCAGCCTGGCCAACATGGCAAAACCCCATCCCTACAAAAAATACAAAAATTAGCTGGGCATGGTGGCATGAACCTGTAGTCCCGGCTACTCAGGAGGCTGAGGCAGGAGAATCACTCGAACCCAGGAGGCAGAGGTTGCAGTGAGCTGATACCATTGTACTCCAGTCCGGGCAACAGAGCAAGACTCTGTCAAAAAAAAAAAATTGAAATATCTAAGAATAAGGCCAGGTGCAGTAGCTCATGCCTATAATCCCAGCACTATGGGAGACCAAGATAGGAGGATTGCTTGAGGCCAGGATTTCGAGGCTGCAGTGAGCTGCGATTGCACCATTGCACTCCAGCCTGGATAACAGAACAAGATCCTGTCTCTAAAAAAATTTTTAAAAAGTTTAAAAAAAAAAGTTTTTTAAGTGAAAGACAAATCAGATCAATGAAAATGAACACATGATACACAAAAACATATGGGATACACTAAAGTAGTGCTTGGAGGAAAATGTACAGCTGCAGATTGCCTATATTGAAAGAGAAAAAGGATCTCAAATCAATAACCTAATCTTCCATCTTAAGAAACTAGAAAAAGAAGTGCAAACTAAACCCAAAGCAAGCAGAAGGCAGGAAATAATAAAGATTAGAAAGGAAGTAAATGAAATAGAGAAAAGAAAAACAAGAGAAAATTGACAAAACCAAGTTTGGTTCTTTGAAAAGATCTACAAAATTGACAAATCTTTAACTAGACCAACCAAAGGAAAAAAGAAAAGACTAAAATTATTAAAGTCAAGAATGAAGGAGGAGACATCACTACTGACGTTACACAAATACAAAGGCTTATAAGGGAATACTGTGAATAAGTGCATGCCAACATATTAGATAGTCTAGGTAAGATGGTCAAATTCCTAGAAAGACACAAACTATCAAAACTGACTGAAAAATATAGAAAATCTGAATGCACCTACAATAAGAGATTGAACTGGTAATTTTCAAAGTTTTCACAAAGAAAAGTCCACAATCAGATGGTTTCACTGGTGAATTCTACCAAATATTCAAAGAATTAACACAAATCCCTCACGAATGTTTTTGAAACATAGAACAAGAGAGAACACTTCCTACCTCATTCCACGAGGTCAATATTACCCTGATACCAAAATCAAACACATCGTAAAAAAAGAAAACCAAAAAGAGACCAATATCCTTTATAAATATAGATAAAAAACATTCTCCACCAGGTGCAGAGAATCACACCTGTAATCCCAGCACTTTGGGAGGCCAAGGTGGACGGATCACCTGAGGTCAGGAGTTCGAGACCAGCCTGGCCAACATGGCAAAACCCCATCTCTACTAAAAATACAAAAATTAGCCAGGCGTGGTGGCACACGCCTGTAGTCCCAGGTATTTGGGAGGCTGAGGCAAGAGAATTGCTTGAACCCAGGAGCTGGAGGTTGCATGAGCCCAGATCATGCCACTGCACTCCAGCCTGGGCAACAGAGGGAGAATCCGTCTCAAAAAAAAAAAAAAAATTCTCAACAAAATACTATCAAACTGAATTCAGAAACATATAAAAAAGATTATATGCCATGACCAAATGAGATTTATTTTAGGAATGCAAGACATGAAAATTCATCAGTGTAATAAACCATATTAACAAACTGAAGAACAAGAAGTACATGATCATCTCTGTAGATGAAAAAAAAAGCATTTTACAAAAAATCCAACACTCTTTCATGATAAAAAATTAAAACTCAATAAACTAGGAATAGAATGAAACTTCCTCAACCTAATAAAGGGCATTCATGAAAAACCTACAGCTGACATTATACTTAATTATGAAAGACTGAAACCTTTCCCCTAAGATCAGGCACATGATCAGATGTCTACTCTTATTGTGTCTATTTAACATTGCACTGGGAGTTCTAGCCAGGACAGTCAAGCAAGGAAAAAAAAAAGCACATCCAGGTCAGATGTGGTGGCTCACACCTGTAATCCCAACACAATGGGAGGCCAAAGCAGCCGGATCACTTGAGGTCATGAGTTTGAGACCAGCCTGGCCAAGATGGCAAAACCCTGTCTCTACTAAAAATACAAAAATTAGCTGGGCATGGTGGTGCATGCTTGTAGTCCCAGCTACTTGGGAGGCTGAGGCAGCAGAATTGCTTGAAGTGGGAGATGGAGGTTGCAGTGAGCTGAGATCATTCCACGACATGCACTCCAGCCTGGGCAACAGAGCAAGACTCTGTCTCAAAAAAAAAAAAAAAATTCAGACTAGAAAGGAAGAAGGAAAATTCTATTTGCAGGTGACATAATCTTATACATAGGAAAGTCTTAGGGAATCTACATACACACACAAACACACACACACAACTACTAGAGCTAATTAACAATTTTAGCAATTTTTCAGAATACAAGATCAATATCTAAAAATCAGTTGTATTTCTGTATACATCGGCAATTAACAATCTGAAAATAAAATTAAGGAAACAATTCCATTCGTAATAGCATCAAAAAGAATAAAAGGCTTAGGAATAAACTTAAGAAGACTTTGTAAGAATTTTACACTATAATGCACAAAATCAACATCAAAATAAATGTCAACAGACACAAATAAGTGGAAAGACACTCTGTGTTTATGAATTGGAAGATTTAATATTGTTTAAATGGCAATATTCCCCAAACAGAACTGCAGATACAACACAATCCACATCAAAATTACAGCTGCCTTTTTTGTAGAAATTGACAAGCTGATTTTAAAATTTATATGAAAATGCAAGGAATCCAGAATAGCCAAAATAATCTTGAAAAGTTACAGTTAGAGGAACGAAGTTAGAGGACCTATACGTCCCAATTTTAAAACTTACTACTAAGCTGAGTAATCAAGATTTTTGGTACTTACATAAACACAGAGGAATGAGAGTCTGTTTCAAAAACTCATATGTCTATAGTCAATTGATTTTCAGCAAGGGTGCCAAAAAAATCAATGAAGAAATTCAACGCCTTTTCAACAAATGGTGCTGGCACAATTATATATCCACAGGTAAAAATAGGAAGTTGGACCCCTATCTCACACCACATATACAAGTTAACTTGAAATGGATCGGAGGCCTAAATGTTAAGAGCTAAAACTGGAAAACTCTCAGAAAACACAGATGTACAGTCATGTGTTGCTTAACAATGGGGATACATTCTGAAATATGCATCGTTAGGTGATTCCATCATTGTGCAAACATCATGGAGTGTACTTATCCAAACCTAAATGGTAGAGCCTACTGAATACCTGGGCTAGAGGATAAAACCTATTGCTACTAGGCTACAAACCTGTACAGCATGTTACTGTACTGAATACTGTAAGCAATGGAGACACAATGGGTATTTGCATACCTAGACATAGAAAAGGTGTAGTAAAAATACAGTATTATAATCTTATAGACCACCATCATGTATGTGGTCCATCACTGACCAAAATGTTATTATATGGTGCATGACTGTATATCTTTGTGACCTTAGATATGACATCATGGCTTCTTAGATATTACATCACAAGTACAGGCAATAAAAAAATACATATAAATTGACCTCATCAAATTTTAAATTTTGTGCTTCAAAAGACACTATTAATGAAGTGAAAAGAAAACCTACAGGATGAGAGATTTGCAAATCATCTGATACAATCTAATAAGTAGTGTCTAGATTCCAGAATATATAAAGAGCACTTACAGTTCAACAGCAAGAAGACAAATAACTCAATTTAAAAATGGGCAAAAGATCTAAGTAGACATTTCTCCAAAGAAGATATACAAATGGCCAAGGAGCACATAAACATATACCCAACATCATTAGCCATTAAAGAAACTAAATGGGTGAGCCAGGCACGGTGGCTCATGCCTGTAATCCCAGCAGTTTGGGAGGCCAAGGCGGGCAGATCACCTGAGGTCAGGAGTTCAAGACCAGCCTGACCAACATGGAGAAACCCTGTCTCTACTAAAAATACAAAATTAGCCAGGCGTGGTGGCAGGCACCTGTAGTCCCAACTACTCGGGAGGCTGAGGCAGTAGAAACGCTTGAACCCGGGAGGTGGAGGTTGCGGTGAGCCAAGATCGCGCCATTGCACTCCAGCCTGGGCAACAAGAGTAAAACTCCGTCTCAAAAAAAAAAAGAAATTAAATGGATGGACTAAAATGGCCACTACCCACGTCAAATGAAATCTTCCCCCTCCATGGTCCCTGGGCAAGGGAACGTTACTCTTACAAATCTCCTGTTGACAATACATTTTTATTTTGGGGGTTATTTGTTTGTTTATTGACAAATAATTGCATAGATTCATGGGAAACATGGTGATATTTCAATAAAGAAAATGTATAATGATCAGAGCAGGGTAATTTCATGTCCTTTGTGAAAGGAAAATAAATCTCCTCCAGAAATCACTAAGCCAAAGGGAAAAGTCAAGATGGTAACTCCATCAGGCAAACGTGCCTCCCGTTTTATTCCTAAATAACTACAAAGATTTAAAAAGCTACACAGTTCCCTCAAAATATGTCAGAAAGGAAATTTCTTGTGAGCCTCAAGATCTTTACCCTGAAACAGTTCTGCTGAATTTCACCCTGGCAATGTAAATTTATAACTGATACCTTATCTTCACAGATGGGGGACAAAGGACAGACAGAACCCAATGCCATCCCTCTTCTCACCTGGGACAAATGCATATCTGATGGCTTCCTCTGCCCTGTTGTTTATGTAAAAATGCAGATTCACTAAGCGAGACTCAGGCATAAGTAACTACTCCTCTATGGCATCTCACATGTAAATTGTGTATTCAGTGAAAGGCTTATCAGAGACTCAAAAGAATGCAACTGTTGGCCTCTTATCTATCTGTGACCTGGAAGCACCCCACCCCCCAACCCTGGTAGGTGCATCAAGTTGTCCCATCTTTCCCGACAGAACCAATATACATCTTACATATATTGATTGGTGTCTATGTCTCCTTAAAATGTATAAGGTGAAGCTGTGCCCCAACTGCCTTGAACATATGTCATCAGGACCTCCTAAGGCTGTGTCACAGGCATGTCCTTAACCTTGGCAAAATAAACTTTCTAAATTGATTGCAACTTGCCTCAGATACTTTTGGATCACACCTTTAACAAGTCTCTCCCTATCCCTTCCCACCCTGTAGTATCCTACATGTTTGAGTGGTAGAAGTTCAAAGCTAGAAGGAATTGGTCTTAAAGATAGTCTAACAACATTCTCAAATTTTAGGATGTTTCCAAGTCATCTGGAGGGCTTGTCAAAACACATATTTCTGGAGCCCAATCCCAGAGTTTCTGATTTAGTAAGTCTGGGGTGGGGCCCAGAAATTGGATTTTCTCAAAAGTTTACAGTTGATGCTGATGCAGCTGGTGTAACCCTTTCCTTCCACACATGTGAAAGCTGGTGCCGACAGAGATGGTGTGAATGGTACAGCTAGTTGTACAAAGTGCTGTTCAGTAAGAACCTTCTGTGATGATGTACATGCTCTTCTGTCCTCTCCAACACAGTAGGCACATGTGGGTACTGAGCACTTAAAATGTGGCTAGTGCAACTGAGACTTCAAATTTTTAATGCAATTAATCTTAATGAGTTTTAATTCATATGATTGCATATCATACTTACTAGAGTAAGTACCATGTTGGACACCACATTTCTACAAGTGAGGTCTCCTAACTCCCAAGCCAATAAACTTTATAATACACAGCACTGCCTTCTGTTTTCAAGCCCCTAAGGATGTATACAAGAGGAGAATCACTAGGTGTTAGCAAACCTACATGCTCAACTTGCCAATAGACATTGTCAAATGGTTGTCTGTGGCTGAGACCACGGTATACACTCACCAAATTCTGTTTCCAGTTCCTTCTTCAAAGGCACATGAGAAAATATATTTCTCCATCTGCTTGCAGGGAGATGAGACCACATGACTGGTTCTGGACAAGGAAATATAAGCTGAAGTGACATATGTCACTTCTAGACAGAGGCAATGAAAACCTCCTGACAGATTTTCTTTCTTTTTTTTTTTTTTTTTTTTTGAGACAGAGTCTTGCTCTGTCCCCCAGGTTGGAGTGCGGTGGCACAATCTCGGCTTATTGCAAGCTCCGCCTCCCGGGTTCAGGCCATTCTCCTGCCTCAGCCTCCCGAGTAGCTGAGACCACAGGTGCCCGCCACCACGCCCAGCTGATTTTTTTTCTTTTTTGTATTTTTAGTAGAGACGGGCTTTCACCATGTTAGTCAGGATGGTCTTGATCTCCTGACCTCGTGATCCGCCCACCTCGGCCTCCCAGAGTGCTAAGATTATAGGTGTGAGCCACCACGCCCGGCCTGAGAGATTTTCTCATCTCTCTCTCCCCAGCTCTGTCAACATAGAGGCCTTTAGGAGAGATGAGGGACCCTAGGTTACAGGGTTAACACATGGAGTAGAGCTGGCCTGAAGAGTAGCTGGGATTCACAGTGGACTTTGTGTGAATGAGAGATAAACTTTAATTGTGCTAACTGAGATTTTCGGAGTTATTTGTTACTGCACTGTGACCTAGTCTATCCTAAATTATACACTCACTGGCATGATTGTATCAATACTCCCATCAGCATTGTATGAGAATTTCCATCTCCCCATACTTACTTATTTATTCAAAAAATAGTTATTGGCCAGGTGTGGTGGCTCACACCTGTAATCCCAGCACTTTGGGAAGCCAAGGCGGCTGGATCACCTGAGGTCAGGAGTTCGAGACCAACCTGGCCAACATGATGAAAACCCATCTCTACTAAAAATACAAAAATTAGCCAGGCATGGTTGCGGATGCCTGTAATCGCAGTTACTCAGGAGGCTGAGGCAGGAGAATCCCTTGAACCCGGGAGGCGGAGGTTGCAGTGGGCAGAGATCACGCCATTACACTCCAGCCTGGGAGAGAGAGCGAGACTCCATCTCAAAAAAAAAAAAAGTTATTGATAGCTGGGCCTGGTGGTATGCACCTGTAGTCCCAGCTACTTGGGAGGCTGAAGTGGGAGGATTGCTTGGGCCTGGGAGGCAGAGGTTGCAATGAGCCAAGATTGCACCAACTGCATTCCAGCCTGGGCAACATAGCAAGACATTGCCTCAGAAAAACATAGTTATTGAGCACTTACTATGTTCCTGGGCCTATTTTAGGCACTGGAGATACAACAGCAAACAAAATAGACAGAAAATTGTGACCTCATGGAGCTTATATTCCAGCAAAAGGATCTTGTATTTTAGCAGGTGGTCACTGCTATGAAAAACATTTAAGCCAGGTAAAGGGAATTGGGAGCACTGGGTTGTAATTTTTTTTCTTTTTTAGATTTTATTTCTTTATAGATACATAACAGATGTACATATTTTCAGGGAACATGTGGTAACTTAATACATTTATATAATTTGTAAAGATCAAATAAGGGGGCCAGGTGTGGTGGCTCATGCCTATAATCCCAACACTTTGGGAAGCTGAGGCGGGTGGATCACAAGGTCAGGAGCTCAAGACCAGCCTAGCCAAGTTGATGAAACCCTGTCTCTGCTAAACATACAAAAATTAGCCTGGTATGGTGGCGGGCACCTGTAATCCCAGCTACTCGGGAGGCTGAGGTAGAAAATTGCTTGAACCCGGGAGGCAGGGGTTGCAGTGAGCTGAGATTGCACCACTGTACTCCAGCCTGGGCAACAGAGCAAGACTCAGTTTAAAAAAAAAAAAATCAAATCAGGGTAATTAGGATATTCATCACCTTAAATATTCATCTTTATGTTAAAACATGAATTCTTCTTCTATTATTCTACCTATTTTGAAACGTACAACAGATTATTGTAAACTATACTCACCCTACTGATCTATCAAACACCAGATCTTATTTCTTTCATCTTACATTCTTCCAAATGTAGCTATACATTTGTACCCATTAGTCAATTTCTCTTCATTTCCCCCCTCCACCCTACCCTTCCTGGCTTCTGGTAGGAATCACCTATCTGCTCTCTATCTTCATGAGATGCACTTTTTCAGCACCCACACATGAATGAAAACATACGATATTTGTCTTTCTGTGCTTGGCTTATTTCACTTAACATGATGCTGCAAAGGTCAGAATTTCATTCTTTTTATGGCTGAATAATATTCCATTGTATACATATAGCACATTTTTTCTTTTTTTTTTTTTTTTTTTTTGAGACAGAGTCTCTCTTCGTCACCCAGGCTGGAGTGCAGTAGCATGATCTCAGCTCCCTGTAACCTCTGCCTCCAGGGTTCAAGCAATTCTCATGCCTCAGCCTCCCTAGTAGTTGGAATTATAGGCATAAGCCACCACCGGTTAATTTTTGTATTTTTAGTACAGCTGGGGTTTCACCATGTTGTCCAGGCTGGTCTTGAATTGACCTCAAGTGATCCACCTGTCTTGGCCTCCCAAAGTGCTGAGATTACAGGCATGAGCCACCTCACCGGGCCATATACTAGATTTTCTTTATGCATTCACTCATTGATGGGCACTTAGATTGACTCCGTATCTTGGTTAGTGCAAATAGTGCTGCAATAAACATGTGAGTGCAAAGAGCATTTCCCCAGTGTTTTCCTCTGGTAGTTTCATAGTTTCAGATCTTAGATTTGAGTCTTTAATAGATTTTTGTTTAATTCTTGGATACACTGACTTCCTTCCTTTTGGGTATATTCATAGCATGGGATTGCTGGATCATATGGTAGTTCTATTTATAATTTTTTGAGGAACCTCCATACTGTTCTCCAGAGTGGCTGTACTAATTTACATTCCCACCAACAGTGTACGAGGGTTCCCCTTTCTCTACGTCTTCATCAGCATCCACCTTTTTATAAAGGCCGTTTTAACTGGGATGAGGTGATAGCTCACTGTAGTTTTGATTTGCATTTCTCTGACAATTAGCGATGTCGAGCATTTTTGTATATACCCCTTAGCCATTTGAATGTCTTCTTTTAAGAAACGTCTATTCATATCCTTTGCCCACTGTATTAGTCAGGGTTCTCTCGAGGGACAGAACTAATAGGATAGATGTATATATGAAGGGGAGTGTATTAAGGAGTATTGAGTCACATGATCACAAGGTAAAGTCCTACAATAGGCTGTCTGCAAGCTGAGGAGCAAGAAGCCAGTCCGAGTCCCAAAGCCTCAAAAGTAGGGAAGCCGGCCGAGCGCGGTGGCTCACGCCTGTAATCCCAGCACTTTGGGAGGCCAAGGCAGGTGGATCACCTGAGGTCAGGAGTTCAAGACCAGCCTGGCCAACGTGGTGAAACCCCATCTCTACTAAAAACACAAAAAACAGTCGGGTGTGGTGGTGCACGCCTGTAATCGCACCTACTCAGGAGGCTGAGGCAGGAGAATTGCTTGAACCCAGGAGGCAGAGGTTGCAGTGAGCCGAGATGGTGCCGTTGCACTCCAGCCTGGGTGACAGAGTGAGACTCCGTCTCAAAAAAAAAAACAAAAAAAACAGTGCAGCCTTCAGTGTGTGGCCAAAGGCCCGAGAGCCCCTGGCAAATCACTGGTGTAAGTCCACAAGTCCAAAAGCTGAAGAACTTGGAGTCTGATGTTCAAGGGCAGGAAGCAACCAGCACGGAAGAAAGATGAAGGCCGGAAGTCTCAGTGAGTCTGTTCATTCCATTTTCTTCTTCCTGCTTTATCCTAGCAGGGCTGGCAGCTGGTGGGTGCCTACCCAGATTGAGGGTGGGTCTGCCTCTCCCAGTCCACTGACTCAAATGTTAATCTCCTTTGGCAACACACTCACAGACACACCCAGGAACAATACTTGCATCCTGCAATCCAATCAAGTTGACACTCAGTATTAACCGTCACACCTGTTTTTGGTTTTTTTTCTGAGACGGTGTCCCATTCTGTCGCCCAGGCTCGTGTGTGGTGGTGTGATCTCGGCTCACTGCAACCTCTGCCTTCCGGGTTCAAGCAGTTCTCCCTCCTCAGCCTACTGCATAGCTGGGGTTACAGGCATGCGCCACCACACTCAGCTAATTTTTGTAGTTTTAGTAGAGATGAGGTTTCACCACGTTGGTCAGGCTGGTCTCGAACCCCTGACCTCAAGTGAACCGCACGCCTTGGCCTCCCAAAGTGCTGGGATTACAGGCGTGAGCCACTGAGCCTGGCCCACACCCACTTTCTAATTAGATTTTTTTTTTCCTGTTGAGTTGTTTGAGCTCCTTATATATTCTGGTTATTAATCCTCTGTCAGATTGATAGTTTGCAAATATTTTCTTCCATTCTGTGGAGTGCCTCTTCACTTTGTTTATTGTTCCCTTTGCTTTGCAGAAGCTTTTTGGATTGATAGAATCCCATTTGTCTATTTTCACTTCGTTGCCTGTGCTTTTGAAGCCTTACACAAAAAATCTGTGCCCAGACTAATGTCTCACAGTTTCAGGTCTTGGATTTAAGTCTTTAATAGATTTTTGTTTGTTTATTTATTTATTTATTTATTTTTATTTTATTTATTTATTTATTTATTTATTTATTTTGAGTTGGATTCTCCCTCTGTTGCCTAGGCTGGAGTGCAGTGGCACAATCTCGGCTCACCGCAATCTCCACCTCCCCGGTTTGAGCGGTCCTCCAGCCTCAGCCTCCCCAGTAGCTGGGACTACAGGCCCACGCTACCACACGCAGCTAATGTTTGTATTTAGAGCATCCCAACTGGAAAGGAAGAAGTCATATTAGCCTTGTTCATAGATGACATGATTTTTTTTACAATAGCTTTATTTATTATTTTATTTTTTGGAGATAGGGTCTCACTCTATCGTCCAGGCTGGAGTGCAGTAGCACCATTATAGCTCACTGCAGCCTTGATCTCCTGGGCTCAAGTGACCTCCCTGTCTTAGTCTCCTGAGTAGCTAGGACTACAGGTGCACCCCACTATGCCTGGCTAATTTTTTAATTTTGTTGTAGAGGTTGGGTCTTGCTCTGTTGTCCAGTGTGGTCTTGAACTCCTTGCTTCAAGTGATCCTCCTGCTGTGGCCTCCTAAAATGCTGGGATTACAGGCATGAGCCACCTGGGCAACACGGCAAAACCTCATGCCTGGCCTGATATGATCTTATACTCGACTCCACCAAAAAACTGTTAAAACTGATAAACAAATTCAGTAAAGTTGCAGGATACAAAATCAACATACAAAAATCAGTAGCGTTTGGCCAGGCGCAGTGGCTCACGCCTGCAATCCCAGCAGTTTGGGAGGCCGAGGCAAGTGGATCACCTGAGGTCAGGAGTTTGAGACCAGCCTTGCCAACATGGTGAAACCCTGTCTCTACTAAAAATACAAAATATTGGCTGGGTGTGGTGGTGGGCGCCTGTAATCCCAGCTACCTGGGAGCCTGAGGCAGGAGAATGGCTTGAACCCGGGAGACAGAGGTTGCAGTGAGCCCCGAGATCACACCATTGCACTCCAGCCTGGGCAACAAGAGCAAAACTCTGTCTCAAAAAAAAAAAAAATCCAAACCAAAAAAAACCCCAAATCAGTAGCATTTATATATGCCAGCAGCAAACAATCTGAAAAAGAAATCAAGAGAGCAGTCCCATTTACAATAGCCACAAAGAATATAAAATACCTAGGAATCAATTTAACCAAAGAAGTAAAAGATCTGTACAAGGGGCCGGGCGCGGTGGGAGGCCGAGGTGGGCAGATCGTGAGGTCAGGAGATCGAGAGCACGGTGAAACCCCGTCTCTACTAAAAATACAAAAAAATTAGCCGGGCGTGATGGCGGGCGCCTGTAGTCCCAGCTACTCAGAGAGGCTGAGGCAGGAGAACGGCGTGAACCCGGGAGGCGGAGCTTGCAGTGAGCCGAGATCGTGCCACTGCACTCCAGCCTGGGTGACAGAGCGAGACTCCGTCTCAAAAAAAAAAAAAAAAAAAGATCTGTACAAGGAAAGTTATAAAAACACTAATGAAAGAAGCTGAAGAGGACACACACACAAAATTGAAATATATTTCATGCTCATGGTTTAGAAGAATTAATTTTGCTAAAATGACAATACTGCCCAAAGGAATTTGCAGATCCAATGCAATCCCTATCAAAATACCGGCGACATTCTTCACAGAAATAGAAAAAACAATGCTAAAATTTACAGAGAACCACGAAAGACCCCAAAATAGCCAAAGCAATCCTGAACAAAAAGAACAAAGCTAAAGGCATCACACTACGTGACTTCAAAATAGACGACAAAGCTATGGTAACCAAATCAGCATGATACTGGCATAAAGACAGACATGCAGACCACTGGAGCAGAATAGAAAACCCAGATATAAATCCACACATTTACAGCCAACTCATTGTCAGCAAAGGCACCAACAACATACAATGGGGGGAGAACAATCTCTTCAATAAATGGTGCTGAGAAAATCGGATAACTATATGTAGAAGAATGAAACTAGAGCCGTAGCTGTCACCATATACAAAAATTAAACAGGCCGGGCACAATGGCTCATGCCTGTAATTCCAGCACTTTGAGAGGCTGAGGTGGGCAGATCACTTGGGGTCAGGAGTTCAAGACCAGCCTGGTCAACATGGTGAAACCCCGTCTCTACTAAAAATATAAAAATAGCCAGGCATGGTGGCAGGCACCCATAGTCCCAGCTACTCAGGAGGCTGAGGCAGGAGAATCGCTTGAACCAGGCTGCAGGGAGCCAAGATTGCACCACTGCACTCCAGCCTGGGCAACAGAGCGAGACTCTATCTCAAAAAAAAAAAAAACCAACTGTGTTATCCTCTCACTGAATATACCGCTTTATCATTGTATAGTGACCTGCTTTGTTTCTTTTCACAAGCTTGGAATTGTCTCTTTTATCTGATACCATATATAGATACCAAGTATAGCTACCCCTGCTTTTTTTTTTTTTTTCGTTTCCAGTTGCATGGAATATCTTTCTCTAACTCTTCACTTTCAGTCTAAGTGTGTCTTTGTAGGTGAACTGGGTTTCTTGTAGACAGCACAGAGTTGGGCCTTTTTTCTTTTTTTTTTCGAGACAAGGTCTGTGGCCCAGGCTGGACTGCAATGGCAAAATCTCGGCTCACTGCTATCTCCGCCTCCCGGGCTCAAGTGACCCTCCCACAGCAGCCTCCTGAGTAGTCAGGAACACAAGTGCACGCCAGCCACCACACCCAGCAAATTTTTTTTTTTTTTTTGGTAGAGACGAAGTTCACTATGTTGCCCAGGTTGGTCTCCAACTCCTGAGCTCAAGCAATCTTCCTGCCTTGGCCTCCCAAAGTGCTTGGGTTACAGGCATGAGCCACCATGCCTGGCCTTGGTCTTATTCTTTATCCATTCAGCCACTTTATGCCTTTTAATTGGATAATTTATTTCATTAACATTCAGTGTTATTATTGATAATTAAGGACGTACTACTGCCATTTTGTTGCTTATTTTCTGGTTGTTTTCTTCCTTCTTTTTTTTTTTTTTTTTTTTTTTGAGACAGAGTCTTGCTGTGTCGCCCAGGCATGACTGCAGTGGCATAATCTCAATCACTATAACCTCTGCCTCCCGGGTTCAAGTGATTCTCCTGCCTCAGCCTCCCGAGTAGCTGGGACTACAGGCACCCGCCACCACACTCAGCTAATTTTTGTATTTTTAGTAGAGAGGGGGTTTTGCCATGTTGGCCAAATGGATCTCGAACTCTTGACCTCAAGTGATCCGCCTCCCTTGGCCTCCCATAGTTCTGGGATTACAGGCATGAGCCACCATGCCTGGCCCCCTTTTCTCCTTTCTTACTGTCTTCCTTTGTGATTAAGTGATTTTCTCTGGTAGTATGTTTTAACTTGATACTTTTTATTTTTATTGAATCTATTATAGGTTTTTGCATTGTGGTTACCTTGAGGCTTCTAAAAAAATCTTATAACAAGTTATTTTAAAGCAATAACATCTTAGATCACAAAGAAAAAAAGAGAAACAATGAATAAAAACTCCACACTTTATCTCCTTCCCTCCCACATTTTGACTTTTTTTTTTTTTTTTTTTTTTTTTTTTTTTCTGAGACGGAGTCTCGCTCTGTCGCCCAGGCTGGAGTGCAGTGGCGCAATCTCGGCTCACTGCAAGCTCCGCCTCCCGGGTTCACGCCATTCTCCTGCCTCAGCCTCTCCGAGTAGCTGGGACTACAGACGCCCTCCACCGCGCCCGGCTAATTTTTTGTATTTTTAGTAGAGACGGGGTTTCATCGTGGTCTCGATCTCTTGACCTCGTGATCCGCCCGCCTCGGCCTCCCAAAGTGCTGGGATTACAAGCGTGAGCCACCGCGCCCGGCCACACATTTTGACTTTTTGTTTCCTCAATTTACGTATTTTTATTTTGCCTGTCTCTTAACAAGCTGCTATAGCTATTATTGTTTTAAGTATGGAGTCTTACTATGTTGCTCAGACTGGCCTCAAACTCCTAGGTTCAAGTGATCCTCCTGCCTCAGCCTCCCAAGTAGCTGAGACTACACCTAGCTCAATATTATTGTTTTTGATAGATTTGTCTTTGGGGCTTTATGGTAGAGTTAAGAATGAATTGCACACCACAATTACAGTATTGGAGTATCCTGGGTTTCTCTGTGTACCTAATTTTACCAATGGGTTTTATACCTTCAAATATTTTCTTTGGCCAGGAATGATGGCTCACACCTGTGATCCCAACACTTTAGGAGGCCAAGGGGGGATGATTGCTTGAGCTCAGGAATTCGAGACAAGCCTGGGCAACATGGCAAAACCCCGTCTCTACCAGAAAGAAAATACAAAAATTAGCCAGGCATGATGGTGTGCACCTGTAGTCCCAGCTACTCAGGAGGCTGAGGTGGGAGGATCACCGGAGCCTGGCAGTTTGAGGCTGCAGTAAGCTATGATTGGGCCACTGCACTCCATCCTGGGTGATAGAGCAAGACCCTGTCTCAAAAAAAAATTTTTTTCTTTTTGCATGTTTTTTTTTTTTTTTCTGGATTGAGGAACTCTCTGGAACTCTCTTTCTTCAAGAGAGCATTTCTTATAATACAGATCTGGTAGTGGTGAATTATCTCTGCTTTTATTTGGGAAAAACTTTATCTCTTCTTCATATTTGAATAATAGCTTTGCTTGATACAGTATTCTTGGATGGCCTTCATGGTTTCCATTGAGAAGTCTGTGGCCAGGTAAATTAGAGCTCCTTTAAGTGTCATTTCCTTCTTTTCTCTTACTGTTTCTAGGAGCCTCTCTTTGTTCTTGACCTTTGAGAGTTTGATTATTATATGCCTTGGGGTAATCAAATCTATTTGTTGTTCTCTGGACTTTCTGTACCTGGATATTTGGAATTTTTGAATGTCTTCCATTGTTTCTTTGAATATCCTTTCTATCCCCTTGCTCCTCCTCAGCTGCCTCTTGAACACCAATAATTCTTAGATTTTGTCTTCTATATTTCATAGGTGATTTCCATTCCTTTCATTCTTTTTTTTTCTTCTGTATGTATTTTCAAACAGCCCATCTCCAAGTTCACTGATTGTTTCCTCTGCTCGATCCACTCTGCTGTTGAGAACCTCTAAAGAACTTTTCAGTTCAGCAAACGTATTTCTCAGTTCTAAGATTTGTTTGGGTTTTTTTTTTTATTATTATTTCAATCTCTGTTAAATTTCACTGATAAATTTCTGAGATGCTTTTCTATGTCATTGTGGAATTCACTGAATTTCCTTAAAAATGTCATTTTGAATTCTTAGAAAGCTCACATATTACTGTCTTGTTAGGTTTAGTCACTGGTCCCTTACTTTGTCCATTTGGGGAGCTCATGGTTCCCTGTTTGCTTTTGTTTGTTGTTAATGTACATCTATGCCTTTGCACTGAAGGATTAGTCACTTATTCCAGTCTTCTCCATCTGGCTTGTTTTGGCTTTTACTGGCTCCATTTGCTTATAGATTCTTCATAATTGACCTATTGGTTTATTTTTTTCTGCTAGGTTGCTGCCTCCTTTTTAGCACTCAGTGGCACCTTAAAACCAGGTTTGCCTTGGCTGTATTAAAGATCAGAGTGTCTCCCATCCCGAATGGGGGAGGTCCCAAAGGGGATATCCTAGTAGCACAGGGAAGCTGGCTAGGGGTTCATTTCCAGGGGAGCTATGGAAGACACCTCCCACAGCATGGTGCTAATGAACAGCCACTCTGATTTGGCATCTCCTTTGGCCAAGTGACAGAGTAGAGAGAGTTTCCAAGGCTGGGGATGGTAGTCCCACCTCCCCACTTTGTCTGTGGCTATTCTCAGAGGATATTTCTCCCTTGAGACATTCCTGATGCTTCCTGTAGGTTGAGGCAGGGACAGATTGCCTGCCAGGGAACCCAAGATGGTGGGGAAGCTGGTTATTCACCTCGATCTCACTTTTTCCCACGTAGAAATCATGAGTGGAGGGGGAATTTCCTGCCCACTTGGTGCCATGCAGATTGGAGAGAGGGATGTCATGGATATGGAAGAATTATTCTCTTACTGTCTGCTCAGAAGATTTTTTCCTTTCTCTGTGGTCCCAGGAACTGTTTCACCCTCATATTTGGGTTCTGGGATATTGGGATGTTGCTGACGATAATTTTGGCACTGTATATTTGTTTTTGGTTTTCTGAGGGAGTGTGGGGAGTAAAGTCAGTGTTTTAATCTGTTTGCATTACTATAAAGGAATACTTGATACTGGGTAATTTATAAAGAAAAGAGGTTTATTGTGGCTCATATTTCTGCAGGCTTTATAGGAAGCATGGTGCCAACATCTGCTTCTGGTGAGGGCCTCAGGAAGCTTCCAATCATGGCGGAAGGTGAAGGGGGACCAGGCACATTCTACGGACAGAGAGAGAAAGAGAGGGAGCGAGAGAGACAGGGAGGAAGTGCCAGGCTCTCTTAAACAACCAGGTTTGCCCAGGTGTAGTGGCTTACACCTGATTACAGCACTTTGGGAGGCCAAGGCAGGTGGATCATTTGAGCTCAAGAGTTCCAGACCAGCCTGGCCAACGTGGTGAAACCCTATTTTTACTAAAAATACAAAAATTAGCCAAGTGTAGTGGTGGGTGCCTGTAGTCCCAACTACTTGGGAGGCTGAGGCAGGAGAATTGCTTAAACCCGGGAGGCAGGGGTTGCGGTGAGCCGAGATCATGCCACTGCACTCCAGCCTATGTGACAGAGCAAGACTCCGTCTCAAAAAAAATACAGATCTTGTGTGAACTAATAGAATAAGAACTCGCTCGTTACCGTGAGGACAGCACCAAGTCATTCACGAGGGATCCACCCCTGTGACCCAAACACCTCCCACCAGGCCCCACCTCCAACATTGGTGATCATATTTTAACATGAGATTTGAGACTGAGTAACATAGTGAGAACTCCATCTGTACAAAAATTTTAAAAGTTAGCCTGGCATGATGCAGCAAGCTACTCTAGCTACTCAGGAGGCTGAGGTGGGAGGATTGCTGGAGCCTTGGAGATGGAGGCTGCAGTGAGCCAAGATAGTGCCACTGCACTCCAATCTGGGTGACACAGACCCTATCTCAAAAGAAAAAAAAAACGAGATTTTAGGAGGACAAATATTCAAAACATATCAGCCAGCTTGCTTGTACCACCATTTTGGAAGTGGGAGTCCTCCTGGGTTGAAATTTTTAATAGCATCATTATGGTAAGTCACAATTGAGAATGTGCCATTTGAACAAAGACTTGACGTTAAGGAGGGGATAAGCCACATAGGGATTATGGGGAGAGCGTTTGATGAAGAGGAAATAATAGAAACCAGCCAGAAGTGTTCAAGTGCCAATGGCACTCAACAGAGTGAGTAGTGGTGGAGCATGCTTAGGGAGGTAGAGTTAAAAAAAATAATGGGGTTGGGCCGGGAGTGGTGGCTCATGCCTGTAATCCCAGCACTTTGGGAGGCCGAGGCAGGCAGATCACGAGGTCAGGAGTTTGAGAACAGCCTGACCAACATGGTGAAATCCTATCTCTACTAAAAATACAAAAAAAATACAAAAATTAACCGGGCGTGGTGACAGGTGCCTGTAATCTCAGCTACTCAGGAGGTTGAGGCAGGAGAATCACTTGAACCCAGGAGGCGGAGGTTGCAGTGAGCCGAGATGGTGCCACTGCACTCCAGCCTGAGCAATAAAGCGAGACTCCATCTCAAAAATAAAAATAAAAAATAAAAAATAATGGAGTCATCAGATTGTGGTGTGGGTACAACAGCAAATAATATTGCTGGGCTTAGTGTTTGTCCAGCTGATGGATACAAACTGGTGTGTTATTGGGATTTTAGTTTACATTTCCCTGATTACAGTGGAGTAGAGCCTTAGTTTATCAGTCTTTCCTAAAGCTCAGAAGGTATTGGGACTCTTGGCTAACTGTAGAGGACAATTTTGAAGACTGGAAGCCCAGGAACCCCTGGGAGGTCCAAAACATCATTTCCCAACCCTGGAAAAGAGTGGCTTTGAGACTGGGGTTACCAGATTTAGCAAATAGGAATATAGAATGCTCAATTGAATTTGAATTTCAGATAAATAACAAAAGAAAAGTTTGTACATAAGTATACCCCCATGCAATTTTTGCTTAAAAATATATTGAGCAAAAGAAGCTGGCACAAAAAAAAAAAAAAACATGTTATTTGATTTCCTTTCTATAAAATTCTTGAAGAGGCAAACTAATCAAAAATGACAGAAGTCAGAACAGTGGTTGCTTGAAGAGGGCAAGAATTGACTTTTAAAGGGTCACAGGAGAACTGATTTCTGGGGTGATGGAAATGTTCTATAGCAATAATATTGTCTAGGATGGTGGTTACATGGGTGTATGCAATTATCAAAGCTTATTGAAGTGAATATTTAAAATCTGTGGCTTTTTTCTTTTCTTTTTTTTTTTTTTTTTTTTTTTTGAGACAGAGTCTTGCTCTATCGCCCAGGCTGGAGTGCAGTGGCATGATCTCTGCTCACTGCAACCTCCGCCTCCCGGGTTCAAGTAATTCTCCTGCCTCAGCCTCCCCAGTGGCTGAGATTACAGGCATGTGCCACTACGCCCAGCTAATTTTTGTATTCTTAGTAGAGATGGGGTTTCACCATGTTGGCCAGGCTGGTCTCAAACTGTTACCTCGTGATCCGCCCGCCTCAGCCTCCCAAAGTGCTGGGATTACAGGCGTGAGCCACCACCACGCCCGGCCCAATCTGTGGCCTTTTGTTTTGGTTTTTTGCTTGTTTTTTTCTTTTTTGAGACAGAGTCTTTCTCTGTCACCCAGGCTGGAGTGCGGTGGTGACACAATCTCGGCTCACTGCAACCTCCACCTCCTGGGTTCAAGCGACTCTCGCGCTTCAGCCTCCTGAGTAGTTGGGATTACAGGTGTGTGCCACCACGCCTGGATAATTTTTGTATTTTTAGTAGAGAAGGGGTTTCACCATGTTGGCCAGGCTGGTCTCGAACTCTTGACCTCGTGGTCCTCCTGCTTCGGCCTCCCAAAGTGCTGGGATTACAGATGTGAGCCACCGTGCCCTATGGGCCTTTTTGTAACATAAATTATGCCACACAAGCAAAAAAAAAAAAGGGGGGTCACATGGCTAATTGAACCAATCAGAGGCAAGAAAGCAGAGCTATGCTGATTGGCTTATGCCTGAGCCACAGACCCCTCGCCAAACTAGGCGCAAGAAGGGACGGTCATGGTGGATCAGCCTGTAATCCCAGCACTTTGGGAGGCCAAGACAGGAGGATCACTGGAGTTCAGGAGTTTGAGACCAGCCTGGGCAACAGAGTGAGACTTAGTCTCCATAAAAAGAAAAAGTGGCCGGGTGTGGTGGTTCACGCCTGTAATCCCAACACTTTGGGAGGCCAAGGCAGGCGGATCACCTGAGGCCAGGAGTTCGAGACCAGCCTGGCCAACATGGTGAGACCCCCATCTCTACTAAAAGTACAAAAATTAGCCGGGCGTGGTGGCGGGCACCTGTAGTCACAGCTACTCAGGAGGCTGAGGCAGGAGAATCGCTTGAACCCGGGAGGTGGAGGTTGCAGTGAGCCGAGATGGGATCACTGCACTCCAGCTTGGGTCTCAAAAAAATTTTTGTGTTTTTAGTAGAGATGGGGTTTCACCATGTTGGCCAGACTGATCTTGAACTCCTGACCCAAGGTGATCCACTCACCTCGGCCTCACAAAGTGCTGGGATTTACAGGCGTGAGCCGCTGCGCCCTGTCCTAATTTTTGTATTTTTATTAGAGACAGGGTTTCGCCATGTTGGCCAGGCTGGTCTCGAACTCCTGCGCTCAGACAATCCACCCGCCTCAGCCTCCCAAAGTGTTAGGATTACAGGCATGAGCCACCGCGTCCGGCCATCTTCTTTACCTCTCCACTGTGTCAGTTTTATAATTCTCTTCTTCTCTAGACACTTTCTTCCGCAAGATAGGGGGCAGAGTGGGAAAATGACCATAGTCAGAACCTATGGGAAGGACCCACCCAAAAGGAAAAGGCTTCTTGTGCCCAGGCTGCAGATCCCAAACCCCAGGGAAGGACTCTCATTGGTTTAGTCTCCACTTTGTTCCAGGAGGAGCGTAATGATTGGTCCAGCCTGACTCGTTTACCCATCTCTCAACCATCACCATGGTGGGGAGGGGACACGCAGGAGACTGTCAGTTCCTACCCTAAACGGGGGAGGGGGCAGGGGTGATCATTTTCTGAGCTCCTATAAACAAAGTTTCAGTTCTTTTTCCTCCTATTGCTGAAACACTGGAATAAGGAAAGAGGTCGTCTGTCTAGAGAGACTGGTTGGGGAGTATGGTCTCCCCAGCCCAGCCAAGCTCAGGTCCCTGCATACAGCAGGTGCCTAATTGATGCTTATAGCACGAATGACTGAATGAATAACCCGTTCCCACAGGCTGTCCTGGGATGGTCCTAATTTCACAGACCCTGAGCGGATCAAGGATGAAGCGGGCCCAGGGGTCCCGCCCACCGGCTGAGAGAGTCTTAGGACGCAGAGACAAGACCAGGGAGGGCGGAACCTCTGAGCGTTAGGTGGCACCTTGGAGACCCCGCCACCTCGAAGGGCCCAGTTAGGGGCGGAGCTTCTAAACCCCAGCATTTTGGAATGAACCATCTTCCAGCGGTTAAAGGGGAGAGCCGAGAAAGACCTTCTGCATTTGTCACCAGCCTTTTTACCACCTCCTGGCCACAGAAACGATGTATTTGCTTCTCTAACGGCCACGCCGTTTTCCCCTTCGCCTCGTTACTCCTCAAAGACCCACGCGGCCACAGAATCCAGACTTACCCACCACCACCTTGCAGTGGCTCGCCCTAGTTTGACGCATTGCAGGGAAGGTCGGACCAATGGGCGCCACGCTCTCATTTCCTCCATGGGCCAGGCCCAATAGTGACGCGGCTCACAGAGGGACGCGTCACGCACCGCCGAGCGGTGCTCCTCCGCCGAGGAAAGTGAAGTGGGCCTGGGAGGCGGGGCGCGCGGCGAGGGAAAGTAGTCCGGCGGCGGGAGCGAGCGCGCGCGCGCCCGGCGGCAAATCCAGTTCCTGTGCAGGGTGGGGACGAGAGATTCGCGGGCACGTCTGTGTGGAGCGGGGCGCGGAGGGATCCGTGGGAGCCGCAGTGCGGCGGCGCGCGGGCCGGGTGGGGCGGGGCCGAGCGAGGCGGGGCGCGCGCGGCGGCCGTTGAGGGACCGTTGGGGCGGGCGGCGGCGGCGGCGGCGGCGGCGCGCGCTGCGGGCAGTGAGTGTGGAGGCGCGGACGCGCGGCGGAGCTGGAACTGCTGCAGCTGCTGCCGCCGCCGGAGGAACCTTGATCCCCGTGCTCCGGACACCCCGGGCCTCGCCATGGTGAGTGAGGCTGGGGGGTCGCCGAGGCTGCGGGCTCTGAGGCGGGCTTAACGGGGCAGGACCCCTGAGGGGGCGACAGAGCCCAGAGTGGGGGGCGTCCGGGCCCGGCGAGAGCCTCGGGACCCTTTTCTGCCCGCGTTGTTGGGGGCCGTTGAACCCAGAGCGGGACGTCTGGATCCCCAAAGGTTTCCAGAAGCGACTTTAGCACCAGATGGGATGTTTAAGTCCACAAATGGGTATCTGAGCCCCGAAAGAGAACATTTGAACCCCGGATGGAGGATCGGGACCCTCAGTGGGACCCCTCAAAAGGATTTTGGACCCAGGATGGGGCGTTGGGTTTCAGGATGGAGGTGTTTGGACCCCAGGGGACGAAATAAGAAAGATGGGCTGGGGAGGGGAGCTATTCAGGCCCTGATGAAGGCGTTTGGTCCTGAGAGGATGCAGGGAACGGGGGAAGAAGGGAGGCTGGGCTGCTCCTGGATGGGGTGGTGGAGGGTAGCTGGGCCCGGGCGGGGAGGGGCGATCCCTGGGCTCCGGTGGAGCAGAGGAGAGGGTCAGGGGTGGGCAGTCACTTCTACAGATGAGACTCCCGAGGGTGGGGGAGGGTGGTCTCCAAAGCCCCAGCACTGCAGAGGAGGAGGAGAGTGAGGTGCAAGCTTATGGGAGGAAGAGCCTGGGGTGGGTGGCAGCGGAGATTAGAAGATGCTCTTGAAGGCTTCCGGGACATAGAAGGATCAGGGTCGTGGAGGTGGTGAAAAGGGATGGTGAGAGTGGGGCTCGCCAGTAGTCGGGGGACAGGAACCCTTGGGGTTAATTTGGAAGTAGCTAGAAAAGGTTCCGAGGTTACTAGTGGGTTAAGACTGTTGCTCTAGAAAGACAGAATTTTTTTAATGGGGTAGGAGTGTCGTGTTTGGGTCCGAGAGAAGATGGATTTCCAAGGTGAGGGGTTGGGGAGGACTTGGGCTTGGGTGGTTGGGAGGTGAGGTGGAAGGAGAAAATGAATGGCAGTCAGGGTGGGCCTAGGTTTGGGGGTGGATGTGGGTAGCACCCTGCCAGTCTCCAGGGACAGGCCAGGACAAAGACGGCTCAGTGTGGATTGGGAGTGGGCTGCAGGGGCCGGAGGAAGCTTTTCTACCGTCCTCTTTCCCCAGGAAGAACGCGGCTGGGTGGAAGGCATGGGGCAGTGGGAGCAGTTGGGCGGAGCTGTTCAGGCCCCTATTGCGCACTGAAGCCTCATGAAATGGGGATGGGAGATCAAAGTTTGGGGTGCCTCGAATGAGCCAGCTTTTTCAAGCCTAGAAGCGTCACTCCGTCGCTGCCCTTTTCAGGCCAAGAGCACTGCCTTTTCCCAATAGGAGCGCCGGTTTTCTCATGATCCCCAGCCCCACGCACCATGCTGCACCTCCTCACTTGTGCCAAATGACAGTGCAGTACAGTGTGGCGTCAGTGACAATCAGATGCCTATTCCCGTGCCCTCGGGTGGGGGCTGCAGAGCTTGATCAGAGAGTGCCTCTGGGGAGACCCCTTGATCGGCCTGAGGGCCACTTGTTCCATTCAGGACCCTCACTGAGCGTGTCTGTTAATTCACAGTTAGGGCTTTGAGAGAAAACCAGCAGACTAGTTCTTTCCTACTCCCTGCCACCCACAACACCCACAGCCCCCCCAGGCTGAGCCTGGGAACCGTGTGCAGCCATCCTCCCTGGCAAGGCTGGGGAGAACAGGCAGCCGCTGCTGTGTATCAGATCTCATACTTGCTGACACAGACCTGATGGCTCCTCTTGCCGCTACCCCATTTTCCCCCAGCAGAACCTGGCTCAAGGGTCCCTGAAGCACTAGCAGGCCCCCTACCTCCAGAATAGGACCCGAGCTTTGGCCACAACTAGTTTCTCTTTCCGTTTGTAATCAGCAAGGTAGAGGTGGGACAAGTCACTGTTAACTGGCCTTGGACTTTGGCCTGAGCTCTGTGGCTCCTCCTTGGCCCGGGTGAGGGGCCCTGGCCTTGGTTTCTGATCTCATCTAACACTGCTCTCTGGCATTGGCTGGGGGCTGGGGCAAGGCAGAGAAATCATACCCTCTTCCCTCCCCCACCTCATGGTTTTTTTTCTTGTCCAGCCCCTTGCTGGAGCCTAAGATGAGTGATAAGGAAGCAGGAGACCAGCTGAGTTATTTTGGAAACAGTTTTTGTTGAAAGTTTAGTCTTCAGGTCTAGAAAGGGAAGAAACCTTGAGCGAGGATCAATGATCTCTTCTTAGGCGGTCGGTTTTCTGGGCAGCAACCTTGCTTGAGATATGTACCTTTCCTTGACCAAGCAGGGAAGTGGGTCTCCAACATGGGAGGGAGAGCGTCTGACAGGCCCTCCATGCAGAGCCACGCCTATTTGCAGCAACCCTGTGACAGAACTGAACATGACAGTGCCTTATCTGCATCTTCCAGTCTTTTGGTGGAGACTGGCAAACGGTGGCCTTCAGAGCCACTCGGGGCAGTCTGCAGCCTGTCACAGCCTCTTCGCCCCCACCCCCAGCCCCTTACAGTGCTGGCCAAAGGTCCGGGGAGCTGGACTTCTTGCAGGGCGGAGCAGTGGGCTGGGAAGGCCCTGACCTGGCTCGCTTTTTCCATTCTAGGCCAGGGGAAAGAATGAAAAGCAGATGGGATGGCAGCCGCCTCCCCACATTGCTGCCCTCCTCTCTGTTCTTTCCCTGACCCTCCCCGGGCATTGCCTGGTCTCGGTAACCAGAAGCCCATCCTCCCTTCTCACTTTCCCTAAGCCTCTTCCTCAGGTGTCAGGACCTAAGGAATGGCTCCAGGCTTTTTTGCCCATGGTGGGAGGTGGGGGGGCAGGTGGAGCGAGGGGCTCATGGGTCTGGGGCTGCCAGGTTGGCATTTAGAAGACCAACCATCCTGTCTTTTTTGAAGGCAATGCAGAAGAATCTTCATTTGACCTCCCCACCTCCCCTTTACACTTTGGACTTTTCCAGAATATGCATGTGTGCTGTTTTCCTTCTCTACCTTCCTCTTTCCCCCTCCCTCAGTGCTCTCCCCTCTGCGATCATCACTTTGATTACCCCTCCCATTCTGCCTATTTGGGGCTTGCAAATTCTTCTTCCCTTAGGTTTTTTTTTTTTTTCTAACTTTTTTAGATCAGTGATTGTTAATATTTGGGACGGGGATGGGGGTAGGGGAGGCAGGCGGTGGTTTGTTCCTAGCCTCTGGAACCTCTCCGTAGAATACTGCAAATTCACATAATAGTCTGCCTCTATTTCTGAGGCTCTCAGACTCAAGACTAGAACATGCTATAGGCTTACAGCCCCTTTCCCTGATTGTGAAAGGAAGGGGAACAGACCCACTGTGGTCCCGGGATGGTGGTGCCTTCTTAACAGCATCAACAAAAACCAGGGAAAATTTGTCTTTTGGCTGCTAAAGCTAAATATCGGGATTCAGCCTCCCCGACCCCCCAGCCCCGCTCCTGCCCCATAGGGTCACTATGCCTGGCTGATACCCAGCACACCAGTGCAGGAGAAGCCAGTCCCCGCATCTCCTCCCCACCCCCAAACCCCGCATGCAGCAAGGGCTGCCTGCCACCCATTGGCCAGTCCCCAGAGTGCCCAAGCTGGAAAGGGTTAAAAACTGCAGTGCAAGCCGACTTCAGTCCTCTGCTGCTGCCCACTGCAGCCCTCTCCCTGACGTTTGTCCCTCCTGCCCAAAAGAAACAAAACAGAATGGCCCTGTGCCCTCACTGTGCTCAGGGGGTGGAGCGCCTGCCTCCAGCCTGACCAGAGTTCTTTAGGTGCTTGAGCAACTCGGGCCGCAAGTTAGGAGAATGTTTGCCACTCGTGTCGACTCTGCCTGAGCCAACCGCCTTCAAATAGGTGACACAGAAACTAGCAGAGATAGCCCCAGACATCGTCCCTCTGCCCTACCCAAGGACTGGCCTGCTTCAGTTTGGAGCCTTCTAGAGCTTCTTGATGAGGCCTCCAGGGCAATCGTTCCCTTCAGTTGGCCTCTGGGGCTCCCACTGATGAGATGCAAACCTGTGCCTGGCCTTGCCAGCGCTGCTAGTTTGGGGCTGGGGCAGGCTTTTCTCCCGCCCCTGTGGCTCCCACATGCTGGGGTGAGATTGGAAGCCCGTGGGTCTGGGCAGCTTCATCGGGCCCTGCATCCAGCAGGCCTGAGTGTCCAGCCCACCCTGGTAACCAGCTTTCTGAATCACCAGACTTTATCATCAGGAGCTGGCTCTGCCTCAGACCCTGCCTCTGGCATGCTCCTCCCTGGCCCAGCGGGAATGCCACGTGGAGCCGGCCTCACTGGGGCCGGGGGCCTGGGCTGAGTGAAGAAGATGCGTCCGTGCTGTCCCGCCTGGTGACTGACTTTCCCCTTCATGCTTTTGCAGGCTGACCAGCTGACTGAGGAGCAGATCGCAGGTGAGTCTGCTGTCCCCTCATCTTAGCTCAGGAAAGCCTCCACATCCCCACCCAAATCTTAGTCACTGAGGAGTGACATCTGATGGGTGAACCTATGTATCCCTTGTGTCACCTAACACTATGCCTTGTGCCTAGAATGCTGATAAATGTGTGTAAGAGCACACTAGTGCCCCAATGACACCAAGCCCCATGGCCCTGAGACAGGCCTTTACCACACACCAAAGGCTGTGTTCCTCTCCTGGGCCTGGGTCATCTAGGGGCTTGATATCAGTGGCTGCAGGATGAACCCAACTCGCTCCCAGCTTCAGCCAGGTTGGCTTAGAAGGTGAGCTCCCTGCCTCCCTATGGGGCCTGCAGAGCTCCTGTCCCACTTTAGGAGCCGCCCAGGAGCTGGCTCGTCACTCCCACCTCTGCACTTGCCTGCGCTTTGCACTTCTTTTTGCATGTGCCTGCGCCTGCCTGTTCTGCTGGCAGAAGTGCCTCCCCAGCGCTTTGCATGGGCAGCTCCTTCCCATCCCTTAGCTCAGATGTCCCCTTGGGGAGGCCTTCCCTGACCCCCATCTCAAGTATACAGCCTTCCTTTACTCTCCTTCACATCACTTTATTTTCTTCATAACCTTTCTCACTGTCTGAAATTATTTTCTTATGTCTTCACCTGTTGTATCTCCTGTTACTAGATGTGAGTTCCATTGAGTTTGGGACTTGGTTTTGTTGGTCCCTGCTATAGCCTTAATGCCTGCCTAGAACATAGTAGGTCCTCCGCAAACTTGCTGGCTAAACAAACAATCATCTCTCTCTCAGCAAGCTAGAAGAAATCCCTGGATCCCATCTAATTCATTTTTCTAACCCGTCCAAAACCCCAGAAGGGTCAGCTACAGGAACTATTGTGTAATTATGGGTCCTTGCCTGCCTACCCACCCATACTGAGCTGCCTGAGGACAGAGAGCAACTCTTGGTTTATCTCCATAGCCAGGGGCCAGCACGCAATAGACCAGAGGAGCGATCCAGAGAATGGGCCTCTGCTCCCCACCAGCTACCCAGCCCCCAGCTCTGCTGTCAGGTTCAACCCGCTGTGTAACAAGTACTAAAGGCCCAGCGTCTGCAGTGGGAGGAGGCAGGAACAGACTTGCCTTCTCTCCTTTCTCCCCACAACCCCCCTCACAGAGTCACCTTTGCAGCTTCAAAATTTTGGCCCTGGGTGGCTATGGAGACCCCTGAGGAAAGCCAGAGGATGGCCTGGTTTAGTGATATGAGCTCGGGGTGCCTCCATGACCCACTCCCTGCCCACCCCAAGAACAACAAGGCCTCAGCACAGGGAGGTACCAGCCTCCCTGGAGACTCTTGCCGTGTCCCCAGGGCCCAGAGGCTCGGGGCCACAGCTGCCCAGCTGTGCATGTCCCTCCCAACGCACCTGCCACCCATCTCCCAACTCTGGCCTTGTGCAACATAAACGGTCTGCTTTTCACCCTGTCCCCATTAGCAAACTGTCCACCGCCTCACCCCAGCCCACACCCTCTGGGAATAGGCTGCCAGACATCTGTTTTTCGAGGGCTTGGGGGTAGAGGAGCACCAGGTGCCAAAATGGGCCCAGTGGGAGGGCAAGAGCCATGTGCTTCTCTCCCTGCCCCTGATGCAGCCCCAGCTGTGGCCTTCCCACTCAGCACTGCTAGCTCCTCATCCTCCTGGCTTGGCAGCCGTCCCCTCGCTTTCCATCCCCCCACCCACCCCACGCACCGTCCGTCAGCCATGTTCTGCTGCCGACCACCCCCACGCTCACCACACGCAGTGGCTCAGCTCCTTTGGAAGCTGGTAGCACCCACGGCAGGGAACAGGGCTGCCAGTCAGAAGGGAGTGGATGCCTGCATTTCCTCTTCAGGCCGGCCAGAGGCATTCTGCAGCCTCCCCTCCTCGTCCCAGCCAACCAACCCTGGCTAACACACTCAGATGAAGAATCCTTTCGGCTTTCATTCACTCCATGACTTTGGTCCATTTCATCATTTGAGGGAGAAGCCAAAGTCAGGGACCAAACAAATGGAGAATCATCTAAGGACAGCTGTCAGACCATTTTTCCCCACTGTCTTCACTAGCTGGCCAGAAAAATAGCTTTACCTGGCACAGTATTGATGTTCAATAACTTGAATGAAGGTTGGAAGGGCTTTGCCCTGACACTGAGGAGAGAGAGCTGGTTGCATGGGACTTGAAGTCTGTCTCAGTTTCTTTAGGTGGGACTGACGCCCTTGGCCTTCCTCCAGGGAAGGCGTCCAGCATCCAGAGCTAAGGATTCTCCTGTGGGCCTTGTGACCTCTGACTCCTTCCCCTTCTTCCCTCAGAGTTTAAGGAGGCCTTCTCCCTCTTTGACAAGGATGGAGATGGCACTATCACCACCAAGGAGTTGGGGACAGTGATGAGATCCCTGGGACAGAACCCCACTGAAGCAGAGCTGCAGGATATGATCAATGAGGTGGATGCAGATGGTGAGCCCCACAGAGCGCGTGGGCAGCCCTGCTTCTGGTCACCCCGAGTGACTGCAGGGAGCCTCCCTCAGGGTGATGGATGAGCCCGTGTCTCTCAGGGCCCAGGATCATCTTCCAGGGCCCAGGCCAAGAGCATTCTCCATCCTTTCCCCACCTTCCAGGGAACGGGACCATTGACTTCCCGGAGTTCCTGACCATGATGGCCAGAAAGATGAAGGACACAGACAGTGAGGAGGAGATCCGAGAGGCGTTCCGTGTCTTTGACAAGGTAAGCAGCCCTCTCCAGGGGCGGCCGTGAGACTGACGCCAGCCTTCAGGCAGACAGGCGGAACTGGAGCCACGGAGCTACCACTTCCAGGAGGCCCGGGTCCCGGTGCCAGCCTCACTGCCAACCTGCTCTGCCACCTCAGGCAGCCTCCCTCACTGTGCTCACTGCCAAGGGATGGTGATGACAGCCACCCCTCTCACTGCCTCTCTCCCCGCCGGGGGAAGTGCCCAGTGAAAGGCTTTATCCCCAACCCCCAGGATGGGAACGGCTACATCAGCGCCGCAGAGCTGCGTCACGTAATGACGAACCTGGGAGAGAAGCTGACCGATGAGGAGGTGGATGAGATGATCAGAGAGGCTGACATCGATGGAGATGGCCAGGTCAATTATGAAGGTGAGTCAAGGCCAGGCTTGATCTCTGGAACAAGAAGAGGATCGCAGCTTCAGGAACAAGCCCCCAGATCCCTCTTGTTGGGGAGGGCTGCTCGCCACTCAGCCTGCCCGCCTGACCTCCTCTCTCTCTGCTTCACTCCACAGAGTTTGTACAGATGATGACTGCAAAGTGAAGGCCCCCCGGGCAGCTGGCGATGCCCGTTCTCTTGATCTCTCTCTTCTCGCGCGCGCACTCTCTCTTCAACACTCCCCTGCGTACCCCGGTTCTAGCAAACACCAATTGATTGACTGAGAATCTGATAAAGCAACAAAAGATTTGTCCCAAGCTGCATGATTGCTCTTTCTCCTTCTTCCCTGAGTCTCTCTCCATGCCCCTCATCTCTTCCTTTTGCCCTCACCTCTTCCATCCATGTCTTCCAAGGCCTGATGCATTCATAAGATGAAGCCCTCCCCAGATCCCCTTGGGGAGCCTCTGCCCACCTCCAGCCCGGGTGGCTCTCCTCCATTTTGGTTTGTTTCCTCTTGTTTGTCATCTTATTTTGGGTGCTGGGGTGGCTGCCAGCCCTGTCCTGGGACCTGCTGGGAGGGAGAAGAGGCCCTCCCCCAGGCAGAAGAGCATGCCCTTTGCCGTTGCATGCAACCAGCCCTGTGATTCCGTGTGCAGATCCCAGCAGCCTGTTGGGGCAGGGGTGCCAAGAGAGGCATTCCAGAAGGACTGAGGGGGCGTTGAGGAATTGTGGCGTTGACTGGATGTGGCCCAGGAGGGGGTCGAGGGGGCCGACTCACAGAAGGGGACTGACAGTGGGCAACACTCACATCCCACTGGCTGCTGTTCTGAAACCAACTAATTGGCTTTCTGAGGTTTGGCTGGGTGGGGACTGCTCGTTCGGCCACTCTGCAAATTGGACTTGCCCGCGTTCCTGAAGCGCTCTCGAGCTGTTCTGTAAATACCTGGTGCTAACATCCCATGCCGCTCCCTCCTCACGATGCACCCACCGCCCTGAGGGCCCGTCCTAGGAATGGATGTGGGGATGGTCGCTTTGTAATGTGCTGGTTCTTTTTTTTTCTTTCCCCTCTATGGCCCTTAAGACTTTCATTTTGTTCAGAACCATGCTGGGCTAGCTAAAGGGTGGGGAGAGAGAAAATGGGCCCCACCACGCTCTCAAGAGAACGCACCTGCAATAAATATTGTCGGCCAGCTGCCCAGGGGACAGCAGCTACAGCAGCCTCTGCGTCCTGGTCTGCCAGCACCTCCCGCTTCTCCGTGGTGACTTGGCGCCGCTTCCTCACATCTGTGCTCTGTGCCCTCTTCCCTGCCTCTCCCCTTGCCCACCTGCCTGTCCCCATACTCCCCCAGCGGAGAGCATGATCCGTGCCCTTGCTTCTGACTTTCGCCTCTGGGACAAGTAAGTCAATGTGGGCAGTTCAGTCGTCTGGGTTTTTTTCCCTTTTCTGTTCATTTCATCTGGCTCCCCCCACCACCTCCCCACCGCACCCCCGCCCCGCCCCCCCCCACCCCCTGCTTCCCCTCACTGCCCAGGTCGATCAAGTGGCTTTTCCTGGGACCTGCCCAGCTTTGAGAATCTCTTCTCATCCACCCTCTGGCACCCAGCCACTGAGGGAAGGAGGGACAGGGCATAGTGGGAGACCCAGCCAAGAGCTGAGGGTAAGGGCAGGTAGGCGTGAGGCTGTGGACATTTTCGGAATGTTTTGGTTTTGTTTTTTTTAAACCGGGCAATATTGTGTTCAGTTCAAGCTGTGAAGAAAAATATATATCAATGTTTTCCAATAAAATACAGTGACTACCTGACTTGGCTCCTCCCCTCCTGTCTCAGTTTCTGGCCTGCCCCCTCCAACACACACACACACACACACACACCAACCCCCACACTGACTCCTTTGACCCAGAGGTGGAAGAGCCTCTCCTCCAAGCTGGCTCTGAAGCTGTGTCCGGTCAGTGCAGCCCAGTGGACGCCTCTGAACCACAGTTCTGATCCCAGCTAGATTGCAGGATCGTCAAGGGCAGGGTCCTGTCCTAGAGATAGTCGTGCAAATGGACTGAAAGGCGGGGACTGAGAAGCTCCATTTGAGGCAGGCCCATCACGCCACAGGAGCACACAGAGAAGAGGTCAGCCCAGTCAGGTGGCAGGACTGAGCTGAGACCTACCTGAAAGATGGGGCAGTCCCCTAGCTGGGTAGGGGAAGGAAGGGCGTTCCAGTTGCGGGGGACAACGTGTGTGGAAGCCCTGAGGCAAGAGAAGCCCGGACACCAAGGAACTGAAGGAAATCCAGTGAGGCTGGGTGAGAGCCCTGAGCAGCTTGGAGCCCAGCCGGGTGAAGAGAGGAAGGCAGGGGCAGGCCCTGCAGCGGGTGAGCCTCTTGATGGTTTGGTGAGAGGGGTGGCATTCACTGCTTTAGTCTCACAGGCAGCCAGAACATTCCAAGTTTGGATCTACAGTGGTGAGAAAGGCATGGTCCTGAGCTCACAGGGAGGGCATGGGACTCAGTGTTGGTTTGAAGATCTGAAACAAAAAGCCCAAAACAACTGCAAGCCACACAAGGCAGAGTACAAACCACTATGCGGTCACTATGCGGCAGAGAGACGAGGCCAAATTACAAACCACAGAAAGCTCAACTTCCTCGTGGCAAGTGGGGATGTGAGGAAGAAGCTGCCTCAACAGTGCCCAGTGGCACATGCCTGTAATCCTCCTACTTTGGGAGGCTGAGGCAGGAGGATTACTTGATGCCAAGAGTTTAAGACCAGCCTGGGCAACAAAGCAAGACCCTCCCATTCCAGTGGGGCTATAGTGGAGGGATGGGTCAGAATCCTCAGGGGCTTTTCTCATTCTCCCTCGGGGGAATGGGGAATGAGAGGTTAATAAGCATTGTCTTTAACTTCTGAGCTTCTCACACAACCACAGGAGCTGGGCAAGGGTGGAGCAGAGACAGAAGTCAGTGGAATAAAAAGACGTCCTTCCACTCATCTGCACTTGGCCTCAGAGGGCAGGGGAAGCCTGGCCCAACCCCAGGGCCTTCCCTGTGGCGGAGAGATGAGGCCTCGGCTGGGTTTTCCTGGTGCATCCCAGTCACTGGAGCCAGCGGCGAGGGTGGAGACATGGGGAGTGACAGGCCATTTTCCAGAGTCCCAGCTTCTGGGCCCTGTTTTCCTGCCACCTGGTTGTGGCTTGGCATTTGGTGGTGCAGTAAAGATGGTAGAGTGTAGTGGATAACTTGGGGTCTGAGCACAAGCACCTGCCTTAGCATTCCAGTTCTAGCACTTACCTGCCTTGTAGCCTTGGGCAGATGCCTTAGAGTTTCTGGACCTCAATGACCCTGTCCACAAAATGGGGGTATAATGGTACCTGCCTCCTGAGCTGAGCTGAGGATTGGATGAGCCTACAGGAAGGAGGGGGGTGTGCAGTGCTCAGGAAGTGTTTGGCCATTGGCTGGGTGCTTCCTGCTTCACGGGCTGCCTTTGAAGCTCTGCATCCATGAGCTCATCGGAGCCTTAAAGCAGCCACTTGGGCTGGATGCTATTAGTTCCCATTTTGCTGACCAGGAAACTGAGGCCCAGAGAAGTGAAGTCACTACTGCAAGGTTATGAAGTAGGAAGTGACACAGCCGGAATCTGAACCAGACCTGACCCTGAGGAGTCCAAGCACCCAGCAGCTGGGCTTTAGGATAAATGGTAGTTTAAAAACAGACTTCAGGCAGGCCAGAGCCAGAGCCAGAGCCAGTAGGGAGGCCAGGCTGAGGCTGGTGTCCCAGTGGTGGGGTCTGAAATGGGAGCTGCCCCCTTAGCAGTCAGGGTACCTGGGGAAAATTCTGGTCTAGTGGTTGAGTCAAAGATGGGCTGTGGTTTCCCACAGGACTGGGCTCAAATCCCAGGTTGAGACTCACTCAGAAGAGTGAGTCTTTGTGCTCACTAAGTCCCAAGGGGCCACCTCTGCCACCTCAATAACCTTGGAGCAGTGATTTAATTTCCCTTGGCCTCCATTTACAAGTCTGCAAAATGGCAAAAGTAAAGGAAGAGGATACAAATATCCACCAACTTGGGTTGTGCCAAACTTTTTTTTTTGAGATGGAGTCTCACTCTTGTCTCCCAGGCTGGAGTGCTGTAGCATGATCTCGATTCACTGCAACCTCCGCCTCCCAGGTTCAAGTGATTCACCTGCCTCAGCCTCCCAAATAGCTGGGATTACAGGTGTCTGCCACCACACCTGGCTAATTTTTTTATTTTTGTAGAGACAGGTTTTCACCACGTTGGCCAGGCTGGTCTCGAACTCCTGGCCTCAGGTGATCCACCCGCCTTTGCCTCCCAAAGCTCTGGGATTACAGGTGTGAGCCAACACGCCTGGCTTCTTTCTTTTTTCTTTTTTTTTTTTGAAATGGAGTCTCACTGTGTCGCCCAGGCTGGAGTGCTGTGCTGTGATCTCAGCTCAGGGCAACCTCCACCTCCTGGGTTCAAGTGATTCTCCTGCCTCAGACTACCCAGTAGCTGGGATTACAGGTACCTGCCACCATGCCTGGCTAATTTTTGTATTTTTATTTTTTGTATTTTTAATTTTTTAAAATTATTTATTTATTTATTTTGAGACAGAGTCTCACACTGTTGCCCGGGCTGGAGTGCAATGGCGAGATCTTGGCTCACTGCAACCTCCGCCTCCCAGGTTCAACTGATTCTCCTGCCTCAGCCTCCTGAGCAGCTGGGATTACAGGCACCCGCCACCACACCCAGCTAATTTTTTGTATTTTTATTACAGACGGGGTTTCACTATGTTGGCCAGGCTGGTCTCAAACTCCTGATCTCGTGATCTGCCCGCCTCAGCCTCCCAAAGTGCTGAGATTATAGGCGTGAGCCACCGTGCCCAGCCTGTATTTTTATTTTTTATTTTATTTTATTTTTTGAAATGGAGTTTGGCTCTTGTTGCCCAGGCTGTAGTGCAATGGCACAATCTCAGCTCACTGCAACCTCCCCCTCCCAGGTTCAAGCGATTCTCCTGCCTCAGCCTCCCAAGTAGCTGGGATTACAGGCGCCTACCACCACACCCGGCTAATTTTTGCATTTTGGTAGAGAAGGGGTTTCACCATGTTGGCCAGGCTGGTCTCTAATTCCTGACCTCAAATGACCTTCGCCTGCCGCAACCTCCCAAAGTGCTGGGAAGCCAAACTCTCCCTTTCTGCCTCCCCCCGCCCCCGCCACCCCGTCCCCCGCCTAGGCTGGAGCGCAGTGGCGCCATCTCGGCTCACTGCAACCTCCGCCTCCCAGGTTCAAGCAATTCTCCTGCCTCAGCCTCCTGAATAGCTGGGATCACAGGCGCGTGCCGCCACGCCCCACTAATTTCTTTTGTATTTTAGTAGAGACGGGGTTTCATCGTGTTGCCCAGGCTGGTCTCAAACTCCTGGGCTCAAGCAATCCGCCCGCCTCGACCTCCCAAAGTACTAGGATTACAGGCGTGAGCCACCGCGCCCGGCCATGCCAGACTTTATAGACATCATTTCACTTAGTTGAAATCCATCCATACCCAGGCTGGATGGACTCATACTAAAACGCAGCACCCGCTCAAGGTGTGCGGACCCTGCCCAGGCATGCCGGCAGGAGTCACTAGAGAAATCTGGCAGTGGAGGAGTGGAGGCCGGGCAGGTGAAGCCTCTTGCATCACACCACACTTCCTGGAAGCAGCTGAGCCGGGTCTCAAAGCCCAGCGCACTCGGATCCCAACGCCCACGCCTTCTCCCACCGCATCCCGGTACCCATGCTTCTCAGCTGCCTATCAGTAGTTTCCCCCTTGGGCCCTATGTTTTGAAAGACTTTTACTCCCAGACAGGCTACATTATTAAATAATCATGACTTCCCTTCCAATTTTTTATTATTCAAAGACCAATAGACCGCACTCAGCTTCTAATGGCCCCTGGGCAAGCGCTGAGGGGAGCCGGCTCCAGCCCAAAGAAGAGAAATGCCTGGACCGGGAGTCATTTCCAGTTCAGCCTCCCAGGTCTACTAGACCAGCTCATAAACCTGTCCTGAGAAAGTGACTAGAGAAGGGGACATACCAGGGATGCCCAACCAGGGCCGCCTGAGGGCTCCCAAGGATCCCCTCACTTCCCAGAGAGTGGCTCTGGGGCCACTCCTGAGTGTCACTCCCAGTGTGACCAGCAGGTGGGGCAATGACCACGGAAGACCCTGAAGAGCTGCAACTCCAGGCCCAGCCCACGGCATAAGTGTGTGTGCGCCGGTGTTTAAGTCCCATTTGTGGGTCAGGCCGGGTGCTAGGGAGATGGGAATGAATAAAAAGAAAGAAATCGTAAAATGAATCAAGTCCCCTTGACTCCCCCGTTCCCAGCACATCACTTCCTGAGCCCCACTCCAGACTAGGGCAGGCGCCTAGGGCAGTCACCCTCTGTGTCTGCTGGTTTGAGCCAACTGCAGATCAAAAATATTCAAAACACACAGGGTGCGGTGGCTCAAGCCTATAATCCCAGCACTTTGGGAGGCTGAGGTAGGTGGATCACCTGAGGTCAGGAGTTTGAGACCAGCCTGGCCAACATGATGAAACCCCATCTCTACTAAAAATACAAAAATTAGCCAGGTAAGCTGGGAGTGGTGGCTCACGCTTCTAATCCCAGCACTTTGGGAGGCCAAGGCAGGTAGATTATTTGAGGTCAGGAGTTCGAGACCAGCCTGGCCAACATACTGAAACCCCGTCTCTACTAAAAATACAAAAATTAGCCGGGCAGTAGTGGTGCGCATCTGTAGTCCCAGCTACTCAGGAGGCTGAGGCAGGAGAATCGCTTGAACCCAGGGGGCAGAGGTTGGAGCGACCTGAGATCGAGCCACTGCACTCCAGTCTGGACAACAGTGAGACCTTGTCTGCCCCACCCCACCCCCCAAAAAATTAGCCAGGTGTGGTGGTGGGCTCCTGTAATCCCAGCCAGTCGAGAGGCTGAGGCTCAAGAATTGCTTGAACCAGAGAGGTGGAGGTTGCAGTGAGCCGAGATTGTGCCACTGCACACTTGCGTGACATAGCAAGACTCTGTCTCAAAAAACAAAACAAAAAAAAGACACAATAAAATATACAAATTTTAAAACAATACAGTATAATTATTTACATAGCATTTGCATTGAATCAGGTGTTATAGGTAATCTAGAGATGAGTCAAGGTATAAAGGAGGACGTATGTAACTTATATGCAAATATGACACCACTGTGTATAAGGAACTTGAGCATCCACAGATTTTGGTATCCCAGGAGGGTCCTGAAACCAATCCCCCTAGGATACCGAGGGATGACTCTCTATATTGTCACAGATCCTTGCACTGTGCCCTCTTAGTACAGCTTGTGATTTTGTATCTTAGCTGCTTATTATAAAACTTTTTTTTTTTTTGAGATGGAATCTCACTCTGTCACCCAGGCTGGAGTGCAGTGGCGTGATCTTGGCTCACTGCAAGCTCCACCTCCCCGGTTCACGCCATTCTCCTGCCTCAGCCTCCCAAGTAGCTGGGACTACAGGTGCCCACCACCACGCCCGGCTAATTTTTTTGTATTTTTAGTAGAGACAGGGTTTCACCGTGTTAGCCAGGATAGTCTCAATCTCCTGACCTCGTGATCCGCCCACCTCGGCCTCCCAAAGTGCTGGGATTACAGGAGTGAGCCACCGCGCCCAGCCAAAACATTTTTTTTTAGACAGAGTCTTGCTCTGTCGCCCAGGCTGGAGTGCAGTGGCATGATCTCGGCTCACTGTAGCATCAACCTCCTGGACCCAAGCAAGCCTGCCAACTCCACCTCCCAAGTTGCTGGGACTATAGGCACAGACCACCACGCCCAGCAATTTTTGTATTTTCTGTAGCGAAGAGGTTTCACCATATCACCCAGGCTGCTCTTGAACTCCTGGGCTCAAGAGATCCACCTGCCTCAGCCTCCCAAAATTCTGGGATTACAGGTGTGAGCCACTGCGCCCAACCTTTGTAACACATTTTTATGTGATTATTCAATCACCCAAGTGGATTGTGAACGAGGTAAGGCCAAGGCTATGTCAGTCACCACTATATTCCCAGTAGGCATGAGGCAGCCTCGGGTCCAGACCAGAGCAACTCAAGGGAATGTATGTTGAGATAATGAATATACAGGAGGCTGAAGAAGGGAGACATTAGATGCCCCAAGTTGGAGGTGTAAGCACGACAGAAACGCTTTTTTTTTAGACGAAGTCTCACTCTGTCTCCCAGGCTGGAGTGCAGTGGCGTGATCTCGGCTCACTGCAACCTCTGCCTCCCGGGTTCAAGCGATTCTCCTGCCTCAGCCTCCCAAGTAGCTGGGAATGCAGGTGCCTGCCACCACGCCCAGCTAATTTTTGTATTTTTAGTAGAGATGGGATTTCACCGTATTGGCCAGGTTGGTCTCAAACTCCTGACCTTGTGATCTGCCTGCATCAGCCTCCTAATGTGCTGGGATTACAGGCGTGAGCCACCCCACCTGGCCAGAAACCCTTCTCTTAACTTGGTTCACTTTCTTCTTTTTTTTTTTTTTTTGAGACGGAGTCTCGCTCAGTAGCCCAGGCTGGAGTGCAGTGGCGCAATCTCGGCTCACTGCAAGCTCTGCCTCCCGGGTTCACACCATTCTCCTGCCTCAGCCTCCCGAGTAGCTGGGACTACAGGTGTCCACCACTACGCCAGGCTAATTTTTTTGTATTTTTAGTAGAGACGGGGTTTCACTGTGTTAGCCAGGATGGTCTCGATCCCCTGACCTCGTGATCTGCCCTTCTCAGCCTCCCAAAGTGCTGGGATTACAGGCGTGAGCCACCGCGCCCGGCTTGGTTCACTTACTTCTAAACCTCAGGTCCCCGCTCAGCCATCCCCTCCTCCCAGAAGCCCTCTTGCCTAGACACCCTTCCACCCTGCTTCATGCCCATTCTGAGGACAGGGCTGTCTCCCCCACCAAACTGAGCTACGAGAGGGCAGGGCCAGGTCTATTTCTATCACTGCCATGTCACCAGCATCACAGGGACAAGCCCGGACATACAGTAGTCCCTCAACAAGACCCTGCAGAGCGGGTGAGCAGACACACGTCCTTGCCATGGCAGGCTGCGGCCAGTGCCATCGTGCAGCCGAAAAAGTGCTGAGGGTCCGTCGAGGGAGGAGTGTTTGCATCTTCGAGGAGGGAAAATGTAAGAAAGAATTTGACGGGCAAGGGTGTTCTTGACGGATGGAAAAGGGAAAAAACAGTTCCAGGAAGAGTGAGCTCAATAAGCAAAGATGCGGGGGCCCAAAATGTCACGGCCTCTTTGGGGAAACCACAGCCATCTGATGCGGCCTCAGCCAAGGCCTGCAGGGGATTGGGAGCGCCGGGGCTGGTCAGGAGCCTCCAGGTGGCGTCTGAGCCCTGGGAGCTTTCCAAGGCTGGCAGTGACTGCCAGATAGAGCTCTCTGGACAGGACCCGGGCAGCTGGCAGAGAGGATGAACTTGCGCAGTCAGAGGCCAGGATCCCAGCTAGGAGGAGTTTCCAAATCACCCCCGAGGGGCAAAGGGTGGATAGGGGGCATTGTCTGAAAACCTCTGGCCTGTTAGACAGTGTAGACACCCAGGTCAGAGGTGGGGTGAGGGGAGTGGCTCTGCAGTAAACAGTGAGATGTCAGGCCCTGGGAGGGTAAGAGCCCGTAGAACTCCAGCTTCTACGTTGCATCCTCACTTCCTCTTAATCCTCATCTGAAAAACGGGAATGAGAGCAGCACCCACCGCAGGCAAGGATGCTGTGATTCCAATGCTCAGCTCAGCCTGGTACATAGTGAGCCCTCAGAGGTCAGATGGGCAGAACTGACCCACCTTCGGGGGTGACACAGAGAGAGGAGGTGAGCACCCTTCAATGCCCTTCTCCAGAACCCCCCATCCCTTCCTCACCATCCTATGTTGGGGGTAGGAGGGTTGGCCAAGGTTTGGCCAGGCTTGGTGACAAAAGCAGGTTCCAATCTGATGTTTGTCAACCTGTTGTGTTTTTGCTTTTAACAAGTGGCTTTTTTTTTTTTTTCTTTGAGGCAGAGTCTTGCTCTGTCACCCAGACTGGAGTAAACATCTCGGCTCACTGCAACCTCCGCCTCCCAGGTTCAAGCAATTCTCGTGCCTCAGCCTCCCGAGTAGCTGGGACTACATGTGTGCACCACCACACCTGGCTAATTTTTGTATTTTTAGTAGAGATGGGGTTTCACCGTGTTGGCCAGGCTGGTCTCAAACTCCTGACCTCAGGTGATCCTCCTGCCTTGGCCTCCCAGAGTGTTGGGATTACAGGTGTGAGCCACCACGACAGGCCAGCACCCAGCTAATTTTTTTTATTATTATTTGTAGAAACGGGGTCTTGATATGTTGCCCAGGCTGGTCTTGAACTCCTGGGCTCAGGGGATCCTCCCGCCTCAGCCTCCCAAAATGCATGGATTACAGATGGGAATCACCTTGCCCTACCTACTTACTTTATTTTTTTAATCGCAGTAAGATACACATAACATAAAAGTTGCTATTTTAACCATTCAAAGTTACAATTCAGTGGCATTTAGTGCATTCACACTGTTGAGCAACCCTCACTACTATCCAATTCCGGAATATTTTCATCACCCCAAAGGGGAACCCCAAGCTCATTCATGGGTGATGTTGACCTGTTTTTAACTCTCCCAGACACCCCTTGTTCTGCTTTATTGTGATTTGAAACATGGTTACCTGGGGGGTGGGGGCGGGGTGGGGGGGATGTCAAAACACCCGAGCCAGAGCCGGGAGGTGCTTTGCTTTTAAAATGTATCTGTCCAAATAATAATAGCAACAGCTACAGCAATGGCAATCATAGTGACATTTCTTATGGGCTTTATTCCAAGCCCTGAGCTAACTTGCTTTTCAGAGGGAATTGCTTAATCCCCAAAGCCGCCCTGTAAGCTAAGTGCTAGATTATAATCAAAAGGAAACAGAGGTGTCCCGGAGTGGATAGACAGGCCTGCTCTACACCCACGCCCACTCGCTGTGTGAGCCGGGACAGGTGGATTATCATCTCTGGACCTGGACTCCAACCTCTGTAGAGAGGATTTACTGCCGGGCTCAGAGGCTCCCGCCTGTAACCCAAGCATTTTGGGAGGCTGAGGTGGGAGGATCACTTGAGGTCAGGAGTTCGAGACCAGCCTGGCCAACGTGACGAAACCCCGTCTCTACTAAAAATACAAAAAAATTAGCCAGAGGTGGTGGCGCAGGCCTGTAATCCCAGCTACTCGGGAGGCTGAAGCAGGGGAATCACTTGAACCCGGGAGGCGGAGTTTGCAGTGAGCCAAGATGGTGCCATTGCACTCCAGCCTGGGCGACAGAGCGAGATTCCGTCTCAAAAAAGAAAGAAAGAAAGAAAGGATTTATAATAGGTTGCCCTGTGGATGGAGTGGGAGGAAGCGCTGCCTACCCCTTGAGGAGTTGGCTGCTGTTGTCCTCATGGGGGGCTAAGGCCTCACGTACCGCACCTCTCCCCAAGTGTGGATTTTTTGTTTTAACACAGAGGGAGAGTAGGAAAGGGGAACTGGGACTGGCAGTGCAGTGGGGCTGGGTGGGGGGAGTTCCCACTCACCCTCCCCCACCCTAAACGCCTACTCACTTCCTTCCATGCTCATCAGCTCACTCCTGAGCACCCTCCATCCTGGGCCTCTCTGAGGGCAGGGAGTGGTCATGAGAAGCCCGTGGGGATGGCAGGCTGGAAATCACCCCGGCAGAGCCCAGGGTGGAGCAGAGGCTTGTCTGTGTCTTAACACCAGGCAATCAGCACTGCTGAATTTCGGGGAAAGGTTGAGGGTTTTTTGGGTTTTGTTTTCGAGACAGAGTGTCACTCCGCCACCCAGTGGCACGATCTCAGCTCACTGCAGCCTCAACCTCCCGTGCTCAGGTGATCTTCTGGTCTCAACCTTCCTAGGAGCTGGGACTACAGGTGTGCACCACCACGCCCAGCTAATTTTTAAAATTTTTTTTGTAGAGACAAGTTCTTGATATATTGCTGGGCTGGTCTCAAACTCCTGGGCTCAAGTGATCCTCCCACCTGAACCTCCCAAAGTGCTGGGATTACAGGCATGTGCTATGGTGCCCAGCCAAGCATCTGTTGAATGAATGAATGAATGAATGAATGAAATCTTGGTGAGGGCTCTAAGGACACATAACATGAAGTCAGGCTCTGTAAGAAGGCTTTTATTTATTCAGGACCCTGGGGACAGGCACAGGACTTAGGTTCTTGTTCTGGGGCAGTCCCTGGGATCCGCAGCCCCCACCCTTCATCTGCCAGCTTCTCCATCTGTCTCCCGACCACCTGCACCCCCCCAGGGTCTCATCTCGCAGCCCGTCAAGCTAGATGGAATGTCTCAGGCCCTTTTTGTACCAAGCACATGTCCTGCGTTGTTACCCACGATGCAGCAGCCTCCCCTTCCTCCCATTGCCCCTTTGGGATGCCAGGGCTCCCAAGCCTGATGGGGGACCAGCGGCAAGGGAAGGCAGGCAGCTTTTCCAATAACTCTGGTTTTTATGGAGCAGAGAGGGGCTGGCTCTTGGAGTGGCTTGGTAGAGGGGAGGGCCATTCCCTGGGGACTTGGGGTGGGCAGCTGGGCCCCCTAAGTGGATGCAGATTGGAGCCAGCACCCAGACCAGAGCAGACCTGAGTGTACAGAAGCCGCTGGGAACTTCTCCGCCTTCTAAATATTTAGACAGTGAGCTGGATGGGGAATCCAGGGCCAGAGCAGGTCGGCCAGGCCACTGGTTATTTTGAGAGAACCATTCTTTCTGCGCTCCAGGATAAACGTTTCCTCTGTCCCTCACTCTCTTTCCAGAGCCAGCAGCGACCACCCTGCCTCAGGCCAAACAGCAGCCGATCGGCCCCAGAGTTTGGGGGCCAAAGTGCTAGCATCCGCAGCCATCAGCCATGTCCCTGATTTTCTGGCTCCTGTCACCCGAAGACAGGGCAGAGATCACAGGGTCAGCTCGAAATGTCAGCAGAGGGAGCAGGCGACGCTGGCTTCTGCTTTGGACGACGTTCCCACGGCGCTGCCGCTGGACTGCTGTGTGAGAGGCAAGGGCGCCACCTGCCCCTCGCCCCAAGCTGACAAAGGCACCCAGCTCCCCTCCTTTCCCACAGGGGCAGAGGGGGCCCTTGGGTCCCTCCTCCCTGAGGCGAGCTGGGAAAGGGGTGTCTGCGAGTCGCCGTGGGCAGGCCCGAGGCACAGGCAGCAGACCCAGAGCTTGAGTCGCTGGAAGACAGCCTTGCGGAAAAGGATGAAGACCCAGGGGTCCAGGATGGGATTGAAGGCGTAGAAGCGGAAGGCAAGGAGGTCCCCCATCTCACTGCTGCTGTCAGGGGCGACGGCCTGGGTGAAGCAGCGGATCTGAGGGCAGGGTGAGGGTGTCAAGGAGCACCCAGGAGTCCTCAGCCTCCCCACCTTGGCTCCCTCCTCCCACTTGCTTACCAGGGATGAGGTAGGGGTGACATGTCAGAGGGGAAGGAGATAAGATAAAAACTAAGTAACAAATGTATCTGGGGAACACAGGGAGAGAAAGCCCCAGGAAATTGCCAGAGACGCCTAAGGGGAGAGGGATGAGGGCCAGGTATGTGGGTCCCCCCACCCTTAGAAGCTGGGAGGACCCTCGGGTTCCACAGATTTTTGAGTATAACGTCCCTGCAAGAAGGTGGCGCCGCCCAGCTGGGCCCCTGAAACTGCCGCAGAGCTGTGGTTGTGCCTGTGTGTATCTGTCCACAGCATCTGAGTCTCTGAGTCAGAGTAACCCCCAAAAAAGATTTAAGACCCCCCAATCCAGCCTGGCCTCTTGCATTTTACAGAAACAGAAACTGAGGCTCAGAAGAAAGGTCGCAGGACCAGGTGTCACAGACACTGAGTGGGTACCAGGGTACCAGGGTCTGTGCCACTCCCATTGGGGAGGGGCAGGATGGGAGTCCCCACAGGAAACCGAGGTGCGGAGGCAAGAGTGGGGCCTTCTCTGAGGCAGAGGGGAGTCAGGTAGGTGGGAGATCAGTCTCTACAATCAAAGGACCCAGATGAGGACCTGGTTCTATGTGACTGTGGGCGAGAGACACTGCCCCTCATCTGTAAAAACGGGGACAGGAGAGAATGTTCTCTTGGTTTCCTGCCAAATGCTGTGGAATGGGTGGCTATGATCATTTTGAAAGTTATCTTAGGAAGTATTTGTAAGGCACTAAGCACGGGGCGGGCATAGAGAAGCGCTCAATGAGTGGTGGTCTTGTCATTACAGGGGTAGGGGAAGGATGGGGGATGCATTTCATTATGGGGGGCTCAGGATGCCTAAGCTGGGAGACAAGGTATCAGAAGTCAGATGCAGAAAGACTTCTGCAGAAAGCCAGGAGCTGTCTGACTGAGGACCAAGCCTCTGTCTGATTTGTTTTTGTTTTCTTTGTTTTTGTTTTGAGACAAGGTCTTGCTCTGTCAGCTAGGCTGGGATGCAGTGATGTAATCACAGCTCACTGCAGCCTCGACCTCCCAGGCCGCAGCAATCTTCCCACCTCAGCCTCACAAGTAGCTGAGGCCACAGGCACAGGCCATCATGCCGGGCTAATTTTTAAATGTTTCATAGAGATGGGGTTTCACCATGTTGCCCAGGCTGGTTTCAAATCTCTGGGCTCAAGTGATCCTCCTGCCTCGCCTTTCTTTTTCTTTTTTTCTTATTTATTTATTTTTTTGAGATGGGGTCTCACTCTGTCACCCAGGCTGTAGTGCAGTGGCACGATCTCAGCTCACTGCAACCTCCGCCTCCCGGGTTCAAGCGATTCTCCTGCCTCAGCCTCCCAAGTAGCTGGGACTTCAGGCATGTGCCACTACATCCGGCTACTTTTTATTTATTTATTTGTTGTATTTTTAGTAGAGACAGGGTTTCATCATGTTGGCCAGGCTGGTCTCGAACTCCTGACCTGAAGTGATCTGCCCGCCTCGGCCTCCCAAAGTGCTGGGATTACAGGTGTGAGCCACCGCATCCGGTTCTGCCTTGGCCTTTCTACATGCTGGGATTACAGGCGTTAGCCACCATGCCCACGATGTCTGACCTCTTTTGAGCCTCAGTCTCCCCATCTGTGACATGGGTACAACCCACAGAGCTGCCCTCCTCCTCTCCCCACTCCTCCCAGCTCCAGAGGGGACTCACCGTGAGAGGCAGGGAACACACGGCCATGACTCCCGTCATGAGGGCCAGCAGGATCAGGTGGTCCACCTCGTCCTCTCCGGTGCGCGGCCGTGGACCCAGAGAGCCCTGGTGGCGCTTCTGCTGGCGGTACATGCGGCAGAGGCTGAGGGTGACCGAGCCGTTGCAGAGGAAGATGGCAGCCACCAGCAGGGCCACCAGGCCGGCGTAGGCCAGCGAGAAGGCGGCGCCGCCCGGCTGGGCCCAGCGCATGCGGAGGAAGCACCAGCTGCCGGGGCAGTACTGCTGGTGTTGGCCCAGTCCCAGCAGGGGCAGCGCGCAGAAGAGGACGCAGAAGGCGTAGATGGCCGGCAGCGCCAGGCGGGCGCAGCGGGGCCCGTCCAGCTGCGCGTAGAGGTAGGGGTGGCTCAGCGCCAGGCAGCGCTCCACGGCCATGGCGAAGAGGATGAGCATGGACGCCAGGCCGAAGAAGGTCATGGCGAAGGCGAAGGCATCGCACAGCGCGGGGCCGCCTCGGGCCAGGCCCAGCAGGGAGCTGTTGCGCGCATAGGCCACGAACACGGCCGGGCTCAGGAAGCTGGTGCCCAGCAGGTCGGTGGCCGCCAGCCCGGTGACCAGCACCGTGAAGGCCGAGGGGCGTGCCGGTCGCCGCGCGCTCAGGATGCCCAGGGCCAGCCCGTTGCCCACCACGCCGGCCACGAACATCAGGGTGCTGGTGGCCGGCCCCACCGAGCCCCGCACGTAGGTGAGGTTCCTGCACGAATCCGCCATCCCAGGTATGGGCTGGAGGGTTCCCAAGGTGGGAGGTAGGGGGTCAGAGGGAGCCAGGGCTACCCCCACCACCCAGCCCACTCAGATGTCCCTGCTGGCCAGTCCTTGTGGCAGCTGGGGCCTCCCAGCCAACCCCCAGTTCTCCTGTATGTGCGAGTATGTAGTCCTCTCCCCTCTGGCTTCTCCAGTATCTCTCTCTCTCTGTCTCTCCCCACTTTCCTATTTCTCTTTCTCTCTTTTCTTTTGAGACGGAGTCTCACTCTGTTGTCCAGGATGGAGTGCAATGGCCTGATCTCGGCTCACTGCAACCTCTGCCTCCTGGGTTCAGGCGATTCTCCTGCCCCAGCCTCTGGAGTAGATGAGATTACAGGCGTCCACTACCACACCCAGCTCATTTTTGTATTTTTAGTAGAGACGGGTTCCACCATGTTAGTGAGGCTGGTCTCGAACTCCTGACCTCAGGTGATCCATCCACCTTGGCTTCCCAAAGTGCTGAGATTACAGGCGTGAGCCACCATGCCTGACACCCCCCCCACACCCTCCTATTTCTTTCCTTCTCTAGCTCTGTTTCTGCCATTAAAGAGACAGAGAACATCCGGGCATCGCCAGCTCTTTCCCTCTCTGTCTCTCGGTCTCTTGCTGTTATCTCCCTGTCTCTGTCCCCCCCCCGTCCTTGTCCTCCCCGTACCTTTCTCCCTCTAACCCCACACCCTCTACCTGCTCCTGCTCTGTGTTGCTGCTTCCCCAGCCCCTCACCGCACCTCTCCAGTCTCGCCCAGGCTCTCCTGTCCCGCGCGTCTGTGCCTTCACTTGCTTTGCTCCGCGTGTCTCTCGCTGCCTGTGTCGGTCTGTGTGTCAGCTTCTCCTTCCCTCCTCCCTCCGTCCTTCCCTCCCTCCCACCCTCCTCAGCTTGCCTGCTCACCCCAGCTTTTTCATTTCCTCTCTCTGCCCCGCCCTCCCTCACTGTTCTCCAGAGGCCCCCCTGGCACACTCTCCACTCCCCGTCCACCCGCCCAATCCAGGACATCCATCTCCCATCGCTGCCTCCACTCTCCTCCCCACATCCTCTCTTGGTTCCCATCACTGAGCCACCTGCCACCTCCCTACACATAGGTCTCCTCCCTCCCCCAGTGTCTCCCTCTCTGGCCTGGGTGGGGAATTCCTGAGTCACCATCACTTAGGCTTGGAGCCTCCTGGGGTAGTAGGGGGCCTCTAGGAGGGACCTGAAGGGCACAGTTGACCAGGCTTCAATGGGGTGGTCTTGGCCTGGGCTGTCTCAGGGTGGCCTCTGGGATCTATTCTGGGCTGCGGGCCCCGGGGCTGAGGACATTGCCCAGGGATTGAGAAATGACCAGGAAATTCCTCTCTGATGTAGTGTTTTCCAGACACCACTGAGAGTTCTGGTCCCTGGACACAATTCACTTCTTCCAGAAAGCTGAGGAAGGAGGCTTGGCCAGAGAAAGACATGCCAGTCCCTCGAGCCTGTCCCTGGGCACCCAGCTCACCCTGCAGAGACCCGAGAAGGAAGCATGAAGGGGCGTATTTGGTGTCCAGTTGTCAGGGACAGGCTTGGGAGACTTCCACGGCCCATCATGGAAGGGTAGCACTGGGCCACCGTCCGACTTCTCGCACAGCACCCCTAGGCCCCAGGCCAAGCTCTGGTGACCCTGACCTTCAGGAATCATATTTTGATCACAGGAAGCTGTCCACAGCTCCAACATTGCTGCCATGTGTCCCCCACCCTCCCCAAACACAGCCAAGCCACCGCCGCTGCAGCCTTGGGCCAGCGTGACAGACCCACATGTTCCCGCTGCCCACACAGCGTTCACGGGTCTCCCTTCCCACGGAGTCCGTGGCTTCCCAGGCAGCCTCCCAGCCCAAAAGGGCCAGATAAAACCTCAGAGACCCTCTCTGAGCCCCGCTGTTTCTCAGGGGGACGGTCTCAAATTCATTCGACTTGGCTTCCTGTTTCCATCTGACCACCTTTTTTTCTCGCTGCGAGATGGTCTCAGGCGAGGAGAGGGAGCTGGTAGACTTCAGCCTCCTCCTCTGTTCGTGGGGTAACAGGGGCCTCACGGGCCTGGTGGCCGGCCTCAGCCTGCAGCGCATCCCAGATTGGTCTTTGTAACAAGGAGAGAGGCTGTGCGGATGTCTCTTGTCCAAGGCCAGGAGGGATGTGTCCAACCCAAGGACTGGACTGTGGGCAGCTGCCGTCTTGCCCTCTCTGTACCCTGGCGTGTGACCACAACCCCTTTGCCCCTTCCCCCCATCTCCCTATCACCCTTGCCCAGCTGGCACCCGCAGCTTCCAGCAGGATGGGCGCCCAAGTTCCAGCCCCACCGTGGCTCCCTGAGGGACCCCACAGCCCTGCTCTGGGGGCACCTGTACATGTGGGCTCCAGGTCCTGCCACGTTGTCCTGCGTCATGCTGTGTGGTCCCCAGACAGACCAAAGGGAACTCAGGAAGTTATATCACATTAATGAAGGATGATGTCTGGCAGGCGTGCGTCTTGTTTTGGCATCGGGGGGGCCTCTGGTTCCCGGAGCCTCTCTCTCTCTCGCTTCCTGCTACAAGGACGGTTAACATTCAGGAAGTCCCCTCTGCTCCCATGCCCAGTGGGACCGTAGTCAAACCCTCGTCCCTTCCAGGCCTCCGTTTCTTTTTTGTTGTTGTTTTTCTTTTTGCTTGTTTTTGTTTTGAGATGGAGTCTTGCTCTGTCACCCAGGCTGGAGTACAGTGACATGATCTCAGCTCACTGCAACCTCCGCCTCCCGGGTTCAAGCGATTCTCGTGCCTCAGCCTCCCGAGTAGCTGGGATTACAGGCATGTGCCACTGCACCCGATTTTTGTATTTTTAGTAGAGACGGGGTTTCACCATGTTGGCCAGGCTGGTCTTGAACTCCTGACCTCAGGTGATCCATCTGCCTCGGCCTCCCATAGTGCTGGGATTACAGGCGTGAACCACCACGCCTGGCTGTTTGTTTGTTTTTGTGACAGGGTCTTGCTCTGTCACCCAGGCTGGAGTGTAGTGCTGCAATCTCGGTTCACTGCAACCTCCACCTCTAGGGTTCAAGCGATCCTCCCACCTCAGCCTCCTGAGTAGCTGGGACTACAGGCACCCACTGCCACGCTAGCTGATTTTTGTATTTTTGTAAAGACAGGGTTCCACTATGTCATCCAGGCTGGTCTCAAACTCCTGAACTCAAGTGATCTGCCCACCTCGGCTTCCCAAATTGCTGGGATTATAGGCCACCATGCCTGGCCTCAGGCCTCAGTTTCCCCGTGGATGCCACTAGGAGCCACAAGCCCTGGCAACCCCAGCATCAGTTCTGTGTTCTTGCATCAGGAGCAGGTAGGGGTGGCAGTGACTGTGACTCTCTCCTAATGAGGGGACTGAGTTCCCCGGAGTCCATACTGGCGCCAGACATGCCTCAATCACCTTGCCCTGAAACCCAGCCTCCTGCTTGGCCATGGCCCCAGCTAGCTGGGCCAAGCCCACAGCAGGGTCCATACGGGGGTTCCGCTCCCCAGCCAGGTGCCTTGGGGTGAGGAATTACCCACAGTGCGGTGCGTTGTGCCAGAGGCAGCTTCCAGGGTGGGCGGAGCTGTGGAAGGAACTGCTCTGCAGGCAGTTCCCAAATAGCTGGGAACACAAGTGCTCACCACCATGCCCAGCTAATATTTTTATTGTTTCGTCGGGATAGGATCCCACTATGTTGTCCAGGCTGGTCTCAAACTCATGGGCTCAAGTGATCCTCCCACCTTGGCCTCCCAACGTACTGGAATTACTGGCATGAGCCATGGCACCTGGCCGAGAAAGGTTTTTGTTTTTTTTTTGTTTGTTTGAGATGGAGTCTCGCTCTGTTGCCCAGGCTACAGTGCAGTGGTGCCATCTCGGCTCACTGTAACCTCTGCCTCCCAGGTTCAAGCGATTCTCTTGCCTCAGTCTCCCAAGTTGCTGGGACTACAGGCGCGAGCCACCACGCTCGGCTAATTTTTGTATTTTTAGTAGAGACGGAATTTCGCCATGTTGGCCAAGCAGGTCTTGAACTCCTGACCTCAAGTGATCTGCCTGCCTTGGCCTCCCAAAGTGCTGAGATTACAGGCGTGAGCCACCGCGCCTGGCTGAGGATGGGTTTTTTGTTTTTTTTTTTTGTTTTTTTTTTTTTGAGACGGAGTCTTGCTCTTTCGCCCAGGCTGGAGTGCAGTGGCGCGATCTCGGCTCACTGCAAGCTCCGCCTCCCGGGTTCACGCCATTCTCCTGCCTCAGCCTCTCCGAGTAGCTGGGACTACAGGCGCCCGCCACCACGCCCGGCTAATTTTTTGTATTTTTAGTAGAGACGGGGTTTCACCATGGTCTCGATCTCCTGACCTCGTGATCCGCCCGCCTCGGCCTCCCAAAGTGCTGGGATTACAAGCGTGAGCCACCGCGCCCGGCCTGAGGATGGGTTTTGAAGTTCATCTCCACCACTCACCAGTCAGTCACCGTGTGACCTGAGAAAATGACTTCCCCTAGCAAAGCTTTGATGTTCTTCATCAAATGGCTGCCTTGACCTTGTTGGGGTGTTAGTGAAGAGAAGAGAAAATTCACCCTGCCTGCCTCTCAGGAAGCCCTCAAATAGCTGTCGATATTATTCATTCAACAAACCGTAACCAGCAGTTTACTGTGTGCTAAGAGCTGGGGACACAGAGGGGCTCAGAGGGCGCAACCCAGGAAGAGTGTTCTCAAACAGGTTCGTCCACTCAGTGTGGGGAGCCTGAGCAGGGGTATCTGCAGCTGTTTTTTGTTTGTTTATTTGTTTGTGTTTTGTTGTTGTTGTTGCTGTTTTGAGATGGAATCTTGCTCTGTCGCCCAGGCTGGAGTGCAGTGGCGAGATCTCAGCTCACTGCAACCTCCACCTCCTGAGCTCAAGCGATGCTCCTGCCTCAGCCTCCTGAGTAGCTGGGACTTCAGGTGCCCGCCACCATGCCCAACTAATTTTTGTATTTTTAATAGAGGCGGGATTTCGCCATGTTGGCCAGGCTGGTCTCGAACTCATGACCTCAAGTGATCCACCCACCTCGGCCTCACAAAGTTCTGGGATTACAGGCCCGACCCATCACACCCAGCCCAGGCCTGCATCTGGAAGTGCCTCAGACCTAAGATCCTGGCTTGCCCTGGGCCTGACCCTCTCCGGACTCCCTGGTTTCCGTCCTCCTGGCGCTGGCCATGGGAGGAAGCGGGCCTTATCTCATGCTCTGCACACACACACCACCAGCTGCTCGTGCCTGCCAGCCCTGCTGTCTGCCTGCTGTGCCCTCTCACTGCTTTGAGAAATTGCTATGTGTCCCAGACCTGTCTCGCCTTGGCTGGTTCCAACATCCAGAGCCAGAGGCCTCCTTTCTCTATCCACTCACTGCCCTGCACCGCAAATGGGCCCAGGCCTACCTTCTGGTGGCTGCACCTCACCTTGCTCCAGGGGGCATAACCCAGTCTCCTGCCTACCCTGCCTCTGAATGGGCCATGCCGCTCACCTGGGGATCCCCTCATTTTCTAGCCTTCAAGGCCTCTAGGTCACCCCCTGAGCCTCTCCTGAGCAGTCGTCCATCAGATCCTCCCATTCCAGTCTCAAACCCCAGCTGGTTACCTCTCCATGCCTGCTTTTCTCTCTCTTTTTTTTTTTTTTTTTTTGAGACAGTCTTGCTCTGTCCTCAGGCTGGAGTGCAGTGGCACGATCTCTGCTCGCTGCAACCTCTGCCTCCTGGGTTCAAGCAATTCTCGTGCCTCAGCCTCCCGAGTAGCTGGGATTACAGGTACACGCCACCATGCCCAGCCAATTTTTGTATTTTTATTAGAGACGGGGTTTCACCATGTTGGCCAGGCTGGTCTTGAATTCCTGACCTTAAATGACCTGCCTGCCTTGGCCTTCCAAAGTGCTGGGATTACAGGCATGAGCCACTGCACCCGGCCCCATGCCTGTTTTCCTTGTCTGTAAAGTGGGGATAAACAGAGTCACCTTGAGGGCTATCGTGAGCATTGAGCAAGATGGGACTGTTGAACCATTCCCCTAGGAAGCGATGGCCAAGATTGCAGCTCCTGCTGGCTCTAGGCTTTCCCTCCCCTGCTGTACCCCTTCAGCCAAGCCAAGCGCTGCTTTGAGCGCCTGGGTTGGGGTGTAGTGTGCGATGTGGGTGCAGAGGGAAGACAGCCTGAAATAGGGCAGCTGAGAGCCCTTGGGGTCTGGAGGAACAAGCACCTCGCCCTGCAGCCACCTCTACCTCTTGGCCTGTCTCTGACCCCAGACTGGGCCTGGCCCCAGAGCTGACTTCACCCCTGGGGGTGGCAGGAAGCAGCAGCTGGTGACCAGAAGCTAGTGCCGCTACAAGGCGGTAAATCTAATAAGATTATTCGGATCTGTTCTCATGGAGGCTGGACATGCAGGGACCTGCCCTGTCCCTCCTGGACTGTGACTCCTGGCTTCTTTCCCCTAGCGTCAGTTCCCCATCCTCCACCTCCTCCTCCAGAAAGATACCTCCTTCTGGTCCCCTCTGTGCCCCCACTCCCCCAACCCAGGTCCCATTCAGCCGCTTACATCTCCATAGTTTCTGTCCCCCAAGACCAGGGATGTGAAGGAGGAAGGGTTTGCACTACGCAGCTCCGAGATTCCAGGGCTGGAAGGATCTAGCTCCCAAGAGCCTGGGCCCAGGAACTCTTTCCACTTCTTCTGAGATGCCGAGCTCTGGAATCGTAGGGTGCGGGACCCCAGGAGCTTGACCCCACAGGATTGAAAGATGCTGGAATTCCAGCCCTCAGAGGTCCTGGGATCCTAGATTCCTTTGCATTTCAGGTTCTGAGCTGTAAGGATACAGGATCTGTGAATTCTGGAATCCTTCTAGCTCCTTCCTGCCCAGCTTCTCTCCCCGCTCCTCCTCCACACCCTAGCTCATCTCTGGCTCACTCCCTGTCCCCCGTCTCCCCTGGGGCTCCCACAGACATGATGCAACCAGGCCGCCGGAGCCAAGCCGGCTCAGAGGTGGGAAGCAGAAGGGAGATGTAATTACAGACGCTCCTGCCTGGATCCTACAGGAAACTCAGAGTAGGGGCCCGGGGGACCCTAATCCAATGTGAATAATGGAGCAGACTTGTGCACGTTCCCCCTGTGGAGGGCAGGCCCGGCAGTCCACCTCCAGCGAGACCCAGGGTCCAGCCTCCACCAGCCCCAAGCCGGGGAGCCTGAGTATTCGATGAGATAAGAGGAGATGAGGGAGAGGAGAGGGAGTGATCCTCAGGCCCTTGGGCCAACCAGGTAAAATAATTGGCCAAACCCACAGCTTCCCTGGCCTGCATTCTCCCCATTTTCAATGGAGACACAGAACATTTCCTTTTTCTTTTCTTTTTTTTTTTCTTTTGAAATTGAGTCTCGCTCTGTTGCCCAGGCTGGAGTGCAGTGGCGTGATCTTGGCTCACTGCAACCTCCACCTCTCAGGTTCAAGCGATTCTCCTGCCTCAGCCTCCTGAGTAGCTGGGATTACACATTGGTGCCACCATGCCCAGCTAATTTTTGTCTTCTTAGTAGAGGCGGGGTTTTACCATGCTGGCCAGGCTAATCTTGAACTCCTGACCTCAAGTGATTTGCCCACCTCGGCCTCTCAAAGTGCTGGGATTACAGGCGTGACCCACCGCGCCCAGCCATTTTATTTCTCATTCCTCCGTAAGAAGCCTCCAACACAGGCCTCAGGTTAAATGGCAACTGGTCCCCAGCTCCCTTGACCAGGAGACAGTAGGGCATGGTGGGGACTTTGGTGACCTGGAAAGCCCAGGCCCTGTCTTACAGCCTGTGAGTCACTAGACCTTACAATTTCAGAGAAGACTTTGCAATTCCAGAGAAATATGGACTTTGATGTGAAATATCTGTGTTTTTCAATTGGCAGCCAAGTCAAGAACATCTTTAAACATCATGTAAAGCCATAAAAATATAACCACGGCCAGGCAGGTGGCTCACGCTTGTAATCCCAGCACTTCGGAGGCCAAGGTGGGCAAATCACTTGAGGTCAGGAGTTCAAGACCAGCCTGGCCAACATGGTGAAACCCCGCCTCTACTAAAAATACAAAAATTAGCTGGGCTTGATGGTGCATGCCTGTAATCCCAGCTACTTGGGAGGCTGAGGCAGAATTGCTTGAACCTGGGAGGCGGAGGTTGCAGTGAGACAAGATCGCGCCGCTGCACTCCAGCCTGGGTGACAGAGCGACACTCCATCAATCTCTCTCTCTCTATGTTTGTGTGTGTGTGTGTGTGTGTATCTGCAAGCTATGTATGTCCTGCAGGCCAGCAGTATGTGAATTGGAAAACAGAGGGCAGGAACCAGAGCTATCACAGTCATCCCTTTGTCTCCAGAACAGTGACAAAATAAAAGAAGAATGAAGGAATGTACTCATTATTTTCTTTCCTCTCCTTCCCTCTAGCCATGTTTCTGTCTTCTCTGGGTCCCCAAATTTTATTACCACCATGTTCCAGCTCAGATGTCACCTCCTCCAGGAAGCCCTTCCTTACCTCCAAGCTGAGTCAGGAGTTCCCTCTGCGCTCCCCCACCCAGCACTGCACACTCTGGGTTTTTACTATCTGGGGACAGTTCCTTCTCTCCCATTTGACTCTGAGCCCCAAGAGGGCAGGGCACAGCCAGGGCTGTCTTGGTCACAGCCATGTCCCCAGCATTGCCCAGCGCTTATCAGAGAGTGGGTACTCAGGGAGTGTTTGGAAGAATGAATGAATGAATGAACAAGTGAGTAGAGAAAAAGTGCAGGGCTTTAGGACAGAAGCGGGCCTGCGGTAGAGGGGAACCAGGTGTGAAAACAGGAGTCGTTCGGGGGGGGTGAGAAGTGTGGGATGGGGACTGGGGACCAACCCAGTGGGGAGAGGAGAGAGGCTGGCGGAGGGGTTCAGGGAGCACTGGAGTACCCCCGTCAGCACCCTGTTACCTCCTAGCTTTGTGACTCTGAATAAAGGACTTCCTTTGGCTCAGTTTCCTCATAGGTATCACACAAGTAGTCAGCTGCCTTCTGGGGCTGTCGGGACCATTAAGTTCAGGATCCACCGTGGAGGAGAGAGCACCGAATACTCATCTCCTCTGAGGCTTTGGTGGAGTCGTACTCCCTTCACGTCCACCCCTACCCCCAACACACACACTCAGAAGGAATGAGAACGGACACAGCTTCCCTTCGGTGGCCCCAAGCTCTGTGCGTGCCTCAGTCTCCCTGAAAGCACAGGCACCACCACAGTTACCAAGTTTATTGGATCCATACTTTGGCAGGGGAGGGTAAAATGTCCGGAGGGCTCAGAGCAGAACACAAAAGAGGCGCTTGTCGCGGAAGGGGTTCTCCGCGGCGGGTACTGGCGTCACCAGCGGGTCATCTTTGGCATGCGTCTCGCAGAAAGCCAGGAGTTCCGCTGCTGCCTGCGACACCTGCGAGCACCCGGGTGGAGATGTCATCGCCCTGCCCGGCTCCTCGGAGCCGCCCACTTAGGCCCCGCCTCTTGCCCTGTCCCCTCCCCCACCCTGCCCCGCCCCATACAGGCCCCTCCCCTTGTCCTACTCCGCCCCCTCGTCCTGGCCCCTCCTCTGTCCTACCCCTCCCCTCGTCCTGGCCCCTCCTCCTGCCCTGCCCCGCCCCTTGCCCAGCCCTGTTCCCAGGGGCACCCTTGTACTATGGCTCCGGGCCGACACAGCCCCGGACAGACCGCAGGCCCAGAACCCCCGCCCTATTCGCCACCCCGACCCAGCACCTTCATGCGGTCGATGTTCACCTCCAGCTTCAGCTGTTCCACCGTCTTGCGGGCCTCGGCAATCTTGGCCATGTTGTTGGACATGGTTGCGGCGGGGAAGGGGTTAAAAGACGCGCGGGAGTGGGGGCTGTGGGGATAGGTTAGGATACGTCTGGGTCCCGAGGTGGGGGCGAGGGGGCGGGCCCCGGTAACAGGTGCGAGGGTGGAAGGGCGCATGAATGGGGTGGCCAGGGGCTGGTGGAGGGAGGGACAGATGAGGGGGACAGGAACAAGAGGAGCGGTGGAGGGGTGTACGGATGGAGGTACCTAAGGCAGGTGGGGAGGGAGCAGGGAGGGGCGAGGGAGGGAAGGAGGGGCGCACAGATGGGAGGCTGAGACAGAAGGACAGGGCCACAGGTGCTGGATCAGAATCCAGGTGTCCTTACCCCCCGGGGGCACAGTGAGAGCCAGGAGGGGGGCCCCTCCCCAGGCCAATTAGCTGTGGCTCCAGGGAGAACTGGGAATTAAGATCGCGGCGGGAGGGGCACAGAGGGGGCCTCATTAGGGCCTTGGCAGCAGCTGCCCCCTCCGCCACCCTCAGGGAGCCCCCCCACCCTAGCCCTGGCCACCTCAAAGGCTCCTCTGCTCATTAGCAGCCAGGGGAGAGGGTTGGGGGAGCCTAACTCGGGCACCCGAGGAGAGGCCTATCGGATGGACAGAGGGACAACGGGACGCGCAGAGGCAGAGACAGAGTAATGGAGGGAGAGACTGAGGCACGGGAGAAATGAAGAGACGGGGAGGAATAGAGAGAGGGAGAGATTGGGGAGGAGTGAAGTGATGGAGGAGAAAATAGAGGGACAAATGAAGGGGGGAGCAAGGAACAGGGTGATACAAGGCGACAGGCACCGAGGGGACAAAGGGACAGAGGGGACAGAGCAGGGGAGATGGAGGGAGGGGGTGTGGGGTGGGAGAGGATGGGGAGATGGGGGGGTGTGGGGTGGGAGAGGATGGAGGAGATGGGCGGATGGGGTGGGAGAGGATAGGGGTGATGGAGCGAGGGAAGGAGGAAGGAGAGAGAAGGGGAAATGGAGGAAGGGGGGATGGAGGAAGGAGCAGAGACACCAAGGGGATAAAGGGACAGAGACGGGGAGATAGAGGGACAGAGGAAAGAAGAGAAGGACAGAGAGAGAGATGGAGGGGTTGGGGAGAGATGGAAACAGAAAGTGGGAGAGAGGAACAAAGCGAGAGACAGGCTGATGAAGACGCAGAAGAATTCATTCACTCACTCATTCACTCATTCATTCCCAGGCGGAGAGACGGTGGCCACGGAGCAGGCAAAGGGACCAGCTGCGGGGCCGGGACCGGAGCTTCCTACCTGTTGCTGCTCTGGGCCGGGCTGGCGACGGTGACAGAGGCTGGGAGGCAGCGCCTGGGTCCCTCCGGCCCGCCCCGCCCCCTCCCCTGGGGCGCAGCCCCTACGGACCCGCCTCCTCCCGGAGCCACCGTCCCGCCGCCCCGCCGCCTTGGGGCTCCCTCTCTGGGCCCTCTCTCTTGTCTGTCAGTCCTATCTTTGTTCCTCTCCCTGTGTCTCTGCCGCTGCTGTCCTCTTGTGTGACTCTCTCTGTGCCTCTCTCACACTCACTAGAAAACACAGTCTCTCTAGGTGGGCCCTGGGCCTCGCTACATTTAATCCATAGTCACAACAAACCTCTCCAGTGTGTCCCACAGAGCCTCTCACTCAGCCACCTCAGTGTCACCCCCCCAGCCTCATGCTCACTGTCCCTCACACAGACACAAACTATCTTGCCCTGTCACACGGTAGCACCACACAACATCATGAATGACCTTGCTCAACACAACCTCACACAGTCGCCCCAAATGCCACACACAGCCGCCACCAATGGCAGCTCCAAGGGCTACACAGTCAGATAAATTATCTCAGAGCACCAAATGTACCACAGTGTCACATATAATGTCTCCAAATGTCACACACATTTGCATGCCTTTTTTTTTTTTTTGAGATGGAGTCTTGCTCTGTCGCCCAGGCTGGAGTGCAATGGCCCACTCTCGGCTCACTGCAACCTCCGCCTCCTGGGTTAAAGCCGTTCTCCTGCCTCAGCCTCCTGAGTAGCTGGGATTAGAGGTGCCTGCCACCATGCCCGGCTAATTTTTGTATTTTTCGTAGAGACAGGGTCTCACAATGTTGGCGAGGCTAGTCTCGAACTCCTGACCTCAGGTCATCCACCCGCCTCAGCCTCCCAAAGTGCTGGGATTACAGGCATGAGCCACGGCTCCTGGCCTTGCATGCTATTTAAACTTCTCTCTCAATCTCACACCCTGTCCCAGTCTCACACTTTCTGTGTCTCACAGTGGCATGCAATTACCCAATACAACGTGTCAAGTACACACTGTTTTATAGTATTTCATAGTAACACCGAGTCGCCTGTCCAGTGACAACCATGGAAGGTCACATACATTCTCGCACAGTCTCCTGGTGTCACACGCATCTGACACATTCCCTCCGTACACAGTCTGTCCCGGTCACACACATACAAGCACCCCATCTCCCGGTGTCATACCTAGCTACCCACGATGGCTCAGTGTCTCACAGAGTCCCACACAATCTCGCAGCATTTCACACACTCACTCCCGCCTCTCCATCACCTCTTGCCTTCTACACACAAGGCCTCCCTCACACTCTCGCTTCTGAGTGCCCTGCACAGCCGCACATTCTCGCATGCACTGTCACAACGCTGCCATCTCTCACCAGCTCAGTGTCACACATAGTCACACAGTTTTGTTTTGTTTTTCGAGACAAGGTCTCTCTCTGTCACCCAGGCTGGAGTGCAGTGGCGCGATCTTAGCTCACTGCAGCCTCCACCTCCCAGGCTCAAGCAATCCTCCCACCTCAGCCTCCGAGTAGCTGGGACCACAGAGGTACATAACCACACCTGGCTAATTTCTTTTATTTTTATTTTGGTAGAGATGGCGGCAGCGGGGAGGGGTCTCCCTATTGTGCCGAGGCTGGTCTCAAACTCTTGGCCTCAAGGGATCCTCCCGCCTCAGCCACCCAAAGTGATGGGATTACAGCAATGTGCCCGGATCACGCACTTTTTCACAAGCCATACACAGTGTGGCCGACACAGACTGTCTGACACTCCGTCTGTCCCACCCAGGCCCCCTATGTGCCTCTCATGACACCTGCCCACACCACCTCTCAGTGTACACCAGTCATCAGTCTCTCTCTCACACAGAATCTGCTTGTGTGACACACACAGCATTGTATGCTCACCGTGTTGCACACAGCCACACACACTGCCCCCTCACACGCACTGTCACACACAGTCTCTCACTCCCACATACGGTCTCTCAATGTCCCATACAGAGCCCCAAAGAGTGTCTCTCCCACACGCGATCACACACAACCTTTCATCAGCACACACAGTCACCCACAATCTCTCAGCATCACCAGTAATCTCAGTGTCACACACAGTCAGCGACATGTCATCTCTGACATATGCAGTCCCACTCAGTCTCTCCTTGTCGCACATAATCTCACATCAATCAGTCACACACAGACTCCCAGCACCACACACCATCTCACCAGTACACCATCATGGCAGTACACACTCATGGTGTCCTGGTCCTGGCATCGCACACCATCTCACGGCAGTCCACACTCACACAGTTTGCTGGCGTCGCACACCATCTCACAGCAGTACACACTCACAGATCTCCTGGAGTCACACACCATCACGGCAGTACACACTCACACACTCTCCAGATTTCGCACGCCGTCTCCCGGCAGTACACACTCACACAGCCTCCAGGTGTCACACGCCATTTCCCGGTGTCACCGCGAACATCAGCGTTCCCCGCTCCCCAGCACTCCCCTTTTGGCGCTCACACGCAGCGTCTGCCGGCCACATGAGGGCGCGCGCAGCACGCCCAGGCGCCCACCTTGCCCCGAGAGGCCACAGGGAGGAGGTGGCCACAGGGAGGAGGGCCCGGCGGGAGATGAAGAGGAGACTCGGGACCAGAGGAAGCACGGCAGGGAGCCAGGGACCGGAGGGAGAGGACAGAAAATGCACGCAGAGAAATGCACAGACAGGGGAGGGAGATGCAGGGAGAGTCAGAGAGACGCAGGGGGCTATAGGCACACAGATTTAGAGAAGGAGAGAGCTAGGGACTCAGAGAGACAGAGACGGGGAGGGCGCTGCGGAGAGAGGGACATGAGAGGCAGAGACAGACAGGTCACAGAGAGACGGGGGGTCCGAGAGAGACACCCGAGCCGAAACTCAGAGTCAGAGACAGGGACGAAGACGCAGACACACAGAGATGGAGGCAGAGGCGGCCAGAGAGACAAAGAGATGCACAGAGGGCGCCTTCCAGTGGGGACCCGACGACGGAGGCGGGGCCTGCAGAGGCGCGACCGAAGGGGAGGGGTCCGAGGCGGGGTTTCTAAGGGGGCGTGTCCTCGGTGTACCTGGGGGCGTGTCCCGATGGACGGGGCTTGGGGTTCTTTCTGGACCTGGAGAAGGCGGGAGCCCTAGGAAGAGGTGGAGGTGGGGAGGAGCATCTTTACCGCAGTCAGCCCACCCTAACTCAGTTTTCACCGCCTGGACAGGGAAGGGTGACGGGCGGGGAGGGGACCCCGACCCGAGTCCCTGGTAGAGATTTGGGTCTCGGACCCTAGCTCCCCTCCCCCCTCCCCTTGCGGGCTCAACGGGGCCAGATAAAGGAGGGAAAGCAAGCCCACATCTGGAAAGCATCAGGCGCGCCGGACGTGCCAGAGCCCCAGGCCCGGCTGCGGAAGAGGGGAGGGGAGCCAAGGCGCTCCTCGCCCCCCCATCGGGGTCCGCCGGCGCCGAGGAGGGGCCTGGGCGTGTGCCGAGCCTCCGCGCCTCTCGCAGCTGGTTTCTATCAGCAGTCTGGCCTGGGCAGCCCCCGAGGAGGAAACCAGCTCAGCGAGGGGGAAGACAGGGTGACGATCCAGTCTTCCCTCCCGCTCCTCCACCGCGGCCAGAAGCTGGGGAATGGGGGAGACGGACAGACAGACACTGCCTGCCGCGAACGCAGCCTCCGTTCCTCTCCCGAGCTGCAGACCGCAGCAGATGACCTCAGTTCCTGTCCTGTGCCCCAGCCTCCTGACAGCCTAGCGCTTGAAGGCATTACAGTCCCCACTTTTTGGAAGAGGAAACTGAGGCCCTGGATTCGGATTCCATTCTGTCGTTAATTATTCAAGAAATCATCAACAAACAGCAAGAGTGAATTCCAGGATCAAATACCCAACCGGCCTGGGTGTTTAGTGGGTCTCTCAAACTGAACGCATCCAATACTGAGCTGATTCCATCGACCAAATTCGCTCTTACTTCAGGTTTACCCATCTCAAGTGATGGTAAATCTTTGAGTTTTTGTTGTTGTTTTGAAACAGGGTCTTGCCTGTCGCCCAGGCTGGAGTGCAGTGGTGCAATCATAGTTCACTGCAGCCTGAACTCCTGGGCTCAAGTGATCCTCCTGCCTCAGCCTCCCCAGTAACTGGGACTACAGGCATGCACAACCATGAACAGGTTTTTTTTTTGTTTTTTGTTTTGTTTTGTTTTTTGTTTTTTAACAGAATCTCACTCTGTCACCCATGCTGGTGTACCGTGGCACAATCTCGGCTCACTGCAACCTCCGCCTCCCAAGCTCAAGCGATTCTCATGCCTCAGCCTCCTGAGTAGCTGGGATTACAGGCATGCGCCACCAAATCCGGCTACTTTTTTGTGTTTTTAGTAGAGACGAGATTTCACCATGACGGCAAGGCTGGTCTCAAACTTTGGCCTCAAGTGATCCACCTGCCTCGGCTTCCCAAAGCACTGGGATTACATACAGGCCTGAGCTACTGTGCCCAGCCTAACTTTTTATTTTTTTTAGAGGCAGGGTCTCACTATGTTGCTCAGGCTGGTCCTGAACTGTGAGCCACCACACCTGGGCTGGGGTCTTCCTTGACTCCCCACCTTCTCTCACACTCCACAAGGCACCCAGTAAGACATCCTGTTGGCTCTATCTTCAAAGCAACTCCAGAATCCAATCCCTCTCACTTCCTCCGCTGTCCCCACTTGGGTCCAGACACCGTCCCCTCCTGCTTGGACTATTACAGTGACCTCTGCATTGACCTCCTATCTTCTCCCTGTTCCCCTCAGCCTGTTTCCCACAGAGCAGCCAAAAGGACCCTGTGTCAAACTGTCCCCATATAATAGCTAGTGAGTATGTGGAGCAATCTGAACCCTCAAATGCTGATGAGGATGTAAAATGGTGAAGTCGCTTTAGGAAACAACCTGGGAGGCTGGGCGCGGAGGCTCATGCCTGTAATCCCAGCACTTTGGGAGGCTGAGGTGGGCAGATCACTTGAGGTCAGGAGTTCATGAGCGGCCTGGGCAACATGGTGAAACCCCGTCTCTACTAAAAATACAAAAATTAGCTGAGCGTGGTGGTGCATGCCTGTAATCCCAGCTACTTGGGAGGCTGAGGCAGGAGACTCGCTTGAACCTGGCAGGTGAAGGTTGCAGTGAGCCAAGATCGCACCACTCCACTCCAGCCTGGGTGACAGAGTGAGACTCCATCTCAAACAAACAAACAAACAAAAACAAAACCTGGCAGTTCCTCAAAAGGTTAAACAGAGTTAACATATGACCCAGCAATTCCACTCCTAGGCGTATATCCAAGAGCAATAAAAACATACAAAAACATATATAAAAATGTTCACAGAGGCAATATTCATAATAGTCCAAAGTGGAAACAACACATGTTCATCAATGGACAATCAATGGACATCAATTATGATGAATGGACAAACGAAATGTGGACTATCCAGACAATGGACTGTCAATCATTTGGCAATAAAAGGAAATGAAGTACTAATACCTGCTACAACATGGATGAAAGTTGAAAATAATATGCTGGCTGGGCGCGGTGGCTCGCACCTGTAACCCCAGCACTTTGGGAGGCCGAGGCGGGCAAGTTGCTTGAGCCCAGAAGTTCAAGATCAGCCTGGATAACATGGCAAGACCCTGTCTCTACAAAAAATATCAAAAAATCAGCCAGGCACGGTGGTATGTACCTACAGTCTCAGCTTCCCAGGAGGCTGAGGTGGGAGGATCACCAGAACCCAGGAGGTAGAGGCTGCAGGGAGCCATGATTGCACCACTACTCTCCAACCTGGGCTAAGTGAGAGAAGCCAGTCACTAAAGGCCACGTATTATATGATTCCATTTATATGATATGTCCAGAACTAGCAAATCTATACAAGGCAAAAGTAGATTACTCGTTGCCAGGGGCTGGGAAGGTTGGAGGATGGCAGCTGTGGTGCAGTTTCTTGAGGTGCTGATGGAAATGTTTTAGAATTCATTGTGGTGATATTTGCACGACTCTGTGAATATACTAAAATACTATTTTTTTCTTTTTTTTTTGAGACTGAGTCTTGCTCTGTCGCCCAGGCTGAAGTTCAGTGGCATGATCTCGGCTCACTGCAAGCTCTGCCTCCCAAGTTCAAGCGATTCTCCCACCTTAGCCTCCTGAGTAGCTGGGACTACAGGCGTGCACCACCACACCCAGCTAATTTTTTTGTATTTTTAGTAGAGATGGGGTTTCACCATGTTGGCCAGGCTGGTCTTGAACTCCTGACCTCAAGTGATCTGCCCACCTCAGCCTCCTAAAGTGCTGGGATTACAGGCATGAGCCACCATGCCTGGCCACTAAAATACTGAATGTCTTTTATATTCAACATATTTAAAACCATTGAACTGTATACTTTACATGGGTAAATTTTTTGGTAGGTGAATGTATCTCAATACAGCTATTAACCCTCCCTCCCACCAAAACAAAAAAAACTTTAAAAACTAAGTCTCTTTTATATGCTCAGAATTCTCCCATGGGTGCCAGGAAGTAAAAACCAAAATCCCCACCATAGCCCACGAGGCCCCCACGATGTGACAGTCTTTACCTCCCCTCCCTCTCACCTCCCCACTCCAGCTGGCCTCCTTGCTGTTTTGCCAACATGCCAGGCAGAGTTTTGCCTCAGGGCCTTTGCACTGTCTGTTTCCTCTGCTCGGGATATTCTTCCCCAAGATATTCATAAGTCTCACTCCTCCACCTCCTTCAGGTCTCTGTTCAAATGTCATCTTCTCAATTAGACCATTCTTTTTTTTTTTTAGATGGAGTCTTGCTCTGTCACCCAGGCTGGAGTGCAATGGCACGATCTCGGCTCACTGCAACCTCTGCATCCCGGGTACAAGCGATTTTCCTGCCTCAGCCTCCCGAGTAGCTGGGACAACAGGCACGTGCCACCACGCCTGGCTAACTTTTGTATTTTTAGTAGAGATAAGGTTTCACCATGTTGGCCAGGGTGGTCTCAAACTCCTGACCTCAGGTGATCCACCTGCCTCGGCCTCCCAAAGTGGTGGGATTACAGGCATGAGCCACCATCTTCTCAATTAGACCATTCTTGATCACTCTATTTAAAATTACACACTCCCTTGGCCAGGCACACTGGCTCATGCCTGTAATCCCAACACTTTGGGAGGCTTAGGCAGGAGAATCACTTGAGACTAGGAGTTGGAGACCAGCCTGGGCAACATGGCGAGACCCTGTCTCTACAAAAAAAAATAAAAATTAGCCATGCATGGTGGTGTGTGCCTGTAGCCCAAGCTGCTTGGGAGGCTGAAGCAGAAGGATCCCTTTAGTCCAGGAGGTCAAGGTTGTAGTGAGCCATGGTTATGCCACTGCACTCCAGCCTGGATGACAAAGTGAGACCCTATCTCAAAAAATAATAAATAAAATTACAAACTCCCCGCTTCACCACCCCACCCAATCCCCTCATATGTCTGGTCAGTTTTTCCCTATAGTCATCACCTTTAACAAACTATAGAATGTATTTATTATGGTACCACCACCACCACCCCCAGCTTCCCTCCCTGTGACCCATTCCTGGTATATCCTTTTTAAGATCATGGATCCAGCAAATAGACTGTGTAGGGCACTGACTAAGGCCATGAATTCTGAAAATAGTGTGCCTGAATTTGAATCCTTGCTTTGCCACCTATGAGCTTCAGATACCTTTTTGTTTGTTTGTTTGTTTTTGAGATGGAGTCTTGCTCTGTCACCCAGGCTGGAGTTCAGTGGTGCGATCTCGGCTCGCTACAACCTCCACCTCCCAGGTTCAAGCGATTCTCCTGCCTCAGCCTCCCAAGTAGGTGGGATTACAGGTGCCCACCACCACACCCGGCTATTTTTTTTTTTTTTTTTTTTTTGAGATGGAGTCCCGCTCTGTCGCCCAGGCTGGAGTGCAGTAGCCCGATCTCGGCTCACTGCAAGCTCCGCCTCCTGGGTTCACGCCACTCTCCTGCCTCAGCCTCCCCAGTAGCTGGGACTACAGGTGCCCGCCACCGCACCCAGCTAATTTTTGTATTTTTAGTAGAGACAGGGTTTCACTGTGTTAGCCAGGATGGTCTCGATCTCCTGACCTCGTGATCTGCCTGCCTCGGCCTCCCAAAGTGCTGGGATTACAGGTGTGAGCCACTGCACCCAGCCTCCACACCCGGCTGATTTTTTAATTATTAGTGGAGATGGGGTTTCACCATGTTGGCCAGGCTGGTCTCGAACTCCTGACCTCGTGAGACATGCCTTTCACCTTCCGCCATGATTGTGAGCACCCCCCAGCCACATGAAACTGTGAGTCTATGAAACCTCTTTTTCTTTAAAAATTACCCAGTCTCAGGTTATGTCTTTATCAGCAGCATGAAAACAGACTAATACAGGTGGAGAGGATTAAATGGGTCAATATGTGTAAAGTGGTGAGAATAGAGTCGAGCATGTCATAAGTGCTCAAATAAGTGTTAGCTGTTATTTTTTGTAAGCACTAAAATGTTAAAAGGGAGACCCTTAAATACCCATCCAGATTTACTTCAACCATTTTGGCCACTAAGTGACCTATGTAGCCCTAGACAAACAAATCTCTTCTCCTTTCTGACTTCATTTGCCCCTTTTATGGAATGAAGTTGGAGTGATTGTTCCCAAGGGCCTGCCAAGCAATAGCTTTTCCCAGAAAACTTTTAAAAATAACTTTTATTCATTATTACTCTAAGTGAAACATAGGTCTATCCCTCACCCTACCCCCACCATAGAAGCTCCGTAGGGCAGGGCTTTCTTCCTGTTTTGTCCCCTGCTTTAACCCCAGTGCCTGGCTGGGCGCTGAAGATACAAGTGAACACAGCAGGCCTGGTCCCTGCTCTTTCCGAGCTCAAAGGGAGGTAGATCTACCCGTGTGGACTCAAAGGTCAAAGCAGCAACACACACCCATCCTTCTGACTGTGGATTTGTGTGGGGGCTGGGTCCTAACCCTGGATCCCCCTTGCTATGTGACCAGGGCAAGTAATGGCCCCTCTCTAAGCCTCCATTTACCCACCTGAGAACTGAGTATAATTTTACATACCCAATAGAAAAACAGGTCGAGCACGGTGGTTCATGCCTGAAATCCTAACACTTTGGGTGGCCAAGGTGCAAGGATTGCTTGAGGCCAAGAATTCAAGGCCAGCCTGGGCAATATAGTGAGAGTTCATCTCTACAAAAAATTGGAAAATTAGCCAGGCGTTGTGGTGCACGCCTGTAGTCCCAGCTGCTCCGGGGGGGTTGAGGTGGGAGGATTGCTGAAGCCCAGGAGTTTGAGGCTGCAGTGAGCTATACCAGTGCACTCCAGCCTGGGTGACAGATCAAGACCCTGTCTCAAAAAAATAATAAAAAATAAGAAGGAAGGAAGGAAGGAGGAAGGAAGGAGGAAGGAAGGAGGAAGGAAGGAAGGAAGGAAGGAAGGAAGGAAGGAAGGAAGGAAGGAAAAAAGTAAAAAGGCAATTCACATAAGAGGAAACACAAGAGCCAATAAACATCCAAAACTATGTGTTACCTCAAGGAAAAGGGAGGAAACGTGCTAATTAAAACAGAACACAGTTTCTCCCCATAAGATTTACAAAATGAAAATGATCAATATCATCTATTGTTTGGTGAAGAGGTAGAAAACAGACATCTGAAAAACTGCTGTTAGAAATGTCAGTTGGGGGCAGTGCTAATGGAAGGAAGTGTGGCAGTGTCCATTAGAAGTTCTTAAATTGGCATACTATTAATGACCAAGCAACTCTATTTCTAGGAATGGGTCCTACAAAAATACACACAGACATGCACAAAGAGGCAAATACAAGGACATTACTGTAGCAAGATTCACAATAGCAAAAGAATTGGAGAGCTGACAATAGGGTTAGATTATGAGAATCCCCATAATGGAGTCCTTTTTTTTTTTTTTTTTTGAGATAGAGTCTCACTCTGTCACCCAGGCTGGAGTGCAGTGCCATGATCTTGGCTCACTACAACCTACACCTCCCAGGTTCAAGCGATTCTCCTGCCTCAGCCTCCCGAGTAGCTGGGACTATAGGTGCACACCACCACGCCTGGTTAATTTTTGTATTTTTAGTAGAGACAAGGTTTTGCCATGTTGGCCAGGCTGGTCTCGAACTCCTGACCTCAGGTGATTCACCTGCCTCGGCTTCCCAGAGTGCTGGGATTACAGGTGTGAGCCACCTCGCCTGGCCATAATGGAGTCTTATATGCACCTATCAATAATAATATAGTGATAGGAAAATATGTTACCTAAATTTAGATGAAATGGGCCAGACATGGTGGTTCGCATCTGTAATCCTAACACTTTGGGAGGCCAAGGCAGGAGGATCACTTCAGCCTACGAGTTCAAGACCAGCCTGGGCAGCATAAGGAGACCCCACCTCTACAAAAAGTTTAAAAATAGCTAGGCAGGGTGGCGTGCACCTCGGTTCCCAGATAGGAGGCTGAAGTGGGAGGATTGTTTGAGCCTGAGGGGTTGATGCTGCAGTGAGTCATGATCACACCACTGCTCTCTAGCCTGGGTAATAGAGCAAGACCCCATCTCAAAAAATAAAAGAAAAAATAAGTAGATTTAGACGAAATGGACAAATTCTTAGATGAATAGGGCCTAGCAAAACTGACACAAGAAAAAATAGAAAACCTAAATAGTACTATATCAAAGAAATTCAGTCCTTAATTTAAACCCTCCCCATAAAGAAATCTCCAGGCACAGATGATTTCACACAAAAAAGTGATAAACACTGCATACATATAGTTCAATTTATGTAAATATATAATTTCACACATATATTACGTATATATGTATATTCATACATATATATTTATATAGTTATTTAGATTCATATATACATGCAAACACATAAAGAAACATGGGAGGATGCACAACAGACTGCTGATTATGATGGCCGTGAGAGAGGGGATTTAGGGACTGTTTCCTGTGCTGTTCCCATTTTTGTGAAACCATATTTTTTGTTTGTTTTTTGAGACAGGGTCTTGCTTGTCATCCAGGTTGGCATGCAGTGGCACAATCATGGCTCACTGCAGGCTGGGCCTCCCAGACTCACGTGATTCTCCCACCTCAGCCTCCTGAGCAGCTGATGGTACAGTAATGACCTACCACGCCCGGCTAGTTTTTGTATTTTCTGTAGAGATGTTTTTTGTTTTTTTTTTTTGAGACGGAGTCTCACTCTGTCACCCAGGCTGAAGTGCAGTGGCGCAATCTCGGCTCACTGCAAACTCTGCCTCCCGGGTTCACGCCACTCTCCTGCCTCAGCCTCCCGAGTAGCTGGGACTACAGGCGCCCACCACCACGCCCGGCTATTTTTTTGTATTTTTAGTAGAGACGGGGTTTCACCGTGTTAGCCAGGATGGTCTCGATCTCCTGACCTCGTGATCCTCCTGCCTCGGCCTCCCAAAGTGCTGGGATTACAGGCATGAGCCACCACGCTCAGCCTAGAGATGGGGTTTCACCATGTTGCCCAAGCTGGTCTTGAACTCCTGGGCTCAAGATATCCCCCTACCTCTGCCTCCCAAAGTGCTGGGATTACAGGCATGAGCCATCACATCCCACCTGAAATCGTATTTATGACCAAACATAACCCAATCAAAGGTTAGATTCCTTGATGTAAAATAGCCAATGGTAGGAAAATGATGTTGAGATTCACCCTGGGACGTCCCTGGAAACTGTCATATCCACAGCAAACAGAAGTTGCTCAATAAATGTTAGTCCAAAGGAAAAAGAGCATTTCTCCCATTTAATCATTCAATGAGAGTCCACCACATATATTACACTGTGCATTTATTTACAAAGAGGTTAGAGAAACACAGAATCTGGCCCCCCTTTGCACTGGGGAGTCACCATCGTCATAATAAATACAGTAACTTTAAAAAAGAAAAAAATACTAGATTGGAACAGCTGAGGGTCATCAGGCTTCCCCCATTCCCTCTCACAGGGAGTGGGGGGCATGAGATAGAAACCATCTTCCTTCCCCTCTTCTACCTCTGAATCCTCCATAATTGTCCAAGGATCGAGGTGAAAGAGTCCTTCTTTCCAGGTGTTGCCAACCCCTACGTGACCCTCAAAACCCCCAAATCAGTGCTCCTTCCCTTCCCAGGGCACTCTGCAGGAATCACCTGAGTCAGACACAGAGTCTCTGACCAGGGTGCCAAGGGGATATCTTAAGGGTCCAGGGACATGGAGGGGGCACTTTGTGAATGAGAGGGGGGCATAGCTGGGCAAGGAAAGGAGGAATGAGAGAGCTCATCAGGAATGAGAGTGGTGAAGGGGAACAAACAGACTAGGCTTCTAAACTAAAACGGGGAAATTCAAACCGAATTACCCCTTTTGCATACATGGACACTTACTGTACAGATGAGGAAAGTGACGCCCAGAGAAGGGGAACTGTCTTGCCCAAGGGCTTCCAAGGTAGAAGCTGAACTGGGTCAAACAGGGCTCCTCCCCATTCCTCTCGGTGGTGGTGGGGGAGCCTTTTCAACCAAGACTGCTAGGAGTGGGGAGAGTGAGGGGGGTCTTTGGAAGCAGAGAAAACGATGGTCTTTGGAAGGTAGATGTGGAAGGGTCAGTGGTTGGGAGTGTGGAGGTGCAGAGGCCATGAAGGGGGAGCCCAAGCAAATCCCCAAACTCACACTGTAGTCATGACCTTGAGAGAACCCGAACGGAAACGCAGTATCTTTTTCTTGAGTGCGTGGGAAGCTTTGATCTTCACGAAGACTTTGGCGGGGCCTGCAGGCGCCCCTGCACCTGCTCCGCCCCCGGAGGCCGCAGTGGCCGCCACCAGCTGCTGCGGCCACACGAGGCCACCGCTGCCGTCTGAGTCGCTGGAGGCAGAGCTGAAGGCAGGCGATTCTCCCTCGCTGGCGCTCGATTCGCTCTCCCCATACCCCCCGCCGACGCCTCCCGCAGGCCCCCGGCGTCCCAGGGGCCCCAGGCGCCCGGCCGAGCACTCGGAGTCGCTGCCCGCGCAGCCGTAGAGCAGACGACGCTGGGGAGCTGACGGGGACGGGCCGGGGCCGGGAACACGCGCCGCAGGGGCACGGGGCCGCACGCGGCGCCCATCGGCAGCATCGATCTCCGCAGTGGAGCGCCAGCGACGGCAAGACCCTGAGGCCTGGGCCGCCAACGTGGGCGCTGGGCCGCGGCGTGGCCGTGGCGGCCGAGGCTCTTCCCGCTCCGCCGTTGGGTACTTGGGGGGCCCCGAAGGGACCGCGGAGGCGCGGCCCAGCAGGCTGGTCTCGGACTGGGAGCGCGAGGCCTTGCGGGCCCTGGGCGAGCCACGGCGGCCTGAGGCCTCGGCCATGCGTCCACGGCGGCCAGCGGCCCGGGGACGCTCCCGGGGCGGTGACTGCTCCACGCTGCGGCCGCGGGTCAGTGGCGGCGGTTTGCGGCGGGCGGCGCGGCCAGGGAGGCCTCGGGTGGCCGCCTGCGCGCCCGGGATGTACTGCGCCTTCACCAAGCGGCCCTCGGCCGGGCTGTCAGGGGGCGAGGGGGCGGCGGGCGGCGCAGCGGGCTCGGGTGCAGCCTCCGACTCCCACGACGACGCCCAGGCGCGGCTCAAGGCGGCAGGGCTGGTGGGGTGGCCCCCGACGCGCTCCAACGAGGGCTCCCGCGCGGGCCGCGCGCTGCCGGGGGACGGAGACGCGTCGGGCGGCCGCTGGCGCACGCTGTTCTGGCGCCGCGGGCCGCCGTCCGCGCCCCCGGGGCTGGTCCGGGGCTGGCCCGCCCCCCGGCGGCGGCGCCTGCGCAGGAGCGCCGAGATGTAGCCGTCCAGGGGCCGCCCCGCGCCCCCCGCGTCGGGCGAGTCGGTGGGAGGGCGGCCGCAGGGCCGCGGGCTGCGCATCGCCACAGCGTGCAGGGGGCTGGGCGTCAGAAAGGGCCCGGCGCGGGCCCGCCGCTCCGCCGAGGAGCAGGCCTCCGGGCCGGCGGACCCCCCTGCCGTCGGGTAGGGCGCTGAGAAGGACCGCGGCACCGCTGCCCGCGCGCCCACCACCTCCGGAGCGCTGGGGCTGGCGTCTCCTAGGGAAGGAAGGCCAAAAAAAAAAAAAAAAGAAAAAAGGAAGAGAGTGGAAGGCCTCTCAAAGTCCTTTCCTATTTCCCATCCAGCCTGGAAGAGGGGGGTTGCCTCCCTCCCTTCCATCATCTCATTAAAATCCCTGCTCTCACACCTTCCTTCTTGTAAAATTCATAATAAAATCTTTACAGGGTCCTACAAGACCCTGCATGACTTGTCCTGCCTCTGCCTCTCCAACTCTCACAACATCTTACCCTCTTACCCCCCTTTTTTTTTTTGAGACGGAGTCTCGCTCTGTCGCCCAGGCTGGAGTGCAGTAGCCCTATCTCCGCTCACTGCAAGCTCCGCCTCCCGGGTTCATGCCATTCTCCTCCTGAGTAGCTGGGACTACAGGCGCCCACCACCACGCCCGGCTAATTTTTTTGTATTTTTAGTAGAGATGGGGTTTCACCGTGTTCGCCAGGATGGTCTCGATCTCCTGACCTCGTGATCCTCCCGCCTCGGCCTCCCAAAGTGCTGGGATTACAGGTGTGAGCCACCACACCTGGACTTTTTTTTTTTTTTTTAGACAGGTTCTTGCTTGCTCTGTCACCCAGGCGGGAGTGCAGTGGCGCAATCATAGCTCACTGCAGTCTCCAGCTCCTGGGCTCAAGGGATCCTCCCGCCTTATCTTCCTGAGCAGCTGGGACTACAGGAACACATCACCATGCCCTGCTGATTTTTTCATTTTTTGTAGGGATGGGGTCTCACTGTGTTGCCCAGTCTGGTCTCCAACTCCCAGGCTCAAATAATCCTCCCGCCTCAGCCTCCTAAAGTGCTGGGATTACAGGCACGAGCCACTGGGCTGATCCTTCTCCTCTATTTATAGGACTCCAGCCACACTGGCCTCCTGAAAGCAGGCGCCAGTCACATTCTGGCCTCAGAGCCTTTGTGCTTCCCATTCCAGATTCCAGATTCCCGGAATACTCTTCCTCCTGGATATCTGCTAGGTCCACTACCCCACTTAGTTCAGGGCACAACTCAAATGTTACAGTCTCAGTGAGGCCCTCCCCGGCCATATTTTCTAAAATTGCACTTCCCTCCCCAAACTCAAAGGGACACTTCTGAGTCCCTTTCCCTGGCTTATTTCTTGTCATAGCACGTGGCATTATTTTGTACCCTAGATATTTTACTTATTTATCCTGGTTTGTTTGTCTATTTATTTTAGATGAAGTCTCGCTCTGTCACCCAGGCTGGAGTGCAGTGGCATGATTGCAGCTCACTGCAATCTCTGCCACCCGGGTTCAAGCGATTCTCCTGCCTCAGCCTCCCAAGTAGCTGGGATTATAGGCACACGCCACCATGCCCAGCTAATTTTTGTATTTTTTTGTAGAGACAGGTTTTTCACCATGTTGGTCAGGCTGGTCTGGAACTCCTGACCTCGTAATCTGCCCGCCTCGGCCTCCCAAAGTGCTGGGATTACAGGCATGAGCCACCGCACCTGGCCATTTATCCTGTATTTTATCTATTTCTCCAACTAGGCTGGCAGTTTCCTGAGGGCAGGGATTTGCCTGTTTTGTTCATTACTGTTCATTTTGTTCATTGCTCCTGGGATACTGCTAGATAGCACATAATGGGGGCTCAAAAACTTACTTGTATGAATGAATGACAGCAGTTCCTGTTTAGTAGTGACTGCCATGCACCAAGTCCAATGTCTTAGAGCAGAGGCTCACTGAATATTCAAAAATATCCCTCGGGCGGGCACTGTGTGTGTGTGTGTGTGTGTGTGTGTGTGTGTGTGTGTGTGTTTGGTTGGTTTTTTACTTTTATTTTTTTGAGGCAGAGTCTTGCTCTGTCACCCAGGCTGGAGTGCAGTGACACCATCTCAGCTCACTGCAACCTCTGCCTCCCAGGTTCAAGCAATTCTCCTGCCTCAGCCTCCCAAGTAGCTGGGATACAGGCATACGCCATAATGCCTGGCTATTGAGGCACTGTTATTATTCCATTTTATTTATATTTATTTATTTATTTTTATTTTTTGAGACAGAGTCTCGCTCTGTCACCCTGGCTAGAGTGTGGTGGCTCCATCTTGGCTCACTGCAACCTTCACCTCCCGGGTTCAAGCAATTCTCCTGTTTCAGTCTTCAGAGTAGCTAAGACTAGAGGCACACGCCACCACGCCCAGCTAAGTTTTGTATTTTTAGTACAGACAGGGTTTCACCATATTGGTCAGGTTGGTCTCGAACTCCTGATCTCAGGTGATCCACCTGCTTTGGCCTCCCAAAGTGTTGGGATTACAGGCATGAGCCACTGTGCCCAGCCTATTTATTTATTTTGAGACAGAGTCTTGCTCTGTCACCCAGACTGGAGTGAAAGTGGCACAATCTTGGCTCACTGCAACCTCCACCTCCCACGTTCAAGTGATCCTCCCACCTCAGCCTCCTGAGTAGCTGGAATTACAGGTGTTCGCTACCACGCCCAACTAATTTTTGTATAGACGGGGTTTTACTATGTTGACCAGGCTGGTCTTGATCTCCTGGCCTCGTGATCTGCCGGCCTCCCAAAGTGCTGGGATTACAGGCATGAGCCACCGCATCCAGCCATATTTCATTTCAACAGATGGAAAAACAGAGGCCCAGAAATAACAGACCTGCTCATAATCATGTGAAAAGGAAATGTCACAGCCGGAACTGGAATCCAGGCCCGATTCAGAAGTCTGTGCCCACAACCATCCTCTTACTGTCCTTTCCCTGGCCTCAGGGCCCCACCCTCACCCATCTTACCTAGGGACTTGGGCCTCTCGCTGGCATAGATGCCCCGGGGCTCAGAGGGACCCAGGCGACCATAGGAGCTGGATCCAGAGAAGCCACTGTCCCCACAGAAGGTTGAGGGTGGTGAATCTGGACCTCCTGTAGAGCTGGGATCTTCATAGAAGCCTGAATTTCCGGGAGAAGCAGAGAGACTTCAGGGGGTTTGGGTGGGAAACCAGAGCTGGGGAAAGGAGGAGATGGCATGGGAGAGACATGGGGGGCCTGAGAAATAGGGATATGGGGAACATGGAGGCGTCCCAGGCAGACCCTACCCCTCCATCCATGCTCACCTGAGCTACGCCCGCTCTCCTGTTCCAGGCCCCCAGACTCCAGGCTCAGGTCTCCCAGCTGCTGGCCCAGGTCCCAGACGAGACCAGGCAGGGCCTCCTGAAGGCATAGGGAGAGAAGGATGGTCAGAAGGCCCCCAGTCCTCTGCTGACTGGTCCCCTATTCCACGAGCCCATGGGCAGAGTTTCACTTTGACAATGAGGCTCTCGCTTCAAAGGATAAAAGCAGTACCTGAGTCCCAGGAGCCCCTCAAGATCTGTGTCCCTTCATCCCCATTGGAAAGTCCTTCTGACGTTCTAACTCCAGTCCTTCATGCTGCAGCCCCATCTCATTCCCTCTCAGGTGTGATGAGGCCTCAGAAAACCCCCATCTCTTGCCCCCTCTTTATCTGTTGCTCTCCCCAATCTGTACTCAGAGCCCCTCAACCCTGATTAGAATGTCCCTCCTTGAGTCTAACTTCAGGGATTGCTGTAAGGACAGTTTACTGCTAAAAGGTGGTGTCTAGGACCCCCAGATCCCTTAGTCATAGGTCTACCTTCTTCTCCAAGTTTTTCTATTTATTTATTTATTTATTTATTTATTTATTTATTTATTTATTTTGAGACAGAGTCTCACTCTGTCGCCTAGGCTAGAGGGCAGTGGCGTGATCCCAGCTCACCGCAGCCTCTACCTCCCGGGATCAGGCAATCCACCCACCTCAGCCTCCTGAGTAGCTGGGATTACAGGCGCCCGCCACCATGCCCAGAGGCAGGGTTTCACCATGTTGCCCAGGCTGGTCTTGAACTCCTGACCTCAGGTGATCCACCCGTCTCAGCCTCTCAAAGTGCTGGGATTACAGGCGTGAGCCACTGCGCCCGGCCTCTCCCCGTCTTTGACCTTCTCTCTCAGATACGCCCATTGCCCCTTATCACCAACAGAAGGTCCTTTTGTGAGTCTTCCATAAGTCCTTCCTGCTGCAGATCACCTCTTCCCCCACATGGGTAAAATAGGCTGACCACGACTCATATACCTCTTTGCTCTCCCTTCAGAAAGAACCTCCCAAGCCTCCTAGACAGTCCTGTGAGTCTAGCCTTACTGGTACTGCAGCAGCCATGCCAGCACGTTCCTTTGCCCTGGAGACCACATCCTCCTTCTGCCTTTGGTCCATTCCCACCAGGAAGCTCCAGTGGGTCTACCGTTCCTCATCGCCATAAGAAATTTCCGGGAGTCAGGCCGGGCGCAGTGGCTCACGCCTGTAATCCCAGCACTTTGGGAGGCCGAGGCGGGCGGATCACATGAGGTCGGGAGTTGGAACCAGCCTGGCCAATATGGTGAAACCTCGTCTCCATTAAAAATACAAAAACTAGCGGGGTGTGGTGGCTTGCGCCTATAGTCCCAGCTACTAGAGAGGCTGAGGCGGGAGGATTGCTTGAGCCCAGGAGGCAGAGGTTGCACGTGAGCCGAGATCACACCATTGCACTCCAGCCTGGGCAACACGGCGAGACTGTCAAAAAAAAAAAGGAAAAAAGAAAAAGAAATTTCCGTGAGTCTACCCTGGATCCTTCTTGCTGCAGAAAAGAGCACTTCTCGTCAGATGTGAATTAATGAAGGTGAAAACACTTTTAGGGGAGTGACCGTGACAAGAATTGGGGTAAGGGCTGAAGCAACACGGATGGGGTCTCCAATTCATTAGGACTTAACCTCATTTTAGAAAAGAGAGGGTCAGAGCCAGAAAAAGTCTCACATGGGTCTGAGTGAGGCCGGGTAGCAGCAGGCAGCCTTGGGCTGACGGTTGACCCTCAGACAAAAGCGGCTTGTCTGGACGGCAGGAGGGAGGGAAGTGGGGAGGAGGGTTTAGGAGGGCAGGCACCCAGCCCTGCCTATTTAGGGCAGAAAGACTGGCCGGCTCCCCGGCAGCCACAACCCCCGCCCTGTCCCAGTCTCTCCAGGGCCCAGCCTCTCCCCTCCCCCTAGAACAGAAGCCCCCATCCAGGCCTGTTTATTCGAGGAAGGTCAACAAATCCTTCCACTCTGGGTTCCTGCCCTGGGTATATTGAGATGCTCACAGTGAAGTCATCTTTGAGCGGAACTCGAAAAAGCAGCTGAATTGTGCAGCATCAGGAAGTAGCTAAAAAAATCTCTCGGACCTACCATGTACCCCATGTCATGTCCCCCACAAATCACTGGCATGCTCACTCCCCTCTAGCCACGCCTAGCCTTGCCACCGTCCCTCGAACATACCATGTATGCTTCTACCTCGGGAGAATGTTCCCCCCACATACCTTCCTTGCTTCATTCAGATATTTGGTGACCTGATCTCTTCTCTGACACCTTTCCAAAATAGCTCCCCTGTCATTGTGCACCCCGTTGCCCTGCTTTTCAGGTTTTTTCTACATATAAGTAATGACCTCTTGATTTAAAATTATACATCAGGCCGGGCTCGGTGGCTCACGCCTGTAATCCCAGCACCTTGGGAGGCCAAAGCAGGGAGGATCACTTGAGGTCAGGAGTTCAAGATCAGCCTGGCCAACATGGTGAAATCCTGTCTCTACTGAAAATACAAACAATAGCCAGGTGTGGTGGTGCGTGCCTGTAATCCCAGCTACCCAAGAGGCTGAAGCAGGAGAATTGCTTGAACCAGGGAGGCGGAGGTTGCAGTGAGCCGAGATCACGCCACTGCACTCCAGCCTGGGCGACAGTAAGACTTCGTCTCCAAAAACAACTAAAATAAAATAAAATTATACATCAAGGTGTCATTTGTTTGTTGAATCTCTCACTAGAACGTCAGCCTTAGGAACGCAGAGATTTCTGTCTGTTTAGCTCACAGGTACACCCCCACCCAGTGCCTAGAACAGTGCCTGGCACAAAGTGGGTGCTCAGGAAATATTTAATGGGCTGGGTGTGGTGGCTTATGCCTATCATCCCAGCACTCTGGAAGTGCCAAGGCGGGAGGATCGCTTGAGGCTGAGAGTTCAAGACCAGCCTAGGCGACATAGTGAGACCCAGTCTCTCTCTCTCTCTCTTTCTCAATCTCTCTCTCTCTATGTATATATATATATATATATATATATATGAAATTTATTTATTTATTTTTGAGATGGAATCTAGCTCTGCCACTCAGGCTAGAGTGCAGTGGTGCAGCCTCCACCTCCCAGGTTCAAGTGATCTTTTTTGCCTCAGCCTCCCAAGCAGCTAGGATTACAAGCATGTCCCACCACACTTGGCTAATTTTTGTGTTTTTAGTAGAGACGGGGTTTCATCATGTTGGCCAGGTTGGTCTCGAACTCCTGACCACAAGTCATCCACCCATCTCAGCCTTCCAAAGTGCTGGGATTACATGCGTGAGCCACTGTGCCTGGTCTTTTTTATTTTATTTTTGAGACAAGGTCTCACTGTCTCACCAGGCTGGACTGCAGTGGCACAATCACGGCTCACTGCAGCCTTCACCTCCTGGGCTCCGGTGATTCTACCACCTCAGCCTCCCAAGTAGCTGGGACTACAGGCGCATGCCACCACGCCCCGCTAATTTTTGTATTTTTTTGTAGAGACAGGGTCTCCCTGTGGTGCATAGGCTTGTCTCGAACTCCTGGGCTCGAGCAGTCCTCCCACCTCAGTCTCTTAAAGTGCTGGGATTGCAGGCATGAGCCACTGCACCCAGCTGTCTATTTTTTAAAAAGAAATATTAGATGAAGGAATGAATGTATACAATGGAATACTATACAGCTGTTAAAATGGAATGAGTCGAATTTCTATATAGAATCATTACCAAGATATAGCATTGAGCAGAAAGAGAAAAGTGCAGAATATATATAGTATGAGTGACTCAGAATTACCTGGAGGGCTTGTGAAAGCCCAAATGACTGAGTCCCAATTCCAGAGCTTTTGATTCCAGCCTGCAGTCAGGCCCAAGTAGTTGTATGGCTAACAAGTTCCATGTGATGTGGTGCTGCTGGCTAGGAGGCCACACTTTGACTGGCATAGTCTCTGGGATCTCACCCAAGAAACTAGAATTTGTAAAAAGCAAAGCTTTGACAAAAGCTCTATGTTTTTTTGGTATGTAAACAGTTTCTGTTAGGAGATATGTTGGAAGAGGTCTGGGAGGTGACACTAAGGTGACAATGATGGTGACCTCAGGGGATAGGTTGGATTTAGGGGCTCCAGGGAGGAATGAGGGGACTGGATGGTGGAAGGAAGTGTTTAAGGAGGCATGACTTGGCATCACATTAAGCTCTGGTGCTCCCCAGCTGTGTGACCTTGGGTGGGTGACTACCTCTCTGGGCTTCAGTTTCCTTATCTATAACTGGGCATCATAGGACCATCTCCTGGAGGTTATTGTGAGGATTAAATGAGTTTCTTTTGACACATAATAAATCTCAGTTTGTATGATTACAGGAAAGCTATGAATTTCTTACAAGGGAAATAGAAAATGTTTCCATTGTTTAATTAAAAATAAATGTAGGTGTCGGGTGCAGTGGCTCACGCCTGTAATCCCAACAACTTTGGGAGGCCGAGGCGGGAGGGTCACTTGAGGCTAGGAATTCAAGACCAGCCTGGCCAACATGGTGAAAGCCCATCTCCACTAAAAATACAAAAATTAGCCAGGGGTGATGATGCATGCCTGTAATTCCAGCTACTCGGGAGGCTGAGGCAGGAGAATCGCTTGAATCCAGGAGGTGGAGGTTGCAGTGAGCAGAGATTGTGCCATTGCACTCTGGCCTGGGTGACAGAGCAAGATTCTGTCTCAATGAATAAATAAATAAAGGCCAGTTACAGTAGCTCACACCTGCAATCCCAGTGCTTTGAGAGGCTGAGGCAGAAGGACTGCTTGAGCCCAGGAGTTGGAGACCAGCCTGAACAACATAGCAAGACCTCATATCTTTAAAAAAAAAAAAAAAAAAAATTAGCCAAGTGTGGTGGCGTGCACCTGTAGTCCTAGCTTCTTGGGAGGCTGAGGCAGGAGGATTGCTTGAGGCCATGTTAGAGGCTGCAGTGAGCTATGATTGCACCACTGCACTTCAGCCTGAGAGACTTTGTCTCTAAAAATAAATGAATAAATAAATGTATCATTTAAAAATACATAAATAAACGTGAAAGGATGGACTTTTTGGTAAGTTCTGCCAAGTCTAATTCCGGTTCTTCCATTATAAGGAAGAGCAGAAATTAAGGAGACAGACAGGAGATGCCTCCTCCTCTCCAGCGCCTAGACACCCCCCAAAAATATTCCAAGTCTATACCCCTCTGTTTGCAAGTCTGGTCTCATTCCTTCCAGTTGCAAAAGGATGAATCTTTAAAAGATTAGAAAGTCCTTGGCCAGGCCGGGCGTGGTGGCTCAAGCCTGTAATCCCAGCACTTTGGGAGGCCGAGGCGGGCGGATCACGAGGTCAGGAGATTGAGACCATCCTGGCTAACACGGTGAAACCCCGTCTCCACTAAAAATACAAAAAATTAGCCAGGCGTGTTGGTGGGCACCTGTAGTCCCAGCTACTCGGGAGGCTGAGGCATGAACCCGGGAGGCAGAGCTTGCAGTGAGCCTAGATCGCGCCACTGCACTCCAGCCTGGGGAACAGCGAGACTCCGTCTCAAAAAAAAAAAAAAAGAAAGTCCTTGGCCTGAGTCTGGCTCCCTGCCTCCTCACGGTGCCCCTCATCCTTTCTCTGCAGGCTTAATGATTGTGATTAGGACCCCTGGAGACCCCTTTGCCCAAACTTCCCTTACCTTGGTTTCTTCCCTCACATACCTCTCATTGGTATCCAATGCCCATTTCTATTAGGAAGTCCTTCTGCAAGTCTAACTTAAGTTCTTCTTGCTGAAAGGAACCTTTTTCCTTCTTGAGAGCAAGCAGGACCCAGGGAGCCCCTGCCCTCACCCAGGATTCCTGTCTCTCTTCTCCGCAACACCCCTGATCTTTACCTGGTATCCCCATCATTCCTATTAGAAAGTAATCAAGTCTGGCTTCAGTCTTTCTTGCCTTGAAGGAAGTGTATTCCTGGCAGGGGCTGGGGGTCGGGGGATAAGTCATAAGACAAGGGTCGGGGGATCAGAGGAAGCCCTCACCCGCTCTTCAGAGGGACCCAGGAACCCCCAGCACTAGAGAAGTTTATATTTAGTGCTTCTCTGCTCCTCCTCCTCCCCCCGCCTGCCACCGCCTCCTCCCTGATGCTGGGACAAGCTTTGCCTAGAGACTGGGGGGTGGGGGGGACAGGCCTCTCCACTATCAGCTCACGCCGGGAGGACAGAGGGCTGGGGGGGCGGGGAGGGGACAGAGGGACCGAGGAGAGGGAGACTGAAGGGCAGAGATGGGGAAGGTGAAGGGTGAAAAGGGGAGAGACCGAGGGCAGAGCGGGAGAGGACACAGCTACCCACAGCTACCCCATCCTCATGCCTCGCCTTCTCCTTGTCAGGATGCAAGGCGCCTTCCCAGCCGAGCCGGCTTGGGGTGGGGGGAGCTAGCGAAGGCCCCCACAATCCGTCTCTAACTTTGGGAGGGGGCGGGGCCTCCCACAGCTGTTTCTGTTTCCAGAAAAGAATGTGCAGGGGGGTCCCACTCCTGAGACGGGGAGGGGCCGGGCGTGCAGCCCCGGGAGTCTGGCTTCAGTCTTCCTCCCCAGTCCCCATCTGGGGAGGGGGCGGTCGAGGTCAGCGGCGGGGAGAGCCCCCTCCACTGCCACCTCGGCTCAGGTTTCCCGAAACGGGAAGCTCTGGCCACACACAGGCTTGGGGATGGGGATCTGCCGTGGAGCCAGGGTGTGCGGGCTGGGGGGAGGGGAAGAGAGACTGAGCCTGGGACGTCGGGCAAGAAGAAAAGAGCGAGGTGCAGACAGGCAGGAAGGGAAGGCCAAGGAGCAGATGCAGAGGGACACAGAGATCACAGAGACAGAGAGACAGGATGAAGAAAGAGAAGCAGACACAGAAAGTCACAGGGATGTGGCAGGACGGAGAGACCTCTCCCAGGACGAGGTCGGGAGACTCAAGGAATGACATAGAAAGGGGAGAGGCATGGGGCCTCCTCAAGTCATTCCGGAGACCTCTGCCCATCTTCCACCATGAGAACACCCAGAGTCCAGAAGTCTCCCCCAGGCGTTGCCTCCACCTGCCTCCCCTTGGGTCAAGGAGAGCTGGGGCCAGGTAGGAAGCAGGGGAAGTGTCACCAAAGGGTCAAGATCCCAGTGGGGGGTCCTCAGGGACTGTGAGCTTCCTCTCAGCAGTGGTCCCTCCCTCTGGAGGCCCTGAGATTCCCCTCCTCCCACCCCGCCCCCTCCAGAGATCTCCAAGCACACCAGGACTTAGGGAAGATGGAGCCCTGGTGGCGGGGCCCAGAGAAGGGCATGTTTGGAGCCTGGCTGTGTGACCTTGGGTGAGTCGCTTGCTCTCTCTGAGCCTCAATTTCTCTCTCTCTGTTAAATGGGGACTATCACCCCCTGTTTCCCAAGCCGCAAGAAGACAACGCCTGAAAAGTACCCGGTCTCGGGTTTGACACATACTTGGCGCCCAGAAGGGTTTTCTTTGGGGAAGGGGTGTAAGGGATAGGGCCTGTGTTTCTCACGAGGCCCCAGTGGGGGCGATGCACTTCCCCCTCCCCCGATTTGGGGGCGGGGAGGCCAGGTCCGGCCCGCAGCCGGAACTCCGGGGTCTCCAGCCCCACCCCCTGTCCTTTCTCACTCCCTGCCTGCCCGGGTCCCCAACCCCCGCCCGGGTGTCTAAGCATCCAACCGAGACAGACAGACACAGACGGGGGTGGAGGGACAGACGGACAGGCAGCCCCTTACCAGCTGCTCCTCCAGGGCTGCTGCGGCCCGACGCGCCGCTGCCGCATCTTCATCCTCATCGGCGTCCTCCTCGTCCTCGGCCTCGGCGCCCCCCATTCCGGGCTGGGCCAGCCGCAGCGCCTGCTGCACGCGGTACTCCTGCCTCTCCCGGAGCCAATGTAACTCGCAGAGCCCGGCCAGGCTACCCTCCAGCCAGCCCCGCAGCCGGCCCCGCTCAGGGCTCACCGGGAACGAGAAGGCCCGGATCATGGCTGCGGCCCCCCGCCCCAGCCCGGCCGGGCCCCGCGGCCACCCCTCTCCCGGTCCCACCTCCCCGCCCCAGCAGCCTGCCCGCCCGCCCGCTGGCCGGGCTGTCACCGTCTCATCTGCATAGGCGCCCGCCCATTGGGCCGCCCACCCGCGCCTTATCTGCATGGCCACGCCCCCATCGACCGAGCAACAGCCGCCTATTGGCGAATAACCTTCCTGACGAAGACTCTCGGCCGTGCAACCGCACCTCCCAACACGACGCATGCTCGCAACAGCCTACTCGCTCCGCTCGCCACGCCCCCTCCGTGCAACTGCCTCGGGGCCCTGGCCTCGCCCCGCACGCGTCACAATGAAACAAGCCCGCCCTTGCTTCAATGCCATTGGTCTGTGCCTGGCCGGTCCTGCAGCAGGTTCCACCCTCTTGCGGGCGAGCTCTGGCTACCATTGGACTGTCCGGCGCGAGGGGAAGGGTGATCTATAAATAGGGAATGGGTCCACGTGACAGTTTGGCAGCTGCTCCTACCTCTCCACCCCGCCCAGCCTTCAGCTTCTGAGGCTGCGCAAGGGGAGAAAAGGGTTAGGGGGTCGAGCCCTGACTTCGCCTCCTCTTCCAAGAAGCCTTCCCAGACACTCAGCTGTAAAACCAGACGGACGTCCTCCGATAAAATTGTTTCTACGTAGGGCCGGCTTCACCGGCTTGGAATCCACTTAGAAGGGTCTTCGCGCTTGGTTGAATGTTCTGCAATTTCTGTCTTGAAATTTTTAGTTTTTGAGCAAGTGGCCCCTTATTTTCACTTTGCACTAGGCCAAATATGTAGCCGGTCTTGCTGCTAAGAGTCTAAGATCGATTGCATTCCAAATTCTGGAATTATAAGACCCTGGGTGGAAGATTCTATGCTTTGACCAGAAGAGAGTCTAAGCAGCTTTTGTCTCCCAGGTGCTAGGAGGCTGTGTGCTCATCATTCTTCCATTCCAGGGGCCTTTGTTCTACGTTGTAAGGGGCTTTGTTCTCAGCCTTCTATGATGCTCTATTCTCAACGTTCTCTGGTCCTAGGAGTCTGAGCCTGACATTCGTTTCCAAGGCTTCCTGCTGTCTCTCCAGGCTCCGCAAGCAGGGCTGGGGCACCCTCAGGCGGCCAACCTGTGTCACTACGCCGAGCCTGCCTCTACCAACTTGCAAGACCTAGCTCTAATATTCATACTCATCTCTCAGGCAGACCTTGACTCCCTAAATGCCAAGGCCCAGAAGATCATACGAGAAATTCCCTCTTTTATGATTCCCCGTGCATGAAGTGACCTTCTGGTGGTGAGATGGAGAGAAATTGATAGTGGCGATAGACAGCAAAGTCTCCAGGAGCCAGACTTCCTCGGGGTGAGTCACAGATCTGTCACTTTCCAGCTGTGTGACCTTGGAAAACTTACTTAACCTCTCTGTGCCACCGTTTCTTCATCTGATCACGGGACCATAATACTGGCTGCCTCATAGGGTTGTTCTGAGGATTCAATGAAATGTATCAGGTACTTGGAGCAGTGTCTTCTATGGATCAAGAGCCACAGAAGGGTTTGATAAATAAGTTTAAAAACTAATCTAGTAAGTTTCAGGGGAAAAATGTCTTGAAATTTATTAGAAACAACTTCTATTCAGTCTTCTTCTCGTTCAAAATAGACTTAGAAAATTAGTCGGGTGTGGTGGTGCACACGGGTAGCTCCAGCTACTTGGGAGGCTGAGGTGGGAGGATCACTTGTTTTCCTTTTTGACTTCTTGATGCTTTTATTAATGATGATGCCAAAAGATTTCTGGACAATCAGCCAGGCGCGGTGGCTCACGTCTGTAATCCCAGCACTTTGGGAGGCTGAGGCAGGCAGATGACCTGAGGTCAGGAGTTCAGATCAGCCTGGCCAACATGGCGAAACCCCATCTGTACTAAAAATACAAAAATTAGCTGGGCATGATGGCACACACCGAGATTGTGCCACTGCACTCCAGCCTAGGTGACAGAGGGAGACTCCGTCTCAAAAAAAAAAAAAAGAAAGAAAGATAGATAGATTTCTGGAGAATCAACAAGCAACAGTTGCTTCCAAACATGGCACACAAACCGGATATGGTGGCATGTACCTGTAGTCCGAGCTACTCAGGAGGCTGAGGCAGGAGGATCACTTGAGCCTGGGAGGCTGAGGCTGCAGTGAGCCATGATTCCACCATTGCACTCCAGCCTGGGTGACAGAGCAAGACCCAATCTTAAAAAAAAAAAAAAAAAAAAAAAGTTGTGATTACAGAGACTGAGTCCCATGCAGAGGCTGTTAATGAAGTTGCAGAAGCTCATAGACCTTGATTTACAGATGGTAGGGATAGGAAGAGGTTCCCATAAAAATCGAGTGGTGCGTTGGGAGAGGCCTTTGAGGAAGGCATGTAGGGCACAGTGCTCCATCCAAAGGCTTTGGTGATGCGAGTGAAGGAGTTGGGGCCCTGGGAGTAGTGATTTGTGTTGAGAAAGGGGGACGAAACTGACAATCCTAATTGCACTTGTAAGACTGAGTAAACACTTTTGCAAAAGTAAGCCAGGGGCATTGTGGATCTTGCAGGCTGGAAGGTAGAATAGGGAGGAGAGATGTGTCATTTGGGAAGAGACAGAAGTTAAAGTGAGAGAATTGTGATCTGAGAGGCATGTAATCAAAGATCAGTTAAAGAGAATGCAAATGAGGCCGGGTGGGGTGGCTCATGCCTGTAATCCCAGCACTTTGGGAGGCAGAGGCAGGCAGATCATTTGAGGTCAGAAGTTCAAGACCAGCCTGGCCAACATGGCGAAACCCCATCTCTACTAAAAATATAAAAATTAGCTGGGTGTGGTGGTGCACGCCTGTAATCCCAGCTACTTGGGAGGCTGAGGCAGGAGAATCGCTAGAACCTGGGAGGCGGAGGTTGCAGTGAGCCGAGATCACGCCACTGCACTCCAACCTGGGCAACAGAGGGAGGCTCTGTCTCTAAATAAATAAATAGAGAGAATGCAAATGAAAGGCAAAAGTCACATGATGAGAAGCAGGCACGGGAGGACCAGAGTGGGTATTAAAATGGGGAATCCTAGCCAGGCTCTGTAACATGCACCTGTAGTACCAGCTACCCAGAAGACAGAGGCAGGAGGATTGTGTGAGCTCAGGAGTTCAAGGCCAACCTGGGCAACATGGTGAGACCCTGTCTCTAAAATAGTGTGTGTGGGAGGGAATCCTGGAGTTTCTGATTCCAGGAGCAGGCTGTCTCATGATGTCGTCTACTTGACCCAAGGTTCTTGGGAGAGCTGTCTACAGTTGCAGCCTCGTCTGCTTCCAGGGCTCTTGAAAGAGCCTCCCTCTGAGGTCTCCAACGGGAGTGGATTCCCATTCAGCACAGGTCTTATATCTCTTCACCTCTGAGATATGAACCCAAGGCAGGACAGTCTGGTGTTTGCAATAGTGTAAGGTCCATCCCATCTGAGTTCAAGGTTAGTCTTCCTGCGATGTCTTTTCCAGAGGACTAAATTCGCTGTTTGGAAATTATGAAGAGGCCGTGATGGAGTATTTGGAGGGAAGGCAGCTTGCACCTGTTAGTGACAAGCATGAGTGTACTTAGTCCTTGATAATATCTGAGAATGTCGATTGTAATAGATGAGAGTCCTCAAGGGCCCAACAGAAGTAGAATCCTTGTGAGTCTTTGAGTGATTATTTAATAAGAAGATTATTGATGTGTGCTCTGGTGGGAAGAGTAATGGCCCCCCCTAAGATGTCTACATCTTTATCCCTGGAGCCTGTGAATATAGCACCTTTTATGGAAAAAGGAACTTTTTGTGATTAAGAATCTTGAGATAGGGAGATTTATCTTGGATTATCCCGGTGGATCCAATATCATCACAAGTTTCCTTATAAGACGGAGGCAGGAACGTTAGAGTCAGAGAAATATGTAAGTATAGAAGCAGAGGCACAGTGGCTTACACCTGTAATCCCAAAGCTTTGGGAGGCTGATGGCGGAGGATCGCATGAGGCCAGGACTTTGAGACCAGCCTGGGCAACACGTTTCTACAAAAAAAAAAAAAAAAAAAAAAAATCAAAAAATTAGCCAGGCGTGATGGCGCACATCTGTGGCCCCAGTTACCTAGGAGGAGGATCGCTTGAGGCCACCAATCTGATGCTGCAGTGAGCCCTGATTGTGCCAGTGCACTCCGGCCTGGAGCGACAGGGAAAGACCCTGTCTCAAAAAATAAAATAAAATAAATCTGTGTGGTTTTAAGCCACCACATTCATGGTGATTTGTTCCAGCAGTGTATTTGTTTGCTAAGGTGGCCATAACAAAACACTACAGACATAGTTTAAACGACAGAAATTTATGTCCTCACCATTCTAGAGGCCAAGAAGTCCAAGATCAAGGCGTCAGCAGGGCTGGTTTCCTCCAGGCCTCTCTCCTTGGCTTGCAGATGGTCACCTTCTCACTGTGTCCACACATGGTTTCCCGTCTGTGTGCACACACCCCTGTGCCTCTCTCCTTGTTTCTTTCTTCCTTTTTTTTCAAGACAGAATCTTGCTCTGTCGCCCAGATTGGAGTACAGTTGCACGATCTTGGCTCACTGCAACCTCCGCCTCTCAGGTTACAGTGATTCTCCTGTCTCAGCCTCCCGAGTAGCTGGGATTACAGGCATGAGCCAATTTACCCAGCTAATTTTTGTATTTTTAGTAGAGATGGGATCTCACCATGTTGGTCATGCTGGTCTCAAACTTCTGACATCAAGTGATCTGCCTGCCTTGGCCTCCCAAAGTGCTGGGATTATAGGTGTGAGCCACCGCACCCAGCCCAAAAACCTTTTTAATTAGCTGGGCATGGTAGTGCATGCCTGTAGTCCTGGCTACTGGGGAGGCTGGGGAGGAAGGATCACTTGAGCCCAGGAGTTTGAGGCTGCAGTGAGCCATGATTGCACCACTGTGATCCAGCCTGGGCGACAGAGCAAGATTCTGTCTCAAAAAAAAAAAAAAAAAAAAGAAAAGAAAAGAAAAAGGAAAATAAGCTAATGCTTGTGGTTATGGGGAAGTCAAGGGACAACAGTGGGGTAAGTTCAATTCTTCAGTTAGTTTGGCAAGTTTAAGTTTGACGAGACTGAATCGGCATGTTCAATTTGTCCTGATGATCATGGGTGATAGGGCTAAAGGATTTCTGTGAAATGGGAGTACCCACTGGTTGTCTGGATTAGCCTGCTTGATATGGGTAGGCTTTGTGACTCCACCCAAATCTCATCTTGAACTGCAATCCCCAGGTGTTTAAGGAAAGACCTGGCAGGAAATGATTGGCTCATGGGGGCTGTTCTTGTGACAGTGAGGGAGTTCTCACAGGATCTGCTGGTTTTGTAAATGGTAGTTTTGGCCGGGCGCGGTGGCTCACGCTTGTAATCCCAGCACTTTGGGAGGCCGAGGTGGGCGGATCACAAGGTCAGGAGATCGAGACCACGGTGAAACCCCGTCTCTACTAAAAAATACAAAAAATTAGCCGGGCGTGGTGGCGGGCACCTGTAGTCCCAGCTACTCAGAGAGGCTGAGGCAGGCGAATGGTGTGAACCCGGGACGCGGAGCTTGCAGTGAGCCGAGATTGCGCCACTGCACTCCAGCCTGGGCGAAAGAGCAAGACTCTGTCTCAAAATAAATAAATAAATAAATAAATAAATAAATAAATAAATGGTAGTTTTTCCTGCATTTACACACATGTACTGTCTTGCCTACTGCCATGCGAGATGTGCCTCTTCACCTTCCGCCATGATTGTAAGTTTCCTGAGGCCTCCCCAGTCATGTGGAACTGTCAGTCAATTAAACCTCTTTCCTTTATAAATTACCCAGTCTCGGCCAGGCGCGGTGGCTCAAACCTGTAATCCCAGCACTTTGGGAGGCTGAGGTGGGCAGATTACTTGAGGTCAGGAGTTCAAGACCAGCCTGGCCAACATGGTGAAACCCCATCTCTACTAAAATACAAAAAATCAGCTGGGTGTGGTGGCATGCACCTGTAATCCCAGCTACTCAGGAGGCTGAGGCAGGAGAATCGCTTGAATCCAGGAGGCAGAGGTTGCAGTGAACCAAGATTGCACCACTGCACTCCAGCCTGGGCGAGAGAAAAAGACCCTGTCTCAATTATTAACTGTGGTCACTGTGCAGTGCAATGGGCCGCTAAAATGTATTCCTCCAGCCTAGCTGAAACTTTGTACCTTTGATCAACATCTTTCCTGGGCCAGGCGCAGTGGCTCATGCCTGTAATCCCAGCACTTTGGGAGGCCGAGATGGGAGGATCACTTGAGCCTGAGAGTTCAAGACCAGCCTAGGCAACACAGTGAAACCCTGTCTCTACAAAAAAAAAAAAAAAAAAATTGAAATCTTCCTTTTCCTCATCCTCCCTCTGGCCCTGAGTGTGCGGTTTGGGCTGACTTGGGTTCAGGGAGGCATGGAAACACTATGAGCTTGTTGAAAGTCAGAAGAGAGCCTACTGCTTAGAAATTTCCTGCTGGGTGTTTAAGGTGAAGGGCCATCCACAAAGAGGGTGACACGAGATTGTCACATGGAGGCTCTGCAAGGTCAGGACAAGAAAGAACAAGAATCTGGGGCCAGGGGGCCAGGCATGGTGGCTTACGCCTGTAATCCCAGCACTCTGGGAGACCGAGGTGGGTGGATCACAAGGTCAGGAGATCGAGAACATCCTGACTAACACGGTGAAACCCCGCCTCTATTAAAAATACAAAAAATTAGCCAGGTGTGGTGGCGGGTGCCTGTAGTCCCAGCTACTCAGGAGGCTGAGGCAGGAGAATGGTGTGAACCCAGGAGGTGGAGGTTGCAGTGAGCTGAGATCGTGCCACTGCACTCCAGCCTGGGAGACAGAGCAAGACTCAGTCTCAAAAATAAAAAAAATAAAAAAAAAAGCAAGAATCTGGGGCCAGGCACAGTGGCTCACGCCTGTAAATCCCAGCACTTTGGGAGGCTGTGGCACAAGGATCACTTGAGGCCAGGAGTTGGGAACCAGCCTGGGCCACATAGCGAGACCCCATCTCCAAAAAATTAAAAAACGTAGCCAGGTGTGGTGGTGCATGCCTGTAGTTCCAGCTAGTAGGGAGGCTGAAGCGAGAGGATTGTTTCAGCCCGGGAATTTGAGGCTGCAGTGAGCTATGATTGTGCTACTACACTCCAGCCTGAGTGAGAGAGCAAGATCCTGTCTCAAAAAAAAAAAAAAAAAAAAAAAAAAGTATGTTAGGGAGCTCCAATTCCCCAGGCAATCCTTCCTTGCCTTTTCCCAGCTTCTGGTGGCTCGTGGCAATCTCTAACATTCTTTGGCTTGTGGCTGTGTCATTCCAAGCTCTGCCTTCATCCTCACATGCTTCTCCCTGTGTCTTACGCGGCCACCTTCTCATAAAGACACCACTTGGCCAGGCGCGGTGGTTCACACCTGTAATGCCAGCACTTTGGGAGGCCAAGGCGAGTGGATCACCTGAGGTCAGGAGTTTGAGACCAGCCTGACCAACATGGAGAAACCCCGTCTATACTAAAAATACAAGATTAGTCAGGTGTGGTGGCGCATGCCTGTAACCCAGCTACTGGGGAGGCTGAGGCAGGAGAATCACTTGAACCTGGGAGGCGGGGTTTGCGGTGAGCTGAGATCACGCCATCGCACTCCAGCCTGGGCAACAAGAGCGAAACTCCATCTCAAAAAACAACAAAAAAAGACACCAGTCATGTTGCGTTAGGGGCCCACCCTACTCCAGTATGACCTCCTTTTAACTGATTACATCTGCAATGACCCTATTTCCAAGGAGGGTCATATTGTGAGGTACTAGGGAGACAAAATTCAACCCATGACCAGCCCAGAAACCATTGGAGTTGCCTTTTAGTCTTGGATAAAACAAAATTAATAATGGTATAAATGCATGCTGTGTGGATAAGGTTTTGCCTTCAAGGGCAAGGTCATGCCCTAAATCTTGTACTTATGAATTACATAGTTATAATTTGTCCTAGACACCTTTTTTTTTTTTTTTTTGAGACAGGGTCTTGCCCTGTTGCCCAGGTGGAGTGCTGTGGTGCAATCTCAGCTCACTGCAGCCTCAACCTGTCAGGCTCAAGCAATCCTCCCACCTCAGCCTCCTGAGTAGCTGGGACTAAAAGCATGCATCACCACACTCAGCTAATTTTTTTATTTTTTATTTTTGTAGAGATGGGGTCTCCCTATGTTACCCAGGCTAGTCTCGAACTCCTGGGCTCAAGCGATCCTCCCACCTTGGTCTCCCAAAGTGCTGGGATTACAGACATGAGCCTGTCCTTTATGAGGAAGGGCTTGGGGCAGATTTTTATGTTTTTCCTACTTCCTGTATAATTGCAGAAACTTGGGGTACATGTGGAGTGTGAGTGAGTGAGCTGTTGGAATGAACTGACCAGACAGGACATCATCTATGTATGGGATTAGAATGGAATTACAGGAGAAAACCAAATCCCTCAAATTAGCATTCAGGATTGAAAAAAAAGTAAGTAGGGGTTTCAATGAAACACTGAGGCATAGCAGTCTATGTATGCTTACTGTTGACATTCTAGGGGAAAGGGAAACGGGGCTGTAGATCATCAAGTGTGTGAAAGAAGGCAGAGGGTATGTTAGTACAATCAAGTGGGTGGTGTTGGCTGGTCTAGAATAGAGGCCAGTATAATGTTTGGATTGGAAATAGCAGGAACCACAGTGACTATTTTTACAGCCTTGAGGTCTTGGACTTGCTGGTATCCTTTACCATTGAGACTCTTATTGGGATTTTTTTGTCTTTTTTTTTTTTTTTTTGAGACAGAGTCTCACTCTGTCACCCAGGCTGGAGTGCAATGGCGCGATCTCGGCTCAGTGCAAATTCTTCTGCCTCTTGGGTTCAAGCAATTCTTCTACCTTAGCCTCCTGAGTAGCTGGGATTACAGGTACTTGCCACCATGGCTGGCTAATTTTTTTATTTTTATTTTTTGGTAGAGATGGGGTTTCACCATGTTGGCCAGGCTGGTCTAGAACTCCTGACCTCAGGTGATCTGCCCTCCTCAGCCTCCCAAATTACAGGTATTATCATTCGGATTCTTGACAGACAGGAGTGTTGTAGGGGATGGAAGTGGATAGTAGGAAGCTCTGAATAATGGGTTAGGGGCCCTAGGGCTCTGGTGTCAGAGCACATTAAGGCAGCTTCAAGAAGGGCATGAAAAGATCTAATTCTATTCCACAACTTGGGGTAATTGGCTAAAAAAAAAAAGGGGAGCCAGGCGCAGTGGCTCACACCTGTAATCTCAACACTTTGGGAGACCGAGGTGGGAGGATTGCTTGAAGCCAGGACTTTGAGACCAGCCTGGGCGACATAGCAAGACCTTGTCTCTATTTAAACAAAATTTTTTTTAATTTTTTAAAAAAAAAGGATCTATTTCTACCTTAAGAGGTTCAGCCTCCCAGAGGCACCCTATGTTTGTTGAGTTGGAGGCTCAAAGAGAATCAGGAATGCAAGTCACAGATCTTGGATATGTAGGTCTGAGGGAGAGGTGGATGTTTGGGAAGGGGGTGGTTGGAGTGGTGGGAAGGTTAGTGGACTGAGATGAACAAGGGCAGAATTAGGGACTGGGAGACATAAGCCCTCTTGTGAATATGAAATATTATGGCTTTGGCTGGGCACGGTGGCTCACACCTGTAATCCCAACACTTTGGGAGGCCAAGGCAGGTGGATCACTTGAGGTCAGGAGTTTGAGACCAGCCTGTCCAACATGGTGAAACCCTGCCTCTACTAAAAATACAAAAATTAGCCGGTTGTGATGGTGTTCACCTGTGATCCCAGTTGCTTGGGAGGATGAGGCAGGAGAATGGCTTGAACCTGGGAGGTAGAAGTTGCAGTGAGGCGAGATCGCACCACTGCACTCCAGCCTGGGTGACACAGCGAGACTCCATCTCAAAAACAAACAAACGAACAAAAAAGAAATATTATTGTTCTACACTGACAGAATATCCCTTTCTAAAGGGATTATTGGAGTAATTTGAATAAGAAACTGTGCTGGGTAGTAGAGTGCCCAATGAGCCCAAGGGTGGCTTAGACAGGCATAAACCATGTGGCTAATTGTGGTCTCATCACCATTATTGTTATGTACTGAGGTAGGGAGGGGGGACTGAGATATTTATGGCAGAGTATGTGGCCCCTGTGTCTACAAAAACCCTGGTAGGATGCTCATTAAGGGGGTTGATGGTCGTTTCCCCTTGAAGGTTAAGGAATGCTTTTAGACACAGAGGAGAAAGTTGGCTGGAAGTGAGTCACTGGGAGACTGAATCTTAGACTCAAATTCCTTTTGCACGTCAAAGCTAAGTAGTGTCAAGTCCAATGTCCCTTTTCTTTACAGTATATACAAGTGTCTCTATCAAGATTAGGTTTTGAAGCCGGGTGCAGTGGCCCACACCTGTAATCCCAGCACTTTGAGAGGTGCAGGCAGGAGGATCTCTTAACCCCAGGAGTTCAATACCAGCCTGGGCAACACAGTGAGACCCCCATCTCTATAACAAATAAAAAACATGCCCGGGCATGGTGGTTCATGCCTGTAATCCCAGCACTTTGGGAGGCTGAGGCGGGCGGATCACTTGAGGTCAGGGGTTCGAGACCAGCCTGGCCAACATGGCAAAACCCCTTCTCCACTAAAAATACAAAAATTAGCTGGGCGTGGTGGCATGTGCCTGTAGTCTCAGCTACTTGGGAGGCTGAGGTGGGAAGATCACTTGAGCCCAGGAGGTTGAGGCTGCAGTGAGCTGTGATCATGCCACTGCACTTCAGCCTGGGCAATAGAGCAAGGTTCCATCTCAAAAAATAATAAAATAATAAAAAAATAAATAAAAAACAAAAAATTAGCCAAGTGTGGTGGCTCATGCCTGTAGTCCCAGCTACTCAAGAGGCTGAGCGGGGAGGATGGCTTGAACCCTGTAGTTTGAGGCTGCAGTGAGCTACAATCATACCACTGCACGGAAGCCTGGGTGACAGAGCAAGACCCTGTCTCTAACAAACAAAATTAGGTTTTGTGGTTCCAGTGGTCCTGATAGGATAAACTTGTCTCTAATGATTTAAGTTATAGGGCCCTAAGTTTTCATTGTATGGATTTGATTTTTTTTTTTTTGAGACAGAGTTTTGCTCGTTGCCCAAGCTGGAGTGCAGTGGCACGATCTCAGCTCACCACAACCTCCGCCTCCTAGGCTCAAGCGATTCTCCTGCCTCAACTTCCCGAGTAGCTGGGATTATAGGCATGCGCCACCGTGCCCGGCTAATTTTGTATTTTTAGTAGAGACGGGGTTTCTCCATGTTGATCAGGCTGGTCTTGAACTCCTGACCTCAGATGATCCACCCACCTCAGCACCCAAAGTGCTGAGATTACAGGTGTGAGCCACTGAGCCCGGCCTTGATTTTATCTTTCATGGCATCGTCATGATATGCGCTATCTCCTGGAATTCTATAATTGAGGAATTTCAATGTTTTTGAATCGTGTCTCTCATTTCTGGTCTCCAGATATTAACTAGCGGCCAAGACAGAAGCAGATCAGGGCTGATAGTCTTTTCCATACATTTTCTAGCCTGGGTCAGTCACGGGAGATGGATTCATCTCTATGTTGCCTACACTTCTGGACCTTAGACTAAATAGAGGGATAGGCACTGGGATAGAGTCTAAGAGCCTTTCCCCAATAGTCTTTAGCAACTATGCCTCAGAGGTATACTGCTCATTTGGATACCTTCATTTACTGAGGCTCATTTAGCATTTTCAAATCAAAGAGCTGCATTTTGGCCAGGCGCAGTGGCTCACGCATGTAATCCCAGCACTTTGGGAGGCCTAGGCAAGCAGATCGCTTGAGCCCAGGAGTTTGAGACCAGCCTGGGCAACATGGTAAAACCTCTGCAAAAAATACAAAAAAATTAGCTGGGCATGGTGGCATGTGCCTGTAGTTCCAGCTACTCAGGAGGCTGAGGTGGGAGGATCACTTGAGCCCAGGAGGTCAAGGCTGCAGTGAGCTGTGTTCATGCCACTGCACTCCAGCCTGGGCAACAGAGACCCTGCCTCAGAAAAAAAAAAAAAAAAAGCTGCAGCTCTGGAACCATCAGATGGACGAGGTGATACAAATCAAATTGGAAAATCCCAGAGTAAGCTCCTAGTATTAGCCTAAATTGGCTGCTAAATTCTTTCCTGTTTTCTTGGGTTTTTTTAGGCTATGTTGCCCAAACTGGACTCAAACTCCTGGACTCCAGCGATCCTCCCACCTCAGCCTCTTAAGTAGCTGGGAATACAGTCACCTGCCACCATGCCCAGCTTTCAGGTAGGTCTTTGCAGCACATAAGTCAGAGCATTCTGAAAGTCTGAAGAAAACTTGTTCAGGTCCATGCTCGGATCGTTCACCTTCAGCTGTGGAAGGTGGAGGACCACGTGTTAGGGTGTTATTGGAGAACTGGGGAGCTGGAGGGCTGGAGTCAAAGGTAGAGAGGGGTGGATACGTGTTCCCTCCAGTTCATTCCCTCTGCCTTCAGTCTTTCAAGGCCAAGATGAAGCTTAAGAGGCCCCCTCCGACTCCCCACCCTCTCTGACCCCTGAGCTCATTCTAGGCTGCCCAAGCCTCCCAAACTCCCCCAGTCCAGCCCTTCCCATTCTGGGTCTTCACTGTCCATGGGGCAGGTATGTCTCTCCACTGGAAGGGCAGTCCTTGGCTGTCTCAGTCACCACTGTGTCCCCAGCATCACCCAGCTCAGTGACACAAAGGAATGAGTGAATATATACTTCTCTATACATTTCATATATAGAGAAGTCATCACATCAACATAAAATACTGAATGTTACATATCAGTTTTCTAGTATGGATCAGACTTGGGGCTAACTGCATTTTATTTTATTATTTGATTTTTGAGACAGGGTCTCACTCTCTTGCCCAGGCTAGAGTGCAGTGGCGTGATCTTGGCTCACTGCAATCTCTGCTTCCTGGGCTCAAGCGATCCCCTAGCCTCAACCTCCCAAGTAGCTGGGGACCACAGGTGCAAGCCACCACACCTGGCTAATTTTTGAACTTTTTATAGAAAGGGAGTTTCACCATGTTGGCCAGGCTGCTCTCAAACTCCTGAGATCTAAGGGATCTGCCTGCCTCGGCCTCCCAAAGTGCTGGGATTATAGGCGTGAGCCACCACGCCCAGCCTGAATTAATAGTTGTGATTAGTAGTAACACCACCAAATAAAGAATCAGTCATCACAAACCATGAGATTACTTTCTCTTCTCCAAGTTCCCTACCCTCCAGTCACATTCCTTCCATCTCTCCCCAGTTTCCAAACTCCTCCTCCATTACTCCTCCCTCTCCCTTCCCATCTTCTCTCCTGGCAATCCTCCTCTATATTTTCTACCCCAGCTCGTCCTCCTTCCAAGACTCCTCTCCCATCAGCCCTCTCTCCCCACCCCTTCCATCCTTCCTCTTTTCAGGCAGTCCTCCTTCCCATGTTGGTACAACAGACTAATGATACGAGAGTGTCGTGTACTGAGACCAAGGCCATGGGGCCAGAGATGAGTCCGTTTTAATTGCTGGGGAAACAGGGAGGGGCCTTGGAAACAGCTCCCCCCACCCCACTCCCCACGTGTCACATCCAGTTTGGGCAGGAAGCCGCTTTCCCTAGAACAGTTCATTGCTGGGATCCTGTGAAGAACCGCTGTGGAGGGCAGCAGCCGGACGAGGGCACAGGACCTCAGAGAACACTGATGCGCTCCGCCAGCCCCTGCATGTCGTGGTCCTGTGGTGGACGGGCCCCACTGAGATCCCTGTCTGTGGGCAGCCCAGACCCAGGCAGCGGATGCTCTGCCACAAACTGCTCCCAGCGTGCGTCGTCACTCTCGTGCGTGATGTATCGCTCTCCCATCTTCCCCTCCAGCTCTCGGAGGTCCAGCCACGTCTGGTACTCCTGGGCCCAAGAGAACTGGGGTTAGCTTGGGGTCTGCATTGGAGCAGTGCCTGGATGTCCTCTGCTTTGCCACTGAGAGCGGGGTACCAATGAAGGTGAAGCCACACCCTCTGCAACCCACCCAGCCAGCAGACATTTAGCTCCACCCCCTCTTCCTGCACCCAGCCAATGGGAGGCCTAGCCACATTCCAGACCCAAGGAAACCTACATCCTTCACTACCTGCCTAGCCAATAAGCGATCTAGTTCCACCCCTTCCTACAACCCAGCCAATGGGCCAGCCATGCCCCCCTGCATCACCTGTAACCAGGGATGGCTGAGAGATTTGTCCACGCTGTAACGTTTGCGCATCTTCACCTGCAGCAGGTTGTTGATGAGGTCAATGGCTGCACAGGAAAGAGAAACAGGTCAAGCCCTACAGGTCAAGGGTCATTCCTCCTCCAATAGGCACCCTCTAGCCTATCTGCCTGCCATCAACACCTTCCTTCTGCACCAGCTCAGGTGGCTCAGAAGCCTCACCTGTGCCAATCACTCACCCACCCATTTCCTCATTACATTACAAATTTGTCTCCTCCTGCCCACGCATGTTCACACCAGCTCCCTCTCGTCACCTGTTCTCTACTTCAATTTCCCCATTCCCCTATGTCACCTTTTTTTTCTTTTTGTCATACACAGGTACATACAATTACACTTGTACTATTCTTTTTATTTTTACTTATTTATTTATTGAGACAGAGTCTTGCTTGCTCTGTCGCCCAGGCTGGAGTGCAGTGGCACGATCTTGGCTCACTGCAGCCTCCGCCTCCCGGGTTCATGCGATTCTCCTGCCTCAGCCTCCTAAGCAGCTAGGAATACAGGTGTGTGTCAGCATGTCCTGCTAACTTTTTGTATTTTTAGTAGAGACGGGGTTTCGCCATGTTGGCCAGGCTGGTCTCTAACTCCTGACCTCAAGCAATCCGCGTGCCTTGGCCTCCCAAATTGTTGGGATTACAGGCATGAGCCACTGCGCCCGGCCTAAATGGATTTTCAACTTACATTTCCTTCTCTTTTTTTTTTTGAGACAGGGTCTCATTGTTACCCAAGCTGAAGTGCAGTGGCGTGATCAATGCTCACTGAAGCCTCCACTTCCCCAGCTTAATTGATTCTCCTGCCTTAGCCTCCCCAGCAGCTGGGACTACAAGCACCTGTCACTATGGCCGGCTAATTTTTGTATTTTTTGTAGAGATACATTGCCCAGGCTGGTCTTGAACTCCTGGGATCAAGCAATCTGCCTACCTTGGCCTCCCAAGGTGCTGGGATTATGGGCCTCAGCCACTGCACCTGACCAACTTATGATATTTTCAAGTTACAATGGGCAATGGGTTTATCAGGTTTATCTAACCCCAGTGTAAATCAGGGAGCATCTATGTCATCAGGCTGGGCACAGTGGCTCATGCCTGTAATCCCAGCACTTTGTGAGGCCGAGGTGGGCGGAATACCCGAGGTCAGGAGTTTGAGACAAGCCTGGCCAACACAGAGAAACCCTGTCTCTACTAAAAATACCAAAAATTAGCTGGGCATGATAGCACATGCCTGTAGTCTCAGCTACTCAGGAGGCTGAGGCAGAATCGCTTAAACTCAGGAGGCAGAGGTTGCAGTGAGCCAAGATCATGCCACTGCACTCCAGCCTGGGTGACAAGAGCGAAACTCCGTGTCAAAAAAAAAACAAAAACAAAACAAAACAACGTCATCAGATGGTAGTCACCATTGCCTGCAGAAGGCTCAGAGATAGGCCTGTTCATTGTGAAAAAGAGGACTAGCGAATGTCAAGCTTCAAGACAAGCCAGCACTCATCCGAGGCTCTCTCCTTGATGGGAAGCCGTGAAGGACAAGGCTTCACTGTGTGAACCCGCCTGAGGAGAGGCCTAGTGCACACAGGCACCCTGCTCCCGTCAACACCGACAGGATTCTGTGATCCTCACACAGGTGCAACCACACTTAAATTCACTTGTGCACACTCGATGCAGTTTTACTGAGGGACTTCTGAGTGGGTCTCAAAAGACAATGTTGGCTGGGTGTGATGGCTTATGCCTGCAATCCCAGCACTTTGGGAGGCTGAGGTGGGCAAATAATTTGAGGTCAGGAGTTCAAGACCAGCCTGGCTAACATGGCGAAACCCCAACTCTACTGAAAATACAAAAAACTAGCCAGGCATGGTTCTGTGTGCCTATAATCCCGGTTATTTGGGAGGCTGAGGCAGAAGAATCCCTTGAACCCAAGAGGTGGAGCTTGCAGTGAGCTGAGATCACGCCACTGCACTCCAGCCTGGGTGAAAGAGCAAGACTCCGTCTCAAAAAAAAAAAAAAAAAGCCAGTGTTGAGCACCCCAATATTACTCCAGGACTCAAGTCAATCCACATTCTCACTGCTTAGGGCCGATGCTCTTAGACCACCACCAAGACCTTGTCTTGTCCTGCACTGAGCAACCTCCGCGTCACCCTGCTCCACCTGCTCCATGAAGCCACACCCTCCAGAGAGGGCCCTTCCCCCTTCCACTCTTCACAGACCACTCAATGAGCAGCCCCTGCACCTGACCCCTTCTGTCCAAGTCATCACAGTATTCCTAGAACTGGAACAGTCAATGCCTGGCACATCGTAGGCACTCAACATGTTGAATCAATGGTTATAAATACATGAATGTACTTGTTGAATAAATGGTTATAAATAAACGAATGAATGATCCCCCCCCCTTCCCATACTCCATCTGTCTTCCTGAGCTCCCTGGCTCCAAGACAGGTCCCTTGTTCTCCCGGCTTCTGACACACCTCAGTATCTTAGCCCTGCCTCTGGCCCTCTAAACATGCCATCCCACACCCGGCCTCAAAGCTCCAGGCCTTAGGACTTAACTTTTCTAAGCAGGGAAAGTTACAGACCCATTCCCAAGTAGGTTCAAGTCACCAGGCCCGGTGCCACTTCATCAGGCCCTGCCACGACACCAAAGCCGCAGAATACAGATTGCAATGTCTGCCTCAGTCCCGGCTCCCTTCTCCTCCCTGCTCCCTTCCACTCCCAGCTTCCAGGCCTCGGGGTCAGCCCTGTTCCTGGACCTCTTCGGAAACCCTCCACGGCCATGTCCCTAGACTGGCTCCCTTGGTCACTGAACCCACCCCAGGCTTCAGGCCCATCTTCACCCAAGTCATGGCCCCAGTACACAGCAAAGTAGCCATGCCCTTGTTTCTCAACCCTACCCACTGGTGCCTCCTTTTTGCAAGGCTGACCCTTTTGGGGTCATAAACCCAAAGGCTCCAGGTCCCAGCCAATGCCTTGGGAGGCTCAGCCCCTTCTCCTGGTCACCGCAGCCCTTTGGCACCCTCAAGTCCAGTCCCTTTCCTGGTCCCAAGCCAAGTCTCACTCAGCTCCCCCTAAGGTTCCAAGTGTCCTCAGCGCTTCTGGGGCACCTGGTTTCCAGCCCAAGTAACCTAGTCTAGGCTTGAGTCCCAGCCCACCGTTTACAGGACAGCTCCTCCTGTGGCCACACCCCTCCGGTAGGCCCGCCCCAGCACTAGGCTCCACCCCCAAGTGCCAGGCTGTTTCCGGGTCCACCCCCTCTCGTGGCTCCGCCTACTTCTCCAGCCCCACCCCACAACCCACTCGCCCATGGGGTAGGCGCGCCCCAGGCACCTCCAGCTGAGATGTGGCTCCAGGGGCTGGCCGGGTACATGAAGGCAGCATTCTGGATCTGGTCATTGATGTCCTCGTCCTCGTTGAAAGGGAACGTGCCGCTGAGGCTGACGTACATGATCACGCCCACCGACCACATGTCCAGCGAGCGGTTGTAGCCCTGGTTGAGTAGCACCTCGGGCGCCAGGTAGGCCGGCGTGCCCACCACCGAGCGGCGGAAGGACTTCTCGCCGATGATGCGTGCAAAGCCAAAGTCACACAGCTTCACCTGCAGAGGGCGAGGGGTGGAGGCTCTACCAGGTGATGGAGACGCACCCGCCCCAGCATCCCCACCACGCTACCCTCCATGGTATTCCAGAGAAAGCTGAATGCTGGTTTGAATCCCGGCTTCTGGGCTCACTAGCTGAGCAACCCTGGGCAAGTAACTTCCCCCCACTCTGTGCCTCAGTTTCCCCATCTACAGGAAGAAGATGAGCAGAAGAGCGCCTATCTCAGAGGACTGCCATGATGGTTAGTGAGTTAAACCATCCAAAGCCCACAGGACAATATTTGGCATGCAGTTGGTGTATAATAAATGCTAGCTGCTGCTATACCTCTGCCACCTCCAATGGGTCGCTCTGTTTCCTCTTTTGAATAATGCAGATTTTTTTTTAGTAGCCTCAAAATATACATGATTGGGGCGTGGTGGCTCACGCCTGCAATCCCAGCACTTTGGGAGGCCGAGGAAGATGGATCATTTGAGGTCAGGAGTTCGAGACCAGCCTGGCCAACATGGTGAAACTCCGTCTCTGCTAAACATACAAAAATTAGACAGGCATGGTGGCACACACCTGTGGCCCCAGCTACTCGGGAGGCTGAGGCAGGAAAATCACCTGAACCTGGGAGGCAGAGGCTGCAGTGAGCCAAGATCGTGCCACTGTACTCCAGCCTGGTGACAGAGCAAGACTCCGTCTCAAAAAACAAACAAAAAAACATGAAACATAATGGAGATCTTAATAGTCCCTACCTTAAAGGATGCTTGTTTAGATTGAAAAAGAAGTATATGCAACGTGTTAGGAGCAGTGTCTAGCACAGAATGAGCCTCAGTGATCTCGGGTCAAGGACCCAATTTCTCCAGGCCTTGATTTTGTCATCTGTATTGGGGGGTTGTTAATAGCAGCCTCCTCTCAGGCTTTCCCAGGGATTAGGTAGGAGTGGGTGCTGACCGTGGTAGCCAGCAGACAGTAAAGTGTCTTTCCCTCATTGCTTCATTTATTTATTTTTTTTGAGATGGAGTCTCGCTGTGTCGCCCAGGCTGGAGTGCAGTAGCGTGATCTTGACTCATTGTAACTTTTGCCTCCCAGGTTCAAGCAATTCTCCTGCCTCAGCCTCCCAGATAGCTGGGATCACAGGGGCCTGTCACCATGCTTGGTCAATTTTTGTATTTTTAGTAGAGATGACATTTCACCATGTCAGCCAGGCTGGTCTCAAACTCCTGACCTCAGGTGTTCCGCCCGCCTCGGCCTCCCAAATTGCTGGGATTACAGGTGTGAACCACCGCGCCCGGCCCCTTTCCCTCACTGTTAATGGCTGCAGTCTAAGGTCATGGACAGGCTTTGGAGCCAGCAAGACCTGGGTTCAAGGTCTTGCTCCGCTGCCTACCAGCCTCAGCCTCGGTTCCCCGCTCTGTTCATGTATTGTCCCTTCCCTTTTCAAAACCCTTCCTCAGCTCACTGTTGCTTGCAGGACAGAGCCCCAAATCCTTGATGCCTGAAGCCTCTGTCACCTTTGAAACCAGCCGCGCCCCAGCCCCTGAGCTGAATCTCAATGTGACAGCCACCCTTTCCTGAGGTCCTCTGCCCTTTCTACAGATCTTATAGATCTTTCCCTTTTCCAAGATCTACCCTTTCCTATGGATCTTTTTAAAAATTTTTATTATTATTTTGAGACCGAGTCTTGCTCTGTCGCCCAGGCTGGAGTGCAGTGGTGTGATCTGGGCTCAATGCAACCTCTACCTCCTGGGTTCAAGCAATTCTCCTGCCTCAGCCTCCTGAGAACCTGGGATTACAGGTGCCCACCATCATGCCTGGCTAATTTTTGTATTTTTAGTAGAGACGGGGTTTCGCCATCTTAGCCAGGCTGGTCTCAAACTCCTGACCTCAAGTGATCTGCCTGCCTCAGCCTCCCAAAGTGTTGGGATTGCAGGCGTGAGCCACTGTGCCCAACAAGAAAACTTTTAAATATGTTTGGAACAACTTGAGTATGTCAATCTATTTCCCCAACTGTTATACACACCAGATTTTGAAGACATAGTATGAAAAACAAGCAGAATATTTCACTGAGTTTTGTTTCTTTTTTAAGAGACAGGGTCTTGCTCTGTCACCCCAGCTGGAGTGCAGTGGCACAATCATAGCTCACTGCAGACTTGAACTCCTGGTCTCAAGCCATCCTCCCATCTTGGCCTCCCAAAGTGCTGGGATTATAGGCATGAGCCACCTCTCCTGGCCTTAATAATTTTTATGTTGACTACATGTTGAAAAAAGTGCTATATGTTGGGATAAACTGTATTATTAAAATTAATTTTGGCCGGGCACGGTGGCTTACGCCTGTAATCCCAGCACTTTGGGAGGCTGAGGTGGGCGGATCACGAGGTCAGGAGATCGAGACCATCCTGGCTAACATGGTGAAACCCCATCTCTACTAAAAAAAAAAAAAAAATTAGCTGGGTGTGGTGGCGGGCGCCTGTAGTCCCAGCTCCTCGGGAGGCTGAGGCAGAAGAATGGTATGAACCTGGGAGGTGGAGCTTGCAGTGAACCGAGATCACGCCACCACACTCCAGCCTGGGCGACAGAGAGAGACCCCGTCTCAAAAAAAAAAAAAAAAAAAAAATTAATTTCTTTTAAATTTTCTTTTTACCATTTTTCTCCCCCCCGAGATGGAGTTTCGCTCTTGTTGCCCAGGCTGGAATGCAATGGCACCATCTCGGCTCACCGCAACCTCCGCCTCCTGGGTTCAAGCGATTCTCCTGCCTCAGCCTCTGGAGTAGCTGGGATTACAGGCATGCACCACCATGCCCAGCTAATTTTTTGTATTTTTAGTAGAGACGGGGTTTCTCCATGTTGGTCAGGCTGGTCTTGAACTCCCAACCTCAGATGATCCGTCCACCTTGGCCTCCCAAATTGCTGGGATTACAGGCGTGAGCCACCGCATCCGATCTTTTTTTTTTTTTTTCTTAAGAGATCTCACTCCGTCACTCAGGCTGGAGTGCAGTGGCACGATCATAGCTCACTGCAGCCACCAACTCCTGGGCTCAAGCAATCCTCCCATCTCAGCCTCCTAAGCAGCTGGGACTATAGGTGCACGCCACCATTCTCGGCTAATTTTTTTCATTTTTTGTACAGATGAGGTCTCGCTATGTTGCCCAGGCTGGTCTCAAACTCTTGGGCTCAACTGATCCTCCTGCTTCAGCCTCCCAGAATGCTGATCACAGGCAAGAGCCACTGTGCCTGGCCCCCACATCTTGATTAGTATAATCCCCTTCCCCACCCCCACCCCAGCCATCAGTGTTGCCTGGATTTCCCCAAATCAGGAGGGGACATAACTGACCTGAGGAAATGGGTCCGCTGATGCCAGCAACACATTTTCTGGTTTCAAGTCACAGTGGACAATGTTCTTGAAGTGAAGGTGTCTCAAAGCCACCAGGATCTGAGGGGAGCAGATGGGGCCAGTAAGAAACGTAGACAGGTACTCAGCCAAATCCCAACCTCAGCAGCCGGCCCTCCAAACCCATCCATACCTTTTTTTTTTTTTTCTTTTAAGACAGAGTCTCACTCTGTAGCCCAGGCTGGAAGTACAGTGGCATGATCTCAGCTCACTGCAACCCCCGCCTGCCGGGTTCAAGTGATTCTCCTGCCTCAGCCTCCCAAGTAGCTGGGACTACAGGCATGCGCCACCACGCCCAGCTAATTTTTTTTTTTTCTTTTTGAGGTGGAGTCTCACTCTGTCGCCTGGGCTGAAGTGCAGTGGTGTGATCTCGGCTCACTGCAACCTCTACCTCCAGGGCTCAAGTGATTCTCCTGCCTCAGCCTCCCGAGTAACTGGGATTACAGGCACTGGCCACTATGCCCAGCTAATTTTTTTCTATTTTTAGTAGAGATGGGGTTTCACCATGTTGGCCAGGCTGGTCTCAAACTCCTGACCTCGTGATTCCCCCACCTCGGCCTCCCAAAGTGCTGGGATTACAGGCGTGAGCTAGCGGGCCCAGACTTGCCCTGGTAATTTTTTTTTAATTTTTACTAGAGACAGGGTTTCACCATGTTGACCAGGCTGGTCTCAAACTCCTGGCCTCAAGTGATCCACCCACCTCGGCCTCCCAAAATGCTGGGATTACAGGTGTGAGTGAGCCACTGTGCCTGGCCCCATCCATGCCTTCCTACACACCCCTGCAGACACCCCAGCCAGGGAAACAGGAGGCACTGGAGCACCAAAGAATCTCAGAATCATAGAACCATTTACACCTGAGAGATAAGAGTTAAATGTAAACTAGAAAGTCTGGGCTAGATGAGAGGGGCTGTGAAGATCCCAAGATCTTCTAGCATGTGGTAAACTCCTGAATGCTACTCACAGAGCAGGCATTTCCAAGATCCAACTATGTGATTCTATTTTTTTTTTTTTTTTAGACAGAGTCTTGCTCTGTCACTCAGGCCGGAGCGCAGAGGCGGGATCACAGCTCACTGCACCCTGGACCTCCCAGGCTAAATCCATCCTCCCACCTCAACCTCCCTAGTAACTGGGATTATAGGCACACACCATCACACCTGACTAATTTTTGTATTTGTAGAGACAGTGTCTCACCATGTTGCCCAGGCTGGTCTCCAACTTCTGCACTCAAGTGATCCACCCACCTCAGCCTCCCAAAGTGCTGGGGTAACAGGCGTGAGCCACCCCACCTCACCCATTTTTTTTTTTTTTTAAGAAATGGAGTCTCCCTCTGTCACCCAGGCTGAAGTGCAGTATCATTCACTACAGGCCTCAAACTCCTGGGGTTAAGTGATCATCCAGCCTCAGTCTCCCAAATAGCTGGGACTACAGGCACGTGCTGCCACCACCACGTCGGGCTTTGATTCCTTTTTTTTTTTTTTTTGAGAAGGCCTCCTGATTCTCCTGCCTCAGCCTCCTGAGCAGCTGGGATTACAGGCACACACCACCGTGCCCGGCTAATTTTTGTATTTTTAGTAGAGATGGGGTTTCACCATATTGGTCAGGCTGGTCTTGAACTCCTGACCTCATGATCCACCAACCTTGGCCTCCCAAAGTGCTGGGATTACAGGTGTGAGCCACTGCGCCCGGCCTGATTCCATTTTTTTTTTTTTAATAGTTTTCATCCCTACAAAAAACTTTGGCTGGGCACGGTGACTCATGCCTGTAATCTCAGCACTTTGGAAGGCTGAGGCAGGTGGATCACCTGAGGTCAGGAGTCAGACACCATCCTGGCCAACATAGCGAAACCCTGCCTCTATTAAAAATACAAAAATTAGCTGGGCATGGTGGTGGGCGCCTGTAGTCCCAGCTACTCAGGAGGCTGAGGCAGGAAAATCACTTGAACTGCAGAGGCGGAGGTTGCAGTGAGCCGAGATCGCACCATAGCACTCCAGCCTGGGCAACAAGAGCAAAACTCTGTCTTAAAAAAAAAAAATTTTGGCCAGGCGCTGTGGCTCACGCCTGTAATCCCAGTACTTTGGGAGGCCGAGGAGGGCGGATCACGAGGTCAGGAGATCGAGACCATCCTGGCCAACATGGTGAAACCCTGGCTCTACTAAAAATACAAAAATTAGCTGGATGTGGTGGCGCATGCCTGTAATCCCAGCTACTCAGGAGGCTGAGGCAGGAGAATCACTTGAACTGGGGAGTCGGAGGTTGCAGTGAGCTGGGATTGCGCCACTGCACTCCAGCCTGGTGACAGAGAGAGACTCTGTCTCAAAAAAAAAAGCTTTGAAGTTGGGCGTGGTGGTGTACACTTGTAATCCCAGCACTTTGAGAGGCCGAGGAGGGTGGATCGCCTGAGCTCAGGAGTTTGAGACCAGCCTGGTCAACATGGTGAAACCCTGTCTCTACTAAAACTACAAAAAATTAGCCGGGCATGATGGCGCATGCCTGTAATCCCAGCTACTCAGGAGGCTGAGGCAGGAGAATCGGTTGAACCTGGGAGGTGGAGGTTGCAGTGAGCCAAGATCGTGCCATTGCACTCCAGCCTGGGCAACAGAGTGAGAATTTGTCTCCCCGCCAAAAAAAAAAAAAAAAAAAAAAAAGAGGAGGGGAGATTCTTGAGCCAATCTGCCCAGGTTGAGAACCTGGCTCCACGCTTACGAACTTACGGCCTCGGGCAAGTCTCTTCACCTCTCTGGCTCTCAGTTTCCTCATCTGTAAAATGGGGGTGATAATGGTACCCACCCACCAGCCTGGCCAACATGGTGAAACCCCATCTCTACTAAAAATACAAAAATAAGCCAGGCACAGTGGCGCGGGCCTGTAATCCCAGCTACCTGGGAGGCTGAGGCAGGAGAATCGCTTGAACCCGTAGGCGGAGGTTGCAGTGAGTCGACATCACGCCACTGCACTCCAGCCTGGCGACACAGCGAGATGCCATCTCAGAAAAAAAAAAAGAGTACTGACCTTACAGGCTGCTATAAGGTTTAAAGCGTATCTAAAGATGCATGTAAAGCACTTAGGATAGCTAACCACTGTATGTTAGCTGTTACTGTTAATAGTTATTATTTTTGTGATGGCCTGTTGGTAAATATATTCTTGTGTGTCTCTTAAATGAAGCTTCTCCTGCTGTATCTGTTCCTATGATGACAAGGTGAGCTGATTGAAAAAAAAAAATTACCGTTTGTAACCATTCATCTGTGAGAATATTTCTTGATTCTCTGTAACTCAAAATGCCAAGTACACCAGAAGCATAGTGTTGTACTACTGCAATTATTATCTATGTCTCAGAATTTAAATACTTGTGTTTATTCTAATTGTTTTCTTTTTTAAAACAAATTTTTTTGTAGAGATGGCATCTCACTATGTTGCCCAGGCTGGTCTTAAACTCCTGGACTCAAATGATCTTCCCACCTCAGCTACCCAAACCTTGAGATTATAGGCATGACCCACCATGCCTGGCCAACCTCCTCATTCTACAGACTGGGAGACCAAGCTGGAAAGATGCATGTGTTGTATGTGTGATCTCCAGATTGTTTCCTTGAGACGGAGTCTCACTCTGTTGCCCACGCTGGAGTGCAACAGCATGACCTCGGCTCGCTGCAAATTCTGCCTCCCAGATTCAAGCAATTCTTGTGCCTCAGCCTCCTCAGTAGCTGGGATTACAGGTGGACGCCACCACACCTGGCTAATTTTTGTATTATTAGTAAAGATGGGATTTCACCATGTTGGCCAGGCTGGCCTCAAACTCCTGACCTCAGGTGATCCATCTGCCTCGGCCTCCCAAAGTTCTAGGATGACAGGCGTGAGCCACCTCGCCCTGCCCATTTCCAGATTTTGTCAGTTGATTTTCTCCCAGTTCATGTGAACAAAGAGGGCAGGTTAGACCGGGCACGGTGGCTCATGCCTGTAATCCCAGCACTTTGGGAGGCTGAGGCAAGCAGATCACGAGATCAAAAGTTCAAGACCAGCCTGATGGACATGGTGAAACCCCATCTCTACTAAAAGTACAAAAATTAGCCAGGAATGGTGGCGTGTGCCTGTATTCCCAGCTACTCAGGAGGCTGAGGCAGGAGAATCATTTGAACCTGGGAGGCAGAGGTTGCAGTGAGCTGAGATAGCACCACTGCACTCCAGCCTGGGCAACAGAGTGAGACTCCATCTCAAAAAAAAAAAAAAACATTGGCCGGATATGGTGGCTCACGCCTGTAATCCCAGCATTTTGGGAGGCCAAGGCGGGTGGATCACGATGTCAGAAGTTCAAGACTAGCCTGGCCAACATAGTGAAACCCTGTCTCTACTAAAAATACAAAAGTTAGCCGGGTGTGCTGGCACACGCCTGTAGTCCCAGCTACTCAGGAGGCTGAGGCGGGACAATCATTTGAACCTGGGAGGCGGAGGTTGCAGTGAGCTGAGACTGTGCTATTGCACTCCAGCCTGGGTGACAAGAGTGAGAGTTCATCCCCCCCCCAGAAAAAAAAAAAAAAAAAAAAAAAGAGGGCAGGTTGGAAGCTAGATAGATCCAGACTCAAATCTTGGCTGGAAAGCTACTTGGCTGTGACCTCGAGGGAGACGGCTATCTCCCTGAGCCTCAGTTTCCTCATCTATACAATGGGGTTTATAACAATACCTACCTCATAGGATGGTGGTGAGGCCTACATAAGCTCAGAGGTAAAGGGCTTAGCACAGGGCTTGGGTGTGGGGCAGGCAAGAGCCCAGAAAGCAGAAATCTGCAGAGGGAGAGAGAGAGAGAAAGAGCAAGCAGGCAAAGAGAGAGGAAGAGATGAAGGCCAGAAAGAGAAACCCCCTCAGCTGCTGAAAGCAGCCACCTGTGAGAACCACGATTCCTTTCCACACCTGAAGTCTGGAAGTGGCCGGGCACGATGGCTCATGTCTGTAATCCCAGCACTTTAGGAGGCGGAGGTGGGCAGATGACTTGACGTCAGGAGTTTGAGACTGGCCTGGGCAACATGATGAAACCCCACCTCTACTAAAATTACAAAAATTAGCCAGGCATGGTGGCACACGCCTATAATCCCAGCTACTCGGGAGGCTGAGGTAGGAGAATCGCCTGAACCCAGGAGGCAGAGGGTGCAGTGAGCCGAGATCGTGCCACTGCGTTCCAGCCTGGGCGACAAAGTGAGACTCTGTCTCAAAAATAAATAAATAATAAAATCTGGATGAGGGTGCATCAGTGGGTTTCTGTCCCCATCCCATAAGCCAGCCTGACAAACACAGGCACACTGCCTGAGAGGATAAGGGTGCTGGGCCAGGGTAAAGGAAACACAGCAACGATGACTCTGAGACCCACAGAGATGTCTCAGAAGAAGGCAAGGCACCAACCACAGGGAAGCCTTTCTAAGAAGGATGTGAAACACAGAAACCACAAAAGGGGATCTTTAACATCGTAAAAGTTCAACTCTATGGCCCGCTGGATGCAGTGGCTCATGCCTGTAACCCAGAACTTTGGGAGGCTGCAGCAAGAGGACCACTTAAGCCCAGGAGTTTGAGACCAGCCTAGGCAACATGGCAAGACCCTGTCTCTACAAAAACATAAAAAAAAAATTAGCTAGGTGTGATGGCTTATGCCTGTGGTTCCAGCTAACTCAGGAGACTGAGATGGGAGGATTGCTCGAGCCCAGGAGTTCAAGACCAGCCTGGGCAACACGGCGAGAGCTTGTCTCTACAAAAACATTAAAAAAAAAAAAAAAAATTAGCTGGACATGGTGGCTCATGCCTGTGGTTCCAGTTAACTCAGGAGGCTGAGATAGGAGAATCGCTTCAGCCTAGGAGTTTGAGGCTGCAGTGAGCTATGACTGCACCACTGCATTCCAGCCTGGGTGACAGAATGAGACCCTGTCTCAAAAAAAAAAAAAAAAAAAAATAGGCCAGGCGCGGTGGCTCACGCCTGTAATCCCAGCACTTTGGGAGGCCGAGGCAGGTGGATCACGAGGTCAGGAGATCGAGACCATCCTGGTTAACACGGTGAGACCCTGTCTCTACTGAAAATACAAAAAATTAGCCACTTGTGGTGGTGGGCACCTGTAGTCCCAGCTACTCGGGAGGCTGAGGCAGGAGAATGGTGTGAACCTGGGAGGCGGAGCTTGCAGTGAGCCGAGATCATGCCACTGCACTCCAGCCTGGGCAATAGAGCGAGACTCATCTCAAAAAAAATAAAAAATAAAATAAATAAAACCCTATGGTAAATAAAAACTAAATATAAAATAAAGAGGCAAACACTGGGATAAAACCATTGAACGATATAAGTGATAAGAATCTAATGTGCACCCCCACCAAAAAAAAAGAAATGCAGAACAGAGGCCGGGCACAGTGGCTCACGCCTGTAATCCCAGCACTTTGCGAGGCTGAGGCCGAGTCAGGAGGATCACTTGAGCCCAGGAGTTGAAGACCAGCCTGGGCAACATAGCAAGACCCTGTCTTTATAAAAATTAGCCGGGCATGATGGCTGATGCCTGTTGTCTCAGCTACTCAGGAGGCTGAGGCAGGAGAATCGCTTGAACCCGGGAGGTCAAGGCTGCAGTGAGCCATGATTGTACCACTGCACTCCAGCTCGGGTGACGAAGTGAGACTCTGTCTCAAAAAACAAACAAAAAGCACAGGCACACAAGGAAAATCTGTTTGAATATAACACAAATGAGTTTGACATCACTAGTTAAAAGCAAAGATCCTAGGTTCAAATCCCACCAGCTATGTGACCCTGGACAAGATATTTGATGTCTCTGACCCTCAGTTTCTTCAACCATAAAAGGGGAGTGATAATAATAGCACCTACTACATAGGTTACTATGAAGATTAAATGAGTTTGAAGAGTGCCTGGCACATAGTAAGTGCTCAATAAATGTTAGTGACCACATTATTTATCATCACCATTATCAGCCTCCCTTGTCCTAGCCCTGCTCACCTGAGCAGTGACTAAGAATGGGGCTGTATTGGTCATCCCTGTGTCCTCCACACTGCCCAGCAAGACACCAAGCACAGAGCAGGGACTAGGGAGTGTTTGTTGACCAACTGAATGAATGAATGAGAGAAAAAGGGCTGCTTGCCCCTTTTTTCTATTGTTTGGTTTTGAGACAGGGTCTCGCTCTGTCACCCGGGCTGGAGTACAGTGGCACGGTCATAGCTCACTGCAGCCTCGACCACCTAGGTTCAAGACAGCCTCTCCACTCCCCTCCTCCCAAGCAGCTAGGACTACAGACGTGTGCTGCCAGGCACCACATCCAGCTAGGTTTTCTTTTTTTTTTTCTTTTCGTAGATATGGGATCTCACTATGTCGCCTAGGCTGGTCTCCAACTCCTGACTTCAAGCGATCCTCCTGCCTTGGCCTCCCCAAGTGCTGGGATTACGGGCATGAGCCAGCCTGTTTTTGAGATGGGCTCTTGCTATGTTGCCCAGGCTGGCTCAAACTCCGCTCAAGCAATCCTCTGGCCTTAGCTTCCTGAGTAGCTGGGATTACAGGTGTACCCCACCATGCCTGACTCCCCTTTTTTCTAGATGAGTCAAATCAGGTCCAGGGAGCCTGACTGATCATTTATTTTTTATAATAAAAATAGCTATCATTACTGCTAGTCTATTATTTTTCTATTGTTATGATTACTCTTTATTTTTTTTTTTTTTTTGAGAAGAAGTTTCACTCTTGTTCCCCAGACTGGAGTGCAATGGCACGATCTCAGCTCACCGTAACCTCCGCCTCCTGGGTTCAAGGGATTCTCCTGCCTCAGCCTCCTGAGTAGCTGTGATTACAGGTGCCTGCCACCACGCTCAGCTAATTTTTGTATTTTTAGTAGAGACAGGGTTTCACCATGTTGGCCAGGCTGGTCTCGAACTCCTGACCTCAGGTGATCCACCCGCCTCTGCCTCCCAAAGTGCTGGGATTACAGGCGTGAGCCACCACACCTGGCCTACTCTTTATTATTTTTAATTGTTATTGTCACTATTATTTTTCGTTTTTCTTTCTTTTAGAGGCAGGGTCTCGCTATGTTGCCTAGGCTGGAGTGCAGTGCCTCTTCACAGATGTGATCCCACTACTGATCAGCACAAGAGCTTTGACCTGCTCCTTTTCCAACCTGGGCTGCTTTGCAACCTGGTGGTCCCCCACTCCTGGGGAGTCACCACATGGATGCTAAACTTAATCAGGACACCTGATCAGCACAGAACTCCTGGGATCAAGTGATCCTCCTGCCTCAGCCTCCTGAGCAGCTGAGACCACAGACATGTGCTACCATGCCTGGCTTATTTTTTCTATTATGGTTATTATTACTCTTGTATGATTATGGTTTCTATTTTTTGTTTTTTTTTTTTGAGACGGAGTCTTGCTCTGTTGCCCAGGCTGGAGTGCAGTGGTGCGATCTCAGCTCACTGCAAGCTCCGTCTCCCAGGTTCACACCATTCTCCTGCCTCAGCCTCCCGAGTAGCTGGGACTACAGGCGCCCGCCACCACACCCAGCTAATTTTTTGTATTTTTAGTAGAGACGGGGTTTCACCGTGTTAGCCAGGATGGTCTCAACCTCCTGACCTCATGATCCGCCCGCCTTGGCCTCCCAAAGTGCTGGGATTACAGGTGTGAGCCGCTTCGCCCAGCCTGATTATGGTTTCTATTATCTGCTATTGTGACTCCCGTCAGTGTCTGCCTGACCCTCTAGGCATACAGGGCCTCTCCAAGCAGGCACCTGATGGGGACGGGCGGGCGGCAGCAGGCAGGGCAGGCGCACCTGGGTGATGAGGAACTTGGTGAGGCGCTCAGGCAGCCGGCCCTTTTCACTGGACAGGATCATCTCCAACATGTCCCCATGCAGCTTCTCCATCACCACAAACACTTTCTCAGGTGTCTCGAACATGCACTCCAGGTTCACGATCCCGGGGTGCCGCAGGCTCTGCAGGGTGGGGAGGAGGGTCAGGGCTCAGGTTGCCCACAAACTCAGACCCCAAAGGGTCAGGTATAGGAGCAGGAGGATGACAAACAAGGAGAAGGATGTCCCTGGGGTACTGGCACTCGGGGAGGAAAGGGGCTTCCCACAGGCCAAGACAGAACAGGCCCACCTCCACCCCACCTGCCAGGTGCCCAGAAGGATCTCTTTTTCTTTCTATTTAAATATAGAGATGGGGTTTCGCCATGTTGGCCAGGCTGGTCTCAAACTTCTGGCCTCAAGTGATCCTCCCACCTCGGCCTCCCAAAGTGCTGGGATTACAGGCGTGAGCCATCGTGCCTGGCCCAGAAGGATCTTTACATCCTGAAATTCTGGTGGAGGCCCAGGGTTGCAGGAGGGAGAAGGGGGAGCTTGGAGAAATGTGGAGAGCTCTGCACGTCTGTATCTTTTAAATCCATACCCCCTCTCACATTCTCCAGTCCTATCCTGGCCTAACCCTTCTCTCCCACCCAGATCCCCACTCAGCCTCCTGGCTACAGTCACTTCCCTTTCCACCCACCCTCCAGATGGCAGCCAGAGGGATTTTCCTAAAGTACACACCTGATCCTGCCCTTCCCTTGCTCAAAAGCCTTCTGTGGCTCCCCAGTACCCTCAGGAGAAAGTCCAAAAGGTCTGGCTCCACGTTCCTCCCTGGCCTCATCTCCCAGTACCTCCTTTCTAGAAAACCTCATGCTCCCTCTCACCAGGCCTTTGTACAGGCTGGTCCCTCTGCTAAGAAAACCTCCTCCCCTTCAGTCTCAACATGCATATGCCCTCCTCCAGGAAGCCTTCCCTGACCACCCCTACACTGGGTCAGCTGGCCCATGAAAGGAAGAAGCAGAAAGGGAAGGGGGCCTGGTGGTTACCTGCAGAATGGCCACTTCATTCCGGAGCTGGCTCTCCTGCTTGGTAGGGAAGCGCAGTTTGTCAATGACCTTAACTGCCACGTCCCGGCCTGTCTTCCGGTGCTTTCCTGCACAGAGAGTAGGAGAGATGGGGGATGAGAGAGCAAGACCACCCAGTCCTGGCAGGAGTATCTCCACCTCTGCCAACCTCTGCCCCCCACCATGGAGACAGCCAGAGTTGGGCAGAGTTGGAAGGCCCCAGGAGATATGTGAAAAGGCCAGCCGAGGTGCACCTTGGGAGTAAAGGCAGAAAGAAGGAAAGCAAAAAACAAACAAAAAGCTCCAAAGAAGAGAATGTATAACACGGGAAACTGGATTTATAACCAGTCAGGATCTAGCATCTAGTTTTGTGTGGCCCATATGAGTCCTGGGGACAGGGGAGAGATACCAGAACCAGGGGAGGCAGACTGATCCTATTATACAGAGAAGGAAACTGAGTCTTGGAGTTTAGAGTGTAGAATTTACCCTCCCTGTCCTATTAAACTCTAGGATCTAGCTCTGTGGCAAATCAAAGTGTAAAATTTACCCCCCCCCCATACAATCAGAATCTAGGATTTAGCCTGTGGCCAATCAGAATGCAGAATCTACCCTCCTATCCAATCAGAATCTAGGATCTAGCCCTGTGGCCAATCAGAATGCAGAATCTACCCTCCAATCAGAATCTAGAGTGGCCAGAGTGCAGAATCTACCCTCCTATCCAATCAGAATCTAGGATCTAGTTCTGTGGCCAATACGAATGCAGAATCTACTCTCCTATCCAATCAGAATCTAGGTTCTAGCTCTGTGGCCAGAGTACAGAATCTACCTTCCCTATCCAATCAAAATCTACCTCTGTGACCAGAGTGCCGAATTTACCCTTCCTATTAATAACAGGAGGAAGGTCCATTGGTTTTTCCCAACGAGAAAAGGAGAACCTGCAACCAGTCCACCCAGGATCTAGCTTTCTAAGCCAATCAACATGGGAGGTGAGCATATCACCTCCAGAACCAATCAGAAAGGAAGGGTTGGAGCCAGAAAGAAAGGGTTGGAGCCACAGCAGCTTCCCCCAGCCCCAAGCTCCCTCTGGGTTAGCTCTGAAGTGTTCTCACCTCCATAGACCACTCCAAATTGCCCTGAGCCCAGCACTTCATCAGGGAAGATCTGGTAGACAGTGGCGATGTCCTACAGGGTGAAGACAGGGCAGGTCAGGGGTGCAAATGGAAATGGGGGAGGGGGAGTCAAGGAAATGTAAGAGCTGGGGAGGGTTTGTGGGAGGGGAGGGCATCAGGTGGGGGCAGGAGTCTCACCACATTCTCCTGGATCTGACTGTTGGACACAGAGATGCTCAGAGAAGCTTGTCCTGGGGAGAGGGGAGAGACAGAGGTGAGGGGACTCCAGGCTCAGGATTATCTCCACCCATACCTGCAAAAGCAGACTTAGGAGTCAGGCCACCCAGATTTGAATCCAATGTTCGATACAATGTGCAACTCCAGGCTAGTGACTTGTCCACTATGAACCTGTTTCCTCATCTAGAAAATGGGAATAATAAAAGGACCTCCCTCATAGGGCCACCAGGAGGAGTAAATGAGATGGGCTGAGTGGCTAAAGGAGTGATGTTACGGATGATTTTGCTGAGCATTTTACCCCAGGATCTCAGCACCAGGGGAGGCAGACTGACCCCACTATACAGAGAAGAAACTGAGTCTTGGAGGGAAAGCCCAGACTGACTCCTGCATCTTCCCTTGAACTTGTCCCCCTAAAAACCCAACCAGAGCCAGACATTTCTAAAGTCCGGATCCTTCTGCCATTTGAATGTCTCTCTCTTCTACCAGTCTAGGCCCCTGCTCACCCCGCAACTCTGGGTCCTCACCCCACAGCCCCTTCCCTGGTCTCCCTGCCCCTTCCTACTCACCTCCCACAGAGAAGCCAGAGGGATCTTACTGAGGCACAAGACTGACCCTGTCCCTCCTCTGCTCACAACTCTGCCATGGCTCCCCAGTGCCCTCAGGAAGAAGCCTGAGCCCCTTAAATGGCCTCAAAGGCATAGCCTAGACCCTCATCTACCTCTGACTTCAACCCCCAACATGCTATTCCTGACACACTGGCCTCCTTGCTGGGCCTCAAATACAGCAAGCTCTCTTCTACCTTCTGGCCTCTGCATATGCTGCTTCCCCTGCCAGGAATACTCTTTCCTTCATCCTATACTTAGCTAAATCCTCCTCATCCTCAAGTGTCAGCTCAAATGTCACTCCTAGGACCAAGCTGGATTACTCTCACAAATGTTCTGCATTAACACTCATTGCTTTTATGGGTTAATGATCAATGTCTGTCACCCACACTGGATTATAAGCTCCAGAGGGTAGGAACCTGGTACTTTCTCATCATTTTTTGCCTCTGTCTAAAATGATCTCCCATTTTCTTTCCCACATCTCACCCTGCCTCGGCCTCCAGGTCTCAGTTCAGATGTCACCTCCTCCAGGAAGCCCCCCTATACACCCAGATTGGGTCAGGTACCCCTCTGGGCTCCTCCAGCTCCCTAGCTTCCTTGTCCCAACCCTGCCCACCCTGGACTGTCACTCTCTGAAGATGGATATTCTGCCCTACTGGACTCTGAGCCCCATGAGGGCAGGTCTTAGGCTGTCCTGGCCACCACTGGGTCCCCAGCACTGTCCCGCACAGAGGAGGCACTCAGTAAGTGCATGAGGACTTATCAGCACCTGGGACAAGGCTCATGGAGGGGAAGTGACATGCCCAAGGCCACATATCAGGCCAGGAGCTTAACAGAGATTTGTTGTGGATTTTTGTTTTTTTTGTTTTTTTCTTTTTTGGAGACAGAGTCTTGCTCTGTCACCCAGACTGGAGTGCAGTGGTGCGATCACGACTCACTACAGCCCCTCGACCTCCCAGGCTCAAGCAATTCTCCTGCCTCAGCCTCCCAAGTACCTGGAACTACAGGTGTGTGCCACCACACCTGGCTAATTGTTTTTATTTTTTGTAGAGATGGAATCTCGTTATGTTGCCCAGGCTGGTCTTGAACTCCTGGCCTCAAGTGATCCTCCCTCCTTGGCTTCCCAAAGCGCTGGGATTAACAGGAGTGATTGTAACAGAGTTTGAACCCAGACCTGCTGAGTCCAGAAGCTGCGTTCTCAACCCCACCATTGCCCACTTTCCTCTTTGGCCCTTCCATTCCCCAGAATCCTGCCCCACCCATGTAGACCTATTCTCTCAAGGACCCGGGGTGGGAGGACTTACTGTGGGGCGCGTGGCCTGGGGCGCTGGGTGCGTCCTGAAGGATGACAGGCATCAGGGCCTGGCGGATGGCTGTCTCCCAGCCTCGGGCGGCCTCAGCCCCTTGCCCACTTGGCCCACCTGGAGCCCCGCCAGGCATCTCGCCCACAAAGTAGGTGGCGTTGGCAGTGACGATCTCAAAGCAGTGTGGGTTGGTGCCCGGTGGCACAAGGCTGAAGTTCTGGGCGGACTCCACCGTGAGGATTTCTGACAGTGGAATTTCCTGCAAGACATGGAACCAGCACAGGTGAGGATGCCAGGCAGACCTTGGAATTCTACTGCTTACCCAGAAGGATACACAGGATCCATGTTGATGGGGATGGGCCTGGTTTGCACAGTGGTCAGACAAGTTCCCAGTAATTCTAAGCCTGTTCTCACTGTTCTTTTATAATTACTGGCAGAGGCCAGGTGTGGTGGCTCACGCTTATAATCCCAACACGTTGGGAGGCCGAGGCGGGCAGATCACTTGAGATCGTGAGTTTGAGACCAGCCTGGCCAACATGGCAAAATCCCGTCTCTACTGAAAATACAAAAATTAGCCAGGCATGGTGGTGTGTGCCTGTAATCCCAGCTAATCGGGAGGCTGAGGCAGGAAAATCGATTGAACCTGGGAGGCGGTGGTTGCAATGAGCCAAGATCGTGCCACTGCACTCCAGCCTGGGCGACAGAGTGAGATTCCATCTCAAAAATAATAATAATAATAATAATTACTGGCAGAAGAGATATTGAAGCAGAGACCAGAAAGGTAAGAAGAAGCCAGCTGGCAAGGAGTAGGGGAACAGCATGTGCAAAGGCCCTGAGGAAAGGCTGTGCTCAAAAGCCAAGCTGTATCCCCATCATATGGGCGGTGCCTGGACATAGTAAGAGCCTGATAAACATTTGATGGCCGGATGTGGTGGCTCATGCCTGTACTCCCAGCACTTTGGGAGGCCGAGGTAGGCAGATGGCCCAGGAGTTCAAGACCAGCCTGGGCAACACAGTGAGACCCCGGCTCTACAAAAAATTTAAAAATTAGGCATGGTGCCACAAGCCTGTAATCCCAGCACTTCGGGAGGCCAAGGCAGGCAGATCGCTGGAGCCCAGGAGTTTGAGACCAGCCAGAGCAACACAGTGAGACCCCCATCTCTATAAAAAATACAAAAACTAGCCAGGTGTCGTGGTGCGCACCTGTAATCCCAGCTACTGGGGAGGTGGGAGAATCATTTGAGCCAGGGAGGCAGAGGTTACAGTGAGCCATGATCATGCCACTGCACCTGGGAGACAGGGCAAGAGCCTGTCTCAAAATAAATAAATGGGCCAGGTGTGGTGGCTCACGCCTGTAATCCCAACACTTTGGGAGGCCAAGGCAGGTGGATCACAAAGTCAGGAGTTCGAGACCAGCCTGACCAACATGGTGAAAGCCCATCTCTACTAAAAATACAAAAATTAGCCAGGCGTGGTGGCACACCTATAATCCTAGCTACTTGGGAGGCTGAGGCAGAAGAATCACTTGAACCCCAGAGGTGGAGGTTGCAGTGAGCCAAGATTGCGCCATTGCACTCCAGCCTGGGTGACAGAGCGAGACTCCGTCTCAAAAATAAATAAACGTTTGATAATAAATGGAGGAAATGAGGCCACACAGGGCTTCGCAGGCCACAAGGAAGAGCCTGGGCTTTGTCCAAGGGCCCTAGAAAGCCACTGAAGGCTTTTGAGCATCATCTGCTTGTGTGCAGAAGGCAGATGCAATAGAATGAGATGGAGACAGAGAACCAGGAAGGAGGCTGAGGGGACCCAGGCGGGACAGAAGGCACAGGGACCACGGCGTGGGAAACATGTCAAAAGAAGGAGGGAGGTAGGAGAGAGGAAAGAATGAATGACTTAGGCAGCCCATAAAACAGGCGATGACATGGACACATGGGGGGGTGGTGAGAACAGCATTTTATTTTATTTTTTTGAGATGGAGTCTTGCTCTGTTGCCCAGGCAGGAATGCAGTGACACGATCTCAGCTCACTGCAACCTCCACCTCCCAGGTTCAAGCAATTCTCCTGCCTCAGCCTCCCAAGTAGCTGGGGTAATAGGCACCCGCCACCACGCCCAGCTAATTTTTCTATTTTTAGTACAGACAGGGTTTCACCATGTTGGCCAGGCTGGTTTCGAACTTGTGATCTCAAGTGATCCGCCCACCTCGGCCTCTGAAAGTGCTGGGATTACAGCCGTGAGCCACCATGCCTGGCCAAGGACAGCATTTTATTTTATTTTATTTCATTTTTATTTATTTATTTATTTATTTATTTTGAGACGGAGTCTTGCTCTGTCGCCCAGGCTGGAGTGCAGTGGTGCAATCTCGGCTCACTGCAAGCTCCGCCTCCCAGGTTCACGCCATTCTCCTGCCTCAGCCTCTCCGAGTAGCTGGGACTACAGGCGCCTGCCACCACGCCTGGCTAATTTTTTGTATTTTTAGTAGAGACGGGGTTTCACCGTGTTAGCCAGGATAGTCTCAATCTCCTGACCTAGTGATCTGCCCGCCTCGGCCTCCCAAAGTGCTGGGATTACAAGCGTGAGCCACCGCGCCCAGCCAGGACAGCATTTTAGATGGTGTAGTCTGAGCAAAATGGGAAGATGATAAGGAACCAGCCATTGAAAGTTCAAGGAAGACGCTCCAGGGCAGGTAACAGCTGGAGTCCAGGTTTTATTACTCTAAGACAATGGGAGCCACTGGGGGTTTTTGGTTTTAATAAAGACTCCCCTGGCTGCTATGGGGGAAATGACAGAGGTTGTGAGGTCAGAAGCAAGGACGCTGCAAGGAGAAGGCTGAAACCATCCAGGTGGAAGACAGTGGCTGGGACACAGTGTGGGCATGGGAGGTGGTGACGAATATGCACACATAATGCAATACATTAATTACAAAGGAATAGTGAGGCCGGGCACGGTGGCTCATGCCTGTAATCTCAGCACTTTGGGAGGCTGAGGGAGGCAAATCATGAGGTCAAGAGATCGAGACCATCCTGGCCAACATTGTGAAACCCCGTCTCTACTAAAAATACAAAAATTAGCTGGGTGTGGTGGTGTTCACCTGTAGTCCTAGCACGGGAGGCTGAGGCAGGAGAATCGCTTGAACCCGGGAAGCGGAAGTTGCAGTGAGCCGAGATCGCGCCACTGCACTCCAGCTGGGCGACAGAGTGAGACTCCGTCTCAAAAAATAAATAAATAATAAAAAATAAAGGAATAGTGAGAACAGCCTTAGAATTACTGGGAGCTTAATATATACCACGCCCTTAATATATACCACCAGTATAAGCCGATTGGTTTAGTGGATTGGCTCTTTGAATTCTCGCACCAGCCCTGAGGTGAGTGCATTTGAGGCATTTTACAGGTGAGAAGCGTGAGGCACTGAGAAGTAAGGGAACCTGCCCGGGGTCCCCCTCGCTGGAAAGTGGTGGGGCCAGAATCGGATGGGCAGCACTTGCTGATGAGCTGGAAGCAGGGAGGCTGGGGGTGGGCAGAGGGTGTGATTTGCAGGATCTGTCTGGAGTAACTGGGGGTAGGAGGAGGTGTGGGGAAGTTTGTGGGCACAGCGGGAAGTCCGGGGGAGCTGGAAGCCAGGAGGCTTACCTTATAGTATCTGTTGGTCGTGTTGTTCTGGAAGAGCGTGATGCACTTGCAGTCCAGGCGCCAATAGTGCCGCTTTCTCTGCAGAGATGTTTGAAGAGTCACGTGAACCGCCAGACTTTCCTGCCCAGTCCCTATCCCGTGGCGCTGCTTGGGGCTCCAGGTGCCTGCAGCACCACGTGCACGCCCTAACCCTAGCACCTACCCCACGCCGTAAACCCACCCCACCCACACGCCCTAACCCTAGCCCCGCCCCTAGCCCTAACCCTAGCACCTACCCCACGCCGTAAACCCACCCCACCCACACGCCCTAACCCGAGCCCCGCCCCTAGCCCTAACCCTAGCACCTACCCCACGCCGTAAACCCACCCCACCCACACGCCCTAACCCGAGCCCCGCCCCTAGCCTTAACCCTAGCCCAGCCCCCACGCCCTAACCCCAGACTCGCCCCCACGTAGCCCTCTTCCTCCAGCCAAGCTCCTCCCCTAAATCTAGCCCCGCCCCTGACCTTGCCCTGAGCCCCGGGTCTTCCCTAACTCCGGCCCCTAGTCCACCTTTATAACCCACACTTCTAATCCCAGCCCCGCCTCCAGCATGGCCCAGCCCACTACTGGCCCCGCTCGCGCCTAGCTCCAGCCCCACCCACCTAGCCCCGCCTACTCAAGCTGAGCCGCCCCTCTTCCAGCCTTCGCTCCGCCGCACCTGGCCCCGCCCCGGCCACTCACCAGCGTGTCCTTGTTGCTGTAATGAACCACCCAACCCTCCCGCAGCGTGGTGCTGGATTTCCGTGTCGTGTGTCGCACCGATTGCACCACCCTCATTAGGGGAATGTACCCCAGGGAGCTGCGGAGGAAGAGGAAGGGGTGAGAAGTCACATGCAGAAAATAACCATGCTGCTTGGGGCTGCAGGGGGCATCTCTGGGAAACTAGGGAGTTGGGGACTGTTTTTGTTTGGTTGGTTTTTGTTTTGACATTTTCCCCCCAAGACACACCAGGGAGCTGCTTTCTGTTTGTTTTTAAGAGGCTCGCTCTGTCACCCAGGCTGGAATGTAGTGGTGCGATCTCGGCTCACTGCCACCTCTGCCTCTCGGGTTCAAGCGATTCTCGTGCCTCAGCCTCCTGAGTGGCTGGGACAATCACGGTGACCATTAGGTGCATGCCACCACCCTTGGCTAATTTTTGTATTTTTAGTAGTTGATGAGGTTTCACCATGTTGGCCAGGCTGGTCTCGAACTCTTGGCCTCAACTCCTTCCCTAACTCCTGCCCCTAGTCCCACCCTTATAACCCACCCTTATAATCCATTCAAAAGATACACGTGCCTCGGCCTCCCAAAGTGCTTACAGGTGTGAGCCACCACGCTGGCCCAGAAGGAGATTCTTGAGAGGGCTTCTGTAGTAGGTCTTTCTGAAGTCAGGCTGCCTAGCAAATTACCTAACCTCTTCGTGCCTCAGTTTGTCCACCCAAAGGGGATGCTATGAGGAGTGGAAACCTTTCTACAGAGCTTAGTACCGTGCCTGGCATACAGAGGACCTCCAGTAAGTGCTAATTGGTATTTAGTCCAGCGATTATGGAGCCAGCTGTGTGACATTGGGTAAGTGATCCAACCTCTCTGGGCCTCACCTCCCTCATTTGTGCAGATGCTGTTAGTACAGTAAGGAAGGTCTAGAGAGATTAAGTGGCCTGCTGGGCGTGGTGGCTCATGCCTGTAATCCCAACACTTTGGGAGGCAGAAGTGGAGGGATCACTTGAGGTCAGGAGTTTGAGATTTGAGAGATTAAGTGACTTGCTCAACTCTGGAACCAAAAATCTCTGGATCCCTGTGCTAGACCAGAACCCGGGTGGCCTTGATCACATCCCTTTGCCTGAGACTCAGTTTCCCCATCTGTGAAATAGGCTGCCTCTCCCCACACCCGCCACCCCCAATCCCTCAAGGTCCAACTCTGACAGTGTATGACTGTGTTACTAGACATTCCCAGGAAAGACGTGGGAGAAAGGGAACCTGCGGCTTCAGGCTGCTTGGGAGGCACCATAGGAAACACTGTCATCACTGTGATCGGCTTACCCATCCCCTTTCTGTCCCACCCTCTTCCCCTCGCCCTCCCTGCTGCAGCTACATGGGTCTCTTTGCTGTCCCTGGAACGCGGTGCCTCTACCCAAGGGCATTTGCACTCGCTGTTACCTCTGCCTGGAAGCCTCTTCCCCCAGAGCCCCACAAAGCTCCTTCCCTCCCCTCCCTTCAACTGCCGCTTCCTCAGCAAGGTCTCCTTGAATGATCCTAAGACAGCATGTCCCCCATTCTCCATCTCCTCTTGCTTTTATCACCAATACCCGATGCTATGGTGCATTTATTAGCTGTCTCCCCACTGAGGCAGTCAGCTCCAGAAGGGGACTTCTACCTCTTTTGTTCATAGCTGTGTGCTTGGAGGCAGAACACAGCAGGTGCTCATGAAATATTTTCCGCTGCACCTGTGAGGGTGCCCCCCTTACCCCTACCCCAGGTTTAGCACCCTGTGGGGTAGGTACCTCATCGCCCCAGGAGGAAACCGTGGCACACAGGGAAGCACCTAGCAAGTGAAGTGGTAGAGCTGGGATCTGGGCTGTCACCCTCCAGCGCCTGTGTGAACTGTGCTGCTGCCAGCTTTCTCAATGAACATTCACGCCACACCCAGATAGGAAGTGCCTGATCTGAGCCAGTCCTAGCCTAGGCACCTGGGAAAGCAGAAAATATCCTTGCCCTCATGCACCCGAGCTCACATTCCAGTGGAGCTGAATAAGTACAAACTCCGTGTACAGTTTAAAAATGTGTAGGCTGGGGGCACAGTGGCGCACACCTGTACTCCCAGCACTTTGGGAGGCTGAGGTGGGAGGATTGCTTGAGCCCAGAAGTTCAAGACCACCCTGGGCAACATAGCAAGACCCCTACCTCTAAAAAAAAAAAAAAAGAGGAAGAATATAGGTCAGGCGCGGTGGCTCACACCTGTAATCCCAGCACTTTGGGAGGCCGAGGCAGGTGGATCACCTGAGGTCAGGAGTTTAAGACCAGCCTGACCAACATGGCAAAACCCTGTCTCTACTAAAAATACAAAAAAATTAGCCAGGCATGGTGGCAGGTGCCTGTAGTCCCAGCTACTCGGGAGGCTGAGGAAGGAGAATCGCTTGAACCCAGGAGGCGGAGGTTGCAATGAACTGAAATTGTGTCACTGCACTCCAGCCTGGGCAACAAGAGCGAAACTCTGTCTAAACAAAAAAGAAAAAAAAAAAAAAAAAAAAAAAGATTAGCCAGGGATAGCGGTGTGTCTCTGTAGTCCCAGATACTCAGGAGGCCAAGGCAGGAGGATCACCTGAGCCCAGGAGTTTGAGGTTACAGTGAGCCATAATCACACCACCGCACTCCAGTGGGCAACAAAGCAAGACCCTTTGGGAGGCTGAGGCGGGTGGATCACTTGAGCTCAGGAGTCAGGTGTTCAAGACCAGCCTGGGCAACATAGGGTAGACCCTGCCTCTACAGAAATACAAAAATTAGCTGGGTGTGGTGGACGAGCCTGTGGTCCCAGCTACTCGGGAGCCTAAGGTGACAGGATCACTTCAGCCCAGGTGGTCGAGGCTGCAGTGAGTCAAGACTGCACCACTGCACCAGCCTGGGCCACAGACCGAGACCCTGTCTCAAACAAAAAATTATTTTAAAAAAATTGTAGTGCTTTAAAAGTTTTGCCTCAGGAACTGGGAAAATTTACAAATATGCGGTGATGTCAGCCCACTGTAGAGAAAAAGAAATTGAGGTTCACTGTGCAGGAGGGTCTTCCCCCAGGGTCTCTTGGAAGGTTCTGTGCGTACCTCTGGGCCTTGCCTCCCTCGCCTTCCTCCTCCTCACTGGCATGGAGCGCATTCTCCGAGTGGGAACCAGGGATGACACCGGAATCCTCTGACTCATCCATGAGGGCGCTCTTGTCAGCCTCGCTGAAATCGGTGGCCTCCTCCATCGGCACATCTGTGGGGACGGAGGCATCAGAGGGGCCTCCACCCAGTCCTGCCCCTTCCCCTTTCTCGCCAGCATCCCCCCAGCCTCTCACCTCCATTGATAAGGGCCTCCCCCAGGCAGTCATTAGGGACGCGGGTGGCGCAGCGTTTGTGACAGTTAAACTTGCAGTCTGGTAGGACAGGGAACAAGGGGACGGGTGAGAAGGGGAAGAGAGGTTACCTGGAAGGCTTGAACCTTGACCCTAAGCCTCAGGCTCAAAAGAGTCTACTCTTGCTGTCTTACAGCAACTGGGTAAGAACACTGGCTGCTGCTGCCCTGGTCATTTTCCCACTTTCAGCCACAGTTTCCCCAACTATCAGGGGATCTTGATTAAGTGGGAGGGCTGGACTCCAAATCCCGATGACTGCCAGGTGCGGTGGCTCCCGCCTGTAATCTCAGTACTTTGGGAGGCCGGGGAGAGCCGATCATTTGAGGTCAGGAGTTCGAAACCAGCCTGCCCTACATGGTGAAACCTCATCTCTACTAAAAACACAAAAATTAGCTGGGCGTGGGACTACAGGCACCCACCACCACGCCCAGCTAATTTTTTTGTGTTTTTAGTAGAGATGGGGTTTCGCCATGTTGGTCAGGCTGGTTTCGAACTCCTGACCTCAGATGATCCACCTGCCTTGGCCTCCTAAAGGTGCTGGGATTACAGGCGTGAGCCACCGTGCCCGACGTGTGTGTGTGTGTGTGCGCGCGTGTGTGTGTGTTATTGGTTCTAATGTGCTGTGACTCTAGACTCTGAACACCCTAGGGCTGGGTTCCTCAATCCGTGACACTAACACAGTGCCCAGGATAATTCCTTGTTTTAGGGCACTTGCTCTGTGTATTGTAGGATGTTTAGCTGCATCTCTGACTTTTACCTACTGGATGCCAGTAGCACTATCCCAGTGTACCAAACAAAACCATCTCCAACCCTTGCCAAACATCCCCTAGGAACGGAACTGCCCCTGGTCGAGAACCATTGCTGTAGAGTTCAGTGTTTCCATGGTTCTAGGGACACTATACATCGAAGATTCTAGAGTTTACTAAAAACCTATTTTATGAAGGTTCTATGATTCTGTTTTTTTTTTTTTTTTTTTTTGAACAGTCTGGCCCTGTCACCCAGACTAGAGTGTACAATGGCACAATCTCGGCAATCTTGGCTCACTGCAACCTCTGCCTCCCACGCTCAAGCGATCTTCCCACCTCGGCCTCCTGAGTAGCTGAAACTACAGGCACGCACTACCATGCCCGGCTAATTTTTCGTATTTTTTGTAGAGATGGGGTCTTTCCATGTTGTACAAGCTGGTCTTGAATTCCCGGGCTCAAGCAATCCACCCACCTAAGCCTCCCAAAGTGCTGGGATTACAGGTGTGAGCTACTGCCCCCAGCCTGATTCCGTATTTCTAAGGCTTCAGAGTTTGATGTCCAAGTTTCTAGAACTCTAGACATCTATGATTCGACACTTCTAAGGCTCTTTAATGTCCAAGATTTTAGGGTGTTATATATCTCAACTCTAAAATTTGACAGTTCTAGAGTTCTACAATTCTAGGCTTCTCTACCTCCAGAATCTGCAGATTCCAAGGTTCTAGGATTCTATACGTACAAGATTCTAGAATTTGATGTTTCTGTGCTTCTTTAGCTCTAGGCTTCTAAGATTCTAGAATTCGATTGTTTCAATAAATTCTTGAATTGGATGTTTCTAAGTTTATATGGATCTAGACTTCTGAGGTTCTAGAATTTTTTTTTTCTCTTTTTTTTTTTTTTGAGATGGAGTGTCGCTCTTTAGCCCAGGCTGGAGTGCAGTGGCACAATCTCGGCTCACTGCAAGCTCCGCCTCCCGGGTTCACGCCATTCTCCTGCCTCAGCCTCCCGAGTAGCTGGGACTACGGGCGCCCACCACCACACCCGGCTGATTTTTTGTATTTTTAGTAGAGACGGGGTCTCATCGTGTTAACCAGGATGGTCTCGATCTCCTGACCTCGTGATCTGCCCACCTCACCCTCTCCAAGTGCTGGGATTACAGGCGTGAGCCACCGTGCCCGGCCTTTTTTTTTTCTTTTTTTGAGACAAGTTCTTGCTCTGTCACCCAGGCTGGAATGCAGTGGTACAATCACGGCTCACTGCAGCCTCAACCTCCTGGGCTCAAGCAATCCTCCCTCCTCAGAGACCCAAGTAGCTGGGACCACAGATGCATGCTGCCATGCCTGGCTAATTTTTAATTTTTTTGTAGAGACAGGGTTTCACCATGTTGCCCAGGCTGGTCTTAAACTCCTGGGCTCAAGTGATCCACCTACCTTGGCCTCCCAAAGTGCTGAGATTACATGCATGAGCCACCACACCTGGCTGGATTCTAGAATTTGATCACTCAAAGTTCTGGGAGTCTAGAATTTCCAGGATTCTAGGTTACGATGGTTTCAAGCTTATATGATTCTAGACGTCTAAGACTCTCAAATTTGATGCGCCTATGTTTCTATTACCCTCAAATCCCATGGTTCCAAAATTCTCATGTTCTGAGAATCTATAACTTGGGAGATCTAAGATGTGTAATCTAAAGTTCTGTTGTTATTTCAGCTGAATTCGATCATTCGGAATTCTTGAACGCTATGGTTCTGATTCTAGAATTCTCGGGTTCTACAGTTTTAGAATTCCATGCTAAGCATGTTATGAATCCAGGATTCCAAGGTTCTAAAGACTGAGGTTCAGCTGGGCGTGGTGGCTCACACCTGTAATCCCAGCACTTTGGGAGGCCGAGGTAGGAGGATTGCTTGAGCCCAGGAGTTCAAGACTAGCCTGAACAATATAGTAATACCTTCCCTCTACAAACGATTTAAAAATTAGCTGGGTGTGGCCGGGTGCAGTGGCTCATGCCTGTAATCCCAGCACTTTGGGAGGCCGAGGCAGGTGGATCACAAGGTCAGGAGATCGAGACCATCCTGGCTAACATGGTGAAACCCCGTCTCTACTAAAAATACAAAAAAATTAGCCGGGCATGGTGTTGGGTGCCTGTAGTCCCAGCTACTCAGGAGGCTGAGGCAGGAGCATGGCATGAACCCAGGAGGCAGAGCTTGCAGTAAGCCGAGATCACGCCACTGCACTCCAGCCTGGGCAACAGAGCGAGACTCCGTCTCAAAAAAAAAAAAAAAAAAAAGGGAAAATTAGCTGGATGTGGTGGCACAGCCTGTAGTCCTAGCTACTTGGGAGGCTGAGGCAGGAGGATCACTTGAACCCAGGAGGTTGAAGCTGCAGTGAGCCGTGATTGCGCCACTGCACTCCAGCCTGGGTGATAGAGTGACATCCTGTCTCCAAGAAAAAACAACACACACACACACACACACACACACGCAACTGAGGTTCTAGGATTCCAGAATTCCAAAGGTCCCAGAACACTAGGATTCAGGGCCCTCCCCTTCTGAGGCCCTGGGCTCCCAAGGCTCAGAATACCTGTGCTGAGATCCTTGTATCCTGCCACAAGACCAGGTTGGGGCGGGAAGGAGGTTCTGACCCTGTCTGTCCTCCCTGACGGGCCCAGCTAACCTTTGCATTGCAGGCCCTGCCGGAAGAGGCCCTTGAGGAGTTTCTTGCAAGCCTGGCAAACGGTGGGCCGTGTATAGCTGTGGATGAGGAAGGTGTGCGGCACCTTGACCTTGGAGAGCAGCATCTTGTCCAGCTCAATGGGGCGGCCCGTATACGATGAGGCAGAAGAGGAGGAAGAGGATGACGGGGGACGGCGAGGCAGGAGTTCGGTGGTGCTACGGCTCTGTCGTTGGCAAGAATGGAAGGGACACATCAGTGCGTTGGCCCCATCAACCCCCAGCCACCAACCCGTCCCATCCCCCATCTCCTCACCAGCTCATCAGCCGTGCAGGGCAGGGACTCAGAGGTGCCGAGGCGCACGGAGTGGCCACTGGCCAGAGACGTGGATGACAGGCGCCGTTTGCGGGCCCCACTACAGTTGTTGGGGATGCTGAAGGCACAGCGCTTGTGGTAGTTCAGCCCGCAGCCTGCAGGGGGCGCCAGAGAGTAAGAGACATGGCGTCTGCCCCTCCTAGGTCTCTTCTTGAGAAGCTGTGCCCTTTCCACCCAATCTCCCGCTTGGTCCTGTCCCCTCACCCCCCAGCACGATCTCCTCCAAAAGGCACTACTACCTGTAAGTGTATCAGCCCCTTCAGGCCCGCTCCTCCTTAGAGTTCCACCCCAAGTTCCAGCTTGTAGCCCCACCATCACCCCATCTGTCCCCTAGACCCTGAACACACCCACACCCCTTTTCTCACTCCAACAAGGGACACCTCAAAGGTTCCCCCCAAAGCTCCATCCCTAGTTTCAGCTTGTAGCCCTGCCATCACCCCATCTGTCCCCCAGACCCTGAACACGCCTCACACCCAAAATTTTCCCACTCCAACAAGAGATACCTCAAAGGTTCCCTCCAAAGCTCCGTCCCTAGTTCCAGCTTGTAGCCCTGACATCACCCCATCTGCCCCCAGGCCCTGAACACGCCTCGCACCCCACCTTTTCCCACTGCAACAAGGGATGCCTCAAAAGTCCCCTCCAAAGCCCCAATCCTCTATGGTAAGCACCTCCTTCTAGTCCTCCCCAAAACTCCTGTCCATCTCCCTGGAGACACCTGTTCCCCCTTCCAACCCTGACCTTCCTTTTTCTGAGGCCCCTTTGGTTCCCCCTCTTTCCCCAGCCCCAACTTTCCAAAAGAAAATGCCTCTCCTCACCCCCACCCCTAAGGTCACTATCACTCCCTCCAGGTCTGCTTACCCCCCGTACCCACTTTCTCTTTTCTGTAGACCTGGAATCCAGGCAATCCCTAAGTAGTGTGATTAAATCTTAGTAGTGTGGGCCAGGCACGGTGGCTCACGCCTGTAATCCCAGCACTTTGGGAGGCCAAGGCAGGCGGATCACTTGAGGTCAGGAGTTCAAGACCACACTGGCCAACGTGGCAAAACCCCATCTCTACTAAAAATACAAAACTTAGCCGGGTGTAGTGGCACACGACTGTAATCCCAGCTACTCCGGAGGCTGAGGCAGGAGAATCACTTGAACCTAGGAGGCAGAGGTTGTAGTGAGCTGAGATCACGCCACTGCACTCCAGCCCGGGCAATACAGCAAGACTCAGTCTCAAAAAAAAAAAAGAGTTCTCAGTTGTACTCAGGTTCATTGTACGATACTAGGCAGAAGTATGACTTGTTATTGTCTTTATTTTATTTTGTAGAGACAGGATCTCCCTGTACCCCAGGCTGGAGCACAATGGCACAATCATATCTCACTGCAGCCTTCAACTCCTGGGCTCAAGTAATCCTCCTGCCTCAGCCTCCTGAGTAGCTGGAACCACAGACGTACGCTACCATGCCCAGATAATTTATTTTTATTTTTTTGTAGAGATGGGGTCTCGCTATGTTGCCCAGGCTGGTCTTGAACTCCTGGGCTCAAGTGACCCTCCCACTTCAGTCTCCCAAAGTGTTGGGATTACAGGCGTGAGCCACTGTGCCCTGCCTATTTTATCTTTTAAAGTCCTCATCCATGGAGAAATCAGCTCAACTCCCTGTTTCCCACTGGACGTCCTGTATGCGTGCTCTAATACATCTCCAGTGATTCCAAATGATTCCAGGATCGCTTTTTATTCTGGAGTGAAGAATGTTCCTCCAGCCTTTGGTAGCCCTTCTGGTACCCGCCTACTCCAGGCTTTCCAGTTCCACACCTCCCCATTGTAGGCACTGTCTTGGCTGCATGCTGTAATCATGGAGGCAAGCTTGGAGAATGGTGTTGGCCCTGCAAGAAGAGCTTCAGCAGGGCAAATGGTCTTGCATACAGGAACCAATTTCCCAGTGTTGGCCTTGAATCACTCGTATGCTTTCCAGAATTTCAGAATCTTATCTATAACTCCCAGAATGAGTCTCAGGATAGAGTTAAACTCCTGTGGGAATGTAGTCATTTGGGGTTCTCTTGCCACCATAGGAACTGGGACCATCATCTGTGATGCTGGGCCAGTGAAGTCCATGCTGATAACCCATTAGGACTTGATGACACCAGGGCTGTACCATGACAAAGACTGCATATGCTGAGACCTCAAGAGTTGGATATGGTGTATGGACGATGGCAATATTTATAAGAGCTTTGAATGCACTGAATCAGTTTCTGCAGGCCTAGAGTCCTTAAATAATACAAGTATATTTAGGACTGCATGATGATCTGGAACACAGGATATTGGAGAAACTGGATTGCTTTTTTTTTTTTGAGACGGAGTCTCACCCTGTCACCCAGGCTGGACTGCAATGGCATGATCTCGGCTCACTGCAACCTCCGCCTCCCAGGTTCAAATGATTCCCCTGCCTCAGCCTCCCGAGTAGCTGGGATTCCAGGTGCCCGCCACCACGCCCAGCTAATTTTTGTATTTTTAGTAGAGACAGGGTTTCACCATGTTGTCCAGGATGGTCTCTAACTCCTGACCTCATCATCCGCCCGCCTAGGCCTCCCAAAGTGCTGGGATTACAGGCGTGAGCCACTGCGCCCGGCCAAGAATCTGGATTTCTGTACAAGCATGGCACCCACGGAGCTAGAGATGCTGTCTCAGACCTAATACCCAATGGAACATCCAAGAATATGCCTCTAATCGCAGGGCACACTGTATAAAAATGGAGGCGCATGGGGCCCAGCGCAGTAGCTCATGCCTGTAATCCCAGCACTTGGGGAGGCTGAGGTGGGTGGATTACTTGAGACCAGCCTGGCCAACATGGTGAAACCCCATCTCTACTAAAAATACAAAAATTAGCCAAGAGTGGTGGCACGCACCTGTAGTCCCAGCTATTTGGGAGGCTGAGGCAGGAGAATTGCTTGAACCCAGGAGGCCGAGGTTGCAGTGAGCCAAGACCACGCGGCTGCACTCCATCCTGGGTGACAGAGTGAGACTCCATCTCACACACAAAAAATGGAGCCACAGGGTCTCATCACAGAATGGATGGTCCTCACCTGTCGTGTGTCCTCATAGCCAATGCAGGTACATGGCCTTCATCTGTAGGCAGAGCCCCGATTTCAACATTCTCACTCAGAAGCATGAATAACAGGGAGAGAGGACCTATAGATCTTGACACTTGGGCTGAAGTTTGAGACATCTTGGCTTAAAGAACTGTATGTTTTGGACAGGCGCGGTGACTCACGCCTGTAATCCCAGCACTGTAGGAGGGCGAGGCAGGTGGATCATTTGAGGTCAGGAGTTGAAGACCAGCCTGGCCAATGTGGTGAAACCCCGTCTCTACTAGAAATACAAAAATTAGCCGGGCAGTAGTGGTGCATGCCTGTAATCCTAGCTACTCAGTAGGCTGAGGCAGGAGAATCGCTTGAGCCTGGGAAGTGGAGGTTGCAGTGAGCTGAGATCATGCCACTGCACTCCAGCCTGGGTGACAGAGTGAGACACTGTCTCCAAAAAAAAAAAAAAACCTGTATATTTTTAAACTATGATTTAAGGAGATATGTATGGGTGCTGTTATGGACTAAATGTCTGTGTCTCCCCCAAAATTCTTATGTTGAAACCCTAACCTCCAATGCAACTGTATCTGGAGATGGTGCCTTTATGGAGGTAATTAAGGTTAATTGAGGCCGAAAGAGTGTGGCTATAATCGAATGGGACTGGTGACCTTTTTTCTTTTTTTCTGAGACAGAATCGTGTTCTACCACTTAGGCTGGAGTGGAGTGGTGTGATCACGGCTCACCGCAGCCTCAACCTCTCAGGCCCAGGTGATCCTCCCACCTCAGCCTGTTGAGTAGCTAGGACTAGAGGTAGGCATCACCACGCCTGGCCAATTTGTTGTATTTTTGAGATGGGGTTTCACCATGTTGCCCATGCTGGTCTCGAACTCCTGGACTCAAGCGATCCACCCACCTTATCCTCCCAAAGTGCTGGGATTATAGGCATGAGCCACCATGCCCGGCCTTCCTTACCAGGGATCTGTCTCTCCGTGTCCCATGTGAGCACACAGTGAAATGATGGCCGTCTGCAAGGCAGGAAAGCAGACTACACCAGAAACAGAACCCTGCCAGAATCTGGATCTTGGTCTTTCCAGCCTCTCACAATTCCAGAGATTGTGAGAAGTAAATGTCTGTCATTTAAGCCATGCAGGGTGGTATTTTGTTATGGCAGCCCTGACAAACTAAAACAGGTGCCAGGTTGACAAGAGGTGGACCCTGATAGTCATGTTTGTGTGTCAGCTCAGTTATTCAGACACTAATCTAGATTTGCCATGAAGGTTTGTTTTTGTTTGTTTGTTTGTTTTTGAGACGGAGTCTTGCTCTGTTGCTCAGGCTGGAGTGCAGTGGCACGATCTCGGCTCACTGCAACCTCTGTCTCCTGGGTTCAAGTGATTCTCCTACCTCAGCCTCCCAAGTAGCTGGGACTACAGGCACATGCCACCACGCCCGCTAATTTTTGTATTTTTAGTAGAGATGGGGTTTCACCATGTTGGCCAGGATGGTCTCGATCTCTTGACCTCATGATCCGCCTGCCTCAGCCTCCAAAGTGCTGGGATTACAGGCGTGAACCACTGTGCCCAGTCAAGGTTTGTTTTTTCTTTTCACCTTCTCAACCCAGCTTTTCCTCGACTCCAGGAAGAACTGGGAAGAGAAGGCCCCATGGAGGTATTTTCTTTTCTTTTTATTTTTTTCAGACAGAGTTTTGCTCTTGTTGCCCAGGCTGGAGTGCAATGGTGCGATCTCAGCTCATTGCAACCTCTGCCTCCCGGGTTCAAGAGATTCTCCTGACTCAGCCTCCCAAGTAGCTGGAATTACAGGCGTCCACCACCATGCCGGCTTTTTTGTATTTTTAGTAGAGACGGGGTTTCACCATGTTGGCCAGGCTGGTCTCGAACTCCTGACCTCAGGTGATTCACCTGCCTCGGCCTCCCAGAGTGCTGGGATTACAGGCGTGAGGCACCGTGCCCGGCCCAGTGGAGGTATTTTCTGGATGTGATGAAAATCCATAATCAGTTGACTGTAAGTGGGAGAGGTAATCCTGCTTGTTCTAGGTGGGTCTGATTCAATCAGCTGAATGTTTTAAAAAGCAGATCAGAGACTTCTCGGATGAAGAAATTCCACCTGTGGACGTCAGCTTCAGCTTGTGCCTGAGAGTTCCCACTTGCCCTTCCTGATAGGATGAATTTTTTTTTCTTTTTTTTGTTTTGTTTTTGTTTCTGTTTTCAGACGGAGTCTTGCTCTGTCACCAGGCTGGAGTGCAGTAGCACAATCTCGGCTCACTGCAACCTCCGCCTCTCGGGTTCAAGCAATTCTCCTCCCTCAGCCTCCCAAGTAGCTGGGACTACAGGCGTGTGCCACCACGTCCGGCTAATTTTTTGTATTTTTAGTAGAGACGGGGTTTCACCATGTTAGCCAGGATGGTCTCAATCTCCTGACTTCGTGATCCGCCCGCCTTGGCCTCCCAAAGTGCTGGGATTACAGGCGTGAGCCACCGTGCCCGGCCTTTTTCCTGTTTTTGAACCAGGGTCTCGCTCTGTCACCCAGGCTGGTGTGCAGTGGTGCAATCAGGGCTCACTACAGTGTCGAGCACCCAGGCTTAAGTGATCCTCCCACCTCAGCCTCCCAAGTGGCTGGGACCACAAGTGTCTGTCACCATGCTTGGCTAATTATTTTTTGTACAGGCAGAGTCTTGCTATGTTGCCCAGGCTGGTCTTGAACTCCTGGCCTCAAGTGATCCACCCACTTTTGCCTCCCAAAGTGCTGGGATTACTGGCCTTCCCTACTGTGCCCAGCTAGATTTGAGTTGCCTAGCCAGCCCACACAATTCTGTAAGCTGATTCCTTGCATATAAATATCTTAATATATATCTCCTATTGGATCTGTTTCTCTGCTTGATCCCTGACTGATACAGGCCCCACCCTCTTCCCCAGCCACCCTTCTGCTCCCCTAGGCTCTGTTCTTGGGCCCCTACTTGTTCCTCCCAGCTCCACCTCCTAGGCTCCGCCACTAGACCTGAGCCTCGGCCCAGCCCCACTACTCTTTCCCCAAGCTCTGCTTCTGGGCCCATCCTTCTTCCCATTATTACTTCCTAGGCTGCGCCCCCAGTTCTGAGCCCCGCTCCTCCTCCCCACGCTGTCCCCATGCCAGGACCATTAGGCTCCGCCCCTGGTGCAGAGTCCCGCCCCGTGCCCCGCCCCCAACCCTTTCTCTCACCATCGCACTTGAGGCCCTGGCGCACTAGGCCGAAGAGCATCTCCCCGCAGTGATCACAGAAGGCAGGCGCCCGATAGGAGTGCACCGTGAGGGCGTGCGGGCGGATCTGGAAGTCCTCGAAGGTGGCCGAGGCTGTAGGCGGAAAATAGGGGTGGACACTTGAGGCGGGGTAAGCCAAAGCTTTTCCAGACCCCGCGTTCCCTGATTTCTCACAGTCCTCCCAGCCACAAGGTTTGATCTTTGCTTCCTTCCTTCATTTGCTCTCATACTACATTCTGCCTGGGTTCAAATCCCAGCTCCACCCCTGAACAAAACACATATATCCCTACACCCGGGGCAGGGACAGAGCGGGAATTGGGGAGTTGTTTAATGGGCAAGGAGCTTCAGTTTTGCAAGATGACAACAGTTCTGGAGATTGGCTGCACAACAGTGTGCATGAACTTAAAATTACTGTATGCTTAAAAGTGCTTAAAATGGGGCCGGGCGCGGTGGCTCACGCTTGTAATCCCAGCACTTTGGGAGGCCGAGGCGGGCGGATCACGAGGTCAGGAGATCGAGACCACAGTGAAACCCCGTCTCTACTAAAAATACAAAAAAAAATTAGCCGGGCGTGGTGCCGGGCGCCTGTAGTCCCAGCTACTCAGAGAGGCTGAGGCAGGAGAATGGCGTGAACTCGGGAGGCAGAGCTTGCAGTAAGCCGAGATCGCGCCACTGCACTCCAGCCTGGGTGACAGAGCGAGACTCCGTCTCAAAAAAAAAAACAAAACAAACAAACAAACAAAAAAAAAGTGCTTAAAATGTTGGGGTTTTTTTTGTTTTTGTTTGTTTGAGACAGAGTTTCACTCTGTCACTCAGGCTGGAGTACAGTCGTGAGATCTCAGCTCACCACAAGTCCGCCTCCCGGGTTCAAGCAATTCTCCTGCCTCAGCCTCCCAAGTAGCTGGGATTACAGGCATGCGCCACCACACTCGACTAATTTTTGTATTTTTAGTAGAGACGGAGTTTCACCATGTTGGCCAGGATGGTCTCAAACTCCCGACCTCAGGTGATCTGCCCGCCTCGGTCTCTCAAAGTGTTGGGATTACAGGCGTGAGCTACCGCACCCAGGCTAAAATAGTAATTTTTATGTTATGTATATTTTACCAAATTAAAAAAATTTTAATTAAAAATACCACCACCAACAACAAAAAAAGAACATGGATAGGCGGTGCCCGGTGGCTCACATCTGTAATCCCAGCACTTTGGGAGGCCCAGGTGGGCGGATCATTTGAGGTCAGAAGTTCGAGACCAGCCTGGCCAACATGATGAAACTCTGTCTCTACTAAAAATACAAAAATTAGCCAGGCCTGGTGCCGCGTGCCTGTAATCCCAGCTACTCAAGAGGCTGAGGCAGGAGAATCACTTGAACCCGGGGGGGCAGAGGTTGCAGTGAACCAAGATCATGCCATGGCACTCCAGCCTGGGCGACAGAGCAATATTCTGTCTAAAAAAAAAAAAAAAAAAGCCCAGTGTGATGGTGCATGCCTGTAATGCCTGTAGTCCAGCCACCTCAGGAGGCTGAGGAGGGATGATTGCTCTTCAGTCTGGGAGGTAGAGGCTGCAGTGAGTGGTGGTCATGCCACTGCATTCCAGCCTGGGTGACAGAACAAGACCCTGCCTCAAAACAAAATAACAGGCTGGGAACAGTGGCTCACACCTGTAATCCCAGCACTTTGGGAGGCTGAGGTGGGCAGATCACTTGAGATCAGGAGTTCGAGACCAGCCTGGCCAACAAGGTGAAATCCCGTCTCTACTAAAAATACAAAAATCAGCCACGTGTGGTAGCAGGCGCCTGTAATCCCAGCTACTCGGGAGGCTGAGGCAGGAGAACCGCTTAAACCCAGGAGGCAGAGGTTGCAGCAAGCTGAGTTTGTGCCACTGCACTCCAGCCTGGGTGACAGAGTGAGACTCCGTCTAAAAAAACAAAAAATAATAAAAATGACAAAAACAAAACAAAACTCAGGTTTAGGGGAGAGACAAGGATGAAGATAAAAATTCAAGTGAGGCCAGCTTATGATATGAAAGAGTACTTAAAGCCTGAACAAGGTCACTAAAGGTGTAAATCCAGACTTCTGTCATTCATTCATTGAGCCAGTTTCACTGGGCACTGCAGTACGCAGGAGCAGCAGGGAAGGCAGCCATGAAAAAGGCAGCTGCCCCCACCCTCAAGAGGGACCAAGGGCCATAGACTGGTCTAAGGTGCTGAAAGCGTGCCCATCTATACTACTGGAATAGTGAGTGGGTGAACTGGCTTCTGGCTGTGTCTTAGAAAATCACCTGGGGGCTTTTAAAAATACTGATGTGCAGATCCCATCTCACTTTGCAGAGATTCTGATTTAATTTAGCATTTTTGTGGGAGGAGCCATGGACATCATAACTTTTTTTTTTTCTTTTTCTACTTTTTTTCTTTTTTAGAGACAGGGTCTCTCTCTGTCGCTCAGGCTGGAGTGCAGTGACATGATCGTGGCTCACTGCAGCCTCAAACTCCTAAGCTCAAGAAATCCTCCCACCTCAGCCTCCCAAGTAGCTGGGACTACAGACGTGTGCCACCTTGCCGGCTTTTTTTTTTTTTTTTTTTTTAGAGATGGGGTCTCCTTATGTTGCCCAGGCTGGTCTCAAACTCCTGGGCTCCAGCGATCCTCCCACCTCAGCCTCCCAAACTGCTGGAATTACAGGTGTGAGCCACTGCAACTGGCCCATTTTTTACCTTTATATTAAACTATAACACAGTCAGTTACAGATCGAACTCCTTCTTCTCCTCTTTTCCCCTTTCTCACTACTGCACTTGACTAGTCTTATAAATAAATAAGTATAACATGTGTTCAGGAAAGGCCGCACATCACAAGTGCACAGCTCAATGAATTTTCAAACTGTACAAACCGTCTCACTAGCATCCTAATCCACAAATGAAAGTTTAGACCAGTCCCTAAAAAGCCCCTTCGTGGCCCCACTCTGTAACCATCTTCTGGAAGCCCCCAACTCTCCTTTTTTTTTTTTAGAGGGAGAGAGAGAGGGAGAGATGGAGTCTCACTATGTTGCCCAGGCTGATCTCGAACTCCTGGGCTCAAGCGATCCCCCCAGCTCCAGCTCAGCCTCCCAAAGTGCTGGGATCACAGGTGTGAGCCACTGCGCCCTGCCTCTCCTGACTTCTAACTCCCGCTACCCTCTCCTCCCCCAGATGCCCCGTCCCCGCCCGAGGCCCCGCCCCCAGGCCGGCCACCTCCTCTCACCCGACAGCACCACCTCCACCAGGTCGCCCTCCTGGATGTCTCCGGCCGAGCGCACCAGCTGCAGGAGGTTGGCCGACGTGGGGTCATGTTTGAAAAGCAGGATCTTGTCGTAAAGGCCGTAGAAGCCACACTCAGGGAACTGAGGGGCGGGAGAGGGATGTGGCGACGGAAAAGCTCAGAGCCGCCTTCAGCAGCGGGCGGATTGTGACCCTCCCAGGGCAGGGCCGGCTGTTTCCCCCGGAAACGCAGAGACCCCGCAGGCCCTCGCTTCCTGCCTGCCCCCTCCCAACCCCAGCGCGAGCCGGGCAGGATGCCAGCGCCCCAAGTGTGCGGGGAGGGGGCGCCGGCGTGGGTTTGGTGGCTGGAAGGGGGAGCTGGGGTGGGAGGGAGAGTGGCTCCGGGAGCGTGGACACCTCGAATTTTCCGGAACCTGGCGGAGGTGGGAGGGGATGCTGAATGAACACTCCCTCCCCTGTGCCCCCTCCCCAGGCTCACACACCCGCCCCCCAGCTTCCTTCCTGGATCTGTCTATTGTTGTCCCAGTTACCTGGCTCCAGGCCCAGCACTGGGGTGGGGCGAGCTGGAAGGAGGACTTTTCGGGGCTCCTGGGAAAGTGGGGGGGGCCGGGGGACTTGGACTCGAGGGGGCTGGAGATAAGGAGGGCGCCTGCCACCCAATGCTCAAAGGACCCAGGTGTCTGGGTCCTCAGCTTGGGGGGCCTGGGGGCAGGAAATGAAACCTAGTAGAACAGAAAGTGAAACTGCCCCGGTGGGGCCTCGGGAAGGAAGGTACCGGGCCCTAGACACACCTGGACCTGGCAGAAAAATAAAACTGGGGTGAAGCCTGAGCGGGGCAGGCTGGGGACTTGAGTACTGGACAAAGAAGTTCACCCAAGGGACAATCTGCCCCCGTACCCCCACTGCCACCAGCTTCCCATGAAGTGGGCTGAGTTGGGGTGGGGAGCTGGGCCTGCTGGATTAGGCATTTGGTGGGCAAAACCCTATCAGTTCTCACTGCTAAGAGGGAGTCCACAGAAGCCCAGGACTGCCTTGGCCCTGACCCCTTGGGAAGTTTTTCTCTAAGCTTCAGTTTCCTTGTCTGTAGAATGGGGGAGCTGGCCCAGTTCCCCAGGTTTCTCTGACGCCCAAAGGATTCATTTCCAGAAGTCTGAAAAGATGCTGGAATTTGGATATTTTGGGACTCCAGCTTGCTCACATTATAGAATTATACATTCTAGATTCCAGCCTGGTATCACTATACATTTTAGGATTTCAATAACCTAAATAAGCGGTCATCTAATATTTTAATATTCTAGGAGTCTGACAAGCTAGGACTGTGCTGTTTGAATTCTTTAGCATTCAAGGACCTCATCCATCCAACATTCCAAAATTCTAACATTTTAACCTAGGATTCAACAATCTAGGAATCTAATATTCCAACATTTTAATGTTTTACTATTTCACAAACCTAGCATTCTAATATTTGAACACTAACATGGGGGCAATTTAATTGCCTAGGATGCATCTTCCAACAGTTATGATTCTAATATTCTAACATTTCTACAGTCCAGTACTGCAACACAGAAGCCCACTATTCTTTTAACATTTTACGGTTTAGACGTGGAGTTCCACCTGCTTTCCTCCTGCCATAACACCCAGCTGCCCACCCTGGGGACCCTGGTGTCCAAAATTAAGAGTAGGCTAACAGCACTGTGACTAGGAAAGGGAATAGAGTCCCCAGGGTCTGTAGGGGTGCCTGCCCCTCCACACATATCTCAGGCTTAGGGGAGGGCAGAATTGAGCTCCGAGACCTCACTTGCCCCTTGGCAGCTAACTCAAGCACCTGCACCCACACACGTCACCGGATCACCATGGCCAGCCCAGGTTCAATTTCTCCTGTTTCCACCAAATGGGAGGCCCGGGATGGGCCTGGACATGGAGGTCCGCCGACATCTGCTGCCCCTTCCTCCCCTCTCTACACCTGGCTGGCCCCTCCCTTCCTCCCTGTTTGCTGCAGAAAACAACGACATGCAGGGACATGAAATTTGGGGAGGCCTCTGGGGCACCCCACCCCTGCCCAGTCCTCTCTCAAAGGGATGGTGGGGAGAGGGGCAATGGAGGGGGGCAATGCCCCCTATCCCTCCATCACCCAATGCTCAGGTCTTCTTCCTCCGTCTTCCGCACACCAGGCCCCACACCCCTCTGCCAGCGCCTCCTCCTTCAACCTCCCCCCGAGCTGGATCGAGGGAGCCCGCGCCCTCACCTTCTGGTCCACGATGGAACAGGCCAGCTGCTTCACATGAGCCAGCTCGGAGGCGGCGGGCAACAGCACGAACTCGCGGGTCAGCCCGATCTGGATGTGAAAGGAGACCCCGGAGCCCGGGGCCGGGATCTGGGGCAGTAGCGGTGGCGGCGACTGCAGCTCTAGGCCGCCGGGGGGCGGAGGAGACCCCGGCCCGGGAGAGCCAGGGAGCCCGGCGGGATAAGAGGGGGCGGCGGCCATGGGGGGAGGCCTGGGACCGGCCGCCTGGAGCCCACCCGGGACCCGGCCGGGGGGCCCCGGGGGACCCTGGGTTCTAGATCCGCGGGATCTCGTGAGCAGTTGGTGGGAGAGCGGGGATCCGAGAAAAGATCTGGCAGACGGAGGGGACCTGAGGATGGCGGGGTCCTGGGAAGGAGAGAAAGGCACTGTAGTGGGTCAGAGGCCCGGAATCCAAGGCTCCCAGAAGATCAGAAAGGAGAAAAGTAGTGGTTTGGAGGTCCCAGCGATTGAGAGATTCCAAGAAGCCCGAGAGGAAATCTAGTAGGTCGGGATCACAGGGATCAGGAGAGCCCGCGATTCAAAGGCCCCTTCCCTAGAGGAGGGATTGAGAAGGGGGCAGAGGGAATCCCAGGATCCAGTGCTCCAAGAAGAGGATCCCACTCAGAAGGCGGCCCGGGGGAATTCACCTTGAGGGTGGAGGGCAGGAGTCTCTGAGTCGGGGACCGAGTGGATTCCAGAGATAAAGGAGTTCGCAAGGACCCGACCGGCCCAGGGATGGGCAGAGGGGTCCTGAGGGCCGGAATGGGTAGAAGGGAATCTCACGAGTCGCAGAAGTTGGAGAAAAGTTCGGTTGGGAGCCGTGAGGAAGGGGGCGTTGCCGGCGGCGGGGTTGGGTGGGGGGCAGGGAGGGTCGCCAGGCGCCAGTAGCTCTTTTTCGCCCTCCAAAGTTTAAGTCAGCGGCGGCGGCCCAGGAGGAAGTGTCCGGAGCGACAGCTCAGTCGACCAATCGGCGCGGGCCTCGGCGACGTCAGGAAGGGGGCGGAGCCTGCCGAGGGGCCGGGGGCGGAAGGGGAGGGCGGGCCCGGTGCCTCCGAGTTGGGGGCTGGACCTCCGCCTCCAGGGTCCGGGACCAGGGTCGGTGTGAGAGATGGAGGGCAGGCAGGCGAGACCAGTTCCTTCCCTGAACACAGCCAAGCCTGGAAAGTTAACTTTTCCCTCGGCTGGAGAGGGAGGGGAAACACTATCACCCACCGCCGGTCGCGGGCGTCGGGCTTGGAGGCCACTGGCCCTTTAAGGAGGGGAGCCCTCTCCGGCAGGCGTCCGGCGCCCATGGCAGGGGACGGGTGGGAAATCGGTGTCAGGTCCCGGTCCGCTCCCTGGGCTTGGCCTCTCTGTTCTCCGAGCGTCGCCCCTGCCCTCCCCGCCGCGTCCCAGCCCAGGGAAGGGGGTGCTGCAGAGCGTGCCCCCCCCCGCCCAGCCCATTTAACACATGGAAAGACAGAGGCCTCTAGTAGGAAGGGCTCGCCTTAGGTCCGTCTCCAGCATGCTGGGCAAGGTGCATGGCGCTAACTGGATGGGTGGGGAGGGTCCATTCCCCCGCCCACCCCAACCCCGCCTTAGGACAGTGTGGGGCTGCCCGGAGGGAGGACAGCACACCCATACCACTTCATAGATGCAGAGTGTGTCTCCTGGGGATGTGGAGTACGTGTGCGTGTCTTTCTCTCCATGTGACTTTAGGCGAATGGCTTCTCTGTGAGCCTCAGTCCCTCCATCTGTTGGGACTGTAATAGGACTGACCCCACATGGGATGGTGGGAGCCGATGCCATCGTATACAGGTGCCTGGAAACGCAGCAGTTCAGTAAATGGTGGTTGTCTCTGATAACATGCGGAAAGGGGTGGCCACCTCCAGCACTCAGGCTTTGATGGGTGGGCACGTCCATTCAGTCGCCCAGCAAGCATCTGTGAGGACCTACTGGGTGCTGGGTGGGCCCTGCTGTAAAACTTCAGCCGCTACAGGGGTCAGGCTTGATCTCTCCTCCCCAGCTAATAATCAAATAGTGGCTACCATTTAGTTTACACAGAGTAAGCCGAAGCCTCAGAGAAGCAAAACGTCTTGCCCAAGATCCCAGAGTGAAGTTGCTTGAGGGAAGCTGCCCCACCCACCCCTTCGATTGACAAGTCAAGGCCTAGGTTTGAGCTCTAAGAGAAGGGCCACCTGTCTGGCTGGGATGCTGGCAGGACTGGAAATGGCAGGGCTGGCTGGGGATGGGGGCTGCCAGAAGAGCCCCTCTTCCTGGTGTACGGCCGTTGGGGGTAGCTGAGGTCGGTACAGTATCGATTCTGTCACCACATCCGGGGGCTGGGGCTGAGGAAGGAAGTCTGAGGCTGGAGTGAAAACCCAAACCACCACCTGGGGAACTGCATCCAGCCCAGAGGAATGGGCAGGGAGCACACCACGTGGAGCCCACGCAGGCTCCTGTTGGCATCACCTAAGGGCCTCCTGCCCACCTGCACCCTTTTTCCTGAGGGGCAGATTACTGTCCCAGGAAAACGCTGCCATGTCCCGAGTGTCCAGACAGCGGCCTCCATCCTTTCTCGTATGTTCACTGGGGCCTGCTAGGGGACTGGGGGCACAGCCCTTTACAACCCAGGAAGTGGGCATTAGTGGCCTGTGGCAGAGGTGCTACAATTACCAAGGACGCCTGGCTGGTAGGTGGTGGAAGCCTCCTGGAGACAGGAGTGGCGGTCCCCTCCATCTCATCTGGAGCATGTGGACACCTGCTCCCTCTTTTTAAGTCTGTGGACCCAGTGAAATGCCATGTAAAGCACTCAGTACAGTAGACATGGACCACCGAGAAGGGAAAGGAGGGACGCATCAGGACAGGAGCCACGAGGGCTCAGGCACCTGCGGCACCTCCTCCCAGCATGGAGGAGCCTGCAGCTTGCGCCCCAAAGCCATCATCCTCCACTGGCAGGTGTAGCCTTTCCCTCCGTGCTCCTTGTGGGCCTGGGATGGGAACAGGAAGAGGGGTTTACATCCTCTGGGCACCAGCCCTTTGGCCTCGCCACCACCCCTCACACATCCCAGGCGGGGCTGAGGCTTCAGCTGGACTGTCATCATAGTATCTGCTCCCCAGTGCTCTACATCTGGGGAGGGAGCACTTAGGGACAGAAAGAAAGGGCACAAGGAGATTCGGTCCAGTGCCTCCACTTCTGCTCTCCACCCACACCCCACCCAAACTCTGGGCCCCTCTCCAGCCCCTGCTGCCCTACCACAAAACCCCAACCCATCATATCCCCTCTCTCCAAACTCCACCCAACCCAGGCAGAGCCGGTCACTCCTCCCCCAAAGTCCCCAGTCCCCTCAACAGATGGCACCGTCACCCATCTTACTCCAAAGGGTTTATTGAGACAAGTTTTCACATACAAGATGGGGGCAGAGGGATTGGGGCTTATAAACAGGAACCTGGAAGGGGACCAAGGGTGCAGGGTAGAACCAAACAAGAGTGAAATAAATAGAGGGAAAGAGTGGAGACAGGGAGGAGACTGACCGAGACCATCACACAGTGATAACGCGGGTGGGGCGGCGCCATGAAAATCCCGTTATTTATACAGATATACAGGGAGTTCAGGGGGACCCGGGGCCCACTCCACCCTCCATGCCCCAGGGAGGGGCACAAGAAAGCCATCTCTGCCCGTGGGCAACCCCATGGGGCGCTGGGAGGGCTGCCCCAGGAGTCTTGGGCAATCCCTGGCCTGGAGGCCTTGGTTAGTGTCTGGAAAGCAGTGGAGAGGGCCGGAGGGGAGGGACAGCCAGGCCGCGGCTCAGCTCCGAGGCTCCCGGCTGCCACCCTTTCTCCCAGCACAGCTCCCGCCCAGGTCTGGGAGGATGGGGGATGGGGGAGCAGAAGCTCAAGGAGAGAACCTGGCACCTTCTGGAGTCTTGGAAAAACTGATCCCTAAAGACACCCGGCCCTGGCTGTGCTGCCTTCTGGAAGGCAGCTCTGATACCAGGAGTGGCTGTCAGGGCACAGGGGGAAACCCCGAGGCCATCCTCGGGGGTGATTCCTGAAAGGGGCCCATCCCCAGGCTGGATGCTTGGGGAAGGCAGCCGTGGGGGAGGGATTCCTGGGGAAAGGGCCGTTAGCACCACCAGGCTCCACGGCAAACAGAGGCCAGGCCTCTGCACCTCCAGTGAGGCTGGGAGTCCCCTGCGGGAGAGAGAAGGGAGGGGAGACTGAGCCACCGCCTCTAGGGTGCCTCTCAGGCCTCAACGCCTCCCCTGCATGCCCAGGGCTCCCCCAGTGATTCTCACAGGACGCCCCTGACTGGACTGCGGGACTCAGCACACCCGGGAGTACTAGGCATGGGCGTGCAGAGACTCAGGATGCAGGGTTTCTGCGCTCACCTCAGCCCCACCTGCCCGGCCCCGCACCCTAGCCAGCGTGGCGGCCAGGGCAGGGCCAGGTGGGCATCATACGAAGACCTTGGCCAGGGCGTCGGCGCCAGCACTGGCAATGAGGGCCTTGCTGGGGTGGCAGGCGACAGCGTGGATGGCCTCCTCGTGCTTCTTGCGGTGGGCCGTGATCTCCTGCACGCACGTTTTGTTGTCCAGGCTCCAGAGACGCAGGGAGCAGTCATGGCCTGCGCAGGTGTTGGGGACAGAAGGGGTGGTCACTGGGCTCCTCGCTCAGATGCAGCCCTGGAACCCCTCACCTGGCCTTGTCCAAAGGCCTCAGGGGAATTGGGGCTCAACTCTCCTCTCTCACCCTCTGCTCATCACCTCCTGTGGCCCGCCCAAAGGAGAACCCTGGTCCCCTCCTGTCCACAGTCCATCTCATCCCCCAGCATTTCCTGAGAAGCTACTGCACACTGAGCCCCAGGGCGGTGTGGGGGGGCAGTGAACAAAACAGGCAACTCTCCCTGCCCCGCAGCACTGACGCTGCAGCTGGGCGACAGGAACAGAAAGAAGCAAGCAACCCAGCCGGTCAGTGTGACAACAGAATGGCCCCAGGAGGAATGCAGGGAGCCTTCCAGACAGAAGGACAGGTGGGAAAGGTCCTGAGGCAGGAGGTGGGGGTGGCCACGAGAGCCTGAGCAGGGGCTTGGGGAGAAGAGGGGAGAGGACGGCAGGCTGGGCAGGGCCCTGGCGAGGAGAGGTTTAATTTACGGTAAAGAGGATCAGGCAGGGCAAAGGCTCAGCTCCCTCCACTGTCTAGTGGCCCCCAGAATAGAGCCCTGTCTGGGCACTGGGCTGGAGCTCACTGACCAGCCCCTCACCCACCAAAGGCTGCCAGCACAGGCCCGGAGGCAGAGGCCAGCCACAGCCTCCAACACCACAGCCCGCGCCTCTGCGCGCACACACACTCACTGCTGCACTCACTGCAGGCCTCACCCTTCACCCCACAGCGACCTCCAGTCTCCTTCTCCACCCACCCATGTCACACTCCATCCCTTCTAAGCACAGCCACACATTGCTGGCCTCAATGCCCTTATCCAGAGACAACAGGGTGGCATGGAAGTCCCATGGGTACCGCCAGGTAGACCTGGACTGATGTTACAGAGCTTCAATGGCCAAGTTACAAAGCGTCTGGGTGTCAGGGCCCACATCTGTAAACTGGGGATCAAAGTACCAACCGCACAGGCTGCTTAGAGGCCGAATGAGACGACGCAGCTCCAGTGCCCCAGAGGAGGGCCCCAGCGGACTGTGCTGCCCCCTATGGTCACCCTGGTCATTCCCGCCCAGACCAGCTTCCCCCAGCCCTGGCCCCCGGGCACCCTGAGCACTTGCCTGGAGCCAGTGCCCAGGCCTCTTCCTCCCCTTCTCCCCAGCCCTGGTGGGACTAGTGTGCCCAACTTACTTCCTGACATCAGGAATGCGCCGTTGGGGTCCACGGCTAGGCAGGTGACTGCGTCCAGGTGTGCAACCATGGAGTGCACCGGCTTACCTGAGGCGAGAGGGGCGGGTGGCAGGTTCCCCTCCCACTCTGGGCCTTGCCTGAGAGAGTGAAAGGACTGGAAGAGACACTCTCAGAGCCTCCCACAAGGATGCAAGCATCTCTGCTGCCTGCCTCTGGCCCTCCCCACCCACCACGAGCACAACGGGCTAGGCCTCACCTGTCCGATTGTCCAGGAAGCGGATGCCCCTGTCGTCGTGGGCGGTGATGGTGAGAGGCTGGTTTGGATGACTCACCACTTGGTTGATCTGGGTTGGACCTGAAGGAAAACGCAGGAAGAGGGAAGGATGTCAAGGGGAAAATCAGGAAGACCGGAACAGAGGCACGAGTGCAGCATGACAGCCCCTACACAGCCTCTGCCTGGATGTCGAGGGGGGCTGGGCGAGGGCACTCCGGTCCCTGACCGCAGTGCTGGTTCTGCACAAGCAGCCCCTGGGCCCTGTTTTGGGGCTGGGGGAAGAGGAATAACAAACATGAACACATTCCACCACTCTACCAAGAGGGCCCGACGGGGCGGCCCTGACGCGCTGTCCCCACTCAGCCCCACCAGTGCCCTGGCTGTGAGGGCGCGGGGCCCTTCACTGGGACCCGACTTCCTTCCTGCTCAGGGCCCGAGGATGCAGGGGAGTCATCTGAGCTGACTGGCAAGGGGTCACCAAAGCTCCAGGAGGAAGTGGGGCCCAGAAGACACTGAGACCAATTCCATGAGCTGATGTCAGCCCCCTTACCGCTGCTGCCCCGGGACTCCAGCGTGAGGAGGGCACTGCCAGCCTCCAGGTCATACAAGACGGTGTCGCCAGAGCGGAAGGAGGCCACGATGTGGGCAGGCTCGGTGCTGGTGAAGGCCACTGAGGTGGGGACCCCGTGCTCTGAGGGCACAGGGAAGAGAAGGCTGCTGAATGGACCCTCAGACCCAGCCCTGCCCCAGGGTAGCGGACAGCGGGTGGGAGGCCTGGGGCCTCAGCAGGAACCACTCTGATAGCCTCTAGACTCCGCATAGCTCCAGGGTGAGGCGCCGGGGCCCCCACTCACCGCTGGCTGTAGGGAAGGTGCAGAGGCAGGCCGGGCTGCTGCTGCTGGGGTCCCAGATGCGGACAGTGCCATCGGCGGAGCAGGAGGCCAGGCGCTGGGAGGTGGGACTGAAGGCCAGGCCCCACACGGCGTCCCCGTGGCCCTCCAGGACGTGGCTCAGCACGCTTGGGTCTGCACCCACCGCAGGGAGGAAATGGGCTGTATCAGGGCTGCCAGCTCCTCCCTGGACAGCCCAGAGCCCCAGCTCTGCCGAGCCCCAGCTCTGCCAAGCCCCAGGCAGCTGGGCTCCAATCACCCATGCACCCACTTCACGCCTGGTGCCCCTCGGAACTGTCCACCACCAGGACAGCCCGGCAGCTGCTCCCACTGCCCACTAGCTCTCCAAGGAAGGTTCTAGGGCTCCAGAAGGCAGGGATTTCCCTCTATTCACGGCTGTCTCCCCAAGCAGGGCCCAGAAACTGGGAGCTCAATACAGAATTTTTCGGGCTCCATTAAGGAAGAAGGAACAGCATGGTTCTGTGGCCCCAGGAGCGGCACGCGGCCTGTGCTGGCCAAGGGTTGGTCCCAACCCTGGCCCGAGCAGTCTTTTCAGCCCATGGCCAAGTGCATGAGCTTTGCCTGGTCTCTCCAAAGCCCCCTGGTCATTCAGAGGTCCAATCACTGCTTCCCTGGTTGCTGGAGTCCACACCAGCAGCTCTGGCCTGCTGACACCGGAAGTGTGGTGGCTAATGTAGCTGGGACCGATCCTGACCTTGTGCAGGTCAGCCTGTTCTCTAAAGTCTGTCCTCCCCTTGAGAGAAGACAAAGACCTCTGAACTCTGCCCAGACAAGGTGGAGCACAGGGCCAGGTGCATGATCAAGAGGAGGCAGAGCCGGGCGCAGTGGCTCACACCTACAATCCCAGCACTTTGGGAGGCCAAGGTGGGTGGATCACCTGAGGTCAGGAGTTCAAGAACAGCCTGGTCAACGTGGTGAAACCCCGTCTCTACCAAAAATACAAAAAATAGCTGGATATGGTGGTGCATGCCTGTAATCCCAGCTACTCGGGAGGCTGAGGCACGAGAATCACTTGAACCCAGGAGGTAGAGGTTGCGGTGAGCCAAGATCACGCCACTGCACTCCAGCCTGGGTGGCAGAGTGAGACTCTGTCTCAAAAACCAAAAAAAAAAAAAAAAAAAAAAAGATGGCAGAGAACAGAGGGACAGATGTTGAACAGAAGTGACAGTCTGGTCACTTCCCTACTTAGGTCTTAGATGCTCCAAAGAGAACGCCCCAACTCCCTCCAGCCTGGCCCAGCTAACTCCACTTTCTCTGCTTTCTCTGGACACGTCCTCCCCGCAACCACGCAGAGACCCTGGCGGATCCCCACACACAGAGCACATGGCATGGCAGAGCAGAGGCTGCCAGGGCCAGCCACGCCTGTGCATGCGCTGCTCCCAGCCTGGGCGGCCCCAGCTCTGCCTTCTGGACGCCGGCTCACACGGATTCTCAGGCAGCTTCCCCACCTCCTCCCACAGCCATCATTCCCATCCCGGCTGGCTCGTCCCTTGGCCATGCACTGCATCGCGCTGCTCACAACAGAGCAGACGGGGGAGCCGTCACATGCACTCCTGAGGCCTGCAGTGTTGGCAAGAGGTGGACGCGACGTGTGAGTGCGTGGAGGGGACGGCCAGGTCCCAGTGAATGTGAGGGGAAGGCGGGAGGCGTTGTCCTCACCATAGCCATCGTAGGGATCCATGCTGAGGTCTGGAATCTTCCAACTGTGGATGCAGGCATCTGCCCCGCCACTGTAGCAGTATTCACTGTTGCTGCCCATGGCCACAGCCAACACGGGGCCCCTGAAGGGACAAAGATGCGGAAAGGGCGATGAGAAAAGCTCAGGGTCTCCCCTGGCCACAGGACCTAAGTTCCCTACTAGCATTCTTCAAGGATGGCCAAAAAGAATTCAGCGACTGGGGCTCCGGCCATGCTACCTGGACAAGCTGCCTGTCCCCTGCCCTCTCCCACCCCATCTCCATCTCCTCCCTTGAAGGGCTGTGCTGAGCACCAGCTGCCAGGGCATGTGAAAGTCAGCACAGAGCCCCAGGAGCCAGGGCTGTGTATGTCATGGAGGGGGCGGGGACTCAGAGCCCCCTGCTCTCCTGCCTCCTGCCATGGGCCTCCCGGGATGGCAGTGAGTGGGTCGGGTCAGGCTGCATTTAGGACGAAATTTCTAGCAGGCTCAGGGGCACCTCCCTACCTGTGAGCCCGGAAAGCATGGATAGGTTCCACGTCTAGCGCCGCATTCCTGTGGGATGACAGAGGAGCCTGATGTCACTGAGACCCTGTCACCCCCGTCCCCAGATGCCCCTGCACCCGGCTCTGAGCTTGCTGCCCTCACTTCTTGGCCGTGACCGCCTTCTGCAGGTTCCAGAGCTTGAGCGTGCCATCCTCGGAGGCGGTGAGCAGAGCCGACTGGCTATGGTGGAAGGCCAGGGAACGAATGCCGTCGTAGTGTGAGCGCAGGGTGAACTTGGGGTTCCACGTCTTCTTAAAAGCATCTTTGCTGTCAGACAGCTGGGGTTGGGGGAAGCTGCCTCAGTGTCTTCGCATCCATCCCAGCAGTCATGCAGACACTGACACCCAGGGCTTGAGGTCCCCTGTCTTCCACCCAAATGACCCTGGCAGGAATGCCCTCAGAGCCTGGGCTCCAGCCGGGACCTCTCCCCTTCCTCTGCTGGGCAGAGTCTCCACGCTTGCCCAACAAGTCCCCACACTGTGCTGGGTTCTGGCGAGACAAAGGTGAGCCTGACCCCTTGGGGTCTTGCAGTTGAGAGGAAGGAGAATGGGGGACACAACTGGACCATCCCACAAGTGTGCAGGATCATCAGCCATGAGCAGGGCAATGAATTAAAGATGCAGAGAGACATCAGGCAGCCTGCCTCCTCCCTGGGGGCCACTGAGGCTTTCCTGAGGAAGCACGAGCTAGCAGGACTTCACCAGATAAGGAGAGGGCCCTGGAGAGGGAAAGGGTCCATGCAGAGGCCCTGAGGCAGCAAGGGCGGGCCCAGGCCTGAGAGGTCAGTCGTACAGGCTGCAGGGGGCAAGGAGAGTGGCAGGGGATGAGGCAAGCGCTGGGTGGTGAGCCCCAAAGGAATGCACGTTTCATCCTAAGAAAAAGCCTTGGAGAAACAAGGAGCCGAGGAACTGTTTAGAGCAGGGGAACGACATGGCTTGTTCCTGCCACCCCTGAGAGGCTCAGATTAGGGACAGGTAAAAGTAGCCACAGACCAGGCACAGTGGCTCACGCCTGTAATCCCAGAACTTTGGGAGGCCAAGGCAGGACGATCATTTGAGCCCAGGAGTTCGAGACCAGCCTGGGTAACACAGGGAGATTCTCTCTTGAGAAGCAAAAAAAAAAAAAAAAAAAGTAGCCTCAGAGAAAGAGGTTGAGAGGCCAGGAAGCCCCAGGGGAGATGATGGCATGGAGACCAGACATGTGACCATGAAGCGGGAGGCAGTGCACAAGTAGGAGAGGTGTGGGGGCCTCTGTCCACCACGCTGCATGCGCCCTGGTGCCACTCACCCAGCAGGGGACCCGGAGAGGGCCAGGCTCAGGAGAGATGACGAGCAGAGTACCAGGCAAGCCTCAGCGCCATGCCCCAAGATGGGCTCCCAGCTGACGTCCCTGCCTCAGCTGTCCCTTCTGCCAAAGTTCTTTAGGGCCAGAGGATCTGCTACTGTGTGGTTCACTCACCCCCTCCCCTAGCGGGGCTCAGAACACTGTACTTCCCCAAGATGGAGTGACATCTCGGGGCATGCAGAGGGACCCCATGGCACACTCCACTTCTCAGGCCTCTGCTCTGACCCCACTTCCTGAGTCTCACAGCAGTCCCCACCCAGCCTCGCTAGGGTCACCAACACTGGAGATCCCATTCTGTCACAGTAAAATGTGCACATGCACCGACACCAAAGGCTCCCAGCTGGCCAGAGGCCCATCCCCGTATCTGAGGCCCGGAATATTTCATTTCAGCCCAGCTGCCCATTCACACTAGATTAGCCTGACTTGGCAGAGCAGGGGGTGGCTACAGGTCATCTTCCTGCATCCCAAATCACCAGGGTGGGAGGGGCACTGAGTGGAGGAGCCAAGGAACTGTGATTAAGACACAGGCTCTAGAGTCTTCCAGGCTCTGCGCCTTGGCAACCGCAGTCAAGTCCCTCCACCCTCTACACCTGCACCCCTCTATGAAACAGGATGAGCAGGACATGGGCGACACCCAGTCAGAGCTTGCAGGGGCTGGCCCTAGGCACAATGCCCAATGGGGACAGTGCAGGGGGCACCCGGAGAACTTACATCGCAGCTGAGGTCGTTGTCGTTGGTGACGGTGAGATCTGCCAAGTCCCCCAGGCTCACCTCCCCGCCCCCGATAGTGTCCATGATGAAGACGTCTGAGGAGAAGCCAAAGGAACCTGGTAGGGGGAGGGGAGGGAGGGGCAGAGAGGGCCAGGGAGAGAGAGAGTGACAGAGAGAGGCAGAGAAAGAGATAAAGAGCGAGAGAGAGAGACAGGGAGAGGACAAGATGAAGAATCACAGCTGGAAAGAGACAGAAACAGACAGGGCAGGACAGACAAAAAGAGAGGGAGACAGACAGACAGACGAACTTTTGGGGCAGGGAGGCTGCAGACTGGAGGCTGGGCCTCGACCCTGAGGACACAGAAGCCCTGGGCTCAGCTCTGCAGCCTCCCTCTGCCATGGGCCCGCAGGACTGGGACCAGGTTGGGGGTGCCTCTTACCTTCGTGTGGCCGGGGCTGGGGTGTGCCAGGAGGCGGGCCGGTCACTTTTGGGGGCAGCCCATCCACATCCCGCAGGTCAGCCAGAATGCCTTGGAGTTTGACCCGACGGCTTTCTGCAGGGTCGAGGCATAGGGCCGGAGTCTCCCAGCAGTTCCAACCCAGTCTGGCATAGGTGACTGGCCAACCCAGTTTAGCCTTCCCCAAACTGAGGGCCCCCTGCCACTGTGCGGGGCTGTGAAGCTCTGGCCCCGGGGGGTGGGGGGCATGAGCAGAGGAGAGGAGGTTGATTGGGCCCCTCCGTGGGGCAGCGGGCAGTTCACTGCCTTGCCTAGGCCTCAGGCCCCAGCCATCCATCCCACGTGACCTAAGAGCCCTCCTAGCTGGGAGTCACAGGACAGGGAGGAAGATGCGGCCCTCCCACCTGCCTCTCCCCAACTGGGTCCTCATCCTGTTCCCTCATTGAGGCCAGCCAGAGCTGGACGCCCGCCCTGGAGGGCTGGCGGCCCCACTTCAGGAAGAG